>NC_140589.1:342373788-343573788 GCF_964204655.1 Triturus cristatus | reverse complement strand
TGTCAATACTGTTGGCTCTTTTTAGTATTAAAAGGGCTTTTGTGATGGATGAGGGGCTATGTGTTAGCACCCAAAGACAACATCCCTTGGCATAAATTACAATGAAACCCAGAGAACTTGCATAGAAAAATCCACACTGGCAAGTCAACACAGGACAAGGTTCAAGTACAAACCATGAAGATTTATCTAAAATTTGAACTCATTATAGAAAGAAAATGGTAAGTCAATTGAGTTCAAAATACTCAATATGTAAGTAAATGTGAATCAGCATAAGCCATAGAGGCTGATCCCCTTTATAGTTAAAAGCCAGTACCAAATGCAGTCTAGCACAAGGCAAATAATAAATCAAGAGCAAATAGTCATAAGGACTGCTTAGTGTAAAGGCAGGAGAAAATCATGAAAAATCTCAAAGTATTGGATCAAACAGAAGACTGACATGAAGTCTGTCTCTAAAGAGAGCAAGAAAAAGAAAATTTTCTCACTTTCATAGTAACAGCTTTTACAGCATTTTAGCAGCTTAGATTCAAGGCTTAACCATGGTTTATAGTAGTACCGTGCGTTATGCTCACAAAGATACAATTATATGAACCAATATTCATTTTTTCCGTTGCACTATATTAAACAAGCTCACTCTAGAAACTCTCCCAAAAATAATAAACAATTAGGACTTTTAACCTACATACACATAGAAATGGCATTGAAGTACTAAACAATAGCCGCTCGAAAATATGACTCGGATACAGTTGTACTAGTGAAGACATTAACCTTGATTGTTGAAACATAATATACGTGTTCCTCCAGCAGCAGGCAGTGAGCTCATAAATTGTAACACCTAAAGTAAACATCTCCACAGAACAAAGCAATTTCAACTGTTTAATGAGGCAAAAGAGAATCACTGTATACACAAGATCATGAACGGAGTGCACAGTACAACTTTTAAAAGCCATGTTTTCAAAGCAATCAGGCTAAGGCGTAACATTAGTTTTACAACCTACTTATGCCAACTTAAACATACAGAGGCAGCTTTCCTAATATTTCATGCAACGCAGCACATCAACGTGCTCACTGTGTTGGGTTAAAGGGAAAGAGCAGAAATGCACCATATCTACAAATATATGGCACACATGTGCTCTTTCCTAGTGCTGGGACACTATGTGCTGCCTAGTGCCAACGCAGTCACCTTTTGTGCTACGCTTCAAGGGTGCGTGCGTTAGAGGCAGTGTTGTTTTTGTGCAGAACAATCCAGTGTTGTTTTTGTGCAGAAGGCAACTTCCTCTTTCTATGTGTCATGCATTCTGCATCACTCGTAGAAAGAGGTAGTAGCCAGGAGAAATAAAGCTATTTCTCTTTGTTATGCCTCTGTCAGGTAGGCACATCATTTTGGTTCAAAACCCAGGTTTGCATCAAAATACATGACTAGATGTACTGGAACTCCCGTGCTCCACCCATGTAAAACTTACCCAATGCAAAGTAACTCAAGGGAGCAGTGCGCACTGCCTTACGTTACTTTGTTTTTGCTAAACCACCTAAAGCCATGCATTCGACTTTGCTGGGCTTTGTAAATGCCAAAATGAATTTTGCTTTGGGTTGTGTCACAAAAGTGACAAAACCCCGACTCAAGATCGTAGTAAATCTGGGCCACTATTTATTAAATACTGAATAACAGTTAAACCCTTAGTGCACTGGCAGGGAAACGAGAAAGCGCATCCAAAACGTGCAGTGTATAACAAAGCAAATACATTTGAGGCCTAGCTCTGTCAACTTTAAAATGCTTCATTAGGAAAATACAGCACACTTACATTATTTGCATCTTATCCATGTTAATCAAACACGTCATTTGAATTTCACACACTCAATGCTGTGTCCAGAAAGCTGATGGTAACTGGTTGTGTCCTAGACAACGGAACGCTCTGGCAGAGTTGCAGCTCGACTTTCAACTTGTGTACATTATGTAACAGCGTCATGCCAAGAGTGCTTGGTGTTCCAGGAGCAGGATCTGTAGCAATCCTTTTTGGAAGGATTTGCTGTGTCAAATTCGGAGGTGTCAGCAAAAGAAGTTGCTTATGATCTGTTCTGAACCCAGTGTTCCTGCCATATGCTGAGGTCATTGTTAGTTTTCCTCCAGTGATCCCGATTGTGGCTAGCTGTTTTGGAATGTTTTGTAAAGTGACTGCTGACATTGCCTTTTTTTTTTCTTTGGAACCAGGATTTTTCTTGCTACTTGTCAGATGGACTCCACCTTTCAGCGATGGGAAATGAATTTGTTGCTACTAATCTTTGGCCACTCCTGGAAAAGAAAGTGTCATCTTTGCCTCCCATCCTACCTCTCTGGGATACCGTCAGCAATGAGCACCCTGAGGAATGCCTTCTCGGGACCTCAGACTGAGCGTTTGGATCGGAGACCGACAAAAAAAGGTCTTCTGCTCAAGAGGCGGATTTAAGATGCTCGCAGTGTCATCTTAGAAGGATTCACCACGAATCAGGTTCATTTTATATGACAATTGATGGAAGTATACACGTTTTCAGTAGTTTGTTTTAATACATGATATAGGTAAAATTTGTTTTGGCAAGTTTGTTATCATTTTGCTGAGTAGTTCACAAATAAAGCTGCAAATCTAAGCTGCTTGTCTTCCAAAAGAGTGCTTTTTCTTTTAAAAAGATTGCAATGCCAAAATGGTTTTACTTACTTCTAAATTTAACATATTACCTAAACAGTGGCATGTTTAAGGGGCCGAAAGTCGTATTACCTTTTTTATATGGAAAGGAAATATACTCTGATTAAAATGGCCTGCGCTTCAAAGAGAGTTTTACAGCTTTGGTATAGAAGCTTATACTGTTACACTGCATAATTACATCTACCTAACTATTTTATTGTAACCTACATTATGGAAACAGATCCAATGGATTTGGCATCCTGCGCTGGCATTAAGTTATATATAGTTACTATTTTCAAGCAGGTTAAAGTCTGCATTTGTTTATCCCAAGAAGATAGCCCTTGGAATACAGAAGCAGGTCTTAACATTTAGCACTGAGAAGTATCCCTATTACAGTCTCGCAGATGCCTGGTATTTTGTGTACGTATTGTTTTTTAATTATTTGATTAATTGATCGAATAATTGATGTATTAATTAAGGTTCAAAATGTGATTTTTGATGGCAATGGATTTTATTCTGTGACTGTTTTTTTTCCTCTGTTGCAAATTTCTACTTAATTAATTAGTGTTGTACGGGCTCAGGGGGATATTTACAACTGAAGTGGAGGAGTGTGGCGTTAGCCGTCATGGCTTAACGCCTCACTCCGCCACCTCAGAAAAGCAGGGCTGCACCATATTTACAAGATATGGCCCAGCCTTGTGTTTCCCCCAGCGCTGGTGCTACACTTAGCAGTGTAGCGCCAATGCAGGCACCCTTGCACCATAGTGCAAGGGTGTCTGCGTGCAGGGGAAAGATTGTATATGTACAGGATGGTCCTCCTTCCTGTATATAAACAATCTTTAAATGCCATTTCGGCACTTCTATGTGTGCTGCTTAATGCAGCACACATGGAAGTCACAAAGGGGCACATGCATCAAGCTAAGAAATAGCGATTCCTTATTAGCGAATTTTAACCCCTTCACTGCTAGGCCTTTTCCCCTCCTGTGCTAAGCCTTTTTTGGGCTATTTGGGGTAGTGCGCGCTTAGGCCTCTGTAACTTTTTGACCACATTAGGTATCCACGCCAAATTTGCGTCCTTTTCTTCCAACATGATGGGGATTCTAAAGGTACCCAGGGTATGTGGATTCTCCTAGAGGGTTCCCAGAAATTAGTCAAAATACAGCAAAATTTTGTTTTTTTTGTGAAAAATGGGGAAAAGTGGCTGCAAATGAAAGCGTCTGGGTTTTTCTCTGCAAATGATATCAAAAAAGGGTTTGTGGGGCTGAAATCACAATTTCTCCAGCTTTTGGGGAATGACAGATTTTTGTCAGAAATCCAACATTTTTTACACAGTTTTGACATTTTTCTGGGACATACCCTATTTTTGCTATTTTTGTGCTTTCAACCTCCTTCCAGATAATGGTAGAAATGGGTAGAAAAGCAATAATGGATCCTGGAAAGCTATACATTTTTGAAAAGTAGACAAAATTCTGAATTCAGCAAGGGGCCATTTGTGTAGATCCATCAAGGTTTCTTTATAGAAACTAACAGGTAAATATAGGAAAAATTAAAAATTTGTTGAAAAAAGCAGCCTTTTGAGTCAACGTTTTCACCTGTAACTTCTTCGAATTATGACATCTCTTTGAAAGCAATGTACCGTTACATCCGGTGGACCTTCCTGGTTGTGGGGATATATAGGACGTGTTAGGTTCACCAAGAGCCCAACGAACCCAGAGTAAAAAACTGAGCAGCATTTTGTAATGGTTTTTTTTTTTTGTTCCAGGTATATAGCAATTATTGTGGGAAAATGTATACATGGAAAAATCGGTATGAAAGACACCTATGTATTTCTGAAATGGGAACAAATTACAGAGTTTAGAAACAGTGCATATTTGCACATTTTCGAAATTGGGAATACTCATACTTGCATGACAATTATTGGTCATTTTTCAAAATGACTTTTTTTTTACACAATGTCTTTCATTTGGAAGGGAGAAATGCATCAAAAATCAATAGGTAATAACAGTTGCTTTACAAATCTGAACTACCCTAAGTCTCCCGATAAAAATGGTACCTCACTTGTGTGGGTAGGCATAGTGCCCACGACAGGAAGTGGCTCAAAACCTAAGGTGAACACACCACATTTTCACACTGAAAATGTACACTTTTTTTGCGAAGAGTCTAGCTGTAGTTTTTTTTTTTTTTTAAACATCTTTTTTTATTAACATAGCTCAAGATCATATGCATGACAAAGCAGTGATCAAAAGGCACATAAACCAACAGTGGTACATTACAGAGTTGAGGATCGGGAGAGTTACCCAAAGGTCCCGCTACCGCTGCCCCCCCCGCCTCTGAAGGTTCGGAATCTGCACCATGGGCCCCACACCCTCCTCCATTTCTTCACACAGCCCCTGGATTTATAGACTGTTTCCTCCGCCCTCTGACACCAGTCCAGGTCCCTGAGCCACTGGTCCCATTGTGGAGGCGCAACCGCCCCCCAGGCGCTCGCAATGTTCCGTTTTGCCACCCCAGCCGCTGTAGCCAGCCAGATCTCGTGATACCTGGACCAGTCCGTGTCTCCCTTGATCAGCAGTAGCAGCCACCTGGGCTCCAATGGGACCGGCACACCCACCACCTTCGCCATAGTGTCCGTCACCCGGGTCCAAAAAGGTACTATCTTCGGACATTCCCACAAGATGTGGAAGAACGTGCCCTCCTCCCGGCAGCCCCTCACACACAGAGGCGACAGCACCCTGCCCCATGAAAATAGGTTGGTCCGTGGATAGTAAACCCTATGCAGGATTTTGAATTGGATGAGGCGAAACCGCATCCGGATGGCAATTTCGCGAGGGCCCTGCAGGGCCTCCTGCCAGTCCTCGTCATCCATGCTGCCTATATCTCCCTCCCACTTAGCCCGCAAGGAGACGAGGGGATCAGGCATGTTATTAATGAGCTTACGGTAAATGGTGTCCGTTAGCTTCCCCGGTATGGGGTCAAGCAAAAGCCTATCCTCCAGGGGAGAATACTCAGGGAGCGAGGAGCCTCGTCGCAGGTAGGAACCCAGGGCATGCATGAGGTGCAGGTAATGGAAGTGTTGAGCACTGTGCATGCGATACTCCTTTTGGAAATAATCAAAGGATCTGGGGGCGCCCCTCTTCCATACATCTCCCAGGTAATCTATCCCGATCAATCGCCATCCTTTGAAACCGGTCAGTCTCGCGACCTCTGGTAGTTGGTCCCCAAACCAGAGCGGCGTCCGACCCGTGAGGGTGCCTGCCCACCCAAGAAACTGATGGGCCTCCCGCCAGCACTGTATGACCACCCCGGTATGCGATGGGAGGTCCCTGCATCTCCTCCTCGAATACAACAGCTGCTCACAGTTTCCTCCTGGCATAACATGCCTGTCAACCCTATACGCCGGCTCCGACCCCGTTGCGTACACCCACTCATTAACTACTTGTAGCTGGGAGGCCCAGTAATAGAGACGGACATCCGGGAGGGCCAGCCCCCCGTCGTATACCCCTCTTCTAAGCTTACACAACGCTATTCTAGGGCTCCCTCCATCCCAAAGCAGGGTCCGCACCATCTGTGAAATACGCCGGAACACCCCCCCTGGGATTGGGTACGGTGAGTTCTGTAGGATATAGAGGAGGCGCGGTAAAGCCAGCATCTTGAAGAGCCCCGCGCGCCCCATCAGAGACAGAGGCAAGGATCGCCAATGAGAAACATCCGCTGCTAGGCGCGCCAGAAGTGGTTCCAGGTTTCTTTGAAAGAACACCTCTTTATCTCTAGTCACATACACCCCAAGGTACTGAAAACCCTCTGACACCACCCGGGCTGAGCACCCGGTTGGAATCCGCGGGGTAGGGCCAGAGAGGGGGAAAATCACTGACTTGGACCAATTGATCCTATAACCGGAGTAGCTGCCAAACAAGGCAAAGAGGTGGAGCGCCTGCGCCATTGAATGGTACGGTCTGGCCATTTACAGCACAATATCATCCGCGTAGAGGGAGATACGCTCCTCCCACCCATTGCACATTGCTAACCCCCAAAACGCCTGGTCCCTCCGTACCCAGTGGGCCAACGGCTCGAGTGCCAGTGCGAAAAGAAGGGGAGATAGTGGGCACCCCTGCCTAGTGCTGCGACGCAGTGGAAACGCACGGGAGAGCGCACCATTCACTCTTACCCTGGCGACCGGCTGTGCATACAGCAGGCGCACCCAACTACAAAAGACCGGTCCAAAGCCCAGACGCTGTAGGACCATGAATAAGTACGGCCACTCGATGCTATCAAAGGCCATAGAGGCGTCCAGCGCCATCAACGCTGTCTGGGAGTCGTCCTCTCCCTTGGTCATGTACAGAGCCCCGTACAGCCGCCGAAGATTAAGTCGAGTGCTTCTGTGCGGCATGAAGCCAGATTGGTCAGCATGCACCAGGTCGGGCAGGACCGCCAACAGACGTGTCGCCAAAGCCTTAGCCAGGACCTTGGCCTCTACATTAAGGAGCGAGATAGGTCGATAGGATGAGCACTGGTCAGCCGGCTTGCCAGGCTTGTGGATGACCACGATCGTAGCCTCCCGTTGATCCGGTGGCAGCACACCCCCAGCTTGTGCCTCGAGGAACATCTTCCTCATTGGATCTATGACTATGCTCGCCTGTCTCTTGTAGATTTCCACAGGTAGCCCATTGGGCCCCTGCGCCTTTCCCGCCTTGAGGGAGTTAAGCGCCTCACTCAGCTCCGCCCCAGACAGTTCCGTCTCGAGGCTGTCAGCTTGTTCCCTTGAGAGAGCAGGCAAGTTAAAGTCCCGCAGGAACTCCGCGCAGTCAGACTCCGTTCTAGTGCACACCGGAGTGTATACCTTCACATAGTATGACGCGAAAGCCTCAGCTATTTCCGTGCCAGTAGTGGCCAAGGACCCTGCTTCATCCCTAACTGCCGCAACCCAGGAACGCTCCCGGTCCCTGCGTTCGAGCCAGGCCATCAGTTTCATAGATTTGTCACCCGCATCGTATATCCGATGCTGTGTGGCCAAGGAGTACGCGCGTGCCTCACCCTCCGCCAGGGACCGCAGCTCCCTCTGTTTAAGAGCAAGTTCATGTCGCTGCTGCGTGGAGGGAACCCCGCCGGCCTCCCTCTCCAGAGATGTGATTTCGCACTCGAGCTGACGGATCTGGAGCGTTTCCTCCTTTTTCCGCCTGCCCATCAGCGCCTGAGCCTGACCCTGCAGCACCATCTTATATGCTTCCCATAAGACCAATGACGAATCCACCGAGCCCGAGTTCTCTGCGAAGTAGAGTTTAGAACCATCCCTCAACTTGCCCAGAATGGACTCGTCCCGGAGGCGCCACGGGTCAATCCTGGGAAAAGCCGACCGGTCAAGTGTCGGCCCCTGGAGAGAGACCCCAACCGGCGAGTGATCCGAGATGCCCCTGGCCATGGTACAAAGATCCACGAAGTTCGCCAACTGATCACCCAGCACGAAAAGATGGTCTAGCCTGGAGAAAGACCCATGCCTGGCAGAGTAGAAGGTGTACTGCCTAAGGGAGGGGTTGTGGATGCGCCACACGTCCCGAAGCCCCAACGATGCGACGAAGCCCCGCAAGCCCAGCTCCCCTCTATTGCCCTGCCGCTCCCCCGAGCGGTCCAGATCCGCATCCATGACTGCATTCGTGTCCCCCCCTAGCACCAATATACCCCGGGGAAGATCTGCGATGTGGGACCCCAACTTGGCATACGTCTGAGTGTGCAACCCCGGCGGGATGTAACAGGAACTCAACACTATTGTGCGCCCCTCCCATTTAAACGCCACCGCTGCCAGACAGCCCGAGTCCTCCACCCAGGTGCCCGTAGTTACCAGCGGAAGGGCCTTGCGAACGAGTATACCCACCCCTCTGGACCCGGACGTAAACCCTGAATGCGCCACCATCTGATACCCGAACCGGTCTAGCGCCCTACATTTATTTCCCCGCAGATGGGTCTCCTGGAGGAGCACCACATCCGGTGCATGCCGCTTCAAGTGCTGTAGGACAAGCGTACGTTTAATCTTGTTACCCAGCCCATTGACGTTCCATGTCCAGATCCGTATCCTAGCTCTGTCACCCATTCCGAATCGGGATCCACCCCATAGTCCCTCCATCGAACGCCCACTGCCTGCCATTGCCACCTAACCTCTGTGTTTGGAACTGAAAAACATCCTGAGCTAAACTTAAACTATGCCCCAACACTCCCCCCCCGCCCCCTCCACTACCCCCCTCCCTGCCTCCCTGCTACGTGGGCCCCCAACCACCCACCTGTAAAACCTGCAGAGTGCCTGTCGCCCCATCTCCCCTGACTTAACACAACAAGGGAACCTGACTCTGCAACCGCAGAAGAAGACATACATATTGTTCGGATCACCCACCCCATTAACAGAGCATAGGCAACATACCCCCCCCGCCCTCCCAGTCGGCCCTCCAGGCCCGGCTTCACGCCAGAGACATGAAAAGACCCTCCAAGGCCCTGCGTCCACCCCTGACTCAAAGCCCCAGAGGCAGTCCAAGTCATGTACCACAGACCTCCTCCAATACCATTCCTACAGAGGCCAGGATCCCTGCGCCCAACTGTGTCCCCCCTACACAGCGCTAAGCGACCATCAGCCGGCTCTCCCACCCCTTCACTCAGGGGCAGTCTGCTCAGGCGGCCGCGGCTCCCGCGTTGGGGAACCACCACTCCGAGAACCCTGGCTCGCGCTGTGTTGTGCTGGTCTGCGTAGCCCGCCCGGGCGGCCCACTGTGCGCCAACCCTCCATCCAGTCATTCGCTGCCATCGGTGAATCGAAAAAGTACGCTTTTTCTCCATCAATAACCTTGAGACGCGCTGGATACAACATCATGTATTTAGGTCCTTGGTCCCTCAGGGCCCTCTTGACTCCCTCGAACGACCTCCGCTGACGCTGTACCTGGAGTGTAAAATCCGGAAAGAAACGAATTGTGGCCCCTTCCAATCTCAGATCGCCAGACACCCGCGACGCCTGGAGCACAGCGTCGCGGTCTCGGTAGTTCAGGAGGCGGGCGATGATGGTGCGTGGCGGAGCCCCCGGCTTGGGCCTCCCCCCCAATGCCCGATGAGCCCTTTCCACCGAAAAGAAGTTTGAGAGGCGTTTCGGCTTGAGGTGCTTAAGGATAAGGTCCTCCACGAAGCAGTCAGTGGACTGCCCCTCCATGCCCTCCGGAACCCCCACGATGCGGAGATTATTGCGTCGCGCCCTCCCTTCCTGATCGTCCAGGCGGGCGGCGATGTCCGCTTGGTTCTTCGTCAGCGTGGCCACCTGCTCCTCAAGCCTCTTCGTCTTAGACTGGAGGCCGCCTATGCCACTCTCCGCTTCCGCCACCTTCTCTGACATCTTGCGAAAGTCCGCGCGGAGCAGGTTGACCTCCTCCGTCACTGAATCCAGCTTAGGCTCCAAGGTACCGCGCATCTCCTTAATGGCCCCCCGCATCTCCTTTATGGCAAGCATAATGTCTCTGAGCGACGGGTCAGACACATCTCCAGTGGCCCCACTCCGCTGACTCCCATCAACCGGGTCGTCTTCCCGACCCATGCTGACCGTGTATTTGTCTATGTGGTTCGATTGGCCTGGTGTCGTCTGTTTGTTGCGGCCCATGGTCTCAAAAGGGCCCGATCCGCGACCCCACGACAGCCGCTCCCCTATATGGTCCAGTCCGGGCCACGCCACCAGGGCTCAATCTGCCTCCTCGATGCCCGCCGGCTACCCCTGCACCGCGCGGGGGACCGTTAGTCGCTATCCCCAACACTGGCCCTGGCGTTCCACCACTCACCGCAGTCTCAACTCTTCCGGTGACCCGTTCCAACGCACCCAGGCGAGATAGCTGCAGTCCCTTGACGGTCCGGAATGCTACCTCAATGCTCCGAGGCAGACCGCCCGAGACGTATGATCTGCGGGTGCCCCTCCTTATCAGCCCGCGTGTTCGCCGTCGTGCACCACCACTGGGGCTCCTGCCACACCGGAGGATTCGTTCACTCCTCAGTCAGCCACCATTTAGGCCCGTCAGGCACCCGGTTCAGACCCGACGTCCAGAGAGCACCAGATGCCGGCACCAGCACACCTCCTCCTGACGCTGGTAGCCGGCTCCCACTGCCCCCTCACTTGCCACTGCAGCCGTCCCCCGCATCCAGGGCTCGAAGATTCGGGACGTCTCAAGCTCGGCCGGCACAGCGCCGGCACTAGGACCCTGCGGGCACTATCAGAGGGCCGCCGCCCGCTCTGTCAATCTGCCGCGGCGGGCCCCGGGATTCCTCCCGCAATCGGCCGCGGCCCCCACCGGCATCAGCGGCAGCCGCCACAAGAGTCTCGCACCACTCCTGCTGCCCAACGGGTGCCCCCGCTCCGCTTGTCACCTCCGTAGCGGGGCGCCGTGATGACGGGCGCCACCATCGAGGCCGCAGACGCTCCGGCCGTTTACTCCTTCAGCCGCCCGGGAGGTGCAGCAAGCAGGTCACCGCCGCTGGTATCACCGCTGCCCTGGACGGTAGGTCGCTGCCCAAGGGATCGGATAGTGCCGGATTATGGGTGATTTATGCGGATCTGCTACCGCAGCTCACCTAATGTGCGGCCATCTTCATTGGCTGCAGGCCACGCCCCTAGCTGTAGTTTTTGAACCCTAGCCCTTCCGGCACCTAGGGAAACCTAGCAAACCTATACATTTTTGAAAACTAGACACCCAGGGGAATCCAGGATGGGGTGACTTGACTGCCTCCCACCATGGTCTGTTACCCAGAATCCCTTGCAAACTTAAAAAATTGACAAAAAAAACACATTTTCCCCATATTTCTGTGATGGAAAGTTCTGGAATCTGCGTGGATCCACAAATTTCCACCCACCCCGCGTTCACCAAAGTCCTACGAGAAAAATGGTACCTCACTTGTGCGGGTCGGCATAGTGCCCGCGACAGGAAACGGCGCAAAACGCAACCTGATCACACCTCAATTTTGCAGTGAAAAATGACCCCGTTTTGAGAAAGTGACTAGCTGTAGTTTTTTAACCCTAGCCCTGCCGGCACCTAGGGAAACCTAGCAAACCTATACATTTTTGAAAACTAGACACCAAAGGGAATCCAGTATGGGGTGACTTGACTGCCTCCCACCATGGTCTATTACCCAGAATCCCTTGCAAACGTAAAAAATTGACAAAAAAAACACATTTTCCCCACATTTCTGTGATGGAAAGTTCTAGAAATCTGCGTGGATCCACAAATATCCACCCACCTCGCGTTCCCCAAAGTCCTACGAGAAAAATGGTACCTCACTTGTGCGGGTCGGCATAGTGCCTGCGACAGGAAATGGCGCAAAACGCAACGTGGTCACACCTCAATTTTGCAGTGAAAAATGACCCTTTTTTGGCAAAGTGACGAGCTGTAGTTTTTGAACCCTAGCCCTGCCGGCACCTAGGGAAACCTAGCAAACCTATACATTTTTGAAAACTAGACACCCAGGGGAATCCAGGATGGGGTGACTTGACTGCCTCCCACCATGGTCTGTTACCCAGAATCCCTTGCAAACGTAAAAAATTGACAACAAAAAACACATTTTCCCCACATTTCTGTGATGGAATGTTCTGGAATCTGCGTGGATCCACAAATTTCCACCCACCCCGCGTTCCCCAAAGACCTACGAGAAAAATGGTACCTCACTTGCGCGGGTCGGCATAGTGGCCGCGACAGGAAACGGCGCAAAACGCAACGTGGTCAAACCTCAATTTTGCAGTGAAAAATGACCCTTTTTTGGCAAAGTGACTAGCTGTAGTTTTTTAACCCTAGCCCTGCCGGCACCTAGGGAAACCTACCAAACCCATGCATTTCTGAAAGCTAGACACCCGGCGGCTTCCAGGGAGGTATGGCTTGCGTGATCCCCCAACGTTTCCTTACCCAGAATCCCCTGCAAACCTCAATTTTTGCTGAAAAAAATCACTTTTTTCAAAAATTTTGGGATGGGAAAGTTGTGGCATCAACGGGCTCACACAAATTTACCACCACCCAGCGTTCCCCCAGGTCTCCCGGTAAAAATGGTGCCTCACTTGTGTGGGAGGCCCAAGTACCCGCGGCAGGCAAGGGCCCAAAACGTAGTGAGACGACATCAAAATGGCCTATCGCAAAACCACCTGGTTTTGCAAGGGGGGTCACTTGGGTTTTTGGAGCGGTGCTCGGCGGCCATCTAGGGAAACCTACCAAACCCACGCATTTCTGAAAACTAGACACCCGGCGGCTTCCAGGGAGGTATGGCTTGCGTGGATCCCCCAATGTTTCCTTACCCAGAATCCCCTGCAAACCTCAATTTTAGCTGAAAAAAACACTTTTTTCACACATTTTGGGGTGGGAAAGTTGTGGCATCACCGGGCTCACACAAATTTACCACCAACCAGCGTTCCCCCACATCTCCCGGTAAAAATGGTGCCTCACTTGTGTGGGAGGCCCAAGTACCCGCGGCAGGCAAGGGCCCAAAACGTAGTGAGGCGATATCAAAATGGCCTATCGCAAAACCACCTGGTTTTGCAAGGGGGGTCACTTGGGTTTTTGGCCCGGTGCTCGGCGGCCATCTAGGGAAATGTTAGAAATGAGGGGGCTCTGGTTGACGCAGGTGTGAACCCACAACAAGCAGGGACCCTTTACTTCTTGTCAGGGCGAAGGATGACTCTCCAGAATAACCCCTGCTCACCCTCTAGGTGCGTGGCGCGAGCAGTCTAGGCTAAGTCTCAGGCGTACACGGTTAAGCAAATGCAATTACACATACAGTAAACCCCGTGCATGCACCACAAATGGACACCAATCAGGTAGTATATAAAAATAAGCTTTTATGTAGTTTCAGCAGAGTCAAATACAAGGCCCAGTAACGTTGAACTGGTGGGGCCACAATTCGTAGGAATACGGTAAAGTTCTCTTTGTTACGGAAAGTTCTTTAGGCGGGCACAAGGTGACTGTAGGCCTCAGCGTACTCCGAGCTGAAGCGGCGACCGGGAAGCACACGGCAGATGACCGGGAAATCAGAACGTTGCGGACCCTGGATCCGATGCGAGCTCGTGGTCGAGTTCGTAAGTACAGTACCTTGTTTCTTGACGCGAAGGAGGGTGCGGGATTTCAGCGGCCCTTCGACAGAAGAGCGAGGTGGCGTCCGGGGCTCCCACACTTCACGATGGGTGTCTGATCTTCAGGCTCACGACAAGAGCGGGGTGTTGCAGGTGGCGGGTGAACAAAGCGGGGCAGCCGGGCACGCAGATGCGTCCGGGCCGTCCGAGGCTTGGAGATGCTCACAACGCCGATTCCGGCGGGAGGGTGAAGGTGCACAGCGAGCCTCCAGCAAGCGAGGTGACAGGGGCAGCCCAGCACAGCGTAGGGGGAGCGGCTCCGATCGAGCGAGGCTCTTCCCAAGGCGGGGACGGCTAAGCAGTCCTGGTCACGGCTCAGGGAGGGACTGGGCACGAGGGTCACAGCTCCGGCGAGGGAAAGGACACCACAGTCCAGCAGCAGGCGAGTGAAGATCAGGTAGAGCCCAATGGTCCTGGGGCTCAGTTCAGGGGGCAAGCTCAGTTCCAAGCCCTTGGAGATCGTTTTGGAAAAGCACAATTCTTGAAAGTAAAAGTAAAGTAAAGTCTTCAGCAACAGGTTCTCTTCTCCCCTTTGGCAGCAAGGTCACCACTGCAGGCCAATCCCCCAGGATAGGGACAGTCTTCCTCCTACAGCTTTCCCGGTGCCTCCTCCTCAGGCAGAGATTCTTCTTGGTCAAAAGCGGATCTAGTTTCTCAGGAGCAGGGCTCCTCCATTTATACCACAATTCTTTTGTTCTCCCAGGCCAGGGGGGCCCTTGCCTAGTTCAGTCCGGTTTCTGAGCACTTTGTTTACGCGATGCAGGCTTCTTCTTTCAGAGTGCAGGGCAGAGTCCTCAGACGCTCCACAGGGGGCGGAGCCGGCATTGAGGTAGCAGAGCACTGTCCTATTCAGAGCCTAGGAGCACTCCTCCCACCCATCTACCTGTCGATCGTCCTATTCACCACCAGGCTACCTAGCCCTGCCCATCTGGGTTCCCCCAGCCCTGTCACTCACACCAGCCAGACATCAGATACACATCACGCAGAGGCGGCTGAATTGTTTAGGCAAGCAAAGGCCAGCTTTCTAAAAGCGACATTTGCAAACCCGGAATATCAAAATAAACCTTGCGAAAAGATTTACCTTATTATTCCGAGTTCAGGCATACTAAACTCGATCTTCTACCATGTTCCCTGGGTCGGTTAGGATCATAGGGTGTAACAATCCAGGCCGCCCATGCTGGCCTATGAGAACAGGGTAGCCTTGCAGTAGTGAACAACAAAATGGCGGTCATTCACTACCAGGACATGCCACGCATCCAGGCTTGTCCTACCTTAGGCTCACAACGCACCCTGCCCGTGGGCCTACCAGAGGGGTGACTAACATGCAGCTAAGGGAAGGGTTCAGGGACCGGCAAGTGTGGGCACTTGTCAGTCAGTGTGTCAGTACCAGACTGCACGCAGGTTCTGCGATGGCAGACCTTAGACATATTTTACCGGCCGCTTCTGTGGGTGGCACAACCCGTGCTGCAAGCCCACCAGCGGTGTTTGCCTTTACATGCCCTGGCGCTCCTGGCGCACTTTACTGGGGTCTGATAGTAAATCAAACAATCCAATCAGGGAATCCAACCAACATATACAATTTACAAGGGAGCACTCGCACCGCGACACTGGTTGGCAGTGGCACAGCGCGCTGAGCGGCCAACACCATAAAATCACATGAGGCACAGCGACAAAAAGAGGAAGGGAGACTCACGCCAAGGTGCCAGGTCTAACACGTGTCCCCTCCAGCTGAAAAGTGGGGAGAACTACCCTACCCCAGGGAGTTCCTCATCACTAAGGCGGAAAAATCTGGACAGACCGTCAGCATTGGCGTGATCCGTACCAGGGCGATGTTCCACCGTGAAATCCATCCCCTGTAGGGAAATGGACCACCTCAACAGCTTTGGATTCTCACCCCTCATATGCATCAACCATCTGAGGGGCCTGTGGTCCGTCTGAACCCAGAAGTGAGACCCAAACAAGTAGGGTCTTAGCTTCTTCAGCGCCCAGACCACAGCAAATGCCTCACGCTCAATAGCACTCCACCTCTGTTCCCGTGGAAGTAACCTCCTGCTAAGAAAGGCTACGGGTTGATCTAGGCCCTCCTCATTAATCTGTGAAAGAACAGCCCCCACACCATGCTCTGAAGCGTCTGTCTGAACGATAAACTCTTTGGAGAAGTTGGGAGCCAAGAGCACGGGCGCAGTGCACATAGCAGTTTTCAAGGCCTCAAAAGCTTTCTGACAGGTGTCAGTCCAGATCACCTTCCTCGGCTGCTTCTTCGAAGTCAGCGCTGTCAAGGGGGCAACCATGTTGCCATACCCCTTGACAAACCTCCTGTAGTACCCGGTGAGACCTAGGAAGGCTCTCACCTCTGTCTGGGTTTTGGGCGCCTCCCAATTCAGGATGGCTTCTATCTTGGGCTGAAGGGGTGCCACCTGGCCACTCCCAACTTGGTGTCCCAAGTACACCACGGAACCCTGCCCGATCTGGCACTTACTCGCCTTGATCGTGAGGCCTGCCTTACGCAGCGCCATCAACACTTCCCAGAGGTGACGCAAGTGTTCCTCCCACGTGGAGCTGAACACGGCGATGTCATCCAGGTAGGCTGCACTGAACGAATCCAGCCCAGCCAACACCTGGTTGACCAATCTCTGGAAGGTGGCAGGGGCATTCTTCATCCCAAATGGCATAACCCGGAACTGGTAGTGCCCATCTGGGGTGGAAAATGCTGACCTCTCTTTGGCCCCCTCGGTCAAGGCGATCTGCCAATACCCAGACGTTAGATCAAACGTGCTGAGGTAGTTGGCAGCCCCTAGCCGATCGATGAGCTCATCAGCTCTGGGGATGGGGTGTGCGTCAGTCCTAGTGACTGAATTGAGTCCTCTGTAGTCCACACAGAACCGGAGTTCGGGTGTGGCTCCCGGCGCTGCAGCCTTTGGGACCAAGACCACGGGGCTGGCCCAAGGACTGCTAGAAGACTCAATGACCCCGAGTGCAAACATCTTGGAGACCTCCTCCTTGATGCATGTCCTCACCCTGTCAGTCACCCTGTAGGCCTTGTGCCGCACAGGTGGGCTATCCCCAGTGTCCACATCATGGACGCACCAATCAGTGACACCAGGGACCAGGGAAAACAGATCAGAAAATTGTCCCAGCAACTGGCGACAATCATTCTGTTGCTCAGGGGTCAGGGTGGAAGAGAGGATGACACCATCCACTGACCCATCTTGCTCCTTGGCTGACAGGAGGTCAGGAAGAGGTTCTGTCTCCTCTTCCATCCCCGCATCTGTTGCCAAGAGCATGCCCACTTGGGACCTCTCCAAGTGGGGCTTGAGGCGGTTGACATGTAGGACCCGTAAGGGGTTCCTAGGAGACTTCAGGTCCACCACATAGGTAACAGGACTCTTGCGCTCCACCACCTCAAAGGGACCGGTCCACTTATCCTGGAGCGCGCACGGCTCCACGGGGGCCAAGACCCATACTTTCTGTCCAGGCTGAAGCTCTACCAGAGTGGCATTCTGGTCGTACCACCGCTTCATCTCCTCCTGGCTGGCTTCCAGATTTGCCTCAGCAAGTTGCCTGAAACGCCTAGTCTGATTCCTGAAGGCCAGCATGTAGCTATATACATTCTGGGGAGGTTTCCTGGGAGATTGCTCCCAGCCTTCCTTGACCAGACTTAGAGGTCCTCTGACTGGGTGACCATACAGAAGCTCAAAGGGACTGAACCCCAGAGACTTCTGTGGCACCTCACGGTAAGCGAAGAGAAGGCATGGTAAGAGGACGTCCCACTTGCGCCTCATGGGTCCTTCTAGGCCCATTATCATGCCTTTGAGGGTTCGGTTGAATCTCTCAACCAACCCGTTTCCTTGGGGGTGGTAAGGTGTGGTGAACTTGTAGGTTACACCACACTCTTGCCAAAGAGATTTCATGTACTTGGACATGAAATTGGTACCTCGGTCAGACACCACCTCTAGAGGGAATCCCACTCGGGAGAAAATTCCCATCAGTGCACGTCCCACCACGGGGGCCGTCACTGTCCTCAGAGGAATGGCTTCCGGGTACCGGGTGGCATGGTCCACCAGGACAAGGATGAACCTATTGCCCATCGCTGTCCTGGGGTCCAGTGGCCCTACAATGTCAATCCCCACTCGCTGGAATGGAGTACCGACCACAGGGAATGGCTGGAGTGGAGCCTTTTGCTTCCTCCCACTCTTTCCACTTGCCTGGCAAGTCTGGCATGTCCTGCAGTGAGTATCCGAACTCCTGCGCATTTGAGGCCAATAAAAGTGGGTGACAAGCCTTTCAAAGGTCTTGTCCTGCCCCAAATGCCCTGCCAATGGCACATCGTGAGCCAGCCCCAGTAGGAAGGCTCTGAAGTCCTGGGGTACCACCAGCGCACGGGCTGACCCAGGCTCAGCAACCTTAGGCTCTGTATATAGGAGGTCGTTCTCCCAGTAAACGAAATGTGATCCTGACTGATCACCTGCGGCCTGGTCTGCAGCCTGCTGCCGCATACCTACGAGAGAAGGGCACTCCTTCTGTGCCTTACAAAAGTCCTCCCTGGTGGGACCCCCTTCCTGCTGCCAATGGGTCAGCTCTGGCAGGTCTCCCAGTTCAGCTATTTGTTCCCCTGTAGGCTCCAGGGCATCCCCCTCAAGGTCTGCTTCCTCCTGGACCGTGGGAACTTCAGGGGCCGGCTTCCCGCGCCCCTTGCTCCTTCTCTCTGAGGCCGGTTCCTGGGCCTCCCTCTCAGGCTCCAGGACCTCTTGAGTACCTCTACTGGCGGCCATGGACCGTGTGGTGACACACGCCCAATATGGCATACCCAACATCTCCAGGTGAGCACTCCGCTCCACCTTAGCCCAAGGTGAGCTCTCCAAATCGTTCCCTAACAAACAGTCTACAGGCATGGCGGGCCTCACAGCTACCTGAAGAGTACCAGAGACCCCCCCCCACTCGAAGGGAACCAGAGCCACCTTGCAGTGCCTCTCTGTGTTGTCAGCGGCAACAACGGGATAGAATGCATTGGGGACCACCTGCTCCTGAGACACCAGGTGACACCTGACAGCTGTCACACTGGCTCCTGTATCTCTAAGAGCTTCCACCCTATGGCCATTTATGGTCACCCACTGCCTGTACTTCTTAGTGTTCTCAGGCAGCTGGGTTGGAGGGACCACTTCACGGTCTCCTAGCGAGACCAGGGACATCTCTGCGGGACCCCACCCACCTTGGACATCCCTCTCCTCCCCCAAGGCTACACTAGTCACCTGCCGGGGTGGAGCACCAGTTGGTGCTGGCTTACCAAACAACGGACACTTTACATCAGAGGCAAAATGCTCCAAATTGTTACACCTGTAACATCTTACGGGCCCCTTCTGAACAGGAGGACCTGTCGGGCCCCGGTCGGTTTCTGGGGTGGGGGAGGCTGAGAACCCTTCCCTTGGTTCCCTTGGGGACTATTTTGGGGCCCTTTTTGGAACTGCTTCTGTTTACCCCTGTCCCCCCCACTCTTCTGCTGGGGACCCTGCCCACCTTTGGCGGAATCTCCCACGGTACCCTTGTGGACCCTGGTACTGACCCAGCGGTCCGCCACCTCAGCAGGCTTCCTCGGGTTAGTCAGCCTACTATCTATCAGGTGCTGGCGTAGCTCAGGAAAACAATTACTGGACAAGTGCTCCCATGCCATTAGATCAAGAAGCCCTTGATAATCATTCACCTTACTACCCTTTACCCAACCATCCAGCGCTCTGCAAAAGAAAGTCACATACTCCACATACGTACTATTGGGAATCTTAGTGCAACCCCTGAACCTCTGTCTATATAACTCAGGGGTCAACCCATACCTAGCCATCAATGCTTCCTTCATATGGGCATAAGAATTATGAACATCAGCCGGTAAATCTAACAGTGTGTCCCGCCCTTCACTCAGGAACCGTCCCCACAACCCCGCTCCCCAATCTTTCTCAGGGACCCGGTGGTAAGACATGGCTACCTCGTAGGTTCTGAACCACTGCCCGATGTCGTCATTCTTGAAGAACTCCTTCACTACATCCTTGGGAATATAAACTCTTGGTTCCGCCGGTACTGGCGGTGTGCTGCCACCAGAGGGATTAAGTTCCAAACTTTTTGCTTTCAGCTCCAGCTCCCTCAGCTTCATGTCATGCTCTAATTGTAGTTTCTTTTCTTCCATGGCTAATCTTTGTTTTTCCATATCCATCTGCCCATGAAGTTTTGCCATTTCCACCTCGTGTGCCCGGGTTGCTGCCCTGTCTGCCAATTCTTCTGGCGACAGGCCTCTGCCAAACTCATGGACACTTTCTGGTGGAACCACTTCCACCTGATTCTCTGGTGCCTTTGACTCATACCAGGCCCTCAGCGCCTTCACGAATTGGGCCTTGTTTTTTAATCCAGTTTGGGCAATCCTGAACTTGGAGCACAAACCTTTCGATTCTTCATTGGTACGATTCTGAAGTGCGTCTTCCACCCAATCTACGTCTTCAAATCCAGAGATTATGGAAGCCGCCCTTCCGGCAGAAAGTGAACCAGGCATGGCTCTAACAACGGAGATTCTTGGCAAAACAAAAACAAATGCTAGCCTTGTGGCTGTGTTACTGGTCTGCTCTCACTACGTGGTGATCAGTGATTCACTATACGCAAACCACAAATGCAAATCCGTAAATCCCACCGCTGCCACCAATGTTAGAAATGAGGGGGCTCTGGTTGACGCAGGTGTGAACCCACAACAAGCAGGGACCCTTTACTTCTTGTCAGGGCGAAGGATGACTCCCCAGAATAACCCCTGCTCACCCTCTAGGTGCGTGGCGCGAGCAGTCTAGGCTAAGTCTCAGGCGTACACGGTTAAGCAAATGCAATTACACATACAGTAAACCCCGTGCATGCACCACAAATGGACACCAATCAGGTAGTATATAAAAATAAGCTTTTATGTAGTTTCAGCAGAGTCAAAAACAAGGCCCAGTAACGTTGAAGTGGTGGGGCCACAATTCGTAGGAATACGGTAAAGTTCTCTTTGTTACGGAAAGTTCTTTAGGCGGGCACAAGGTGACTGTAGGCCTCAGCGTACTCCGAGCTGAAGCGGCGACCGGGAAGCACACGGCAGATGACAGGGAAATCAGAACGTTGCGGACCCTGGATCCGATGCGAGCTCGTGGTCGAGTTCGTAAGTACAGTACCTTGTTTCTTGACGCGAAGGAGGGTGCGGGATTTCAGCGGCCCTTCGACAGAAGAGCGAGGCGGCGTCCGGGGCTCCCACACTTCACGATGGGTGTCTGATCTTCAGGCTCACGACAAGAGCGGGGTGTTGCAGGTGGCGGGTGAACAAAGCGGGGCAGCCGGGCACGCAGATGCGTCCGGGCCGTCTGAGGCTTGGAGATGCTCACAACGCCGATTCCGGCGGGAGGGTGAAGGTGCACAGCGAGCCTCCAGCAAGCGAGGTGACAGGGGCAGCCCAGCACAGCGTAGGGGGAGCGGCTCCGATCAAGCGAGGCTCTTCCCAAGGCGGGGGCGGCTAAGCAGTCCTGGTCACGGCTCAGGGAGGGACTGGGCACGAGGGTCACAGCTCCGGCGAGGGAAAGGACACCACAGTCCAGCAGCAGGCGAGTGAAGATCAGGTAGAGCCCAATGGTCCTGGGGCTCAGTTCAGGGGGCAAGCTCAGTTCCAAGCCCTTGGAGATCGTTTTGGAAAAGCACAAGTCTTGAAAGTAAAAGTAAAGTAAAGTCTTCAGCAACAGGTTCTCTTCTCCCCTTTGGCAGCAAGGTCACCACTGCAGGCCAATCCCCCAGGATAGGGACAGTCTTCCTCCTACAGCTTTCCCGGTGCCTCCTCCTCAGGCAGAGATTCTTCTTGGTCAAAAGCGGATCTAGTTTCTCAGGAGCAGGGCTCCTCCATTTATACCACAAATCTTTTGTTCTCCCAGGCCAGGGGGGCCCTTGCCTAGTTCAGTCCGGTTTCTGAGCACTTTGTTTACGCGATGCAGGCTTCTTCTTTCAGAGTGCAGGGCAGAGTCCTCAGACGCTCCACAGGGGGCGGAGCCGGCATTGAGGTAGCAGAGCACTGTCCTATTCAGAGCCTAGGAGCACTCCTCCCACCCATCTACCTGTCGATCGTCCTATTCACCACCAGGCTACCTAGCCCTGCCCATCTGGGTTCCCCCAGCCCTGTCACTCACACCAGCCAGACATCAGATACACATCACGCAGAGGCGGCTGAAATGTTTAGGCAAGCAAAGGCCAGCTTTCTAAAAGCGACATTTGCAAACCCGGAATATCAAAATAAACCTTGCGAAAAGATTTACCTTATTATTCCGAGTTCAGGCATACTAAACTCGATCTTCTACCATGTTCCCTGGGTCGTTTAGGATCATAGGGTGTAACAATCCAGGCCGCCCATGGTGGCCTATGAGAACAGGGTAGCCTTGCAGTAGTGAACAACAAAATGGCGGTCATTCACTACCAGGACATGCCACGCATCCAGGCTTGTCCTACCTTAGGCTCACAACGCACCCTGCCCGTGGGCCTACCAGAGGGGTGACTAACATGCAGCTAAGGGAAGGGTTCAGGGACCGGCAAGTGTGGGCACTTGTCAGTCAGCATGTCAGTACCAGACTGCACGCAGGTTCTGCGATGGCAGACCTTAGACATATTTTACCGGCCGCTTCTGTGGGTGGCACAACCCGTGCTGCAAGCCCACCAGCGGTGTTTGCCTTTACATGCCCTGGCGCTCCTGGCGCACTTTACTGGGGTCTGATAGTAAATCAAACAATCCAATCAGGGAATCCAACCAACATATACAATTTACAAGGGAGCACTCGCACCGCGACACTGGTTGGCAGTGGCACAGCGCGCTGAGCGGCCAACACCATAAAATCACATGAGGCACAGCGACAAAAAGAGGAAGGGAGACTTACGCCAAGGTGCCAGGTCTAACAGGAAACCTACCAAACCCATGCATTTCTGAAAACTAGTCACCCGGCGACTTCCAGGGAGGTATGGCTTGTGTGGATCCCCCAACGTTTCCTTACCCAGAATCCCCTGCAAACCTCAATTTTAGCTGAAAAAAACACTTTTTTCACACATTTTGGGGTGGGAAAGTTGTGGCATCACCGGGCTCACACAAATTTACCACCACCCAGCGTTCCCCCAGGTCTCCCGGTAAAAATGGTGCCTCACTTGTGTGGGAGGCCCAAGTTCCCGCGGCAGGCAAGGGCCCAAAACGTAGTGAGGCGACATCAAAATGGCCTATCGCAAAACCACCTGGTTTTGCAAGGGGGGTCACTTGGGTTTTTGGCCCGGTGCTCGGCGGCCATCTAGGGAAACCTACCAAACACACGCATTTCTGAAAACTAGACACCCGGCGGCTTCCAGGGAGGTATGGCTTGCGTGGATCCCCCAACGTTTCCTTACCCAGAATCCCTGCAAACCTAAATTTTAGCTGAAAAAATCACTTTTTTCACACATTTTGGGGTGGGAAAGTTGTGGCATCACCGGGCTCACACACATTTACCACCAACCAGCGTTCCCCTAGGTCTCCCGGTAAAAATGGTGCCTCACTTGTGTGGGAGGCCCAAGTACCCGCGGCAGGCAAGCGCCCAAAACGTAGTGAGGCGACATCAAAATGGCCTATCGCAAAACCACCTGGTTTTGCAAGGGGGGTCACTTTGGTTTTTGGCCCGGTGCTCGGCGGCCATCTAGGGAAACCTACCAAACCCACGCATTTCTGAAAACTAGACACCCGGCGGCTTCCAGGGAGGTATGGCTTGCATGGATCCCCCAACGTTTCCTTACCCAGAATCCCCTGCAAACCTCAATTTTAGCTGAAAAAACACTTTTTTCACACATTTTGGGGTGGGAAAGTTGTGGCATCACCGGGCTCACACAAATTTACCACCACCCAGCGTTCCCCCAGGTCTCCAGGTAAAAATGGTGCCTCACTTGTGTGGGAGGCCCAAGTACCCGCGGCAGGCAAGGGCCCAAAACGTAGTGAGGCGACATCAAAATGGCCTATCGCAAAACCACCTGGTTTTGAAAGGGGGGTCACTTGGGTTTTTGGCCCGGTGCTCGGCGGCCATCTAGGGAAACCTACCAAACCCACGCATTTCTGATAACTAAACACCCGGCGGCTTCCAGGGAGGAATGGCTTGCGTGGATCCCCCAACGTTTCCTTACCCAGAATCCCCTGCAAACCTCAATTTTAGCTGAAAAAATCCCTTTTTTCACACATTTTGGGGTGGGAAAGTTGTGGCATCTCCGGGCTCACACAAATTTACCACCACCCAGCGTTCCCCCAGGTCTCCCGGTAAAAATGGTGCCTCACTTGTGTGGGAGGCCCAAGTACCCGCGGCAGGCAAGGGCCCAAAACGTAGTGAGGCGACATCAAAATGGCCTATCGCAAAACCACCTGGTTTTGCAAGGGGGGTCACTTGGGTTTTTGGCCCGGTGCTCGGCGGCCATCTAGGGAAACCTACCAAACACACGCATTTCTGAAAACTAGACACCCGGCGGCTTCCAGGGAGGTATGGCTTGCGTGGATCCCCCAACGTTTCCTTACCCAGAATCCCCTGCAAACCTCAATTTTAGCTGAAAAAAACACTTGTTTCACACATTTTGGGGTGGGAAAGTTGTGGCATCACCGGGCTCACACAAATTTACCACCAACCAGCGTTCCCCTAGGTCTCCCGGTAAAAATGGTGCCTCACTTGTGTGGGAGGCCCAAGTACCCGCGGCAGGCAAGGGCCCAAAACGTAGTGAGGCGACATCAAAATGGCCTATCGCAAAACCACCTGGTTTTGCAAGGGGGGTCACTTGGGTTTTTGGCCCGGTGCTCGGCGGCCATCTAGGGAAACCTACCAAACCCACGCATTTCTGAAAACTAGACACCCGGCGGCTTCCAGGGAGGTATGGCTTGCGTGGATCCCCCAACGTTTCCTTACCCAGAATCCCCTGCAAACCTCAATTTTAGCTGAAAAAAACACTTTTTTCACACATTTTGGGGTGGGAAAGTTGTGGCATCACCGGGCTCACACAAATTTACCACCACCCAGCGTTCACCCAGGTCTCCAGGTAAAAATGGTGCCTCACTTGTGTGGGAGGCCCAAGTACCCGCGGCAGGCAAGGGCCCAAAACGTAGTGAGACGACATCAAAATGGCCTATCGCAAAACCACCTGGTTTTGCAAGGGGAATCACTTGGGTTTTTGGCCCGGTGCTCGGCGGCCATCTAGGGAAACCTACCAAACCCACGCATTTCTGAAAACTAGACACCCGGCGGCTTCCAGGGAGGTATGGCTTGCGTGGATCCCCCAATGTTTCCTTACCCAGAATCCCCTGCAAACCTCAATTTTAGCTGAAAAAAACACTTTTTTCACACATTTTGGGGTGGGAATGTTATGGCATCACCGGGCTCACACAAATTTACCACCAACCAGCGTTCCCCCACATCTCCCGGTAAAAATGGTGCCTCACTTGTGTGGGAGGCCCAAGTACCCGCGGCAGGCAAGGGCCCAAAACGTAGTGAGGCGATATCAAAATGGCCTATCGCAAAACCACCTGGTTTTGCAAGGGGGGGTCACTTGGGTTTTTGGCCCGGTGCTCGGCGGCCATCTAGGGAAACCTACCAAACCCATGCATTTCTGAAAACTAGACACCCGGCGACTTCCAGGGAGATATGGCTTGCGTGGATCCCCCAACGTTTCCTTACCCAGAATCCCCTGCAAACCTCAATTTTAGCTGAAAAAAACACTTTTTTCACACATTTTGGGGTGGGAAAGTTGTGGCATCACTGGGCTCACACAAATTTACCATCACCCAGCGTTCCCCCAGGTCTCCCGGTAAAAATGGTGCCTCACTTGTGTGGGAGGCCCAAGTACCCGCGGCAGGCAAGGGCCCAAAACTTAGTGAGGCGACATCAAAATGGCCTATCGCAAAACCACCTGGTTTTGCAAGGGGGGTCACTTGGGTTTTCGACCCGGTGCTCGGCGGCCATCTAGGGAAACCTACCAAACCCACGAATTTCTGAAAACTAGACACCCGGCGGCTTCCAGGGAGGTATGGCTTACGTGGATCCCCCAACGTTTCCTTACCCAGAATCCCCTGCAAACCTCAATTTTAGCTGAAAAAATCACTTGTTTCACACATTTTGGGGTGGGAAAGTTGTGGCATCACCGGGCTCACACAAATTTACCACCACCCAGCGTTCCCCCAGGTCTCCCGGTAAAAATGGTGCCTCACTTGTGTGGGAGGCCCAAGTACCCGCGGCAGGCAAGGGCCCAAAACGTAGTGAGGTGACATCAAAATGGCCTATCGCAAAACCACCTGGTTTTGCAAGGGGGGTCACTTTGGTTTTTGGCCCGGTGCTCGGCGGCCATCTAGGGAAACCTACCAAACCCATGCATTTCTGAAAACTAGACACCCAGCGGCTTCCAGGGAGGTATGGCTTGCGTGGATCCCCCAACGTTTCCTTACCCTGAATCCCCTGCAAACCTCAATTTTAGCTGGAAAAAAACACTTTTTTCACACATTTTGGGGTGGGAAAGTTGTGGCATCACCGGGCTCACACAAATTTACCACCACCCAGCGTTCCCCCAGGTCTGCCGGTAAAAATGGTGCCTCACTTGTGTGGGAGGCCCAAGTACCCGCGGCAGGCAAGGGCCCAAAACGTAGTGAGGCGACATCAAAATGGCCTATCGCAAAACCACCTGGTTTTGCAAGGGGGGTCACTTGGGTTTTTGGCCCGGTGCTCGGCGGCCATCTAGGGAAACCTACCAAACACACACATTTCTGAAAACTAGACACCTGGCGGCTTCCAGGGAGGTATGGCTTGCGTGGATCCCCCAACGTTTCCTTACCCAGAATCCCCTGCAAACCTCAATTTTAGCTGAAAAAACCACTTTTTTCACACATTTTGGGGTGGGAAAGTTGTGGCATCACCGGGCTCACACAAATTTACCATCACCCAGCGTTCCCCCAGGTCTCCCGGTAAAAATGGTGCCTCACTTGTGTGGGAGGCCCAAGTACCCGCGGCAGGCAAGGGCCCAAAACTTAGTGAGGCGACATCAAAATGGCCTATCGCAAAACCACCTGGTTTTGCAAGGGGGGTCACTTGGGTTTTCGACCCGGTGCTCGGCGGCCATCTAGGGAAACCTACCAAACCCACGCATTTCTGAAAACTAGACACCCGGCGGCTTCCAGGGAGGTATGGCTTGCGTGGATCCCCCAACGTTTCCTTACCCAGAATCCCCTGCAAACCTCAATTTTAGCTGAAAAAAACACCTTTTTCACACATTTTGGAGTGGGAAAGTTGTGGCATCACCGGGCTCACACAAATTTACCACCACCCAGCGTTCCCCCAGGTCTCCCGGTAAAAATGGTGCCTCACTTGTGTGGGAGGCCCAAGTACCCGCGGCAGGCAAGGGCCCAAAACGTAGTGAGGCGACATCAAAATGGCCTATCGCAAAACCACCTGGTTTTGCAAGGGGGGTCACTTGGGTTTTTGGCCCGGTGCTCGGCGGCCATCTAGGGAAACCTACCAAACCCATGCATTTCTGAAAACTAGACTCCCGGCGGCTTCCAGGGAGGTATGGCTTGCGTGGATCCCCCAACGTTTCCTTACTCAGAATCTCCTGCAAACCTCAATTTTAGCTGAAATAAACACTTTTTTCACACATTTTGGGGTGGGAAAGTTGTGGCCTCACCGGGCTCACACAAATTTACAACCACCCAGCGTTCCCCCAGGTCTCCAGGTCAAAATGGTGCCTCACTTGTGTGGGAGGCCCAAGTACCCGCGGCAGGCAAGGGCCCAAAACGTAGTGAGACGACATCAAAATGGCCTATCGCAAAACCACCTGGTTTTGCAAGGGGGGTCACTTGGGTTTTTGGCCCGGTGCTCGGCGGCCATCTAGGGAAACCTACCAAACCCACGCATTTCTGAAAACTAGACACCTGGCGGCTTCCAGGGAGGTATGGCTTGCGTGGATCCCCCAACGTTTCCTTACCCAGAATCCCCTGCAAACCTCAATTTTAGCTGAAGAAATCACTTTTTTCACACATTTTGGGGTGGGAAAGTTGTGGCATCTCCGGGCTCACACAAATTTACCACCACCCAGCGTTCCCCCAGGTCTCCCGGTAAAAATGGTGCCTCACTTGTGTGGAAGGCCCAAGTACCCGCGGCAGGCAAGGGCCCAAAACGTAGTGAGGCGACATCAAAATGGCCTATCGCAAAACCACTTGGTTTTGCAAGGGGGGTCACTTGGGTTTTTGGCCCGGTGCTCGGCGGCCATCTAGGGAAACCTACCAAACACACGCATTTCTGAAAACTAGACACCCGGCGGCTTCCAGGGAGGTATGGCTTGCGTGGATCCCCCAACGTTTCCTTACCCAGAATCCCCTGCAAACCTCAATTTTAGCTGAAAAAAACACTTTTTTCACACATTTTGGGGTGGGAAAGTTGTGGCATCACCGGGCTCACACACATTTACCACCACCCAGCGTTCCCCTAGGTCTCCCGGTAAAAATGGTGCCTCACTTGTGTGGGAGGCCCAAGTACCCGCGGCAGGCAAGGGCCCAAAACGTAGTGAGGCGACATCAAAATGGCCTATCGCAAAACCACCTGGTTTTGCAAGGGGGGTCACTTGGGTTTTTGGCCCGGTGCTCGGCGGCCATCTAGGGAAACCTACCAAACCCATGCATTTCTGAAAACTAGACACCTGGCGGCTTCCAGGGAGGTATGGCTTGCGTGGATCCCCCAACGTTTCCTTACCCAGAATCCCCTGCAAACCTCAATTTTAGCTGGAAAAAAACACTTTCTTCATACATTTTGGGGTGGGAAAGTTGTGGCATCACCGGGCTCACACAAATTTACCACCACCCAGCGTTCCCCCAGGTCTCCCGGGAAAAATGGTGCCTCACTTGTGTGGGAGGCCCAAGTACCCGCGGCAGGCAAGGGCCCAAAACGTAGTGAGGCGACATCAAAATGGCCTATCGCAAAACCACCTGGTTTTGCAAGGGGGATCACTTGGGTTTTTGGCCCGGTGCTCGGCGGCCATCTAGGGAAACCTACCAAACACACGCATTTCTGAAAACTAGACACCTGGCGGCTTCCAGGGAGGTATGGCTTGCGTGGATCCCCCAACGTTTCCTTACCCAGAATCCCCTGCAAACCTCAATTTTAGCTGAAAAAAACACTTGTTTCACACATTTTGGGGTGGGAAAGTTGTGGCATCACCGGGCTCACACAAATTTACCACCACCCAGAGTTCCCCCAGGTCTCCCGGGAAAAATGGTGCCTCACTTGTGTGGGAGGCCCAAGTACCCGCGGCAGGCAAGGGCCCAAAACGTAGTGAGGCGACATCAAAATGGCCTATCGCAAAACCACCTGGTTTTGCAAGGGGGGTCACTTGGGTTTTTGGCCCGGTGCTCGGCGGCCATCTAGGGAAACCTACCAAACCCACACATTTCTGAAAACTAGACACCCGGCGGCTTCCAGGGAGGTATGGCTTGCGTGGATCCCCCAACGTTTCCTTACCCAGAATCCCCTGCAAACCTCAATTGTAGCTGAAAAAATCACTTTTTTCACACATTTTGGGGTGGGAAAGTTGTGGCATCACCGGGCTCACACAAATTTACCACCACCCAGCGTTCACCCAGGTCTCCAGGTAAAAATGGTGCCTCACTTGTGTGGGAGGCCCAAGTACCCGCGGCAGGCAAGGGCCCAAAACGTAGTGAGACGACATCAAAATGGCCTATCGCAAAACCACCTGGTTTTGCAAGGGGGGTCACTTTGGTTTTTGGCCCGGTGCTCGGCGGCCATCTAGGGAAACCTACCAAACCCATGCTTTTCTGAAAATTAGACACCCGGCGGCTTCCAGGGAGGTATGGCTTGCGTGGATCCCCCAACGTTTCCTTACCCAGAATCCCCTGCAAACCTCAATTTTAGCTGAAAAAAACACTTTTTTCACACATTTTGGGGTGGGAAAGTTGTGGCATCACCGGGCTCACACAAATTTACCACCACCCAGCGTTCCCCCAGGTCTCCCGGGAAAAATGGTGCCTCACTTGTGTGGGAGGCCCAAGTACCCGCGGCAGGCAAGGGCCCAAAACGTAGTGAGGCGACATCAAAATGGCCTATCGCAAAACCACCTGGTTTTGCAAGGGGGGTCACTTGGGTTTTTGGCCCGGTGCTCGGCGGCCATCTAGGGAAACCTACCAAACCCACGCATTTCTGAAAACTAGACACCCGGCGGCTTCCAGGGAGGTATGGCTTGCGTGGATCCCCCAACGTTTCCTTACCCAGAATCCCCTGCAAACCTCAATTTTAGCTGAAAAAAACACTTTTTTCACACATTTTGGGGTGGGAAAGTTGTGGCATCACCGGGCTCACACAAATTTACCACCACCCAGCGTTCCCCCACGTCTCCCGGGAAAAATGGTGCCTCACTTGTGTGGGAGGCCCAAGTACCCGCGGCAGGCAAGGGCCCAAAACGTAGTGAGGCGACATCAAAATGGCCTATCGCAAAACCACCTGGTTTTGCAAGGGGGGTCACTTGGGTTTTTGACCCGGTGCTCGGCGGCCATCTAGGGAAACCTATGAAACCCACGCATTTCTGAAAACTAGACACCCGTCGGCTTCCAGGGAGGTATGGCTTGCGTGGATCCCCCAACGTTTCCTTACCCAGAATCCCCTGCAAACCTCAATTTTAGCTGAAAAAATCACTTTTTTCACACATTTTGGGGTGGGAAAGTTGTGGCATCTCTGGGCTCACACAAATTTACCACCACCCAGCGTTCCCCCAGGTCTCCCGGTAAAAATGGTGCCTCACTTGTGTGGGAGGCCCTAGTACCCGCGGCAGGCAAGGGCCCAAAACATAGTGAGGCGACATCAAAATGGCCTATCGCAAAACCACCTGGTTTTGCAAGGGGGGTCACTTGGGTTTTTGGCCCGGTGCTCGGCGGCCATCTAGGGAAACCTACCAAACACACGCATTTCTGAAAACTAGACACCCGGCGGCTTCCAGGGAGGTATGGCTTGCGTGGATCCCCCAACGTTTCCTTACCCACAATCCCCTGCAAACCTCAATTTTAGCTGAAGAAAACACTTTTTTCACACATTTTGGGGTGGGAAAGTTGTGGCATCACCGGGCTCACACACATTTACCACCACCCAGCGTTCCCCTAGGTCTCCCGGTAAAAATGGTGCCTCACTTGTGTGGGAGGCCCAAGTACCCGCGGCAGGCAAGGGCCCAAAACGTAGTGACTCGACATCAAAATGGCCTATCGCAAAACCACCTGGTTTTGCAAGGGGGGTCACTTGGGTTTTTGGCCCGGTGCTCGGCGGCCATCTAGGGAAGCCTACCAAACCCACGCGTTTCTGAAAACTAGACACCCGGCGGCTTCCAGGGAGGTATGGCTTGCGTGGATCCCCCAACGTTTCCTTACCCAGAATCCCCTGCAAACCTCAATTTTAGCTGAAAAAATCACTTTTTTCACACATTTTGGGGTGGGAAAGTTGTGGCATCTCCGGGCTCACACAAATTTACCACCACCCAGCGTTCCCCCAGGTCTCCCGGTAAAAATGGTGCCTCACTTGTGTGGGAGGCCCAAGTACCCGCGGCAGGCAAGGGCCCAAAACGTAGTGAGGCGACATCAAAATGGCCTATCGCAAAACAACCTGGTTTTGCAAGGGGGGTCACTTGGGTTTTTGGCCCGGTGCTCGGCGGCCATCTAGGGAAACCTACCAAACACACGCATTTCTGAAAACTAGACACCCGGCGGCTTCCAGGGAGGTATGGCTTGTGTGGATCCCCCAACGTTTCCTTACCCAGAATCCCCTGCAAACCTCAATTTTAGCTGAAAAAAACACTTTTTTCACACATTTTGGGGTGGGAAAGTTGTGGCATCACCGGGCTCACACACATTTACCACCACCCAGCGTTCCCCTAGGTCTCCCGGTAAAAATGGTGCCTCACTTGTGTGGGAGGCCCAAGTACCCGCGGCAGGCAAGGGCCCAAAACGTAGTGAGGCGACATCAAAATGGCCTATCGCAAAACCACCTGGTTTTGCAAGAGGGGTCACTTTGGTTTTTGGCCCGGTGCTCGGCGGCCATCTAGGGAAACCTACCAAACCCATGCATTTCTGAAAACTAGACACCCGGCGGCTTCCAGGGAGGTATGGCTTACGTGGATCCCCCAACGTTTCCTTACCCAGAATCCCCTGCAAACCTCAATTTTAGCTGAAAAAATCACTTGTTTCACACATTTTGGGGTGGGAAAGTTGTGGCATCACCGGGCTCACACAAATTTACCACCACCCAGCGTTCCCCCAGGTCTCCCGGTAAAAATGGTGCCTCACTTGTGTGGGAGGCCCAAGTACCCGCGGCAGGCAAGGGCCCAAAACGTAGTGAGGTGACATCAAAATGGCCTATCGCAAAACCACCTGGTTTTGCAAGGGGGGTCACTTTGGTTTTTGGCCCGGTGCTCGGCGGCCATCTAGGGAAACCTACCAAACCCATGCATTTCTGAAAACTAGACACCCAGCGGCTTCCAGGGAGGTATGGCTTGCGTGGATCCCCCAACGTTTCCTTACCCTGAATCCCCTGCAAACCTCAATTTTAGCTGGAAAAAAACACTTTTTTCACACATTTTGGGGTGGGAAAGTTGTGGCATCACCGGGCTCACACAAATTTACCACCACCCAGCGTTCCCCCAGGTCTGCCGGTAAAAATGGTGCCTCACTTGTGTGGGAGGCCCAAGTACCCGCGGCAGGCAAGGGCCCAAAACGTAGTGAGGCGACATCAAAATGGCCTATCGCAAAACCACCTGGTTTTGCAAGGGGGGTCACTTGGGTTTTTGGCCCGGTGCTCGGCGGCCATCTAGGGAAACCTACCAAACACACACATTTCTGAAAACTAGACACCTGGCGGCTTCCAGGGAGGTATGGCTTGCGTGGATCCCCCAACGTTTCCTTACCCAGAATCCCCTGCAAACCTCAATTTTAGCTGAAAAAAACACTTTTTTCACACATTTTGGGGTGGGAAAGTTGTGGCATCACCGGGCTCACACAAATTTACCATCACCCAGCGTTCCCCCAGGTCTCCCGGTAAAAATGGTGCCTCACTTGTGTGGGAGGCCCAAGTACCCGCGGCAGGCAAGGGCCCAAAACTTAGTGAGGCGACATCAAAATGGCCTATCGCAAAACCACCTGGTTTTGCAAGGGGGGTCACTTGGGTTTTCGACCCGGTGCTCGGCGGCCATCTAGGGAAACCTACCAAACCCACGCATTTCTGAAAACTAGACACCCGGCGGCTTCCAGGGAGGTATGGCTTGCGTGGATCCCCCAACGTTTCCTTACCCAGAATCCCCTGCAAACCTCAATTTTAGCTGAAAAAAACACCTTTTTCACACATTTTGGAGTGGGAAAGTTGTGGCATCACCGGGCTCACACAAATTTACCACCACCCAGCGTTCCCCCAGGTCTCCCGGTAAAAATGGTGCCTCACTTGTGTGGGAGGCCCAAGTACCCGCGGCAGGCAAGGGCCCAAAACGTAGTGAGGCGACATCAAAATGGCCTATCGCAAAACCACCTGGTTTTGCAAGGGGGGTCACTTGGGTTTTTGGCCCGGTGCTCGGCGGCCATCTAGGGAAACCTACCAAACCCATGCATTTCTGAAAACTAGACTCCCGGCGGCTTCCAGGGAGGTATGGCTTGCGTGGATCCCCCAACGTTTCCTTACTCAGAATCTCCTGCAAACCTCAATTTTAGCTGAAAAAAACACTTTTTTCACACATTTTGGGGTGGGAAAGTTGTGGCCTCACCGGGCTCACACAAATTTACAACCACCCAGCGTTCCCCCAGGTCTCCAGGTCAAAATGGTGCCTCACTTGTGTGGGAGGCCCAAGTACCCGCGGCAGGCAAGGGCCCAAAACGTAGTGAGACGACATCAAAATGGCCTATCGCAAAACCACCTGGTTTTGCAAGGGGGGTCACTTGGGTTTTTGGCCCGGTGCTCGGCGGCCATCTAGGGAAACCTACCAAACCCACGCATTTCTGAAAACTAGACACCTGGCGGCTTCCAGGGAGGTATGGCTTGCGTGGATCCCCCAACGTTTCCTTACCCAGAATCCCCTGCAAACCTCAATTTTAGCTGAAGAAATCACTTTTTTCACACATTTTGGGGTGGGAAAGTTGTGGCATCTCCGGGCTCACACAAATTTACCACCACCCAGCGTTCCCCCAGGTCTCCCGGTAAAAATGGTGCCTCACTTGTGTGGAAGGCCCAAGTACCCGCGGCAGGCAAGGGCCCAAAACGTAGTGAGGCGACATCAAAATGGCCTATCGCAAAACCACTTGGTTTTGCAAGGGGGGTCACTTGGGTTTTTGGCCCGGTGCTCGGCGGCCATCTAGGGAAACCTACCAAACACACGCATTTCTGAAAACTAGACACCCGGCGGCTTCCAGGGAGGTATGGCTTGCGTGGATCCCCCAACGTTTCCTTACCCAGAATCCCCTGCAAACCTCAATTTTAGCTGAAAAAAACACTTTTTTCACACATTTTGGGGTGGGAAAGTTGTGGCATCACCGGGCTCACACACATTTACCACCACCCAGCGTTCCCCTAGGTCTCCCGGTAAAAATGGTGCCTCACTTGTGTGGGAGGCCCAAGTACCCGCGGCAGGCAAGGGCCCAAAACGTAGTGAGGCGACATCAAAATGGCCTATCGCAAAACCACCTGGTTTTGCAAGGGGGGTCACTTGGGTTTTTGGCCCGGTGCTCGGCGGCCATCTAGGGAAACCTACCAAACCCATGCATTTCTGAAAACTAGACACCTGGCGGCTTCCAGGGAGGTATGGCTTGCGTGGATCCCCCAACGTTTCCTTACCCAGAATCCCCTGCAAACCTCAATTTTAGCTGGAAAAAAACACTTTCTTCATACATTTTGGGGTGGGAAAGTTGTGGCATCACCGGGCTCACACAAATTTACCACCACCCAGCGTTCCCCCAGGTCTCCCGGGAAAAATGGTGCCTCACTTGTGTGGGAGGCCCAAGTACCCGCGGCAGGCAAGGGCCCAAAACGTAGTGAGGCGACATCAAAATGGCCTATCGCAAAACCACCTGGTTTTGCAAGGGGGATCACTTGGGTTTTTGGCCCGGTGCTCGGCGGCCATCTAGGGAAACCTACCAAACACACGCATTTCTGAAAACTAGACACCTGGCGGCTTCCAGGGAGGTATGGCTTGCGTGGATCCCCCAACGTTTCCTTACCCAGAATCCCCTGCAAACCTCAATTTTAGCTGAAAAAAACACTTGTTTCACACATTTTGGGGTGGGAAAGTTGTGGCATCACCGGGCTCACACAAATTTACCACCACCCAGAGTTCCCCCAGGTCTCCCGGGAAAAATGGTGCCTCACTTGTGTGGGAGGCCCAAGTACCCGCGGCAGGCAAGGGCCCAAAACGTAGTGAGGCGACATCAAAATGGCCTATCGCAAAACCACCTGGTTTTGCAAGGGGGGTCACTTGGGTTTTTGGCCCGGTGCTCGGCGGCCATCTAGGGAAACCTACCAAACCCACACATTTCTGAAAACTAGACACCCGGCGGCTTCCAGGGAGGTATGGCTTGCGTGGATCCCCCAACGTTTCCTTACCCAGAATCCCCTGCAAACCTCAATTGTAGCTGAAAAAATCACTTTTTTCACACATTTTGGGGTGGGAAAGTTGTGGCATCACCGGGCTCACACAAATTTACCACCACCCAGCGTTCACCCAGGTCTCCAGGTAAAAATGGTGCCTCACTTGTGTGGGAGGCCCAAGTACCCGCGGCAGGCAAGGGCCCAAAACGTAGTGAGACGACATCAAAATGGCCTATCGCAAAACCACCTGGTTTTGCAAGGGGGGTCACTTTGGTTTTTGGCCCGGTGCTCGGCGGCCATCTAGGGAAACCTACCAAACCCATGCTTTTCTGAAAATTAGACACCCGGCGGCTTCCAGGGAGGTATGGCTTGCGTGGATCCCCCAACGTTTCCTTACCCAGAATCCCCTGCAAACCTCAATTTTAGCTGAAAAAAACACTTTTTTCACACATTTTGGGGTGGGAAAGTTGTGGCATCACCGGGCTCACACAAATTTACCACCACCCAGCGTTCCCCCAGGTCTCCCGGGAAAAATGGTGCCTCACTTGTGTGGGAGGCCCAAGTACCCGCGGCAGGCAAGGGCCCAAAACGTAGTGAGGCGACATCAAAATGGCCTATCGCAAAACCACCTGGTTTTGCAAGGGGGGTCACTTGGGTTTTTGGCCCGGTGCTCGGCGGCCATCTAGGGAAACCTACCAAACCCACGCATTTCTGAAAACTAGACACCCGGCGGCTTCCAGGGAGGTATGGCTTGCGTGGATCCCCCAACGTTTCCTTACCCAGAATCCCCTGCAAACCTCAATTTTAGCTGAAAAAAACACTTTTTTCACACATTTTGGGGTGGGAAAGTTGTGGCATCACCGGGCTCACACAAATTTACCACCACCCAGCGTTCCCCCACGTCTCCCGGGAAAAATGGTGCCTCACTTGTGTGGGAGGCCCAAGTACCCGCGGCAGGCAAGGGCCCAAAACGTAGTGAGGCGACATCAAAATGGCCTATCGCAAAACCACCTGGTTTTGCAAGGGGGGTCACTTGGGTTTTTGACCCGGTGCTCGGCGGCCATCTAGGGAAACCTATGAAACCCACGCATTTCTGAAAACTAGACACCCGTCGGCTTCCAGGGAGGTATGGCTTGCGTGGATCCCCCAACGTTTCCTTACCCAGAATCCCCTGCAAACCTCAATTTTAGCTGAAAAAATCACTTTTTTCACACATTTTGGGGTGGGAAAGTTGTGGCATCTCTGGGCTCACACAAATTTACCACCACCCAGCGTTCCCCCAGGTCTCCCGGTAAAAATGGTGCCTCACTTGTGTGGGAGGCCCTAGTACCCGCGGCAGGCAAGGGCCCAAAACATAGTGAGGCGACATCAAAATGGCCTATCGCAAAACCACCTGGTTTTGCAAGGGGGGTCACTTGGGTTTTTGGCCCGGTGCTCGGCGGCCATCTAGGGAAACCTACCAAACACACGCATTTCTGAAAACTAGACACCCGGCGGCTTCCAGGGAGGTATGGCTTGCGTGGATCCCCCAACGTTTCCTTACCCACAATCCCCTGCAAACCTCAATTTTAGCTGAAGAAAACACTTTTTTCACACATTTTGGGGTGGGAAAGTTGTGGCATCACCGGGCTCACACACATTTACCACCACCCAGCGTTCCCCTAGGTCTCCCGGTAAAAATGGTGCCTCACTTGTGTGGGAGGCCCAAGTACCCGCGGCAGGCAAGGGCCCAAAACGTAGTGACTCGACATCAAAATGGCCTATCGCAAAACCACCTGGTTTTGCAAGGGGGGTCACTTGGGTTTTTGGCCCGGTGCTCGGCGGCCATCTAGGGAAGCCTACCAAACCCACGCGTTTCTGAAAACTAGACACCCGGCGGCTTCCAGGGAGGTATGGCTTGCGTGGATCCCCCAACGTTTCCTTACCCAGAATCCCCTGCAAACCTCAATTTTAGCTGAAAAAATCACTTTTTTCACACATTTTGGGGTGGGAAAGTTGTGGCATCTCCGGGCTCACACAAATTTACCACCACCCAGCGTTCCCCCAGGTCTCCCGGTAAAAATGGTGCCTCACTTGTGTGGGAGGCCCAAGTACCCGCGGCAGGCAAGGGCCCAAAACGTAGTGAGGCGACATCAAAATGGCCTATCGCAAAACAACCTGGTTTTGCAAGGGGGGTCACTTGGGTTTTTGGCCCGGTGCTCGGCGGCCATCTAGGGAAACCTACCAAACACACGCATTTCTGAAAACTAGACACCCGGCGGCTTCCAGGGAGGTATGGCTTGTGTGGATCCCCCAACGTTTCCTTACCCAGAATCCCCTGCAAACCTCAATTTTAGCTGAAAAAAACACTTTTTTCACACATTTTGGGGTGGGAAAGTTGTGGCATCACCGGGCTCACACACATTTACCACCACCCAGCGTTCCCCTAGGTCTCCCGGTAAAAATGGTGCCTCACTTGTGTGGGAGGCCCAAGTACCCGCGGCAGGCAAGGGCCCAAAACGTAGTGAGGCGACATCAAAATGGCCTATCGCAAAACCACCTGGTTTTGCAAGAGGGGTCACTTTGGTTTTTGGCCCGGTGCTCGGCGGCCATCTAGGGAAACCTACCAAACCCATGCATTTCTGAAAACTAGACACCCGGCGGCTTCCAGGGAGGTATGGCTTACGTGGATCCCCCAACGTTTCCTTACCCAGAATCCCCTGCAAACCTCAATTTTAGCTGAAAAAATCACTTGTTTCACACATTTTGGGGTGGGAAAGTTGTGGCATCACCGGGCTCACACAAATTTACCACCACCCAGCGTTCCCCCAGGTCTCCCGGTAAAAATGGTGCCTCACTTGTGTGGGAGGCCCAAGTACCCGCGGCAGGCAAGGGCCCAAAACGTAGTGAGGTGACATCAAAATGGCCTATCGCAAAACCACCTGGTTTTGCAAGGGGGGTCACTTTGGTTTTTGGCCCGGTGCTCGGCGGCCATCTAGGGAAACCTACCAAACCCATGCATTTCTGAAAACTAGACACCCAGCGGCTTCCAGGGAGGTATGGCTTGCGTGGATCCCCCAACGTTTCCTTACCCTGAATCCCCTGCAAACCTCAATTTTAGCTGGAAAAAAACACTTTTTTCACACATTTTGGGGTGGGAAAGTTGTGGCATCACCGGGCTCACACAAATTTACCACCACCCAGCGTTCCCCCAGGTCTGCCGGTAAAAATGGTGCCTCACTTGTGTGGGAGGCCCAAGTACCCGCGGCAGGCAAGGGCCCAAAACGTAGTGAGGCGACATCAAAATGGCCTATCGCAAAACCACCTGGTTTTGCAAGGGGGGTCACTTGGGTTTTTGGCCCGGTGCTCGGCGGCCATCTAGGGAAACCTACCAAACACACACATTTCTGAAAACTAGACACCTGGCGGCTTCCAGGGAGGTATGGCTTGCGTGGATCCCCCAACGTTTCCTTACCCAGAATCCCCTGCAAACCTCAATTTTAGCTGAAAAAAACACTTTTTTCACACATTTTGGGGTGGGAAAGTTGTGGCATCACCGGGCTCACACAAATTTACCATCACCCAGCGTTCCCCCAGGTCTCCCGGTAAAAATGGTGCCTCACTTGTGTGGGAGGCCCAAGTACCCGCGGCAGGCAAGGGCCCAAAACTTAGTGAGGCGACATCAAAATGGCCTATCGCAAAACCACCTGGTTTTGCAAGGGGGGTCACTTGGGTTTTCGACCCGGTGCTCGGCGGCCATCTAGGGAAACCTACCAAACCCACGCATTTCTGAAAACTAGACACCCGGCGGCTTCCAGGGAGGTATGGCTTGCGTGGATCCCCCAACGTTTCCTTACCCAGAATCCCCTGCAAACCTCAATTTTAGCTGAAAAAAACACCTTTTTCACACATTTTGGAGTGGGAAAGTTGTGGCATCACCGGGCTCACACAAATTTACCACCACCCAGCGTTCCCCCAGGTCTCCCGGTAAAAATGGTGCCTCACTTGTGTGGGAGGCCCAAGTACCCGCGGCAGGCAAGGGCCCAAAACGTAGTGAGGCGACATCAAAATGGCCTATCGCAAAACCACCTGGTTTTGCAAGGGGGGTCACTTGGGTTTTTGGCCCGGTGCTCGGCGGCCATCTAGGGAAACCTACCAAACCCATGCATTTCTGAAAACTAGACTCCCGGCGGCTTCCAGGGAGGTATGGCTTGCGTGGATCCCCCAACGTTTCCTTACTCAGAATCTCCTGCAAACCTCAATTTTAGCTGAAAAAAAACACTTTTTTCACACATTTTGGGGTGGGAAAGTTGTGGCCTCACCGGGCTCACACAAATTTACAACCACCCAGCGTTCCCCCAGGTCTCCAGGTCAAAATGGTGCCTCACTTGTGTGGGAGGCCCAAGTACCCGCGGCAGGCAAGGGCCCAAAACGTAGTGAGACGACATCAAAATGGCCTATCGCAAAACCACCTGGTTTTGCAAGGGGGGTCACTTGGGTTTTTGGCCCGGTGCTCGGCGGCCATCTAGGGAAACCTACCAAACCCACGCATTTCTGAAAACTAGACACCTGGCGGCTTCCAGGGAGGTATGGCTTGCGTGGATCCCCCAACGTTTCCTTACCCAGAATCCCCTGCAAACCTCAATTTTAGCTGAAGAAATCACTTTTTTCACACATTTTGGGGTGGGAAAGTTGTGGCATCTCCGGGCTCACACAAATTTACCACCACCCAGCGTTCCCCCAGGTCTCCCGGTAAAAATGGTGCCTCACTTGTGTGGAAGGCCCAAGTACCCGCGGCAGGCAAGGGCCCAAAACGTAGTGAGGCGACATCAAAATGGCCTATCGCAAAACCACTTGGTTTTGCAAGGGGGGTCACTTGGGTTTTTGGCCCGGTGCTCGGCGGCCATCTAGGGAAACCTACCAAACACACGCATTTCTGAAAACTAGACACCCGGCGGCTTCCAGGGAGGTATGGCTTGCGTGGATCCCCCAACGTTTCCTTACCCAGAATCCCCTGCAAACCTCAATTTTAGCTGAAAAAAACACTTTTTTCACACATTTTGGGGTGGGAAAGTTGTGGCATCACCGGGCTCACACACATTTACCACCACCCAGCGTTCCCCTAGGTCTCCCGGTAAAAATGGTGCCTCACTTGTGTGGGAGGCCCAAGTACCCGCGGCAGGCAAGGGCCCAAAACGTAGTGAGGCGACATCAAAATGGCCTATCGCAAAACCACCTGGTTTTGCAAGGGGGGTCACTTGGGTTTTTGGCCCGGTGCTCGGCGGCCATCTAGGGAAACCTACCAAACCCATGCATTTCTGAAAACTAGACACCTGGCGGCTTCCAGGGAGGTATGGCTTGCGTGGATCCCCCAACGTTTCCTTACCCAGAATCCCCTGCAAACCTCAATTTTAGCTGGAAAAAAACACTTTCTTCATACATTTTGGGGTGGGAAAGTTGTGGCATCACCGGGCTCACACAAATTTACCACCACCCAGCGTTCCCCCAGGTCTCCCGGGAAAAATGGTGCCTCACTTGTGTGGGAGGCCCAAGTACCCGCGGCAGGCAAGGGCCCAAAACGTAGTGAGGCGACATCAAAATGGCCTATCGCAAAACCACCTGGTTTTGCAAGGGGGATCACTTGGGTTTTTGGCCCGGTGCTCGGCGGCCATCTAGGGAAACCTACCAAACACACGCATTTCTGAAAACTAGACACCTGGCGGCTTCCAGGGAGGTATGGCTTGCGTGGATCCCCCAACGTTTCCTTACCCAGAATCCCCTGCAAACCTCAATTTTAGCTGAAAAAAACACTTGTTTCACACATTTTGGGGTGGGAAAGTTGTGGCATCACCGGGCTCACACAAATTTACCACCACCCAGAGTTCCCCCAGGTCTCCCGGGAAAAATGGTGCCTCACTTGTGTGGGAGGCCCAAGTACCCGCGGCAGGCAAGGGCCCAAAACGTAGTGAGGCGACATCAAAATGGCCTATCGCAAAACCACCTGGTTTTGCAAGGGGGGTCACTTGGGTTTTTGGCCCGGTGCTCGGCGGCCATCTAGGGAAACCTACCAAACCCACACATTTCTGAAAACTAGACACCCGGCGGCTTCCAGGGAGGTATGGCTTGCGTGGATCCCCCAACGTTTCCTTACCCAGAATCCCCTGCAAACCTCAATTGTAGCTGAAAAAATCACTTTTTTCACACATTTTGGGGTGGGAAAGTTGTGGCATCACCGGGCTCACACAAATTTACCACCACCCAGCGTTCCCCCAGGTCTCCCGGGAAAAATGGTGCCTCACTTGTGTGGGAGGCCCAAGTACCCGCGGCAGGCAAGGGCCCAAAACGTAGTGAGGCGACATCAAAATGGCCTATCGCAAAACCACCTGGTTTTGCAAGGGGGGTCACTTGGGTTTTTGACCCGGTGCTCGGCGGCCATCTAGGGAAACCTACCAAACCCATGCATTTCTGAAAACTAGACACCCGGCGGCTTCCAGGGAGGTATGGCTTGCGTGGATCCCCCAACGTTTCCTTACCCAGAATCCCCTGCAAACCTCAATTTTAGCTGAAAAAAACACTTTTTTCACACATTTTGGGGTGGGAAAGTTGTGGCATCACCGGGCTCACACAAATTTACCACCACCCAGCGTTCACCCAGGTCTCCAGGTAAAAATGGTGCCTCACTTGTGTGGGAGGCCCAAGTACCCGCGGCAGGCAAGGGCCCAAAACGTAGTGAGACGACATCAAAATGGCCTATCGCAAAACCACCTGGTTTTGCAAGGGGGGTCACTTTGGTTTTTGGCCCGGTGCTCGGCGGCCATCTAGGGAAACCTACCAAACCCATGCTTTTCTGAAAATTAGACACCCGGCGGCTTCCAGGGAGGTATGGCTTGCGTGGATCCCCCAACGTTTCCTTACCCAGAATCCCCTGCAAACCTCAATTTTAGCTGAAAAAAACACTTTTTTCACACATTTTGGGGTGGGAAAGTTGTGGCATCACCGGGCTCACACAAATTTACCACCACCCAGCATTCCCCCAGGTCTCCCGGGAAAAATGGTGCCTCACTTGTGTGGGAGGCCCAAGTACCCGCGGCAGGCAAGGGCCCAAAACGTAGTGAGGCGACATCAAAATGGCCTATCGCAAAACCACCTGGTTTTGCAAGGGGGGTCACTTGGGTTTTTGGCCCGGTGCTCGGCGGCCATCTAGGGAAACCTACCAAACCCATGCATTTCTGAAAACTAGACACCCGGCGGCTTCCAGGGAGGTATGGATTGCGTGGATCCCCCAACGTTTCCTTACCCAGAATCCCCTGCAAACCTCAATTTTAGCTGAAAAAAACACTTTTTTCACACATTTTGGGGTGGGAAAGTTGTGGCATCACCGGGCTCACACAAATTTACCACCACCCAGCGTTCCCCCAGGTCTCCCGGGAAAAATGGTGCCTCACTTGTGTGGGAGGCCCAAGTACCGGCGGCAGGCAAGGGCCCAAAACGTAGTGAGGCGACATCAAAATGGCCTATCGCAAAACCACCTGGTTTTGAAAGGGGGGTCACTTGGGTTTTTGACCCGGTGCTCGGCGGCCATCTAGGGAAACCTACCAAACACACGCATTTCTGAAAACTAGACACCTGGCGGCTTCCAGGGAGGTATGGCTTGCGTGGATCCCCCAACGTTTCCTTACCCAAAATCCCCTGCAAACCTCAATTTTAGCTAAAAAAATCACTTTTTTCACACATTTTGGGGTGGGAAAGTTGTGGCATCACCGGGCTCACACAAATTTACCACCACCCAGCGTTCCCCCACGTCTCCCGGGAAAAATGGTGCCTCACTTGTGTGGGAGGCCCAAGTACCCGCAGCAGGCAAGGGCCCAAAACGTAGTGAGGCGACATCAAAATGGCCTATCGCAAAACCACCTGGTTTTGCAAGGGGGGTCACTTGGGTTTTTGGCCCGGTGCTCGGCGGCCATCTAAGGAAACCTACCAAACCCACGCATTTCTGAAAACTAGACACCCGGCGGCTTCCAGGGAGGTATGGCTTGCGTGGATCCCCCAACGTTTCCTTACCAAGAATCCCCTGCAAAACTCAATTTTAGCTGAAAAAATCACTTTTTTCACACATTTTGGGGTGGGAAAGTTGTGGCATCTCTGGGCTCACACAAATTTACCACCACCCAGCGTTCCCCCAGGTCTCCCGGTAAAAATGGTGCCTCACTTGTGTGGGAGGCCCTAGTACCCGCGGTAGGCAAGGGCCCAAAACGTAGTGAGGCGACATCAAAATGGCCTATCGCAAAACCACCTGGTTTTGCAAGGGGGGTCACTTGGGTTTTTGGCCCGGTGCTCGGCGGCCATCTAGGGAAACCTACCAAACACACGCATTTCTGAAAACTAGACACCCGGCGGCTTCCAGGGAGGTATGGCTTGCGTGGATCCCCCAACGTTTCCTTACCCACAATCCCCTGCAAACCTCAATTTTAGCTGAAGAAAACACTTTTTTCACACATTTTGGGGTGGGAAAGTTGTGGCATCACCGGGCTCACACACATTTACCACCACCCAGCGTTCCCCTAGGTCTCCCGGTAAAAATGGTGCCTCACTTGTGTGGGAGGCCCAAGTACCCGCGGCAGGCAAGGGCCCAAAACGTAGTGACTCGACATCAAAATGGCCTATCGCAAAACCACCTGGTTTTGCAAGGGGGGTCACTTGGGTTTTTGGCCCGGTGCTCGGCGGCCATCTAGGGAAGCCTACCAAACCCACGCGTTTCTGAAAACTAGACACCCGGCGGCTTCCAGGGAGGTATGGCTCGCGTGGATCCCCCAACGTTTCCTTACCCAGAATCCCCTGCAAACCTCAATTTTAGCTGAAAAAAACACTTTTTTCACACATTTTGGGGTGGGAAAGTTGTGGCATCACCGGGCTCACACAAATTTACCACCACCCAGCGTTCCCCCAGGTCTCCCGGGAAAAATGGTGCCTCACTTGTGTGGGAGGCCCAAGTACCGGCAGCAGGCAAGGGCCCAAAACGTAGTGAGGCGACATCAAAATGGCCTATCGCAAAACCACCTGGTTTTGCAAGGGGGGTCACTTGGGTTTTTGGCCCGGTGCTCGGCGGCCATCTAGGGAAACCTACCAAACCCACGCATTTCTGAAAACTAGACACCCGGCGGCTTCCAGGGAGGTATGGCTTGCGTGGATCCCCCAACGTTTCCTTACCCAGAATCCCCTGCAAACCTCAATTTTAGCTGAAAAAAACACTTTTTTCACACATTTTGGGGTGGGAAAGTTGTGGCATCACTGGGCTCACACAAATTTACCACCACCCAGCGTTCCCCCACGTCTCCCGGGAAAAATGGTGCCTCACTTGTGTGGGAGGCCCAAGTACCCGCGGCAGGCAAGGGCCCAAAACGTAGTGAGGCGACATCAAAATGGCCTATCGCAAAACCACCTGGTTTTGCAAGGGGGGTCACTTGAGTTTTTGACCCGGTGCTCGGCGGCCATCTAGGGAAACCTATGAAACCCACGCATTTCTGAAAACTAGACACCCGTCGGCTTCCAGGGAGGTATGGCTTGCGTGGATCCCCCAACGTTTCCTTACCCAGAATCCCCTGCAAACCTCAATTTTAACTGAAAAAAACACTTTTTTCACACATTTTGGGGTGGGAAAGTTGTGGCATCACCGGGCTCACACAAATTTACCACCACCCAGCGTTCCCCCACGTCTCCCGGGAAAAATGGTGCCTCACTTGTGTGGGAGGCCCAAGTACCCGCAGCAGGCAAGGGCCCAAAACGTAGTGAGGCGACATCAAAATGGCCTATCGCAAAACCACCTGGTTTTGCAAGGGGGGTCACTTGGGTTTTTGGCCCGGTGCTCGGCGGCCATCTAAGGAAACCTACCAAACCCACGCATTTCTGAAAACTAGACACCCGGCGGCTTCCAGGGAGGTATGGCTTGCGTGGATCCCCCAACGTTTCCTTACCCAGAATCCCCTGCAAAACTCAATTTTAGCTGAAAAAATCACTTTTTTCACACATTTTGGGGTGGGAAAGTTGTGGCATCTCTGGGCTCACACAAATTTACCACCACCCAGCGTTCCCCCAGGTCTCCCGGTAAAAATGGTGCCTCACTTGTGTGGGAGGCCCTAGTACCCGCGGCAGGCAAGGGCCCAAAACGTAGTGAGGCGACATCAAAATGGCCTATCGCAAAACCACCTGGTTTTGCAAGGGGGGTCACTTGGGTTTTTGGCCCGGTGCTCGGCGGCCATCTAGGGAAACCTACCAAACACACGCATTTCTGAAAACTAGACACCCGGCGGCTTCCAGGGAGGTATGGCTTGCGTGGATCCCCCAACGTTTCCTTACCCAGAATCCCCTGCAAACCTCAATTTTAGCTGAAGAAAACACTTTTTTCACACATTTTGGGGTGGGAAAGTTGTGGCATCACCGGGCTCACACACATTTACCACCACCCAGCGTTCCCCTAGGTCTCCCGGTAAAAATGGTGCCTCACTTGTGTGGGAGGCCCAAGTACCCGCGGCAGGCAAGGGCCCAAAACGTAGTGACTCGACATCAAAATGGCCTATCGCAAAACCACCTGGTTTTGCAAGGGGGGTCACTTGGGTTTTTGGCCCGGTGCTCGGCGGCCATCTAGGGAAGCCTACCAAACCCACGCGTTTCTGAAAACTAGACACCCGGCGGCTTCCAGGGAGGTATGGCTTGCGTGGATCCCCCAACGTTTCCTTACCCAGAATCCCCTGCAAACCTCAATTTTAGCTGAAAAAATCACTTTTTTCACACATTTTGGGGTGGGAAAGTTGTGGCATCTCCGGGATCACACAAATTTACCACCACCCAGCGTTCCCCCAGGTCTCCCGGTAAAAATGGTGCCTCACTTGTGTGGGAGGCCCAAGTACCCGCGGCAGGCAAGGGCCCAAAACGTAGTGAGGCGACATCAAAATGGCCTATCGCAAAACCACCTGGTTTTGCAAGGGGGGTCACTTGGGTTTTTGGCCCGGTGCTCGGCGGCCATCTAGGGAAACCTACCAAACACACGCATTTCTGAAAACTAGACACCCGACGGCTTCCAGGGAGGTATGGCTTGCGTGGATCCCCCAACGTTTCCTTACCCAGAATCCCCTGCAAACCTCAATTTTAGCTGAAAAAAACACTTTTTTCACACATTTTGGGGTGGGAAAGTTGTGGCATCACCGGGCTCACACACATTTACCACCACCCAGCGTTCCCCTAGGTCTCCCGGTAAAAATGGTGCCTCACTTGTGTGGGAGGCCCAAGTACCCGCGGCAGGCACGGGCCCAAAACGTAGTGAGGCGACATCAAAATGGCCTATCGCAAAACCACCTGGTTTTGCAAGAGGGGTCACTTTGGTTTTTGGCCCGGTGCTCGGCGGCCATCTAGGGAAACCTACCAAACCCATGCATTTCTGAAAACTAGACACCCGGCGGCTTCCAGGGAGGTATGGATTGCGTGGATCCCCCAACGTTTCCTTACCCAGAATCCCCTGCAAACCTCAATTTTAGCTGAAAAAAACACTTTTTTCACACATTTTGGGGTGGGAAAGTTGTGGCATCACCGGGCTCACACAAATTTACCACCACCCAGCGTTCCCCCAGGTCTCCCGGGAAAAATGGTGCCTCACTTGTGTGGGAGGCCCAAGTACCGGCGGCAGGCAAGGGCCCAAAACGTAGTGAGGCGACATCAAAATGGCCTATCGCAAAACCACCTGGTTTTGAAAGGGGGGTCACTTGGGTTTTTGACCCGGTGCTCGGCGGCCATCTAGGGAAACCTACCAAACACACGCATTTCTGAAAACTAGACACCTGGCGGCTTCCAGGGAGGTATGGCTTGCGTGGATCCCCCAACGTTTCCTTACCCAGAATCCCCTGCAAACCTCAATTTTAGCTAAAAAAATCACTTTTTTCACACATTTTGGGGTGGGAAAGTTGTGGCATCACCGGGCTCACACAAATTTACCACCACCCAGCGTTCCCCCAGGTCTCCTGGTAAAAATGGTGCCTCACTTGTGTGGGAGGCCCAAGAACCCGCGGCAGGCAAGGGCCCAAAACTTAGTGAGGCGACATCAAAATGGCTTATCGCAAAACCACCTGGTTTTGCAAGGGGGGTCACTTGGGTTTTTACCCGGTGCTCGGCGGCCATCTAGGGAAACCTACCAAACCCATGCATTTCTGAAAACTAGACTCCCAGCGGCTTCCAGGGAGGTATGGCTTGCGTGGATCCCCCAACGTTTCCTTACCCAGAATCCCCTGCAAACTTCAATTTTAGCTGAAAAAAACACTTTTTTCACACATTTTGGGGTGGGAAAGTTGTGGCATCACCGGGCTCACACAAATTTACAACCACCCAGCATTCCCCCAGGTCTCCAGGTAAAAATGGTGCCTCACTTGTGTGGGAGGCCCAAGTACCGGCGGCAGGCAAGGGCCCAAAACGTAGTGAGCCGACATCAAAATGGCCTATCGCAAAACCACCTGGTTTTGCAAGGGGGGTCACTTGGGTTTTTGGCCCGGTGCTCGGCGGCCATCTAGGGAAACCTACCAAACCCATGCATTTCTGAAAACTAGACACCTGGCGGCTTCCAGGGAGGTATGGCTTGCGTGGATCCACCAACGTTTCCTTACCCAGAATCCCCTGCAAACCTCAATTTTAGCTGCAAAAATCACTTTTTTCAGACATTTTGGGGTGGGAAAGTTGTGGCATCACCGGGCTCACACAAATTTACCATCACCCAGCGTTCCCCCAGGTCTCCCGGTAAAAATGGTGCCTCACTTGTGTGGGAGGCCCAAGTACCCGCGGCAGGCAAGGGCCCAAAACGTAGTGAGGCGACATCAAAATGGCCTATCGCAAAACCACCTGGTTTTGCAAGGGGGGTCACTTGGGTTTTTGACCCGGTGCTCGGCGGCCATCTAGGGAAACCTACCAAACCCACGCATTTCTGAAAACTAGACACCCGGCGGCTTCCAGGGAGGTATGGCTTGCGTGGATCCCCCAACGTTTCCTTACCCAGAATCCCCTGCAAACCTCAATTTTAGCTGAAAAAAACACCTTTTTCACACATTTTGGGGTGGGAAAGTTGTGGCCTCACCGGGCTCACACAAATTTACAACCACCCAGCGTTCCCCCAGGTCTCCAGGTAAAAATGGTGCCTCACTTGTGTGGGAGGCCCAAGTACCCGCGGCAGGCAAGGGCCCAAAACGTAGTGAGGCGACATCAAAATGGCCTATCGCAAAACCACCTGGTTTTGCAAGGGGGTCACTTGGGTTTTTGGCCCGGTCCTCGGCGGCCATCTAGGGAAACCTACCAAACCCACGCATTTCTGAAACCTAGACACCAGGCGGCTTCCAAGGAGGTATGGCTTGCATGGATCCCCCAACGTTTCCTTACCCAGAATCCCCTGCAAACCTCAATTTTAGCTGAAAAAATCACTTTTTTCACACATTTTGGGGTGGGAAAGTTGTGGCATCACCGGGCTCACACAAATTTACCACCACCCAGCGTTCCCCCAGGTCTCCTGGTAAAAATGGTGCCTCACTTGTATGGGAGGCCCAAGTACCCGCGGCAGGCAAGGGCCCAAAACTTAGTGAGGCGACATCAAAATGGCCTATCGCAAAACCACCTGGTTTTGCAAGGGGGGTCACTTGGGTTTTTGACCCGGTCCTCGTCGGACATCTAGGGAAATGTTAGAAATGAGGGGGCTCTGGTTGACGCAGGTGTGAACCCACAACAAGCAGGGACCCTTTACTTCTTGTCAGGGCGAAGGATGACTCCCCAGAATAACCCCTGCTCACCCTCTAGGTGCGTGGCGCGAGCAGTCTAGGCTAAGTCTCAGGCGTACACGGTTAAGCAAATGCAATTACACATACAGTAAACCCCTTGCATGCACCACAAACGGACACCAATCAGGAGGTATATAAAAATAAGCTTTTATGTAGTTTCAGCAGATTCAAATACAAGGCCCAGTAACGTTGAACTGATGGGGCCACAATTCTTGGAAATACGGTCAAGTTCTCTTGGTTTTACGGAAAGTTCTTTAGGCGGGCACAAGGTAACTGTAGGCCTCAGCGCACTTCGTGCTGAGGCAGCGCCCGGGGAGCACACAGCAGATGACAGGGAAATAAGAACGTTGCGGACCCTGGATCCGATGCGAGCTCGCGGTCGAGTTCGTAAGTACAGTACCTTGTTTCTTGACGCAAAGGCGGGTGCGGGATTTCAGCGGCTCTTCGACAGAAGAGCGAGGCGGCGTCCGGGGCTCCCACACTTCACGATGGGGGGTCTGATCTTCAGGCTCACGACAGGAGCGGGGTGTTGCAGGTGGCGGGTGAACAAAGCGGGGCAGCCGGGCACGCCAATGCGTCCGGGCCGTCCGAGGCTTGGAGATGCTCACAAACGCCGATTCCGGCGGGAGGGTGAAGGTGCACAGCGAGCCTCCACGAGCGAGGTGACGGGGCAGCCCAGCACAGCATAGGGGGAGCGGCTCCGATCGAGCAAGGCTCTTCCCAAGGCGGGGGCGGCTAAGCAGTCCTGGTCACGGCTCAGGGAGGGACTGGGCACGAGGGTCACAGCTCCGGCGAGGGAAAGGACACCACAGTCCAGCAGCAGGCGAGTGAAGATCAGGTAGAGCCCAATGGTCCTGGGGCTCAGTTCAGGGGGCAAGCTCAGTTCCAAGCCCTTGGAGATCGTTTTTGGAAAAGCACAAGTCTTGAAAGTACAAGTAAAGTAAAAGTCTTCAGCAACAGTTTCTCTTCTCTCCTTTGGCAGCAAGGTCACCACTGCAGGCCAATCCCCCAGGATAGGGACAGTCTTCCTCCTACAGCTTTCCCGGTGCCTCCTCCTCAGGCAGAGATTCTTCTTGGTCAAAAGCGGATCTACCTTCTTAGGAGCAGGGCTCCTCCATTTATACCACAAATCTTTTGTTCTCCCAGGCCAGGGGGGCCCTTGCCTAGTTCAGTCCGGTTTCTGAGCACTTTGTTTACGTGATGCAGGCTTCTCCTTTCAGAGTGCAGGGCAGAGTCATCAGACGCTCCACAGGGGGTGGAGCCGGCATCGAGGTAGCGGAGCACTGTCCTATTCAGAACCTAGGAGCACTCCTCCCACCCATCTACCTGTCGATCGTCCTATTCATACCAGGCTGCCTAGCCCTGCCCATCTGGGTTCCCCCAGCCCTGTCACTCACACCAGCCAGACATCAGATACACAACACGCAGAGGCGGCTGAAAGGTTTAGGCAAGCAAAGGCCAATTTTCTAAAAGCGGCATTTGCAAACCCGGAATATTAAAATAAACCTTGCGAAAAGATGTACCTTATTATTCCGAGTTCAGGCATACTAAACTCGATCTCCTACCATGTTCCCTGGGTCGGTTAGGATCATAAGGTGTAATAATCCAGGCCGCCCATACTGGCCTATGAGAACAGGGTAGCCTTGCAGTAGTGAACAACAAGATGGCGGTAATTCACTACTAGGACATGCCACGCATCCAGGCGTGTCCTACCTTAGGCGTACAATGCACCCTGCCCGTGGGCCTACCAGAGGGGTGACTAACATGCAGCTAAGGGAAGGTTTCAGGGACCGGCAAGTGTGGGCACTTGTCGGTCGGCGTGTCAGTACCAGACTGCACGCAGGTTCTGCGATGGCAGACCTTAGATATATTTTACCGGCCGCTTCTGTGGGTGGCACAACCAGTGCTGCAAGCCCACCAGCGGGGTTCGCATTTACATGCCCTGGCGCCCCCGGCGCACTTTACTGGGGTCTGACAGTAAATCAAACAATCCAATCATGGAATCCAACCAACATATACAATTTACATAGGGAGCACTCGCACCGTGACACTGGTTGGCAGTGGCACAGCGCGCTGAGCGGCCAACACCATAAAAACACATGAGGCACAGCGACAAAAAGAGGAAGGGAGACTCACGCCAAGGTGCCAGGTCTAACACGTGTCCCCTCCAGCTGAAAAGTGGGGAGAACTACCCTACCCCAGGGAGTTCCTCATCACTAAGGCGGAAAAATCTGGACAGACCGTCAGCATTGGCGTGATCTGTACCAGGGCGATGTTCCACCGTGAAATCCATACCCTGTAGGGAAATGGACCACCTCAACAGCTTTGGATTCTCACCCCTCATATGCATCAACCATCTGAGGGGCCTGTGGTCCGTCTGAACCCGGAAGTGAGACCCAAACAAGTAGGGTCTTAGCTTCTTCAGCGCCCAGACCACAGCAAATGCCTCACGCTCAATAGCACTCCACCTCTGTTCCCGCGGAAGTAACCTCCTGCTAAGAAAGGCTACGGGTTGATCTAGGCCCTCCTCATTAATCTGTGAAAGAACAGCCCCCACACCATGCTCTGAAGCGTCTGTCTGAACGATAAACTCTTTGGAGAAGTTGGGAGCCAAGAGCACGGGCGCCGTGCACATAGCAGTTTTCAAGGCCTCAAAAGCTTTCTGACAGGTGTCAGTCCAGATCACATTCCTGGGCTGCTTCTTCGAAGTCAGCGCTGTCAAGGGGGCAACCATGTTGCCATACCCCTTGACAAACCTCCTGTAGTACCCGGTGAGACCTAGGAAGGCTCTCACCTCCGTCTGGGTTTTGGGTGCCTCCCAATTCAGGATGGTTTCTATCTTGGGTTGGAGGGGTGCCACCTGGCCACTCCCAACTTGGTGTCCCAAGTACACCACGGAACCCTGCCCGATCTGGCACTTACTCGCCTTGATCGTGAGGCCTGCCTTGCGCAGCGCCATCAACACTTCCCAGAGGTGACGCAAGTGTTCCTCCCAAGTGGAGCTGAACACTGCGATGTCATCCAGGTAGGCTGCACTGAACGAATCCAGCCCAGCCAACACCTGGTTGACCAATCTCTGGAAGGTGGCAGGGGCATTCTTCATCCCAAATGGCATAACCCGGAACTGGTAGTGCCCATCTGGGGTGGAAAATGCTGACCTCTCTTTGGCCCCCTCGGTCAAGGCGATCTGCCAATACCCAGACGTTAAATCAAACGTGCTGAGGTAGTTGGCAGCCCCTAGCCGATCGATGAGCTCATCAGCTCTGGGGATGGGGTGTGCGTCGGTCCTAGTGACCGAATTGAGTCCTCTGTAGTCCACACAGAACCGGAGTTCGGGTGTGGCTCCCGGCGCTGCAGCCTTTGGGACCAAGACCACGGGGCTGGCCCAAGGACTGCTAGAAGACTCAATTACCCCGAGGGCAAACATCTTGGAGACCTCCTCCTTGATGCATGTCCTCACCCTGTCAGTCACCCTGTAGGCCTTGTGCCGCACAGGTGGACTATCCCCAGTGTCCACATCATGGACGCACCAATCAGTGACACCAGGGACCAGGGAAAACAGGTCAGAAAACTGTCCCAGCAGCTGGCGACAATCATTCTGTTGCTCAGGGGTCAGGGTGGAAGAGAGGATGACACCATCCACTGACCCATCTTGCTCCTTGGCTGACAGGAGGTCAGGAAGAGGTTCTGTCTCCTCTTCCATTCCAGCATCTGTTGCCAAGAGCATGCCCACTTGGGACCTCTCCAAGTGGGGCTTGAGGCGGTTGACATGTAGGACCCTTAAGGGGTTCCTAGGAGACTTCAGGTCCACCACGTAGGTAACAGGACTCTTGCGCTCCACCACCTCAAAGGGACCGGTCCACTTATCCTGGAGCGCACACGGCTCCACGGGGGCCAAGACCCATACTTTCTGTCCAGGCTGAAGCTCTACCAGAGTGGCATTCTGGTCGTACCACCGCTTCATCTCCTCCTGGCTGGCTTCCAGATTTGCCTCAGCAAGTTGCCTGAATCGCCTAGTCTGATTCCTGAAGGCCAGCATGTAACTATATACATTCTGGGGAGGTTTCCTGGGAGATTGCTCCCAGCCTTCTTTGACCAGACTTAGAGGTCCTCTGACTGGGTGACCATACAGAAGCTCAAAGGGACTGAACCCCAGAGACTTCTGTGGCACCTCACGGTAAGCGAAGAGAAGGCATGGTAAGAGGACGTCCCACTTACGCCTCATGGCTCCTTCTAGGCCCATTATCATGCCTTTGAGGGTTCGGTTGAATCTCTCAACCAACCCGTTTCCTTGGGGGTGGTAAGGGGTGGTGAACTTGTAGGTTACACCACACTCTTGCCAAAGAGATTTCATGTACTTGGACATGAAATTGGTACCTCGGTCAGACACCACCTCTAGAGGGAATCCCACTCGGGAGAAAATGCCCATCAGTGCACGTCCCACCACGGGGGCCGTCACTGTCCTCAGAGGAATGGCTTCCGGGTACCGGGTGGCATGGTCCACCAGGACCAGGATGAACCCATTGCCCATCGCTGTCTTGGGGTCCAGTGGCCCTACAATGTCAATCCCCACTCGCTGGAATGGGGTACCGACCACAGGGAATGGCTGGAGTGGAGCCTTCTGCTTCCTTCCACTCTTTCCACTTGCCTGGCAAGTCTGGCATGTCCTGCAGTGAGTATCGGAACTCCTGCGCATTTGAGGCCAATAAAAGTGGGTGACAAGCCTTTCAAAGGTCTTGTCCTGCCCCAAATGCCCTGCCAATGGCACATCGTGAGCCAGCCCCAGTAGGAAGGCTCTGAAGTCCTGGGGTACCACCAGCGCACGGGCTGACCCAGGCTCAGCAACCTTAGGCTCTGTATATAGGAGGTCGTTCTCCCAGTAAACGAAATGCGATCCTGACTGATCACCTGCGGCCTGGTCTGCAGCCTGCTGCCGCATACCCACGAGAGAAGGGCACTCTTTCTGTGCCTTGCAAAAGTCCTCCCTGGTGGGACCCCCTTCCTGCTGCCAATGGGTCAGCTCCGGCAGGTCTCCCAGCTCAGCTATCTGCTCCCCTGTAGGCTCCAGGGCATCCCCCTCAAGGTCTGCTTCCTCCTGGACCGTGGGAACTTCAGGGGCCAGCTTCCCGCGCCCCTTGCTCCTTCTCTCTGAGGCCGGTTCCTGGGCCTCCCTCTCAGGCTCCAGGACCTCTTGAGTACCTCTACTGGCTGCCATGGACCGTGTGGTGACACACGCCCAATCCGGCATACCCAACATCTCCAGGTGAGCACTCCGCTCCACCTTAGCCCAAGGTGAGCTCTCCAAATCGTTCCCTAACAAACAGTCTACAGGCATGGCGGGCCTCACAGCTACCTGAAGAGTACCAGAGACCCCCCCCCACTCAAAGGGAACCTGAGCCACCTTGCAGTGTCTCTCTGTGTTGTCAGCGGCAACAACGGGATAGAATGCATTGGGGACCACCTGCTCCTGAGACACCAGGTGACACCGGACAGCCGTCACACTGGCTCCTGTATCTCTAAGAGCTTCCACCCTATGGCCATTTATGGTCACCCACTGCCTGTACTTCTTAGTGTTCTCAGGCAGCTGGGTTGGAGGGACCACTTCACGGTCTCCTAGCGAGACCAGGGACATCTCTAAGGGACCCCACCCACCTTGGACATCCCTCTCCTCCCCCAAGGCTACACTAGTCACCTGCCGGGGTGGAGCACCAGTGGGTGCGGGTTTACCAAACAATGGACACTTTACATCAGAGGCAAAATGCCCCAAATTGTTACACCTGTAACATCTTACGGGCCCCTTTGGAACAGGAGGACCTGTCGGGGCCCCGGTCGGTTTCTGGGATGGGGGAGGCTGAGAACCCTTCCCTTGGTTCCCTTGGGGACTATTTTGGGGCCCTTTTTGGAACTGCTTCTGTTTACCCCTGTCCCCCCCACTCTTCTGCTGGGGACCCTGCCCACCTTTGGCGGAATCTCCCACGGTACCCTTGTGGACCCTGGTACTGACCCAGCGGTCCGCCTCCTCAGCAAGCTTCCTCGGGTTAGTCAGCTTACTATCGATCAGGTGCTGGCGTAGCTCAGGAAAACAATTACTGGACAAGTGCTCCCATGCCATTAAATCAAGAAGCCCTTGATAATCATTCACCTTACTACCCTTTACCCAACCATCCAGCGCTCTGCAAAAGAAAGTCACATACTCCACATACGTACTATTGGGAATCTTAGTGCAACCCCTGAACCTCTGTCTATATAACTCAGGGGTCAACCCATACCTAGCCATCAATGCTTCCTTCATATGGGCATAAGAATTACGAACATCAACAGGTAAATCTAACAGTGTGTCCCGCCCTTCACTCAGGAACCTTCCCCACAACCCCGCTCCCCAATCTTTCTCAGGGACCCGGTGGGAAGACATGGCTACCTCGTAGGCTCTGAACCACTGCCCGATGTCGTCATTCCTGAAGAACTCCTTCACTACATCCTTGGGAATATAAACTCTTGGTTCCGCCGGTACTGGCGGTGTGCTGCCACCAGAGGGATTAAGCTCCAAACTTTTTGCTTTCAGCTCCAGCTCCCTCAGCTTCATGTCATGCTCTAATTGTAGTTTCTTTTCTTCCATGGCTAATCTTTGTTTTTCCATATCCATCTGCCCATGAAGTTTTGCCATTTCCACCTCGTGTGCCCGGGTTGCGGCCCTGTCTGCCAACTCTTCCGGCGACAGGCACCTGCCAAACTCATGGACACTTTCTGGTGGAACCACTTCCACCTGATTCTCTGGTGCCTTTGACTCATACCAGGCCCTCAGCGCCTTCACAAATTGCTCCTTCTTCTTCAATCCAGTTTGGGCAATCCTGAACTTGGAGCAAAGACCTTTCAAGTCTTCATTGGTACGATCCAGAAGTGCGCCTTCTTCCCAATCTACGTCTTCAAATCCAGAGATTATGGAAGCCGCCCTTCCGGCGGAAAGTGAACCAGGCATGGCTCTAACAACGGAGACTCTTGGCAAAACAAAAACAAATGCTAGCCTTGTGGCTGTGTTACTGGTCTGCTCTCACTACGTGGTGATCAGTGATTCACTATACGCAAACCACAAATGCAAATCCGTAAATCCTCACCGCTGCCACCAATGTTAGAAATGAGGGGGCTCTGGTTGACGCAGGTGTGAACCCACAACAAGCAGGGACCCTTTACTTCTTGTCAGGGCGAAGGATGACTCCCCAGAATAACCCCTGCTCACCCTCTAGGTGCGTGGCGCGAGCAGTCTAGGCTAAGTCGCAGGCGTACACGGTTAAGCAAATGCAATTACACATACAGTAAACCCCTTGCATGCACCACAAACGGACACCAATCAGGAGGTATATAAAAATAAGCTTTTATGTAGTTTCAGCAGATTCAAATACAAGGCCCAGTAACGTTGAACTGATGGGGCCACAATTCTTGGAAATACGGTCAAGTTCTCTTGGTTTTACGGAAAGTTCTTTAGGCGGGCACAAGGTAACTGTAGGCCTCAGCGCACTTCGTGCTGAGGCAGCGCCCGGGGAGCACACAGCAGATGACAGGGAAATAAGAACGTTGCGGACCCTGGATCCGATGCGAGCTCGCGGTCGAGTTCGTAAGTACAGTACCTTGTTTCTTGACGCAAAGGCGGGTGCGGGATTTCAGCGGCTCTTCGACAGAAGAGCGAGGCGGCGTCTGGGGCTCCCACACTTCACGATGGGGGGTCTGATCTTCAGGCTCACGACAGGAGCGGGGTGTTGCAGGTGGCGGGTGAACAAAGCGGGGCAGCCGGGCACGCCGATGCGTCCGGGCCGTCCGAGGCTTGGAGATGCTCACAAACGCCGATTCCGGCGGGAGGGTGAAGGTGCACAGCGAGCCTCCACGAGCGAGGTGACGGGGCAGCCCAGCACAGCGTAGGGGGAGCGGCTCCGATCGAGCAAGGCTCTTCCCAAGGCGGGGGCGGCTAAGCAGTCCTGGTCACGGCTCAGGGAGGGACTGGGCACGAGGGTCACAGCTCCGGCGAGGGAAAGGACACCACAGTCCAGCAGCAGGCGAGTGAAGATCAGGTAGAGCCCAATGGTCCTGGGGCTCAGTTCAGGGGGCAAGCTCAGTTCCAAGCCCTTGGAGATCGTTTTTGGAAAAGCACAAGTCTTGAAAGTACAAGTAAAGTAAAAGTCTTCAGCAACAGTTTCTCTTCTCTCCTTTGGCAGCAAGGTCACCACTGCAGGCCAATCCCCCAGGATAGGGACAGTCTTCCTCCTACAGCTTTCCCGGTGCCTCCTCCTCAGGCAGAGATTCTTCTTGGTCAAAAGCGGATCTACCTTCTTAGGAGCAGGGCTCCTCCATTTATACCACAAATCTTTTGTTCTCCCAGGCCAGGGGGGCCCTTGCCTAGTTCAGTCCGGTTTCTGAGCACTTTGTTTACGTGATGCAGGCTTCTCCTTTCAGAGTGCAGGGCAGAGTCATCAGACGCTCCACAGGGGGTGGAGCCGGCATCGAGGTAGCGGAGCACTGTCCTATTCAGAACCTAGGAGCACTCCTCCCACCCATCTACCTGTCGATCGTCCTATTCATACCAGGCTGCCTAGCCCTGCCCATCTGGGTTCCCCCAGCCCTGTCACTCACACCAGCCAGACATCAGATACACAACACGCAGAGGCGGCTGAAAGGTTTAGGCAAGCAAAGGCCAATTTTCTAAAAGCGGCATTTGCAAACCCGGAATATTAAAATAAACCTTGCGAAAAGATGTACCTTATTATTCCGAGTTCAGGCATACTAAACTCGATCTCCTACCATGTTCCCTGGGTCGGTTAGGATCATAAGGTGTAATAATCCAGGCCGCCCATACTGGCCTATGAGAACAGGGTAGCCTTGCAGTAGTGAACAACAAGATGGCGGTAATTCACTACTAGGACATGCCACGCATCCAGGCGTGTCCTACCTTAGGCGTACAATGCACCCTGCCCGTGGGCCTACCAGAGGGGTGACTAACATGCAGCTAAGGGAAGGTTTCAGGGACCGGCAAGTGTGGGCACTTGTCGGTCGGCGTGTCAGTACCAGACTGCACGCAGGTTCTGCGATGGCAGACCTTAGATATATTTTACCGGCCGCTTCTGTGGGTGGCACAACCAGTGCTGCAAGCCCACCAGCGGGGTTCGCATTTACATGCCCTGGCGCCCCCGGCGCACTTTACTGGGGTCTGACAGTAAATCAAACAATCCAATCATGGAATCCAACCAACATATACAATTTACATAGGGAGCACTCGCACCGTGACACTGGTTGGCAGTGGCACAGCGCGCTGAGCGGCCAACACCATAAAAACACATGAGGCACAGCGACAAAAAGAGGAAGGGAGACTCACGCCAAGGTGCCAGGTCTAACAGGAAACCTACCAAACCCACGCATTTCTGAAAACTAGACACCCGGCGGCTTCCATGGAGGTATGGCTTGCGTGGATCCCCCAACGTTTCCTTACCCAGAATCCCCTGCAAACCTCAATTGTAGCTGAAAAAAAACACTTTTTTCACACATTTTGGGGTGGGAAAGTTGTGGCCTCACTGGGCTCACACAAATTTACAACCACCCAGCGTTCCCCCAGGTCTCCAGGTAAAAATGGTGCCTCACTTGTGTGGGAGGCCCAAGTACCCGCGGCAGGCAAGGGCCCAAAACGTAGTGAGGCGACATCAAAATGGCCTATTGCAAAACCACCTGGTTTTGCAAGGGGGGTCACTTGGGTTTTTGGCCCGGTGCTCGGCGGCCATCTAGGGAAACCTACCAAACCCATGCATTTCTGAAAACTAGACTCCCGGCGGCTTCCAGGGAGGTATGGCTTGCATGGATCCCCCAAAGTTTCCTTACCCAGAATCCCCTACAAACCTCAATTTTAGCTGAAAAAAACACCTTTTTCACACATTTTGGGGTGGGAAAGTTGTGGCATCACCGGGCTCACACAAATTTACCACCACCCAGCGTTCCCCCAGGTCTCCAGGGAAAAATGGTGCCTCACTTGTGTGGGAGGCCCAAGTACCCGCGGCAGGCAAGGGCCCAAAACGTAGTGAGGCGACATCAAAATGGCCTATCGCAAAACCACCTGGTTTTGCAAGGGGGGTCACTTGGGTTTTTGGCCCGGTGCTCGGCGGCCATCTAGGGAAACCTACCAAACCCATGCATTTCTGAAAACTAGACACCCGGGGGCTTCCAGGGAGGTATGGCTTGCGTGGATCCCCCAACGTTTCCTTACCCAGAATCCCCTGCAAACCTCAATTGTAGCTGAAAAAAACACTTTTTTCACACATTTTGGGGTGGGAAAGTTGTGGCCTCACTGGGCTCACACAAATTTACAACCACCCAGCGTTCCCCCAGGTCTCCAGGTAAAAATGGTGCCTCACTTGTGTGGGAGGCCCAAGTACCCGCGGCAGGCAAGGGCCCAAAACGTAGTGAGGCGACATCAAAATGGCCTATCGCAAAACCACCTGGTTTTGCAAGGGGGGTCACTTGGGTTTTTGGCCCGGTGCTCGGCGGCCATCTAGGGAAACCTACCAAACCCACGCATTTCTGAAAACTAGACACCTGGCGGCTTCCAGGGAGGTATGGCTTGCGTGGATCCCCCAACGTTTCCTTACCCAGAATCCCCTGCAAACCTCAATTTTAGCTGAAAAAATCACTTTTTTCACACATTTTGGGGTGGGAAAGTTGTGGCATCACCGGGCTCATACAAATTTACCACCACCCAGCGTTCCCCCAGGTCTCCTGGTAAAAATGGTGCCTCACTTGTGTGGGAGGCCCAAGTACCCGCGGCAGGCAAGGGCCCAAAACTTAGTGAGGCGACATCAAAATGGCCTATCGCAAAACCACCTGGTTTTGCAAGGGGGGTCACTTGGGTTTTTGACCCGGTGCTCGGCGGCCATCTAGGGAAACCTACCAAACCCACGCATTTCTGAAAACTAGACACCCGGCGGCTTCCAGGGAGGTATGGCTTGCGTGGATCCCCCAACGTTTCCTTACCCAGAATCCCCTGCAAACCTCAATTTTAGCTGGAAAAAAACACCTTTTTCACACATTTTGGGGTGGGAAAGTTGTGGCATCACCGGGCTCACACAAATTTACCACCACCCAGCGTTCCCCCAGGTCTCCCGGTAAAAATGGTGCCTCACTTGTGTGGGAGGCCCAAGTACCCGCGGCAGGCAAGGGCCCAAAACGTAGTGAGGCGACATCAAAGTGGCCTATCGCAAAACCACCTGGTTTTGCAAGGGGGGTCACTTGGGTTTTTGACCCGGTGCTCGGCGGCCATCTAGGGAAACCTACCAAACCCATGCATTTCTGAAAACTAGACACCCGGCGGCTTCCAGGGAGGTATGGCTTGCGTGGATCCCCCAACGTTTCCTTACCCAGAATCCCCTGCAAACCTCAATTGTAGCTGAAAAAAAACACTTTTTTCACACATTTTGGGGTGGGAAAGTTGTGGCATCACCGGGCTCACACAAATTTACCACCACCCAGCGTTCCCTCAGGTCTCCAGGTAAAAATAGTGCCTCACTTGTGTGGGAGGCCTGTTAGACCTGGCACCTTGGCGTGAGTCTCCCTTCCTCTTTTTGTCGCTGTGCCTCATGTGTTTTTATGGTGTTGGCCGCTCAGCGCGCTGTGCCACTGCCAACCAGTGTCGCGGTGCGAGTGCTCCCTATGTAAATTGTATATGTTGGTTGGATTCCATGATTGGATTGTTTGGTTTACTATCAGACCCCAGTACAGTGCGCCAGGGGCGCCAGGGCATGTAAATGCGAACACCGCTGGTGGGCTTGCAGCACTGGTTGTGCCACCCCCAGAAGCGGCCGGTAAAATATCTGAGGTCTGCCATCGCAGAACCTGCGTGCAGTCTGGTACTGACACGCCGACCAACAAGTGCCCACACTTGCCAGTCCCTAAACCCTTCCCTTAGCTGCATGTTAGTCACCCCTCTGGTAGGCCCACGGGCAGGGTGCATTGTACGCCTAAGGTAGGACAAGCCTGGATGCGTAGCATGTCCTAGTAGTGAATTACCGCCATCTTGTTGTTCACTACTGCAAGGCTACCCTGTTCTCATAGGCCAGTATGGGCGGCCTGGATTATTACACCCTATGATCCTAACCGACCCAGGGAACATGGTAGGAGATCGAGTTTAGTATGCCTGAACTCGGAATAATAAGGTACATCTTTTCGCAAGGTTTATTTTAATATTCCGGGTTTGCAAATGCCGCTTTTAGAAAGTTGGCCTTTGCTTGCCTAAACCTTTCAGCCGCCTCTGCGTGATGTGTATCTGATGACTGGCTGGTATGAGTGACAGGGCTGGGGGAACCCAGATGGGCAGGGCTAGGTAGCCTGGTAATGAATAGGACGATCGACAGGTAGATGGGTGGGAGGAGTGCTCCTAGGCTCTGAATAGGACAGTGCTCCGCTACCTCAATGCCGGCTCCACCCCCTGTGGAGCGTCTGATGACTCTGCCCTGCACTCTGAAAGAAGAAGCCTGCATCACGTAAACAAAGTGCTCAGAAACCGGACTGAACTAGGCAAGGGCCCCCCTGGCCTGGGAGAACAAAAGATTTGTGGTATAAATGGAGGAGCCCTGCTCCTAAGAAACTAGATCCGCTTTTGACCAAGAAGAATCTCTGCCTGAGGAGGAGGCACCGGGAAAGCTGTAGGAGGAAGACTGTCCCTATCCTGGGGGATTGGCCTGCAGTGGTGACCTTGCTGCCAAAGGAGAGAAGAGAAACTGTTGCTGAAGACTTTTTACTTTACTTTTACTTTCAAGACTTGTGCTTTTCCAAAACGATCTCCAAGGGCTTGGAACTGAGCTTGCCCCCTGAACTGAGCCCCAGGACCATTGGGCTCTACCTGATCTTCACTCGCCTGCTGCTGGACTGTGGTGTCCTTTCCCTCGCCGGAGCTGTGACCCTCGTGCCCAGTCCCTTCCTGAGCCGTGACCAGGACTGCTTAGCCGCCCCCGCCTTGGGAAGAGCCTCGCTCGATCGGAGCCGCTCCCCATACGCTGTGCTGGGCTGCCCCGTCACCTCGCTCGTTGGAGGCTCGCTGTGCACCTTCACCCTCCCGCCGGAATCGGCGTTTGTGAGCATCTCCAAGCCTCGGACGGCCCGGACACATCTGCGTGCCCGGCTGCCCCGCTTTGTTCACCCGCCACCTACAACACCCCGCTCTTGTCGTGAGCCTGAAGATCAGACACCCTCGTGAAGTGTGGGAGCCCCGGACGCCGCCTCGCTCTTCTGTCGAAGAGCCGCTGAAATCCCGCACCCGCCTTTGCGTCAAGAAACAAGGTACTGTACTTACGAACTCGACCGCGAGCTCGCATCGGATCCAGGGTCCGCAACGTTCTTATTTCCCTGTCATCTGCTGTGTGCTCCCTGGGCGCTGCCTCAGCACGAAGTGCGCTGAGGCCTACAGTTACCTTGTGCCCGCCTAAAGAACTTTCCGTAAAACCAAGAGAACTTGACCGTATTTCCAAGAATTGTGGCCCCATCAGTTCGACGTTACTGGGCCTTGTATTTGAATCTGCTGAATCTACATAAAAGCTTATTTTTATATACTTCCTGATTGGTGTCCGTTTGTGGTGCATGCAAGGGGTTTACTGTATGTGTAATGGCATTTGCTTAACCGTGTACGCCTGAGACTTAGCCTAGACTGCTCGCGCCACGCACCTAGAGGGTGAGCAGGGGTTATTCTGGGGAGTCATCCTTCGCCCTGACAAGAAGTAAGGGGTCCCTGCTTGTGGTGGGTTCACACCTGCGTCAACCAGAGCCCCCTCATTTCTAACATTGGTGGCAGCGGTGAGGATTTACGGATTTGCATTTGTGGTTTGCGTATAGTGAATCACTGATCACCACGTAGTGAGAGCAGACCAGTAACACAGCCACAAGGCTAGCATTTGTTTTTGTTTTGCCAAGAGTCTCCGTTGTTAGAGCCATGCCTGGTTCCCTTTCCGCCGGAAGGGCGGCTTCCATAATCTCTGGATTTGAAGACGTAGATTGGGAAGAAGACGCACTTCTGAATCGTACCAATGAAGACTTGAAAGGTCTTTGCTCCAAGTTCAGGATTGCCCAAACTGGATTGAAAAAGAAGGAACAATTTGTGAAGGCGCTGAGGGCCTGGTATGAGTCAAAGGCACCAGAGAATCAGGTGGAAGTGGTTCCACCGGAAAGTGTCCATGAGTTTGGCAGATGCCTGTCGCCAGAAGAGTTGGCGGACAGGGCAGCAACCCGGGCACACGAGGTGGAAATGGCAAAACTTCATGGGCAGATGGATATGGAAAAACAAAGATTAGCCATGGAAGAAAAGAAACTACAATTAGAGCATGACATGAAGCTGAGGGAGCTGGAGCTGAAAGCAAAAAGTTTGGAGCTTAATCCCTCTGGTGGCAGCACACCGCCAGTACCGGCGGAACCAAGAGTTTATATTCCCAAGGATGTAGTGAAGGAGTTCTTCAGGAATGACGACATCGGGCAGTGGTTCAGAGCCTACGAGGTAGCCATGTCTTCCCACCGGGTCCCTGAGAAAGATTGGGGAGCGGGGTTGTGGGGAAGGTTCCTGAGTGAAGGGCGGGACACACTGTTAGATTTACCTGTTGATGTTCGTAATTCTTATGCCCATATGAAGGAAGCATTGATGGCTAGGTATGGGTTGACCCCTGAGTTATATAGACAGAGGTTCAGGGGTTGCACTAAGATTCCCAATAGTACGTATGTGGAGTATGTGACTTTCTTTTGCAGAGCGCTGGATGGTTGGGTAAAGGGTAGTAAGGTGAATGATTATCAAGGGCTTCTTGATCTAATGGCATGGGAGCACTTGTCCAGTAATTGTTTTCCTGAGCTACGCCAGCACCTGATAGATAGTAAGCTGACTAACCCGAGGAAGCTTGCTGAGGAGGCGGACCGCTGGGTCAGTACCAGGGTCCACAAGGGTACCGTGGGAGATTCCGCCAAAGGTGGGCAGGGTCCCCAGCAGAAGAGTGGGGGGGACAGGGGTAAACAGAAGCAGTTCCAAAAAGGGCCCCAAAATAGTCCCCAAGGGAACCAAGGGAAGGGTTCTCAGCCTCCCCCACCCCAGAAACCGACCGGGGCCCCGACAGGTCCTCCTGTTCAAAAGGGGCCCGTAAGATGTTACAGGTGTAACAATTTGGGGCATTTTGCCTCTGATGTAAAATGTCCATTGTTTAGTAAACCAGCACCCACTGGTGCTCCATCCCGGCAGGTGACTAGTGTAGCCTTGGGGGAGGAGAGGGATGTCCAAGGTGGGTGGGGTCCCGCAGAGATGTCCCTGGTCTCGCTAGGAGACCGTGAAGTGGTCCCTCCAACCCAGCTGCCTGAGAACACTAAGAAGTACAGGCAGTGGGTGACCATAAATGGCCATAGAGTGGAAGCTCTTAGAGATACAGGAGCCAGTGTGACAGCTGTCAGGTGTCACCTGGTGTCTCAGGAGCAGGTGGTCCCCAATGCATTCTATCCCGTTGTTGCCGCTGACAACACAGAGAGACACTGCAAGGTGGCTCAGGTTCCCTTTGAGTGGGGGGGGTCTCTGGTACTCTTCAGGTAGCTGTGAGGCCCGCCATGCCTGTAGACTGTTTGTTAGGGAACGATTTGGAGAGCTCACCTTGGGCTAAGGTGGAGCGGAGTGCTCACCTGGAGATGTTGGGTATGCCGGATTGGGCGTGTGTCACCACACGGTCCATGGCAGCCAGTAGAGGTACTCAAGAGGTCCTGGAGCCTGAGAGGGAGGCCCAGGAACCGGCCTCAGAGAGAAGGAGCAAGGGGCGCGGGAAGCCGGCCCCTGAAGTTCCCACGGTCCAGGAGGAAGCAGACCTTGAGGGAGATGCCCTGGAGCCTACAGGGGAGCAGATAGCTGAACTGGGAGACCTGCCGGAGCTGACCCATTGGCAGCAGGAAGGGGGTCCCACCAGGGAGGACTTTTGCAAGGCACAGAAGGAGTGCCCTTCTCTCGTGGGTATGCGGCAGCAGGCTGCAGACCAGGCCGCAGGTGATCAGTCAGGATCGCATTTCGTTTACTGGGAGAACGACCTCCTATATACAGAGCCTAAGGTTGCTGAGCCTGGGTCAGCCCGTGCGCTGGTGGTACCCCAGGACTTCAGAGCCTTCCTACTGGGGCTGGCTCACGATGTGCCATTGGCAGGGCATTTGGGGCAGGACAAGACCTTTGAAAGGCTTGTCACCCACTTTTATTGGCCTCAAATGCGCAGGAGTTCAGATACTCACTGCAGGACATGCCAGACTTGCCAGGCAAGTGGAAAGAGTGGAAGGAAGCAGAAGGCTCCACTCCAGCCATTCCCTGTGGTCGGTACCCCATTCCAGCGAGTGGGGATTGACATTGTAGGGCCACTGGACCCCAGGACTGCGATGGGCAATAGGTTCATCCTGGTCCTGGTGGACCATGCCACCCGGTACCCGGAAGCCATTCCTCTAAGGACAGTGACGGCCCCCGTGGTGGGACGGGCACTGATGGGAATTTTCTCCCGAGTGGGATTCCCTCTAGAAGTGGTGTCTGACCGGGGTACCAATTTCATGTCCAAGTACATGAAATCTCTTTGGCAAGAGTGTGGTGTAACCTACAAGTTCACCACCCCTTACCACCCCCAAGGAAACGGGTTGGTTGAGAGATTCAACCGAACCCTCAAAGACATGATAATGGGCCTAGAAGGAGCCATGAGGCGTAAGTGGGACGTCCTCTTACCATGCCTTCTCTTCGCTTACCGTGAGGTGCCACAGAAGTCTCTGGGGTTCAGTCCCTTTGAGCTTCTGTATGGTCACCCAGTCAGAGGACCTCTAAGTCTGGTCAAAGAAGGCTGGGAGCAATCTCCCAGGAAGCCTCCCCAGAATGTATATAGTTACATGCTGGCCTTCAGGAATCAGACTAGGCGATTCAGGCAACTTGCTGAGGCAAATCTGGAAGCCAGCCAGGAGGAGATGAAGCGGTGGTACGACCAGAATGCCACTCTGGTAGAGCTTCAGCCTGGACAGAAAGTATGGGTCTTGGCCCCCGTGGAGCCGTGTGCGCTCCAGGATAAGTGGACCGGTCCCTTTGAGGTGGTGGAGCGCAAGAGTCCTGTTACCTACGTGGTGGACCTGAAGTCTCCTAGGAACCCCTTAAGGGTCCTACATGTCAACCGCCTCAAGCCCCACTTGGAGAGGTCCCAAGTGGGCATGCTCTTGGCAACAGATGCTGGAATGGAAGAGGAGACAGAACCTCTTCCTGACCTCCTGTCAGCCAAGGAGCAAGATGGGTCAGTGGATGGTGTCATCCTCTCTTCCACCCTGACCCCTGAGCAACAGAATGTTTGTCGCCAGTTGCTGGGACAGTTTTCTGACCTGTTTTCCCTGGTCCCTGGTGTCACTGATTGGTGCGTCCATGATGTGGACACTGGGGATAGTCCACCTGTGCGGCACAAGGCCTACAGGGTGACTGACAGGGTGAGGACCTGCATCAAGGAGGAGGTCTCCAAGATGTTTGCCCTCGGGGTAATTGAGTCTTCTAGCAGTCCTTGGGCCAGCCCCGTGGTCTTGGTCCCAAAGGCTGCAGCGCCGGGAGCCACACCCGAACTCCGGTTCTGTGTGGACTACAGAGGACTCAATTCGGTCACTAGGACCGACGCACACCCCATCCCCAGAGCTGATGAGCTCATCGATCGGCTAGGGGCTGCCAACTACCTCAGCACGTTGGATTTAACGTCTGGGTATTGGCAGATCGCCTTGACCGAGGGGGCCAAAGAGAGGTCAGCATTTTCCACCCCAGATGGGCACTACCAGTTCCGGGTTATGCCATTTGGGATGAAGAATGCCCCTGCCACCTTCCAGAGATTGGTCAACCAGGTGTTGGCTGGGCTGGATTCGTTCAGTGCAGCCTACCTGGATGACATCGCAGTGTTCAGCTCCACTTGGGAGGAACACTTGCGTCACCTCTGGGAAGTGTTGATGGCGCTGCGCAAGGCAGGCCTCACGATCAAGGCGAGTAAGTGCCAGATCGGGCAGGGTTCCGTGGTGTACTTGGGACACCAAGTTGGGAGTGGCCAGGTGGCACCCCTTCAGCCCAAGATAGAAACCATCCTGAATTGGGAGGCGCCCAAAACCCAGACGGAGGTGAGAGCCTTCCTAGGTCTCACCGGGTACTACAGGAGGTTTGTCAAGGGGTATGGCAACATGGTTGCCCCCTTGACAGCGCTGACTTCGAAGAAGCAGCCCAGGAAAGTGATCTGGACTGACACCTGTCAGAAAGCTTTTGAGGCCTTGAAAACTGCTATGTGCACGGCGCCCGTGCTCTTGGCTCCCAACTTCTCCAAAGAGTTTATCGTTCAGACAGACGCTTCAGAGCATGGTGTGGGGGCTGTTCTTTCACAGAATAATGAGGAGGGCCTAGATCAACCCGTAGCCTTTCTTAGCAGGAGGTTACTTCCACGGGAACAAAGGTGGAGTGCTATTGAGCGTGAGGCATTTGCTGTGGTCTGGGCGCTGAAGAAGCTAAGACCCTACTTGTTTGGGTCTCACTTCCGGGTTCAGACGGACCACAGGCCCCTCAGATGGTTGATGCATATGAGGGGTGAGAATCCAAAGCTGTTGAGGTGGTCCATTTCCCTACAGGATATGGATTTCACGGTGGAACATCGCCCTGGTACAGATCACGCCAATGCTGACGGTCTGTCCAGATTTTTCCGCCTTAGTGATGAGGAACTCCCTGGGGTAGGGTAGTTCTCCCCACTTTTCAGCTGGAGGGGACATGTGTTAGACCTGGCACCTTGGCGTGAGTCTCCCTTCCTCTTTTTGTCGCTGTGCCTCATGTGTTTTTATGGTGTTGGCCGCTCAGCGCGCTGTGCCACTGCCAACCAGTGTCGCGGTGCGAGTGCTCCCTATGTAAATTGTATATGTTGGTTGGATTCCATGATTGGATTGTTTGGTTTACTATCAGACCCCAGTACAGTGCGCCAGGGGCGCCAGGGCATGTAAATGCGAACACCGCTGGTGGACTTGCAGCACTGGTTGTGCCACCCCCAGAAGCGGCCGGTAAAATATCTGAGGTCTGCCATCGCAGAACCTGCGTGCAGTCTGGTACTGACACGCCGACCGACAAGTGCCCACACTTGCCAGTCCCTAAACCCTTCCCTTAGCTGCATGTTAGTCACCCCTCTGGTAGGCCCACGGGCAGGGTGCATTGTACGCCTAAGGTAGGACAAGCCTGGATGCGTGGCATGTCCTAGTAGTGAATTACCGCCATCTTGTTGTTCACTACTGCAAGGCTACCCTGTTCTCATAGGCCAGTATGGGCGGCCTGGATTATTACACCCTATGATCCTAACCGACCCAGGGAACATGGTAGGAGATCGAGTTTAGTATGCCTGAACTCGGAATAATAAGGTACATCTTTTCGCAAGGTTTATTTTAATATTCCGGGTTTGCAAATGCCGCTTTTAGAAAGTTGGCCTTTGCTTGCCTAAACCTTTCAGCCGCCTCTGCGTGATGTGTATCTGATGACTGGCTGGTATGAGTGACAGGGCTGGGGGAACCCAGATGGGCAGGGCTAGGTAGCCTGGTAATGAATAGGACGATCGACAGGTAGATGGGTGGGAGGAGTGCTCCTAGGCTCTGAATAGGACAGTGCTCCGCTACCTCAATGCCGGCTCCACCCCCTGTGGAGCGTCTGATGACTCTGCCCTGCACTCTGAAAGAAGAAGCCTGCATCACGTAAACAAAGTGCTCAGAAACCGGACTGAACTAGGCAAGGGCCCCCCTGGCCTGGGAGAACAAAAGATTTGTGGTATAAATGGGGGAGCCCTGCTCCTAAGAAACTAGATCCGCTTTTGACCAAGAAGAATCTCTGCCTGAGGAGGAGGCACCGGGAAAGCTGTAGGAGGAAGACTGTCCCTATCCTGGGGGATTGGCCTGCAGTGGTGACCTTGCTGCCAAAGGAGAGAAGAGAAACTGTTGCTGAAGACTTTTTACTTTACTTTTACTTTCAAGACTTGTGCTTTTCCAAAACGATCTCCAAGGGCTTGGAACTGAGCTTGCCCCCTGAACTGAGCCCCAGGACCATTGGGCTCTACCTGATCTTCACTCGCCTGCTGCTGGACTGTGGTGTCCTTTCCCTCGCCGGAGCTGTGACCCTCGTGCCCAGTCCCTTCCTGAGCCGTGACCAGGACTGCTTAGCCGCCCCCGCCTTGGGAAGAGCCTCGCTCGATCGGAGCCGCTCCCCCTACGCTGTGCTGGGCTGCCCCGTCACCTCGCTCGTTGGAGGCTCGCTGTGCACCTTCACCCTCCCGCCGGAATCGGCGTTTGTGAGCATCTCCAAGCCTCGGACGGCCCGGACGCATCTGCGTGCCCGGCTGCCCCGCTTTGTTCACCCGCCACCTACAACACCCCGCTCTTGTCGTGAGCCTGAAGATCAGACACCCTCGTGAAGTGTGGGAGCCCCGGACGCCGCCTCGCTCTTCTGTCGAAGAGCCGCTGAAATCCCGCACCCGCCTTTGCGTCAAGAAACAAGGTACTGTACTTACGAACTCGACCGCGAGCTCGCATCGGATCCAGGGTCCGCAACGTTCTTATTTCCCTGTCATCTGCTGTGTGCTCCCTGGGCGCTGCCTCAGCACGAAGTGCGCTGAGGCCTACAGTTACCTTGTGCCCGCCTAAAGAACTTTCCGTAAAACCAAGAGAACTTGACCGTATTTCCAAGAATTGTGGCCCCATCAGTTCGACGTTACTGGGCCTTGTATTTGAATCTGCTGAATCTACATAAAAGCTTATTTTTATATACTTCCTGATTGGTGTCCGTTTGTGGTGCATGCAAGGGGTTTACTGTATGTGTAATGGCATTTGCTTAACCGTGTACGCCTGAGACTTAGCCTAGACTGCTCGCGCCACGCACCTAGAGGGTGAGCAGGGGTTATTCTGGGGAGTCATCCTTCGCCCTGACAAGAAGTAAGGGGTCCCTGCTTGTGGTGGGTTCACACCTGCGTCAACCAGAGCCCCCTCATTTCTAACATTGGTGGCAGCGGTGAGGATTTACGGATTTGCATTTGTGGTTTGCGTATAGTGAATCACTGATCACCACGTAGTGAGAGCAGACCAGTAACACAGCCACAAGGCTAGCATTTGTTTTTGTTTTGCCAAGAGTCTCCGTTGTTAGAGCCATGCCTGGTTCCCTTTCCGCCGGAAGGGCGGCTTCCATAATCTCTGGATTTGAAGACGTAGATTGGGAAGAAGACGCACTTCTGAATCGTACCAATGAAGACTTGAAAGGTCTTTGCTCCAAGTTCAGGATTGCCCAAACTGGATTGAAAAAGAAGGAACAATTTGTGAAGGCGCTGAGGGCCTGGTATGAGTCAAAGGCACCAGAGAATCAGGTGGAAGTGGTTCCACCGGAAAGTGTCCATGAGTTTGGCAGATGCCTGTCGCCAGAAGAGTTGGCGGACAGGGCAGCAACCCGGGCACACGAGGTGGAAATGGCAAAACTTCATGGGCAGATGGATATGGAAAAACAAAGATTAGCCATGGAAGAAAAGAAACTACAATTAGAGCATGACATGAAGCTGAGGGAGCTGGAGCTGAAAGCAAAAAGTTTGGAGCTTAATCCCTCTGGTGGCAGCACACCGCCAGTACCGGCGGAACCAAGAGTTTATATTCCCAAGGATGTAGTGAAGGAGTTCTTCAGGAATGACGACATCGGGCAGTGGTTCAGAGCCTACGAGGTAGCCATGTCTTCCCACCGGGTCCCTGAGAAAGATTGGGGAGCGGGGTTGTGGGGAAGGTTCCTGAGTGAAGGGCGGGACACACTGTTAGATTTACCTGTTGATGTTCGTAATTCTTATGCCCATATGAAGGAAGCATTGATGGCTAGGTATGGGTTGACCCCTGAGTTATATAGACAGAGGTTCAGGGGTTGCACTAAGATTCCCAATAGTACGTATGTGGAGTATGTGACTTTCTTTTGCAGAGCGCTGGATGGTTGGGTAAAGGGTAGTAAGGTGAATGATTATCAAGGGCTTCTTGATCTAATGGCATGGGAGCACTTGTCCAGTAATTGTTTTCCTGAGCTACGCCAGCACCTGATAGATAGTAAGCTGACTAACCCGAGGAAGCTTGCTGAGGAGGCGGACCGCTGGGTCAGTACCAGGGTCCACAAGGGTACCGTGGGAGATTCCGCCAAAGGTGGGCAGGGTCCCCAGCAGAAGAGTGGGGGGGACAGGGGTAAACAGAAGCAGTTCCAAAAAGGGCCCCAAAATAGTCCCCAAGGGAACCAAGGGAAGGGTTCTCAGCCTCCCCCACCCCAGAAACCGACCGGGGCCCCGACAGGTCCTCCTGTTCAAAAGGGGCCCGTAAGATGTTACAGGTGTAACAATTTGGGGCATTTTGCCTCTGATGTAAAATGTCCATTGTTTAGTAAACCAGCACCCACTGGTGCTCCATCCCGGCAGGTGACTAGTGTAGTCTTGGGGGAGGAGAGGGATGTCCAAGGTGGGTGGGGTCCCGCAGAGATGTCCCTGGTCTCGCTAGGAGACCGTGAAGTGGTCCCTCCAACCCAGCTGCCTGAGAACACTAAGAAGTACAGGCAGTGGGTGACCATAAATGGCCATAGAGTGGAAGCTCTTAGAGATACAGGAGCCAGTGTGACAGCTGTCAGGTGTCACCTGGTGTCTCAGGAGCAGGTGGTCCCCAATGCATTCTATCCCGTTGTTGCCGCTGACAACACAGAGAGACACTGCAAGGTGGCTCAGGTTCCCTTTGAGTGGGGGGGGTCTCTGGTACTCTTCAGGTAGCTGTGAGGCCCGCCATGCCTGTAGACTGTTTGTTAGGGAACGATTTGGAGAGCTCACCTTGGGCTAAGGTGGAGCGGAGTGCTCACCTGGAGATGTTGGGTATGCCGGATTGGGCGTGTGTCACCACACGGTCCATGGCAGCCAGTAGAGGTACTCAAGAGGTCCTGGAGCCTGAGAGGGAGGCCCAGGAACCGGCCTCAGAGAGAAGGAGCAAGGGGCGCGGGAAGCCGGCCCCTGAAGTTCCCACGGTCCAGGAGGAAGCAGACCTTGAGGGAGATGCCCTGGAGCCTACAGGGGAGCAGATAGCTGAACTGGGAGACCTGCCGGAGCTGACCCATTGGCAGCAGGAAGGGGGTCCCACCAGGGAGGACTTTTGCAAGGCACAGAAGGAGTGCCCTTCTCTCGTGGGTATGCGGCAGCAGGCTGCAGACCAGGCCGCAGGTGATCAGTCAGGATCGCATTTCGTTTACTGGGAGAACGACCTCCTATATACAGAGCCTAAGGTTGCTGAGCCTGGGTCAGCCCGTGCGCTGGTGGTACCCCAGGACTTCAGAGCCTTCCTACTGGGGCTGGCTCACGATGTGCCATTGGCAGGGCATTTGGGGCAGGACAAGACCTTTGAAAGGCTTGTCACCCACTTTTATTGGCCTCAAATGCGCAGGAGTTCAGATACTCACTGCAGGACATGCCAGACTTGCCAGGCAAGTGGAAAGAGTGGAAGGAAGCAGAAGGCTCCACTCCAGCCATTCCCTGTGGTCGGTACCCCATTCCAGCGAGTGGGGATTGACATTGTAGGGCCACTGGACCCCAGGACAGCGATGGGCAATAGGTTCATCCTGGTCCTGGTGGACCATGCCACCCGGTACCCGGAAGCCATTCCTCTAAGGACAGTGACGGCCCCCGTGGTGGGACGGGCACTGATGGGAATTTTCTCCCGAGTGGGATTCCCTCTAGAAGTGGTGTCTGACCGGGGTACCAATTTCATGTCCAAGTACATGAAATCTCTTTGGCAAGAGTGTGGTGTAACCTACAAGTTCACCACCCCTTACCACCCCCAAGGAAACGGGTTGGTTGAGAGATTCAACCGAACCCTCAAAGACATGATAATGGGCCTAGAAGGAGCCATGAGGCGTAAGTGGGACGTCCTCTTACCATGCCTTCTCTTCGCTTACCGTGAGGTGCCACAGAAGTCTCTGGGGTTCAGTCCCTTTGAGCTTCTGTATGGTCACCCAGTCAGAGGACCTCTAAGTCTGGTCAAAGAAGGCTGGGAGCAATCTCCCAGGAAGCCTCCCCAGAATGTATATAGTTACATGCTGGCCTTCAGGAATCAGACTAGGCGATTCAGGCAACTTGCTGAGGCAAATCTGGAAGCCAGCCAGGAGGAGATGAAGCGGTGGTACGACCAGAATGCCACTCTGGTAGAGCTTCAGCCTGGACAGAAAGTATGGGTCTTGGCCCCCGTGGAGCCGTGTGCGCTCCAGGATAAGTGGACCGGTCCCTTTGAGGTGGTGGAGCGCAAGAGTCCTGTTACCTACGTGGTGGACCTGAAGTCTCCTAGGAACCCCTTAAGGGTCCTACATGTCAACCGCCTCAAGCCCCACTTGGAGAGGTCCCAAGTGGGCATGCTCTTGGCAACAGATGCTGGAATGGAAGAGGAGACAGAACCTCTTCCTGACCTCCTGTCAGCCAAGGAGCAAGATGGGTCAGTGGATGGTGTCATCCTCTCTTCCACCCTGACCCCTGAGCAACAGAATGTTTGTCGCCAGTTGCTGGGACAGTTTTCTGACCTGTTTTCCCTGGTCCCTGGTGTCACTGATTGGTGCGTCCATGATGTGGACACTGGGGATAGTCCACCTGTGCGGCACAAGGCCTACAGGGTGACTGACAGGGTGAGGACCTGCATCAAGGAGGAGGTCTCCAAGATGTTTGCCCTCGGGGTAATTGAGTCTTCTAGCAGTCCTTGGGCCAGCCCCGTGGTCTTGGTCCCAAAGGCTGCAGCGCCGGGAGCCACACCCGAACTCCGGTTCTGTGTGGACTACAGAGGACTCAATTCGGTCACTAGGACCGACGCACACCCCATCCCCAGAGCTGATGAGCTCATCGATCGGCTAGGGGCTGCCAACTACCTCAGCACGTTTGATTTAACGTCTGGGTATTGGCAGATCGCCTTGACCGAGGGGGCCAAAGAGAGGTCAGCATTTTCCACCCCAGATGGGCACTACCAGTTCCGGGTTATGCCATTTGGGATGAAGAATGCCCCTGCCACCTTCCAGAGATTGGTCAACCAGGTGTTGGCTGGGCTGGATTCGTTCAGTGCAGCCTACCTGGATGACATCGCAGTGTTCAGCTCCACTTGGGAGGAACACTTGCGTCACCTCTGGGAAGTGTTGATGGCGCTGCGCAAGGCAGGCCTCACGATCAAGGCGAGTAAGTGCCAGATCGGGCAGGGTTCCGTGGTGTACTTGGGACACCAAGTTGGGAGTGGCCAGGTGGCACCCCTTCAGCCCAAGATAGAAACCATCCTGAATTGGGAGGCGCCCAAAACCCAGACGGAGGTGAGAGCCTTCCTAGGTCTCACCGGGTACTACAGGAGGTTTGTCAAGGGGTATGGCAACATGGTTGCCCCCTTGACAGCGCTGACTTCGAAGAAGCAGCCCAGGAAAGTGATCTGGACTGACACCTGTCAGAAAGCTTTTGAGGCCTTGAAAACTGCTATGTGCACGGCGCCCGTGCTCTTGGCTCCCAACTTCTCCAAAGAGTTTATCGTACAGACAGACGCTTCAGAGCATGGTGTGGGGGCTGTTCTTTCACAGATTAATGAGGAGGGCCTAGATCAACCCGTAGCCTTTCTTAGCAGGAGGTTACTTCCACGGGAACAAAGGTGGAGTGCTATTGAGCGTGAGGCATTTGCTGTGGTCTGGGCGCTGAAGAAGCTAAGACCCTACTTGTTTGGGTCTCACTTCCGGGTTCAGACGGACCACAGGCCCCTCAGATGGTTGATGCATATGAGGGGTGAGAATCCAAAGCTGTTGAGGTGGTCCATTTCCCTACAGGATATGGATTTCACGGTGGAACATCGCCCTGGTACAGATCACGCCAATGCTGACGGTCTGTCCAGATTTTTCCGCCTTAGTGATGAGGAACTCCCTGGGGTAGGGTAGTTCTCCCCACTTTTCAGCTGGAGGGGACATGTGTTAGACCTGGCACCTTGGCGTGAGTCTCCCTTCCTCTTTTTGTCGCTGTGCCTCATGTGTTTTTATGGTGTTGGCCGCTCAGCGCGCTGTGCCACTGCCAACCAGTGTCGCGGTGCGAGTGCTCCCTATGTAAATTGTATATGTTGGTTGGATTCCATGATTGGATTGTTTGGTTTACTATCAGACCCCAGTACAGTGCGCCAGGGGCGCCAGGGCATGTAAATGCGAACACCGCTGGTGGACTTGCAGCACTGGTTGTGCCACCCCCAGAAGCGGCCGGTAAAATATCTGAGGTCTGCCATCGCAGAACCTGCGTGCAGTCTGGTACTGACACGCCGACCGACAAGTGCCCACACTTGCCAGTCCCTAAACCCTTCCCTTAGCTGCATGTTAGTCACCCCTCTGGTAGGCCCACGGGCAGGGTGCATTGTACGCCTAAGGTAGGACAAGCCTGGATGCGTGGCATGTCCTAGTAGTGAATTACCGCCATCTTGTTGTTCACTACTGCAAGGCTACCCTGTTCTCATAGGCCAGTATGGGCGGCCTGGATTATTACACCCTATGATCCTAACCGACCCAGGGAACATGGTAGGAGATCGAGTTTAGTATGCCTGAACTCGGAATAATAAGGTACATCTTTTCGCAAGGTTTATTTTAATATTCCGGGTTTGCAAATGCCGCTTTTAGAAAGTTGGCCTTTGCTTGCCTAAACCTTTCAGCCGCCTCTGCGTGATGTGTATCTGATGACTGGCTGGTATGAGTGACAGGGCTGGGGGAACCCAGATGGGCAGGGCTAGGTAGCCTGGTAATGAATAGGACGATCGACAGGTAGATGGGTGGGAGGAGTGCTCCTAGGCTCTGAATAGGACAGTGCTCCGCTACCTCAATGCCGGCTCCACCCCCTGTGGAGCGTCTGATGACTCTGCCCTGCACTCTGAAAGAAGAAGCCTGCATCACGTAAACAAAGTGCTCAGAAACCGGACTGAACTAGGCAAGGGCCCCCCTGGCCTGGGAGAACAAAAGATTTGTGGTATAAATGGGGGAGCCCTGCTCCTAAGAAACTAGATCCGCTTTTGACCAAGAAGAATCTCTGCCTGAGGAGGAGGCACCGGGAAAGCTGTAGGAGGAAGACTGTCCCTATCCTGGGGGATTGGCCTGCAGTGGTGACCTTGCTGCCAAAGGAGAGAAGAGAAACTGTTGCTGAAGACTTTTTACTTTACTTTTACTTTCAAGACTTGTGCTTTTCCAAAACGATCTCCAAGGGCTTGGAACTGAGCTTGCCCCCTGAACTGAGCCCCAGGACCATTGGGCTCTACCTGATCTTCACTCGCCTGCTGCTGGACTGTGGTGTCCTTTCCCTCGCCGGAGCTGTGACCCTCGTGCCCAGTCCCTTCCTGAGCCGTGACCAGGACTGCTTAGCCGCCCCCGCCTTGGGAAGAGCCTCGCTCGATCGGAGCCGCTCCCCCTACGCTGTGCTGGGCTGCCCCGTCACCTCGCTCGTTGGAGGCTCGCTGTGCACCTTCACCCTCCCGCCGGAATCGGCGTTTGTGAGCATCTCCAAGCCTCGGACGGCCCGGACGCATCTGCGTGCCCGGCTGCCCCGCTTTGTTCACCCGCCACCTACAACACCCCGCTCTTGTCGTGAGCCTGAAGATCAGACACCCTCGTGAAGTGTGGGAGCCCCGGACGCCGCCTCGCTCTTCTGTCGAAGAGCCGCTGAAATCCCGCACCCGCCTTTGCGTCAAGAAACAAGGTACTGTACTTACGAACTCGACCGCGAGCTCGCATCGGATCCAGGGTCCGCAACGTTCTTATTTCCCTGTCATCTGCTGTGTGCTCCCTGGGCGCTGCCTCAGCACGAAGTGCGCTGAGGCCTACAGTTACCTTGTGCCCGCCTAAAGAACTTTCCGTAAAACCAAGAGAACTTGACCGTATTTCCAAGAATTGTGGCCCCATCAGTTCGACGTTACTGGGCCTTGATTTGAATCTGCTGAATCTACATAAAAGCTTATTTTTATATACTTCCTGATTGGTGTCCGTTTGTGGTGCATGCAAGGGGTTTACTGTATGTGTAATGGCATTTGCTTAACCGTGTACGCCTGAGACTTAGCCTAGACTGCTCGCGCCACGCACCTAGAGGGTGAGCAGGGGTTATTCTGGGGAGTCATCCTTCGCCCTGACAAGAAGTAAGGGGTCCCTGCTTGTGGTGGGTTCACACCTGCGTCAACCAGAGCCCCCTCATTTCTAACATTGGTGGCAGCGGTGAGGATTTACGGATTTGCATTTGTGGTTTGCGTATAGTGAATCACTGATCACCACGTAGTGAGAGCAGACCAGTAACACAGCCACAAGGCTAGCATTTGTTTTTGTTTTGCCAAGAGTCTCCGTTGTTAGAGCCATGCCTGGTTCCCTTTCCGCCGGAAGGGCGGCTTCCATAATCTCTGGATTTGAAGACGTAGATTGGGAAGAAGACGCACTTCTGAATCGTACCAATGAAGACTTGAAAGGTCTTTGCTCCAAGTTCAGGATTGCCCAAACTGGATTGAAAAAGAAGGAACAATTTGTGAAGGCGCTGAGGGCCTGGTATGAGTCAAAGGCACCAGAGAATCAGGTGGAAGTGGTTCCACCGGAAAGTGTCCATGAGTTTGGCAGATGCCTGTCGCCAGAAGAGTTGGCGGACAGGGCAGCAACCCGGGCACACGAGGTGGAAATGGCAAAACTTCATGGGCAGATGGATATGGAAAAACAAAGATTAGCCATGGAAGAAAAGAAACTACAATTAGAGCATGACATGAAGCTGAGGGAGCTGGAGCTGAAAGCAAAAAGTTTGGAGCTTAATCCCTCTGGTGGCAGCACACCGCCAGTACCGGCGGAACCAAGAGTTTATATTCCCAAGGATGTAGTGAAGGAGTTCTTCAGGAATGACGACATCGGGCAGTGGTTCAGAGCCTACGAGGTAGCCATGTCTTCCCACCGGGTCCCTGAGAAAGATTGGGGAGCGGGGTTGTGGGGAAGGTTCCTGAGTGAAGGGCGGGACACACTGTTAGATTTACCTGTTGATGTTCGTAATTCTTATGCCCATATGAAGGAAGCATTGATGGCTAGGTATGGGTTGACCCCTGAGTTATATAGACAGAGGTTCAGGGGTTGCACTAAGATTCCCAATAGTACGTATGTGGAGTATGTGACTTTCTTTTGCAGAGCGCTGGATGGTTGGGTAAAGGGTAGTAAGGTGAATGATTATCAAGGGCTTCTTGATCTAATGGCATGGGAGCACTTGTCCAGTAATTGTTTTCCTGAGCTACGCCAGCACCTGATAGATAGTAAGCTGACTAACCCGAGGAAGCTTGCTGAGGAGGCGGACCGCTGGGTCAGTACCAGGGTCCACAAGGGTACCGTGGGAGATTCCGCCAAAGGTGGGCAGGGTCCCCAGCAGAAGAGTGGGGGGGACAGGGGTAAACAGAAGCAGTTCCAAAAAGGGCCCCAAAATAGTCCCCAAGGGAACCAAGGGAAGGGTTCTCAGCCTCCCCCACCCCAGAAACCGACCGGGGCCCCGACAGGTCCTCCTGTTCAAAAGGGGCCCGTAAGATGTTACAGGTGTAACAATTTGGGGCATTTTGCCTCTGATGTAAAATGTCCATTGTTTAGTAAACCAGCACCCACTGGTGCTCCATCCCGGCAGGTGACTAGTGTAGCCTTGGGGGAGGAGAGGGATATCCAAGGTGGGTGGGGTCCCGCAGAGATGTCCCTGGTCTCGCTAGGAGACCGTGAAGTGGTCCTTCCAACCCAGCTGCCTGAGAACACTAAGAAGTACAGGCAGTGGGTGACCATAAATGGCCATAGAGTGGAAGCTCTTAGAGATACAGGAGCCAGTGTGACAGCTGTCAGGTGTCACCTGGTGTCTCAGGAGCAGGTGGTCCCCAATGCATTCTATCCCGTTGTTGCCGCTGACAACACAGAGAGACACTGCAAGGTGGCTCAGGTTCCCTTTGAGTGGGGGGGGTCTCTGGTACTCTTCAGGTAGCTGTGAGGCCCGCCATGCCTGTAGACTGTTTGTTAGGGAACGATTTGGAGAGCTCACCTTGGGCTAAGGTGGAGCGGAGTGCTCACCTGGAGATGTTGGGTATGCCGGATTGGGCGTGTGTCACCACACGGTCCATGGCAGCCAGTAGAGGTACTCAAGAGGTCCTGGAGCCTGAGAGGGAGGCCCAGGAACCGGCCTCAGAGAGAAGGAGCAAGGGGCGCGGGAAGCCGGCCCCTGAAGTTCCCACGGTCCAGGAGGAAGCAGACCTTGAGGGAGATGCCCTGGAGCCTACAGGGGAGCAGATAGCTGAACTGGGAGACCTGCCGGAGCTGACCCATTGGCAGCAGGAAGGGGGTCCCACCAGGGAGGACTTTTGCAAGGCACAGAAGGAGTGCCCTTCTCTCGTGGGTATGCGGCAGCAGGCTGCAGACCAGGCCGCAGGTGATCAGTCAGGATCGCATTTCGTTTACTGGGAGAACGACCTCCTATATACAGAGCCTAAGGTTGCTGAGCCTGGGTCAGCCCGTGCGCTGGTGGTACCCCAGGACTTCAGAGCCTTCCTACTGGGGCTGGCTCACGATGTGCCATTGGCAGGGCATTTGGGGCAGGACAAGACCTTTGAAAGGCTTGTCACCCACTTTTATTGGCCTCAAATGCGCAGGAGTTCAGATACTCACTGCAGGACATGCCAGACTTGCCAGGCAAGTGGAAAGAGTGGAAGGAAGCAGAAGGCTCCACTCCAGCCATTCCCTGTGGTCGGTACCCCATTCCAGCGAGTGGGGATTGACATTGTAGGGCCACTGGACCCCAGGACAGCGATGGGCAATAGGTTCATCCTGGTCCTGGTGGACCATGCCACCCGGTACCCGGAAGCCATTCCTCTAAGGACAGTGACGGCCCCCGTGGTGGGACGGGCACTGATGGGAATTTTCTCCCGAGTGGGATTCCCTCTAGAAGTGGTGTCTGACCGGGGTACCAATTTCATGTCCAAGTACATGAAATCTCTTTGGCAAGAGTGTGGTGTAACCTACAAGTTCACCACCCCTTACCACCCCCAAGGAAACGGGTTGGTTGAGAGATTCAACCGAACCCTCAAAGACATGATAATGGGCCTAGAAGGAGCCATGAGGCGTAAGTGGGACGTCCTCTTACCATGCCTTCTCTTCGCTTACCGTGAGGTGCCACAGAAGTCTCTGGGGTTCAGTCCCTTTGAGCTTCTGTATGGTCACCCAGTCAGAGGACCTCTAAGTCTGGTCAAAGAAGGCTGGGAGCAATCTCCCAGGAAGCCTCCCCAGAATGTATATAGTTACATGCTGGCCTTCAGGAATCAGACTAGGCGATTCAGGCAACTTGCTGAGGCAAATCTGGAAGCCAGCCAGGAGGAGATGAAGCGGTGGTACGACCAGAATGCCACTCTGGTAGAGCTTCAGCCTGGACAGAAAGTATGGGTCTTGGCCCCCCGTGGAGCCGTGTGCGCTCCAGGATAAGTGGACCGGTCCCTTTGAGGTGGTGGAGCGCAAGAGTCCTGTTACCTACGTGGTGGACCTGAAGTCTCCTAGGAACCCCTTAAGGGTCCTACATGTCAACCGCCTCAAGCCCCACTTGGAGAGGTCCCAAGTGGGCATGCTCTTGGCAACAGATGCTGGAATGGAAGAGGAGACAGAACCTCTTCCTGACCTCCTGTCAGCCAAGGAGCAAGATGGGTCAGTGGATGGTGTCATCCTCTCTTCCACCCTGACCCCTGAGCAACAGAATGATTGTCGCCAGTTGCTGGGACAGTTTTCTGACCTGTTTTCCCTGGTCCCTGGTGTCACTGATTGGTGCGTCCATGATGTGGACACTGGGGATAGTCCACCTGTGCGGCACAAGGCCTACAGGGTGACTGACAGGGTGAGGACCTGCATCAAGGAGGAGGTCTCCAAGATGTTTGCCCTCGGGGTAATTGAGTCTTCTAGCAGTCCTTGGGCCAGCCCCGTGGTCTTGGTCCCAAAGGCTGCAGCGCCGGGAGCCACATCCGAACTCCGGTTCTGTGTGGACTACAGAGGACTCAATTCGGTCACTAGGACCGACGCACACCCCATCCCCAGAGCTGATGAGCTCATCGATCGGCTAGGGGCTGCCAACTACCTCAGCACGTTTGATTTAACGTCTGGGTATTGGCAGATCGCCTTGACCGAGGGGGCCAAAGAGAGGTCAGCATTTTCCACCCCAGATGGGCACTACCAGTTCCGGGTTATGCCATTTGGGATGAAGAATACCCCTGCCACCTTCCAGAGATTGGTCAACCAGGTGTTGGCTGGGCTGGATTCGTTCAGTGCAGCCTACCTGGATGACATCGCAGTGTTCAGCTCCACTTGGGAGGAACACTTGCGTCACCTCTGGGAAGTGTTGATGGCGCTGCGCAAGGCAGGCCTCACGATCAAGGCGAGTAAGTGCCAGATCGGGCAGGGTTCCGTGGTGTACTTGGGACACCAAGTTGGGAGTGGCCAGGTGGCACCCCTTCAGCCCAAGATAGAAACCATCCTGAATTGGGAGGCGCCCAAAACCCAGACGGAGGTGAGAGCCTTCCTAGGTCTCACCGGGTACTACAGGAGGTTTGTCAAGGGGTATGGCAACATGGTTGCCCCCTTGACAGCGCTGACTTCGAAGAAGCAGCCAAGGAAAGTGATCTGGACTGACACCTGTCAGAAAGCTTTTGAGGCCTTGAAAACTGCTATGTGCACGGCGCCCGTGCTCTTGGCTCCCAACTTCTCCAAAGAGTTTATCGTTCAGACAGACGCTTCAGAGCATGGTGTGGGGGCTGTTCTTTCACAGATTAATGAGGAGGGCCTAGATCAACCCGTAGCCTTTCTTAGCAGGAGGTTACTTCCACGGGAACAAAGGTGGAGTGCTATTGAGCGTGAGGCATTTGCTGTGGTCTGGGCGCTGAAGAAGCTAAGACCCTACTTGTTTGGGTCTCACTTCCGGGTTCAGACGGACCACAGGCCCCTCAGATGGTTGATGCATATGAGGGGTGAGAATCCAAAGCTGTTGAGGTGGTCCATTTCCCTACAGGATATGGATTTCACGGTGGAACATCGCCCTGGTACAGATCACGCCAATGCTGACGGTCTGTCCAGATTTTTCCGCCTTAGTGATGAGGAACTCCCTGGGGTAGGGTAGTTCTCCCCACTTTTCAGCTGGAGGGGACACGTGTTAGACCTGGCACCTTGGCGTGAGTCTCCCTTCCTCTTTTTGTCGCTGTGCCTCATGTGTTTTTATGGTGTTGGCCGCTCAGCGCGCTGTGCCACTGCCAACCAGTGTCGCGGTGCGAGTGCTCCCTATGTAAATTGTATATGTTGGTTGGATTCCATGATTGGATTGTTTGGTTTACTATCAGACCCCAGTACAGTGCGCCAGGGGCGCCAGGGCATGTAAATGCGAACACCGCTGGTGGGCTTGCAGCACTGGTTGTGCCACCCCCAGAAGCGGCCGGTAAAATATCTGAGGTCTGCCATCGCAGAACCTGCGTGCAGTCTGGTACTGACACGCCGACCGACAAGTGCCCACACTTGCCAGTCCCTAAACCCTTCCCTTAGCTGCATGTTAGTCACCCCTCTGGTAGGCCCACGGGCAGGGTGCATTGTACGCCTAAGGTAGGACAAGCCTGGATGCGTGGCATGTCCTAGTAGTGAATTACCGCCATCTTGTTGTTCACTACTGCAAGGCTACCCTGTTCTCATAGGCCAGTATGGGCGGCCTGGATTATTACACCCTATGATCCTAACCGACCCAGGGAACATGGCAGGAGATCGAGTTTAGTATGCCTGAACTCGGAATAATAAGGTACATCTTTTCGCAAGGTTTATTTTAATATTCCGGGTTTGCAAATGCCGCTTTTAGAAAGTTGGCCTTTGCTTGCCTAAACCTTTCAGCCGCCTCTGCGTGATGTGTATCTGATGACTGGCTGGTATGAGTGACAGGGCTGGGGGAACCCAGATGGGCAGGGCTAGGTAGCCTGGTAATGAATAGGACGATCGACAGGTAGATGGGTGGGAGGAGTGCTCCTAGGCTCTGAATAGGACAGTGCTCCGCTACCTCAATGCCGGCTCCACCCCCTGTGGAGCGTCTGATGACTCTGCCCTGCACTCTGAAAGAAGAAGCCTGCATCACGTAAACAAAGTGCTCAGAAACCGGACTGAACTAGGCAAGGGCCCCCCTGGCCTGGGAGAACAAAAGATTTGTGGTATAAATGGAGGAGCCCTGCTCCTAAGAAACTAGATCCGCTTTTGACCAAGAAGAATCTCTGCCTGAGGAGGAGGCACCGGGAAAGCTGTAGGAGGAAGACTGTCCCTATCCTGGGGGATTGGCCTGCAGTGGTGACCTTGCTGCCAAAGGAGAGAAGAGAAACTGTTGCTGAAGACTTTTTACTTTACTTTTACTTTCAAGACTTGTGCTTTTCCAAAACGATCTCCAAGGGCTTGGAACTGAGCTTGCCCCCTGAACTGAGCCCCAGGACCATTGGGCTCTACCTGATCTTCACTCGCCTGCTGCTGGACTGTGGTGTCCTTTCCCTCGCCGGAGCTGTGACCCTCGTGCCCAGTCCCTCCCTGAGCCGTGACCAGGACTGCTTAGCCGCCCCCGCCTTGGGAAGAGCCTCGCTCCATCGGAGCCGCTCCCCCTACGCTGTGCTGGGCTGCCCCGTCACCTCGCTCGTTGGAGGCTCGCTGTGCACCTTCACCCTCCCGCCGGAATCGGCGTTTGTGAGCATCTCCAAGCCTCGGACGGCCCGGACGCATCTGCGTGCCCGGCTGCCCCGCTTTGTTCACCCGCCACCTACAACACCCCGCTCTTGTCGTGAGCCTGAAGATCAGACACCCTCGTGAAGTGTGGGAGCCCCGGACGCCGCCTCGCTCTTCTGTCGAAGAGCCGCTGAAATCCCGCACCCGCCTTTGCGTCAAGAAACAAGGTACTGTACTTACGAACTCGACCGCGAGCTCGCATCGGATCCAGGGTCCGCAACGTTCTTATTTCCCTGTCATCTGCTGTGTGCTCCCTGGGCGCTGCCTCAGCATGAAGTGCGCTGAGGCCTACAGTTACCTTGTGCCCGCCTAAAGAACTTTCCGTAAAACCAAGAGAACTTGACCGTATTTCCAAGAATTGTGGCCCCATCAGTTCGACGTTACTGGGCCTTGTATTTGAATCTGCTGAATCTACATAAAAGCTTATTTTTATATACTTCCTGATTGGTGTCCGTTTGTGGTGCATGCAAGGGGTTTACTGTATGTGTAATGGCATTTGCTTAACCGTGTACGCCTGAGACTTAGCCTAGACTGCTCGCGCCACGCACCTAGAGGGTGAGCAGGGGTTATTCTGGGGAGTCATCCTTCGCCCTGACAAGAAGTAAGGGGTCCCTGCTTGTGGTGGGTTCACACCTGCGTCAACCAGAGCCCCCTCATTTCTAACAAGGCCCAAGTACCCGCAGCAGGCAAGGGCCCAAAACGTAGTGAGGCGACATCAAAATGGCCTATCGCAAAACCACCTGGTTTTGCAAGGGGCGTCACTTGGGTTTTTGACCCGGTGCTCGGCGGCCATCAAGGGAAACCTACCAAACCCATGCATTTCTGAAAACTAGACACCCGGCGGCTTCCAGGGAGGTATGGCTTGCATGGATCCCCCAACGCTTCCTTACCCAGAATCCCCTGCAAACCTCAATTTTAGCTGAAAAAAACCATACTTTTCACACATTTTGGGGTGGGAAAGTTGTGGCATCACCGGGCTCACACAAATTTACCACCACCCAGCGTTCCCCCAGGTCTCCCGGTAAAAATGGTGCCTCACTTGTGTGGGAGGCCCATGTACCCGCGGCAGGCAAGGGCCCAAAACGTAGTGAGGCGACATCAACATTGCCTATCCCAAATGTCGCTTCACTACGCGGGTACTTGGGCCTCCCACACAAGTGAGACACCATTTTTACCGGGAGACCTGGGGGAACGCTGGGTGGTGGTAAATTTGTGTGAGCCCGGTGATGCCACAACTTTCCCACCCCAAAATGTGTGAAAAAAGTGATTTTTTCAGCTAAAATTGAGGTTTGCAGGGGATTCTGGGTAAGGAAACGTTGGGGGATCCACGCAAGCCATACCTCCCTGGAAGCCGCCGGGTGTCTAGTTTTCAGAAATGTGTGGGTTTGGTAGGTTTCCCTAGATGGCCGCCGAGCACCGGGTCAAAAACCAAAGTGACCCCCCTTGCAAAACCAGGTGGTTTTGCGATAGGCCATTTTGATGTCACCTCACTACGTTTTGGGCCCTTGCCTGCCGCGGGTACTTGGGCCTCCCACACAAGTGAAGCACCATTTTTACCGGGAGACATGGGGGAACGCTGGGTGGTGGTAAATTTGTGTGAGCCCGGTGATGCCACAACTTTCCCACCCCAAAATGTGTGAAAAAAGTGTTTTTTTCAGCTAAAATTCAGGTTTGCAGGGGATTCTGGGTAAGGAAACGTTGGGGGATCCACGCAAGCCGTACCTTCCTGGAAGCCGCCGGGTGTCTAGTTTTCAGAAATGCATGGGTTTGGTAGGTTTCCCTAGATGGCCGCCGAGCACCGGGCCAAAAACCCAAGTGACCCCCCTTGCAAAACCAGGTGGTTTTGCGATAGGCCATTTTGATGTCGCCTCACTACGTTTTGGGCCCTTGCCTGCCGCGGGTACTTGGGCCTCCCACACAAGTGAGGCACCATTTTTACCGGGAGACCTGGGGGAACGCTGGGTAATGGTAAATTTGTGTGAGCCCGGTGATGCCACAACTTTCCCACCCCAAAATGTGTGAAAAAAGTGATTTTTTCAGCTAAAATTGAGGTTTGCAGGGGATTCTGGGTAAGGAAACGTTGGGGGATCCACGCAAGCCATACCTCCCTGGAAGCCGCCGGGTGTCTAGTTTTCAGAAATGCAAGGGTTTGGTAGGTTTCCCTAGATGGCCGCCGAGCACCGGGCCAAAAACCCAAGTGACCCCCCTTGCAAAACCAGATTAACTATTGTTCCTGCAGCGTGAGAATTTTGGAATAAAATTGCAAAGAAAATGTGGCAGACATTTTGAGGTTTGGAGGACATTGGGGATAAAAAAAACTTTTTGAATTCACAAGAGAGACATCACCATGAACTCCCATGGGTTTTCGACAATATCTACAGTTGGTGGGTTATTCTTACATGGAAAGTGTACCTTGGCAGAGAAACTAAAGACAAAGATTGCTGCACAACCATCTATTCCTCAAACACACATACATACTGGTTGGATTTGGCACGAGGGCGAGTCATGGTTCAGTGTATTACATTTTATTAACTAGAGATTTCACAAAAATGAAATGAACTGTCAATAATTAAATTCACAAAAAACCAAACCAATGACTCGCAGCTCGTGAGCTGTAAAGCCACGTCAAGGCACCAACCACTTTACAGGCCATTCACACACCTTTCATACGTGATACAAACAAGACCATTCGCACCACCAGGTACAAAGGCAACACATTACAAAATTCACCAAAAAGGGACAAGGTACACCCTGCTTCAGAAAGACAAATATTATTGCACAGCCATCTAATCCGCAAGCACACACACATACTGGTTGGATTTGGCACGAGGGTGAGTGATGGTTCAGTAGATACAATTGTATTAGCAAGTGATTTCACAAAACATGAAATGCACTGGTAATAATTGAAAGGGCGAGAAACTGAACCATTGACTCACAGCTCGTGAGCTGTAAAGCCACGACAAGGCACCAACCTCTTTACAGGCCATTCATACACCTTTCATACGTGTGAGACATACAAAACCATTCACACCGCCAGCCGGGGGCCCATCACATAACAAAACTCACACCAGCACACAGCGCCATTCAAGGGCCCATCACTTTCACACGCCCACAATCCAGACACAGCAACTACACAGGCTGATGGATTGCGTGGAGTGGCACTCAGCTAGCAGTGTGTGTAGTGACCAGCAGAAAGTCACTACTCACACACAGCCAGCCGAGCTCCAGTCCACACACACCGCTAGCAGAGCGCCAGTCCACACACACCGCTAGGAGAGCGCCAGTCCACGCACACCGCTAGCCAAGCGCCAGTCCAGGCACACCGCCAGCCAAGCGCCAGTCCAGGCACACCGCCAGCCAAGCGCCAGTCCAGGCACACTGCCAGCCAATCGCCAGTCCAGGCACACCGGTAGCCAATCGCCAATCCACGCACACTGCCAGACAAGCTCCAGTCCACGGACACCACCAGCCAAGCACCAGTCCGCACACACCACCAGTCCACGCACACCGCCAGCCAAGTACCAGTCCACGCACACCGCCAGCCAAGCACCATTCCACGCACACCACCTGCCAAGCTCCAGTCCACGCACACCACCAGCCAAGCTCCAGTCCACGGACACCACCAGCCAAGCACCAGTCCTCACACACCACCAGTCCACGCACACCGCCAGCCAAGTACCAGTCCACGCACACCGCCAGCCAAGCACCATTCCACGCACACCGCCAGCCAAGCTCCAGTCCACGCACACCACCAGCCACGCACCAGTCCACGCACACCGCCAGTCCATGCACACCGCCAGTACACGCACACCGCCAGCCAAGCACCATTCCACGCACACCACCAACCAAGTGCCAGTCCACACACACCAACAGCTAAGCGCAAGCCTATACACATCGCCATCACATTTAGGATTTTTTTAGAAAAAAATAAATACACAAACAAATCGCAAATAGATACAAATCTTCTAACAGAAAATCAGCAACTAAATACATTGCACTAACACCAACCTTGAAACAGAATCAAATTATCCAAAGAATACAGACCAGGCAGTTCACTTTACCACTCATGAATGCTCCCAATAATTATTTTGCGTGTGGTACGCTCTAAAACAAGCAGGGAGACACAGTGCAGGATGAGAAGTACAGTCGGGGCAGTACATACGACTCTCCTTCCGCGTACCTCTTCGCCAACAGACTCTACATCTCCTACTGAGAAAATCTTTTGAGGGTGTGGGAGGAATGTGATCTGGAAAGTGGCGATCTTTCAATCTAGCAACATCCTCCACCACTCCAACTCTAGGAACACTTGCCTGTTCCACTACAACAAGGCTGCCTATTACAGACTCCTGAAACTTAGCAAAAGTCATCTTTGACTCAGGGCAAGAATCCTGGAACACAACAAAAGCATTAAACATTGCCAAGTGGAAAAGATGGATAGCCAACTTCTTGTACCAAATGTAAGCCTTACGAAGAGCAGTGTAAGGTTCCAACCTCTGATCTACTCTGTCAACACCACCCATGTGCCTATTATAGTCTAAAATGCACACAGGTTTGCGCGCTTCAGCGACCTGACCCCAAACAGTAACAGGTGCAGTGCTTTCATCATGGATGGTAGTCAGCATGTAGACATCTCTCCTGTCTGAAAACTTCACAGCAAGAAGCTCCTGGCAACGCAACGCACTGCACTGTCCTCGCACAAGCTTTTGACAAACAAGTTCTTTCGGGAAACCTTTACGGTTAGAGCGGATTGTGCCACAAGCAACAGTGTCCACTTTGGCCAATTCCCTGAACAACCGCACACCAGTGTAGAAGTTATCTACATATAAATGGTGGCCTTTGTTAAAAAATCCTCTACCAAGTTCCAAAACAATTTTCTCAGTCACTCCAAAAGTGGACGGACAACCAGGGAGGTTAATCCTAGATTCCTTACCGGTGTACACCCTGAAATTAGAGACATATCCAGTCCTACTGTCACACAGCATATACAGCTTTATTCCATAGCGTGCCCTCTTACTAGGAATGTATTGCCTAAAAACCAAGCGGCCCTTGAACAACACCAAAGACTCAACCACTGCAATTTCTTTACCAGGGACATAAATCTCAGAAAATCGATCAACAAAGTGATCAAGGACAGGCCTAATCTTAAAAAGACGGTCACACTCAGGGTGATCTCGTGGCAACGCTAAACCATTGTCAACAAAATGCATCATCCGAAGCAGAAGCAAATACCTGTCACGACTCATGACAGCCGGAAAAATAGACGTTGCCATCAAGGGACTGCTAGACCAATATGAAGACATTGATGGCTTCCTTAGCAAGCCCATCAAAAAAGTTAAACCCAAGAACTTCTTCATCTCTTCAACATTTGTGGGAGTCCACCGGGTAGCTCTAGAGTATGGCTTAAGACTGGCACTGTTGTCCCTCAAACTGTTCGGCATACAAATTAGTCTGCTCAACAATCTCTGCCAAAAACACATCGTCCATAAACAACTGAAAAAAATTTACCGGCAAAACGTTTTCAGTATTCACTCTAGACCCTGGAACACCAGTAAACTCTGGCAATGCCGGCTGCACCATGCCAGGGGCAACCCAGAGGTCATCACTTTCAAAGGGAAGCCTTGCAGCCCCAGCCTGCAGCCCAGATGTCTCTTGCCGCACTACACCAACAGGAAGCCTTGCAGCCCCAGGCTGCAGCCCAGATCCCTCTTGCCGCACTATCGGCACATCAGTCTCCTCCTCTAACACAGGCACTTCATCCGCACTAAGAGTATCTTCATCATCCGATGACTCCATACGGAGAGAAAACTCACTGCCAGAATCGTCCCCTGCCTCCTCTCCCTCAGATGCAGAGTCAGTCTCTGAACCATGGTCAGAGGAAGACTCAAACAGCAAACCAACAACCTGCTGAGCAGTAATCCTGCGGCTAGCCATTATACATACTAAGATAGAAGACTGCACAAACAAGTCAACAACAACCAACAATGTGCAAACCAAGTAAGTAAAGAAATGTGTACCTTTATCACAAAGATCAATGTACTCAAAAACTATACAATTCAATTACAAGAGACAGCTGCACTCACCAGAAACCAACTCTGCAGTGACACAGCAAAAACCAACGATATCAAACTAGAAAGAAGATAAAAAAACAAATTACTCACAAACTCAACAAAATACACATCGAGCACCAATGCAAAAAGTTTTTGACACTCAAAAAACAAACATACTGCTATTATTACACCATTTGCAAAAAGAATTCATGCAGAGAAATCAAACACATTTACATTGTACAAAAAAGAGTCTCTTACCAAACTACACAAACAGCAGAACCACCAGTCACAACACGGCAAACTGAAAAGAGCAAAAGCCTTCACCTAGAACAAAAAAATAAAAACTAAAACATTACTATTGCAATTCACAAAAAATATAACAATAAACATTATAACATGCTATGTTACTACCCAAATTGTCAATCGGGTTGTGTGCCGGGTGGGGCAGAAAACAACAGGAAAAAAAAAGGCTACTATGTCCCACGGCGGGTGGGCCAAATACATATTATAAAAATTGCACCCTGGATGCGACACTTGCCAAAGGGGTCACTTCCATTTTTATTTCCACTAATTCCCTGGTGTCTAGTGGGCTTTTCTGCCCCCCCCTGGGGCCAGAGACGGACCGAAAGTCGACCGATCTGCCCCCAGGGGAGCAGAAAAGTCTTCCAGAAAATTATGCCCCCAAGGAAGCGACCCTTGCCCAAGGGGTCGCTCCCTAAATGAATAACAAAACATCCCTGGTGTCTAGTGGGCTTTTCTGCCCCCCCCCCCCCCGGGGGCAGAAACGGACCAAAAGTCGACCGATCTGTCCCCAGGGGGGGCAGAAAAGTCTTACCATAAATTATGCCCCCTAGGAAGCGACCCTTGCCCAAGGGGTCGCTTCCCAACTGAATAACAAGACATCCCTGGTGTCTAGTGGGCTTTTCTGCCCCCCCCCCCTGGGGGCAGAAACTGACCAAAAGTCGACCGATCTGCCCCCAGGGGGGGCAGAAAAGTCTTACCATACATTATGCCCCCTAGGAAGCGACCCTTGCCCAAGGGGTCGCTTCCCAACTGAATAACAAGACATCCCTGGTGTCTAGTGGGCTTTTCTGCCCCCCCCCCTGGGGGCAGAAACGGACCGAAAGTCGACCGATCTGCCCCCAGGGGGGGCAGAAAAGTCTTAGCATAAATTATGCCCCCTAGGAAGCGACCCTTGCCCAAGGGGTCGCTTCCCAACTGAATAAAATGACATCCCAGGGGGGGCAGAAAAGCCCCGAAAGTGGACCGATCTGCCCCCAGGGGGGGCAGAAAAGTCTGAGCATAAATTATTCCCCCTGGGAAGCGACCCTTGCCCAAGGGGTCGCTTCCCAACTGAATAAAACGACATCCCTGGTGTCTAGTGGGCTTTTCTGCCCCCCGCGGGGGCAGAAACGGACCGAAAGTGGACCGATCTGCCCCCAGGGGGGGGCAGAAAAGTCTTACCATACATTATGCCCCCTAGGAAGCGACCCTTGCCCAAGGGGTCGCTTCCGAGCTGAATAACAAGACATCACTGGTGTCTAGTGGGCTTTTCTGCCCCCCCCCAGGGGGCAGAAACTGACCAAAGTCGACCGATCTGCCCCCAGGGGGGGCAGAAAAGTCTAACCATACATTATGCCCCCTAGGAAGCGACCCTTGCCCAAGGGGTCGCTTCCCAACTGAATAACAAGACATCCCTGGTGTTTAGTGGGCTTTTCTGCCCCCCCCCCTGGGGGCAGAAACGGACCGAAAGTCGACCGATCTGCCCCCAGGGGGGGCAGAAAAGTCTTAGCATAAATTATGCCCCCTAGGAAGCGACCCTTGCCCAAGGGGCCGCTTCCCAACTAAATAAAACGACATCCCTGGTGTCTAGTGGGCTTTTCTGCCCCCCCTGGGGTCAGAAATGGACCGAAAGTGGACCGATCTGCCCCCAGGGGGGGCAGAAAAGTCTGAGCATAAATTATTCCCCCTGGGAAGCGACCCTTGTCCAAGGGGTCGCTTCCCAACTGAATAAAACAACATCCCTGGTGTCTAGTGGGCTTTTCTGCCCCCCCCTGGGCGCAGAAACGGACCGAAAGTGGACCGATCTGCCCCCAGGGGGGGCACAAAAGTCTTACCATACATTATGCCCCCTAGGAAGCGACCCTTGCCCAAGGGGTCGCTTCCGAACTGAATAACAAGACATCACTGGTGTCTAGTGGGCTTTTCTGCCCCCCCTGGGGGCAGAAACGGACCGAAAGTCGACCGATCTGCCCCCAGGGGGGGCAGAAAAGTCTTAGCATAAATTATGCCCCCTAGGAAGCGACCCTTGCCCAAGGGGTCGCTTCCCAACTGAATAAAACGACATCCCTGGTGTCTAGTGGGCTTTTCTGCTCCCCCTGGGGGCAGAAACGGACCGAAAGTGGACCGATCTTCCCCCACGGGGGGGGGGGCAGAAAAGTCTGAGCATAAATTATTCCCCCTGGGAAGCGACCCTTGCCCAAGGGGTCGCTTCCCAACTGATGAAATAGACATCCCTGGTGTCTAGTGGGGCATCCCTGCTCCACGATCGCGACGCTGTGCGCGGTCGTGGGACAGGAATGCCCAGCATTGAGACATCAGGGGAGAGTAAATACTCTTTCCTCTCCCCCGATGCCTCAAGGCCTGCAAATTCCGCCCCCCCGCCACACCGCAGCAAAACACTTACCCTCTCCGTCCAACGCTTCCTGATGACGTCGGCGCACGCTGTGCGCGCTGATGTCATCAGGAAGCGTGGGGGAGCTCGGGGTGGCAGCGGAAACTCTTCCGCTGCCATCCCCCTCTGTGGGGGCACGATCGATGCCCCAGGGGGGGAGCGCCAGCGCTTCTCCCAGGGGCTGTGCTCATGACGGAGCGGTTCCGTCATGAGCACAGCCCAACCGATGCTCATGACGGAACCGCTCCGTCATGAGCATCGAAGGGGTTAAGGAATCGCAAATAAGGACTCGCTATCTCCTATGCATGACGCAGATACCGGAAAATTACCGATTTGGTAAAAATCGCTAAACGCGTTAGCGAAAGTAACCAAAAAATCGCAATTCTCTGAAAACACACATATTGCGAACTCGCAATTAGCGAGATCGCAAATAGCGAGATCGCTAATTGCGAAAGTCGCATCGGGAACAGCCTGATGACATCGGAACCAGGAAGTAACTCTTCCCATGGTGCATTCTGTGTCCAGAGGAAGCCAGAGCAGGAAGCTGAGTGCCTGCAAAGAGCTGTGGAGAGGACCACTGAGTATCCAGACCACTGCCAACCCAGGAAATGGCCAATAGATCAGCTGAGGAGGGTGCAGGTGCCAGGAAAAGAAAACTGAAGTTCAGTGAGAGGGAACTGGAGTACCTCATAGAAGATGTAGTGAAGAGCCATGACAAGCTCTTCGGGAAGCTCTCCCTTAAAGTCCCAGAGGCAGAGAAACGACGCCTCTGGAACAAGATAAAGACAAGGGTCAATGCTGTGGGTGTGACACACCGCAGCATAGATGACTTAAAAAACGCTGGTACGATTCGCGCAGCCGTGCAAAGGAGCGCATTGCCCAGAGGCTGAGGGAGGCTAAGAGCACCGGAGGAGGACCATCTACAGTCCCGGACAACACAGCCCTGGAGAATCTGGTTAAGGGCACAATCCTGCCTGAAGCTGCTGCGGGGGTCACGCAGGTGGATACATCCGGCGCAGCCTGCAGTACTGAAGGTAAGAGGCACAATGATATACCTATCAATGTACATCATAATAGCGCCCATACAGTAATAAGAAGGCAGGCAGCTGTAACCAACCCCAGTCCACAGTCCATATACAGTAACTAATGCATCATGGGAGTTGTAGTCCCCTGAACCAATCATTGAGTCACATAGCACATAGTGTGACCAATGTGGCCAAGATGCATTACAGACAGGGAATACAGAGAGTGAGAACGTAACAGCAGACATGATCACCATGTAGCAAAACTTTATCCAATGAAACATTAATCCTGCACTGTTTCACACAACAGGTGCTGAGGAAGGAGACAGTGATGACCGCGAATGTGGGGAGACCGTCCAGTCCACCACAGAGACTGCCGTCGCAAGACCAGTCACACCTCCCAGCACATCCCAGGCACCCACACGACGCAGGGCTACAGTCCCTCCCATGCAGCCAATGGAGAGCTCTCCTGAACCTGAAAGGGCAACTGCAGAAGGGGCGCCTCGGGTCAGGTCCCCCACCACCACCCCGCAGACACCCGTCCCGACAAGGCGAAGACGCAGGGCAAGGGGCCAGACAACTGCGCAGGAGCCATCGACACCAAATGTCTGGGGACCAGTTGAGCTGCAGATGACAAGGGTGCAGCGCCTGCAGGCACGCCACATGGGGGCCGTCAGCCTTCAAATGTCCTAACTGAACAAAAACCTCTCCACCATGGCAGAGCGCATGAGTGACCTCACTCAAGCTGTTGTGGAGGGCAACAGGGACACCAACGCAACATTGCACAAGCTCGTGCGTGTGATGCAGGAGGGACAGATTAACGAGCGGAGGAGGCATCGCCAATTCATTGGGCGCCTGTCTGGATTGACACGCTCCAACCTCAAGTTGAGCAACGCCACAGCACTGCTGTCATGTCGGTCGGTGGCAATGCAGATCGACATGGGGCATTGTTGTGGGGACGTGGCCAGGGCCCTTGGACAGGTTACAACAGCTGTAGAGCAGATCCAGGCTGGTGTAGGTGGCCTCAGCAATGCCACTGGCGATGAGGGGAGTGAGGGGGCATCCAGCGTAAGCAGCATGTCTGCGCCAGTCAGCACCGGCAGGAGGTGTAGTGCACGTCGTTCGACGCCTACAATTCCACCAATGGGTGAGGAGGGCGCAGCAGGAGATAGGTGCCTCGGTGTGCGTGGGAGGAGGCGCTGAGCAGTCACATCCCTCCGGACAATTGGCCATGGTGGCGTAACCATGGTCAGGACGTACAGAGGGACTGCCAATGGAGTCCCAAACCTTGTTCATCATTGTGCCTCGGTACATGACGTCAATGTATCCTCAGGCTACATGTCTGTTCAGACACCCAAGAATCCATGTGCAAGTGACAATAAAAACTTTGCATTTGATGGAAGATCGTTTCTGTCTCATTAATACGTACCTTTGTTGTGATGTTGGGTGATGTGGGCACGTACCAACAGCCTCGCCGCATAGCTTCCATGATGCGGGTGTAGTGGGTGTACAGGGGGCTGATTGGCCGCAGTGCCGTGGTCATCTATGGGTATGCGTATCGTGGTAGCTACGATGGGCTACATTGCACATGCTGCCACTATCCGACAGCAGGTCACCGGCTGGTACTGCATCGCAGCCCTAGGTCTGTGCAGGATGTGGAGGCGACTCTTGACCTATCCAAATGTCCTTTCAATCACATTACCTGTGCTTGTGTGTGGTGCGTTGTACCGCAGCTCCAGTTGTGCGCCTGTGTTCAACTGTGGAGTCAGGATATCGTACCTCACCGCGCATGCACTATCACCTACAGGGTAGCGTGGAATGTGTATGTGTCAGGTTTGCATTGCCATTACAGTATGCTTTAGTGTGCATGAGTATATTGTCTGACCTAGCAGGTGTCCCTCGCCATGTCCCCCCCTGAGCAGGTATGTGTGAATGCCAATGTTTCGGAAGATGTATGGATCATTGATGCTCCAAGGAGATTGCGCTGCGATGTCCAACATGATGTCATCCACATTGCACATTGGTTGGACGTGGATGGAGTGATAACAATTCCGGTCATGGAAGCTCTACTCATTGACTGATGGTGGACATATGGGTTGTGTGGGCTATCTAGCCATTCAATTCACATCAGGGAACTGTGCAGTCATATTTGAATGGAGTCTTGGTGGAATCAAATCCTTTTGGGTTCTGGGGAGGCTGATGTGGTCGTGGGTCTGAGTCATCATGGCAGGCAGGGAGGTTCTCTGCACACATGAGTGGGAGCCCAGTGATACCCATCCCGCTAATGCCACTACACCCTGGACACCTCATGATGCAGTGGGTGCAGGCGACATTACACCTGGACATGGGGACCCTTAGCATGGGTCCTCTGTGTTTAGCGCAGCATTGGTGTTTTCAATTTGGATATGTAGGTGAGTTGTATCGCAGCGTTGATCATGTACTACTCATATAAGTCCTCTTGGGTGTGTCACATCTGAGTGATGCGCAGGCAGTATGCCCTCTCCTGGAATCTCCGTCTGCCCTGCTGCATGGGTCCTCATCCCCCTATCACACATGTTGTGTGCCGCCTTTGTGTGCCTCCCAAATGGACTCATTGGTTAGTTGCAATAGCCCTCACCAGCTCCATCATTGTTTTTGCAGTGAAATGAGAAAAATATTTTTACCACCTGCTTCTGATACTCCTTATTCTGCACTTGCTAAATAGCGATTTTTGATGCATCCATTTGCGGGTTCATTCTGCGATTCCTTATTTGCTCCCGCAATTCTGGTTGGTGCTGATTCCGATTCGCTATCTCTCGGGGATCCCGGTATTTGCGAGTCGGTATTTTAGCGAATTTCGGGGATTTGTTTGATGCATGGGAAATCGGTGGTTTGCGCTCGCAATTAGCTACTCGCAAATTTTGCGAGCTGTTTTAGGCTTGATGCATGTGCCAGAAAATGTATATCTTTTTTTAAAGATTGTTTATGCGAAGGAAGGGGAACCTTCCTGTACATAAACAATCCAAGGCTTTTTGGAAAAAGCAAAAAAAGAGGAGAAACAAAGCATTTCTCCTTGTTTCGCCAAGTTAAGGCTAGGTATTCCCTGGTCTTAATTTTGGCGCTGTCTCCTTTTTACGCTGCCCTTGTAAATAGGGGGCAGAGTCAAAATCAATGGGTGTTGCGGTAGAGCACCCACGCAACACCCATTGCCCTCCCCTTTCACCCTTAACACAGCATGAAAGGGTGCCCTATTTACAAGGCAGCGTTAAGCCACGTTATCGCACGAATCGCAACTAGGAAATCGGTATTCCCAATGCATGAAACTCTTCTAAGTTTCATTAGCGATTCCTAGTGGGTCATAAATAGACCTACCTCATTATGCATGAGGTAGGTCGCAATTTGAAACCCATTGGGAATTGTGCCATCACAGGGATGGTGGCCTGCTGAGGTCAGCAGGCCACCGTGTCTGTGACTGCTTTTTGATAAAGCAATCTTTTTATTTTTTAAATGCAACCCATTATCCTTAAAGGAAAATTGGATGCATTCAAAAAGAAAAAATTTAACTTTACAGTTTCATTTTTAAGAGTAGGCAGTGGTCCTTGGGCCTTGCCGAAGGTAAGTAACTTGTTTATCTGATAAAGCCTTCTAGCCACAGATTTCTTACCTTAGAATAGATACCCAAGCTATACCTCTCTGGAGATGGGTCTGCGGACCAATTTCACATGAGGAAGTCCTACAGGACAGACTGGGCAAAGTGCCTATGCCTACGGACCTGACTGTCCCGGCAGTAGTGTTTGGTACACATGTGGAGGGAAGCCCATGTTACTGCCTGGAAGATGTCCAGGACTCAAACTCCATGAACTTACGCAGTGGTTGCAGCTTAAGTTCTGGTGAAATTATCTCACAAACCCTCAGGGGGTTGTTTATTAGCCAATTCGTAGCAGATTTTAATACAGAGCATGGTTCATTGTGAGATGGTCCTCTTTTGTACAGCTCATCCTTTCTTTGCTCCGACATACCCCACGAAGAGTTGGTTGTCCACCCGGAACTCTTGTTTGCAGTCAAGGTAGAGCAACAAAGAATTGACTCCTCTTCCTTGGAGGGATGAGGCGGAGTGTAAAAAGTAGGCAGAGTTATGGATTGGCCTACGTGAAAGTGAGTGACCACTTTCGGGAGAAAGGAAGCTCCCGTACAAAGCATCACTTTGTTTGGGTACATGTTCAGATAAGGAGGCTTGAATGACAAGGCCTGAAGCTCCGGGCAGATCTTATAGCCATGAGAAAGGCTGTCTTTGTGGACAATTGTGTAGGGGTGCACATAAGCAAAATGAGGACAAGATTGAGGTCCCACTGGGGCCTAATAAAGAGAGAAGGTGGAAACAAATGTTGTAAACTTTTCAGAAACCATTTACAATAGAAGATTTGAAAAGGGATGGCTGATCAGGCAACCACAGAAAAGCTGAAATGGCAGAGAGATAGCCCTTAAGGGCGCCTAGAGCAGAGCCATGCTGGGCAAGGGAAAGGATGGAGATCCTGAGAAAGAGAGACTGAAAGCGGATCGATGTCTTTCTGTACACCATGCCACAAATTTTCCCCATTGGCAAGCTTAAGCCATCTTGGTGGAGGGTCGCCTGACTGCCAAGATAATGTTACATACTTCTGGAGGAAGGTCAAAAGCTGTCAAATGTTGCTACTCAATCTCCAAGCAAGAAGGTGGAATTATGACAAGTTCAGATGGAGAATCCTCCACTGCGACAGAAGATCCTCCCAATGGGGCGGCCTCATTGGAGGATCGATGGCCATGCTTAACAGCTCGAGATACCAGACTCTCCGTGCCCGGTCCGTAACCCCAAGAATGACTTGGGCCCAGTCATTCCTGCTCCTCTTGAGAACTCAGAAGTGATATGGGCAAAAAGGCATACAGGAGACCTGAGCTCCACTCAAGACTGAAAGCTTGTGGTGAGTCCCTTGGACCTTGCTTGTCCTAACGTTGCTCCTGCTTCATTTGCCATGCCTGTTGCAGCTGCCAAGGCTTGTCGGCACTCCAGCCAGACACCGCCCCCCTAGTTCTTGACTTGCGACATAGGACAGCTCATGCATGGCTCCTGGTCTTCCTCAGCGTTGCCCGGTTCCCACAGCTACAACAAGAAGGCCACGTCAACTCTTCTAAACCATCTAACATCTGTGGACATTGCTCTTCCGTGCCTCCTGGTCACCTCCGAGTGGCATAGACTCTGTACCCTTTGCTTGCAGGTTCTTCACTTCCAGAATCCACCCTTGGATTCCACTGGACTCTTGCACAGTCTTCTCCAGCGGCATCTTTCCTGAAGTTCTCCATTGTGGTCTACAGCGGATTTCGACGTCACCTATACACCCGGCTTCCCTGGTGTAGGTACCCTGGTTCCTAGGCTGACTCTCCAACCATCTGTCTTCCACTGAGTTTCTTCAGGGTCCACTGGGTAGGGGCTTTTTCTTCAAAACTGCAATCGCGACTTTACCCTTGATTTCTATTGGACACGCAGCTATGTTTCCACTCTGCACACATCCTTCGTGAAGTTCCTGGGTACTTAACTTGGGTGGTTCCTTGGGTCCCCTGCTCCCCTGAGTAACCTGGTCCAAGTCCCGACTTCGGTCGCAGTTCGCATTCCAGTTTTTATTAAATGGTTTGGTCTCCCCCTGGAGACAACTATATTTTGTGCTTACTTGTCTGTTTATAATTGAAGTATTGTTGTGTATTTGTGCTTATATCTCAGGGTAGGAGATATACCAATGCGTAAGTGAGTGCTGTACAATAAATATACATATTTTTAGATATACACTGTGGGGCAGATTTATGTTTTACTTGCGCCTCATTTACGCCGCCGTTGCGTCACTTTTGTGACGCAGCAGCAGCGCAAATCCTGCGCCATGGTGCGGGGTATTTACAAACGTGACGCATCTCCCAGATGCGTCACGTTGTAAAGCCCTGCGCCACATGTAGGCGTTCCAGGGCAGGTGGGGGCGTTCCGGCGCAGGAACGCCTCCTAAAAGTGGCTGAGTGAAATCTACAAGATTTCACTCAGTCACTTTTAGGCCCATGCTGCATCAAAACCCTGCGCCTGCTTGAAGCAGGCGTAAGGATTGACGCAGCATTGTAGAGATAGGGCCCCCCAGATCATTGCTGGAGCTGCGTCGCGCTTGCGACGCAACTCCAGCAATGCGCCACTTTTCGGCACAGATGCGTCACGCATCTGTGCCATTTTTGCCCCATGGTGCGCCGCATTATAAATGCGGCGCATCCATGGTGGCACAGCTGTGGCGCATAATAACTGGCGCATCCCTGCTGATATGCAGGGATGCGCCAGTCGTCATTAATCTGCCCCTGTGTGTTTTTTTCCCGTTTAACCTACACTACATAATTAGAGCTCGTAAAACAAGCTGCTTAACACTCGTTCAAGATAAGCCTGAAGGCTACTCTCCACAGCTACCACTTTGAGAGCTTTCTATTGTTATCAAATACCACCAAAATCAGCATAAGGATTAGTGCTTGGTGCTTCAATTAAGTAAGTGTGCACCTTATACTAAGCCAGCCTCCTACCAGGATGACAAGTTATGTGTCTTCAGCGTATGAGATAATGGTGAAATTCTATCGCTCAATGACCTCCGCCAGAGGGCAGACGTAGACTTTGAAAAGTGTGGGGCTCAGCGACAAATCCTGCGGCACAGCTGGCTGCAGGGGGAGTGCACTCTAGTGAAATGGCTTTTGTGAGACCCAAAAGGTGCATTTCTGTAGAAATGAGGTCAGCTAGAGCAGAGCCTTGCCGCCAATACACCAGTCCTGGAGCCTCTTGATCAGGATGTTGTGGGATACGGTATTGAAAGCAGCACTGAGATCAAGCATAAGAATAGCTGCAGTGTCACTCTTATCAATAATCTGCCGTGCAGACTTTGAGGCAAGCAGCAAGGCAGAGTCGGTGTTGTAAGAGGGGCGAAAGCCTGATTGTGTCTTGAGCAGGAGCTCATTCTCTTCCAGGAAGTTGGAAAGTTGCTTGTACACTAGTTTTTCTGCTATTTTGGAGAAGAGAGGCAGCAATGGTATAGACTGGTAGTTTTCATACTTGGATGGGTCAAGTAATTGTTTGTTTTAGGAGGACAACTATTGCAGGTTTCAATTGCTGAGGGACATGGCCAGAGGACTAGGAGAGATTAATTAATTCATCCACAACTCGCTGAATTACCTCACAGCCCTGCTCCAAGATGGAAAGGGAAATTAGGTCTCCTGGAGAGCCAGATTTAATGGTGGAGCATAAGGAAAGTAGGGGCATATTATCAACAAACGGCGTTAAAATTATCACCGCTTTAGCGGCAGAAAACTGCAGCTAAAGCGGCGATAATGGGCTTGATAATATGCCCTTGAGAATTCCCATAGAAGCTCATGTTCTGGTGTCAACATGGGCTTCTATTGGAATTCTCTGTGGTATATTATCAAGCCCATTATCGCCGCTTTAGCTGCAGTTTTCTGCCGCTAAAGCGGCGATAATTTTAACGCAGTGCTTGATAATATGCCCCGTAGTTCCATAGATTGGAGTGGGTAGAATTGCCGGAGCTTGAAGCAGTCAGCTGAGGAGTCAAACCACGTCTCCAGCACCGGGTGATTTGTAGCCTTCACCAAAAAGAAGGCATAGATGTTCTCCATTTTTTCAGAGAAAACAGAGGCCACAGCATTTCAGCTCTCTTCGTAAGGAAGGGAGGAAGATGAAACAGAAGAAAATGAGGTGAGAGATTTGACCATCTGAAAAAATTCCCAGGAAGAGTTATTGGTTGCTTGCATTTTCTGAGATAGTAGTTTTGGAGGGATTGATGAATGAGCTGGTGGTATGCTTTTAATGCCACCTTATAGTCCTCTCTATAACAAGGGTTGTAGTTTCTGTGCCAGAGACGCTGAAGTCTCTTACATTTTTTGGGGGGGAAGAAAGTACGTCATTGAACCATCCTGGTGAGGGTTTTTGTCTCCATACTACTTGTTTGGCTAGAGGAGCAATGTGGTCTAGTGCCTTTCTGGGCCAGCTATCTCGGTGTGAGCTGGCTTCATTCATACACAGACCCAGGATTGGTTGGCAATTTTCAAGTGCTTGATTTAGCCTCTCAGAGTTGATTATGGACCATTTGCGGTCCCACATGGGGGCAGGAGCTAGATTCGCTGCCATCTTATCAAGAAATATGTTTAAAGGAATGGCTAGGAGGCCTGACCAGACCAGTGGGATAGGAGGCAGAGTTTCGATGTGTACCATGTGAGTGAACACAGGATCGAAGAAATGTCCCAATCTATGTGTGGGAGAAAGCACTAGTTAAAAAGGTTACATAGTTTTCAGATCACCAAGTATGGCTTTAGCTGCTGGACAAGTGGTGTCAACTAACTGAATGTTGAAGCACTGGCATAACGAATCTTGAGGGGGCCTCCCTGCAAGGCACATGGAGGGGCCTCCTCCGGTCTCAATCGGGGGCTCTGCAACCAGAGTGCTGTGCTGAGGGGGTCCCCTGGAGCTTGTCCCCCCCACCCCCCCGCACCGCGGGGGCCTGTGTTACGCCCCTGTGTTAAAGTCGATTAATACCAACAGGTTGGAATAGCGCATAGCTAGAGGAGACAGTGTATCGGTTAATAGGGTGGAGACATTTGACACAGAACCTGGGGGGTCGATAGAGAGCACCAAACACAGTAACGTTTTTTTAGAGCAAGAGAGAAAAAAGACGCTTCACACCCCTCAACTGAGAGTTCAGAGAGGGAGCAATGAAAAGCTCTTTTAACAATTATAGCGATGCCCCCTCCCAGCCCACCCCGTGCTTGCCTGTCTTTCCTAACAATGGTGTATGTAGCCTTGCAGGATGGCAGGATGTATGGAGAAGAGTCACCATGAAGCTAAGTTTCCGTCAGAAACGTAGCATCTGGCATGTATTCCTCGAGAAAGTTGTGCATTTCTACTTTGTGCTATACCAATGATCTGCCATTGAGGGACAGCAATTTAAAAGATTGGTACGGACGTGACACAAGGTTTATTCTAGTTGCCAGTGGGGTAGGGTTGGAAACAAAATCCACAGAGGCTGCATTTAGAAATAATGATGCCAGGCTGAGCCTGTGGGCAGAAAGGGACGAAGGCCCAGTAGATCATGAAATGGGGACTGACCTAAAGAGACTGGGGGTTCTGGCCCCTGGTGCCAACCAAGCGCGGACAGGTGCAGATGGGCCTGCTTGCATGTGGCATGCCATCTTCACAACCACACAGCACCCTCGCTTATGTAGCCAATTCTCATTGAGACTAGACCGCTAACTCAATATTGCGGCCTGACTGTTGTTTGAACACACCACTGCTGACAGGTACCCAATATCACAGAAACCCCCCAGTAATACTTAAAACATTTAGAATTGCCCCCAAAAAACAGTAGAATTTTTAAATGTGGCGATGATTATTGAATCTGGATAGGAGTCAGACTAGAGCGGCCTCACAACAATTAAAAAGTGCTTAAAATGCAGGTAGCAGCAATAAAGGATATTGAAGGATTGCAGCAGAAGAGGTACAATGAAATAAAGTGCTAGGTGCAACACATTCTTACTGACTGCCAGCAATCTCACTGCAGGTAGTTTTCAGTTCCCTACGAGATCTCGACCATGTCGAAGAGATTCCCCTGATGCTGCAATGACTGGAATTTCAGGTCCCACAGCAGAGTCTGCATATGCCAATTGGCATGCGTCACCAGCAGGATGCAGGAGGCCACGAGGCCCACCAGCCTCTGAGTCAGTCTCACTGAAATCCAGGACAGAGGCTGAAACATCAGTATTATAGTCTGAATATCCTGTACTCACCGTTCGGAAGGATAGACCCAAAACTGCACCGTGTCCAGAAAAGCTCAGATGAAAGGGAGCTTCTGTAAGGGAGTTTGGTGTGACTTAGGCACGTTGATAGTGAACCCCAGCGAATGCAGGAGGTCCGCCGTAGTCTGGAGGTGGGAGACGACAGCCTACGGAGAGCATGTGCAGTGTGTGAACACGACCAGGTGCTCCGTACAAGTCTATGTGCAAGTCGCGGTTGGAATTTTAAAGATTAGGGACCCTTCCCAGTGGACCCTGAAGAAACCCCATGGAAGACAGAGTGTTGGATAGCCACCCCACCCGTGGATACTGTGGTACCCAAGTTACCTATCCCAGGGAAGTCAGGTGCATAGGTGTGAAGTGGTGTCGGAAACCGCTGTCGGACCCAATGAAGGACATCAGGAAAGTGCTACTGCTGGAAGAGGAGAACGTGTCCGGAGGAATCCAAACGTGGATTCTTGATGAGGAGTACCTGAAAGCACAGGGGACAGAGTCTATGTCACTCAAGGGTGACCAGGAGACTTGGAAGACGAATGCCCTCTGATGTCAGGTGCTTCAGGTAGGATGACGGTAACCTAGACTCTGCAGCTGCGAGGACTAGGCGACGCTGAGGACAAGCAGGACCCGGATACAAGCGGTCCCGCGAATGAGTTCAAGTGCTGAGGGGTCGGTGTCCGGCTGGAGCTCCAACAAGCCTTGGCAAATGCAACTCACGCAGGAAGTCAAGAAGGTGCACGGTTAGGACCAGCAAGGTCCAGGAGACTCAACACAAGCAGGGGAGTCAGGGCATGCCCCGAGCAATCAGGGGAGCCCAAAAGAATCAGGTGTGACCCTCAAGTGGACCCACAGGCCTGAGGCACTGGAGTCGCGAGAGGACCTCAAGCAGCTCACCAAAAGATACAGGCCACGATGCACTAGATGCGGCTGAAGATTCTGGTCCCTGGAGCTGCTCGAGGTTGGAGCTACTTGGAGCCTGAAGATCTTTTTACAAAGATGTCAACAAACCTTTGCAACTGCAAAGGGACAAGGTACGCAGGGGTTCGGTTATTGCAACCTCCACAAAAACTACTGGCCTCAAACTTGGTGAGAGGGTAGAGCAGGCCTCGGGAGCTGGGGAAAACCACCACCTGTGTTGCCAGGCCCACAGAGTCCAGAGGAGCTTGGGATCTGCAGACTGGTCGTATTCGTTGCAGTGGCTGCGAATGTAGAGGAGTGACTCCTTCACTCCAAGGGAGATTACTTTAGTTGTCCTTGATGCTTCACAATCCTCGGTAGGTTCCCGTATAAGCTCCTCCCAGGTGGAGCTAAGGACAGCTATATCATCAAGATATGCTACACTATAGGCTTCCGGACCTGTGAGAACTTTGTTCACCAGCCGTTGGAATGTGGCAGGTGCATTCTTAAAATCAAAGGGCATCAGAATAAATTAATAATGCTCATTAGGGGTTGAGAATACTGTTTTGGGATTGGCATTCTCAGTTAGTCTGATTTGCGAATGGCTAGCAGGTAGGTCAAATGTGCTTGTGAGAAGTTGGCCTGGTATATACTGGTCACTAGTTAAAGTGGCCCCCTTGCACCAGTACAATTCGACTCTTATGGTAGATAGTTTTAAGACCACCTTTTAAAGAAAGCTATCCTAGTGGTAGCTGTGGAGGAATGTAAAGCAGCTTGTTTTACCTTATAATCTCTTGAATTACTAAATGAAAGGACACCACACAGGTATATATATCAAATATATATGCATTTATTACTAGACACACTCTACTAATCTCTTTATGAGATTAGAAGTCAGGAACATATGCACAAATCAACATTTCACAATAAGTTAAGCACAAATATGGCTGGGGCCCTAGGGGCGTACCAGACCATATACTAAAAAAGAGACTTAGAGATAACGACTTGCGAGGGGACAAAGCCTAGGGCCTTCAGAAGCGCTGGGGCCTCACTAATCTACCCAAGGCAGGTAAGTAAAGGACCCACGGGAGACGCATGCAGTGTGAGAATACAGCCGCGGATCCCAATTGACTTCAATGGAGCAAGTCGCGGTTGGAAATTTAAAGTTTAAGGATACTTGGGAGAGTCTACAAGCAAGTCACTTACAGGGTAAGTAGTTCTAGAGCCAACACCCACAGGAGCACCGTAGTGCTGGAGTTACCTCACCCAGGGAAGCCAAGTGCATAGGTGTATTTTGGTGTCGGGTCGCGGCGTCGTTTTCAATGGGAGCCAAAGAAGACTTGCTGCTTGTGAAGACAGGAGAAGTGTCCGGTGGAATCCAAGGCTGGATTCAGAAGAAGGAAGACCTGAAAGCAGAGGAGACAGTGTTCAAAGTCACTTGGCAGTGACCCGGGACAAGGAAGATGGATGCCCACAGTCGTCGGGTGATTTCAGGTGATCACGGGTGTCTTGACTCTTCAGCCACGAGGTCTAGGAGGTGTCAATGACAACCAGGAACTGGATTTGGTGTGTCCCACGAAGTCTGCAACTTACTGCGGTGTCGGTGACCAGATTGGAGCCAACAAGCCCTGGTAACAGCAAGTGACGTGGATAGGACAAAAAGCCAGCGGTGCAGACCAGCAAGGTCTGAGGGACTCACCCAGCAAGGGTAAGTCAGGGCAGGCCTGGAGCAACCAGGGGAGCCCTTTGGAACTGTAGAAAAGTCTTCTGGGGACCCACAAGCGAACCAGCAAAGAATCGCGAAGATGCCTCGGGAGGATTCACTCAACAGGAGCTCACGGTCACTCGGGACGGGGTAGGCCTCAGATCTTCGGTGGAAATCCTACTGGAGGCTTGGACCACACAAGGTCCAATGCACAAGTTCGTAGAACATCGTGAAGGTGTTGCACTCGAAAATAGTGCACGGTACCCAGGGATTGCGGTTCCTCGTCACTCGTGGGGTCCACTTGCCTCGGCATCGCTGGGGACTCACGATGGCCTTGGAGAAGTCAGGAAATCCTCTTCCTGGGCTGCAGGGATTTCGGACTCCGGCAGGAGCGGGAAAGTTTGCGACTGTTGATTACAAGATTGGGTGCCTGCCAAGCATGGGAGTCACTCCTTGACTCCAAGGGAGATTCGTCCGTCTTCCAGAGGTAATGGAACGTCGAAGGACCAGGATTCTTCTTCAGAGCATCCTCCAGGGATATCTAGTTTGCAATGGCAAGGGTTCATAACTTATACTAGAAGGAAGGGAGGGACTAGCTCTATGACCCCACCTATGGGAGGGTCAGGGGAGTGGGTGGCTACACCCACTTCCCTTTGTCCAGTTTCGTGCCAGAGCAGGGGCAGGTAGCCCCTGAGCCAGTTTGAACTGGTGTATGCACAGAGGAGCCTACTGCTCCCCCAGTGCAGGACTTCAAAGCACTCTAGGAGTGCACCCACCCAGCCCCAATACACTAAACCCTGTCTGGGAGGTGGTCACACCTCCCTGTGACAGGATACCTATTGTTGGGCCTCCTCCACTGCGAGTTTGGGTCATCAGCAGGAGGGCAGCCCAGTGTCTGTGACTGGTGGCATCCATTTTGTGATGCCAGGGCTCTTCAGGATTCTACCGTGTTTCCACAGTGGGTACATGTCTATCCCTCTAGAAGGGTGGGATCATACTCCCACACCAGTTACTGGTGTGAGGGTATGATTCCAAAGCGTTTGACACCAAACATGACATGTTTTGATGCAGCCATCCCAAAGTTAGCATTAACCGCGAGGTTATAATGCACTTAAGAATATATGGTTTAACCGCATTCACATACAGCCCCAGAGAATGGACTCTGAGAGCTACAGAGGGGCCCTACTCAGGCAGAGGCACCCCCTCACATGGAAACCAAGCACCCTGCCCTCAGGATTGATAGGGCCTGCCTTAGGGGTGACTGATAGGTTTAAATGTGTGTGTAGGGAGAGATATAGTGAACCTATATCTCAGTGAGGAGTGCTAACACTACCTCACCCAGGCTGCAGTAGCAGGCCTGTGGTGTCAGATTTAGTCTGCTTCCCAGGGGTGGCATAAAACATGCTTCAGCCCCTGGTAGGCCTGAGAAGTACCTATGCCCTTGGTACCTAAGGTACCATATACTAGGGGCTCATAAGGTACCACAGTATCCAATCACTAGTGCACCTAATATGCACTCCAAGTTGTTTAGAGAGAACAGAGAGGCTGGAGCCCTGATTAGCAGGGTCCCAGCTAGACTATAGCCAGAAACCAGTGTAAACATCAGAAATAAAGTGGGGGCAACCCCACCTCGAGAACAACAACGACACCAACTCCACCACCCTGATCGCCAACCTTGCCAACCTCGGCCTCAGACAGCTCGTCAACGAACCCACCCACGCCGCCGGCCACACGCTCGACCCCGTCTTCACCACCAGCACCCACGTCGCCTTCATCTGCACCACCGAACTCCACTGTACCGACCACTGCTGCATCCATTTCACCTTCAAGAAACCAACCACGCACAACCACACCCAACAGCGGCCTCCCCACTGCTGGAGCAAAGTCACTGAAGATCAACTGACGTCCACCCTCGCCCAGAACCCACCCTCCGATCCCACCAACCCAGACGCCGCCGTCCACAGCCTCAGACAGTGGATCGACGACTGCGCCAACACCCTCGCCCCGCTCAAGAAACCCTCCAACAGCCACACCAGCAAGAAAACCACCTGGTTCACCGAAGAGCTCCAGACCTCCAAACGTACATGCCGGAAATTGGAGAAGAAATGGCTCCACGATCGTACACCAGACAGCCACGCAACCCACAAGGACGCCACCTGCAGACATCACCAACTCATCAGAGCAGCCAAGAGATCTTCCTTCAAAGCCCGCCTGGACAACAACGCACACGACAGCAAAGAACTTTTCAACATAGTGAAGGAACTCTCCAACCCCAGCGCCATCACCAACGACATCCCGCCCTCACAAGACCTGTGCGACTCACTGGCCACCTTCTTCCACCGCAAGATCGCTGACATCCACGACAGCTTCAACACCACGACAGCCCCGACTATGGCAGACTCCACCCCCCCACCCGCAAACACCACCTGCACCAACCTGCACCAGCCTCCTGGTCCTACGTCAACGACGACGAGACACGCAAGGTCATGAACTCCATCCACTCAGGATCCCGGTCAGACCCCTGCCCTCACCACATATTCAACAAAGCTGACGCAACCATCGCACCCCAACTACGGGAGGTCATCGACACCTCCTTCAAGACAGCGACATTCCCGGAAAGCTAGAAGCACGCCGAAATCAACGCCCTCCTCAAAAAACCCAAGGCAGACCCCTAGGACCTCAAGAACTTCCGGCCCCTCTCTCTGCTCCCTTTCCCGGCGAAGGTCATCGAGAAAACCGTCAACATGCAACTGACCCGCCACCTCAAGGACAACAACATCTTAGACCCCTCCCAGCCCTGATTCAGCCGACACCACAGCACCGAGACAGCCCTCATCGCCGCCACAGACGACATCAGATGCCAACTAGACAATGGCGAAACATCAGCCCTCATCCTCCTGGACTTATCAGCCTTCGACAGAGTCTGCCACCGCACACTTAAGGCATGCCTCCAAGGAGCCGGAATACAGGAGAAGGCCCTGGACTGGACCACGTCCTTCCTCACCGGCAGAACCCAGAGAGTCCGCCTCCCACCTTTCCGATCCGAAGCCACCGACATCAGCTGCTGCGTACCCCAGGGCTCATCCCTCAGCCCTACCCTGTTCAACGTCTACATGGCCCCCATCGTACAAGTAGCCCGCCAGCACGACCTGAACATCGTCTCCTATGCCGACGACACTCAGCTCATCCTCTCCCTCACCAAGGACCCGCACACCGCCAAGACCAACCTCCACGAGGGAATGAAGGCCGTCGCCGAATGGACGAGGAGCAGCCGTCTGAAACTGAACTCGGACAAAACGGAGGTCCTCATCCTCGGCCCCACCCCCTCTGCCTGGGACGACTCATGGTGGCCGACCACACTGGGAACAGCACCGACCACGCACGCAACCTAGAATTCATACTCGACTCTTCCCTCTCCATGTCGAAGCAGGTCAACGCCGTCTCCTCCTCCTGCTACAACTCCCTCCGCACGCTCTGCAGGATCTACAAATGGATCCCGACCGAAACTAGAAGAACGGTGACCCAAGCCCTCGTCAGCAGCACGCTGGGCTACGGCAACGCACTCTACGCAGGAATCCCGGCCAAACACCTACAACGACTGCAACACATCCAAAACGCCTCCGCCCAACTGATCCTCAACATCCCACGCCGCAGCCACATCACCCCCCACCTGAGAGACCTACACTGACTCCCCATCAAGAAGAGGATCACTTTCAAGCTCCTCACCCACGCACACAAAGCACTCCACAACATCGGACCAGCCTACCTGAACAGCAGACTCAGCCTCTACACCCCCACCCGCCAGCTCCGCTCCGCCAGCCTCGCCCTCGCCACCGTCCCCCGCATCCAACAAGCAACCTCCGGAGGCAGGTCCTTCTCCTTACTCGCCGCCAAGACTTGGAACACCCTCCCTGCCCACTTTCCTTAGGGAAGCCCACCTTGGAAAAAATTCCCAAGAGGGTCCTTGCCACCACAGGAGCTGTAGTGGTCCTAAGGGGAATGGCTTCTGTGTACCTAGTGGCATGGTCCACCACCACTAGAATATGACTGTGCCCAGAGACTGTAGGAGGGTTCATGGGACCAATTATGTCAATCTCAACCCTCTCAAAGGGAACCCCCACCACTAGAAGTAGCATCAGGGTGCCATTGTGGTGCCACCTGCCTTACCACTGGCTTTGCAAGTGGCACAGGAGAACAAAACTCCTTGGTGTCTTCAGACGTGTGAGGCCATTGAAAGTGAGGGACAAGCCTATCCCAAGTCTTATTTTGGCCTATGTGTCCTGCCAGGGGAATGTCATGTGCTAGGGTGAGTAGGAAGCCCCTAAACGTCAGAAGTAAAATCAGCCTCCTGGTAGCACCAGGCTTGGGGTCTCTACTTTCTGAATAAAGGAGTTCCTCATCACAAAAGTAGGTGATATAAAGGGAGGGGTAGTCGCAAAGGGGAGGGAGTAGCTCCTTCAGACAATCTGCAAAACCCACCTGTCCAATATTATGGACTACCAAGGGGGCAGGTATTGTGCATCCTGCTGCCCATTGGGTGTCCATGATGTCCAGACTAGAAGGTTTGGAAGGCTTCAGCAGCTAGGAGAAGGGAGAGGGAGGGGGGGTTTGACTGACCAAACAGCTGGCTAATTGACCCCCCCGGGCCGGTAGGTATCCCGTCCATGGTCAGAGGCTGGTAGGCTGCGGTGGCTGGGCGGGTAAGGACAAGGCTGGAAAGCCCCTTCAGTGGCAGCGAAAGACAGGTTGAGGGTGATAAGGGGCAATGGAAAGGCCCATGTCTTTGAAGAGACGGGAGCCATCAAAGGGCATGTCCATAAGTGATGTCTTGACATCCCCAGAAAAGCCAGTCGTCCTCAACCAGGCATGGCACTGCAAGACCACAGTTGACAAAAAAAAAATCGCTCTGCCTAGTGAGTCGGTGGTGTCTAGTCCATATCTAATGGTGAACTTAGCTGCATCCCTCCTCTCTGCAACAGTAGGGGACATTGGCTTGGGCATCTCCCGGGACCATTGGTAGCACCTGCACAACCATATCCCACAGAGCATGGGAATAGTGCCCCAAAAGGCATGCAGTGTTCACCGACCACAATGCAAGGGTGGTGGAAGAATACATTTTCTTGCCTAAGTTGTCCAGCCTCTTGGATTCCCGATGTGGTTGGAAATGTGCCAGGATTTATGTGTGAAGTGGAGGCTTGGACCACCAAACTCTCCGGGGTAGGAGCCCCCTGGAGCAGGGTGGGGGTGGCAGATAATTGTCCTATTCACAGGAGCTCCTGTGTTGGGCTTGGACCAAGTTTCAAGTAAGACATCAGTAAGTGCTTCATTAAATGGGAGAAGTGGTTCTGAAGGGGAGAATCCTGGCAGCACTTCCGTCAAGATATTAGTCTTGACTGCCAACGAAGGCAAGCATTGGTCCAGGACCTCAACCACCCTCTGCGTCTGCACTTCAGTTAAGATATTAGTCTGGGCTGCCAACGAAGTCAAGCAATGGTCCAGGACCTCAACCACCCTCTGCACCACCATTGCAAATTAAGCTCGCTCCTCCATAGCCATGGTTGAGGGAGAAAGCATGCCAGCATCTGGAGAAGCACTCAGTCCACTGGCTTTACCCAGATCCTCACATCTGTCCAAGGTGTCATAAGGCTGGTATTCTTCAGGGTCCAGCGACCCTTTTGAGTCCTGGAAGGCATGGCTCCAATCAGTGCTGGAGTTGGGCCACGCTCCTCCGGCTACATGTTGGAGTGAGGGATGTAAGTGGGGATGGCGTCAGCCTTGGGACCAGTGCCGGGGAAGATCAACATGGCACGACAGGCACAGAGCTAGATGAATCTGTGGCACAGAGCCATGGTGTCCAGGGGTGCCGAGAGTTGTGCCAGAGGGAACGGGCTGCTCAAATATAAGGTGTATGGCCTCACAAAATTCTCTCAATTAAGCAGGGGTCACTCCGCCTCCCGGAAACTCAGGGAGGCGCAGAGTCAGCCCTGTGGGACCCACTGACATTCCTAGCAGCCGCATGCTGTCTGAGGGGTTCAAGAGAGGGGCAGGTTTGCTGCTCCAAACTCAAGTCTGCCCTGGAAGGGCCCACTGTCCCCAAGAACTCAACCTGATTAGGCTCAAGCTTATCTGGGACAGTTCCTTCACAGGCACTGAGATCATCTCCCTCAAGAGACTTATCCTCACTCTGAGTTGGTGGGGGGAGGGTAGACACAGCCTTACCCCGCTTCCAAATAATTGCCCAACAAACAATCTACTGGTAGGTCTGAACTTACCACAACCTTCTTAGGACCAGTTACCCCTTCCCAGCAGAAATTAACAACTGCCATGGAATGGTCAGTCCTGACATTGTTTGCATTGGTCACTTGGTACATTTCACAAAGTATGATCTGTCCAGGAGACACAAGTTTTTCTGTCACCATGGTAACACTGGCCCCGGTATCCCTGCAGGCCATTGCCTCTTTTCCAGTGATCAAAGGCTGTTGTCTGTACTTACCCAGGTTACTGGGACTGACAAGCAAGGTGGCAATATCCATGCCACCATCACAGACAAGAACATCCTGTGTTGGAGTTCTGACTAAGCCAGAACCCACCTCAGATCCCAAGGTTAAACCCACTAATCCCTTGTTCCCTGTAGCATCACTGGGGCTCATGCTAGGGGGTGCAGTTGCTTTAGTGGCAGTGGTGGTAGGAGTAGTTTCCTTGGCTTTTGGACAATCAGCATCTTTTGCCCAATGGGTTTTTACCTTACACTAGTGACACCAAGGTTTCTTTTTGCCATGTCCCTTGTTGGATTGTGACTCCCCCCAGATGCAGGTTTTTGGGGCCCTGAGGAAGACTCTTTGTCTTTACCCTTGTCCCCACCCTTATCTTGAGCTTTTGAAGAATCTTGCTTCTTCTGGTCACCACTGTTGTTCTGGTTCTTCTGCTTCACCCTGGCCCTGACCCACTTATCCGCCTTCTTTCCCAATTCTTGAGGGGGAAGTCAGATCTGACTCCACCAGGTACTGATGCAATAGCTGATTTTGGCAATTATTAAGGATCTGCTCCCTCATAATCAATTTGTACAATCCATCAAAATTATGCACTTTGCTGCAAAGCGACCACCCTTCTAGAGCCTTATTAGCACTATCCACAAAGTCTACCCAATCCTGATTCTGTGTCTTCTGGGTGTCTCTGAACTTAATCCTGTATTGTTCAGTGGTTAAGCCATGATGCACAGGCACAGACAATGCAGCAGACTGGAAGAGGGACGAAATCCGGCCCAAACGTTGTCCAGAGTGCCCAGACGGTAGAAGTGCAGTGGTTTCAGTTCTGAATCTTATCCCACGAGGAATCTCGGGACCTACACCTAGGTAAGCCCTTAAGTACAATAAGGAAAGGGTTGGGAAGATTCAGGGGACCCTCCCAGGGGGGAGATTACTGCTATGTCCTTTGTCCAGTTTCACACCAGAGTGGGAGCCAATGGCTCCCAGGACTGGTTTGAACTGGGCTATGCACAGGGAAACCAAATGTGCCCCTCATGCAGACTTTCAGGCGTTGACAAGTGCACCCACCCACCCCATATACACTAAAGCCTGTCTGGGAGGTGGTCACACCTCCCTGTGATAGGGTGCCTATTGTTCTGCCTTCCCCTGCTCGAGCTTGGGTCAGCAGCAGGAGGGCAGAAATGTGTCTCTGGTCGGCAGCAAACATTTTGTGCTGTCCGGGACTAGAAGGCTGGTACCAGGAACACTGAGAGCCTAACGGAGGGCTCTCCCGGTGCTTTGATTCATACCGCCCACACCATTTACAGTGTGCGGGTATGAGTCCAACATGTTTGATACCAAACATGATAGGATTCTTTTCAGACGTTTTCGAGATGGTCATCTCATGCTCTATATAGTATATGGCTGCTTCACTGACAACCAAGGAGAATGGACTCTGTAGGCTGCAGGGGTGTCCTGCTCATGCAGGGGCACCTTCTCACTTAGAACCAAGCTCCCTGCCCTCATGATTGTAAAGGCCTGCTATAAGGGTGACTTATAAGTTTAAAGTGCAGTGACCCTTAGATATAGAAAACCTATATCTGTAGTAAGTGGTGCATGCACCAACCTACGCAGGCTGCAATGGGAGGCCTGTTGTTCCATTTTGAATGTCCTCTCATGGTGGGTGGCATAATGTATGCTTCAGCCCATGGGAGACGTTTGAGGTACCTATGCTCTGGGTACATGGGTACCATATACTAAGGACTGACAAGGGTACCCCAGTATCCAATCTGGAATGTACCTAGGTACCGAACACAACAGTTTAGGGAGAAAGCAGATAGACTGGGGTCCTGATTAACAGGATCCCAGTCAGACTAGTCGAAAACCGCATCAAATCAAGCAAAAAGTGGGGGTAACCATAAGAAGCAGATCCTACTTTCCTACACTCCTGATCTCTGCAGATGAGCTACAACCACCGCCATCACCTTGGCGAACACCTGAGAGGCTTTGTGAGGCCAAAGTGGAGTACAGCAAACTGAAAGTGCTTGTGGCCTATCGTGAACCGCAGGTAACACCTGTGGGCAGGCAGGAGGGGAATGTGGAAACATGCATCCTGCGAATCCGGGCTACCATGGGTTCAGGGCAAACAGGAGCAGAGCAAGATTGAGCATTTGAACTTCTCCTTCTTGACAAAGAAATTGAGCGAGCGCAGGTCGAGGATAGGACAACGGTCTCCATCCTTCTCGGATACCAGAAAGTAGCAGGAATAGCAACCATGACCCACTTCTGATGTTGGCACTCTCTCTACGGCTCCTTTGGCTACAAGGGATAGGTCGTCCTCAGTCAACCTGTTGAAAGTAGGTGATATAAAGGGAGGGGTAGTCGCAAAGGGGAGGGAGTAGCTCCTTCAGACAATCTGCAAAACCCACCTGTCCAATATTATGGACTACCAAGGGGGCAGGTATTGTGCATCCTGCTGCCCATTGGGTGTCCATGATGTCCAGACTAGAAGGTTTGGAAGGCTTCAGCAGCTAGGAGAAGGGAGAGGGAGGGGGGGTTTGACTGACCAAACAGCTGGCTAATTGACCCCCCCGGGCCGGTAGGTATCCCGTCCATGGTCAGAGGCTGGTAGGCTGCGGTGGCTGGGCGGGTAAGGACAAGGCTGGAAAGCCCCTTCAGTGGCAGCGAAAGACAGGTTGAGGGTGATAAGGGGCAATGGAAAGGCCCATGTCTTTGAAGAGACGGGAGCCATCAAAGGGCATGTCCATAAGTGATGTCTTGACATCCCCAGAAAAGCCAGTCGTCCTCAACCAGGCATGGCACTGCAAGACCACAGTTGACAAAAAAAAAATCGCTCTGCCTAGTGAGTCGGTGGTGTCTAGTCCATATCTAATGGTGAACTTAGCTGCATCCCTCCTCTCTGCAACAGTAGGGGACATTGGCTTGGGCATCTCCCGGGACCATTGGCAGCACCTGCACAACCATATCCCACAGAGCATGGGAATAGTGCCCCAAAAGGCATGCAGTGTTCACCGACCACAATGCAAGGGTGGTGGAAGAATACATTTTCTTGCCTAAGTTGTCCAGCCTCTTGGATTCCCGATGTGGTTGGAAATGTGCCAGGATTTATGTGTGAAGTGGAGGCTTGGACCACCAAACTCTCCGGGGTAGGAGCCCCCTGGAGCAGGGTGGGGGTGGCAGATAATTGTCCTATTCACAGGAGCTCCTGTGTTGGGCTTGGACCAAGTTTCAAGTAGGACATCAGTAAGTGCTTCATTAAATGGGAGAAGTGGTTCTGAAGGGGAGAATCCTGGCAGCACTTCCGTCAAGATATTAGTCTTGACTGCCAACGAAGGCAAGCATTGGTCCAGGACCTCAACCACCCTCTGCGTCTGCACTTCAGTTAAGATATTAGTCTGGGCTGCCAACGAAGTCAAGCAATGGTCCAGGACCTCAACCACCCTCTGCACCACCATTGCAAATTAAGCTCGCTCCTCCATAGCCATGGTTGAGGGAGAAAGCATGCCAGCATCTGGAGAAGCACTCAGTCCACTGGCTTTACCCAGATCCTCACATCTGTCCAAGGTGTCATAAGGCTGGTATTCTTCAGGGTCCAGCGACCCTTTTGAGTCCTGGAAGGCATGGCTCCAATCAGTGCTGGAGTTGGGCCACGCTCCTCCGGCTACATGTTGGAGTGAGGGATGTAAGTGGGGATGGCGTCAGCCTTGGGACCAGTGCCGGGGAAGATCAACATGGCACGACAGGCACAGAGCTAGATGAATCTGTGGCACAGAGCCATGGTGTCCAGGGGTGCCGAGAGTTGTGCCAGAGGGAACGGGCTGCTCAAATATAAGGTGTATGGCCTCACAAAATTCTCTCAATTAAGCAGGGGTCACTCCGCCTCCCGGAAACTCAGGGAGGCGCAGAGTCAGCCCAGATGCTGGCTCAACCGTGGAGGGAGGTCTTGAGTGACGCTCCCTCATCTCATCGGCCAATGGATGAGGTTAGATTATAACAATTTATACAGCGCTCAGCTCCTCAGAAGAGTGTCCCGGCGCTAAAGATTTATGGCAACAGCTTATAAACCTAATCAGATTGTGTGAAAAGATACGTTCTCAGTTTTTGAAAACGGAGAGATCACTGGTTAGGCGTAGGTCCCTCAAGAGTTTGTTCCAATCAAGGGGCCCCAAATAAGAAAGGGATCTGCTACCAATTCTAAGTCGGTGGATCTGATGGTCCTTTGCAAGATGCGCAGAAGAAAAGCGCGGAGTGCGAACTGGAATTTATTCATGAATCATCTCTCTGAGGTAGCCTCCTCTTGAATCATGCAAAGCCTTATGCACTAGGACCATGGCCTTAAATTGTACCCTCTTTTTCACGGGGAGCCAGTGAAGATCCTTTAGATGAGCGGTCATGTGGGACCTTGGGGGGAGCTTGAGTAAAAGTCTGGCCGCCGAGTTTTGCACCACCTGAAGTCTGCTCAGAAGGTACTCTGGGAGGCCAAGGTAAAGGGAATTCCCATAATCCAGTCTTGTGGTGATCAAAGCCTGGATGACCTTTATCGTGGCTGACAAGAGAGGTAGGAATCTTTTCAGCATCCAGAGTATGTTGAAACAGTAACTGATCAGCGCTTGAATCTGAGGTTGAGAGTGTACTGTCAAATGTGATACCTAGATTCCTTACAGAACTCTGTTGAGGGCCTGGCTGCGGCACATCCTTAGGCCAGCAAGATCTCAAGAGGTTAGGAGAAACAGCCCCATAAATCATGAAACACTGAAACACCTTAGAGAGGAATTGTGTGATGAGTCACCCGTCTAACTCCTCTCAACCTTCCACAGGAGAAGAGAAGCAGAGTATCATCAGCATAAGAGATTACTTTTGCACCCATCGACTTTGCCAATGCGCCAAAGGCGTAGCACGCTTTGACTTCTTCCTCTTCTTGTGGTGGGACTTATCCGAATGGCCTGAGAACTTCGAATGCGATGAGCTTCTCAGACTCCGCAACTGCTTCCAGGACCTTCCTCTTGACCAGGATCGGGATCATCGCGGCATCAAGCTTCCAGGAGCTTGAGGGATTGCTCCCTCAAGGCCATTGGGTGCCTGGCAATCTGAGCATGCCTTCAGGTCATGGTCATGCCCAAGGCACCAGAGGCATACAAGGTAAAGATCCATCACCGACATCGAGCGGTGACAGGTTTCGCAAGGCTTGAAGCCAGCCTTTTTAGATGGCATACCTGCCACACCAGGAGAAAAAAAAGCTCAAAATCTTGACAAAACTGCAAAAAACAATTGTAACAAATTGACTAGCGGATCTGCGCAGCCTGACGCAGGAAGAAAAGAACCGATGCCAGCTCGCTGGGGTGGCACCTATATAGACATTGTGTACATCACATCTGTGCCAACGATGCCATGCGGAGCCAAATGACACTACATACCAGCACCCAGGGGTACTGCTAAAGAAAATGGCTGGAAGATTTATAAAGATAGATATATATATATAAATTTATATATCACCTACTGGCGGTCGCCAGTAGGTAGTTATAGTTAGGACCTTGTTTCTATTCAAAAAGCCTTTTTTCGTTTGCCAATATTTTTGGTGCCGTTTGATGAATCTTCGCGAAATTTTCAAAACTAAAGACCAACCCCAGCCTACTAACACGCATCATTTCCATGGTTACAGCACCACTCAATCAAGGGTGGATAACCAAAAATGAGGTTGGCTTTCTGACTAACCACAGTACAAGACTGCCCTACTTCTACACGCTGCCCAAAAGTCATGAAGGGGTCGCACCTCCCCCTGGGAGACCAATAGTCTCGGGCATAGGGTCTGTCTTGGAACCCCTGTCCAAATTCTGTGACCATTTCTTTCAACCATTGGTCCGAACCACGCCCACCTTTTTACAAGACACCAAAGATGTCCTAAGACTAATTGAGGCAACCAACCAAGAGGGCACCCTACCTGACGTACTGTTAACACTAGACGTAGAGGCCCTCTACACCAACATTCCTCAACAGAACACACTTGAGGTTGTGGAAGAGATACTTCACAATAAACCTTGGTCCTCACCTACTCCCATCAGTTTCATCATGGAATGCGCGCACATCGCATTGACTGAGAACTTTTTTCAGTTTGAGGATCTCCTCTTCCACCAGATCCGGGGCACGTCCATGGGCAGTACCTTCGCTCCAAGTCTGGCATGTCTTCACATGTCGGACTTTGAGGCAAGGCACGTGCTCACAGACTCTAACCCCTATTTAGATAACGTCCAATTGTGGCGACGCTATATTGACGACATCTTGTTCTTTTAGAAGGGCCAGATAAATGAGGTTCCCGCCTTCCTTAACCCCACCTAAAATTTACTGCTAACAGTTCTGAACAAGAACTCCCTTTTCTTGACCTAATGAACATCAAAAAACAAGATAGACTTGATACAATCACCTACAAAAACCGACTGACAGCCACTGTCCATTACTCTATTAAAGTTTCCACCCAAAGGCTCTCAGAGAAAACCTACCCTATGGCCAGTTCTTACGTATACGCAGAAACTGTAGCAATGTAGAGGACTATAAAAGACAAGCGTCAGAATTAAGTACACACCTAGCCAGGAAACAATACCCACCACGCACCATAATTAATGCCCAGACACGAGCCCGCAACACTCATAGGTTGACCCTTAGGGATAAACATATCAAACCTGAAACTGACCTCATCACATGTGTTACCACTTACACTTCAGAATCTAACATGTTAAAAAGGGTCATTTAACAAACACTGGAAAATACTTCAGATGGGAGAACTATCTTTGAACAAACCGAGGTTCGCATTTAAACGCACAACATTAAAGACCTACTCAATACCAGACCAAAACTGAATACACCATCGGCTCCGAACACACTATGGGGTCTTCACTACCCCTGTGGACAACATATAGTCTGCCCCCTTACACAAGCAACTAAGACCATTCCACAAACACACCAACTGCAACACACGCAACTGTCTATCTTATCACGTGCTCCTGTCACCTGCAGTACATAGGGATGACAACCCGCCCTGTGAAAACAAGAATCACCGAACACAGGAGTAACTTCCAATGTAAAAAGACCAATACTAAAATGTGTGCACACTACGTCGAACAAAATCATACACCCAACGACCTACAATGGACTGTCCTAGAAGCTTTCTCTAACATCACAAAAGAAGCATTGTTTAGGAAGGAACAATGTTGGGTTTTCAAACTAGGCGGGCATATCAGGGTACTCAACAATGTCATCCCGTGGGCTGAACTGAACCGCTAGGGACTATTACACCAACTCTCCCTACTTTCCCATACAGCCCTTGGGGTTTTTACCCTAACCCAGATATGCGACCTACGTAAGCTTCACTGGAGCCAGTTACTAGCGCCACTAACACGCTTGCAAACTGGCGCCATGCATCTGTGCCCACTCCTTTACACACAAGCGAAACGCAACTGTGCTTGCCCAGCCACACATCCCAGTAACTATATTAGTTTTGTCAGACTGATTCACTGACCGTGGGTTTCCCAGAATCCAACTAATCACATCCTCCCACTAAGACATTAAGTAAGGCCCCCATACAGACCTATTACCATTATGAGTGACACTGTCTATCTCTAGATCTGATAACAGTTTAAACTCCCTCCGTCTCCAAATGCACTATACACCAACAAATGGTATCTGTATTTGAATAAACATTACTAGCCACGGGTGGCTCACAATACAGCGCCATAGATGACACACTCTATTGTCTAGTGTCCGCTATGACTGTTTCAATAAAGTTCACTTTAACTTTCTACACCCAAGATGGCCGCCGCAGTCAACTCACCAGCATACGCACATTTAAGATGCTCCTATAAATAACCAGCACCCGGAAGCAACTGTTACGGGGCCCAGAGCTAAGGGTAGGCTGAACGCCAGTCGTCAGCCTCCCATTGTGAGTACTTTCAAGATTCCTGCAATCCCGGTAAGCAATATACCACTGGCACGCTTGCGACTCAAAACTTATTGTTTCCCGCAGCTTTAGAGCAACGACATGCTCTACCTCCCCCGTCAGCCCTAGGCTTCGCTACTAGGGGTGAGTACTTGTCAGGCATTGAAAGTTAAAACAGTTTTTTTTACTTTTCATAAATGCGCATGTTGCTCCTTTTTGTTTACTACCTGGCACCGTCACTAACCTCACGTGCTAACATTGCCAAGCATTGTCTTCTGTAACTATCGGCACTAACCACGGCGTTATTGGCGCCTCCGGTAGCAACGCATACTATTGTGCATCATACCGCCACCGCCATCCACCTCCATTTGATAACTCAGTGCACTTACGCACGTAGTGGCCGAGTGCTTTTACCACGTGTCAATACTGCTTTTTAACTCATGTATTGGTGTTTTTAATCTCTGTACTGGCACTTACACATTAATTTCTGTGAGCACAATTGCCCTGAAATTTCACAGAAATAAGGTGCACGTCCATTCTCACCTATCACACCACGTGAGTTTTCACACGGGGTTAAGCAGTTACCACTACGGGGTTCAGCATTTGCAGCCCCTTGGACATACAAACAACGGAACTCAGCCTGACATCATACAGTTGCATTTGTTTTACTTTCTACTCCCAGAAGCTCTCCTCACCGCCGCATTTGATATTTAATGAGATTCTTTACTTAACCCTTGTAAGCTCTATGATCCTCAACAAGTGTAACTAATCAACGAAGTTGCACAGGCATGTGCAGGTTCCAGCACAGCTTAATTCCAACTGTTTATCAACTGTTGCTCAAACTCATTGATGCACTCTCTGTTTTTAATGATTGCTTGGTTATCCCGTTTTCCTTTCTTCCTGTTTCTCCCCTTCTAACCAGGTCTACAATTCACCAAAGTACAAGCCTACTAGGGTATACCCTACCGTGTCTGGGAACTAGCCAAAATAATTGCAGAACCAGACGGTAGTGCACCATTTACATTTTATTTTTTTCCCGCCCTGATGAAGTGCCACTAGACCCGTTAGGGGCTAATGAGGCACGAAACATGTTGACCCACCCCACCCTGGCAGCCCTTTAGGAACATTAAATCCACGTAAGGGCACTCACACCATTTTTTAATTAGGCTCGAGCTACCAAAATAAATAAACCAGACTAGAGTAGGATTGCTCCAGACCTATTTTATCTCACTCACCCGTGCACTACCCAGCCCTCACACCCGCACACACCCAAAAGCTTCTTCAAAAGATCTCCGACAAAGAGCCTCATTAACGGGAGCCCGTTAGGCATTGCAGCGCCGACCCGATGAGGAGCAAGGCCCAATGATGAAGCATGACATCCTCCGGTGTGTGTGAGGGCATCACGAAAAAAGACCTCCCTTTCCCCTCACGTCCAGTTAGGAACTGAACACCCCTCTGATTCTCACCTCAGGTTAGCTCCTGTCTTGAGAGTTTGGGGGTGATTCCTCAAGCGGGGGCTGAGAAAAAAGGAGGGTCCCAAAACACCTTTCCCCCATGTTAGTTTCCATAGGAATTTTGGAACAGGCTACAGCCAGAACTGCTGAATGGAATTACACCAAATTTAGCAAAAAGGTAGGTCTTGGTTCAGAAAGCGACCTTTTTTAAATGGTGTAAATCGGTTCAGTAGTTCCTGAGAAATTAAAAAAATAACAATATTGATATCTGAGCACCGAAGAGGAGCCTCAAATCCTCCAGAGTACAAGCTTAATTCTGATTGGCTGGCAACACTACAAACCAGTAAGTGTTGGCAGCCATCTTGTGACATGGTAACCACAAAAAAAAGGAAAAATAAAGGTTAAAAATGAAGAAAAAGGGGCAGGGTAGAAACATCCTGACTCCCTAGGCCTGCTCGGGGGGTCCCACTAGGATCTCCAGGGCCAAAAAAAGCATTTATTTTTTTAATCCCCCGAATTAAGTGAAAAAATTAAATGGTGGGCCAGGTCCCAGGAGCAATGCACAATTAATTAGCGGGGGCCTGCGGGGGGCCTCGGGGCTTAGATAATTATATAGGGGGCACACGCCCCCCGCAGCCCCAGGGACCGCCACCTCCTCAGGGCTTTTTTTTAGACTGTGTGGGGGGCTCCCCCATGCTGCCCCGGGGACCGCCAGCTCCCCGGGGCATTTGCATTTGAGGATGGGGGGCCTTGCGGGCCACCCCGGGGACCGCCATCTCCACGGGGCTACATGATTTAAATGCGGGGGCCATGTGCCACCGCAGCCCCGGGGACCGCCACTTCCCCAGGGCTACTTCTAAAAATAAAGTGTGGGGGGGCTTGAGCCCCCTCACACTGCCCCGGTGACCGCCGCCTCCCTGGGGCACTGTTTATTTAAATGTGGGGGTCTGTTGTGGACCCCTGGGCCCCGGGGCCCACCACCTCCCCGGCGCTATCTTCACGTTGGGAGAGGGGGCGCGAGGCCCCCCTCCTGGAGCCCCTGATGGCCCTGGGGACCGCCACCCCCCCCAGGGCCGGCTCCTGCAATGTCCAGGGGTGCCCACCCCCAGGAGATTGTCGTTTGCTATGGCTCCCGCCCTGCCATAGCAAACACTGCTTTGCTTTGTTGAAGCGAGAGCAGGAAACCTGCTCTCGCTTCAACGCTCTCCTTGCCCAAAATCAATGCCGGCTCCTGCAGGAGGCAGAGAGCTGATAGGACCGTGTGGGCATTGGGGCTCCCCCCACGGTCCCCAATGTATGGCTAGACCCCGGGGTTGGGGTCCCCAGGGCTAGAAGTGGCCCAAGTTAGGGGGGCCACGCGGCCCCCTCCATTTGTAATTAAAAAATTGTAAAAAAAATAAATAAGGCTGGGGCAAAAATTGGACTCGGGAGGGGGGCCACGCTGCCCCTTCCAAAATTTAAGAAATAAAGAAAGGCTGGCCAGGCCCTGGAGTACCTCCAGTAAGCCCCACACAGTGGGATTGCTGAGAGGAGGTCTGAGGCCACACCCCTTTTTACACCACTCTGCAAACGCGCCTATTGGCGCACTGCTGGTGGGGCGATGAGGTCCTCTTGTGTCCTGAGGACCTCAGGACACAAGTGGACTTCATCCTCCGAGCAGCAGTGCACCAGGAGGCGTGTTTGCAGAGTGGTGTAAAAAGGGGGCGTAACCTCAGACCACTCTCAGCAATCCAGCTGTGTGGGGCTTACTGGAGGTACCTGGTGGGTCTTCATCCCCCAACCAAGAGCGTGCCTGGAGGCGCGTTTGCCGAGTGGTTGACAAAGGGGGCGTGGCCTGTGTCCACCTGTCGGCAATCCCTCTATCTGAGGCATACTGGAGGTATCTGGTAGGCTAGTTTGCCCCTAAGGACCCCCAGCAGCGAAGGGGACTTTAATCCCCTTCCAAGAGCGCGCCAGGGAGTGTGTTTGCAGAGTGGTGGGGAAAGGGGGCTTGGCCTGCTCTGACAGCTTAGCTATCCTGCTGTGTGGGACTTACTGGAGGTAATAGGAGGGGTAGTTGTCCCCCAAGGTTGTCTTTGGGGGCCAACTACCTCTCCTATTGTCTCCACTAAGTCCCACACAGTGGGATTGCTAAGAGGTCACGCTCCCCCCCTTTCTCCACCACTCTGCAAACGTGCCGTCTGGCACAGTACTGGTTGGGGATGAAGTCCACTTTACTCCTGATTGACTTTGGGGGCCAAGAAGCCCTCCTGGTACCCTCCTATAAGTCCTATGCAGCAGAATTCCTGAGCACTGGTCGTAGGCCCAGCCCCCTATCTGCACCACTCTGCAAACACAACTACCAGGTAAAGAAGCATTTGTAGTGTAATAGGTCTCGCATTTGCGAGAGTTAGAGCTATTGGTGTTGTAAATGTAAAAGATTTTTACTAATGTTTTTTCGTGTAGAGTGGATGTACGTTGTGTGCAGTGGAATTATGTGATATGTTGTGCTGTGAAATTATGTGAATAGAAAGTATGTAGTACTTACTTTATAGGAATTATGTGGAGTGGGATTATGTGTTTTGGAGAGTAATTATGTGGTATTGTAGTCTGTTTTGTGGAGTGGTAACTTCATGTTTAGTCTTCCTCGTTTCCATAGAAGCTAAGCTATAAATTCAATGAGACACCAAAAAAAAAGGAACCACTGAGGAGCACTTCTGGACCTATTCGGAGGTATGAGCAGGGCCACTGGAATGATGTGACTGTTCGGCTGCACCAATTTTCACATAATTAAACATTTTCTGCATTTGCCAAATATTCCGTCATCTGCTGCCTAATTTGCAGATTTGAACAAAAAAGGCCTTGTTTCCAGCTTAAAGGTTGCCAAAAATGCAGCGTCACGTGTTACAGAGTGGTGGAAGGCCCTTTGCAAAGCTGGAGTGGTCATGTGTTACTCATTGCTAAATATAAGTATTACATTGGTACTAATGGTGCACAAACCTCTCTTCTTTCTGTTACTCTCTTGCCTCTTTCTGCATTTCTTGTGCTTCTTTCTGTATCTTTCTTCCTCTTTCTACACCTCACGGTCTTTCTGCACTTCTATTGCCCCTTTCTGTACCTCACTTGCTTCTTTCAGCACCTCTGTTGCTTTTTTCTTCAGATCTCTTGCCTCTTTCTGTCCCTCTCTTGTCTCTTTCTACACCTCTCTTGCCTCTTTCTGCACTTCTCTTGCTTCTTTCTATACCTTTCTTGCCTCTTTCTGCTCCTCTCTTGCCTTTCTGCTCTTCTTTCTATACTTCTCTTGCTTCTTTCTGAACCTCTCTTGCCTCTTTCTGCACTTCTCCTGCCTCTTTCTACACATATCTTGCCTCTTTCTATGCATCTCTTGCCTCTTTCTTCACCTCACTTGCAACTTTCTGATCTTCTTTCTGAAACTCACTCTTTTCTTTCTGCACCTCTTTCCTCTTTCTGCACCTCACTTGTTTGTTTCTGCATGTTGCCTCTCTCTGCAACTCTTGCTTCTTTCTGTACTCCTCTTGCCTCTTTCTGCACCCTTCTTGTCTCTTTCAGCACCTCTGTTGCTTCTTTCTGCACTGCTCTTCCTTTTTTCTGCACCCCTCTTGCCTCTTTCTGCACTCTTGTTCCCTCTTCCTGCACCTTTCCTGCCTGTTTCTGCACCTTTCTTGCCTCTTTCCGTACCTCTGTTGCTTCTTTCTTCACCTCACTTGCCACTTTCTGCTCTTCTCTTACTTCTTTCTGAAACTCACTCTTCTTTCTGCACCTCTCTTTCCTCTTTTTGCACCTCACTTGCTTGTTTCTGCATCTCGCCTCTTTCTGCAACTCTGTTGCTTCTTTCTCTACTCCTCTTCCCTCTTTCTGCACCCTTCTTGTCTCTTTCAGCACCTCTGTTGCTTCTTTCTGCACTTCTCTTCCTTTTTTCTGCACCCCTCTTGCCTCTTTCTGCACTCCTGTTCCCTCTTCCTCACCTTTCCTGCCTGTTTCTGTACCTTTCTTGCCTCTTTCTGCACCCTCTGGCCACTTTCAGCACCTCTGTTGCTTCTTTCTGCACTTTTCTTCCTTCTTTCTGCACCCCTCCTGCCTCTTTCTATACCCTTCTTGCCTCTTTGTTCAGCTCTCCTACCTATTTATGTACCCCTCTTGCTTCTTTTTGCACTGCTCTTTCTTCTTTCTGCATCTCTCTTGAAAATTTCTGTATCCCTCTTACTTCTTTCTGCAGCCCTGTTCCCTCTTTCTGTACCTTTCTTGCCTGTTTCTGAACCTCGCTTGCTTTAGGCACCTCTATTGCTTCTTTCTGCACTCCTCTTGCTTCTTTCTGCACCCTTCTTGTCTCTTTCAGCACCTCAGATGCTTCTTTCTGCATCTCTCTTGCCTCTTTCTGCAGCCCTGTTCCCTCTTTCTGCACCCCTTGTGTCTGTGTCTGCAATTCTCTTGCCTCTTTCTGCAGTTCTCTTGCCTCCTTCTGCACCTCACTTGCCTCTTTCTGCACATCTTAGTTCTTTCTGCACCACTCTTGCCTCTTTGTGCACCTCCTTTGCTTCTTTCTGCACTCCTCCCTCTTCTTTCTGTACTTCTATTGCCTCTTTCTGCACCACTCTTGCTTCTTTCTGCACCCTTCTTCCTTTTTCTGCACCTCTCTTGCCTCATTCTGCACATCTTAGTTCTTTCTGCACTGCTCTTGCCTCTTTCTGCACCACTCTTGCTTCTTTCTGCACCCCTGTTGTCTCTTTCTGCAAAAGTCTTCCCTATTTCAGCACCTCTTTTGCTTCTTTCTGCACCTCTCTTGCTTTTCTACTCCCTTCTGTTTTTTGCATCCCTCTTGCCTCTTTCTGCTGCTTTCTTGCCATTTTCTGCACATCTCTTGCCTCTTTCGGTACCTCTGTTGCTTCTTTCTGCATTTCTCTTGCTTCTTTCTGCACCCCTCCTGCCTCTTTCTGTACCTGTCTTGTCTCTTTCTGCACTCTTGTTCCCTCTTCCTGCACCTTTCCTGCCTGTTTCTGCACCTTTCTTGCCTCTTTCCGTACCTCTGTTGCTTCTTTCTTCACCTCACTTGCCACTTTCTGCTCTTCTCTTACTTCTTTCTGAAACTCACTCTTCTTTCTGCACCTCTCTTTCCTCTTTCTGCACCTCACTTGCTTGTTTCTGCATCTCGCCTCTTTCTGCAACTCTGTTGCTTCTTTCTCTACTCCTCTTCCCTCTTTCTGCACCCTTCTTGTCTCTTTCAGCACCTCTGTTGCTTCTTTCTGCACTTCTCTTCCTTTTTTCTGCACCCCTCTTGCCTCTTTCTGCACTCCTGTTCCCTCTTCCTCACCTTTCCTGCCTGTTTCTGTACCTTTCTTGCCTCTTTCTGCACCCTCTGGCCACTTTCAGCACCTCTGTTGCTTCTTTCTGCACTTTTCTTCCTTCTTTCTGCACCCCTCCTGCCTCTTTCTATACCCTTCTTGCCTCTTTGTTCAGCTCTCCTACCTATTTATGTACCCCTCTTGCTTCTTTTTGCACTGCTCTTTCTTCTTTCTGCATCTCTCTTGAAAATTTCTGTATCCCTCTTACTTCTTTCTGCAGCCCTGTTCCCTCTTTCTGTACCTTTCTTGCCTGTTTCTGAACCTCGCTTGCTTTAGGCACCTCTATTGCTTCTTTCTGCACTCCTCTTGCTTCTTTCTGCACCCTTCTTGTCTCTTTCAGCACCTCAGATGCTTCTTTCTGCATCTCTCTTGCCTCTTTCTGCAGCCCTGTTCCCTCTTTCTGCACCCCTTGTGTCTGTGTCTGCAATTCTCTTGCCTCTTTCTGCAGTTCTCTTGCCTCCTTCTGCACCTCACTTGCCTCTTTCTGCACATCTTAGTTCTTTCTGCACCACTCTTGCCTCTTTGTGCACCTCCTTTGCTTCTTTCTGCACTCCTCCCTCTTCTTTCTGTACTTCTATTGCCTCTTTCTGCACCACTCTTGCTTCTTTCTGCACCCTTCTTCCTTTTTCTGCACCTCTCTTGCCTCATTCTGCACATCTTAGTTCTTTCTGCACTGCTCTTGCCTCTTTCTGCACCACTCTTGCTTCTTTCTGCACCCCTGTTGTCTCTTTCTGCAAAAGTCTTCCCTATTTCAGCACCTCTTTTGCTTCTTTCTGCACCTCTCTTGCTTTTCTACTCCCTTCTGTTTTTTGCATCCCTCTTGCCTCTTTCTGCTGCTTTCTTGCCATTTTCTGCACATCTCTTGCCTCTTTCGGTACCTCTGTTGCTTCTTTCTGCATTTCTCTTGCTTCTTTCTGCACCCCTCCTGCCTCTTTCTGTACCTGTCTTGCCTCTTTGTGCATCTCTTTTCTCTTTCTGCACATCTCTTGCCTCTTTCTGCACCCCTGTTCCCTTTCTGCACCTTTCCTGCCTGTTTCTGTACCTCTCTTGCCTCTTTCTGTACCTCTGTTGCTTCTTTCTGCACTTCTCTTTCTGCTCCCTTCGCGCCTTTCAGCACCTGTTGCTTCTTTCTGCACTTCTCTTGCCTCTTTGTGCACCTCTCCTACCTTTTTCTGCACTCCTTTTGTCTGTTCCTGCAGTTCTCTTGCCTCCTTCTGTACCTCACTTACCTCTTTCTGCACTTCTCTTGCATCTTTCTGCACCCGTCTTCCCTTTTTTCTGCACATCTCTTGCCTCTTTATGCACCTCTCTTGCCTCATTCTGCACATCTCTTGGTTCTTTCTGCACTGCTTCTGCTTCTTTCTGCACCTTACTTGCCTCTTTCTATACTTCTCTTGCTTCTTTCTATACCTCTGTTGCTTCTTTCAGCACTTCTCTTCCTTCTTTCTGCACCCCTGCTGCCTCTTTCTGTACCTCTCTTGCCTCTTTGTTCACCCCTCTTGCCTCTTTTTGCATGTCTGTTGGTTATTGCTGCACTTCTCTTGCTTCTTTCTACACCTCTGTTGCTTCTTTCAATAATTCTCCTGTCTCTTACTGCACTTCCCTTACTTGTTTCTGCACCTCTGTTGCCTCTTTCTGCACCTCACTTGCTTCTTTCTGCACCCCTCTTTCTGCACCTCTCTTACCTCTTTTGTACCCTGGTTCCCTCTTTCTGCACCTTTCCTGCCTGTTTCTGCACCTTTCTTGCCTCTTTCAGCACCCCTGTTGCTTCTTTCTGCACTACTCTTCCTTCTTTCTGCACCCCTCCTGCCTCTTTCTGTAACCCCTTGCCTACTTCTCCACTTCCCTTATTTGTTTCTGCACCTCTGTTGCCTCTTTCTGCTGCTTTCTTGCCATTTTCTGCACATCTCTTGCCTCTTTCGGTACCTCTGTTGCTTCTTTCTGCATTTCTCTTGCTTCTTTCTGCACCCCTCCTGCCTCTTTCTGTACCTGTCTTGCCTCTTTGTGCATCTCTCTTTTCTCTTTCTGCACATCTCTTGCCTATTTGTGCACCTCTCCTACCTTTTTCTGCACCCCTCTTGCCTCTTTTTGCACCTCTGTTGGTTCTTTCTGCACTGCTCTTGCTTTTTTCTGCACTGCTCTTGCTTCTTTTTGCACCTCTGTTGCAAATTCCTGCCTCCCTCTTGCATGTCTGCACACCTGTTCCCTCTTTCTGCACTCCTTTTGTCTGTTCCTGCAGTTCTCTTGCCTCCTTCTGTACCTCACTTGCCTCTTTCTGCACTTCTCTTGCATCTTTCTGCACCCGTCTTCCCTTGTTTCTGCACATCTCTTGCCTCTTTATGCACCTCTCTTGCCTCATTCTGCACATCGCTTGGTTCTTTCTGCACTGCTTCTGCTTCTTTCTGCACCTTACTTGCCTCTTTCTATACTTCTCTTGCTTCTTTCTATACCTCTGTTGCTTCTTTCAGCACTTCTCTTCCTTCTTTCTGCACCCCTGCTGCCTCTTTCTGTACCTCTCTTGCCTCTTTGTTCACCCCTCTTGCCTCTTTTTGCATGTCTGTTGGTTCTTTCTGCACTTCTCTTGCTTCTTTCTACACCTCTGTTGCTTCTTTCAATAATTCTCTTGTCTCTTACTGCACTTCCCTTACTTGTTTCTGCACCTCACTTGCTTCTTTCTGCACCCCTCTCCCCTCTTTCTGCACCTCTCTTACCTCTTTTTGTACCCTGGTTCCCTCTTTCTGCACCTTTCCTGCCTGTTTCTGCACCTTTCTTGCCTCTTTCAGCACCCCTGTTGCTTCTTTCTGCACTACTCTTCCTTCTTTCTGCACCCCTCCTGCCTCTTTCTGTAACCCCTTGCCTACTTCTCCACTTCCCTTATTTGTTTCTGCACCTCTGTTGCCTCTTTCTGCACCTCAGTTGCTTCTTTTTCATCCCTCTCCCCTCTTTCTGCACCTCTCTTGCTTCTTTTTGTACTTCTGTTGCTTCTTTCTGCACTTGTCTGCCTCTTTCTGCACCCTTCGTGCCTCTTTCAGCACCCCTGTTGCTTCTTTCTGCACTTCTCTGCCTTCTTTCTGCACCCCTCCTGCCTCTTTCTGTACCCCTCTTACCTTTTTTCTCCACCTCTCTTGCTTCTTTCTGCACCCTTCTTCCCTTTTTTCTGCACATCTCTTGACTCTTTATGCACCTCTCTTGCCTGATTCTCCACATCTCTTGGTTCTATCTGCACTGCTCCTGCTTCTTTCTGTACCTTACTTGCCTCTTTCTACACTTCTCTTGCTTCTTTCTACACCTCTGTTGCTTCTTTCAGCAATTCTATTGCCTTTTTCTGCACGTCTCTTCCTTCTTTCTGCACCCCTCCTGCCTCTTTCCGTACCACTCTTGCCTCTTTGTGTACCCCTCTTGCCTCATTTTGCATGTTTGTTGGTTCTTTATGCACTTCTCATGCTTCTTTCTACACCTGTTGCTTCTTTCAATAATTCTCTTGTCTCTCACTGCACTTCCCTTACTTGTTTCTGCACCTCTGTTGCCTCTTTCTGCACCTCACTTGCTTCTTTCTGCACCCCTCTCCCCTCTTTCTGCACCTCTTACCTCTTTTTGTACCCTGGTCCCCTCTTTCTGCACCTTTCCTGCCTGTTTCTGCACCTTTCTTGCCTCTTTCAGCACCCCTGTTGCTTCTTTCTGCACTACTCTTCCTTCTTTCTGCACCCCTCTTCCTTCTTTCTGCACCCCTCCTGCCTCTTTCTGTAACCCCTTGCCTACTTCTCCACTTCCCTTATTTGTTTCTGCACCTCTGTTGCCTCTTTCTGCACCTCAGTTGCTTCTTTTTCATCCCTCTCCCCTCTTTCTGCACCTCTCTTGCTTCTTTTTGTACTTCTGTTGCTTCTTTCTGCACTTGTCTGCCTCTTTCTGCACCCTTTGTGCCTCTTTCAGCACCCCTGTTGCTTCTTTCTGCACTTCTCTGCCTTCTTTCTGCACCCCTCCTGCCTCTTTCTGTACCCCTCTTACCTTTTTTCTCCACCTCTCTTGCTTCTTTCTGCACCCTTCTTCCCTTTTTTCTGCACATCTCTTGACTCTTTATGCACCTCTCTTGCCTGATTCTCCACATCTCTTGGTTCTATCTGCACTGCTCCTGCTTCTTTCTGTACCTTACTTGCCTCTTTCTACACTTCTCTTGCTTCTTTCTACACCTCTGTTGCTTCTTTCAGCAATTCTATTGCCTCTTTCTGCACTTCTCTTCCTTCTTTCTGCACCCCTCCTGCCTCTTTCTGTACCACTCTTGCCTCTTTGTGCACCCCTCTTGCCTCTTTTTGCATGTTTGTTGGTTCTTTCTGCACTTCTCATGCTTCTTTCTACACCTCTGTTGCTTCTTTCAATAATTCTCTTGCCTCTTACTGCAATTCCCTTACTTGTTTCTGCACCTCTGTTGACTTTCTGCACCTCACTTGCTTCTTTCTGTACCCCTCTCCCCTCTTTCTGCATCTCTCTTACCTCTTTTTGTACCCCGGTTCCCTCTTTCTGCACCCTTTCTGCCTGTTTCTGCACCTTTCTTGCCTCTTTCAGCACCCCTGTTGCTTCTTTTTGCACTTCCCTTCCTTCTTTCTACACCCCTCCTGCCTCTTTCCACACCTCTTGCCTATTTCTCCACTTCCCTTACTTGTTTCTACACCTCTGTTGCCTCTTTCTGCACCTCACTTGCTTCTTTCTGCACCCTCTCCCCTTTCTGTACCTCTCTTGCCTCTTTTTGTACCTCTGTTGCTTCTTTCTGCACTTTTCTTGCCTCTTTCTGCACCCTTCGTGACTCTTTCAGCACCCCTGTTGCTTCTTTCTGCACTTCTCTTCCTTCTTTCTGCACCCTTTGGGCCTCTTTCTGTACCCCTCTTGCCTATTTCTCCACCTCTCCTGCTTCTTTCTGCACTTCTCTTGCTTCTTTCTGCACTGCTCTTGCACATTTCTGAATCCCTCCTATCTTTTTCTGCACCCCTGTTACCTCTTGCTGTACCTCTCGCCTCTTTCCTCACCTCTGTTGCTTCTTTCTACACTTCTTGCCTCTTTCTGCACCCCTCTTTTCTCTTTCTGTACCCCTTTTCCCTCTTTGTGCACCTCTCCTGCCTCTTTCTGCACCTCTTGCCTTTTTCTGCAGTTTTCTTGCCTTATTCTGCACCTCTTTTGCTTCTTTCTGCACTTTTCCTGCCTCTTTCTGTACCCCTCTTGCCTCTTTCTGCACCTCTGTTGGTTCTTTCTGCACTGCTCTTGCTTCTTTTTGCACCTCTGTTGCAAATTTCTACACCCCTCTTGCCTCTTTCTGTATCCCTCTTTCTGTACCTCTCTTGCATGTCTACATACCTGTTCCCTCTTTTTGCACTCCTTTTGTCTGTTGCTGCAGTTCTCTTGCCTCCTTCCATGGTTCTCTTGTCTCCTTCTACACCTCACTTGCCTCTTTCTGCACCTGTTTTGCTTCTTTCTGCACTTCTCTTGCTTCTTCCTGCACCCTTATTCACTTTTTTCTGCACATCTCTTGGTTCTTTCTGCACCTCTCTTGCTTCTTTCTGCACCTCACTTGGTTCTTTCTGCACCCCTCCTGCCTCTTTCTGTACCTGTCTTGCCTCTTTGTGCACCTCTCCTACCTTTTTCTGCACCCCTCTTGCCTCTTTTTGCACCTGTTGGTTCTTTCTGCACTGTTCTTGCTTCTTTCTGCACCTCACTTTTCTCTTTCAGCACTTGTATTTCTTCTTTCCACACCTCTGTTTCTTGTTTCAGCAATTCTATTGCCTCTTTCTGCAGTTCTCCTGCACCCCTTTTCTCTTTCTTCATCTCTTTCGGCACCCTTTGCGCCTCTTTCAGCAACTCTGTTGCTTCTTTCTTCACTTCTCTTCCTTCTTTCTGTACCTCTCTTGCCGCTCTGTGCACCTCTCCTACCTTTTTCAGCACTGCTCTTGCTTCTTTTTGCACCTCTGTTGCAAATTTCTACATCCCTCTTGTCTCTTTCTGTATCCCTCTTCCCTCACCTCTCTTGCATGTCTGCACACCTGTTCCCTCTTTCTGCACTCCTTTTGTCTGTTGCAGTTCTCTTGCCTCCTTCTACAGTTCTATTGCCTCCTTCTTCACCTCACTTGCCTCTTTCTGCACTTCTCTTGCTTCTTTCTGCACCCTTCTTCCCTTTTTTCTGCACATCTCTTGCCTCTTTATCCACCTCTCTTGCCTCATTCTGCACATCTCTTGGTTCTTTCTGCACCTCTCTTGCTTCTTTCTGCACCTCTCTTGCTTCTTTCTGCACCCCTCTTGATTCTTTCTGCATCCTTCTTCCCTTTTTTTCATCCCTCTTGCCTTTCTGTTCTCTTTCCATTTTCTAAACCTCCCTTGCCTCTTTCTGTACCTCACTTGCCTCTTTCTGCACTTCTCTTGCTTCTTTTGACACCTTTGTTGCTTCTTTCAGCAATTCTTTTTCCTCTTTCTGTACTTCTCTTGCTTGTGTCTGTACCTCACTTGCTTCTTTCTGTACCCCTCCTGCCTCTTTCTGTACCTGGCTTGCCTCTTTGTGTACCTCTCCTACCTTTTTCTGCACCCCTCTTGCCTCTTTTTGCACCTGTTGGTTCTTTCTGCACTGTTCTTGCTTCTTTCTGCACCTCTCTTGCCTCTTTCTGCACCTCACTTCCTTCTTTCTGCACTTGTATTTCTTCTTTCCACACCTGTTTCTTCTTTCAGCAATTCTCTTGCCTCTTTCTGCAGTTCTCCTGCACCCCTTTTCTCTTTCTGCACCTCTGTTGCTTCTTTCTGCACTTCTCTTTCGACACCCTTTGCGCCTCTTTCAGCACCTCTGTTGCTTCTTTCTTCACTTCCTTCATTTTGTACCTCTCTTGCCACTCTGTGCACCTCTCCTACCTTTTTCAGCACCCCTCTTGCCTCTTTCAGCACCTCTGTAGCTTCTTTCTGAACTGTTCTTGCTTCTTTCTGCACCTCACTTGCCTCTTTCTACACTTCTCTTGCTTCTTTCCACTCCTGTTGCTTCTTTCAGCAATTCTCTTGCTTCTTTCTGCACCCTTCCTGCATCTTTCTTCATCTGTTGCCTCTTTCTGTACCTCACTTGCTTCTTTCTGCACCCCTTTTCTCTTTCTGCACCTGTCTTGCCTCTTTCTGCACCCCTGTTACCTTTCTGCACCTTTCCTGCCTGTTTCTGCACGTCTCTTGCCTTTCTTTACCTCTATTGCTTCTTTCTGCACTTCTTTCTCTATCTCTGCACCCTTCTCGCCTCTTTCAGCACCTCTGTTGCTTCTTTCTGCACTTCTCTCCTACCTTTTTCTGCACCCCTCTTGCCTCTTTTTGCACCTCTGTTGGTTCTTTCTGCACTGCTCTTGGGTCTTTCTGCACCTCACTTGCTTCTTTCAGCAATTCTTTTTCCTTTCTGTACTTCTCTTGCTTGTATTTGCACCTCACTTGCTTCGTTCTGCACCCCTCCTGCCTCTTTCTGCACCCCTCTTCTTTCTGCACCTCTCTTGCCTCTTTCTGCACCTTTCCTGTTTGTTACTGCACCTCTCTTGCCTCTTTCTGTACCTCTGTTGCTTCTTTCTGAACTTTTCTTCTTTCAGCACCCCTCCTGCCTCTTTCTGTACCTGTCTTGCCTCTTTGTGCACCTCTCCTACCTTTGTCTGCACCCTCTGGCCTCTTTTTGCACCTCTGTTGGTTCTTTCTGCACCGTTCTTGCTTCTTTCTGCACCTCTCTTGCCTCTTTCTGCACTTCTCTTGCTTCTTTCTGCACCCTTCTTCCCTTTTTTCTGCACATCTCTTGCCTCTTTATCCACCTCTCTTGCCTCATTCTGCACATCTCTTGGTTCTTTCTGCACCTCTCTTGCTTCTTTCTGCACCTCTCTTGCTTCTTTCTGCACCCCTCTTGCTTCTTTCTGCACCCCTCTTGATTCTTTCTGCATCCTTCTTCCCTTTTTTTCATCCCTCTTGCCTTTCTGTTCTCTTTCCATTTTCTAAACCTCCCTTGCCTCTTTCTGTACCTCACTTGCCTCTTTCTGCACTTCTCTTGCTTCTTTTGACACCTTTGTTGCTTCTTTCAGCAATTCTTTTTCCTCTTTCTGTACTTCTCTTGCTTGTGTCTGTACCTCACTTGCTTCTTTCTGTACCCCTCCTGCCTCTTTCTGTACCTGGCTTGCCTCTTTGTGTACCTCTCCTACCTTTTTCTGTACCCCTCTTGCCTCTTTTTGCACCTGTTGGTTCTTTCTGCACTGTTCTTGCTTCTTTCTGCACCTCTCTTGCCTCTTTCTGCACCTCACTTCCTTCTTTCTGCACTTGTATTTCTTCTTTCCACACCTGTTTCTTCTTTCAGCAATTCTCTTGCCTCTTTCTGCAGTTCTCCTGCACCCCTTTTCTCTTTCTGCACCTCTGTTGCTTCTTTCTGCACTTCTCTTTCGACACTCTTTGCGCCTCTTTCAGCACCTCTGTTGCTTCTTTCTTCACTTCCTTCATTTTGTACCTCTCTTGCCACTCTGTGCACCTCTCCTACCTTTTTCAGCACCCCTCTTGCCTCTTTCAGCACCTCTGTAGCTTCTTTCTGAACTGTTCTTGCTTCTTTCTGCACCTCACTTGCCTCTTTCTACACTTCTCTTGCTTCTTTCCACTCCTGTTGCTTCTTTCAGCAATTCTCTTGCTTCTTTCTGCACCCTTCCTGCATCTTTCTGCATCTGTTGCCTCTTTCTGTACCTCACTTGCTTCTTTCTGCACCCCTTTTCTCTTTCTGCACCTGTCTTGCCTCTTTCTGCACCCCTGTTACCTTTCTGCACCTTTCCTGCCTGTTTCTGCACGTCTCTTGCCTTTCTTTACCTCTATTGCTTCTTTCTGCACTTCTTTCTCTATCTCTGCACCCTTCTCGCCTCTTTCAGCACCTCTGTTGCTTCTTTCTGCACTTCTCTCCTACCTTTTTCTGCACCCCTCTTGCCTCTTTTTGCACCTCTGTTGGTTCTTTCTGCACTGCTCTTGGGTCTTTCTGCACCTCACTTGCTTCTTTCAGCAATTCTTTTTCCTTTCTGTACTTCTCTTGCTTGTATTTGCACCTCACTTGCTTCGTTCTGCACCCCTCCTGCCTCTTTCTGCACCCCTCTTCTTTCTGCACCTCTCTTGCCTCTTTCTGCACCTTTCCTGTTTGTTACTGCACCTCTCTTGCCTCTTTCTGTACCTCTGTTGCTTCTTTCTGAACTTTTCTTCTTTCAGCACCCCTCCTGCCTCTTTCTGTACCTGTCTTGCCTCTTTGTGCACCTCTCCTACCTTTGTCTGCACCCTCTGGCCTCTTTTTGCACCTCTGTTGGTTCTTTCTGCACCGTTCTTGCTTCTTTCTGCACCTCTCTTGCCTCTTTCTGCACCTCACTGCCCTTTCTGCACTTGTATTTCTTCTTTCCACACCTCTGTTTCTTCTTTCAGCAATTCTCTTGCCTCTTTCTGCACCTCTCTTGCATCTTTCTGCACCTCACTTGCTTCTTTCTGCACCACTCTTACCTCTTTCGCCACTTTTCTCTTTCTGCACCTCTCTTGCCTCTTTCTGCACCCCTGTTCCCTTTCTGCGCCTTTCTTGCCTGTTTCTGCACCTCTCTTGCCTCTTTCAGCACCTCTGTTGCTTCTTTCTGCACTTCATTTCCTTCTTTCTGCACCCTTTCTGCCTCTTTCTGTACAACTCTTGCCTCTTTGTGCACCTCTCCTACCTTTTTCTGCACCCCTCTTGCCTCTTTATGCACATCTGTAGGTACTTTCTGCACTGCTCTTGCTTCTTTCTGCACCTCACTTGCCTCTTTCTACACTTCTCTTGCTTCTTTCTACTCCTGTTGCTTCTTTCAGCAATTCTTTCTGCACTTCTCGTTCTTCTTTCTGCACCCCTCCTGCCTCTTTATGTACCCCTCTTGCCTCTTTGTGCACCACTCTTGCCTCTTTTTGCAAGTCTGTTGGTTCTTTCTGCATTGCTCTTGCTTCTTTCTACAACTCTGTTGCTTCTTTCAACAATTCTCTTGCCTCTTACTGCACTTCCCTTACTTGTTTCTGCACCTCTCTTGCGTCTTTCTGCACCTCACTTCTTTCTGCACCCCTATCCCCTCTTTCTGCACTTGTCTTGCCTCTTTCAGCACCACTGTTGCTTCTTTCTGCACTTCTCTTCCTTCTTTCTGCACCCCTCCTGCCTCTTTTTGTACCCCTCTTGCCTATTTCTATAACTCTTGCTTCTTTCTGCACTGCTCTTGCAAATTTCTGTATCCCTCCTACCTCTTTCTGCACCCCTGTTCCCTCTTTCTGTACCTTTCTTGCCTCTTTCGGCACCTCTGTTGCTTCTTTCTGTATTTCGCTTGCCTCTTTCTGCACCCCTCTTGCCTCATTAAGCACCTCTGTTGCTTCTTTCTATACTTCTCTTGCTTCTTTCTGCACCCCTCTTCTCCCTTTCTTTACCCCCTTTGCCTTTCTGCACCTCTCCTGCCTCTTTCTGCTCCTCTTGCCTTTTTCTGCAGTTCTCTTGCCTTTTTATGCAGTTCTCTTGCCTTTTTCTGCTCCTTTGCTTCTTTCTGCACTTTTCCTGCCTCTTTCTGTACCCCTCTTGCCTCTTTCTGCACCTCTGTTGGTTCTGTCTGCACTGTGCTTGCTTCTTTTTGCACCTCTTACAAATTTCTACGTCCCTCTTGCCTCTTTCTGTATCACTCTTCCTGCTCCTCTCTTGCATGTCTGCACACCTGTTCCCTCTTTCTACACTCCTTTTATCTGTTTCTGCAGTTCTCTTGCCTCCTTCTGTAGTTCTCTTGCCTCCTTCTGCACCTCACTTGCCTCTTTCTGCACTTCTCTTGCTTCTTTCTGCACCCTTCTTCCCTTTTTTCTGCACATCTCTTGCCTCTTTATGCACCTCTCTTGGTTCTTTCTGCACTGCTCTTGCCTCTTTCCCCACCTCTCTTGCCTCTTTCTGCACCTCTGTTGTTTCTGTCTTCACTCCCCTCTCCTCTTTCTTCACTTATATTGCCTCTTTCTGCACCTCTTGCTTCTTTCTGCACCAATTGTCTCTTTCTGCACTCCTGTTGTCTCTTTCTGCACTTGTCTTCCCTCTTTCTGCACCTCTCTTGCTTCTTTTTGCACTTCCCTTTCTTCTTTCAGCACCCTCTTGCTTCTTTCTGCCCCCTTCTTCCCTTTTTTGCATCCCTCTTGCCTTTCTGTTCTCTTGCCATTTTCTGCACCTCTCTTACCTCTTTCTGCACCTCACTTGCCTCTTTCTGTACTTCTCTTGCTTCTTTTCACACCTTTGTTGCTTCTTTCAGCAATTCTTTTTCCTCTTTCTGCACTGCTCTTGCTTGTTTTTGCACCACACTTGCTTCTTTCTGCACCCCTCTTGCCTCTTTCTGTACCTCTGTTACTTCTTTGTGTGCTTCTCTTGCTTTTCTGCACCCTTTGTTCCTCTATCAGCACCTGTTGCTTCTTTCTGCACTTCTCTTCCTTCTTTCTGCACGCCTTCTGCCTCTATCTGTACTTGTCTTGCCTCTTTGTGCACCTCTCCTACCTTTTTCTGCACCCCTCTTACCTCTTTTGCACCTCTGTTGGTTCTTTCTGCACTGCTGTTGCTTCTTTCTGTACCTCACGTGCTTCTTTCGACACCTCATTTGCCTCTTTCTGCACTTCTCTTGCTTCTTTCTACACCTCTGGTGCTTCTTTCAGCAATTCTCTTTCCTCTTTCTGCACTTGTCTTCCTTCTTTCTGAACCCCTCCTGCCTCTTTCTGTACCTCTCTTGCCTTTTTGTGCACCTCTCTAGCTTCTTTCAGCACCTCTGGTGCTTCTTTCAGCAATTCTCTTTCCTCTTTCTATACTTCTCTTCCTTCTTTCTGCACCCCTCTTGCCTCTTTCTGCACCTCTGTTTATTCTTTCTGCACTGCTCTTGCTTCTTTCTGCATCTCATACTTAGAGGTATTTATAATCCAACTGCCCTAATATGCACTATGGTCTTACAGGGGAGGTCATTCCAATCACAGGGGTAACCCCAACACATAGCGTACCCTAGTGTATGTAGGTGTTTTTACTGTATTCTAAGTGTCTTTTGGCATAGCACTGGCTCTGGACCTGGTTAGTCTGAGTCAGTTACCACCAGTACCAGTCAGCAAAATGTTGGGGGCACAGGATGACTTTGCAACAAGGCCTCTTTGTGCAACCATGTTGGTTCTTTCTGCATATCTCTTGCTTCTTTCTGCACCTTTCTTCCTCTTTCTGCATATGTCTTACCTATGTAGGCATAGTTAGAAATTAGCATTTAAAAACCTTAGTAATTCACCTAAAAAAACATAGGTTCCAGGGACTTTATAGTTATTAATTAGCATTTAAAAAACCTTTGTAATTCACTGAAAAAAACATAGGTTTCAGGGACGTTATAGTTAGAAATGAGCAATTAGCATTTAAAAAACCTTATTAGGGATAGAGGAGCGTCTGTCCCATTTGAAAGAAATGAAATTGGCAAACAATTGCAGGAGTGGGAAAAATTGAAAAAGAGGAAGATCTCCCGGTGGTGTGACGTTGCTTCCCTAAGGCAGTATATTCAAGTGGGCAGAGTCCCGAGAGGACTACGAAAAATGATCACCCCAACCTACGAAAACCCGAAACCGGAATTACTAAGCGAATGGGCTGATAACAGCGCAAACAGCTCGACAAATATGATTCTCATTTTAATAAAGTATGTTGAAATCGAAAGGCATGACGTGATAACTAAATTGAAGGAATTGAACACCAGCATGAAAAAACACCGTGACCAAGCAAAAGTGGTGAAATTTAAAGAAGACGCCCAAAACAGGCTGGAAAAATATGAAAAAAGAATAAAAGATAGAAAAGCTGCAAAGTTTTTAAGGGACCGTATGGACTATGAAACAGGGCAAATTTATACTTTTGCGAAAAGGTTGGACTCTGAAAGAAGACAAAAAGTCCAGAATGGCGTAGTTACACACTCAGAACCCTCGCAGAGTGAGGCCAGCTTAGACACAGGCTCTGAGGTGGAACAGGAAGAACAAAGGGGACAATAAAGACAAAATTAACGGTCACAGATGAACTCCGTTTTTTACAACTAGATCAGAAAATGGAGCACCAGACAACGTGGGGCCAAGGGAGAGGCAGAGGACGAGGAAAAGGAAACATAGAAGAGGGGGAGAAGGATACCGAAGAAGCACGAGGTGAGGCAGTACACAGATCAATGCGCTCAAAGACAAAGAAAACATTGAAAAAGTAACTACAAATGCTATAATTAATTTGAGTGATATCACGCTATCAGCAGAAGATAAAACAGTGCTGGAACTAGGTCTCTCATACTGTGATGCAAATGATTTTAATTATGCCAACAGCAGGATGGACCTATATAGATTTGTGCGTAAACTCAAGTTACTTAAATTACAAGAACCCCCAACTGCCCTCTGCACAGACAATGGAAAGTGATATCCAAACTGAAAATGTCACTCTAGCTGTATCTGATGTACCGATTCTTGAGGATCTATGATCACTATACAATGAAAATGGTGAAGACATAGAAAATGGAAATGAATATAGAGAAACCAATGATGAGGAACTTAGTTTCCACAGAGTGAGTTTGAAAAAAGAGGATTGAACACCTTTTCTTCCCAGTTCTCGTTTTATACCACAAATGGCACGCGATAACTTCAATGTCTTCTCTGATAACGTGATACAGAATTTAAAAAATCTACAACATAAAACAGCACAATAAAAGAGAAAATTTAACCCGAAACAAATGCAAATTCAAAGAACGATAACAAAATCCAAAATGAAGATAGACTTTTGGTGAAACCCTCAGACAAAGGAGGGAATGTCGTACTTTGGGGACGAGAACTGTATAAGAGAGAGGCACTAAGTCAACCTAATAATAAAGAATGCTATAAACGGATTGAAATGAAGGACTACGAATTGGTGAAGGAAAAATTCTATGAGTGACTGGTATATTGGCATCAACAGGAACTGCTAACCTGAGATGAATACATGTTTATAAGGCAAAACAACCCAGTGATACCAGTCTTTTATATGGTACCGAAAGTACTTAAGAACATTAATTGTCCACCAGGAAGACCAATAATATCTTCTTGTAGTGGTCTATTTGAAAATACGTCTAAATACATCGATTATTACTTCAATCCAATTGTAAAATCTTTGACATCACATATAAAAGACTACCGATTTCTTGAAGTATATTTATGATGTACGATGAGATGAGACCATGGTTTTATTAACCCTTGACATAACACTCTACACCAGTATAACACACATCAATGGATTAAGAGCTACTGAATATTTCCTAAATATGAGGACCCATAAGATTTTTAAAACACAATAGAATGCTCTTAGAAACGATGGAATGGTGTCTTACACGGAATATGTTCCTTTTTGGCAAAGATTCGTTCCAGCAAGAACAGGGCACGGCCATGGGCACCTGCTTCGCCCCCAGTTACACTAATCTACATCTCGGCTGGTGGGAGGAGCAGTTGCTCGGAGGACCGGAGCTGGAACAATGGACTGATAACGTCCTATTATGGGTGAGGTTCATAGATGACGTTTTTGTGTTGTGGCAGGGCACGGAAACAGATATAGATGGCTTCATCTTGGACCTCAACTCAAATAATTTGAACTTAAAATTTGTAGGACACCATAGTAAAACCTCAATAGATTTCCTTGATATAAGAGTTAGAGCAGAGAGGGACAGATTAGAAACTACTATCTTCCGCAAACCATACCATCCTGCATGCGGGGAGCTCCCACCCTGCACCACTAATCAGGAGTATACCTTTTGGTGAGTTCTACAGGGCACGGAAAGCATGCAGCAATAAGATAGAGTATGAAAAAATAGAACAGGACATGACCAATCGGTTTTTAGAGAGAGGGTATCCACCGAAAATTGTATGTGGAGCCGCTTCTAAAGCAAGGAAACTAGATCGGGGTAAGGTACTATTTGAACCATCTAGAACAGAGTTAAGAAAGAAGAAACAGGAGGGTAAAGAAATTCAAAGATTCATTACGACTTTTAATACAAAGGACAAGGATGTGAGAGCCATTTTAAATAAGCATTGGTATCTCATTAAAAGAGATCCAATAGTTGGCCCAAAGGTTAAGAGACATCCTGAAATAATGTACGAAAGGTCAAAGTCATTAAAGGATCAAATAGTAGGTAGTAAATACAAAGAAAAAGAAAGAACCTCTACCTGGCTCCAACAAAAGATGGGTTTTAGAAAGAGTTTTAAGTGTAAAGCATGTCAGAATGGAGTTAACTTAATATGTTTTAGAACACCTTTTAATAAAACCATGAACGTCAGGGGCTTTCTAACATGCAGATCAAGTTTTGTGGTCTATATGCTGAAATGCCCCAGTGAAAAAATATGTATAGGTAGTACCACTTTGCCTGCCTATAAAAGGATACTACAACATTGTAGAGCAATTGCCAATACCGATAGAACATACCCGGTAGATAGGCATTTTGAAATATATCATCAAAGTGACACTGTTCTCATGCAATACAGTTGTATTGCGGAAATTCCAAAGAGAAGGTAACAGGGAGAAGGAACTCCGGGGGTTAGAGTCGTATTATATCCTGGAGTTGGACAGTGAAGAACCAAATGGTTTAAACATAGATGACGATTTATTGACATGCCTAGATTAAGGAGGGTTAACGAACCAGCACACACAGACCAATTTCTTTTAACAAGGTTTTTATTAACAGCAAAATGAGGGACATTAGACACTTTAGTACATATGCACTTGAAGGCTTAGCATTCTAATAAAAAATGAATTATATTATAATTGTGTATTGAAGGAATTTGGAAATAAGCATATGAATTTAAGAATATGTTGAGCCATTTGCACTTTACTAAAATGAAGTACTATTAGGAGTATTTGAGTATAATATACTAAAGCACTAGCACTTTATTAAGTACTTGCACCTTATGATAATCTTTGCACATGATGTATCTTAGTACTGTATATATATGAATTTAAATATAAAGTTCAGCACTAGCACTTTATTAATCTGAGTACTGTAGAAACATGAATTGATGGAGAAAGTGAGTTAAATTGCTAAGCACTCGCACTTTTCGGAGAGTGATGGTTGATATGACTTTTGGCTATTACAATAAGAGGCAGCTATAAAAATAAGCATGTTAGTTAAAAGACATTCACGTAATTGTAGTAGATATGCTAAGCAAACCACTAAGAAATGTGACAATAATTACGAATTGAGTTGTCTATATTTGCACTTGCAAAGGAGAATGTGAAAACTAGCAAACAAAGTAAAAAAAAATATACTAGAGGTTGGTGTAAAAAACATGCTAAAAGATGGCACCCATATAATGTAATGAACTGACAAGAGTTGATTGTGCCAGTCTTTGTCCTTCGTTGCGGTTTATGATAAACCATTTTAAAAATGTTTGGAATATGGTGCTCCGCATCGTGAAACGCATAGATGATGCCGTTACATTAAATAAAAAGTCGAGTGAAATTAGCCTCACGGAGTGCTGGATCCTTGCTGCGCGAGCAGTGTTTTTTTTATATATATGTATATACATATATAATATGGGAGCTAGTAGTCAGAGTGGGCCATGATCTGCAAAGATTGAGGGGGTATGCGTTATGACTGATAGATGTTCTTCTGAACCCCTAATGTCACTGGAGAGTAACATGCAATGAAGGCACCAAAAGGATTAACATTCAGTCTTTGGAAAATTCTTCGATATAATGATGCAAACAATTAACAACCATCTCCTTAACACTTGTTGTTTAGACTTAGCTTACTTTGAAATACAATCATGCAGAAAGGTTTATGTTACTTACCCTGTAAGCATCTGTTCTTGGCATGTTAAGCTGTAGATTTACATTTGCATACTCCTGCCATTTAGTGTTGGGGTCCGGATCTTAGCAAGTTGTTTTTCTTCGAAGAAGTCTTTTCCAGTCACGAGGCAAGGTGACTCCTTTTGGTGAGAATAAGGATGGGCATCGACTCCATTGTTAGGTTGTTTTCCAGCAAGAGGGTGTGAATGGAGTAACTAAATAATACAGAGATGTCCGTGCATGTATAATGTAAATAAGAACTGCAATGACAATAGGTGTACGGAGAGATGCTTACAGGGTAAGTAACATAATCCGTTCGAGGTATGTGTGCTGTAGATATACATGCTTTGCATAGACCAGTTGGCATAGACTGTATAGCAGTACTCTCCCAAAGCGGTGGCTAAGTGTTTTAGCACTGCTTGTCCTTCATTAGCCTGCTGATGTGCTAATACATCCACACAATAATGTTTGTTAAATGTGTGTGGTGTAGACAATGTAGCTGCTTTACAAAGTTCAGCTATAGGAATGTTACCTAAAAAGGCCACAGATGCTCCTATCTTACGAGTAGAATGTGCTCTAGGAAGTGTGGATAAAGTTCTTTTGGCTTTAATGTAGCTTGTTTGAACACATTTAACAATCCACCTAGAAATACCAGATTTAGAGATAGGTTTTCCTTTATGAGGGGAAGCAAAGGCAACAAAAAGTTGTTTTGTTTTGCAAAAATCTTTTGTTCTATCAATATTATATAATATAATAATGCTCTTTTGACATCTGATGTATGTAGCACTCTCTCTGCCATCAAATCAGGTTGAGGGAAGAAAACAGGTAACTCAACTGATTGGTTAATATGAAAAGCAGACACTACTTTTGGGAGAAATTTTGGGTTAGTTTGAAGAACCACTCTGTCTTTTTTGAAGTTGGAAGAATGGTTCTTCTAAGGTTAGTGCCCGAAGCTCACTGACATGTCTTAGTGAAATGATAGCAATCAAGAAAGTAACCTCCCAAGATAGGAATTGCAATGGACAATTGTGTAATGATTCAAAAAGTGGACCCATATGTCTTGTAAGAGCAATATTAAGGTTCCATGCAGGTGGAACTTTTGATGGTATTACTATTTTAAGACCTTCCATAAAAGCTTTAATGGCTGGTACTTTGAACAGAGATAAGTGTTATCTGTTTTGAAGATATGTCGCTGCAAAGTGTAGGTGTATGGATGTGTAGGCAAGGCCTGCACGTTGTAGATGCTATAGATAACAAATTATTTGTTGTATAGAAGAATCTTATTGGTCAATGGTTTGGTTATTACAATATATAACAAACCTTTTCCATTTCGCTGCAAAGCATGCTCTAGTGGTAGGTTTTCTTGCTTCCTTTAAGAATTGTCATGCAATCTGGTGGTACATATAGGTATTCAAACTATGACTTCAGGAGCCAAATCGCTAGTTTGAGATCCTAGGGGTTTGAATGTCTGATTTATCCATGGTTCTGAGTAAAAAGGTTTGAGGTGAGGTGAAGCTTCTGATGTGGAGCTACTGAGAGTCCTAAAAGTGTGGTGAACCATGGTCTACGAGCCATGTGGGAGCCACTAGAATAAGAGTGAGGGATGTTTGTCTGAGCCTCTGAAGCAGAAATGGAAGAAGAGGGAGAGGCGAAAAAGCGTAAGCAAATATCCCTGACCAATTAATCCACAGGGCATTGCCTTTGAATTGAGGGTGTGGGAATCTGGAGGCGAAGTTTGGGCACTTTGAGTTCTCTGCTGTTGCAAAGAGATCTATTTCTGGAAACCCCATTTGTGGACGTATGGGCGGAGAACTTGGGGGTGGAGTTCCCACTTGTGGACTTGTTGCTGCATCCTGCTGTTGTCGGAAAATGTGTCTTTCCGTCCCTGGAAGGTGTTCTGCTAGCAGTTGGATTTTGTGATGTATTGCCCAATGCTAAATATTCTGAAAGAGACTTGATAACTGTAGAGAGAGTGTGTGCTCCCCTATTTTTGTACACAGTACATAGCTATTATATTGTCCGTCCAGACCAGGACAACGTTCCCTATCAGGTGAGGTAGAAATGCTTTGAGCGCTAGATGAACAGCTAGAAGCTATAGGTAATTGATGTGGAGACTCTTGTGTTTGGTGTTCCAGAGACCATGCACTGTTAGATATTTTAGATGGGCACCCCATCTTGCAAGGGATGGGTCTGCTGTAAGCACGACCTGTGGAACAGGGTCGATAAAAGGCTGCCCTTTTGAGAAGTTTTGGGTGTTCCACCACTGCAGAGAGCGATGGGTGCAGCTGTCTACCAACGCTAGATCTTTTAGTTGACCCCGTGATTGATTCCATTGATGTGCTAAGCATTCCTGTAGAGGACGCATGTTTAATCTTGCATGGGATATTATGGCAATGCATGATGCCATCATCCCTAAAAGTTTCATGAAAGTTCTCATTGTTAGATATTGGTTCCTTTGAAATTGTAGTAGCAGTGTTTAAAAAGTGTGAATTCTGGCTGCATTGGTATAGCCTAAACCTGTTTGAGTGTTTGGGATAGCTCCCAGAAAGGGTTGCAGTTGTGTGGGTTGAAGATGGGATTATTGCACATTGATTGTGAATCCCAATTGATGAAGGAAATTTATTGTAATTTGAGTGTGTTGTCAACATTTGAGATTTGTGTTGGCTTAGATAAGCCAATCGTCTAGATAGGGGAAGATATGAATTTGTGGTCTTCTTAGATGAGCTGCTACTACTGCTAGACAATTGGTGAATACTCTGGGTGTAGGAGTTGCTCCAAATCGGAGCACTTTGAATTGATAGTGTTTTCCTGCTAGACAAATCTGAGATATTTGCGTTGTGCTGGGTGAATAGGGATGTGAAAGTATGCATCCTTTAAGTCGAGTGCTGACAAAGTTGCCTTGCCTAAAGAGGGGAAGCACTTGATGAAGTGCGACCATATGGAAGTGTTCTGACAGTATGTATAAATTCAGATGGGGGGCAGAGCTTGCTCGCGACCAAGATGGTCGCTTGAGCGTGTAGCTCCACAACACCTGCACACCATCCGTTAAATATTTGCCTTCAGAGGTGCATTGCAGCCGGAATTGAAGAGGTGTGGAGGGCTCTTACTCCGACAGCGCCACGTTGACTGATGACGGAGGGAGGACGGCTGGAGTGAGGTCCGCGTGACTGTGCCTGGATCCCCGGTCTCCCCTGACTGACGGAGCCGCATTGGAGCTGAGGCGGCGAGCTGTGTCTGGTGCCCGGCGCGGAGGTCCTCCCAGCTCCCCCTCTGTGGCTTCTATGCAAACTGAAGTGAACCCCTCTCGAGGCTCGCAACCGCCAATTTTGCTGGGCTGGGCGGCTTGAAATGTGGTGGAGGACGACGGCGCCCTCTATCCTACCCCTTGGCCTGGATCGTCGCCGCAGCTGTGGTGGGAGGTGAGGTGGCCTGGGGATCTGGCGCTGTGTGCTGTTGATACGGAAGCGGCTTTCCTGTGGAGCCAAGTACCTGCACCCTGTGCCGCCTGTCTGAAATCCCTGCTGCCAGCCACACAACATCCGGGTGCCTCGCAATCAGGGGCAAGAGATCGCCATATTGGCTTGCTAAAGCCCGGCACTGCCCTGATGAGCGTGCTGCCGTGAAGTGCGATGTGGTGAAAGGGAGTCTACCAGGTTCATTAGAGTCGCTGGGGGGAACCCTGCGGAGTAGGAGCGACTCCCTAAGACCACCTGCAAGCCCTCCCAGCCCTTCTGCCAAAATGGGCATGAGACGCCATCTTGCGAAGCCTCCTGCAGGCCACACAGTCTCCTGAACCCCCTGAGGTAGGGCTGCTCGGCCGCCATCTCGGTTTCCCATAGCATGGCCTTGCACCGGTGGACGCAAATCTGCAGGGAGCAGTGGGGAGCGCCTGTCCTCCTAGCCATCACTGGCGGCCCTGAGTGGAGTGGGTCCCTCCGTTGCCTTTTCTAATGCTACACTTCAGCGGATTGTTACCTCTCTTTGCCCTAGTGTACCTCTAATGTGTGTGCTGGCCTAGACGAGCTTGGTCACGGACTGCTGCTGCCTTTCCACTGTCTACCGGGGGAGTAGGGAAATACTGCTGAAGAGCGTCTGGGCGATCCAGAGCTGTGCCTGCTGGGCGCTACGACCTGCTATGACCACCTGGAGGCGACGTTTTCTCTGTGTGTGCCTGGATACTTCAGTCCTCCTACCCTCCCGGCTGCCTTGCACCTACGGCGGACACTGAGCGATATACTTGCTGCGCCCCAAGGGAGGATTACGGATTTAAACTGTTGGTCTGTGGGAGGAACTGGGCTGCCTGCTAAAATCCCTAGCACTGGGCAGGAGGTGACCCACCCTGCTACTATACTTGCCCAAACAGCTGCCAAAAGAGCCTGGCTGCCCATCTTCCTACACAGCGGCACCACCACACTTGCAATGGGCAGAGTGGATAAAACACAACCGAAGCTCTCCTTCGACCAGAGGAAGCCTAATAAGCGAGACACTGTGACGGAGGAGGTTGAAGACGCGCAAGACCCGCCTCAGGTGGAACCTGAGAGCGACATCCGCTCTATGCTTGCAGCAATGGAGAAGGGCCTACAGGGCAGTCTTTCGGTATTGGGCACTAAGATAGACTCTCTCTCCTAGCGCATGGACGGAATGTCCGAACGAATGGACAACCACACGCAGCTCCTTGATATGGCGGAGCGCCGTGTCACGGAGGTCGAGGAAGTGCAGCAGACGCTAGATGTGGGCCACAAACAACTGGGAAAGGTTATGCATGTCCTACAAGACAAGATGGATGACTTGGAGGCGCGTTCGAGGCGTAGCAACCTCAGAATCACGGGCCTTCCGAATCCACCCCCACTGGCAACATGGAGCAGGTTATTGAAAAACTTTTGGTTTGTGGTCGAAAGAGTGCATCGATCCCTGGGGCCAAGACCGGTTCCAGGAGCACCCCCAAGACAGATCATTGCGAAGCTCCTTAACTATTGCGACAGAGACTCTGCACTACGCGCGGCCAGTTTGAAGGCTCTACTATATCGCTGTTTCCTGACTTTGCCATCAAGGTGCAGGAGGCACGCTGACAATTTGCTCCCTTGAAGAAACAACTGCGAGAGAGCTGCATAGACTACGCTATGCTCTACCCTGCCAGACTTTGCTTCAATCATCAGGGCCAATCGCTCTCCTTTACGGACCCGAAGGCCCTACAGAAGGCTCTACTGGGGTATTGTTTTCAATGGGGAGTGGGGGTAAGACCTCTGAGCGCTGTACTGATGTTCTTGCACTTGCTATTAGCCTCTGGTGCTGCTCAGAAGGTCAGTTTTTCGACTAGGCCTAGTTGGGGTGGGCCCGGCATGGGTGGAGGGAGGGGAGGGGCGGGGGTTTCAGTCAGACAGGGTTAACGGGAGTCACCGCAAGATTTGTACAGTTGCTATGCACACAGCAGGATCTTATGGCTGACACTGACAGGGGCAACTCGACAGGGTTTGACAACGCAGACCGCTCCACTCGCAGGGTGGGCGCACAGGGCACTTTACGCGCACTCACATGGTCTTAACGACCACAGTAAATTACGTAAAGTACTAGCATACCGGACTAAACATTACATAGATGTCGCATTGCTACAGGAGACACACCTACCTCTCACTAGCCCGATGTTTCACAGCAGAGGCTTGCACGGGAACACGCACACTGCGGGATTCACCATGCACGCCCGGGGGGTGCTAACTTGGGTTCGCCCAAGATCGGCCTTCACTCTGGAGCCCCTACATACAGACGACAATGGTAGATATGTGATCTCTAGATGCAGGGGAAATGGTCTTGACTTGCTGATTATTAACGTGTATGGACTCAACTATCATTGCCCTGATTTTTATGTGTAGCTGTTCGACAGAGTGCAGGCTTATGAGGGAGGGTACCGATTATGTGGCGGGGACTTTAACTTAGTTTTAAAGCTGGAATGCGACCGCTCTGGGGGACCGGTCAGAAGTGCTACAGCCTCGGCTCGCACACTTGCAGCCACTATGCTACACACAGACCTGTGCGACGTATGGAGACAGCGGTTTCCAGATAAGGGGGGGTTTACACACTGCTCGGCACACCACAACTTGCACACACGCATTGATTACTGGTTGGTTTCTAGACGGCTATATAATCAGGTGCGTACATGTGAGGTACTTGCGCGCACCCTCTCGGATCACTCCCCGGTCCTGGTTGCTGTCACCACTCCCTCTAAGAAAATACCTCCATTTACTTGGAGATCTCCTCCGTATTCTTTGCTGGATGCGGCATTCAAGACAGACTTAGCAGAAGCAATAGAAACATACTTTGACAAAAATGTGGGATCAGTAGAAGGTTTCCAGGTGGTGTGGGAGGCGTTTAAGGTGTACATCTGAGGTGTCACGATATCCAAAAACTCAGGAGTTCTTAAAGCGTAGCGTAAGAGGCTGTCAGATCTTGAGACCACATTGGCAGACCTGGAGACGCGGCAGCAACAGGGTATGGATGAAGAGGTGATGCGAGAATTCAAGACTCAACTGGGGGAATTTCATGATACTGCAGATGCCGAAATAAAACACCTAGGCAAATATGCCACTGCTCGCACTTACGGAGAGGGTGAGAGACCAGGTAGAGTTCTTGCAGAATTGCTGAGGAATCGCCGGATCCACTTCGGAGTCACAGGGCTGCACTCTGAGGATGGGGACTCGCTGACAGGTGACCTTGCTGTAGCAGAGCGATTGACAATTTTATCCATCGTTATACTCTTCGCGAAGTACAGGCTCCGAGGAAGAAATTTTAGACTATTTGACACACATCAAATTGCCATGGCTGACCGATACGCACCGGGAATTTCTGATGCGGCCAATAGAAAAAGAAGAAATACTTCTTGCCCTCTCTGGTATGAGAGCGGACAGAGCCCCCAGGATAGATTGCCTGACAGTAGCTTTCTATAAAGCGTCCTTGACCTCCTGCTGCCGCACTTGGCTTCTTTATTTGATGATATGTGCGTGTCCGGCACTATGCCGCCCTCAATGAGAGAGGCTATCATAGTTACCATCTTAAAGCCGGGGAAGCCGCCAGAGGAGTTTTCTTCATATCGCCCTCGCTCACTTCTCAACGTAGACACCAAGCTCTTTGCTAAGATTCTGGCCAATCGACTTGTCCCTCTTGTCCCCATGTTGGTCGCCCCGGTGCAGGCCGGGTTTGTCCCGGGACGCAATATCACTTATAATCTACGCACAGTGTTTGACGCTCTTCAACACACCGTCCCGGAGACTCGTGCGGTGGCGGTTTGCGTATGGGCGTTGGTGAGGTTTTTCTGCAGCTGCTAGGAATACTCTACAGCTCATCCACGGCCTGCATTAAAATAGGAGATTTGGTGACGGATCCGATATGCATCTCGCGTGGCACGAGGCAGGGCTGCCCGCTTTCTCCGATCCTTTATGCTTTGGTCGCTGAGCCCTTGGCCTGCGCTCTGCGAGAGTATTATAGATTTAAAGGTATCCGTATCCCGGGGTATGAACTCATTGTCTCAGCGTACGCCTATGATACGCTACTTTACGTACGAGACCATGAACGACACCTATCACCGGTCTTGAGGGAGGTGGTGCTCTTTGGAGGGGTGTCGGGATTACGTGTCAACTGGTCCAAGTCCATTGTCTTCCCTATTACCCCTTCCACGGCCCAGTTTGACCTTGATTACACACTACAGTGGGCGACAGATTCAGTGCGTTATCTTGGCATTCAAATACACTCTGACTCGGACGTGGTGTTCAGGGAGAATTATGGTGTATTGGTGAGCAAGCTGGAAGATGAAGTGGACCGTTGGATACGCTTGCCTTTGACTCTTCTGGGTAGAATCTCAAAAATGAAAATGGTGGTGCTCCCCTGTCTCCTGTTCCTCTTCACTAATGTCCCGATGTTCCTCCCTGGTGCCTTTAAGAAACTCACCACCCTGATGGTTCGGCTAGCCTGGGCGGGCAAGCAGCCACGAGTTAAGTGGCAAACTCGAACGCTACCTTATCACATGGGTGGGCTGGGAGCACCGGATTCTGATCTTTATTATAGAACCGCGCAGAATGCTCATGCACATTCTTGGATACACAGTCTGCCGGATATCCCGCACCTACACATTGAGCGAGAGGTGACTTCCCCGCGCCCTCTGCCTGTGCTGCTGTTTGCCCCACCAGACCGAAGGACTTGTATCCTCGATTCGATCAATGCTACCACACATGCCTGGCATCACCTGCTAAAAATGCAAGCAGGGGCTATTTTGTATTCACCTTTGGCGCCTCTGGAGTGGTGCCACTGGCTGCCACCATGCAGAGATCAAAGGGTGGTTCGCGCACTCACATTATAGGGATTAACACTGTAGGGGACCTATTTGAGGGTGGCACTGCGAGGGAGTGGGACTCGGTGGCTTTGGAGGGCGACACCTACATTCCTCACTAGGTTTCAATTTCACAGGGCGCGTCAGGCACTGCTGCAGCTGCTGGGGACTGATCTGACTGAACCCCCGGAAGTGACTGCACTCACACCGATCATTAAAACGCGGGCTATACCGGGACTGGTTTCCAAAATCTACAAACATGCTATGTCGTACAGGGAGAATCACTATACCAAAGCCTGCTTGGCCTGGCAGAACAACCTAAATAAGGATATAGACGATGATATGTGGCTATACTGCTGCCTCAGCACGAAACGGGTATCCCTTAATGGCAGGCACCGCCTGGTGCACTTTAAATTTCTCAATAGAGTCTACTATACCCCAGAAAGGCTATGCAAGTATGGACTACGGGATAACTCAAATTGTGAGAGATGTGGCGAGCGAGTAGTGGATTTTGCACACTTGGCTTGGCTTTGTCCTGGGGTGGCTAAGTTTTGGGTTACAACAAACAAATGATGGACGGAATGCTGACAATGCAGACATTCTCCCCCAGTCAAGAGATCTGGGTTAAATCCATCGTACTTTTGCCCACTACGCCACCCCAGTTTAGACATGGCCATATGCAAATCAGTCTTGACCCTGTGCCTCATGGGAACAGTCCAGCCCGAACTGCCAAGTCATGTCTTCCCTGGACCAGAATCAGGAATCCTAGGACCGGTTTCTGGCTATCAGCCGTCATCAGCCAGGATAGCTTGACTCCAGTGGCGTAGTGAGCACGGGTCCCACGTCTGGGAATACCCATCCCACTTAGGGCGAAAAGCGTTACAACAAACAAATGATGGACGGAATGCTGACAATGCAGACATTCTCCCCCAGTCAAGAGATCTGGGTTAAATCCATCGTACTTTTGCCCACTACGCCACCCCAGTTTAGACATGGCCATATGCAAATCAGTCTTGACCCTGTGCCTCATGGGAACAGTCCAGCCCGAACTGCCAAGCCATGTCTTCCCTGGACCGGAATCAAGCATCCTAGGACCGGTTTCTGGCTATCAGCCGTCATCAGCCAGGATAGCTTGACTCCAGTGGCGTAGTGAGCACGGGTCCCACGTCTGGGAATACCCATCCCACTTAGGGCGAAAAGCGTTACAACAAACAAATGATGGACGGAATGCTGACAATGCAGACATTCTCCCCCAGTCAAGAGATCTGGGTTAAATCCATCGTACTTTTGCCCACTACGCCACCCCAGTTTAGACATGGCCATATGCAAATCAGTCTTGACCCTGTGCCTCATGGGAACAGTCCAGCCCGAACTGCCAAGCCATGTCTTCCCTGGACCGGAATCAAGCATCCTAGGACCGGTTTCTGGCTATCAGCCGTCATCAGCCAGGATAGCTTGACTCCAGTGGCGTAGTGAGCACGGGTCCCACGTCTGGGAATACCCATCCCACTTAGGGCGAAAAGCGTTACAACAAACAAATGATGGACGGAATGCTGACAATGCAGACATTCTCCCCCAGTCAAGAGATCTGGGTTAAATCCATCGTACTTTTGCCCACTACGCCACCCCAGTTTAGACATGGCCATATGCAAATCAGTCTTGACCCTGTGCCTCATGGGAACAGTCCAGCCCGAACTGCCAAGCCATGTCTTCCCTGGACCGGAATCAAGCATCCTAGGACCGGTTTCTGGCTATCAGCCGTCATCAGCCAGGATAGCTTGACTCCAGTGGCGTAGTGAGCACGGGTCCCACGTCTAGGAATACCCATCCCACTTAGAGCGAAAAGCGTTACAACAAACAAATGATGGACGGAATGCTGACAATGCAGACATTCTCCCCCAGTCAAGAGATCTGGGTTAAATCCATCGTACTTTTGCCCACTACGCCACCCCAGTTTAGACATGGCCATATGCAAATCAGTCTTGACCCTGTGCCTCATGGGAACAGTCCAGCCCATACTGCCAAGCCATGTCTTCCCTGGACCGGAATCAAGCATCCTAGGACCGGTTTCTGGCTATCAGCCGTCATCAGCCAGGATAGCTTGACTCCAGTGGCGTAGTGAGCACGGGTCCCACGTCTGGGAATACCCATCCCACTTAGGGCGAAAAGCGTTACAACAAACAAATGATGGACGGAATGCTGACAATGCAGACATTCTCCCCCAGTCAAGAGATCTGGGTTAAATCCATCGTACTTTTGCCCACTACGCCACCCCAGTTTAGACATGGCCATATGCAAATCAGTCTTGACCCTGTGCCTCATGGGAACAGTCCAGCCCGAACTGCCAAGCCATGTCTTCCCTGGACCGGAATCAAGCATCCTAGGACCGGTTTCTGGCTATCAGCCGTCATCAGCCAGGATAGCTTGACTCCAGTGGCGTAGTGAGCACGGGTCCCACATCTGGGAATACCCATCCCACTTAGGGCGAAAAGCGTTACAACAAACAAATGATGGACGGAATGCTGACAATGCAGACATTCTCCCCCAGTCAAGAGATCTGGGTAAATCCATCGTACTTTTGCCCACTACGCCACCCCAGTTTAGACATGGCCATATGCAAATCAGTCTTGACCCTGTGCCTCATGGGAACAGTCCAGCTCGAACTGCCAAGCCATGTCTTCCCTGGACCGGAATCAAGCATCCTAGGACCGGTTTCTGGCTATCAGCCGTCATCAGCCAGGATAGCTTGACTCCAGTTTTGGGGGCAGGTATTTTTGGAACTCGCAGAGATCACGGGGCGGGCGCTCACGCCGGACCCGGCTCTTGCGCTGCTGGGCTACTCCAAGCCCCTGCCTAAGGGAGTGCGCAGGCTGGTTGACATGGGCCTCTTGATGGCTAAACGAAGAGTGACCATGTGCTGGTCCAGGGGCCCACTCCCTACGTTAAAACAGTGGGCTTCTGACATGTTATACTGCTCTACCCAAACAGAATGCTATAGTGAGCTCCTACCCCCCGCAATAGACCTAAGAATTTTTGGTCACTGTATACTATGTATCGGGCCGGACAAAGTAATGAGGACAGTGACCCCCCCGGGTGACAGGTGGTCAAGTGGTACATGACTCAGTAATATATCATTCCCGATATGGTGTGCGTGGTTCCGACTAGTCCTCACAGTAATTTATGCAAACGAGGGAACGGGAGGGATATCACGAGATAGTGCCACTCTATGTTAGTGGTGACGTGCCGCTTTCTGGTCGCCCTGCTATGGGAGGTGGATATGTGCTGGAGTGGGTCTGTATAATTTCGCCTGTCCTAAACCCTGTCGTGCTATGTACAATTTGTCTTCCCATAAAGCTTAGCGTTTCACTGTTATAACTGAAATGTCTGTGAAAAATGTGCTGTGGAACATGTAAGTGGTGCTTCTCCTGTCAATGTTATAATACAATAAAGTGTTTAATAATTTTGTTTTTTTTATAAGTTCAGATGTCTGAGGTGTAATATTGGGCAAAGAGAACCATCCAAACTGGTTCTATAGCTCCTTTTGTTAGAAGAGCTTGTACTTATTGTTTGAGCAGTTGTTGGGTTGCTGGCGCTCTAGAAGGGGGTTTGTGAATGCAAAATAGAATCTTGAGTAAATTGAATTGGTGAGCTCCAGGCAATTACCATGTTGGATAATGTCCAACACACATTTGTCTGATGTTATTGACTGCCAAATGGGAAGAAATTGATGGCATTTTTCCATCCGTAACCACCCATGTAAAATCCTCAACAGGGAGTGGAATGATTTTGTGGTGTATAGGAAGATGTGTTGGCATCTGTGGACGTACTTTTCGAGCCTCCCCAATAAAATGAGCGGTGAAAGGAGCCTCTGTTAGAGGGTGACTGTAGTGCCCCAATAGATTTTGCTACTTCTGTGTCTTTCTTCATTTTTTCAAGTGATTCATCCACTTGAGGACCAAAAAGATGTACTTTGTCGAATGGGGCATTTAGTATTGTTTGTTGTACTTCTGGTTTAAAACCAGAGATTACTAACCATGTGTGTCTTTTGAGGACAATACTAGTGTTGACTCCTCTGGCTGAAACATCAGCAGCATCTAACGCACACCTAATAGAGGAATTGGAAATCGTTTTCCTTCCTTTACTAGTTCCAGCCCTCTTTTTCTGTGCTTCTCTGGGAGATATTGGATTAAGTCTCCCAGTGGGCCCTACCATATCTAGCCAAAAGACCTTGTGAATTGGTTATACGCCAATGGTTGGCTGATTGTGCAGCCAATCTTTTACCTGAGGCACCTATTAGCTTGGACTCTTTGTCTGGAGGGGGTGCATCCCCTGTAGTTTGTGATTTTGCTCTTTTACGAGCACTAGACAAAACTAAGAAACCTAAAGGAAACTGGCCCTTAATAAAATTGAGTCAGATGGCGGGGTTTTATATTTTTTTATCCACCCTTTGTATTATTATACGTGACCTCACTGGATCTTTAAAATGTCCTCAGCATGCCTCATCATAACATTTAACATAGGTAATGACTGTGTTGTCCTATGTGTGGTCCCTAATGTTTCTAATAAGAAATCTTCTTCCAAAGATTCCTTGTATAAAGTAACTCCATGGTATGTAGCTGCCCTGGCAATTAACTCTTAGTATGAGGTGTTGCCATCAGAAGGGGAAGGTTTAGCAGGGTATAGATCTGGGTCTGCATCTGTAGGAGGGTCTATATTGTAATCATCCCATGGATCTGGTGGTTGTTGTCCATATCCTGTATCAGGATCTATACCTGGAGAGCCCTGTGGTGTAATGTCTAAAGGGTCTGATGGTGGTATAATATGTACTGGTGAAGAGGGTGGAGGAGTATGAGAAATAGGGTGAAGAGGGCAGGTAGCCATGTCCTTCTTTTTAAGAAGGATTTTCTTTTGGAGGATGGTATCACTGGTTTTGTAGTAATATGTCCAGTGCCTGGATTTATAAACAGTTTTTTCTGTTTTGGATCCAGCTTTTGTTGCATGGTTTCCAGAATTGGCTCCGGAGGCTTTTGAAGCGCATCTTTCCGTTCGGTGCCGAACTTTTTGGGACTGAGCTGGATTTGTGTTTTTTGTCTTTCGGAACCAAAGCTTTAGGTGGCGCAGGTGTAGTATCTCGAATCGAGCTCAAGCCGGAAGGCTTGACATGCGCTTTCGATGCTGAGCCAGAGGGCGGGGCGTTCGAAGCAGACTCTCAGTGCCTACCATGGCCGAATGGCAGTGGTGGCCCAGAAACCTTATCTTTGATTGAAGCGGGTTTTGTGGGTAAAGGGGCTTTGATACTCATAGGCACCTTGACCAGCTGCAACGTCCTTGGACTCCAGTACTCTCTCCAGCTCGGAATCTGAATCTTTGACGGAGAAGGCCTCTTCTTCCTCTGCTGCAGATGCTTCCATTTCTTCCTGTTTTATATCTTCCCCGAAGATATCGAGGGTCTCTCCGATGTTTGTCGCTGCATTTCTGTCAGTCGTGCCCGGTGGTCTCGGAGGGTCTTTTTCGAGAGGAATGAGCAACAGGGGTCGCAGTCTTCTTCCTTGTGATCCGGAGACAAGCACAAGTTACAGACTTTGTGAAGGACAATGCATGGATATTTGGAGTGGCAATGAGGGCAAAATTGGAACGGAGCCGGTTCCATTGGCAGATTACTTGATGTTGGTCTCTTGAGTGGAAGTGAAAGAAATGGGCTAGGTCTGAAGGCTGCGTTTAGAGTTTGTCGATCCAACTGTGAAAGTTTTCTGATTTTCAATAAGTGGAGGATGGGAAAATGCATTTGAAACCATACCAACGCGGGTACAGTGGGTTGCAAACCGAAGGGATGGCGATGAACGGTCTTGAACCAGAGCACAGCACACCACGTCCGAACCCGATGGCGGAAAGAAAACAATCAAACAATGGAGTTGCCTACATGCACTATCACCGAAAAGAGGAGTCCCCTCGCCTTGTGACTGGAAAAGACTTCTTCGAAGAAAAACAACTTGCAAACATCCGGACCCAACATTAGATGGCAGGAGTATGGAAAGCATGTGTATCTAGAGCACATAAGTTGAACATGTATTTTCCAAGGTACTTCAGAATTATCACTGCTTTAAGTCAACACATAATTTTAGTTCTAGAAATTCAAAAACATAATTACAAAAAAGAGGGAGATGAATAATAAGAAACAAACTTGTTTAATATCACATTGCACTGGGGCTTATGGTAGACTGTAGTACAATATGTAACACTCCCCACCCCAACCCAATATACATATAAATCTGTAAATCGACAATATGGAAAGCCACCCCCCACCCAGACCCCCAATAAACATATAAATCTGTAAATTGACACTTGTTTAAAAAAAAAAAAAAAACACATTGAAAATAAAACCCAGTAACTGAGCACTCACAATATTAATACCTTAAGGCACAAATTCAAGTATTAGCGTAACAACATCCATGAAACACACAATTGGTTTTTTTTGCGTCTGTTTAAAGTGTTTTATAAAATATTACCTCATAGCTGATAAATGTTATCGTGTGTTCACAAAGGATCAGGGAAGAGAATAAGGAACTTAGATTTGAAATATACAAAACAATTCTTCATAGGATGCTTCTTCACAGGATTCATATGTTAATTAACACTACTAAAACTTAGTAGCACATATCAAAACTACTCCATTTACAGGCCTTGAAATACGCAGCTTAGCATAGATCTTATATTTTCGATTTAACTGCGGTAGCATTGATACCTTTTATCAGAGAACATGACATTAAATTATAATCTAAGTAGGGCGGCATGCCCTTCATCTCGAAGCAGGAGATAAAAATGTCAAAATGCTAATTCAGTTCTAGGAACAGTCAGGAAAAATAGCTCTGTTTCGCTCTTCAGCAGAGCAACATACCATCATTTGAACATTATACAATCAAGAAACGAGTGATAAAGGAGTTATGGTGACACTGTCTGCAACACTTTTCTACTAAATATCATAAATTAAAAACAAGAAGATATTTGATTTACGGTTCAAAGGGGTAGTGAATGGAATTTGCTAGTTTGTACCACACAGCAACATTATGTCTCTAATATCAAACTAAGGACGTATTGCCTTGAACTCAAGGGAGTGAACCCTGTATTTACGAATAGGAGTTTCCCCAATCTATGCCTTGAAAATTCAGACTAAGATCTTTTTGGCAGCCCGACTGCTGCTGAAGCAGTTTCAACTTGACGCTGTGGCCCTTCTGCTCCCAACAGTGCAGGACTACAGCTTATCGGGGGAAACCCACAGGACGGAAAAGGTAAGCCCGTGCACTCCCTATATCACCTTTTTTTGGTATGGAAAGGTGGTCTACGAAATGTATTGTACCTCTTGACAAGATAAATCCCTCTAGGTGCTTTTATGTGCCTTCAAAACTGATGAAATGGACTCTGGAATGTACTTTACTCCCAATCTTTAGCAGCAATGTAATGCATATCTTCAACGAGTAGATGTGTCTATAACCAGAGTGAATGACAAGAATAAATACAGGTGCCAAAGCAGCCAACTAAAAGCACCACAGAAAACATTTCTGATCTGGCAGCATCAATATGAATGAAACAAGCCCTGTGTAAGCTTTTTTTCAACCTATCCTACCAACCAACAGACGGTGATCTCACATATACGCACTTCACTGCACAGTGAAGCCAGGGCTGTGGGTCGCAAGTATTTTACACACACATTAATGCAGCTCTGCCTCATACAGGAAAACTACTGTGAGCTGATGCAGGCTAATGGTCCTTCTATGTACGTCTTAAGGGTTATAAACCGACCTACACTGTCAACAATAATGTCTTCCCGAAATGCACATTAGAGTGTACATGGTGTTTTTGGATCTCCACCACTCAGAACTTGTTAATTCAGCAAGTGATACGATATGTTTAGGCATCTGCTCTCAAGTGCAGTGTTCCGTTTGAGACAGCAAGGCAATACGTATCGACACCTCGCTTTAAGTAGAGAAGATTAGCAATGTAAGTCACCTGTGGCAGCGAGTGGTAGATAAGAGGTGCCGTGTCACCACCACTACCGCAGCAACGAGGAAATGTATTTTGGCATAGAAGAATTTTAACATTTTCTTAAGACAAGGCAGCATTTGTGCTCCGTTTTCACCCCCTCTTCAGTTTGTCGGTCATTCTGGTTTGGAGTGTGTTGTGTTTAAAATTCACAAACCTACATCAAAATCAAGCTTCAATATTTACAGGTATATTTTCTGTTATTTACAGACTGCAAACCCGGAGTAGCCTGAGCTGCAATCTAAGCAATGGCATACATGTCCATGCCTCCATGATCCATTCGAGGATGCCAAGTATTTACACTACTGAAGCAAATCCGAAAGATGAGCAAATCCAACGTGTTTTTGTACTGCACAATGTTACCAAATGTAAAAGCAATTTGAGAATACACATCTTTCTCAAGGGTCGTGACAGACCACCGTTTTCTGTAGGTTAGTTCCGGATTCTCCCTACCTCACACACTCTCTCACACCTAATAGCATTAACCCAATCTCCTGGATGAAATATTTATTTTACACTTGAGGAAATCAGCATTCCGTTTCTTTGCTGTCGACTCGTCCTTGGCGTTGTAATCTGAAGGAGGAAGCCTTTTCACTCCGAGTGACAGGGTGGTCGGTCAGGTCCTCGAAGGATTTTGCTGCGGAGCTACTGTTGGGGAAGGGGTCCTCGTCAAACTCGTCGTCAATGTGCGAGTCAGTGCTGGGGTCTTCCTGAATGGTGTCCATTCGCTGATGATCCAGTTTGGGCCCCGCAGAAGGCATGGCACTCATAGGCTGCAGCGGCTGGAAGCGGCTTACAGGTTGTGAGGAGGGGAAGGGTTTGACTATCCGGACAGAGGCGGAATCCATGCTGCTCAGCATTTCAACATTCTGGAGAAAACATGAACAAAGTTATGTGTTTAAAAAAGCATGTGAACAGCACAGGCTCAGAACTGTGTAATGCACATTCTTACGATGGTGAACAACACTTTTATTTAATGCAGTCTACACTCAGCAGCATCCAGGATTAATGTTACAGTTGGCAAGTAACAAACCAGCTGAACTGCTTGAAAAGCATAGACTGATCAGACTACCCTCGCTGACTGCAGCACAAACCTATAAAGGTTACTTTTTGAAGTGCACGGGATCAGAAATTTTAATCTACAATATTTGCCAGAAACCACATAGCCACACAGTCTGTGCCTCTCGCCTGAGTGGTGATCCATCTCATTGCTGTTTAACATTGCATACATCCATACTGACAGATATTATCACGTCATGCTCCTATGCATTTACCTGTACAGAAAGCTTATTACATTTTGAACATGTAAGAAAGTGTTAATTTCAAGTAAGAAAACATAACTTGTTTCCTGTTCACAAACTGTCGATACTCTGCCACTTATTAGCAGAACAGAAAACTGTTTCTTGCAGCTGTTGGTTGCATATCTGGTTATCACGTGTGTCTGTATCTACGTACAGACATCCTCTTCCCTCATGCATGGACACTTTACTTTTATACACCTACTTCTCTCACGCGCAGAAACTTCATACTCTGGGAACCTAAACCCTATTCCTTATGCTTAGCTCATGCTCTCACCTTCTTAACCCTAAGTAACCTCTAGAAACATCACAAAATAAAATGATGGACAGTGTTGAAACTTTTCAAACATTCACGCCCAGTCACAGATCTGAGTTTAATCCACCGTTATTTTGCTCGCCACGTCACGCCAGATCTGTGACTGGGCATGTTTGAAAAGTTTCAGCATCCCATTCATCATTTTATTTTGGGATGTTGCTATACGCTGATGAGGGGTGATACCCCAAAACTGGTCCCAGGATGCCTCTTTCTGGTCCAGGGAGAACCTGACCTGGCAGTTTGGGCTGGCCTATTTTCATGGGGAGCAGGGGCAATACTGATTTACATATGGCTGGGTCCAAACTGGGGTGACGTGGTGAGCAAAATAACAATGAATTAAACCCAGATCTGTGATGGGGGATGAGTGTTTGAAAAGTTTCAACACTTCGTCCATCATTTTATTACGTGACGTTCCTAGATAGCATCTACCACAAAGTTCTAGGTGCCTTATGCTGCAAGACGTTTGCAGAAGCGCACCTGCACTGTCTCTATATGCTGTCTGGAGAACGAAGATCTGTGCATAAAGTACTCTGTGTCCAACTATTGTAATATTATCTCTGAAGTACAGTCTTCATGCAGAAAAAAGTGACCACATCTCACAGTTAAAACATTCCATTTTTAGGAAAAGAAGTCAAGAAGTAAGTTTAGTTCCAGAACCCTGCATCGTCTGAGGCCTTCTTCCAATAGTGAAGAAGTGAGTCTGATGAGGTGGTGGCTGCCTCTGAAAGGAAAATACATGTCCGGCAATAGGAACAAAGAGGCAAAATAACTTGAGGTATACAGAAAAAAAAATCTATTAATCTGATGGGCACGCTCAGACCGACCACCCACACCTTTGGTATGAATTTGGCAATATAGGCCCCTTGGTCGGTAAAAATGTACAGCAGACATATCATTTCTCAGTCAACCTTATCAATGAAGCAAGTCAGCAGAAGATGCTGATGTTCAGAGATCTCCTAGTTCCCGGGAGCTCGTCTCTCTTGCTAGCATACAAGGTTGAAGTCTCTGAATGAAAATCCTGAAGTAAAGAAAAATACATCAACTTGCCGTTGGAGGGGAAGAATGTTTTTGATCCATCAATGGATCAGGTACTGCAGTGGCACAAAACCATCACAGTTAGGTCCAGTTTGTAAGCTCCACAAAAGCAGTGTTAGGCAGCCCACCCGATGTTTAACAGGCCAAGATATTTCACAGAATGGATCTCCTGAGACCTCTGATCATCGTGACTGGGCCTGCCCTGCTGGGCCCCGACCCTGCGTTGCTGCGACGGTGAATGCCACGTACCTTCCACTGGATCACCTTGATGACCTATGACCTGATCCCACTTGTTTGGCCTTGCTGCAGCCGGAGAGAACCTGTGTGGCCAGACTGTCCTACGGGGGCGGCTATTAACACCTGTTTGTTGCGGTTGACACCTCAATTTAACAGTTCAAGAGAGGAAAAGAAGACAACGCCTCAGAAGTCTAATGTTAAGGGGATTTGACCAGCTGCACTCTAGGGGGGAATATAATCTACTAGAAATCGGACTTTAAATGCTAGAGGCTTATTATCCAAGGAACAAGAGCAATGAAGAACAATATGTGCTGGTGGACAAAACAATACTCTTTGTGATTTGAATTCAGTTGTAAATCCTTTCCTTGCTGTGCAAGATCATAGGAAAAAATTCTACATAATCGAAACTGATGTCTTTACAAATGCCATCCAATCAACAAACAGTCAGAGTGAAGGGTCGGGGAGGCACGGGATGCCAGCAAGAACTAAGATGTTAGGGTGGACAGGGAGGAGCAAGAGTGGGGAGGTATCCAGGGTGGAAAAGGGAAGAATTTGCCCTGCGTGGGAGTAACTCATGTTTCAGTTGTAGCCAACAGGGAGGCTGGAAGTGCGATTGCCTAGATTTATGCCAGGATTCGCATGAACAGCCAGGACACTGATTGCCCACCTCCCACACCGAATCAATACCCAAGACTCTAGTACAGCCTGATGGGAGCAGACTGCTCTGTGCATACTCGAATTCCTGTAGATGGAAAAGAACTGTACGTATGATGTGTCAATAGTAAAAAGATCACTTCACGTCTTATTGATACTGGTGCTAGTACATCTGCTTTAATAAAATAAAATAAAAAAACTCTTAATTTCCTATTCATCCAATGTCGGGCTTAATGATTGACATTCCTAAGGCATATTCCTCATCCCATTACTGATCTTGTGTCCATTTCCTTAGGTCTAATTACTGACCACATGCTTTCCTTCAGAGTCATATTTCCCCCAAGAATATGCTGGGGAGGGACCTCTCCGTATATTATACTGCACTGTGTTTTGTACTGGTGATGGTGTCTGAGTGTGCCAATAGAAAACAAAAGTGCCATTTGAGCAGTTGTGTGCAAAAACTATGGTTCATGTGAAACAAAAAGATTTAACCAGAGCGTCGCCCCATATTACGTCAGATATACTAGACCAAGTACCATCTTCTCTGTAATCTCAACATGATAATTTTAGGTGGGTGTGATCTAACTCTTTAATGCATTAAGATTACATTGAATTCAATTAAAAACCTTCTTCACATACCATAGTACCCACTGCATTCCAAGGCAGAAGCAGGGGCCCAAAGCAGTAGTGCTACTCTAATGAAACAAAACCTTTTGGTGGTTACTAGAAGTGTTTGTAGCACCCCTATTCCACCTATCAAGTAGCCTGGTAAAGACACCTAATAGTTTGTGTCAGACCTAAGTGCTATCAATTCCGTTGTTTTAACTAGTTTTCCTTTCTGCCAAACCTTGTTACTGTTTGGCACGTATACTTGCAAAAGCCACATCCTTTACTTTTGTAAATTCATGTTCTGCATTCTTCTCTACTCCTACACGCCCGACAATTGATTCATTTTGGCTTTCACTTTCAGGGGTCCCAACTCATGTGGTCGAGGCTCCCTTAGGGGTACACAGTCACCTTCCATCTTTTCACGAGCACTTAAGAAAGATTTACACTCCCTGGGCTTTTCAGGAGAGTCTTCAGTGGTTAAATATATTGATTATTTGTTGCTTCTTGCCTACTGGACCAATACAAGGTTGACTCTCTGTATTTGCTCTCAGAATTAGATCAGAAAAGCACAAAGTATCCAATGACAAATTGTAATTCGGTTTACCCCGTGATCTATATTTAGGTCGTAACATTTTAGCTAGAGAAAGATACCTGTCCACTTACTGCATCAAAGCGTTCCGTAAGCTATTCTGTCCTGTTATTGTCTCTTGGTATGCACACTTTAGGGGATGTCTGAATACTGTAGGCAATGAATTTTGAGATACAGCAGTATAGTTAAACCTTTCCAATATTTCATCAAGCAAAACACCCCAAGCTCTTGCTTTGGTGCAAGGAAGCAGAACAAGCATTTGTATCTTTAAAGAAGCACTGTTTTAGGCTTTCATGATTACACTAAACCTTTCACACTATATTGTCACAAGAGGCAGGCCTTCACCCTCTGAGAGTTGGTTTAAAATCATGGTGACAAAAAGAAACTTAGTTCATATTATTGTACTGCTCTTGATGACATAGTGGGACTGCTCCCTCTGTGCTTGTGTTCTGTCACAGCTTCAGTCCATCGGGTGGAAGTGTCCAAAAATATTGTAATTGGGTCACCCCTTACTTTGCTGTACCCGATGATGTGACGGCACTGCAGCCAACTATGGAAAAATCAGAACTGTTCCATGTCAAGGTTGTCAAGTTATGAAATACTGTTGATGTCAGCTTCTCATATTTGATACAATGTCCTGCGTTAAACCCTGCTTCACTCTCCCCACGGCCCCCTTGAGGAGTAGCCCTACTACTGCCTGCTCATTACTTCCTACTGGACCGAACATTGCGATGCACCCACTGACACAACTTTGCAAAACTGTGATCTGGTACATCAGAAATTATAAAAGAGCCCTAGTTGCTGAATATGCTATCTGCACAAAATTTAAAGTTGTTCAGTATAGATGTCCACCTCAAGTACATTCTGCACAAGTAGCAGAATTGATAGTCCTTATCTATGCATGTATCTTAGCAGCTATGACAACTGTTACCATTATCTCCAATTCAAAGTATGTCTACAGAGTGGTCAACGATTTTTGGCTCCGCTGGATGCAGCAAGGTTTCCTTACGGCAGCAGGAGCTCTCATCAAGGAAGGACACTGTGTTAAAGGTTTGCTCAATGCCCTGCAATTGCTAATCCTACTGTTAAGTGTGTTGCTCACCAAACCACCCAGGATGAGGTGTCCAAAGGTAACGCTTCTGTTGATCATACTGCTAAAACTCTGCTTTGTCCCCCAGCTGTGAAATCACAAAGTGTCCTAGAATGTTGTGCTCATCATGCCCACTCTGCAGGATCTTGCTGAACTACAAGTGCGCGCCAAACAAATTAAATTGCCATAAAGATCTCAATGGAGTTTGGAGTGACAAACATGGGGGAGTAGTTGCTTCTTACTCCCAAACTTAGCCCAACTTTACTGTGGTACTGCTCATGCTAGCAGTGATGGCAGGATTCGTGCCACAGGCACTCTTTTCCTTGCACCTCACTTCCCTTCTATCACCCGCAAGCCCAGTCACATGTGCTATTTGTCAAGCCTACTATGTTGGTAACAGTGACAAAACTATTCCAGCAGTATACTCACCTCAATAGGGCCGCTTGGCAGATATGCAAATTGATTTTATTGTATTTATCCAGATTCCTCAATGTGCTTACGTCGGTGTGTTGGTGTCAGTACACCTGCTCTTTGGATGGATTGAAGCCTACCCTTGTGCCCAAGCTGATGCACTATAGTAAAGAGACTACTACAAGACATTATGCCTAGGTTTGGAATCCTTCTTTTGATTGGAAACTGAGCATTCCCTCTCCTGGTGGCGTCTTGTGGGTGTACCTAGGACTTGGGTGACCATGGTTTCCCAGTCCCCGGGCACCAGAGAAGATGTCAAACATCAACTGCTTCTGGTGCTTGCCGGATGGCACAGACCGCGAGTGCTCTTGGTGCAGCAGTGGTTGACTATAGTGAAAACCAGACTACCTGCTTGAGAAAGTGATGTTTCTGGGCCATTGCTGCGGATGTATCCCACAGAGTCCCATCTAATGGCTGCAATAAGGGACTTGCAGACTACTAAGAGTCATTTTTAGGGAAATCCAACAAAGGTTGACCGCAAGCCAGTAAGCTTGTAAGCACCTCTTGAAGTGAACAAATTCCAAGTCGGTGAGATGGTCTAGCTAGTGGGAGTTTTGCAGTTGCAATTGGCTCATTTTACCCATGTATTGTGCTCATCTGATGGAGCTCAAGGTTCAACCTCTATTGTGAGGTTGAAATCAGAAGTGGAGCGATTAGAGAATTTGTTGAGAGCATCAAATCTGCATATTTACAGAGACTTAAAACCTGAAGGAGGTGGGCAGATGTTCCTGATTGGCGAGATCCTTACTGGGTATATCGCTGATGAAGCTGGAGTTGTGAAGGCGATGAGGCTGTCCACAAGGTTCCCAGGTTGAATAACCAACGGGGAAGGAACATTCTTGGAGGATCCTTCATTGAGAATCCTGGTGTTGAGGGCAGAGATAAAGGTGGTGTTGGAAGAGTGCATGGTGAAATTCTTTCCTGACTAGAGCTGAGGAACTCAGTCCAATTGACACTTACTACAATCGATTTTTCAAGAGTTTTGGTCTAAAGGCAACAGTCTGATATCTGGCCCGGGAATGAGGAGGATGCAGGAGAGGAATATGCACATGTTGGCATATCCAGAGGCTGCACAGAGATTTCTGGGAGGCCTGAAGGAGGAGCCCACTTTAGAAGTTTGCACCAGCAACTCCAGACTTCTGTTGGCCCTCTGCTACTGATCTGTGTAATCATACCCTGATGCCCACTCGTTAACCGATGGGAGGACAAGTGGGATATGATGCTCTGTGTTGAGACAAATCCTCTTTCCGAGTTCTTTGAATGTACTTTGCCCTTTATGTCTCTTATTATCTTTCATCTTCTAAACCCAAGGTCTCAGACTAGTAGCTGGTCAAAGGTACTTTGGAGTTCTGATTTCTGGACTTTTATGAGGTTCCTAACTAAAAATATTATTGTGTGTTTTATGTGCCCTCTGGTGCTTGCTTTGAGTTCTGTGAAGGTTGTTTTTTCTGTCAGTGCGGGGGTGTAGCCATGTTGGTATGATGGATTTCTTGAATCAATATAAAGATACTTAAAAAGTACACAAACTATAAACTTGTTGAGAGAAGAATCTGTGTATATTTGCTACTGTGTGTAGAAAAAGTCTGCAAAAGGTAAACTTGCAGAGACAAATTCTGCATCCATTTTCCAGTTTGGTTTTATTCTATTAAAGTATAAACAATCTTGCAATAGGTAAAAAGGATCTCACAATCCACAGAAAAACTCTGCATGAGCAAAGTTTGAAATTATACAAAAACTTCAAAAAAGGCAAAACTGAGAACCTTGCCAGGAAATAAAATCTCTGTACATTCTTAACTGTATGCCAGGGTTTGCAAATGTGGTAACTGAACAGAAAAAGACAATAGAGATAGCCAAAGTCGGTTGTTGAGAGGTTCCAACGCCAATGGTTCAGTTTGGGATTGTTTACGGAAATTTAAGAGCTCCTAGAACTAAACTGCTGGCATGATCCTGGATTTTCTGCAGTCAGTTCATCAGGACGTTGGCTTGCCTCTAGAAAACAAAATTGCAGTGATCCTAGCATGGGTGACATTACTGTATGTCGTTATCCCTCTGAAATGTATGGCAGATTGCATCAAAGTCTCTTAATGTGACATGCAAAATGTTGATGTATCTTCACCCCGAGATTTTATACTACTGCACATGGGGGAAGGATTCAACCTCATTTCAGTCGGCCTGCATTTAAAAGTTCATAGGCCTGCAATGCCCCACCAAACCAGTATTTTATTTTCTCAGTTTGTCACTTTTTACATGGTCAGTTAGTACTGTATCTATCTCAGTGAAAAATGCAGCAGACCTAAGGAAGATGAAATCACCATCTTCTACCAGTCTCATTTGTTTTCCACAAGTTATATTAGAATCAATCATTTTTATTAAGTGATACGCCTGCAAAGTACACAGCTCAACTGCCTACAACCCTCGGCCGGCAGAGCGAAACAGTATGGGCAGTACACAGCGCACAGGTCTACAGCCCGGAGGGCGACCCCACAAGAAAATGATGTAGCACAGGCCAGGCCTGCCAGGCAATTGCTCAAGTATCACATTTTAAGAAAAGTTTGAGAACAAAACAGATAAACACCCCCCCAATCCTCCCCTCCCCAAAAACTCCCACCCTCTCCGCATCAGCCTCTACCCTCCACTCCAAAGTCCCCGGGAGTCAACAGCCCTAATCAAACCGCCCCAGTGGCCCCTGCCGGCTCCAAAGGGATAAGTTGAAGAATTTGCAGATATTTGGGGCACGTGACTTCCCGCAACTCCTTTGACAGAAGCTTCAAGAAAGGGCCCCAGAGCTTAGCGTATTCCGAACCCCTCCCATCAAATCTGAGCGATAGGCGCTCCATCGCAAGAAGGTGCCAGAGCCTCCGGATCCAGTCCCTCGGGTCTGGCGCAGCCGGGGAGCCCCACTGCGCCAACAAAACCTGTCACGCCGCAAGCAGCGCCAACGCAAGTTGTCTACCCCGCAGGGTGCGCAAGGGAAAGGACTTGGGGTGAGGGAGACCCAACAGTGTGTGCACGGGCTCCCGCGGCAGCCTGATCTGAAACGCCTCATCAAGATCGTCCAAGATTGCCGCCCAATACCGCACCAGCTTCAGGCAGCGCCACAGCAAGTGAACAAGAGTGCCAGGGTGACCACACCCCCGCCAGCAAAGGCCAGATTTAGTAGGGTCCCAAGACTGAATGCGCGCTGGAGTATAGTACCAGTATGCCGCCACCTTATAGGCAGATTCTGCACCCACCGTGTCAGACGCTGTGTGGTGGGCGCGATAGAAAACATGCTCCCATTCCTTGCTCGTTAATGGGCGCCCCAACTCAAGTCTCCCATCGAACCTGCGCCTTCGACCGTTGTTGCTTAGGACGCGCCATTATCATTGCATACAGTTCCGATATGAGTTTCCGGTCATCTTTCTTATAAACCAACCAGCGCTAAAAAGCGGTCAAGGGACGGGACATCAAGGCGAAGTTGGAGGGGAGGGTCACCCAATGTGCTAGCTGCGAGTAATGGTAGGCGTCAGTGTGCGGCAAGGTAAAATATTCTTTGCGCAGTTGGGCGAAAGGGATCACACCATCCGGCTCAAAGAGGGAGCCCACTCTCTAACATCCCTCCTCCCGCCAGCGCTAGAAAACAGGGGACGCACACCCCGGCAGAAAATCAGGATTGTCCACGATAGGGGTCATAGGGGAGGGGAACGTGGTCCACCCCCTTGAGCCCACCAACTGATCCCACACCTTGAGAGTCGGGGAGGTCACCGGAGATGAGTAGAGGCCCCATGCCCTATGCTTCCGCGGAAGCCAGAGCTCACGCCAAATATTACAACCAGCGACCGTCTGGTCCATAAAAAGCCAGTGCTTGCTGGACAAAGGCCGGTTCCATTCCGTAATATATCGGAGGCAAGAGGCCTGGTAATACGCACGTAAAAGCGGAAAACCCAGCCCCCTGGCGGACTTCGGCGAGGTAACGAGCGATAAGGCTAGTCTCGGCCTCCTATTGTGCCATAAGAACTTATTAAGCAGGTCCTGCAACCTGCAGTGGGTACCCGGAGGCGGCTGCGCCGGGAGCATCTGGAACAAATAAAGGACACGCGGCAACACAGTCATCTTTACCGCCGCAAGCCGCCCATACCAGGCCAGACCAAGGCGAGACCAATCGGATAACGACTTAGCAGTTTGCTCCACCAACAGCTTGTAATTAAGGTGGGCAGTTTTAGCAACGGAAGGGGTCAAGCGGATACCCAGGTAGGGTATGTCAGAGTGCACCCATTGGAAGGCAAAGTCCCGCTGTAAGTCACTGACCTCATCTTCAGGGATAGAAAGTTTAAGTACCAGTTATTTCGAAAAATTGACTTTAAATCCTGATACCAATCCAGTGATGAAGCTCTCGCGCCAGATACCGCAGGGAGGTACGCGGGTGAGTAAGGGAGAGAATAACATCGTCCGCATAGAGACTAATTTTATGGATGTCGGCGCCAAATTTAATACCCTCAATATCCGTATTCGAGCGTATGCGCTGGGCAAAGGGCTCCATATAGAGCGCGAATAATAGCGGAGACAGGAGGCATCCCTGGCTCGTCCCCCTGGAGATGGGGAAAGGGGAAGACGGACACCCTGTCACCCTCACCGTCGACTTAGGAGCTACGTAGAGACAGTGTACCCAGCGAAGAAAGCGCTCGGCGAAACGAAAAGCGCGTAGAACAGCAAACATATAGTCCCAATCCACTCGATCAAAGGCCTTCTCGGAGTCGATGGAAAGGAGACAAGCCTGGGCCCGAGATCGGTGAACCAGGTCAATTAGATGGAGAATACGCTTGGTGTTGTCCCCGCCCTGGTGCGTAGGAATAAAACCTGATTGATCGGGGTCTATGATGCCATCCATCAGCGAACTGAGACGTGCTGCCAGGATACCCGCGAAATATTTGGCGTCGATATTTAAGAGGGAAATTGGCCTATACGAGCCACAGTCCCTCGGATCCTTCCCAGGTTTAAGTATGACCGTGATCGCGGCTTCCGACATAGAGGGAGTCACAAAAGAGTTAAAAAGACGTGTTAAAAGTGGAGCCAGCTCAGCGCAAAAGGTCTTAAAAAACAAAGCGGAGAAACCATCCGGGCCAGGCGATTTGGCGATCTTAAGACGGGCTATCGCCGATATGACTTCTTCAATACGGATGGCGGACTCCAACGCGTCAGCCGAGGATGCAAACAACGGCGTAATACGGCAGGAGGCAAGGTAAGCCTCCCTTTCCTCAGGTCTGGTCTCCTCCCTAGTATACAGGCGCTGATAAAAATAACGGAAAGAGTCCACAATAAGGGCATCGGTGGTATGCTCCACCGTCTGGGAGTCCCTAATGGATTGGATCCCTGTCCGCTGCTCACTCGCATGCAACTTATGGGCCAGCAGACGCCCCCTTTATCCCCCTACGGTAAAATTTATGGCGCAGGCGCAAAAGCGCATACTCGGCCCTATCGAGGTCCAGGTGTTTCAGCATGCGCCGTTTCGTTTCAAGCTCTCTCCACACCCTAGGTGCACCGGTTCGCTTATGAATGGACTCCAGGGCTCCTACCTCCTGCTGCAGCTCCGCGCGCTTAGCCTTACGCAGATGCGTAAACACAGCCGTCAACGCGATGAACTCACCCCGAACCACCAGTTTGAGGGCCTCCCAAACCGCCGCTAAAGACGTACTCCCTAGGTCATTAACTGCCAGTTAAGCAAGGATCATGTCCCGTATACGGGTAATCACGGATTCCGAGTGTAGCAAAGAATCGCGCAGGCGCCATCCGAAAGGTGGGGGACGCGCAGCAGGAGAGCTGAGTTGCACCGAAATTAGGGCATGGTCGGACAGGGAGCGGGGAGTGATGACTGCATCCGTCAGGCAGGGCAAAAGGGAAGTGGAGGCGAGGCGAAGAAGTGGTCAAGGCGGGCGTAAGTTTTGTGCGCTGCCGAGTAGAAAGTATAATCACGCTCAGAAGGATGCTGTACACGCCAGACATCATGCAGACCGCCATCACTCAACCACTGTCTCCCCCCCTGCGAGAGAGCGCTTGCACGATGCGACCGCTGCTCCGACCTATCCAAGCACGCATCCGTCACCACATTCATGTCCACACCCACTAAAATCAGGATGTCTGGCGAGGCCAACACCTCAGAAAAGGCCGCCTTTAGAAAGGGTTCCTGCTGCTCATTCTAGGCGTACATCGATCCTATAGTGAAGGACATGTCCCCCCATTGCACAAGAAGCACAAGGAGTCTCCCCTTAATCTCAGCAACCTGGGAGAGAACCTTACAGTGAGCACGCGCGCTAAAAAGAACTGCGACCCCATGTTTTTTATCCGCGCCGGAAGATCTCACCTGTAGCGGGAATCGCCGATCCCTCATCTGCTTAGTGTCTTTAGAGAGAAGGTTAGTCTCCTGCAGCAAACACACGTCGCCCCCCACTCCCTCCAGCAGGGGCAGGATAGCAGAGCGCTTAACCGGGTTATTTAAGCCCCTAACATTCAGACTTACCACCTTGAGACTCCTACCCATGGAAGTCAAGGGGGGAACAGCCAGGGCTCAAGCGCAGGACCCCAGATCAATGAGGCGGGCCAACGAGCAGTAACTCTGGGACAGACATTTATGGAACCCCTAAGAGGACTGATGCGGAGCCCCAACACATTCTCAAAAACAACCCTCCCCCCCCCCACCCCTCTCCCCCCGACCCAGGAAAAAACACCACGAACACAAAAAAGACAATGGAAAACACAGGACACCAAGGCCCTGAGAGAGGACAACAGTCTGTCACATGAAACCAACGAGGTGGGGAACGTGGCACCAGGAGAAATGACACCTCGGTACTAAGGGCACCAGCCATCCAACCCCCAAAGGGCAGTTGATGACAAGAACCTCCAACCAGGGACCTCTCCCCTCCGGCGCCGTAAGAAAAAGTCCACCTGATGCCCGCTACAGAAGATTTATGGAGCGCCATTGTTGTCTGTCACCTGTGCCACTGAAGTAACCGCCGCCTCCCTTTCCAGAAGGCTAGTGGACACGTCAGGCGCCGAGGGGAACGTCTGACTCGCTGCCAGCCATCCGAGCATCTATGCCGCCGTGAGAGAGCGCCAGCAAGCCCAGCCGGGGAGGAGGGCCGATCCAATCCCAGCACCTCATATGCTGTAGCCAAAGAACGGAGCTGGAGGAGCTTACCCTGATATTTAAAGATAAGTCGGAATGGGTGCCCCACGAATATGGGATGTTATTCTCACGAAGGTGAGTAGTGATGGGCTTAAACTCCCTACGTGTCACCAGGGTGGAAGCAGACAAGTCTTGAAAGAGAGTCGGCTGGTGGCTCCGAAACTGCACCGGGTTAAGATCACAGCCCTTGTGCAGAATTTGCTCTTTATGCTGGAAATCGTGCACGCACACCAGTATGTCTGGTGGAGGAGCCTTCGCAACCCTTGGCAAGCCAACACGGTGCACACAATCCATCTGGATTTCTCGCTCTGTCTCCTCCCCTAGAATCTGCCGAAAAAGTTGAAGAACATATTCACGGAGATCGTCACCCTCTCCCTTCCATGGCACCGCATGAATATTAATGTTATTCCGTCGAGACCGGTTTTCAAGGTCCTCGACGTGGGCCTGCAAGTCAAGGTTTTGCTACGTGAGACGGAGGACATCCTGCTGAAGCTGATGCAGATCATCTTCACGCCCCAAATCATGCTCTTCCACAGTGGCGACGCGGTCCCCAAGGGAGTCCACGTCGCAACGCACTTCACGAAGGTCAGAGGAGAGTTGGGAGCGGAGTTCCAGATTGTCCTCCTTGATGGCGGAGAATAAATCAAGCATAAACGCCTTAGTGGCCAGCTGGTCATTATCCTTAGGCGGTTGCGAAAGGGGAGCTAGCTGACAAGAGGACGGACCCGCGGTCTTCTGCAGAGCGTCTTTCAGGGTCTTATATCGTCTAGCTTTGGTGGAGGACATGGCAGCAGAACGAGCCCCCCACCAAGCGACCAAAGCAGCAGGCTGAAGAATCAGGGGCAGCGCTATGACACCCCCAAGGCCTATCCCTGGAACACAGGAGGGCCACCAGCCCCCTCGCCGGCCGTCGACGCATGGCCCGAGTGTCTCCTCCACACAAACAGCCAGCACCCCACAACCGCAGGGCACAGCGCAGCGCTCCGGCAGTAGCAGTGGAAGGCTCCCACCCTGCAGGGCCCAGAGGGCCTCACCAGTGGTCCTTCACAGAGTAGTACAGTTAAGGAGGCACCGCCCGCCGGTCTGCGGGCCGAAATTCGGTCCCTGGAGCCAAAGCCACCGGCCTCCCGGGCCCTCAGCCAGACATCAGGCCAACCAATGCCCAGGCAGAGGCAAGGGGTTTTCACCCAGCCACAGCTCGCCGCTCCGCAGCGTCACACACAGTACATGGGGAGCACAAAGCACCGCCGCCAAAATGGTAGGCCACAGGGTCCCCCAGCCAGGCCTCACACATGCCCCAGCAGCGCAATCTCGCCGTCTGCCGATGTGCGGACCGAGCGGCACCCCCACAGCGACGAGCACTCACCACTAGCTCGCCTGACGTTGTGACCAGAAAGGGCGCGAATCCCCGCTGCGAAATCCCCGGTCCGTGAGGCCTTCCTGTAGATCAGTTAGCTGCCCGACAGCAGGCCGCTCCGCGCCGCCCCCAAGGTGTCCAAGGGGCGCGCTCCAGGCAATGCCACCGCTGTCGTCAGGTCGCTTCAGGGCACCCCCTCCACCTCCGTCGTACCTCTACACCTCCCAGTGGCGGCACCAACACAGATCACCCGGGACGCAGCAAGGCCGGGACCGGATGGCCCCGCCAAATCCATGAATCGGCTCCGCACCTCAGGGGAGCGGATCGTGGGAGGCTCCAGAGTCTGCAGGTGGCACCGCCTCCGGCCGAAGGGTCACCGAGCCAGAAGATGTCGAGCCAGTTCCTCCGGGGCTGCAAATGGTGACTCAGGAGTAGGCCGCTCCGCTTTCACCGCAGGCACTCCAGCCCTCACAAGGGGCGAGCCCCAAGCTGCGTCACTTCTAACAGCCGACCGCCGCCGATCATCCCCGATGCACCTGCCGCCACTCCATGTCACCGATCGCGGCCGCCGATTCCAGGGAGAAGGGCCGCCGGGCCGCATCAAGGACGGGGCTGGACGGACCCACAAGGCACGCGAAGTGCCACCGCTCCACCAAAGAAGGACCGCCGGAGGCAGCAGGTAAGTGGCCCACACAGAGGAATAGCACAGCAGGCTCGGATGGGCATCAGGGGGCCAGATAATCAAAGCGATGCTCGGGCGGCGCCGGAGAGACAGAGAAACACGTCTCACTCGGCCGCCATCTTAGCCACGCCCCCCACAAGTTATATTAGAACTGTAAGAGTTTAGCATGAAAAAAAACAGTATAGCATGGGATGGTGAGCAGAACACAACATTTTGACTTTGCTGTTAAAAGAATTACTTGTCATATAGAAAAATGGCTATTTAAAATTAGTTTCTTCATTACTTTCAGTATTATACTTACGCTTGGGAAAAATAAAGATTTTGTATTTTCTTCATACTGTTTATCCAACTTCTTGTCCTTTAAAAAAGAAGAAAACAACAATTATTTCTATGTCATTTATTGTCTGACAACTGAAATATCCTACAATTATCCCTAGAACATTCAGTTCCATTAATAAAAGTTCTATGAACAATTTCAGAAGCAAAAACCTAACTTTTCTGTGACCAATTTCACACAGAAGTAAAGAATTATCGACACCACAACTACCAACAGTGGTAGGGGTTTCAATGACCTCATTATTTGCTCAGATAGTGCAAGAGGCATCTTTGTACTACAGAGCTGGATCAACTAAAGAGCCTGTCTAGCCATTTGTGGATCTGGTAATTCATCAGCTGCCCCAATATTCGACATGCTAAAATACTTGAGCAGTGCAGCACATTATTGGACTGGGGGATCATTCTAAAGGCTATTTAACCCGAAAAACATCCTTACTTCCTAAGATCCAGCCGAATCAAAACATGACTTATATAAAGAATATATTTTTAGACCAATTATCATCTTTCAAGGGGTCAGATAGGTTAATCTCTAATGAGGTCAATGGTTGAATTATTATTACAAGTGCGGAGCATAACACAGGAAGATATATTAACCTTCCAATTGACTTAAACAAAACAAACCAACAGATACAACTGTTTCAATATTCTAAATCAAAAGGTCACAACTAAGCATCCCTGACATTGGCAGAGATGATTTTTCCACAGATTAACTAGAGATTTCTTTCTGCAATATATCAGGCTAGGGAGCAACAATCAAGTCAAAATAACCTCAGCCTAAGGTATTTTCAAAATTCTTTCCACATTATTTGCTTGCAGAAAACGGGGCAAACCAAATAAATCAAATTACAGAACTTCTGTGCTTTGACTTACCGCAATTAAAAGTTGAATAGGCGAGCTCAATGGCAGCATGCCAATTCTCATAAGAAATATCCTTGAATTGATTAAACACGGCATAAAATGTATCGCCAATAAAATTATTGCAGTCTGGTTGAAGTGCTGGAGTAACATCTAAACATCTTATCAACGTATATACTTTCCCATACCTAGCAAAACATAGACTACATCTTTCGTCAATAGTAGATCAAACTGAAATTATATTTACTGCAGATACCATGGTCGACGATAATGACACAGCTGACTTCTCTATTCAATCCTCAAACCTATTTTTAATATAAAAAACGCAAACTCTGCATGGTAAAATGACTAATACAGCACTCCATGACTTAGTTTTCCGTCATCTAAACAAGAGACATGCAAGTGATTGACCTGCAAATTTACTTTTGCTGCAACAGGTAAAATGTCCATCATTGATTACACCTATTTACACATAACTGAAATTGATAAACAGCTAGATTTCAAAATTGTAAACAGAGCAGAAAGTGATCACTTTACACAATAGATAATATTGCGTCCTAATATCCACATACTCTATGGGACGAAGAATTCATCACAAAATGTATCCAATTGACTGACTGTGGTTCTATTGAGCCTCATTGAACATTATCCAGTGTACTCTACTCTTTGATCAGATATATGATTTCCTTGCCTGCCAACCTAACTCCACCTGTGTCAACCTGAAAAGACAAAAACTGTAATGTAATAAAATCAAAAAGCTAACAAATATTTTTAGGAAAAAAAACATAACTACTAAACGAAAGGCAGACTCCATTAAGATCAGCACATAAAAGAATTGAAAAACTTGTTAAAAAGGAATATTGCCAAAATGAAAGCTATACATCAGGACTACATGTTCAGACTTCATGTATATATGATTACAATAAATTCTCGTAAAGTTTGGTCTATAATCAGCTCTGGTATAAACTCGTATTTAATAAGTCTGCGACTACCATACACCATTTAGAACCTGGAATGACTACATATCCAATTCCTATGGGTGTACCAAAACAGCCTCATTAACTTCAATTACTGAACGTGATACAGCGAGCTATGTAAGAACAGAACAAGCATCTAAAAGTCTTATTACAGGAATCAATACTGCTCGTGCCCCTGATCCAAATGGTTTGTCAAAATCTTAAGGCTTAATGCAGAGCCCTAGAGCCACATCTTAACCCCCCTCTTTAAGTTAGTAATACAACATTGCCAGCTTTTACCATGATGCAAAGGCTCCATTTTGCAGCAGATATTTAAAAGAAGGTGTAAATACACACCAGGCATCGGTTGATTACCTTACTTGATACAGATGGAAACATTTTAGCTAAACATCTACATTCTCATTTGGTAAACTGGGTAGTAGACACTAACATCTTAACATTTCATCAGTCAAACTACATCAAAATGCTCAACCTTTGATAATATTGTTGCTCTATCCATTCTGGCTCAGAAGACTATTTCATTTCAAATCAAACAATCTTTTCGCCTGCTTTATTCAGTGAGGTTGACAGGCATGAACTTTGGTCAAAAATGCAAAGCTAGGGCCTAGAATCAAGGCTAATAATACATCTGATTTATTTACATAGTGACTCATGGATCAATGGTAAAACTTTCCAAGGATAAGGGGCTGACGCCAAAGAATTTCACTCACAGCAGCTTGAAACAGGGATGCATTCCTTCATCACAGCAGTTCTCTAGGTGCAATACTTCACCAGAGCAACGGAGATGCACCTAAACTAGTACATTAGCCGATACCTTTGCTGGCCTCTGCAGATGATCTTGTCATCCCTTCAACCACATAGATGGGCCTACAATGACACCTGACACAACTTCACAAACATCTCTGCTAACAACTTACAAATAAGCATTGGGAAGACAAAGGTTATGTAGTTCAGTAGCAAAAGGCCAAATTTCAACTGGACTATATGTACTACGAGGATTAGGCATACCCTGCAATAGAACTATCAAGAGATCATTGTTGATAAAAAAAAGCTTAATTGGAACTTACAAATCGAACATCGTTGTTCCAAAACTCAATTAATACAAGAGCAATAAAAAGATTTGGATAAAAATATGGGTGTGGTTGAGGGACTCCTACACTAACCATAATAAAGGCTAAATTAATTCCATTTCTTAATTATGGTTATCTATTGTGGAATTGTAACGTTATACAAAACATTCAATGTCTATCTGAATTACCTTGGGTAACTATTTAATTCAGAAGATCAATTCCTCAAGGCCGCCTACGACTAAACCTTGGACCCCCTTCTCCCCCTGAAAGCAATAACTTTCATCAGTCAGCTAAATTATTATATAGATTATCACTCATCTGGCATCAGCACTTTAAAATCAATCATCAAGAACGAACTGGTTAAACAAAACTCTGATTTGGCACTCTCCAAACAAAACTGAAGTAATCTTTTATCAACTTTCAATACTCGAGCTCTCAAGGATTTAACAAAGATGACTAAAATGGCTCATAAACTGCTCTTAAAACAAGAAGTAAAAATAAACTTTTTTTTAAAAGTGATTACGAGAAAGCAACAACATAAAAACAGTAATTCCATATCAGAAATTTATAATATGCAATGTCAACAATATTTGGAGTTTAATACCACCACATAAGCCAAGGATGTCTTTTGTGGTTTAGACTGTTATGCCTTCTTTTTAGTCAATTTGACGGTTCTTGGAATTCTCCGAGTCAAGATAATCCATCTTGTTGTCTGTGCACCACCGCTTTGGAGTCAACTGAACACATATTTTGTTCATGCCCAGTACTCCTTCATATACACAATTTCAGATTCTATTAGATTCTGTTGAAGGGGTAGATCACCCAAAAACGTTGGACATACAACAACATTTTAAATTTTGTGTTTAAAGCTTTATGAGCGCAAAAGAAGCAATACATTGTGAGTGTACTTTAGTTATAATGCTTACGTAATGTCTTTTTAACAAACTATGTTTTATGTACTTTTTCTCTTATTCGTGGTATATGATTTTAATGAAAACGGACACAATAAAAATGTAATTCAAAATTCATGTCTGCTTCAAATAACTAATATAAAGGCTGGCTGTAAGAGAGAGTTGTTTTTTCTTCACATATTTCTTCTTCTAGTAATTTCTGTGCCTTCGTCCTGGGGTGATGTTCATCTGTGGGGTGAGCGGTGTGCAGCACGCGCTGGTGGGGTCCTGGAAGGCATTTGTGGTGTTGGTAGCCTCGGGTGGGGCTATTAGCAGCACTGATAGCAGAGGCAGCACCACAAACCACTAAAATTGAGACAACAGATGAGGTGGAGAGGTGTCGGAGAGTGCTGGATTGGATCCAAACAACACAGGCACTGGCAGAAAAGGCATCAACTTGAGCATTCGACATGGCCCCACAGGGAGCCGAAGGTGCATCAGAGAGGTTCCCTGCACTGGAAAAGATCTCGAAAATAGTGTTGAAAAATGCCACCAGGTTTGAGCCTGCAGCTGGAACATTGGGGATGGTCTGCATTGGTGCTTAAGGCATCTCACTTTAGGCCACTTCAGCCACTGACTATGGGGGCGGCACCAGAAAGAATCTGCCGGTGGCTGAGAATGCTAAAGACACAGCAACTCCAGCTCCAAGGATGAAGGTCCTGTGGGAGTCATGTGCGCTCCAGGTAACTTAACTTTCAAGGAGTGTTCCTTGTGCTTGATCAAGGAATGGGAAGTCCCATCCTCTGGATTAACACTGGGCCTATTTGTCAAAACCGGCCTGTGCCATAAAACATGTTTTTTTTATTGCCTTTGGGGTGCATACTGTTGTAGGATTTAAATAACTTGGACTTGTGACGCAACCCCAGGAACCACAAGCAAATGGGGTGGGAGTTTGTAATGGACATCTATCCCTACTGAGAAAATAATGAAAGAATCAAATGATTTGCAAACTTCATACAGTCCAGGATCATAGCCTGGAAACTGGGACATAGTGATAAATATGGCTCTTACATCAAATGGCACATGCACATAGATGCTGCTACCATGGACTACTATATACTGTTTATCCAGAATGAGACAGAGCTAACTCAGTTCTACCCTCTTACCACAATTCCATCTACAAAATATCTGTTGGGTTAGTAGCTTCAATAAAGCCCTTCACCTGCAATATAAACCACTCGTCTATGAGCTCTGACAAACCGAATAATATCAAGCTGCTATGAAATGGACATACAGAAGATATTTTCATTTGATGGTCGATTGGGAAAATGTTTTGATTATCACAAGAAATATCTAATGCCAGGAACTGGGTAAACATCTGCAAAACAGTATGGGTCGACGTAGAACCAGATTAAACTATTAGCCTTGAGAGTTTCTTTGTCCCTTGGAATCAGAAGGCGGTGGTGTATGGGTCTTCCCTTAAAAAGGACACAGTAAACACAGCAGACTAAACTGCTCCTTGTGGCTTAAATTAAAGGTGATATTACAACACAACACCGGACTCTACACCATCAAAAGGAATTGTTTAAAGCCTGCTTCGATATGACAAGGTTCAAATCTTTGATCTAAGGATACAAGTAAATCTCTGCAGTAAGTGATCAGCACAGTGAGCTCTCTTACCATTGCTGAAGGGTAACACAGCAATGCATTAAAGCTCTGCATGCAATACCAATCTGATCTGTAACCAGATATTCTGTATGGATGAATTTGTATTAATGTTAGAATAATAAATGTAAATAGATAGGGCAGCAAACCACTAAAAGTTCTGCATCCTTGCTACATAACATGTATATATCATTTTACAGGATAAACATACTCCAAACTTGAGGCTCAATAAAAACCCAGATTTAAACTTATCGTCTCTAATTTTGACTTGATCATTACACAAAAGGTAACTTACCACACAATGGACAAGAATGCTGAGTGGAATCCAAAACAGAAGTGAGAACACTATGACAGAGCCAACTATGTTATCCGCTAAGAACTTTCCTGTTAGAAATTAATGAAAAGAAAATCAACACCAGGCAAAAACAGTAATACATATTTGATGTATTGACAACACAGTTTCATCAGTGTCTTTGAATACATGTTTATAAATACGCACACATTATAGTTTAATAAATGATCATATATAACAATTACGTTGTCTTACCCTCTAACCTGCCTGCCACATAAAATCTTCCTTTAACTGCATTAAGGAACCTTGTTAGGTAGGTCGCTCCCCCTCCGCACAGCACCGCCTGTGCGTCCTGTCCCTGCCCCAGCTGCCGCTGCTGAGGAAAGTTGAGGCCCTCCTCCACGCGCAGGCTACCACCTGCGCCTCATCCCTGGTGGCCAGTGGTAGGCCTTAGGTCTGTTCTATTGTTCATTGAACTGCCCTTATCGTTTTCTTTTTTGCTGTCTGTGACTGCTGTTGTCTGTCTTCCCCCTCTGTCTGTATTTTCTCCTGTAACTTTCTTTCCTTCTGCTCCCATTGTCACCCCCGTGATTCTGTGCCCGTTTTTCCTTCTGTGAACCCCGTGATTCTGTGCCCGTTTTTCCTTCTGTGACCCCCGTGATCTGTGCCCGCTTTTCCTTCTGTGCCCCCGTGATACTGTGCCTGTTTTTCCTTCTGTGACCCCTGTGATTCTGTGCCCGCTTTTCCTTCTGTGACCCCCGTGATTCTGTGCCCGTTTTTCCTTCAGTGACCCCCGTGATTGTGTGCCCTTGCCTTCCGTGCCGTTCACTGCTCCCGTTCCCGCCGCAGCGTCCCCGCCCCCCTGACTGCCTATTCGCTGCCCCTACCTCCCGCCTCCCAGCTGCTCCTCCCTCCCACCTCCCCAAATATGGTGGCCTATGCGCGGCCGCACCGCTGGCGTGCCAAAGGCGTGCCTAAGGCAAGCTTGTCTACGCCCATCCGCGCCTGGACAGCGCCCAGCGCCAGGATCCCTGGCCCCCGCAAACGCCACAATGCCCGCCTCTGCTACGACTCCAGCACCCTCCACGCACTCAGCGCCGGACGATCACGCACCTGCTGCCTGGCCGCCCCGAAGCGCACCCAAGGACCCTTCTCCTGCCAGAACTGCATCTTCACCAGCATCCGGCCCGCCAACCCACCTCCCAAAGAACCAAACCACTTCAGATGCATCCTTCTCAACACCCGCTCCGCACGCAAACACGCCGTGGAACTCTGGGACCTACTGGACTCCAACACCCCAGATGTCGCTTTCCTGATGGAGACCTGGCTGAACCCCTCCTCGGCACCCGACATCGCCATAGCCATCACGAAAGGCTATAAGATCACCCGCAGGGACTGCACCAATGGAGTAGGAGGAGGAATCGCCATCGTCCACAGGAACACTCTCAAAGTCTCAACCAACACCGACGACACCCTCAGCACCGCCGAACACCTGCACTTCCAGATCCACACCAATCCCAACATCACCCTCAGAGGAACCCTCATCTACAGACCCCCCGGACCACGAGCACAGTTCAGCGACTCCACTACCGACCTCGTCAGCACACACGCCCTCGCCTCCACCTCTACATCCTCCTCGGGGACCTGAACTTCCACCTCAAGAGCAACAACAACACCACCCTGATCGACAACCTCGGACTCAGACAACTCGTCACTACTCCCACCCACTCCGCCGGCCACACGCTTGACCCAATCTTCTTCGCAAGCTCCCACGTCTCCTTCAACCACACCACCGAGCTCCACTGGACTGATCAGTGCTGCATCCACTTCACCTTCCGGAAACCCACCACGCACCACCGCACCCACCAGATGCCACGCCACTGCTGGAGCAAAGTCAACAAGGACCAGCTTTCCACCACCCTCGCCCGGAGCCCACCCGCAGATCCGACCGACACTGCCGCTCGCAACCTCAGACAGTGGATCAACGACTGCGCCAACACCCTCGCCCAGCTCAAGAAGCCCTCCAACACTAGCAAGAAAGCCAGCTGGTTCACCGAACACCTCCAGGCCTCCAAGCGAACCTGCCGAAAACTTTAAAAAAACTGGATCCGTGAACGAAAGCTACACAGCCCACAAGAACGCCACCCGCAGACACCACCACCTCATCAGATCCGCCAAAATGACCTCCTTCAAAGACCGCCTAGACAACAACGCACACAACAGCAAAGAGCTCTTCAACATCGTGAAGGAACTCTCCAGCCCCCCTCCAACACCAACGACATCCCACCTTCACAAGACCTGTGCGACCCGCTGGCCACCTTCTTCCATCGCAAGATCCCAGACATCCACAACAGCGTCAACGCCGTCACCACCCTGGCAACCACTGAGACCCCCGCTCCCACGACCACCACCCGCACGGACCGCCTGATCGCCTGGACCAACATCAACGACGACAGCACCATCAAGATCATGAACACCGTCCACTCCGGATCCCCGGAAGACCCACGCCCACCCCACATTTTCAACAAAGCCTGCAGCACCATCGCACCCCATCTCCGGAAAACCATCAACATCTCCTTCAAGACAGCGACCTTCCCGGAGAGCTGAAAGCACGCAGAGATCAACGCCTTACTCAAGAAACCCAAGGCGGACCCCAAGGACCTCAAGAACTTCCGACCCATCTCCCTACTCCCGTTCCCGGCGAAGAAAAGGCCGTCAACAAACAACTGACCAGCTTCCTCAAGGAGAACAGCATCCTGGACCCGTCCCAGTCCGGTTTCCGCAGCAACCACAGCACCGAAAGTGCCCTCACTGCCGCCACCGATGACATCAGGACCCTGCTAGGAACACCCCCAACACCCACCGACCACACACGCAACTAGGGGTCATCCTCGACGCTACCCTCTTCATGACGAAGCAGGTCAACGCCGTCTCCTCCTCCTGCTTCAACACCCTCCGCATGCTTCGCAGAATCTTCAAGTGGATCCCCACCGAAACAAGGACGGTCACCCAGGCCCTTGTCAGCAGTAGACTGGACTACGAAAACGCACTCTACGCAGGAGCCACGGCCAAACTCCTGAAACGGCTTCAACACATCCAGAACGCCTCCGCACGCCTGATCCTCGACATCCCTCGCCGCAGCCACATCACACCCCACCTGAGAGACCTGCACTGGCTCCCTGTCAACAAGAGGATAACCTTCAAACTCCTCACACACGCACACAAGGCACTTCCCACAACACTGGAACAACATACCTCAACAGCCGACTCGGCCTCTACACCCCCACCCGCCAGCTCCGCTCCGCAGACCGCACCCTCGCCACCGTCCCCCGCATCCGAAGAGTGACCGGCGGTGGCAGATCATACTCCCACTTCGCCGCCAAGACATGGAACACCCTCCCCATCCGCCTTTGGCAGACCTTCTGACCTTCAGAAGACTTCTCAAGACCTGGCTCTTCGAACAGTAGCAGCTCCACCCCACCAGCGCCTTCAGAACCTCGCGGGTATGTAGTGCGCTTTACAAATGCCATGATTGATTGATTAAGGAATGGAATTGAGAACAGCGGGTGGAAGCTATTTTCTGCTCCTATGTCCAGAAAAGGAGGACAAAACGACATGCTATTCCACCTGCTTATACAAATATGTGCTAATGTTAGTATTGATACATTTTCTAAAACACTCTTCATGTGGTCACCTGTCGCCTTGAATTCAAAGAAGGGAATATTCCCTCTTTAGAAATCCATTCCTGCCATCTTTTTAGTCAGAGGTAGTAAAACCTAATGGAATTAATTGGTTTCTTATTAATTAGGAGGTTTGTATTTTGCTGATTGATGCCTTTTGGTTGCTTCTGATGATTGATAATATCCAGTTTCATGAAAAGCAAGATGCAAAGACAGTTCTTGTCTGATCGAGTGGGCACTGTAGTTCAATATATTTTGGAGGAGCCACTTAAGCAGCGACGCGCTTCTAAAAGGCAAGCCTCAATAGTTCTGTCTCAAAATATTTCCTGAATCGTAAATGGTCTGGTTCAGGTCTTTGCGAGAGGATTGAGCATTCCATCGTTTAGGGCCCACCACTCTAGGAGATCACCCCCTATGTTTCGATATCTCTCAAAAGATCGCTGATGGATCAGGTGGGTAGGTGCAGATCTGAGGTGTCTAATTTGATTGTAGTGACAGGTCAGTTTTTGCATGTACCTAGGCCTTTGCAGCCCCAGTAGGCCTTGTGAAAGGTGCAAAGGATCTTGAATTTGATCCTGGCATACAATGGAAGACTGTGAAAAGTTTTCAGGGGAAGCTTAACATGGTTGTGGTTGTACTTGCAAAAATTCAAGAACAATTTTGGCTTGTGGTACAGTTGGTTTCAACAGGGTGCATGTCTCTTCTATACTCATTGCTGTACTTTTCAATTTGGGTTGAATCTAATAGCCTGAATGCTCCCACAATAAGAATCTTGTAGTCCGTTGTCACTCGTGTTTGCACCTGAAACAACATTTGGATTTAATATCTACTATTCAAGCACTAATTTAGATTTCTTTCTGCTCCTTGATGCCACTCAAAATGTACAGTTATTTTCTTTTTGCTTCTTGTCCCTACCTCAGCATGGCTAATATTTTCTCATTTCAAATAAATATTTACAGAGAGGGCAGGATGACAAGATTCGCTTACTTGATTTGTTACTTCTTTTAAACATAGTTTACAATCTGAGCACTTTGAAGTGATGGAATCACAAAGGAAGTGTTTTATCAGAATGTAGGGGAATAATATTGGTCAATTCCAGTGCAAAACTGCACTTATTTCACTTTAACATTTTCATGCAAGTTCCTGGCCAGTCATGACATACATTAGCTGGATTAGAGGCTTTAAACCCATCCTACTCAATATTTACGTACCTACCTTCACCGGCAAAAACACTGACACTTATAGAGGACATTCTGTGAAGACAACACAGCAAGCAAGATGAATGCTAGCCTTATTTTTATGTGGTTGAAATCCTATGTGGCAGAAAAAAAGTTTAAACATTACAGTGATCTTCAATAGTCACTACAAAGTGTTCTCCATCATGGGACGACCACTTCCTAAGTACACACAAGTGAATCAAGGACCAACTGGTTTTCAGAATGTAAAACATCTTTATTCTACTCACACAAATTCAATAGTGTGCTCTGATGGGTCTGAGATTGACTAGTGACCCAGGCATGAAAAGGGAAACATGGACTGAGAACACCTGTTAAGCAGCAGCCTCCTCTCAATATACCATCCCACAAATGAAACCCTCCCACCTAAACTACTGTAACAAACAGCAGTCAAGTTTCTAGAAAGTAGCAAAGGAAAATAACATCCTTGTTCTACCCTAGTCCCGGCCACACCTCCCCCCAGTTCACTACATAATTTCACCAGTAGAGCTCTGAATGTGTCAGGATAAGTAAAGATGTGTGTCTAACCATTACACACTACCCTCCACCGAGCAAGATGCCAGAACAAGGATACACAATATACAGGGAAAAGGATGCATCTGCTGGGTAGCCATTTATCGGAGTGTCAGAGATCAGGAAACATGAGAACTTTTTGTTTCTGATTTAAGAAATGACTCTTCTTTTTGTTTATACACTTGCAAAGATATAGCTCGAGGGCAATATGCACATCATACAAGTTTCATCATAGTGTGCACTTCTGTTAGCTTCCCTTAGGTGGATTTCAAAGTGTAACATGAATCAAAAAACAAATCATATAACATTCACACAGTGGAGGTGTACAAGTCCTACGTGATGTAGTCTTCTTCACTTAGCAGCGCAGTTCATTTAATTCCGGAACTGCATGGTGTACCTTATTTAGAGTCCAACCAAAGCCAGTCAATGTGGGGCATACTGGATCCCCCAACCAAGATTTCTTTCATTAACAATGTTCTTAGTTAGGATGCCCTCATGTGAAACCTCAAATGTAGAAACTCCAAAGTAATATACATAGCATGATCTTGAGCCCCTCAAATCTTGCCCTCCCATCCACCTCCTAATTATTGAGGGTGGTCCATCTTTTCCCTCGTAGTCTTAAATTCTGTCAGCAATTCATCTCAAGTATAACATATATAGGCTCCCTTCAACCTTTCCACATGAAGCAGAGTCCGCTCTATTGCAGCCCATTTCACCACCTCAGTCTTTCAAAGACTGGTGCATGGGATGACTTTCAGGCCATGCAATGCCTCTTTCTGTCAACAACAGGACCAGATCAGATCAATAAATGTGTTACTTGCTTTTTGTTCCTATGGCGGGGAATTATTCCTATTAAACAAGTTTTAGCCTTCCTCAAGTTTGCCATTCCTGCCACTTCGGTGGGAGCCTGTGTCGCTTCCATCAGTATTCTGCAATAATTGGGTATTGCCATGCCACATAATAGAATTCGGCATCCCCAGCTCCACATATGGGACAGGGGGCCTCCACCTCAGAATAAATCCTTTGTATCATCTTGCGAGTGGCATTGCCCACTGCTTTCACTGCCTTCCTATATGTTATGAATTGTCCCCCTAGAACTATCGTGGCTTTGTACTTGGTCAGGGTATTGTCTGCCAGAATCAAAGAGTACACCCCCTGTCACTGCCCTAGCCCAAAATGCTACCACGGTGGTAAGCTGAGGGACTATCTAGGTGCCTGTTGACAGTCCAGGCTCTGAATTGGAATATTTGGAACATAAGTCACTTTACTGTCTTTAAAAAAAAAAAAAAACTTCTTTATTCAGTTTCAGTAAAAGTATCAAAAGAGACTTTAGTTATTTGTACAACTTTTTTAGTAAACCATTTCGAATTTATTGAACTTTCCCATATTTAAAAGAGACCAGGTTTTTCTGCAAGGTTGGCTTGAGGAGTACAAAAAAACCTCCTATAAACCGAGGCGAGATAGAGCCTTTAGCAGATAAGGTGTTACCAAAGGTAAGTAACTTGTTCGTCTGACAGAGACTTCTAGCTGCAGATTACTTACCTTATAATAGATACCCAAGAAATACCTTCCTGGAGGTGGGACTGTGAAATTAATCAGATCAGAATGTCCTGCAGGATCAGACAGGCAAAGTGCCCATCACGACAAACCAAACAGTAGCGCTTGGTGAACGTGTGAAGTGATGCCCAGGTTGCTGCCTGGCAGATGCCCATGACCAGTACACCGCATGCTAACGAAGTGGTCGTAGCCTTGGCTGTGGTAAAGTGAGCCCGCAAGCCCAAGGCGTATTTCGACTTGGTGGAGGGATGACGGACTGCCAGACTTTACAGACTTTGGGAGAAAGGTAAAAAGCTTCCAACTGTCGCCGCTCAAACTCCATGCTTGAAGTTGGAGAGTGTGCTGGTTCGGCTTGAGAAGCCTCCCCTTTTACTGCAACAGGAGATACTGTTAAAACAGAAGTCTGACTGGAGGAACGATGGTCATGCTCAACAGCTCGGGATACCAGACTCTCGAACTCAATTCGGAGTCACAAGAATTACTTGGGCATGGTCGTTCCGGATCTTCTTGAGAACTCTGAGCAAGAGTGGTATTGATGGAAAGGTGTACAGGAGGCCGGAGCTACATTTGAGACGAAAAGCATCTCCGAGCGACACTTGTCTTGGAAACTCCAGCACGCAAAACTGCAGACTGATGTATCTTTCACCTCAGTCAGCACCGACTGAGGAACGGAGAAAGTGGTAGTGACCCAATCGGGGTTCATTAAACACCAATGCAGATCTTTTGCAGCTCCCTCATAGATCTGAACCATGTTAGAGAGATTTTCCCAATGCTGTGCCTGCTGGGACTTCAGGTCCCACTGCAGAGCCTGCATATACCATCAGACATAAGTAACAAGCAGAATGCAGGAGGCTATGCGGTTCAACAGCCTCAGAGTCAGTCTCATCGAAATCCAGGATAAAGGCAGAGACATCGTCATTAAAGCCTGAATATCCTGGACTCACCACTCGGAAGGATAGGCCCGAAACTTCAGAATGGTTCAGAGGAAAAGGAGTGTCTGAGCGAGCATCAGGTGTGACTTCGGCACGTTGATAGTGAACCCCCGCAAATGCAGGAGGTTCGGCATAGTCTGAAGGGGAGGAACGACTGCTTAGAGTGAGCCCACCTTCAACAGCCAATCATCGAGGTTGGGGAAGACTGCAATCCATCACCTCTGCTGATTAGCTTCAAACACCGCCATCACTTTCGTGAACACCCGAGGCGTCCTGGTAAGGCCGAAGGGGAGCACCACAAACTAAAGCTGCTCACGGCCCACCATGAACTGCAGGAAATGTCTGTGAGCAGGAAGGATGGGGATGTGGAAATATGCGGGTAGAGGGCAGACAGGACTTGGGTGAGCATGGGCATTTTTAAATTCTCTTTCCTCAAAAAGAGGTTCAGAAGGTGCAGATTTAGGGTCGGAGAACTCCTCCGTCGTTCTTTGGCATCAGATAGTAGCAGGAATAACAACCACGACCAACTTCTGATGCAGGCAAGTCCTCTATGGCTCCCTTGGCCAAGAGTGCCTGCACTTCTTGAAGGAGCAAGGAGAGATGGTTCTCTGTCAGCCAATCATATGTGGGTAGCATGGGTGGTGTGGTGGTCACAAAGAGGACAGAGTAGCTCCTTTGGAAGATCTGGAGGACCCAGTGATCTGATGTCACTGACCGCCAGTGGGGCAGGCGAGGGCAAATCCTGCCTCCCACTGAATGCCCATGGTGGTCGGAAGGCAAACTAAAGATGCTTGGAGGCAGCGGCTGCAGGCGGAGTGGTAGAATGACTCGACTGCTGGCCGCCTGTCCCACGCTGTTTGTGGGACCTATGCCCTTAGCCACGAAAAAGCTGGGAAGCCTGTTCACCGTGGTGGCTGGGAGGATATGGGCACAGTTGGAGACCCCTTCCGTGTCCATGAAAGGTCAGGAGGCCAATTGGGGTTGACAAGCCCGAGGACCTGGCCATAGCTCTGCTGTCCTTAAAGCACACCAGCGCTGAATCTGCCTTCTCTCCAAAGAAGCTAGAGCAATCAGAGGGCATGGCCATGGGGGGGGGGGGGGGGGGGAGAGTTCTTCTCAGCCAAGCATAGCGTCGCTAGGCCACTGACAAGGAAATCGCTCTGCCCAGTGAGTTGATTGCATCCACAATAGCCAGGGTGAGTATTGTTCAGGCCCCTCCGAAACCATAAGCAGCACTTGCGCAACTGAATCCCATACTCTATGGGAACAACGGCTCAAAAAAGAAACACAATGTTCACTGAGCACAGTACTAGGCTGGCAGAAGAGAACATTCTCTTGCGAAATGTGTCCAGCCTTTTGGATTCCCTATCAGTCAATCAATCAATCAATCAATCAATCAATCAATCAATCAATCAATCAATCAATCAATCAATCAATCAATCAATCAATCACTGCATTTGTAAAGCGCGATACATACCCAAGAGGGTCTCAAGGCGCTGGGGAGGGGGGGTGCTACTGGTCGAAGAGCCAGGTCTAGAGGAGTCTTCTGAAGGCCAGCAGGTCCTGGGTCTGTCGTAGGATGGTGGGGAGAGTGTTCCAGGTCTTGGCGGCGAGGTAGGAGAAGGATCTGCCGCCGGCGGTGGTTTTTCGGATGCGAGGGACTGTGGCGAGGTTGGCTGAGCGGAGGCTTCGGGTGGGGGTGTGGAAGCTGAGTCGGTTTTTGAGGTAGGTGGGTCCGGTGTTGTGCAGTGCTTTGTGTGCATGGATCAGGAGCTTGAAGGTGATCATTTTGTTGACGGGGAGCCAGTGCAGGCCTCTCAGGTGGAGTGTGATGTGGCTGCGGCGGGGGACGTCGAGGATGAGTCGGGCTGAGGCGTTCTGGATGCGTTGAAGTCGTCTCAGGAGCTTGTTTGTAGTTCCTGAGTAGAGGGCATTCCCGTAGTCGAGTCTGTTGGGGATGAGGGCCTGGGTAACGGTTTTTCTCGTGTCGAGGGGGATCCATTTGAAGATCCTGCGGAGCATACGGAGGGTGTTGAAGCAGGACGCGGAGACGGCGTTGACTTGCCTGGTCATGGAGAGAGTGGAGTCGAGGATGACCCCCAGGTTGCGTGCGTGGTCCGTGGGTTCCGGGGCTGTGCCTAGTGACGTGGGCCACCAAGAGTCGTCCCAGGCTGATGGGGTGGGTCCGAGAATGAGGACCTCTGTCTTGTCTGAGTTCAGCTTCAGTCTGCTGTCCTTCATCCAGTCGGCTACGGCCTTCATTCCTCTGTGGAAGTTAGCTTTGGCGGTGTGGGGATCTTCGGTGAGGAATATGATCAGCTGGGTGTCGTCGGCGTAGGAGATGATGTTGAGGTTGTGTTGTCATGCGACGTGGGCGAGGGGGGCCATGTAGATATTGAACAGCGTCGGGCTGAGGGAGGATCCCTGTGGGACGCCGCAGGTGATCTCGGTGGTTTTGGAGCGGAAGGGTGGGAGGCGGACGCTCTGGGTTCTGCCAGAGAGGAAGGATGTGGTCCAGGCCAGGGCCTTCTCTTGGATACCGGCGTCATGGAGGCGTGCTGATAGGGTGCGGTGGCAGACCGTGTCAAAGGCTGCTGATAGGTCCAGGAGGATGAGGGCGGCTGTTTCTCCTTTGTCCATCAGGGTCCGGATGTCGCCAGTGGCGGCGATGAGGGCGGTCTCGGTGCTGTGGTTGCTGCGAAAACCGGATTGGGAAGGGTCCAGGATGTTGTTAACTTCGAGGTAGCGGGTCAGCTGTTTGTTGACAATCTTCTCGGTCACTTTTGCCGGGAAAGGGAGCAGGGAGATGGGCCGGAAGTTCTTGAGGTCCTTGGGGTCCGCCTTGGGCTTCTTCAGAAGGGCGTTGATCTCGGCGTCCTTCCAGCTTTCTGGGAAGGTTGCTGTCTCGAAGGAACAGTTGATTGTTTTCCGGAGGTGGGGCGCGATGGTTGCGCTGGCTTTGTTGAAGACGTGGGGAGGGCAGGGGTCCGGTGGGGATCCGGAGTGGATGGAGTTCATGGTTTTGATGGTGTCTTCGTCGCAGACGCTGGACCAGACGGTCAGGCGACTGGTGCGAGTGGTAGTCGCAGGGGTGGTGGACTCGGTGGTGGGTGCGGGGGGTCGGAGTTGAAGCTGTCGTGGATGTCGGTGATCTTGCGGTGGAAGAAGGTGGCCAGGGAGTCGCACAGGTCTTGAGATGGCGGGATGTCGTTGGTGTTGGAGCTGGGGTTGGAGAGTTCTTTCACGATGCTGAAGAGCTCTTTGGTGTTGTGTGCGTTGTTGTCTAGGCGGTCCTTGAAGGCGGTCTTCTTGGCGGTCCTGATGAGTTGGTGGTGTCTGCGGGTGGCGCTCTTGAGGGCTGTGTGGTTGTCTGGTGTTCGGTCGTGGAGCCATTTCTTCTCCAGCTTCCGACAGGTGTGCTTGGAGATCCGGAGGTCCTCGGTGAACCAGGCGGCTTTCTTATTCGTGTTGTTGGTTGTAGAGTTCTTGAGAGGGGCGAGGGTGTTGGCGCAGTCGTTGATCCAATGTGTGAGGTTGGTCGCGGCGGTGTCTGGGTCGGTGGGGTCGGTGGGTGGTCTCAGGGCGAGGGCGGTAGTCAGTTGGCCTTGCCCCAGCAGCGGCGTGGTAGCTGTTGGGTGCGGTGGTGTGTGGTGGGTTTTCTGAAGGTGAAGTGGACGCATCTGTGGTTGGTCCAGTGTGGTTCGGTGGTGTGGTTGAAGGAGACGTGGGGGCTTGCTGAGAAGATGGGGTCGAGAGTGTGTCCGGCGGCGTGAGTAGGTGTCGTTACGAGCTGTTGAGTCCGAGGTTGGCGAGGTTGTCGATCAGGGCGGTGGAGTTGGCGTCGTTGTTGTTCTCGAGGTGGAAGTTCAGGTCCCCGAGGAGGATGTGGTCCGTGGAAGCGAGGGCGTGGGTGCTGATGAGGTCGGCGATGGTGTCACTGAACTGTGGGCGGGGTCCGGGAGGTCTGTAGATGAGAGTTCCTCTGAGGGTGGTGTTGGGGTCGGTGTGGATCTGGAAGTGCATGTGCTCGGCGGTGGTGAGGGTGTCATCGGTGTTCGCTGAGATTTTGATGGAGTCTTTGTGGATGATGGCGATTCCTCCTCCCACTCCGTTGGTGCGGTCTCTGCGGGAGATCTTGTAGCCCTGTGGGATGGCTATGGCGATGTCTGGTGCTGAGGTGGCGTTCAGCCAGGTCTCCGTTAGGAAGGCGACGTCGGGGGCGGTGGAGTCTAGGAGGTCCCAGAGTTCGATGGCGTGCTTGCGAGCGGAGCGGGTGTTGAGGAGGATGCAGCGGAGGTGGTTAGGTTCTCAGGCTGGTGGTGTGGAGGGTTGGATGCTGGTGAATCTGCAGTTCCGGTAGGTGAAAGGCCCCTGGGTGCGTTTCGGGGTGGCCCGGTAGCAGGGGTGGTCTCGTCTGGTGTTGAGTGCGTGGAGGGTGCTTGCGTCGTAGTGCAGTCTGGCGTTGCGAGGGGTGCAGGGTCCAGGGGTTCTGGCGCTGGGTGCGGTCCAGGCGCGGACGGGCGCAGACGGGCTTGCCTTAGGCGCGCCTTCGGCGCAAAACACAGGGGCACAGAATGAAAAAACAAAGTGGCACAGAATAAAAAAGGGAGCGAGCAGTCAGGCGGCAAAAGCGGCAACGGAGGTTCAACCCACAGGGGGCTGCGTGGCGGATGGGGGAGCGACCTGCCTGGTGACAGGGTAAAAAGGTCTATCCAGTGGAGTGGTAGGGTATACACTGGGGTAAATCCTGGACGTGGAGGCTTGGACCACCAAGCTCTCTGGGGTAGGGTGCTGGGTGAGGAAACTGGGATCTCCAGGAGCACAGCTATGGTGGCAGGCAATTGTCCTATACATAGGAGTCCCTGTACAGGGCTTTAACCTCGCCCCAAGTAGGACATATGTAAGGGTTTCTTTGAATGGGAGTAGGGGGCCAGAGGGGAAGACTCCCAGTTGAAGCACCTCTGTCAAGAGGTTCACCTTGACTAACACTGTGGGCAGCTGAAGGTTCAAGAGCTGCTCTATGCACCACCATAGCAAAAGAGGCTCCCTCCTCCGTTTCCATGGTAGAAGGAGACACCAAGCCAGTATAGGGAGTGGTGTCCAACCCACTGGCCTCCGGATAAAAGTTGTCCGGTTTCTGCTTTTCTTCAGACAACTGGGAACCACAAGGGTCCATAGACCCCTCCATTTATGACTCCCTCTCCAGGCCTATCAAATAAATAAGGCACTGTCTCCAGTCCGGGAAGCATGTGCCCGGTCGGCGACAGACTCAGCGTTGCTTCAGCTCTGTGTTGGAGTCAGGAATAACGATGGGGACGGTGCTGCCTTGGGGCACCAGCAAAGGAGTCAGTGTCAAAGAAGGTCTTGGTCTTGCCAGCGGCTCTATTCGAGATCCTGCAGGGGTTCCATGGGGCCCGACTGATGCAGAGGGTGAACCTGCTGATGTGGATCCAGTAGGGAACCCTCCTGCGCCAATGGTGCTTGAAGGCATTCCAGAGGGGCAAGGCCGCCCAAAAAACTCTTTCAGCTGGACGGGGGTAGCCCTGGGAAAATCGGGGAAGTACAGAGCAGAGCTGGATTCGGGTTCTGCCGACTCACGGGGCCTGGAGTGCCGACAATCCTGTGTCTCGCCAAAAGACTTCGACGGACGCAATGCAGTCAAAGATCTCTTCAACTTCTTGGCCTTATATTTGTGGGACTTACCCGACTTCCCCAACGATTTTAAGTGCGACGACGACCATCTGGACGGGCTCTGTTAATGGTCTTGCACGAACGTGACCTCAAACGTCGCACGGTCGATCGACGTCGGACGGGGAGGAGATTGAGAGAACGCTCCCTTAGCGCCTTGGGGCGCATGGCTAGGCAGTTTTCGCAGGCCTAGGAGCTGTGGTCCAGGTTCAAGCCCTCTAAGCACACCAAGTGGGGGTCTGTTACCGACATTTGCCTGTGACAGGCCCCACATGGCTTGAAACCATCCGGTTTCTTAGGTGACATACCTACACACCTTAGATGACATCCCTACAATGTTTTCTACTCCTGGGATGTGGTTTGCTACCATCCTTATGCCTGTTGCAATTGTCCACCTGCAGATGGATTTAGGTAGCTTTGACTGTGGGGTAAGAGACTGTCCTGCTTGTTTAGATAGAACACAGCAGTTGGGTTGTCTGTCAGGATCTGTACACTACTACTCTGAATCTGACTCTGAAATGCCTTCATTGCCAGAAAATGCTTTTCAACTCTAAGTAACTGATGTGCATGGCCACCTCATGGGCTGACCATAGTCCTCTTCAATTCAGTTTTTCCGTGTGTGCCCCAGTCCACAAGTAACACACCTGTTGTTAAGATGGCCTGTAACAGAGGTGTAGTGAATGACGTCCCCTTCATCATGTTCTCTTTGGTCCACAATTTAATCTACCTGGTGACCTCATCTGTAACCACCACTAATTGCTCCCATTTTCCATATGTTTCAACCACTGATTATTTAGTAATTTCTCAATGGGTCTCATGTACAACCTCATGTTTGGAACTAAGTGGATGTAAGAGGTGATCATACCCAATTGTTTCATCACTATCCTCACAGTCAGAAACCATGACCTCTGGTAAAGGTAAGCTTGCACTCTCTACTGAGTAAGGTAAGCTTTTGCTTTCAGGATGTCCAGATCTACCCCAAGTATGCATTTTCCATATCTGGAGTGGAAAACTTTTTTCAGTTTACTGAAAACCACAGTTGAAGGACATACACAAAAAGAAGTTCTCCTGAGGTAGGCTGCTCCCACGGCCAGAAGTTTAGTAAGCACTCTTGGTGCAGATTTTATGTCAAGGTTTAACACTGAACTGGTAATTCATCCTCGCACTACTGAGGTGTCTTCTGTTTAATTCAGAAACTCAACAAGACCTAATACCAGCCTTTAGTTTCACACCCCCTACAGCTGAGCAGATACAGAAAGAAATCCTTACCTGCAACTCAGGTAGCCCAACAGACCCCTGCCCACCCCGAATAATGCAGGCTTGCTCCATTGAACTAAGCCTGGTGTTGGAAAAACTATTCTCCAAAATTATCATTACCAACACCTTCCCTGACGAATGGAAAATGATATCCATTAGGCCACTGCTAAAAAAACCCAATCTGGACGGCGAAAATCCTAACAACTACAGACCAATAGCCAGGATCCCTTTTGCCGCTAAAATTCTGGAGAAACTGCTAAATAAACAATTATCCCAACATCTGATGGACGGAGAATGGCTAGACCATTCACAATTTGGTTTTAGGGCGGAGCATGGAACAGAGACAGCCTTGATCACAGCAGTGGAAGAACTCAGGACAATAATGGATAACGGATCGAAGGCCGCATTGATATTACTTGACCTATCGGCGGCCTTCGATACGGTTAGCCACGAAATTCTCATAACACGGCTAAAAACAGCAAATATTCATGAGTCAACCTGTGCTATTATAGCCTCATATCTGGAAAATAGAACATTCTCAGTTGAATCAGGAGAAGCAAAGTCTAATCTGTTCAGCTTGCCATGCGGAGTTCCGCAGGGATCATCGATGAGCCCCACGCTTTTTAATTTATATGTAGCCCCACTCGCGCAAATAATAAGAAGTGAGGGATTCACCCCTATATCCTACGCCGACGACACCCAAATTGTGGTGTCAATAAATAAAGAGGTACAAGACACAGCAGCAAAATTCCAATGCTGCATGACAAAAATCAGCCAATGGATGCAAATGAATTGCTTGAAATTAAACGGCGATAAGAGTGAAGTATTGATACTAGGTGGTGACACAAACATATGGTTACCTTTATGGTGGCCCACAGATATGGGAAGATGCCCAGATTCGTCGGAAAAGGTAAAAAACCTAGGAATAATGCTAGATACTAACCTCTCATTTGACGCTCAAGCAAGCAAACTAGCATCATCACTCTGGTACATCCTGAAAATGATAAGAAAAATACTACCTTATATACCGCATGACTCTCGGAAAACAGTGGTGACGGCATTGGCCTTGTCCAGATTGGATTATGGAAATGGTCTATATGTCGGAGCAAGGAGGAAAATTCTTCTTAAATTACAACGCCTGCAGAATGCAGCAGCGAGGCTGATATTGGAAATTCCAAAGTTCGAAAGAGTAAGCCACAAACTTAAGAGCTTGCATTGGCTCCCAATTGCAAGTAGGATAGAATTTAAGTCATTATGCTTGGCATACAAAGCAATAAATGGAACGGGATCAAAATTTCTAAAAACACACCTACAACTGTATGAGCCAAATAGACTTCTGAGATCCGGACAAAGGAAACTCATAAAAGTACCCAGATAAAGAAGAACAAACTGGGGAGGCAGAAGCTTCCTAGTGCAGACGGCAAAAATGTGGAACCAATTACCGCTGGAATTGAAAAACAGTCCATCTCTGAAAACCTTCAGAAAGGGAGTCAAAACATGGCTTTTTGCTAAACAGCCCTAACTACATACTTAGGAGTCAGTGGGAATCTCAGCGCCAAGACGCCTTTTGGCATTCGTGCGCTATACAAATTGAAAAATCAAATCAAATCAAATCAAATCATGGGTCAGGATGTGGAAGTAGGCATCCTTTAAGTCTATGGTCACCAGGTAATCCTCCTGTCAAGACTAATTTGCATATGGCTGGGTCTGAACTGGGGGTGAGTGTCTGATAAAATTTCAGTGCTCTGTCCATCATCTCCTTGTGTTTGCTTTGTTCGCCCTAAGTTGGCAAGGTACGCCGAGACATGGGCCCCTTGCTCACTTTGCCACTGGATTCAAGCTAGTCTGGCTGATGATGGGTGTTACCCCGAAATCGGTCCCAGGATGCTTGTTTCTGGTCCAGGGAAGACCTGGCCTGGCAGTTCGGGCTGGACTGTTCCCATGAGGAACAGGGTCAAGACTGATTTACATATGGCTGGGTCTAAACTGGGGTGGCAAAGTGAGCTAAAGAACGATGATGGATTCAACCCAGATCTGTGGCTGGGGGTGTCTGAAAGGTTTCAGCACTCCGTCCATCATCTCCTTGTGTTTGCTTCTGCCTCTGGCTCAAAAAGGTGTTGTTGCCATTGTACTGGCTGATCAAATTGAGTCCCTGTTGGCTATTTATGGGACAGGCGGGGGTGCATTGCTTTCCACTGACCTCTTCTTTCTGGAATGCATCCCCTTTGAGTGTGCACGTAAAAATATGCAAGTCTTATTTCATGGACTCCTGTGTCTAATCCACTTCTAGACTGAAGAGATGACTGTCTTTCAGAGGCATGTCAAAAACGCTGGTCTCAACTTCGGGTTTGAATCCAAAAATGTGCAGCCATACTGGTCTTCTTAGTACAGTACCTGTGTCTAGTTGTCGACAAGCCCTGCCAGCTGTGTCTAATGCAGATTTACGGCAGGAATTTGCAATGTTTTTCACCTCTTCTATGAATGCCTTTGCATAAGGTCTTCCATGGATTCCCAATATTGGTGACCATACCTGTTAAGAAGTAATTTAAATTTTTAAATATGACATTGTGAGGCTCCTGCTCTTTCTATCTTCCTCACTGATGCCTTCTACCTTTTGCTGTCCTCTGGGTGGGTGAGGGTGGCATAGGTTAGCAGACATGGTTCTTTCCTTTGCTGTGGAAATAATCAGGATTCACATGAGACTGGCTATAATCTGGATCTGTGTAGAAGCCCTATAGTTGTTCTCGGTCCTGGGGGAGTGAGTTTAGCTGAGGCTGGATCGTTAAAGACCTCTGTTCCGTGCTGTAATATGCTGGGTAGTAAAAGCAGCAATTGATTTGTCTTATATACAGGACTAGACAATTCTAGAATAAAATGTGTCTTCCTTTTCCACCCTCATTTGTATCCTAAAGATGTCTTCAGCTTTAACTGCTCCATGGTACATAGAGATATCATATGGTGATGAAGGCCTAAAGGGGTAGATATCTACCTCTTCCTATGGAGAGTCTGTCACAGTCTTACCAAAGTGTGTCTTCCTGATCTTTTGGGGTCTCCCTTGGGAGCTCTTTCAGTGCAAAACTGAACACAACAGCAGAAAACCATATAAAATCATGGTCATGCAATGGGACGCTGTTGGCTTACTGCCGATATCATACCTGGGGTCCACCTACCTATGTTGATACCCACCAAGAGTAGGAAAAAGTTATGTCGTGGTCTTCCTTTATGGCACAGTGATTCATTCATACAAATGCAGGACCTGTTTCTAGCTCAGTATACACTGGTGTTTCTCAGCTGACACTGAACCTAAATCAGGGGGCAGCTCCAAACAATGATCACTGTATTTATTGGTGAGAGTGGGGACTGGGGCACCAACCACGAAAGTAAGGGTTGTGACCCACATGAAACAAACAAAAATACATACATTGACACATATCCATTCTCTCGCTCTTTCTCTCTCCCCCTCCCTCTCCCCCTCCCTCTCTATCCCCCCCTCCCTCTGTATCCCACCTCTCTCTCTCTCTCTCTCTCTCTCTCTCTCTCTCTCTCTCTCTCTCTCTCTCTCCCTCCCTCCCTCTCTCGCCCTCTCTCTCTCTCTCCCTCCCTCCCTCTCTATCTCTCTCCCTCCCAGCATATTATGGGCATGACACGGGCAGAAGCAAGAAGGGTGTTAATTGTAGGGCTATCACATACATCTGATTCTCTCACTACTTAACTAACTCTGCCACTCCTATCCAAGTATTTTTCCTCTGTGGACTGTTTGTTGACCATGGATTAACAAATACAAAACAAAAAACTGTGTAACAAATTAGTATACAATATTTCACATAACTAAAAGTTACGTGTCTTAAGATGTCGTACCTTCCCAAAAGATATGCCGGGGCCACTTTTGATAAACAAGTTCATCCTGGTTGATACTGTATTTAGCAGCAGATTCCTCACCTAGCCTCAATTGCAGACTGGATCGAGAAGATTTAACTGTAATGCTTCACTGTGCTAGTAGGTGGCATTGTGTGACTCTGTACTGACTTTATCATGTCCCAAACGTGAGAGAGTTGCATGCAAGTAGCACCCCTGCACACCCCGGTTTCTTTCTGGACTCTGGCCACGCCCCTGGAAGTGGAAGCCAAAAATACTCAGCAATACTAGTGTGCAGATTACAAGAGTTGGACTTTTTTCGATTGGAATGGAGACCATTCCATGGAACGGGGAGGTGGGATTGGGGAGGGTGGTGAGGAATCTGGGGTTAGATAGAGTATCCACCAGAACGAGTGTTTGGAAGGTAAATAACCTGTTCTTTTGATGGCTACTTCTAACTGCATGTTCTTCACCTTTAGAAAAGATACCAAAGTATCGCCTCCCAAGGTTGGTGGGTCTGTGGAATGACTCAGAAGAAAAAGTTCTGCAGGACCGAATGAACAAAATACCCTTCCTTGGCTGTCACAGCAGTAGTGCTGAATAAATGTGTGTAGTGATGCTCACGTTGCATACTGACATGTCACGTAAAGGCAATCCTCATGCCAGTGTAGTGGGAGCAGTCTTGGCCCTCGAGGAAGGGGAACTCAAACCCTTCAGAGGCTGCTTCTTGGTGAGTGTGTAGCAGCTTTTGAAGCAGAGGACTATTCATCTTGTCAAAGTCTTTTTCTGTACTGTCCTGCCTTTCCTTGCCCCTGAGAACCCCACAAAGAGCTGATCGTCCACCAGATGGTCTTTGGTGCCATTGATGTAAAAGCTTGAAGCTCTCTGCATTTAGCTGATGAAGTCTCTCCTCTTTCTAGGGGTGAGGCGGGTCAAAGAACGTTGGAAAAGTAATGGATGGTCCAAAGAGAAAAACAGAAACAACTGTAGGCAAAAAGGCCACCTTGGTTTATATACCACTTTGCATGAGAAAAAGGTGGTACAAGGAGGCTGTACTGAGAGAGCTTGAAGTCTGCTCACGCAATGAGCTAAAATCACTGCAACCAGAAACACAATCTTCAGTCTGGAGACATAGTGGACAGCTGAGCATGGATTTGAAATGTGTGCACTTAAGTAAAGTGAAAACAAAATAAAAATCCAACTGTGGCATCACAAAAGGTTTGTGAGGAAATAAATAAGCCAACTCTTTTAGAAATCTCATCACAAAAGGTAATTTGAACAAGCACAGTTGGCCCAGTAAATGTAAAAAGGCTGACAAATAACCTTTAATGGAGCACACAGCAAGTCCTTGCAGGGCTAGTGATAAAATAAACAAGACATCTGACAACTTGGCATGCAACAGGTTTTTATTGAGGGTGCTAAACGAGGCTATAAACATGTCTTAGCACCCAGCATAAGCAGAATTTGTAGAGGGGCACCACGCAGCAAAGATGACATCCACAATTTCAAGAGAAAGATCAAATGCAGTTAACTGCTGCCACTCAATCTCCACGCAGGAAGGTGCAGATTGAGCAGGCTCGGGTGCAGAACCCTGCCCTGCTGCTTCAAAAGATCCTTCCAAAGCAGTGGCCGGATCAGAGGACAGATGCTCATGGCCAGAAATTCCAGGTACCGCACATTCCTTGCCCAATGCGGAGCAACTAGGATTGCTTGAGCCCTGTTAATCCTGATCTTCTTCAGGACTCCGGGCAAGAAAAGCAGCGACAGAAAGGTGTACAGGAGTCCTGTGCCCCACTCCAACTGGAATGTGTCTCTGAGTGACAGTATTCTTGTTATCTCCAGCATGCAAAGTAGGGACATTGTGTGTTTTTGATGATGTAGAAAGGATCTAGCCAGGGTTTCCTCCCCATTGCTGGAAGATGCCCTGTGCCACCTCAGAATAGAACTGCCATTCGTGATCCACCAGGCACCACCGGCTGAGCTCGTCGCCCTGGCATTTAAAGATCCCGCCAGATGATTACCGACCATGGAAAAATGCCTTGGCAGTCCTTCCAGCACATGGAGGTGGTGATGTCTGTGAGCACCTAAACCACTTTCCCTTTGATCAACAGCCTTCAGCACCCGGAGAGTGGCCTGCAACTCCAACAGGTTGATGTGGAGCCGGGCCTCCGCCAGAGGCCGGTGTTCTCTGATCTCCACCCCTCCCATAGGAGTTCCCCGTCCCAGCAGTGATGCAGGGAGAGGGGACTGCCTCCAGTCCGATTAGGGTTGAGCCACCACTGCAGTCTCCTCGAAACCTGATGCAGGATATCAAGAGTCAGAGAAACTCCCATTGAGACTCAGGAAGGAGGGTGAAACATTGGGATCATAGCTTTGAATGTCCTGGACTCAGGCCCCGAACTACACTGTATGTCTCAATCTTTTCCAAATTGTTAAGAGTCTCTCGTCGCTATCTTTGGTCCAACCCTGGTCTGCACACTCCTAAGATAGCAACAATGCACTGGCATCCTTTCTTGCTGAAAAAGTAGAGAGAATCTACAGTACCTTCCTCATAGAAGCAAGGTATCAGTCACAATGGGAGATGTGGTTTGACTATGGGATTACCAGGATCAAGCTACACAAATTTGGCCCAATTTCCACTGCTGATTTGCTCCCTCTGCTCTACTGTTAAATCCGGTTCTCCAGTGGACCTAATTTCCCCCACCAACTTGGAGCAGGGCTGCGAAGGTATCCAGCTTGTTGTTGGTAAAGTGATCAATCTCTCCCTGACCTCCGGCAAGGTTCCTCAACACTGGAAAAATGCCATGGTGATCGCCTTATTCAAAATGCCACTATTGGATCCATCAAGACCTGAAAATTACAGGTCTATTTCAATATTTCCCCTTTATGGTAAATTTGTGGAAAAACATGTAAACAAACAGCTCTCTTGACTTTCTGGAGCATAATGGGCTTCTACATGGAGCGCAATCAGGTTTTAGCACAGAGTCTGCCTTGTTGCTCACCTCTGAATCAGTTAGGCGGATTATGGATGAGGGCAATGCCGCAGCCTTATGCTCGATCCCAGTGCCGCCTTTGACACCGTTTCCCACAATATCTTAATCAGGTGACTCTGGAATAGTAGCATTAGCAGCAAAGCTTTTTGATGGCTGGCCACTTTCCTACAGAGACGTACTTTTCAAGTATCACAAAAATCATTCCACTCGTTAGTCCGCCCCTTGCAGCAAGGAGTACCAGAGGGCTCGTCTCGGAGCCCCACTCTTTTCAATGTTTATGTTAGCCCTCTGGCTGGGGTCATTGAGCAGTATGGTTTTACTGTTGTCTCATACGCTGATGACTCTCAGCTTGTCATTACTCTGTATCATATTAGTGCGCAGATTGCGTCCTACCTATGTGCATGTCTGTCCGATGTTCTCACTTGAATGGGCTTCAAGTGCTTAAAACTGAAAGCTGAAAAGACAGAGATCATGGTACTGGGCAAGCATTCGAATATATGGTCTAATGGCTGGGGGGACAGACAATATCTACACAATTACCATCCCCCAAGCTCCAGGTTAAGAACCTGAGCATCTGGTTCAATGAGCAGATCAATGCTCTTGCCAGAAAGTGCTTTGGGATATTGAGATCCCTAAAAATGTTCCTTTACCTTCTTCCCGAGCTGCCCAAAAAACAGTCATCCAGGTGCTGGTTATATTCAGATTGGATTACTGTAACATTCTGTACTTGGGTGTCTACCAATCGCAACTGAAGAGGCTTCAGTGCGTGGAGAATGCGGCATCTCGGACAATGCTTGGACTCCCGAGAAGAGCTTCTTTCAGCATTGCAATGAAGAAGCTGTACAGTTTACCAGTGAAAACCAAAGGAAATGATGGACGGAGTGTTGAACATTGCAAGCAGTCTGACCCTGTGCCTCATGGGAACAGTCCAGCCCGAACTGCCGTCCATCATTTCCTTTGGTTTTGCTTTGTTCGCCATAAGTTGGCAGGGTATGGTCAGACGCGAGTCCCTTGGTCACTTTGCCACTGGATTCAAGCAAGCCTGGCTGAAGACGGCTGAAATGCCAGAAACCGGTCCTAGGAAGCTTGTTTCCGGTCCAGGGAAGACATGGCTTGGCAGTTCGGGCTGGACTGTTCCCATGAGGCACAGGGTCAGACTGATTTGCATATGGCCATGTCTGAACTGGGGTGGCAGAGTGGGCTAAAGAACGGTGATGGGTTAAACCCAGATCAGTTGACTGGGGGTGAGTGCTTGCAATGTTCAACACTCCGTCCATCATTTCCTTTGGTTTTGCTTTGTTCGACATAAGTTGGCAGGGTATGCTCAGACGTGAGTCCCTTGCTCACTTTGCCACTGGATTCAAGCAAGCCTGGCTGAAGACGGTTGAAATGTCAGAAACCGGTCCTAGGAAGCTTGTTTCCGGTCCAGGGAAGACATGGCTTGGCAGTTCGGGCTGGACTGTTCCCCTGAGGCACAGGGTCAGACTGATTTGCATATGGCCATGTCTGAACTGGGGTGGCAGAGTGGGCTAAAGAACGGTGATGGATTAAACCCAGATCAGTTGACTGGGGGTGAGTGCTTGCAATGTTCAACACTCCGTCCATCATTTCCTTTGGTTTTGCTTTGTTCGCCATAAGTTGGCAGGGTATGGTCAGACGTGAGTCCCTTGCTCACTTTGCCACTGGATTCAAGTAAGCCTGGCTGAAGACGGCTGAAATGCCAGAAACCGGTCCTAGGAAGCTTGTTTCCGGTCCAGGGAAGACATGGCTTGGCAGTTCGGGCTGGACTGTTCCCATGAGGCACAGGGTCAGACTGATTTGCATATGGCCAGGTCTGAACTGGGGTGGCAGAGTGGGCTAAAGAACGGTGATGGATTAAACCCAGATCAGTTGACTGGGGGTGAGTGCTTGCAACGTTCAACACTCCTTCCATCATTTCCTTTGGTTTTGCTTTGTTCGCCATAAGTTGGCAGGGTATGCTCAGACGTGAGTCACTTGCTCACTTTGCCACTGGATTCAAGCAAGCCTGGCTGAAGACGGCTGAAATGCCAGAAACCAGTCCTAGGAAGCTTGCTTCCGGTCCAGGGAAGACATGGCTTGGCAGTTCGGGCTGGACTGTTCCCATGAGGCACAGGGTCAGACTGATTTGCATATGGCCATGTCTGATCTGGGGTGGCAGAGTGGGCTAAAGAACGGTGATGGATTAAACCCAGATCAGTTGACTGGGGGTGAGTGCTTGCAAAGTTCAACACTCCATCCATCATTTCCTTTGGTTTTGCTCAGTTTACCAGTGAAACATAGCATCACCTTCAAGGCTCTCTGTTTCTGCGACAAAGCACTTGCTCATCAAGGCCCTGCTTATCTTCAGGATCAGGTTACTCCTTATGCTCCGAGCAGAACTCTGAGGTCACTGCGGCCAATTTGGCTGGCATCCCTAGATTCAAGAAGGCGAGTGTGGGTGGCTGCGCCTTCAGTTACTTGGCTCCCAGGATTTGGAGCTCATTACCGCTCCACCTTCGGCTGGCACCCACCAAAGTGATATTAAGAAAGCAACTGAAAAGGAATATGCTACTTACCAGTATGCATCTGTTCTTGGCATGTAGAGCTGCAGAGTTGTACACTTAGCATAGATCGCCATCTGGTGTTGGGCCCGGATGTTTGCAGTTTGTTTTTGTTCTTTGGACAGTCTTTGGAAGTCACGAGTTCGGTGACTCCTCCTTCGGTCCGTACTGCGCATGGGCTTCGGCTCCATCCTCAGATTGTTTTTCGCCAACAGGGAAATGATGGAGCGTAGTAATAACAGTGAGAAACCCATGTGTGTTGTATCTAAATAAGATGGACTGGAACGGATACAGGTAGCCGGGGAGGCGGGTGGGCGTGTACAACTCTGCAGCTCTACATGCCAAGAACAGATGCATACTGGTAAGTAGCATATTCCGTTCGAGGCATATGAGCTGCAGATTGTACACTTAGCATAGATTATATAGCAGTACCCAACCTTAGCGGCGACCACCGGTATCCGTTGCAGTGGTTTGAAAAAGTGTCTTCAGTACAGCCTGGCCCACACTAGCTTGCTGCTTGGAATGCACATCTACACAGTAATGTTTTGTGAAGGTGTGCGGTGTTGACCATGTGGCTGCTTTGCAGATGTCATCTAAGGGTATGTTCCCTAGAAAAGCCATAGAAGCCCCTAACGTTCTAGTAGAGTGGGCTTTAGGTGGAACAGATAATGTTCTTTTTGCCTTTTGATAGCAAATTTGTATACACTTTACAATCCACCTAGCTATCCCTGATTTAGAGATGGGGTTGCCTTTATGTGGTGGAGAGAAGGAAACGAACAATTGTTTAGTCTTCCTGAAGGGTTGCGTTCTTTGTATGTAGTACAGCAAAGCCCTTTTAACATCGAGTGTGTGTAAGGCCCTCTCTGCAACAGATTGGGGTTGCGAGAAAAAGACAGGTAATTCCACCGATTGATTGAGATGGAAGGGGGAAATGACCTTGGGCAGAAACTTCGGATTTGTACGAAGTATGACCTTGCTGTGATGTATTTGTAGGAAGGGTTCCTGTATAGTGAATGCTTGTATTTCACCAACCCTTCTAAGGGAAGTGATAGCTACGAGGAAAGCTGTTTTCCAGGTGAGGAACTGTAGCTCACATTTATGCATTGGTTCGAAGGGTGGACCGTGTAAGAACTACATTTAGATTCCATACAGGGGAAGGTGGTGCCCTGGGAGGAATTACTCGTTTAAGGCCTTCCATAAAGGCTTTAATAGCGGGCACTCTGAACAGTGATAAATGCTGTCTGTTTTGTAGATAAGCAGCGATCGCTGCTAGGTGTAGGCGTATGGATGAATATGCCAGGTTACACCTGTGAAGATGGAGCAGATAGCATATGATGTGCTGTATGGATGCATCTAAAGGGTTGAGTGTATTGTTACGGCAGTAAATTACAAATCTTTTCCACTTTGCGGCATAGCATGCTCTAGTGGTAGGACGTCTGGCTTCCATGATGATGTTCATGCAATCAGGGGGAAGGTTAAGGTATCCAAATTCTAAGATTTCAGGAGCCAGATCGCAAGGTTGAGCTGAGCTGGGTCCGGGTGCCTGATTTCTCCATGGTTCTGGGTTAGGAGGCATGGGGACAGGTGCAGTTTTTGATGTGGTACCACCGATAGCTGTAGTAGTGTGGTGTACCACGGCTGCCTGGCCCATGTTGGGGCTACCAGAATGAGTGTGAGGGAGTGCTGCTGTAGCTTCCTTACCACTAATGGAATTAGCGGGAGAGGTGGAAAGGCGTATGCAAATCTGCCTGACCAGTTCATCCATATCGCATTGCCCTTGGACAATGGGTGTGGGTATCTGGCGGCGAAGCTTGGGCATTTTTTGTTTTCGTGGGTGGCGAAGAGGTCTATCTGAGGATGCCCCCACTGTTGGAAGAATGGGTGAAGAACTTGTGGATGTAGTTCCCATTCGTGTAGTTGTTGCGTTTGTCTGCTGAGCAGATCTGCCACGGTGTTTTGTACGCCTGGAACGTGCTGTGCCAGGAGAAAGATGTTTTGGGGAATTGCCCATCTCCATATGCTCTGGGCTAAGCGGGAGAGCTGGGGAGAGTGTGTCCCCCCCTGTTTTTGGATATAATACATTGCAGTCATGTTGTCTGTGCGAATGAGGACTGCTTTGCCAGAAATCTGTTTTTGAAAGGATTTTAGGGCTAGAAAGATCGCCAAGAGCTCCAGATGGTTGATGTGGAGCGATTTTTGCTGTGGCGTCCATAGACCTTGCATTGTGAGGTGTAAGATGTGCGCTCCCCAGCCGGAGAGCGATGCGTCCGCTGTTCGAATCACCTGAGGAACCGGGTCCAGGAACGGCCGCCCTTTGGAAAGGTTTGTGGTGTTCCACCACTGCAGAGAGTGATGGGTGCGGCCGTCCACCAACACCAGATCCGTCAGCTGATCCTGGGCCTGGTTCCACTGTTGTGCTAGGCACTCTTGAAGTGGACGCATGTGGAGTCTTGCATGGGGCACTATGAAAATGCAGGACGCCATCATTCCTATGAGCTTCATAAACACTCTTGCTGGAAGAGAGTGTTGAGGAAGGAATGTTTTGCGCAAGGCTTGTATGCTTGCGATTCTGGCTGAATTTGGATAGGCAATACCTTTGGAGGTGTCTATAGTTGCCCCGAGATATTGCTTTGTGTGAGATGGTAAGAGGTGGGACTTTTGGTAGGTCACCGTGAAGCCTAGCCGGTGGAGTAGTTGAATGGTGCTGTTGGTATGTTGCACACATTGATTGTAGGACGCGGCTTTTATTAGCCAGTCGTCTAGATAAGGGAAGACGTGAATTTGTTGACGCCTGAGGTGTGCTGCTACAACTGCTAGGCATTTGGTAAACACCCGTGGTGCGGTGGTGACCCCGAAGGGGAGAACCGTGAATTGGTAATGCTGACCGTCCACCACGAACCTGAGGTACTTCCTGTGAGAAGGGTGTATTGGAATGTGAAAGTATGCGTCCTTGAGATCCAAGGTAGTGAGAAAGTCTCCCTGACAGAGGAGCAGGAGGACTTGTTGTAGGGTGACCATGTGGAAATGGTCTGAATGTATGTACGCATATAGAGGCCGGAGGTCCAGAATGGGTCTCAGGGTCCCGTCTTTCTTTGGTATAAGGAAATACAGGGAGTAGACCCCTAGATTTTGCTGATTGACGGGGACCTGCTCTATAGCGTGTTTTTGGAGGAGGGAGAGCACCTCCTGTTTGAGCAGTGTGGAATGTTCTTGAGACATTAGACGGTGTCGTGGTGGGATATTGGGTGGGGTAGATGTTAGCTCGAGACAGTACCCTGACCGAATAATTTGGTTTACCCATTTGTCCGATGTTATGGATTCCCATGCGTGGATAAATTGTTGTAGTCTGCCCCCGACCGGAGTGGGATGGTCTGGGGGGAGGGAAGGGAAGTCATTGTGCGGGCGGGGTTGCGGAACAGGTGGTGTTAGTTTTGCCCCTGCCCTTATTGTTGTTGCCTCTGTAACCACCCCTTTGGTTGCCCTTTGAAAAGGTATTTTGAGGAGGGGACTTGTAGGAGGTAGAGGCGCTATCGGTGGAGAAGCCTCTGCCTGTGCTACGAAAGGATGAGCGTCGAAAGGAACGTTTAGGGGCCTGTGATTGGAGTGCCCCCATAGACTTTGTTGTGTCTGTGTCCTTTTTCATCTTTTCCAACGCTTCGTCCACCTTTGGCCCAAAGAGAGTTTGTTGGTCAAAAGGGTGATTTAGTATGGACGCCTGGACTTCAGGCTTGAACCCTGAGATCCTGAGCCAGGCATGACGACGAAGCAGGACACTGGTATTTATTGCTCTAGAAGCAGTGTCGGCTGCATCGAGGGCACACTTAATGGAGGTGTTTGTAATTAGTTTACCCTCCTGTATCAGTTCATGAGCCTTGCGCTTGTGTTTTTCGGGGAGGTGCTGCATAAGAGCCTCAAGTTCGTCGTAGTGTGCTCTGTCATAGCGCGCAAGTAGCGCTTGTGTATTTGCAATGCGCCACATGTTTGCAGCTTGGGAGGCGGTGCGTTTGCCAGACGCGTCTAAAAGTTTCAATTCCTTGTCTGGCGGTGGGGCTTCTCCTGAGGACTGGGAGTTAGCCCGTTTTCTAGCTGTGGAGACAACTAGGGAATCTAAGGGAGCAGGGCCCTTAATGTATGCAGGGTCTGTGGGTGCCGCCTTGTACTTTTTTTCTATTCTAGGGTTCAGTACCCTGGCCCTCACAGGGTCTTTGAACACCTCTGCAGCATGCTTGGTGACACCTTTAAGCATGGGCAAAATAGACGTGGACTTGTCCTGGATGTCAAATGTGTCCAGTAGATAGTCATCTTCCACTGGTTCGCTATGCATGTCCACCCCATGGTAGTGTGCTGCTCTCTGCACTAAGTGGTGAAACCCTAAGGAGTCCTCTGGAGGAGACGGCCTGGATGGGTATAGGTCGTCCTGAGGCATATCAGGTATGTCAGGGTTGTGGTAGTCTTCCCATGGGTCTGGGGTCCCCGGTGGAGTGGGGTCCATTGGGGCGTCCGCTGGGTCATAATGTGGATCCCCGAAGTCCGGATCTTGGGACGGGGTCGGGGAGTGATCATGTAAGGGTGGCGGAGACCTGGGAGGGGGAGGGGGTGGAGGAGGTGGAGGAGGTGGAGGAGGAGGTAGTGGGGAGGGCACACTGAGAGGAGAAGTAGCAGAGTCCTTCCGTTTGGGCAGTGGAGGAGGAGCTGGTGTGTCAAGACGTCTTTTCTTGACAACTAAAGTCAATAGCCCAGTCTTTGGATCTTTAAATAGAGTCTTTTGCAAAGGGTCTGGTGTAAAGAGATCCAGTGGCGCCGATGTTTTCGGAGCCGAGGGTTTCGATGGTTTCTGTGCGCCATGCTTTTTTGGAACCTCCGGTTTTTTCGGCGTCGAAGGAGTTTTCGGCGCCGGAGCGTCGGTGCCGACAGATTTGTGTTTGTGTTTCGTCGGCACCGAGAGTCCAGGCTTCGGCACCGGTGGCTTCGGAGTGAAGCTGGGTATCACTTTCTTCGGTGCCGGATGGTGTTTTTCGGCACCAGGCGTCGGCTGGCTCGAGCCCGAGCTGCCGTGAGACTTTTGAGGCTTCGACACCGGGCCCGAAGGTGGGGTGATGGAAGCTGTGTGCTTGGTTTTACCCAGGCCTGCAGGCGAGGGTGTAACCGGAGTCTCTTTGGTTTTGGGCGCGGGGGTGGGAGGGGGTACAGTACTCACGACCCGCTGCGCCGGTGTGATGTCCTCCACGTCGGAGTCGTCGGCCTTGGAAGCGCTGACGACGTCGTCCTCCTGCTCGGTGTGTAGTTGCCCCGAAGCTTCGGCGTCGTCTCCGAAGATGTCCGGTGGAGCCGCGGTCGAGGAGTGCGCCATGGTGCGTCGAGCTCTTCGATCCCGGATGGTCTTTTTAGATCGAAAAGACTTACAGGCGGGGCAGTCTCTAGCCTCGTGTTCTGGGGAGAGGCAAAGGTTACACACCTGAAGGAGGTCGGTGTGGGGAAATTTAGACCCACATTTTGGGCACTTTTTGAACGGAGTCCTTTCCATCGGCCGGGACCGGAGTCGAGGAGGCCCCGAAGGCCGGTGCCGATGTACGGGATGGAGAAAAGTGCCGCTTCGAGAGATGAAGATTGATGAAGAAAACTCGAAGAACGAGGATTTTCCGTCGAGGCTGGAACCGTAGAAGTTCGAAGCCGGAGCACGAAGTATCACATCCGAGCCCGATGGCGGAAAAAAACAATCTGAGGATGGAGCCGAAGCCCATGCGCAGTACGGACCGAAGGAGGAGTCACCGAACTCGTGACTTCCAAAGACTGTCCAAAGAACAAAAACAAACTGCAAACATCCGGGCCCAACACCAGATGGCGATCTATGCTAAGTGTACAATCTGCAGCTCATATGCCTCGAACATTGGCTTTTTGATTCCAGTTAGACTTCCCTGTTACGCTCTACTTTACGCACTCAGCCTCCTAGGGCTGGGACACCGGATGTGAAATGGCATTATTATTATCCAGGATAGCTCCAATGAAAGTCAGTCTCTGTAAAGGAGTCTGGTGTGAAATTTGGCACACTGATTGGGAACCCCAAGGATGTCAGGAGGTTTGCCATTGCCTGAAGGTGATCTATGACTGACTGTGGTGAGTCTGCTTCAACAGCATGTTATTGCGGTAGGGTTAAATTAGGAAAACTCTGAAGGTATGCTGCGACCGACCACCACCATTACTTTTGTGTACACAGAAAGGGCTCTGGTGAGCACAACAAATTGAAAATGCTACTAGCCCACCTTGAATCGCAAGGAGCATCTGTGGGACTGAAGGATAAGTGCATGAAAGTAAGCGTCTGGCAAGTCCAAAGTCACCATCCAGTCACGTGTATCAAAGACAGACAAACCCTGGGCCAGCATGAGCATCTTGAATGTGTCCTTCTGCAAGAAGGCATTCAGAGGGTGGATATCTAAAAGAGGACAAAGGGCTCCATCCTTCTTCGGCAAGAGGAAATAACAGAAGTAACAGCCATTCCCCTATTTTTTGGGTCGGAACTGTCTCTATGGCTCCTTTGCCCCAATGAGCATTCACTTCTTGGAGTAGGATGTACAAGTGTTCCTCTGAAAGATGTTTGGATGTGGGTGTGAGGTGCGGTGGGTCGAAAATCTATAGCAGGGAATAGCCTTGCTGGTTGATCTGGGGACCACTATTTGGAGGTTATATTTTGCCACTCCTGGAGAAAGTATTTGATCCAGCCTCCCACAGGATGGATGTGTGCTGCTAAGGACAAACTAAAGCAGCTTGGAGGTAAATGCCGGAGGGCAGGGGACTCTGAAGTTTGCTGTCCCTGATGGCCTAGGCCTTGCCGGCTCGACCCCTGTCCAAAAACCCTGAAAAGACCGAGATGCCTTTTGCATTGGGAGTTGGTCTTCATGGTAACCCAATCCTCTGGAGTAGACTTGAAAGGAGCGAAACTGGTGAAGGTACAGTCTCACTGGGAAGAAAGGCCTAGGGACACACAGTAGCCTGGCTCTCATTAAATCGTTTCTATGCCACATAAGCCTGCTCACCAAACAGATGAGACCCCTCAAATGATATGTCCATCAGGGAGGCTTACATGATGTAATCCAGAGAAGCCTCTGGATCACATCAAAGCGCACCGCTGAAACACCATGCTAGTGCCAATTGCCCTGCAGAAGCAGCCAGCGCTGTCCAGTCCATAACAGATAATATGCTTTGCAGTGTTTTGACCATGTTGGATGATTTGAGCCAAAAAGGCTCAAAAATCCTCATGGACTGCTTGCAAGCTCTTGCCAGACATGTTCCACAAGGCATGGGTATATTTCACCCTATATGCTAGATCTCAGATTTTGGGAATAGTATGTCCAAGGCAAGGCTTACACAAAATGGTAAACTGAACTTTGCTGAAGCACCCGTGGACAGGACGATCACAATAAGATCTACATTTCAGTTATTCATGGTCTACAGTGGCAAAGCGGGGGTACTGTGAATATGAATAAACTTGAGGCATCATTTACTACTGTGACTGATAACATGTCAGATTGTGCAGATGAGTGTCAAAGAATGACAAGAAGTCTAGTTCAAGAATAGAGGCAAACTTGATTTTATGTGAAACTGTATCATTCAGGATCAGAACTTAAGGTACCTTCTCTGTTCATTGTTTCCTTTTCCATATACACCAAGAGGAGGGAGTAAGACACTTGTGGCACCGACAAACAACCCAGACAGCCTCAATTTGGACCTGCAGTTTATGCTTCTAAAATAAACAAGTGGAGCCTGAAAAATATATTTAAGTCTCCAGTGTTAAATTATCTCACTAGTACTCTTGGTCAGATTTATTTCTTCCCTGATTCTATTAGAGGAGCAGCTTTCTAAAAATCATCTTGTTTCTGAAATATACCCTCTAGAACCCTCTATTAGGAAAACATATTGATTATATGTATATGTTTTATCATGTGCTCTAAAGTTTACCCGTGCATTTTTGCATCCTTACGTTTTTGCAGAACTGCTTTTGTTTACTGATTTAAAGCAACTATGTCGTTTTCTGTAATGTGTTGCTGCTATGGTTACCATTTGTAGCTCTAGAATGTTGGTTTGAGACATTACAATCTGACACAATTGTGCGCCCTGTGGGGGCGGCCTCTTACCTTTACTTATCTTCAATAAATCTGATAAACTCACTTGCTACAAATTCTTTTGCGATGACCTCGAAGAGTTCATGTGAGCCTGCCTTCATTGAAAGAATCAACATGTCATCCGTACACCAGTTTGGACACAACATTTAGAGCACAGGGTTCTGATTGTCATGCTCACCCCAAACTCAGCCTGCGGCTTCTCATTTTGGCTTCATTTCGGTGGGCGCACTCTGGAAGACGAGTGATCTTTGCAGCATTTTACCTCTTTCAAGCAGGCCAGCACTCAATGAGGCGTATATCAGAGGAACGCAAAGGTGATTCTCAGGTGGAGAGGAGCAGCGGGACGTGATTGCTGCACCCTGCCATCATCTGACAATTGACATCACTGGTCAGCCACCATTTTGGGTGTTCCTTATATCTACTACGGCACTCATGGATATCAGAGGTTTGATGGCACTCCAGGATTAAATGTACTGTGTTTAGTAATTTGGCACATCACAGTGATGTGCACACCCTTTAGGTAACAGTCCTTTCAAATGTGTGTGGATTGCACAGTCTTCACACACTTCTTGGTGATTTTACTCATGTCTAACTATGTATGTCATGGTGACACGCATATGTTGCAAAACTGCTTCCAGGGGTAACATGCACACTCTTGTGTGTCACAGTGATACACACACCTTTTATGACACAGCTTCAACTGTGACATTATACCTTACCTTGACAGGAAAAGTCAGCTTTTGTCAACAGCATAAAACTAACACTTCCCATTTTTTTGTTTTTGCTTGTATGACTCATTTTGTATGTTAACCTCTTGTAAATTCTAGCACCCAACAATAGATTGTTTTTCGATGTTGGTGTTGCACTCTAATCTGTTCACCCTGTGTTAGTAGTTATCTATACCTGGTTGTCTTCTAAGGGTAGTGCCTTTGAATTCTGGCTGTTGTAGTTTCAACGACCATGCAATGCAGTCCGTGAATTCTCCACCAGCATTCTTGTAAACACCTGGGAATCCACCAATTTTACGGAAAAGCTGGTTTGATACTGTTGTGATCTCTGTAGATAGACACCTGGAGCCAGTATGTATTGTTAAGCCATCTTTATTCAGTCTCCAGTTCAGGTTACATCTGTCTCTACTCCAGCCAGCCTAGTGTGGTACAAGCCCCACCAGGAGCAGCCTCCCTAGCTGCTCAGCCCATCTTCAACTGCCAACACTCATCCACTCAGACACCCAGGCATTCCATGCATCACAGGCACACCAACATTCTATGACCAACTCACGCTCTGGCTGAGCAGCTAGTGGCAGCAGGACTGGACTACATGTTATTCAATTAAGTAGGATATAACATTATCCCTTTTTCTTCAACGAAAACAAACCTGCAAGAGATAAACATCAAGGAAGAACTATCCACAAGAAAAGTGAATAATGGTACAAGTGCCACGGATGCAAACATAAAATTAAAACATCGCAAAAGAACCATTATACAAAGAACGGATAAGATAAATACATTTGATAAACAATATCTCCCATCCCTTCCTTAAAGAAATAAAAAAAACTTTATGAAGCAAGAATAACATTACCCGTAATACATTTGAAGCATTTAGCATTAAACACTGTGACGTAATGCACTACAACGGAAAGGGTAAAAGACCCCACACAACCAATGCCCAAAGTCATAACCTAGAGTAGCACTAAAAAATAGCATACCCTACTACTACAATCCCAAAAGAAAGGGAACTAAACATGTATATGGGTCGTCACCCATAGAAACTCCCATGAAAGGACGTACAATAGTACTGCGCGCAACTACAACCCAACCCTGTGTGAGGGTTAACCATAAAAAGATGTACATTAGTACTGCGCGCAACTATCTATGGACTAAACCATAACCCTACCCTGTGTGAGGGTTAACCTAGGTACTCCAAACCCCTTATAGAGGTTACATACCCCCATATGGGAGTAACACACAAAACTAAACACAGGGCAATTACCCAAAACCTTCCCTCGTGTATGGGAACAATGTGATGACCACCCACAGGAAAACAATCACTGTAAAATGAAGACCCATCCTCAAACTATACACCTGTGGCATCACAACTTTTTCCTCTTGTCACAATACTAAAAATTAAAGCCATTCCGTTAACTGTAAAACAGTAGTACATTGTGCCCCTCACCGGTGAGCGATATCTCACCCGAGTTGTGACAGGTCTGGACTTTCCCTGCAAAGAACTACACCCTCAAACTAGAACGCTCCGACATACATGAAACAGAGCACTACACTCTAAGGTTGTCCAGACGGCGACATAGTGACTTGTTACAATACTGTATCACAAATACAAGTAATACTCCACACTGTAGCCTAAATTTTTTGAGCATGTTCTCTTTCCCAAAACAAAATACTACCAATTCCTAAACTCAGACTCTAAATAGTCTTCACAGAATACAGTCTTGCAGAGTTTCACGCAGACTCTAAATAGTCTTCACAGAGCACAGTCTTGCAGAGCTTCTCGTACCACTTGTACTTTATACTCTGAACATTCCAAAGTCTCAACTGGAAACCGCCACTCGTCTCGTTAACTTATTAGACCTTACCTCCACATACAATACCAAGGCAAGATACACCAGGATCTATCATTGCACTTAAGCTGACAGCTTGCAAAACGAAGTAACATCTGGTGTTTCAAGACTTCGGCGTCCACAGAGTGCACAAACCATAGACGCTTGACAAAAGATGGATAACGTGAAGACACCGTGTTGTCACTGGCATACATGTCGACTTGCAGGAAACTTTATTGACTAGGATCGCAAACACCGTGGTTAGCAGAATAAAGCTTGTACTCGGCAACTCTGCACAAATCAGGAACACCAAAAGGAAAAGCAACAGCGGACGCCAACCACAAGATGGCAGGACGCTATCAACGTCGCAGCAGAGTGGCTCACGGCGCGTCGGTGCACACCGTACGTCCAAAAGCAGCTAGGAAGCACAACAGAAGATTCCACCATCGTCATGGAAGGACGTCATCGAAGAAACAGCGCGATCTCCTAGATACAGGTAAGTGTCCACGCGCTGATTGTAGCGCGCGTCTCAGCTTTTTGAATTTAAAATGAGAAGCCACTCCAACTGTAAAACACTGCCAGTCGCCGAAAAATTGTACTATTGTTATTAACCATTGTATCCTGCCGCATATAAACAACAGAGCAAACCACCCACACGGCACCAACGATGCCCAATGCAGCAAAGCGTTGAATGTCACCACTGAGTAGCGAAGCGTTGTATGTCACCGCTGGGTAGAAAACACACTCCGTAGTCTCCACAACTGTGCGGCATCTTCATCATGCTGGCAATGCCAAACCAGCAAAGTCGTGCCCCAAGACACCGATCAGGCACCTCCCCTCAAAAGTAGACGTCCAGAAATCCTCAGATTCATCAAACATGCAGCAGCTGTATAAATACTGATATTAGTGGAAGTAGTGGTCACTCGCCTAGATTGAAAGTCCTGTCAGGCATCAAACATTGACCATTTGTTCTACTGCTGCAAGGAGATCGTTGTGACATAGTACCTTTTAATTAAAATCACTGTGGTTTTGGCAGCTCCTTAAAACGCTGCAACTGTCAAATAAGGACCCTTTAGTACAAGATATAATCCATGTGTGCAGCCACTACACACATTCCGTTTTCACATCTTTGAAATTGACATTTCCTTCTTTCTGTGGCTGGAACACCAGATATGGCTGTATTTTGACTACTCCTCCAACTCACTGTAATCCTTTAAGTGACAAACGTTGTGGCTGGAACACCAGATGCGGCTGTAGCTTAGCTATTCCTCCAACTCACTATAATCCTTTATGTGGCAAACTTTGTGGCTGGAACACCAGATGCGGCTGTAGCTTAGCTACTCCTCCAACTCACTTTATTCCTTTAAATGGCTGTGTTATTCCCAGGCTGTAGTGTCCTTTTGTGATGACACTTCTCTGTGGGCTGTCCATTGGAAAGGACACTGGTGGGGCTGGCGCTGGCTTTCCTGGGAATTCTTTCTTTGTAGATGTAGTTGCTCGTAGGATCTCTTAGTTTCTCCTTTATTTCCTTTATAGTTCCTTTGTTTCAGTGGTTCACCAAGAGTCTCTAGGGTTCAAGTGCGCTCGTCGCCAAAATAAATGTTGTGATCTCTGTAGATAGACACCTGGAGCCAGTTTGTATTGTTAAGCCATCTTTATTCAGTCTCCAGTTCAGGTTACATCTGTCTCTACTCCAGCCAGCCTAGTGTGGTACCAGCCCCACCAGGAGCAGCCTCCCTAGCTGCTCAGCCCATCTTCAACTGCCAACACTCATCCACTCAGACACCCAGGCATTCCATGCATCACAGGCACACCAACATTCTATGACCAACTCACGCTCTGGCTGAGCAGCTAGTGGCAGCAGGACTGGACTACATGTTATTCAATTAAGTAGGATATAACAGATACCTTCAAACATATTTGGGGGGAAATGGGGGCATCACGTTTCTGGCCAGAAAGGAAGATGTTTCTCCTGCTACATTCCGTAGCTCTTGAAGGAAGTGCAGTGCTCAAATATCTACCAGCATTGATTTGAATGAGGGCGAACAGTTTGATGAGTTTGATGAAGCTGTAAAGAATCATCTTAAACTCAGGTTTGATGCCCAACCTAGCTTAGATTTGATTTGATAATAGTTTTTAAAAAAACAGGAATATAAAGGCTAGCAAGATTGTGTCTGTCTACATCTCAGATCTGAGAAGGTTAGTAGCTAAATGTCAATTTGACGCATCTACTGACCAGCTGGTAAAGGACCAGCTCATCTGTAAATGCAAGGATAAAACAATCCGGCAGAAGCTGCTTTCAAGGGGTAATACTTCTCTTGAAGAAACAATCAGAACTGCAAAGAACATCGAAATCTCTAAAGTGGTGGTCAAGGAACTTGGTGGCAGGAATTTTTTCTCTGAGTGTGTGGTAAAGACAAAAGAAGACAAATCTTTAAAAACAGCACGAGGGGAAACCAAATCTTTCTTCATACAGACTAATATCTGCTTCAGATGAGGCAACAATTCAAACCATAACAAAGTTTGCCAGGGTGCCAAAGGCAGCAGTGGTAGTGTAGCAAACATTTCAGGCGTTGATCCTGATGAGAGTGAGCTCACTAAAATTTGTTAAAGGAATTCAAAGACATGGTTGTGGCTGAGAGTGTTGTTGTGCACGGTGACTCCTAAGAGTCTGTTGATCCATACATTAACATTGGTGTTGGGAATAAGAAACTTAGACTGCTAGTAGATTATGATGCCAGAATTACTACAATCATCCAGGAGGTTTTTAGGGGAAGACATTTTAGAATTCTGGGGTAGAAAGATTTTTTGGAACGTTTGTGTTTTAATCAAGGGTCTTTGTACTCTTGGTTGTTTCCATCAGTATTCTTGGTTGTTTCCATCAAAGTTTTTCACATGGAAACCTGGCAATAAGGAGCAAGTTTCTATTGATAGTTCAAACAATCTTACTGAAGAAAATGCTAGCAAATTTTCTTCAGTGCTCTCCAACAGAATAGGCACTACCCAGGGTTTTTATACTCAAGATTAAGGTAAAAGAGGGAACAAAACCTGTCAAGCACAAATTGAGGAGTGTGCCATTTTGTGTAAGAAATTACCTAGAAAATGCATTGATGGGTTTATGTGAGAAAGGTATTATTTAACCCATTGAATTTTCCATTTGGATGACTCCGTTGGAGGGTGCACACAAGAAAAGTGACATTTTAAGGTATGTGTGTACCTCTGGAGTTTAAACAAGTTTTTTGGGTGGATTCACACCCTCTTCCAAAGATTACTGAATTGATGATTATAACTGGTGGCTTAAAGTAGTTTTCTGAACTTGATTTGCCTGCAGCTTACCACCAGGTTGTCCTTGATCCAGCATCCAGACACCTCACAGCTTTTGTCTCTCTGACAGGAACATTGTAATACTGCAGGATGCTTTTAGGGCTTGCTTCTGATGGTGCAGCTATCCAGAGGATTATGTTCCAATTGTTCAGAGGTGTTAAAGGTATACCGATTTTTCAAAATGTCGTCTTGATCTATAACGCCACTAGAGAAGAACATGACTATTCTTGAAAGTGTTTTAAGCATTATGCATAAACACAGAGTTGTACTTAAAGTCGATTAATGTGAGCTCCTTAAGGACAAAGTGGAATATCTGGAGCATGTAGTATCTGAAAAAGGGGCTGAACCGAGACGCGGTTTAGTCAGTACCATCATCAATGCCATTCTGCCTAGTGACAAAAGTAGATTGAAATGTTTCACTGGTCTTTGTGAGTTCTACATGTTTTATACCCGATTATGCCTTCCATGCCATACCTTTTACAACTATGCTAAAAATGTATTGTGTATGTATAGACAAGTAGGAGGGGTTTGATTCGATAATTTGGCAATTGGTGGGGACTTGGATTCTCAAAAAATATTACCATAATTTACAATGCAATATCACCGCTGACACTAACAATTAGGGTTTAACTGCTGTCTTGACCCAAAACAAGAGCAGAGTTAAATACACGCAAGTGTCTGCATCACAAGCGTTAAGTGAAGTGGAAGTTCATTTTTCTGTCACTGACAAGGAGTTGTTAGCTTGTTGGTGGGCTATACAGAAGTTCCATCCTTATATCTGTGGAAGTAGGTTCATGATCAAGAATGACCACAACCTTTTAGTTACCATTTGGTCAGGGGATAAAATTAAGTACCAAACACCTCGCATTGCATGGTTTTCCACAATACCATTAAAGTACAAATTTTGGCATTTATTATAAACAGGGAGGAATAAACCTCAGAGCTATTTGTCACAGTTTCCTTTCAAGATATTGGAGGATAAGGATAATGAGAGTTGTCTTATTGCTGCCATTGATTTAGAATCTATGAGCGCAATCAATGAAAGTGAATGGAGTGAAGAATTGTCTAATTGGTATTGTCCCAAGACATCTCCTTTATCATAAAAGTGTAACACAAGGAAAAGAGTATTACTGAGTTTTGTCATTCTTCTGTGACATTTGCACCTGAGCTTAAAGTTGAAGATGGTATTCTCATGAGTGGAGAGAGATTGGTGCCCCCAAAAATTCTTTGGGGTAGAATGATCAACAGTGCCCATGAAGGTAATCTTTGGAGAACTCTCATAAAACGAAGTGTATGGGTAGTATTCTCGTGACCTCGCATGGACTGGAATATTGATGATTGTGTGAGTGATTGTGTTTTCTATATAAGTTGTGAGAAGGGGCTGAAGGTGTGAAATCCTTCCCTGTAACCTATCGATTTACCATCCAAGCCCTGAGAACAGGTCGGCATTGGCCTGTCTGGGTCTTTCAATTCTCTACCCAGTCATCAGCGCTTTGCCTTGGTTTTAATCAATTACTATTCAAAATGGCCTGGAGTCCGCTTCTTGAGATAACCTAATTCTAGAAATGAGACTGAGTTCTTGCAGGATGTTTTCTGAAGAGAGGGTTTCCCACCCTGATTGGTTTCTGACAATGGTGTTCAATTTGTCAGTAATGATGCAAGTTTGTTCCTGAAGCAGTGTGACATTAAGCGCCTTAAAAGCACACTATATAACCTATAAACTAATGGCTTAATTGAACAAATGAACCGTGTATTGGTTGAGCGTGTTCAGTGGGCGATCACTAACAATGCTGTACGCTCAATGTTGTGGCTTTATGAGGAAGGTGGACAGTATTTTGTCTCTCCACAAAAGTTCTCATACCAGAAGTATGCCTAGTAGTTTCAATTTGTTTCTATGGTTTGTTTTTATCATTCATTTTTTAATTGCTATGTTGATACTTAATCCAGATTAATGTCAGTTCTGGACTGCTGTGTACACTCTTTAAATAATGTTTTATTTTTATATTGTGCGTTATGCGCTTTTTTACTTTGAGTTTTTTTCTTTCATTTTCTCGTGTTTTTTGTAGAATTTGGGGTTCATTGTTGATAAGGGGAAAAGTCATATAGTATTCTTTAATGTGTTGCTACTATTATTACCAGTTGTAGCTCTAGAATGTTGATATGAGGCATTCCAACCGGCTGACAGTTGGAGAGTCATTTGGACTTTCTCCTGTGAGCGCTGTGGGGCATCTTCTTACATTTACTTAACCTTAATTAATCTTCTGAAAACAGCTGATTTTGGACTCACTTGCTACAAACTATTTCCTCCTCCTTCCATTCCCTGGAACTTGAATCCACTTCTGGCTAGCCTTTGGAAGCCTCTACTTTGAATTTGATGGCTAGCACTGATAAAAACTACAGGCCAGTTAGGTTTTTGCCTAAACTGACCATTTCACTTTTCTGAATAGCTGCCAATGTTTTCAGGTCTTGAGACCATTAGCATAGCAATGGTACCATGGCAATGGAACCATAGGCACTAATAAAAGCAGACTAAATGTGTCCCATGTACATGGTGGGATAAAGGAAGGCTCATAAATAGGGTGCAGGGTGTTTTGCACACTCCTGGACAAAATGCCACTGCACCTCCTGCAGCAATGATAGCTAAGTACCTGCTTGGGGCATGGCATATAAAGGCTTTCCATCTGAACTCAGCTTTACTGCAATCCGTAGTACCTCGTATATAAGCACTTTGAGAATAACTATTATTTATTAGCTAAAATCATCAACTAATTCTGCTACTTGATGTTGTGTGCTAGACTGTGTTTCACTCTTGACTGCATGGGAAGTTAATCATTTCAGGTACTACATTTGCATTCTGCACAAATTAATATGATTTCATTTTAAGTGCTACCTCGTGTCAGTTTTGCATAACACTGCATTCATCCAAATGTAGAGGCTACAGAAGAAAACATTGTTTTCATTCACCATCGTGATGTATGCAGTTGCCACAGGGCCTATAAGCACCACCCTATTAATAGCGCTGGGAATAGTGTGAATCTTACTGGTATATAAACAAATATGATATATCTACTATCAATTTCCTTCTCAGATAGGTGACCAGTGATGCTGACGCTCTTTACAGCTTTCATATAGTATAGTTGGTACCTATAAATCTGTGCCAAATGCTTTGACATGCCCAATTTCTGTTTCGAGGGCTAGCTGAAGTATGATAGACACATTTTGTGCATCCTGGAAGACACTAATTTGAAATATGTGCTTTCTGATGTCAACTACATTCTGCATTTCGTCAAGGCACTGAAATCTATATGTGGTAAATAGTTTGTGCACTTTATCACGGGTGAAGTAGATAACAAAACAATTGATAATGGACCATTTTAAATGGGCAATAGTGTTGTGATATATTTTCAATTAGAATTTTCATTTGAATGTAATGCAATAATGAAATATTCTACCTACCAAAGGTGTTGATGCTGAGCTTATCAATGAAATCCCAAAATCTTTCAATCACATCTTGCACTTGCTTCTCACATTTGCCCTGTGCAAAGGTGAAAAGAACACAAAATGATGCAACAAGTATTTCTGCAATGTACATATCTTTTTTTGTCTAGCGTTGTGATCTTAAATCTGAATGAAATCACAGAAAGTAGGTATTGGTTGAGAGCAAAGGGACTCTGAGGGACAATAGTAACTTTAGGGACCATAGTGGTGAGCTGTGCAAGTACAGCATTGTTATTCATTATGCAGCACAGTAACGGAAGAGTAAGAATATTACAAAATATTAAATACTCATTTTCAGAGCCCTACAGACCTAATTTGAGAAAAAATAATTAAGCATACAAAGAGGTACATCATAATAATATTTTATTCACAGCTTTCAACATAATACACACTTTAAGTCAGGGCGTTATTGAATATCAGCCAGATTGCTGCATGTCAGCTTAGCACGTCAGTTTTTGGAATCTGCATCACTGAGACTGGTGAAATGAGAACTCCACTACTAACGCCTCAAATGATTTCATCCTGTCTTCTCCCAACTATTTCCTACTTTAGATATCCCTATCATGTCCTGGAGCCATTCAGACAGTTCACCCACCCTTCGGGCATCTAAAACTCAATACCCCCCCTCACAGCAACTCTGTGACGCCCTCGCTGACCACTACCACAACAAGACAGCAACCATCTACACAAACTTCGATCCCCAACCTAACCTACCGACCTCCTCACCATCCCAACGACCACTACCGCCGACCACTTGCTCAGCTCATGGGAACAACTCAGCACACCGAACACAACTACTTAAATAAACTCCATCCACTTGGGAGCACCCACCGACCCATGCTCCCGACTTTTTTTTTTTTAAATCAATCGTTTTTATTGAGCATTTTAACAACGGAAAAAAAAAATACAAAAGGTTCCAAGCAGTACATTTCCTATTTGTAGAAGGGTTGTTCATATTGCTGATACATAGAGTTTGTCACAGGTATTGGTGACATATTCATTATGTGACAGTTATGCAAAGCATAATATGCTTGTAAACATCTAAGATAGTTTTAACATCTTCTGGCTGTTATGAATGTACAGATATGATACAGACTTAGTAATAGCTGTCAGTTAAACATCATCCTCAGGGCATGGCTCACAATTAGTAAGGGTTTCAGTGGCTTCATCATAATCTTCTTATGGGAACTTTATGGATGCTTTTCTTTTGTGAGGAAAATAAATAAATGATATATAAATGAAGGAAACCAGAAAAGGGATTAAAGAGGAAAAGATAAGGAGAAAAAGGAAGAAGGTAGCCAATGGAACTACTTAGTGTACATTAATCAACAGAGGGTGCAATTATTCCTGTTTGATAAGTCCAGTATGGGGCCATGTACCTTTTGCGGTAGACGGTAGAGGGATTGTTAGTACTGGTATCTTCACTTCTTCATGGAGGTTTAAAGATGAGGCTTGATGTATCTAGGGCGTTTCATAGATTGGTGTGTGGAGCGCACCACAGGGAGAGTTGCAGAGTCAGGTTGTGTGCGACCCTAAGGAAGGTTAGCTTTTCTTTCCATATTTTGTGTGAGACGCCTCTATAATTCTTCCAGTGACATAAAATGACTTTACACGCCAGAGTCAGCATTAGGTCTAGCAGATCACTGTATTTATAATTTTTCAGTAAGGGAACTAGAGGGCCCAGTAGAATATAGGAGATCTCTCTACATGGTGTTATATGAAAGGTGTCTTTGATGCACTCAAAAATCCTATCCCAGAGTGTTTGGAGAAGGGGGCAATAAAACAGTATGTGTGAGAGGTCGCCTACCTGTTCGTTGCAGTTTCAACATATAGGGGAGTCAATGAGGTTAGTCTTGTGCAGTCTGCTTGGTGTCCAGTAGGTTCTGTTGATAATCATAAACTTAGTTTGGGAGAGTGTGGGTGAGATTTTGTTCCTGAAGGGAGTCTTAAATATTTGCACCCAGTCAAACTTGGTCGAGCTTGTATTGATTTCTTTTTCCCATTTTCTCTCATTTTCTTTATGAGATTGGAGGGTTTCTGGTATGAGTAGTTTATGCACTATAGATTCCATGAGTCCCACAGCATTATACAGGGCCAACTTAGCGGGGAGTGAGGGAGGTGCCATTATTAGGGGCAGTTTTGCAATCTGTACTTTGAGTTTCAGGAATTTGAATACGTCAATTGCATCCAGTTCTTTCTCTGTCTTTAATATTGAGAAGGGTTTCGGGAGGGAGTTATCGTAAATGTCTTTAATAAAGTTAATTTCTTTATTGGACCAGTCCTGCCTGAATTGAGTCTGGCCATCTATCTGTTTGTTGGATTGTGCCATAATGATGTCATGTCAGAAATTTTTAATTTGACGTTTGCGAGTTTCTCTAATTGGAAGAGAGCCTCCTTAGTATTTTGTATAATGTATTTGGAGTGGGGGAGAGAGGATAAGTTCATTGTCATTAATGCAGGCAGGGGGATACCCTCAGTTAGATGTCGTTCCACTTCTAGCCACCGCGGCGGATACATAGGGTTTTTGATAAACCAAGCTGCCCCTTGCTTCCATAAGAACGCTGTTAGATATGCTTTAAAATTTGGGAGACCCACCCCTCCTTTGTCTTTATTCTGTTTTAGTTTAATTAAGGAGATTCTTGGCTTCTTCACCTGCCATAAAAAACTGTTGATGATTTTGTCTATGTTCATAAGAAATGTTTCTGAAAGTTTCATCGGAAGCATGCTGATTAGGTAGTTAATGAGGGGGATAACCATCATTTTGGGTGTCTCTACTCTGCCCCACCAGGATACAAATTTTGGTAACCATCCATCCAGTAGTTCAAATATTTTTTTATTAATATTTTTAAATTTTCTTTTAGTGTGGTGATGAGGTTGTTGGTGAACTCCAGACCCAAGTATTTAATTGTACCAGTATGCCAAGTCAAGCCTGAATTTCCTAGTATATCCTTACTACCATGACTGTTAAGTAACTTGACTTCCATTTTTTCCCTGTTCAGTGTGTATTCTGAGACATTTGAGAAGTTTTGTATCAACTTCATAAGCGCCGAAAAAGCATCATCCGCCTTCTCCGAGATAACTAGGACATCATCTGCGTACGTAGTAACCTTGATCACTTTTTCTCAGAAGGATAGGCCTGCAATGTCTTTGTTTTCCCTCAGATATTGTAAAAACAGTTGTATCACGAGTAAAAAAAGGGAAGGAGAGGCGGGCATCCTTGTCTTGTGCCTTGTCTGAGTGGGAAGCTAGAGGAGATTGCATCTCCTGCTCGTACCCTTGCTGTTGGGGCCCCGTATAGTGTCATGAGCATGTCTATGAGAGATTTACCCAAGTTGAAATATGTTTTTCTAGTCATTTAGCCAGTGCTTTAAATGGGACGGTACTCACCGGTACTGAGTACCAGCACTTCTCATTTTTACCGATCTGAGTACCGGCACTTCTCCACTGCCAAGGAGAGTACCGGTACTCATGAAGGTAAGGTCACTGACGCTGGTGCTGCTGAGCTCGAGGGTACCGTAGCGGAGCAGATCTGTACGCATTCTAACAACCAAAGCGCCTCCCTAGCTCTTAGCTGAGTCACTGCTAAAACATTCAGAAGCGGCTCATTTTCGTTATGCAAGGGATGCCTGGGTGTTGAAAATGTCACCGTCCTGCTGTGTTTGATAGAGCAGGCCCTGCCTTGTCAATCACATTCACACTGTCCTTGCTGTGAAGTAATGCAGGAATAACCTCAACTGAAACTTTTTTGAAAGTATGTGTGTGCGTGCGTGTGGAGCTCAGACAGGAAGAGAATCAGGACACTCAGTAGGTAGTTTCAAAGAAATCCGTGGAATGCTTTTGTGTGTGCGTGTCTGCTTGTTTCTGTGTGAATGTGTGTGTGTGCACTCTAGAATATACAGGTATTGTGCCAAATGTAACCACGTAAGAACAGTGTGGTAGTAAGAAGCTGCAAATATTGCAAAAACAAGGAAAGAATAACATATTGTTTTTGGCCTTTATTTTGTGTAATGAGTTGACACATTTTGTTTATATTGAAACATTACTCACATGTTTTGATATGTCCTGCAACTGGTGTAGAACTCATTATTAATGCTGCTATTCTAAAGTCTCTGTTGTTCTGAGGCACACTGGATTTTAGCCTGAATAGTGCTGTTGATGGTTTACATTCATTTAAACGCTCCTATTATGATTTAGGGCCTGTTCCCAGCAGATCTTCACACCACCCTCTATTAGCATATCCAGATGTTAATCTGCAGATATGGGAAGCTTAAACCTACTATCAACAGAAATGTAAGGGCAAAATGAATGCTCAATAGGAATGTCTATCACCATGTTTCGCCCTGCCTCTAGCCCCGCCCACTAGCCACGCCCCTAGCTCAATTTAATGAGTACCTGCACTTATTTCTCCCCATTTAAAGCACTGCATTTAGCAATTATCGCGTAGAGCTTACTGTCAACGTTTATTAATGAGATAGGTCTGTAGTTTTTAGTGTGAAGGGGATCTTTACCTTCCTTGGGGATTACTGTTATGATGGCCTCTGCTGGGGTACCTGAAACTTGTCCCTTAGAGGCAAAGTGGTCATATAGATTTAGTAAGGGCTCTCTTAGTGTGTCAGCGAAAGTTTTATAGAAGGTGGCATTAAAGCCGTCTGGGCCTGGTGCTTTCCGTTTTTAGTTTTCTAATTGCGTTGTCAATTTCTGTGCAATAATTGGTCCATGAATCGAGGTCATCTCTTCCTCTGTTAGGGAATTGAGTGATATTTCGTCTAGGTATTTTGTGTTCTTTAGCCGTTTAATGTTAGCATTAGCGTCATACAGTTTTTGGTAGACGTTTTTGAATGTGTCTGCAATTATAGGTGGGTTGGTTGAATCGCACCACTCTTGTCCTCAATAAAATTGATGGCCTGCTTTTGTATCTTGAAATTGAGGTACGAGGCTAACGACTTCCCTGCTTTATTGGACTCGCAGAGGCAAAGGCTTTTCTGTTTATTTATCCAGACTCCTATTTCATGTTTAGTATTCTATTTCGAGTCTGGGGGAAATTGCTTAGTATGTGTTCTTTTTCCAGATTTGCTATATCTTTTTCTAGGTTCATTAACTTGGCGTTGGCTTCTTTATTCATATTTGACTTGATTTTAATTATTACCCCTCTGATTGTGGTTGTTAGGGCTTGCCATCTTGTTAGATGTGAGGTGTTGTTAACTTTGTTTTCTATTAAGAAATTTCTAATCTCCTCCTCAATCATTGTTTTAGTTTGCAGAGAGTTGAGGACGTCTTTGAACCTCCATTAGGGTTCTTTGAGCAGGGGTGGGGGGTGGGCCTGTGATAGTTAAGGTGATACAGGAGTGGTCAGATATGATCCTGGGCTCTATAGTTGATTGGTCTATCCTGCTAGTTGCATTGCCTGATATCACAAAGTAATCGATACGTGAGTAAGAGTTGTTTGGGTAGGAATAGAAGGTATAGTCCCTCTCTGTTGGGTTTTGAAGTCTCCATGCATCCACCATGTTGAATTTGTTGCATAGGACTTTTAAGGCCTTATGAGATTTATTTGGTCTGAATTGGCATTTGGACTTCCTATCTAAGTTCAAGTCGAGCAGTAGGTTAAAGTCACCTGCAATTTTTAGCGTTTCTCAGTCCTCTATAGATTTAATTTGTTTTGTTAATTCTGTCCAGAAGTCAGGGTCGTCATTTGTGGGTGCGCAGATATTTGCTATATATAGTGGGGAGTTTTTTTTTTTTTTAATTTGGTGATCACCCATCTGCCGTGGGCATCGGTCGAGGTTGATTCTATTATTGCTCTAGCCTTCCTTGTTACCAGTGTGAGAACCCCATTTTTTCCCCCAGCGGCTGGTGAGTAAGCTCTATCTGTGTATTGGTTGTTATGGAAAGACTTGTTTGGCATCTAGCTTGGTTTCTTGTAAAAGGATAACATCTGCTTTCTGTTTATGGATGTAGTCTAGGATTTTCTTCCTTTTAACTGGATGATTTAGGCCCTTTACATTAAGTGATACTATTTTAATATTATCTTGCGTTTGTATCGCCATTTAAGGATGGTACAAGATCTCAGTCTTCGTGTACAACGTGTCACCATGGATGTTCATAACTAAGTTATGTTTCCTTTTTTGACGGGATGTAGATAGTGTCTGTGTGTTTGTTCCAATGGCGCAAATCAAAATACAATTGGCAAAATACAGGGACAGCCAGGGGTAGCAATAAAGGAAAGGTAAAAGAAGAAGATAAAAGTAAGCATAAAGAAAGGAAAACAGGGACCCATGTATCCTTCCCCAACTCCCTAACCTGCCCTCCCTCCCCCCAATATAAGCTAAAGGCATGGCGAGACCACCGACTTTTTAACCTCAGAAGAGACCAGATCAGCCACCAGCTCACCACCATCCTCAATGCCTCCATCACCACGAAAAGGTTAGACCCCTCTTCAAGAACCCCTGTGCAGACCCCAGCGAGCTCCCGAACTACCGTCTCATCTCACTGCTCCCATTTCCCACCAAATTCCTGAAGAAGGCCATCAACCTCCAACTCACTGAACACCTGGAAAGAACCAACCTGCTGGACTCTTCTCAATCAGGTTTCAGAGCCAATAACAGCACTAAGACAGCCTGCATCACCGCAACAGACGATATCCACATTCTACTCGACAGAGGCGATTCAGCAGCCCTGATCCTGTTTGACCTCTCCGCAGCCTTCGACACTGTCTTCCACCACACGCCCATTGATCGGCTGGGCCAGACAGGAATTATAGACAACGCGCTCAGATGGATGACATCCTTTCTCACAAGTCATACCCAGAGAACCTGTCTCCCCCCTTCACTTCACAACTTAAGCACACCATATGCAGCGTCACTCAAGGCTCATAACTCAGTCCAAGCCTCAACATCTATATGTTATGTTAATTGTGATTTGTAGAGCGCTTAATACCGGCAGGTCTCTAAGCGCTGAGAGAGAGTAGCCACAGCCCGCCCTCATGAGTGAATGTTAGCCCCTGATCAGTCTGTGTTATGCCCAGGCCTCTGTGAAGAGGAGGATCTTCAGGTTTTTTCCTGCCGAGGAGAAGGGCTTTTTCTAACCGGAGGTGGCTAGGCAACTTATTCCACAGTTGCGGGATAAGGACAGAGAAGGCTCGCCCTCCTTTAGTCGTGTGGTTAAACCGTGGGCAGGCCAATTGGCCTCCCTCGGATGAACGAAGGGTGCGGCCGGGGACGTATTTCCCCAGACGCTCTTTGATGTATCTTGGGGCCTGACCATAGAGGGCCTTGTGGGCGATACAGAGGCCCTTGAAGCTAGCCCACTGTTTGACGGGGAGCCAATTACGTTTTTGCAGCAGGGAAGTGGCCCGTGCGAGTCTGGGGAGTTTGAAGATCAGCCTAGCTGCATCATTCATCGCAACTTGTAGTTTGACTAGCAACTTTTCCGGTAGCCCAATGTATAGTGCATTGCCATAGTCTAGGTACGACATGATCAATGCGGTCACCACCGTCCGCATGGTGCAAAAATGAAAGGAGGGGTGATAGTTTCCTTAACTGCCTCAGCAAGCCCACACAGGTCCTTATCACGGTGGCCACTTGGTTGGTCAGTGAGAGTTTGTCATCGATTTTAATACCCAGGCTTTTTCCAACTGGGGCTGGTGACGGTGTGTCTCCCAGCTCCTGTGGCCAGTAGTGGTTGGTCCAAGGGTTGCTGCCTGTAGTGATGGCCAGTATCTCCGTTTTATCTGGGTTAACCTTAAGTGAGTTGGCCGTCATCCAGTTGACCACGAATCTAAGTGTATCTTGCAAACGTGTGTGGGCTTGAGGTGTTTTCTGTTTGTAAGATAATTTGTGTATCAAAGGCGTAATTGAACACCTGGCAGTCCATCCGAGCCAAGACCCTCACCAGCGGTCTGAAATAGATGTTAAACAGAAGCGGCGATAGTGCTGACCATTGGTGTATCATCCCACAGATACCAATGTCCTTGATTCTTGCCAAGAGTTGACCATGTCGAACACCACCGGGAGGTCCAAGAGGACCAGGGCGCATGGCTTCTTGCTGTCTGCTGTGAGCCCGATTTCGTCCAGCAACGACCAGCATCACCAGCTCGGTGCTGTGGTGGGCTCTAAATCCGGCCTGCCTGTCCCAAAGAAGCTGATGTTCCTCTATAAACATCAATAGGGTTTTGAGGACGTGCTGTTCCATTATCTTAGCCAAGAAAGGAAGTTGGGAAATGGGCCTGTAGTTTTTCATGTTGGTTGTGTCTGCTCCCACCTTTTTGAGTAGGGGGGTTACTCTGGCCTCTTTACAATTCATGGGTACCTTCTCTGTTTTCAGCGAAAGATTGATCAGGGTGAGGACTTCTCCCTCAATCGCAGGGAGGGCCAACTTGAATATCCTTGGTTGACATGGCTCTGCGGGAGAGCCTCACTTAATTCTGGTCGCAATGTGGAGCACAGACTCATGGTCAAGCCTTGGGAAAGAGGTGATAGACTCTTCCATGTCCCCGTGTGGCTCCGCCCTAGCCACGGCGAGCTGGTTGATGGGGGTGTTGTGTAGGTCTGTTAGGATGTCTTTTACTTTGTCTAGGAAGATGGTCAGGAACCTGTTACAGTGTTCCTGGCTGGTGGGAGCTTCTTGCATATGCTTTCGGCTAAGCTTCTTCAGGATTCTAAAGGTTTCTTTTTGTTTGTTGTCTGCCTCCATAATCCTAGATTCATAGAATTCGGCATTTCTTATAAGAATAGATTTTTTGTAGGTGGTTAGTCTAGTCCTATACTCTATAAGCGCCTGAGGATCATAGGCTTGACGCTACTGTCTTTCGTACTGATGGAGGGTCCGTTTCAGTCCCCTTAGTTCTTCTGTAAACCAGGGGTCTCCCTTACCCTTGTTTTAAACTCTTACTTTACGGGCCGGTGCTAGCCTGTTGATGGCTACTCTCAGTTGGTTAGAGATGGATTCACGCCTCTCCTTGAGATCCTCTGGCCTAGGACTCCTTGGCGAGTCGCCTCGCAGAGCATACTCCAGGCTATCCTCCTCAATTTTGTTCCAGCTACATACCATTTTCCATTCTGGAGGGGGGCGCATGGGGCGGCTAGCCTGGGAGATCTGGAGGCTAATCAAGTAGTGGTCTGACCAACCACAGGGTTTAATATCCATCAATTTAACCTGTGGCTGAGTGGACCAGAGGAGGTCTAAAATGTGACCTTTCTCGTGGGAGTGGGCGTCCACGAGCTGCTGCAGCCCCAGTGTGGACATAGTTTTCTCTAGCTGCAGGGCATGAGCCTCTCTCGGTTGCTAGTCCCAATGGTAGTTAAAATCCCCCACCACCAGGAGTTGCTGATATCGTGAGCATAGATCGGTGACAATTTCAGTAAGGTGGTCAATGAACCGGGGGGGAATCTCGCAGGGGACGGTATATCACCATTATTGCCAGGCATGAAGTGTTGGTGCATACTTTAGCCACTAAGATATCGGCTCCTTCCAGATTTTCTCCAGACAATGTTTCTGTTTTTAGTTGTTTATTATAGAGTAGCGCCACCACCCCTCCTCTTTTCCCATCCAGCCTATTGTGCCATAGGGCGTCGTACCCTGAGGGTAGTGCTGCTACTATGTCCGGCCCTGAGTCACCGTCAAGCCAAGTTTCAGTGACTGCTAGGATGTCGGGAGAATCTTCTTGCAGGAGGGTGAAGATCTCTAGGCAGAGCTTCTGGAGTGAGCGCGTGTTGAGTACTAATATTTTTAGGTGCTTACTGTAGCTAGGGCCTATGACCTTGGGGATCTGGGGCAGTGCGGCACTCTCCTCCTCCCTGCGTGATGAGGAGTTTTTCAGCAAGGAGTATACTCTCTACCTGTGGATCCAGGGGGAGGTCCCTGCGCTCTAGGGCCCTTCGCTTTTCCCCGGAGTATGACTGGGTTAGGCCAGGGGTCCTTGCGCCTGGTCCCAGTCGGGCGCGGACGGGCTAATTAAGGCGTCCTTCCCCGCCAATCAGCCCTGCAGGCCGCAGCTGACTTCACCCATGGCCACTAGACTGCGTTCGTACAGCGGAAGTGGTGTGGAGGGATGCCCCGTGAGTTGACTCCGGTATGTGACTTAGTTTTCTATAATAGCATCAAATTAAAAACTTTACAACATAACAAACCGCTTTAGTCACAAGATTAAAAAACAGGAATGAAAGCAGGTTTGGTAGGGGAGTTAAAATATGCACGCACCACCTGGGATGCTTTAGCGTGTTTCTCTGTATTGCCCGTCTGCTCCAGCGCGCTAATTAGGCGTCCCTCGCCCCTCCCCTCGTCCCTCGCCCCTACCCGCCAGTCAGCCCTGCAGGCAGCAGCTGACTTCCCCCGTGGCCACTAGACCGAGTTCGTACAGCGGAAGTGGTGTGGAGGGATGCCCCGTGAGTGGAGTCCTGTATGTGCCTTATTTTTCTATAATAGCATCAAATTCAAAACTTTACAACATAACAAACCGCTTTAGTCACAAGATTAAAAAACAGGAATGAAAGCAGGTTTGGTAGGGGAGTTAAAATATGCACGCACCACCTGGGATGCTTTAGCGTGTTTCTCTGTATTGCCCGTCGGCTCCAGCGCGCTAATTAGGTGTCCCTCGCCCCTCCCCTCGTCCCTCGCCCCTACCCGCCAATCAGCCCTGCAGGCAGCTGCTGACTTCCCCGTGGCCACTAGACCGAGTTCTTACAGCGGAAGTGTTGTGGAGGGATGCCCCGTGAGTGGAGTCCTGTATGTGCCTTATTTTTCTATAACAGCATCAAATTCAAAACTTTACAACATAACAAACAGCTTTAGTCACAAGATTAAAAAACGGGAATAAAAGCAGGTTTGGTAGAGGAGTTAAAATATGCACGCACTACCTGGGATGCTGTAGCGTGACCACTCGCAGACACCGCCAGATCCCACAAGAGCAACATCATCTCCTACGATACCCAACTTGTCCTCTCGCTCTTAGCGGACCCCACCTCAATGAAAAACAACTTCAATAACTTTATGAAGAACATTGCAGGCTAGATGAAGAACAACTGCATGAAGCTCAACACAGACAAAACCAAAGTCCTGATCTTCAACAGACAGGCCAAACTCTGGACCGACTCCTGGTGGCGAGCGGAACTCAGACCCAACCCCGCAACCCTGGCATCATCCTGGACAGTGAACTCTCCATGAAACGCAAGGTCAACGCTGTCTTACCAGCCTGTTTCCACACTCTGCGCATGCTCCGCAAAGTCTTCAAGTGGCTCCCCTTTAGCACAAGAAAAATAGTGACGCATGACCGCATCACCAGTTGGCTAGACTACGACAACGCACTCCACGCAGGTAAAACCACCGAGCTCATGATAAGACTCCAGACAATTCCGAATGCAGCAGCCAGACTGCTCCTCAACCTACCCAAGAGGACCCATAAATCACCCAGCACCTGAAGGACCTCTACTTGCGCCCTATACAGAAGAGATGCCAATTCAAGCTTCTGACCTATGCCTACATACCCCTCCACCACCAGGACCCACTTACATGAACCACTGCCTGAATTTCCAACACCTTCCCAGGGTCCTCCGCTCCGCTCTCCTCTCCCTCGCACAGCTACCAAGCAGCCGCCGCTCCAGAGGACGCTCCTCCCACCTCGCTGCCAAAGCCTGGACACCCTCCCCCTCCACCTCCTCACTTCATCCTTGCTGACCCACTTCAGGAAGGGATTCAAGACCTGGCTGTTAGACTGAGACTACAAACCAACGAAGTCAGTGTAGTGTCAACAAGGCACTAACCATCCAAAAGGCACAGGTCTCCAGAGTCAGAACCTGCCCAATATGTTATAGGGAGGAAAACAGACCTAAGGAGGTAATACAAGTTATGTATGAAAGCCCTCACTCACCAACCTGGTTGGTGACATGCTTCATCATCGAACTCCACTGGGTATGGCCGAATGCCATCCCAGTGTGCTACAACGCCAGGTTACTGCGGAGCGGGATTGTGTGTGGTGACAGTGAATTTAAAATTCCCAATTGAGTCAAAAAAATAATTTAATAGTTTTGCTAATTGGAAAAAATAAAAAAATAAAAAGGAGTGAGGGTCAAAAAATAACAGACCGGGTTCACTCCATGGCGGTCAACATGTTTCTGCCTTTATGTGTGTTCGACAGGCTTTCATCAGGACCAGAGTGGGAGTGTGGGAGCCCCGGTGGTATGAACGCGCTAAGGTTCACCCTACCGTGTGCTGCTGTGTGAAAAAATATATATAAACACAGTTCAAAATCCGCCAAGTGATATGATGGTGGAGAGAAACGAGTTTACTCTATAATGAAAAAAAGGACATACAAACACAAGACAAAACATAAAAGAATCGTAAATGTGCGTGGTCATTTCATTATAAAGCGCCACAGCTACAGGCTCAAACATAGTGCATGGATGGGGCTGTGCCAATAATAAGTACCTCAGGTGCAAATAGTTGTGCTGTCCGTGCACCTAGAATTAGCCAGATACTGGTGTCAGGGAAGTAAAACAAGACTTCGCCTGAATAGCGTGACTAATACTGTATACCGAAATGAACGTGGAGTCTCGATACTACGTGAGAGTCTAGAACTAATGAGGGCCAGGAAACTAATAAGCGTGGCCCGTGTAGCATTCCTGGGTAGTAGAAATGCAAGAGGGAGGAGAAAGATTCTTACTGTGAGGCAAGACCGTTCGTCGCCTCAGGGATCCCGGGGTGAGAGTGCGAGCAATATGGCACACCCTAGAAGGGAAAAGAAAGGAAAAACGGCCACGAGCGGCTAGGTAACACGCACACAAGCCGTAAAGAACTGAAAACAATACCATAAGGAAACAGGGGGCGGGAGGTTCACTCACGCCCTCGCTGCTCGGCACCCGTTAGGAACCTGCAATGCCTCAAGCCACCGGGTCCAGGAAGTGAAGAGACCTGAAGCGAGGCACATATAAGCAAAAACAGGGGACCTCGATGGGTCGGAGAAGAAAAGTAAGCCCATCAGTGATAGGGCAATACATCCAAAGCTGTGCGGTGATTGGCTGAGCCCCAGCCAATAGGATGTGTTGAAAGAAAAAGTTATCCAGAGAGGCTCGGCCGCTGTTTCCTTTGACAGATCGTCAATGAAAACTTTATGCGGTGCCTGGAGAACGATCATTTTACACGCTGGCATCACTAGGAACGTGTGCCTGGGTGGATCGGCTCTAGCTGCAGAATAAACAGACGGTGAGGCAGTGGAACATAAGCTAGGAGGTTCAATCAGAGGGAAATGCCAATGCTAATGCGGGAGACAAAGTGTGCAGGAAACGCTGCATGTAATGTAATGCACCCCCAATTGTTGGCCTTCGCTGGTCGGGTGGAGGGGTCCAACACAAATAGGTACATAAAAGGACTATGTACTCGGTGGAAATGTTGTAAAACCACACAAAAGTGACCATATAAGGTCCAGCCGACTTGGTGCAAAGGTCTAAGTGGGCTAGAGGTACCATATAGGCAATGCAATCATGAGTGCATGCTTACAGTATGTTGACCCAGGGTATATTATCATTAAGACCCACGAGGTTGGTACCCAGACGGTACACCCATCTTTGTTCCTTCTCGAAAAGGATTTTTTGAGTGTTTTTGAGTGTTTCTGCGTGTTGTAATCTCTTCAATTATCGTCCAGTGTAGGTCATTAGTGGTATGGTTAGCAGACAAGAAATGTTCACTAAGTTTAGTAGTGACTCGTTTACACCTAATGTTGCTCCGATGTTCGCAAATACGGAGTTTCACTTTTCCTAGTTCTTAGATGTCCTATACTCCCAAGGATGGGAATTGAGAGATTCCCCCAGGACCCGGATGGTCTCATCCTGGGGGATGCTGGTGTATAAGCTCTCAATATCCAGTGTGACCAAGATCGTGTTCTCTGAACATTGAATACTGTTCAATAGTTTGAGCAGGTCCATGGTATCTTTAAGATACGTGGATGATTGTTGGACCAGAGGCTTGAGGAAATGGTCGCAGAACCGTGATAATGGTTCCAGGAGGGAGCCAATCCCCGACACAATCGGGCGCCCAGGGGGAGGGAGACTGCCCTTGTGAATTTTGGGGAGTGTATAGAAATATGGAATAGTACCTTGGCTCTCGGTAAGGAATCGTGCTTCTGGTCTGGTGATGGTGCCTTCGGTGAGTTTCCTTGCTCAGATTGCAGTATATGTCACCTGACTTCTCATACTACCAGTCTTAATCTGGAACCAGGCAAGGTCTGGACCCCAAATGGCCACACCAACTGCAACACGCCTAATGTCATCTACCTTATCACTTGTCCTTGTGGTCTACGCTATGTAGGGATGACCACTAGGAAAGTGAAACTCCGTATTTGCGAACATTGGAGCAACATTAGGTGTAAACGAGTCACTACTAAACTTAGTGAACCTTTCTTGTCTGCTAACCATACCACTAATGACCTACACTGGACGATAATTGAAGAGATTACAACACGCAGAAACACTCAAAACATCCTTTTCGAGAAGGAACAAAGATGGGTGTACCGTCTGGGTACCAACCTCGTGGGTCTTAATGATAATATACCCTGGGTCAACATACTGTAAGCATGCACTCATGATTGCATTGCCTATATGGTACCTCTAGCCCACTTAGACCTTTGCACCAAGTCAGCTGGGCCTTATATGGTCACTTTTGTGTGGTTTTTCAACATTTCCACCGAGAACATAGTCCTTTTATGTACCTATTTGTGTTGGACCCCTCCACCCGACCAGCGAAGGCCAACAATTGGGGGTGCATTACATTACATGCAGCGTTTCCTGCACACTTTGTCTCCCGCATTAGCATTGGCATTTCCCTCTGATTGAACCTCCTAGCTTATGTTCCACTGCCTCACCGTCTGTTTATTCTGCAGCTAGAGCCGATCCACCCAGGCACACGTTCCTAGTGATGCCAGCGTGTAAAATGATCGTTCTCTAGGCACCGCATAAAGTTTTCATTGACGATCTGTCAAAGGAAACAGCGGCCAAGCCTCTCTGGATAACTTTTTCTTTCAACACATCCTATTGGCTGGGGCTCAGCCAATCACCGCACAGCTTTGGATGTATTGCCCTATCACTGATGGGCTTACTTTTCTTCTCCGACCCATCGAGGTCCCCTGTTTTTGCTTATATGTGCCTCGCTTCAGGTCTCTTCACTTCCTGGACCCGGTGGCTTGAGGCATTGCAGGTTCCTAACGGGTGCCGAGCAGCGAGGGCGTAAGTGAACCTCCCGCCCCCTGTTTCCTTATGGTATTGTTTTCAGTTCTTTACGGCTTGTGTGCGTGTTACCTAGCCGCTCGTGGCCGTTTTTCCTTTCTTTTCCCTTCTAGGGTGTGCCATATTGCTCGCACTCTCACCCCGGGATCCCTGAGGCGACGAACGGTCTTGCCTCACAGTAAGAATCTTTCTCCTCCCTCTTGCATTTCTACTACCCAGGAATGCTACACGGGCCACGCTTATTAGTTTCCCGGCCCTCATTAGTTCTAGACTCTCACGTAGTATCGAGACTCCACGTTCATTTCGGTATACAGTATTAGTCATGCTATTCAGGCGAAGTCTTGTTTTACTTCCCTGACACCAGTATCTGGCTAATTCTAGGTGCACGGACAGCACAACTATTTGCACCTGAGGTACTTATTATTGGCACAGCCCCATCCATGCACTATGTTTGAGCCTGTAGCTGTGGCGCTTTATAATGAAATGACCACGCACATTTATGATTCTTTTATGTTTTGTCTTGTGTTTGTATGTCCTTTTTTTCATTATAGAGTAAACTCGTTTCTCTCCACCATCATATCACTTGGCGGATTTTGAACTGTGTTTATATATATTTTTTCACACAGCAGCCCACGGTAGGGTGAACCTTAGCGCGTTCATACCACCGGGGCTCCCACACTCCCACTCTGGTCCTGATGAAAGCCTGTCGAACACACATAAAGGCAGAAACATGTTGACCGCCATGGAGTGAACCCGGTCTGTTATTTTTTGACCCTCACTCCTTTTTATTTTTTAATTTTTTCCAATTAGCACAACTATTAAATTATTTTTTTGACTCAATTGGGAATTTTAAATTCACTGTCACCACACACAATCCCGCTCCGCAGTAACCTGGCGTTGTAGCACACTGGGATGGCATTCGGCCATACCCAGTGGAGCCCGATGATGAAGCATGTCACCAACCAGGTTGGTGAGTGAGGGCTTTCATACATAACTTGTATTACCTCCTTAGGTCTGTTTTCCTCCCTATAACATATTGGGCAGGTTCTGACTCTGGAGACCCGTGCCTTTTGGATGGTTAGTGCCTTGTTGACACTACACTGACTTCGTTGGTTTGTAACCTTTCCCTTGAGGGGACTAGTCGTGTTATTACCCTTCCTCTTCTGTTGTTAATTTGCTGTTAGACGGAGACCTCCGCTCTGCGCTTGTATACCATCTTGGGTGATAAGCTATTTAAATACCGCTTGAGTGATTGACTTCTTTTATGTTTAAAACGTTTTTATTGAAACAAAAACAAACCATGGGGGAGGGGGATAGGAGGTCAGGATACATGGAATACAGTCAAAGAAAAAGGGTGCAACTCCAGAGGGTTGGCAATAGGTAGCGCAGTAAGTCAGGGGGAAAAACACAGTAAATGAAGGCTAGAAGTACAAGCTATGGAACCCCGCCCGCGCATCCGACACCCCAAATCTAAGCAATGAAAGCCATCAGCAACTCAACAGAACACAATCCCCCCCCCCATCCCCCATCCTCCCAGTAACGAAAAAAAACCCCACCCCCCCCCCCGTCCTATGGTCCCGCACCAGAGTAATCCTCACCAGGAAGCCCCGCACCCCTCCCCCCCTCCCTGGGAGGTCCCCGCCTCACATGTAAACTAGTCCGCCGGGGTCACCGGCGGCGTCAGCCTGAGAAGCCTAAGATACCTCGGGCAGGTGAGCTCCCGGAATTCAGTGGACAGCAGCGCTAGAAAGGGTTGCCACAGCTCTTCAAATTGGTCTATCTCCCCCGCAACCGTAAGCGACAGCTTCTCCATCCCCAGCACATGCCAAAGCCTATGCAACCAACCGGTGATGGAGGGGACGGTGGCTGTGCGCCAGTGGATTAGAATGTTCTGAACCGCAGACCCCAGCGCAATTGCGATCTGCCTACCCCTACGGGACTTCAGTGGGTACATTAGGTCATTGGGGAGGCCCAACAGGACATACGCCGGGAGTCGCGGCAGCTCTATCCCAAAGTGCTTATCCACCTCGTCCAGAACTTCCTTCCAGTAGGCGGTCAGCACTGGGCAATCCCAAAGAATGTGTGAAAGGGTACCTTCCTGCCCGCAGCTCCGCCAGCACCCCCTGTCAGTGTGCTTATGCATTTCATACAGTCTCTCCGGGGTGTAGTACCAGTATGTGGACACCTTAGTAAAGGTCTCCGTAAGGCCCGTGTGATATGCAGAGTGCCGCGCCCGATATGCAATTTTGTCCCATTCCTTGTGGCTGAGTGTCCTGCCCAATTCCCTGTGCCAGCGCTCCCTCCCCGGGTTGTAATAGTGAAACGGCGGGGGTTGTAGGTATTTGTACAAATCGGTAATTAGCTTAGCGTCGGAGGTCCGAGTAGCCAACCACCTCTCATACGGTGTAATTGGACGGGCGGCGGTGGCACGCACCTGGGGCTGGAGGGCCCAATGCCGAACCTGCATGTAGCGCAATCTGTCCAGCTCCGTCAGGCCGAACTCCTGGCGGAGTTGCTGAAAAGGAACCACTCCTTCCGGGCCATAGATCTGGAAGAGTGCCCTGCAGCCCGCCTGCACCCAGTGGGAGAAAAACCCCGGCTCCATCCCTGGGGAGAAGTCCGGGTTGCCCACAATGGGCGTGAGCGGCGAAGGGAAGGTGGTAAGGCCCCGGGCCTCACAGACCGCGTCCCACACACGCAGGGGGACCCGCGTAACAAAGGAAGCGTAAAGATTAGGGGGGCGATGCGCGCGGCGCAGGAATGGAACCTCTTGTAAGGTGCGGCCCGCCACTGCCTGGTCTTGGAAGAGCCAATGTTTGTCGGACTCCCACCTGCTCCACTCCACCAGATAGCGTAGCTGTGCCGCCTGAAAGTACTTACGGAGGTCTGGAATACCGAGACCCCCCGCCTCCGGAGCAAGCGTGGAGAGGACCCTCTTCATGTGTGGCCTGCGGCCCTGCCAGACAAAGCGGGAGATGTCAGCCTGCATTTGTCGTATCCAGCCCACCGGGGGCTGGAGCGGGAGGGCCCGGAAAAGATATAGTATCTGGGGCAACACCGTCATCTTGACCGCCGCGATTCGCCCCAGCCAGGACAGCAGGCCTTTGTTCCAGCGGCCAAGCTCATCCTTGATCTTCCTGCTGAGGGAGGCATAATTGGCCGTAACCATCTCCGGTAATGTAGGCGCCAGTAGGATCCCCAGGTACGGCACCGTGGACGAGGACCACTGCATGGGGAAGAGCCGCTGAAGATCCCTCCTGGTATCCGCCGCCAGGGACACGTCTAACGCCATCGACTTGCTCATATTCATTTTGAAGCCGGCCACCCCCGCAAAGGCGTCCAGCTCCCGGAGGCAGGCAGGCAGCGACCTCCCAGGGTCGTCCAAGGTCAACAGGACATCATCCGCGTAGAGACTGACGGTGTGGACGTACTGGCCCATCCGGACCCCGACAGCATCCGGATTATTACGAATCCTCTGAGCAAACGGCTCCGTGTAGAGGGCAAACAAGAGCGGCGAAAGAGGGCAGCCCTGCCGCGTGCCGCGCTCGATGGCAAAGCCACCGGAGCTACACCCATTGACCCGCACCGACGCTGAAGGATGCTTATAGCAGTTAAATACCATGGTGCGGAACTTATCGCCGATTCCCAATTTCTTGAGGACCAGCTCAAGATACGGCCAGTGGACTCTGTCGAAGGCCTTCTCCGCATCGACGGACAGCAACATCCGCTCCCCCGAGATCCTTGAGGCCTTCTCCAGAACATGCGTCACCCGCTTGGTGTTGTCAACCGTCTGTCTGCCGGGCACAAAACCAGCCTGGTCCGCCTCCACCAGACCGGGGAGGTGTGGACTCAGCCTGGACGCGAGAATCCCCGTGTACAACTTTAGGTCGACATTTAAAAGCGAGATGGGTCGGTACGAGCCGCAGAGGGCCCGGTCCTTCCCAGGTTTCGGGATTACCGCGACCGTCGCCCTCAGGAGATCCGGAGGGATGGCTCCCGGTTCGGAGAAAGAGTTAAATAGCCGAGTAAGGACAGGGGCCACAACCGTGCAAAAAGTCTTGTAAAATAGCGACGTGTACCCGTCCGGGCCCGGGGCCTTGCCATGTTTCAGCCGCGCGATAGCGGAAATCACTTCCTCAACATGGATGTCCCGCTCCAGGTGGTCCGCCTGAGCCGGATCCAGTACCGGGAGGGTCACCGACTCCAAATAGCCGTCGGCATCCCGTGGCGAGGAGGGCTCCTCAGCATACAGCGCCTCGTAGAAGCCGCGGAAAGATTCCGCTACCTCCGCGTCCCCGGAGACAACTCCCCCGTCCGTGCCCACCAATTCTTTCACAACGCTACGCTGTTGCGCGACCCGGAGCCGGTGTGCTAGGAGCTTGCCACATCTGTCCCCCCCAGTGTAGTAGGCATGTTTCAAGCGTAGGGCGGCATACTCCGCCCTGTCAAGATCCAGAGCCGACAGGAGCTTCCTCGCTGCCTTCAACTGCCTCCACACCCTCGGCGCCCCCGTGCGTCGGTGGACCTGCTCAAGCTCCCGGACCTGAGCTGTCAGCTCATCCCTCTTCAGTTGCCGCTCCTTATTTTCAGCTGCAGAGATAGAGATAAATTCCCCCCGGAGGACTGCCTTCAATGCCGCCCACTGTGTCGCCTGCGAGGTGTCAGTGTTGCTATTGTGGGTGAGATAGTCCCGTATGACCTCCCCGATGCGTTGCACCACCGACTTCTTGTGTAGAAGGGTATCCCGGAGGCGCCACACCCCCCGAGAGGGGGAGGCCGCCGGCCACTGGAAAACGCCGGTGACTGGGGAGTGGTCAGACAGGGTCAGGACCCCGATGTCCGCCGCCGTGGCAGCGGCACGCATCGGTCCACTCACCAGGAGGTAGTCCAGCCGTGAGTAGGTTCGGTGTGCGTGCGAGAAATAAGAGTAGTCCCTATCCGTGGGGTGCATGGAGCGCCAGAGGTCGTGCAAGTCCATTTCCGCAATCCGGGCCCTCCCAGCCTGGGACAGTTCCCCCGTCTGCGGGAAGCGCTGCGCCGATCTGTCCATCACAGAATCGAAGACAATGTTAAGGTCCCCCCCCAAGATAATGTGGCGGTCGGGGGAAGCAGTGACATCCACCAGCGCGGAGTCTAGGAAGCGCTCTTGGTGATCGTTTGGGCTATAAACGGAGCCTACCGTAAATGCTATGCCTCCCAGGCGCATGCGATACGCAAGGAGCCTCCCCTTCTGTTCAGCACACTTATGCAAAACCTCCCCCCGAAAGGAGCTCGCTAGGAGAATGGCTACCCCCGCCGTCTTGTTCGCTGCCGAGGAAAAGAACTGGGTAGGGAACCTGGCAGAACGCATTCTATGGCAATCTCGGGGCAATAAGTGTGTCTCCTGCAAAAGGCAAATGTCCGCCTGCATCCCCTCCAGCAACGATAGGATCGCTCTGCGCTTCACCGGGTTATTCAGACCCTGAACATTAAGGGTCACTACCTTTAGGCCCGGCATTCCTCGCGGGGATCGGGAGCGCCATGCAATGGGCAGGGAATCAGCGGGTGGGGCGCGCGGGGCCGCCGCGCAGGACAAGCCAAAACAAAGCGGGCATAGACAACATCGGACGGGACCTTCCCAACCCCAAAACAACCCCCTCCCCCACCCCAAACACAACCCTGGCAACTAGCCACCCACAAACTCAAACACCCCATTGTCTCAGTCAAGCCCCAAGACGGGCAAGTCCGTAGAAAAGAACGAAGTGGACGTCCAGCCACTCACCTCCATCCGCTCCCCCCCCACCCCCCCGCCCCGTACCAAGCATGTAAAGAAGCTAAAGACATCTCCCCCCGGAGTGTGTGTTAGGCCGTCAAGGCCACGCCAGAGGAGCCGGTCGAGTCCCCGGCCGCCGCCCTCAGAGCGTCTGCCATGTCCGCCCTGATGGTAGGGGAGTCCGGACGCCCCACGCTGGCCGCTGAGCGCCGCCTCGTTGACCTCCGCCGGTTCCGTCTCTCCGAGGACCTCCACGACGGCGTAGCTCCTTCTTCCTCCGCCGCCGTGAGCCCCAGGACACCACAAATGTCTTGCAAGGAGCGTAGCTGGTGTAACACCCCATTCCATCGAAAAATCAGGCGGAAGGGGTGACCCCAAGAGTACTGCGTCTCGTGTTCGCGCAAAAAGTCAGTGGCAATCCTAAAGGACCTGCGTTTCTGCAGCGTGATGGCGGAGAGGTCCTGGTAAAGCGCCACCGGCCGATCCCGGAAAGTCAGGGGCTGTTTCCTGCGGGCCTCAGCCATGATGCGCTCCTTCAGTGGAAAGTCGGGCAGGAAGGCCAGAATGTCCGGTGGAGGTGCCGATGACTGGCGCTGCCGGCCGACCCTATGCGCCCTATCAATGCTGATGGGAAAGTCCGCAGCTTCCCCCAGGATCTCTCGGAACAGGGCCTGCAGGTAGCCCCTCAGATCGGACCCCTCATCCGCAGTCGGCACACCACGCACTCGGATGTTGTTCCTCCGAGATCTGTTCTCAAGGTCCTCAGAGTGGGCCTGAAGCTCCACACACTGCTCCCGGAGGCGGAGAACGTCCTGCTGTAGGTGGACTATCTCCTCCGCTCGATGTTGGCCCTCCGTCTCCACCGCTTCAACACGTTCGCCAAGGCCCTCCACCTCCCTGCGCACTTCTCGGACCTCACTGGCCACCTCCCGCTTCAGTGTCTGGAAGTCCTCCCTGAGGGAGCTAAACAGTTCCTCCATAAAGGCCCTCGTGACGGGTGGCTCCCCCCCAGTCACATCCGCCGGAGCCCGGGAGGACCCCGGTGAGGGCTGCGTCCTGTCCCGCAATTGCTGGGCCCTGCCAAGCATGTCCAGCAGGGTACGGTCCCCTTTCTTCGGGCCGCCTCTTCCAGACATCGCTAGCTCCGCAGTCGAGCACAGATCCAGGCGCCCCAGGGGTGCTCAGCCGCCGGCAAGCACTCGACGTGGGTATCCCCCACGAGCGAAGTCGCTGCGTCACAGGTGACAAAATGGCGGCCCAGTCCGGTCACCGTCAGCCGCGGGAGCCCGTGCGAGACAACCAAGGGGGCCGCAGTGGGGGGGTCTCATCAGCACATCCCTCCGAGAGTCAGCCCAGCAGCAGCGGGGGTCACTTGCATCCAGCAGCCAGGACTCCAGCGAAGGCTGCCACCACTGCTCCTTCGGGGACAAAATGGCGGCAGGGTGGAGCAGGCCAAAATGACCAGGCCCGACGACACCACCGGGGCCCCTGAAGCACCCCACAGTCAAATAAGTTCCACCACCGGCCCCAGTCCGTCACGCACAGGGCCCAGATGGTCCAACCCCGTCAGGGAGTCCGCTGTACCTCGGCTAGGGGTTGGGGGCCCCCGCAGTGCGAGGTGTCGCCATCACAAGTCCGAGTGCCGGGGCGCCCGTCTCAAGCCCTCCGCCCCGTCGGGTCCTCTCCCGCAAGGCTCCTTCGATCTCCGTCGAGCGGCGGGCCAGATCCCCTCCAAATCGCAACTTTCAGCACCAGGCCCAACCGAGGTATCCGGACAGCACTCCAATGCGCTCCGCCCCTCGGGCTCGCCGTCGTCTCTTGAACTCGATCGAACTTTTGGGGGGGTTCCCCCGAGGCGATCCGAACCAAAACAGCACCAATATGCACCCCTGATGCTCCGCCACTCTCCTCTCCCGCGCTGAGCCTCAGCAGGGGGAGAAAAGCGTAAGAAAAGGGCTCAAGCTTGGCCGGGCCGGAGGAGCTACGGGAGGAAGCGTCCGCTCACCCCGCCATCTTGGCCACGCCCCGATTGACTTCTTTTAATATTCTGTTTCCCACAGCAGGGTTTTCTCCATTACCATATCCTTGTCCAGTATGTCTTGTGGCCATCTACCATGTTTCCACTACTACTGCCATAAATTTCGGGAGGTCATATCCCTATTGCATGTCTGTCAATTGTGAAAGATGACTCCTGCTGGGTTGAATATGTCCACTAAGTACAATAATATTTTGACAGGTCTGTAAGGATCATAGTTGCTGCCACACAAAGTTTGCACTGCTATTCTGGGCTGACCCCACTGCACAGCAGGGACCAGAGCCCCCCGTCCCACTTTCTGAAGGATTCTTCATCTATAGCAAACAGTGTATTTTGCACTGTAAAGGGGGTAATCATTTTATACATTGCTGCTTTGCCTAGGATTGATTGCAGCAGCCTCTTCCAGAGAGTTGTCTCTGTTCTTAACTTTTTCAGAGTTAGCTATAGATATTTATTGATGAAAATAATTTATTAGTTTGTGACCAATATAATTAGGTATGGAATACCTTCCATGGCCACCTGAAATGTCCATTCCAGTCAGTGGGGTGCTGAATTTGTGAGCAAGTAGAGGAAGGACTTAGATCAGTTGATTCTGATCCTCGAGTACTTCCCAAAAAGTTCCATTATCTGCATCTGCAGCAGTTTGGATATCGAGGAGTTTCGATCTGCCATACATAGCAGCATGTCATTCACATAAACGTATATTCTGTCATCCCATCTACAGACACATAGTATCTGAATCAATGCACTCCTTCTCACCCAACATACCTGCTGTTGGAATGCCACTCCAAAAATGAGATGTGACAATGGCCACTCCTGCCTTGTCCCTCTTACAGACTTAACAGGTGAGACTGTACGCCATTAACCTATACCCAAGCTTCTGGTTTAATGTATTTAGGGTTTTATCCGTGACAGAAATCTTGGAACCATTCCCATTTGTCTTAGGAGCAACAGCAGGAGAGGCCACTCATTTGATTCAAAAACTTTTCAGCATTTAAGGCAATACATCAATCGGCGGTTTGGCTAATTTCTTGGCTTTTTCGAGGCAACACTGTAACCCAAGAATATTAAGTCATAAACCCTATTTGGTATGGATGTATTAGACTGCCCACCACTTGGAGCCAAGTACTTTTACCAGAATTTTGAATTCCACCTTCAACAGGGATATAATTCTTCCAACGGCTTCCCTTCCTTGTGGAACAACGCCATCACAGCCATACTTAGATCTGGAGATAGACATCTATTTGATCTTGCCTCTTTCAACATGAGCAGTAGATGCACTATCAACTTGCTAGAGAATCATGTATACTATGTGGGCCCAGAGTTTTGCAGCTACCAAGGTGTCTCACTGCCAAATTTCCTGTAAATTGCAAGTCAAGAGAATCGCTCTCTTCAGTAGTTAGTGATGGGAGTGTTGTCACCAACACAAATCCCTTCATCTCCTTCCTCTGATCTACCACTCTAGAGTAGCCTCAAAAGACAAAGGCCAGTTCCTCCCCTCCACCAAATCTCCATCCTTGATCTGGCGTACTGCTCCCCTCCCACCGTAATTATTCGATATTCTTTCCAAGGAGTTGTTATACCTCTTTTCAGCTGTGGCTCCAGGATTCTCAGATACTCCACTTCCAGTATGTTAAGTTCAGTTGCCATCTCCCCGTCTATGTTTTCCATCCTATCCTAGATTTGGTTGGTCCTCTTAGTACACTCTTGAAGACTTCACAGGTGGACATTGCAGATTCTACTGACTGTGCTTTTCTTTAAAATAGCTGTCTATATCTCTGGACAGACCCTTCTGAATTTCCTATCTTAGCGGTTCCATGCATCTAGTTGCTACCCCTTGATGTCATGAGTGACCTGGGCTTCAACAATTTTATCAAATAGGGAGTGGCCCTATATACCTCAAGCCAAAAACCATGTATCCATGAAACGGCCACTTCCTAGCCATGGGACAAAGCAGTAATCTTTTCCTAAGAACAAATGAATGTGAAGTCTCCAGGTTAGATAAATACCAACAGTATTGCCATCCCTTTCCTATCCTATATCCTCGGAACTTCGGTGCAGCAGCCCTGTGTATCCGCACAAGTATGTTATATGTGAAAGGGGGCAGACTTGTTCCTCAAGCTCACCCTCTTCTGGACCCTGTCATGAATCTTGGGTGGACTGCCACAGAAATTTCTTTCTACCTATAAAACCGGGTTGAATGCCCACCACACTAGTGTTTTGCAGCAAAATAGTGACTGGCTGCTTCATAGTTAACATCTGCAGCACCACCCCCTTCTTATCCTATCACTGAGCTCTTTTATATTCCTGGAAATGATTTTTAACTTCCACCTAGTGCCTTGCATTCTGAATTGCATCATCCTGTATCCAACACTCTTACCTCCTCAGTACATCTTGATAAACCCTTACCTCTATATAACAGAATTTTCGTACCAATTTAATAGTATTGCAACACTCTCAACCCCTTTCTAAACCTTCCCACTCCATATCTATGTGCAACAGGATTCAAATTTGCCTGCCTCCCCAACTCACAAGATGTCTGTTGCTCAAACCCCTATTTAACATCACACTACCATATTTCATGAACCATCACTCACTACCCCCTTGGGTAAGCCTTATTGGTAAAAATGGGAGGGTTGCTTACTGCCAGGCAACCCACATTGCCCACACCCATCTTTAATCCTTTTTATGTTGCATCTAAAAACCTGAGTCCTGCCACTTTGACCAGTAGCCTCTCAGACAGGTTAAAGGGAGCAGTCTCTTGCACCTCTAGATGCACAATGTCACCCTAAGTGCCAGTCTCTGTGGCCTCTAGTATGGCAAGGAGGATTGTCTCCATCAATTCTGTAGCAGTCTACACCCCTCTTTACACTTCTCCGCCTGCTCATGTCTAAGTGTTGGCTTTGGCCATTGACGTTCAGCTCATGTTTCCTCTTGTTAGATCATTCCTGCTCTCCACCTGGGGCAAGGCCTTGCTTGTTCCAGGTCTGTGCATCCTGTGCCCATCTGATTTCCCTGTCTTTTTTGTGCTGTCTTCAGTTTAGCAAACACTACTTCTCCAGCCAGTTCCATTTTTCGTCCAGCGATAGAAAATATTTACCCTTCACCTCTGCCAAAACTCACTGCCTGAATAGGAAGAGCATCATGTATTTAAATTCTTATTTTCAAAGCTTCCTCTTCATTGTGTTTAATAAGCATCTCCTCTATTGGAATAATTTTGTGAAGTCTGGGAAAAGTAGTACTGAAAAAGGACAGTCCCTGGGGCTGGAGTACATTCATTATCAGATATTCCTTATACAAGTCAAAGGAAGGCCCTACCGCTGTTTCCGGAATCCCAACTATGCAGATGTTATTCTGCCTCGGGTGGCCCTCTGTGTCCAGTCTTTGGGAGTTCATCTGTAACCTGGAAACTGGTTTCCGAAGTGTTACGATGTCTGCATTCAACTCTCTCAATTTGTTTCCAACTTTTCAACTCCATCAGACCTAGTTGCTTGAAGTCCTCCATTTGTGGTTTCCAGGTGCTCCTATACTGTTTCGGCCCTGTGGCTCCTCTCAGCACCACCTCTAGGTTGTGACTGTCTGCCTCTCTGGCGCCTTCCATTGCCCTACAGTGTGTCCCGTAAGTTCTGGCCTCCTCTCAGGTGTTCTCAGCTGTGGTTACTTTGTTCCCTGCCTTGTGGGCGAGGGTAGGGGGAGTAAGGGTGTTAGGAGAGGAAAAGACAGAGGGGTGGGTGGAATGAGGGAGATAACTTTCAGAATGCCGTTTGACTGGCAGCCTACCAACAGGTCCTCATCCGCAGCCCTGCCTCTGACTGCATGTCTCGTGTTGTAGGCCCTGCCTCGGCCAAGCTGTTGAATCTGCTGCAGCATCTTGTTTCTCATGTCTCCTTTTCACTGGAATGCCCCCCTCCACCCCTTGCTAGGGCCAGTTTCGCCCATGTGGGATGCTCTAGTGTCCTAGAGGTGTGCTGCTCTGGAGGATCCAGATCAGGTGGTCACTGCAACAGCACTGCAGCTGCTTCTCTGCCATATGGCTTTTGTCCATACAGTTATGCCTCAGCAGTTCTTTCTTTGCAGACTCTTTTCCCTGCTCTCTGCCCGCAGGGTCTATCCAGCTTTGGCTGCCAATGCTCTGCACTGGGCTTCTCAGCTAAGCGTTGAACTGGTGGGCGTCTTCTGGCTAGGCTGCTTCATCCTTCCCAAAGGCCAGCCCTGTTAATTCTCTGCTGATTTAGTTCACAGCCTCCAGGGTCTCCATCTACCTCGCTTTGGTCGCAAGCACACCCCAACGGGCCCCCTAATATAGGCCCTACTGTGGACCAGCATATTCTCATCAGGCCGCTTTCTTCGCCTACCATAACAGCCCTATTTCTTCCCACGATTGGATCTGCTGCCTCTTCATCATCTGCCCATGGTATCTGTCTTGTTCTTCTCTTCCCAAATAGTATGGGTGACTGCACTTTTCAGCATATGTAATAATATTAATAACAAAGTCATTTATGAAGCGCCTGGTTACACCTGCAGGTGTGTCCCCGCGCTAAGAATCAGTTGCAGCGAGAGTCAGATGGGATCCAGGACTATAGCTGGTAAAGCCAGGTTTTCAGGCCTCTACAAAAGATAGACTCAGATTTTTCTGCGCGCAGCAGAGGTGGCAATGTGTTCCAATTTTTGGCTGCCAGATAGCCAAAAGAGAGTGCACCCATCCTTGCCCTTTTAATCTTAGGTATTTTGAGCAGGTGAGCTCTTGTCGATCTTAGCTGCCGAGTGGGGTTACACAGGGTCAAGAGATCATGCAGGTAGCTCGGACCTTTCCCCTGCATACTTTCGGTGACAGAAGCCCAAGGCTTTGAAGAGGATTCTTTTTCTAACTTGTAGCCAGTGAAGGTAGTCGAGGGCTTTCGTCGTTGAGGCATACCTAGGTAGATTAAGAACTAGGCGTGCCGCAGCATTCTGAATGCATTGAAGGCGTTGCAGGCTACCTTTTGACCCTCCCAAATATAGGACATTCCCATAGTCCAGCTGCGAGGTCACCAGAGTGTGGACTAGAGTTTTCCTTGCCGATACGGGAAGAATGTCTAAGGTTTTCCTTAGCATTTTGAGGGTGCCAAAACATCTCCCTGCCACCTTCCTAGTGTGGCATTCGAAGGATAGTTTTGGATCGAGCCACACTCCAAGATTATTTACTTCCGTTTTTGGCGAGGGGCCCGCCCCCATCCTCTGGGACCACCAGGCTGAGCACCATATGGAGGGGGATTTCCCAATGACCATAACCTCCATCTTACTGCCATTCAGCCTTAGGCAGTTATTCGACATCCATGAGGCTAGATCATTGAGACAGGAGGAAATTTGCATGGCTGACTCACTAGAGTCCTGTGCAAGGGTCACGACAAGCTGGGTGTCATCCGCATATGACACCATGGTGATCTTGTATTTATCCTTAATAACTGCCAAAGAGCCGATGTAAAGATTAAAAAGAGTGGGGTTCAGAATAGAGCCCTGTGGAACCCCTTAGAGGAGCGGCAATGTTTTTGATCGATAAGGGTGCTGCGTAACCTGAAAGCTACGGTCCTGTAGGAAGGACCGCATCCACTTTAGTGCTTCTCCATCCAATCCACACACCCGGAAATGTTGAAGTAGGAGTTTGTGGGACACCGTGTCGAAGGCGGCACTCAGGTCCAACAGGACCAAGGCAGCAGTCTGACCGGCGTCCACCCGTCTCCGTAGAGGCTCTGTTGCAAAAAGGAGTGCTGACTCAGTTGAATATGAGGCTCTAAAACCTGATTGTGTGGGGTGTAGAAATTTGTGTAGAATGATGTGAGCCACTAATTGTTTGTTCAACATCTTCTCGGTAATCTTGGAGATGTAGGGAAGCAGAGAGATGGGGAGCAGATTTTCCAACAACTCGGGGTTAGCCGAGGGCTTTTCTTTAAGGGTAGGACAATCGCATGCTTCCATGTCCTAGAGACCTCCCCACATTTAAAAGTTAAGTCCATTAGTTGCTGCACAAAGGGTAGTATCAATTCTAGGCCCACCCTTATTCTACTAGGTGCATTTTGGATCAGTAGGGGAGCCAGATTGTATACTTAGGGCCACCTCCTTGAGCCCTGTCACTGAGGGGGATAGGAATTCCAGAAGAGGAGTAAGCCCCTGCTCAACTGATATCTCAGGCTGTGTGGCAGGGCCATTGCGGGCTTCCTCAGGGAAGGTATTGTATATATTAGATATTTTCAATAGGAAGAAATCGGCAATCTGATTGCACCACTCCACAGAGCTGATAGGAGTGGTCAGTGTCCCAGAAGCGTCTACATCTCTGCTCAAATGCAGACTGTACTTCAACTCTCATTTGTAGTCAGGCCTGTACACCTTTTTCTTTGCCACAGATGCTCCCAGCTCTCAATTTCAGGTTCAGTATAAAAAAGGTATTTTCTTTTCACCATTACACATTTCCAAGGCTTCTTTAGAGCTGAATGGCCCATGTGCTGAAGGACTTTGGTGTGTTGGATGAAAGCCCTTCTCCTATGTGGCCAACTTAGCTGATGCTTGGCCACAACCACTACTGTAGCTTCTTTCAAGGCTTATCTTCTAGGATCTCGGCATTTACTGACTGCCTTTTCAATACTTTCTTTATGCACTGAGGGGCTTTTGTTACAGCCTCTACACCTCCTCTACTGTACGTGTACTAAGGTTTTGTAGTAAACATTCCCTGTGTACTGTGGCTCATCTAAGAGTTGTAGTCATAAACATTGTATTATTTGATTGCTTTTTATATATATATATATTGTATTTTGAGGGGTTTTGTTCATTTAAAACACTGAAAAAGAAACATCCAAAAAGGAGTTGAGATTTCCCCTGAAGAAAAGATTTTAACTACAAAGCTCGAGGTAGAATTTAAAATCGGAAATGAAATTTTCTCTGCATTTAAGTAGAGCGAACAGAACTCTGACTCAGAATTGCAAGAGAAGCATTTAAGACTTATTTCACAATGTCTACTTAATATAGAAAGTAAGCTCAGGAGTTTAAGCACAGTGTTATAAGTACAGACACAAACACTCATAAAGAATCATCTCAACACATCTCTCAGAACTCCAGCTTCTGTCTAAAAAGAGAGGGCAGTCCAAACCTTATTGAACATCATAAGTTACCAATTCTAGGTGAGCAAAAGCCCCATACCCATGATCTGAGTAGGGTCACTGACTCCTTCAGAATTTGATTGCCCAGGTTATTAAAACCATCTAACAAATCCTAAATAAAAAGCATCACACTTTGTTTATTGCTATTAGAATCCACTCCATAGCACTGCCCAAAATTGGGACCATATATTAAAAATAATGGGGCGACCCGGTGTCCCTCAAAACCTGGGTATTAGTATTAAACAAAACAATTGGTTCTGTCGGGATGTATACAATTGCTTAGGGTACTGTTTGTAAATACAGAGAGCAAATACTTATTCACAGAACATAGAGCAATGATTCACAACAGGAAAAAACACACACGAAATAAGAATTAATAGCATATTCTTAAAAGAGTATTAAATAATAATGGCTGTCACGGTTACAAATTCAATTGCAACAAGGAACAATAAGTGACCGGGGTGAAAAAAGTGACATATAGTGATTTAGTGATATGAACAGTACACTATATACAAGACAAGTACCTGAGATAGAAAAAGGGGGGGAGAGGAACATTTTTTGAAAAATTGTTGTCCTGCTGCTTTTTGCACATGTGCTGCAAGATCCAATAATAAATTAAATCTTGATCATGAGGGCTTTGCGGACATATATGGCATGCCGACGTTTCGACTCTGAGAGTAGCATCAGAGCATTCACGGATTGGAGCTGGAACTGTTGCTCATTCGTACACATTAGAAGGACCTATCATAGTCCACATACTGCGACAACATCACTACATTTGCTGCAAAGGCAGACACATAGCCTTTATGCTAACCGAAAATAAACAGGACTTATTAATGTTTTTATGAGGACCTTTTAGCTTGAACATATTTTTCAAATACCACTATTTGTGAGAAAACTAAGGAGTGACCAAGTACCTTAGGACAACGCTTTGGCAATTGATATCAACTCACGCCTTAAATGTACCCAAATACCGCTCTACCTAGAATATAAGCGTTGATAAAGTTACGCATAGTAACGAAACACGTGTCGGCTGTCTTGGATTGCTTCCCCGACTGGGCTTTGTTTTGTGGCTTCTTCCCAAATACAAACTTTGGGAAAACTCTAGGACTAGGATCTTCGCATTGGGCTACTACTTTGTGTATAATGTCCCAGCAAAAATAGAAAAATATGTTATTGGAACATTGATAACGTGTATTTGAACCGTGTATGATGTGTCTGTAATTACTTTGAAATCACATACATTGTGCCTTAAAATTATATGCAATTATCTGACACTATATTTCTTTGACCATATGAAATGAAACTATGCAAATAATGTCTGCTTTATGATGTTCTTTTTTCTCCTAATGGACATTTTATGCTACACATGATCCTTCATTTATGAGATAGAATACTAGTCATTGATATAGAACCTATGGAATCAGCCATTTAATTGTTCTAGAAAATTTGAAATCTATGTGTCACTTCCATTGTAACATTAGAGTGCCGAGGTATATCTGTGTGAAAACAGTAGCATCAGAGCATGACTGACTCATCCTTTGTACATATGGGCAAAACATACCATCTGACCCAGCATACCAATTGCAAGAGTAACAACGTAATGTATGCCATACAATGTCCTTGTGGGAAGATCTATGTTGGCCAAACAAGGATTCTTCAACATCGCAGCAGAATCCGCTGCAATGTCCAGGGGGCTACCCTGGTGGAACATTTTTCCACAAGTAACTAAAAAGAATGTAGGTGGATCCACACTCTTGATTCAGTAAACACAGGGTTAAATGAACATGAGGAGACATATAAACAAATGGCTAGATTGTAGTACCCTAAAAAACACACTAGTCTCCTGAGTACACTATTAACTATTAGGCTTACGCGTTAGACTTTATTGCAAGTCTCTCATATGTCCTAATACTTATAATTTTTGTGTAAATATGCGGATTTGATTTTGTGTTTTAAGATTACATCACGCTACTTCCCTGATGTTTTTAATATAATTTTTGCAATTTTTAAGAATGTCTTACTTGCTCCCTTATAGCTCAATGGAGCCGCCATATAGCGTAATTGCCAATCCTCATTGAAAGCTGTGACTTTTATGTATATTTGCGCATTTGACAATGTGGTTTTAAGAATATGTCACGCTATGTTTTATATACGTTTTCTAAATGTCACAATGTTAAAACGTGCATTACATTCACACTTTCCCTGTGAGAAATAGCTCGACTGAGCCGCTAGGTTGTAGCACGCTTGCTGAAATTGACATGGCTGGTTTGACAGCTTCATTGAATTTTTGCAATTTTCAAGAATGTACGACTTGCTCCCTTATAGCTCAATGGAGCCGCCGTACAGCATCATTGCAAGCTGTGACTATCATGTATATATGCACATTTGGCAATGTGGTTATAAGAATGTATCAAGCTTTCATATACGTTTTCTAAATGTCACATAGTTGAAACGTTTGAACTCCAACTCACTACATTCACATTTTTCCTGTGAGAAATAGCTCGATGCACAAGTTACTACTTGTGTAACGATATATCTGTAAGAGACATCAGTTAGTGATAGATTCCTTACCTTAGAATATCCTCAGGCGTCAGACTGGATCCGGAATGTTTTGCTAGCAGGACCCCTGCGCGTCAGTAGGTGGCGTCGAGCGGCTCCGCGTCCGTCGCTGGCGTCGTAAGCGCCAAGATGATGTCACGGAGACTACTTAGGGGCCACCCATGCGCGCGGACGTCAGTTCTGTACACGACTTTCCACATCAGGAACGCAGAGCCATGCAAGAAACTGACCAATGGTGCCATGAAACTAGGGCCCTAAAAGGGGGATGACCTTAACCCTAGAAATCAGGTCGCAGAACGGGGAGGATGGGTGGGGCGGTAAGGAATCTATCACTAACTAATGTCTCTTACAGATATATCGTTACACAAGTAGTAACTTGTGCATCTGAAAGAGACACGTTAGTGATAGATACCTTACCTTAGAATAGATACCCCAGCAATACCAACCCCGGTGGTGGGTCTGCGAACAAGATTACACCAGAAAGTCACGGAGAACAGAACGGCCAAAGAAGCCGTCTCTCCGGACCGGACTGTCAAGGCAGTAATGCTTGTTGAACGTGTGCAGCGAGGCCCACGCAACTGCATGACAAATGTCCTGCAAGGGAACGCCGTGTCCTAAGGCAGTAGTGGCTCCCGTTGCCCTGGTAGAATGGGCATGCAGCCCCACAGGAGGCTCCTTCTTAGCCAACAAGTAACAGGCCTTGATGCAGAGAACGACCCACGAGAGATGGTCCGCTTGTGCACAGCCCGACCTCTTTTGGCGCCCACATAGCCAACAAAGAGCTGGTCATCCACCCGGAACTATCGTATGCACTGCAGGTAGAACGACAGTGCACATTTTGGGTCCAGACGGTGGAGCCTCTCTTCCTCTTTTGAAGGATGCGGAGGAGGAAAGAAGGTGCGCAAAGTGATAGTCTGCCCGATGTGGAAGGGCGTGACAATCTTAGGCAAGAAAGAAGGACGGGTCCTTAAAACCCCCTTGTCCGGATGAACAGAAAGGAAAGGAGGTTTGGAAGAAAGTGCCTGGAGTTCACTCACTCTTCTGGCAGAAGAGATAGCTACCAGGAAGGCCGTCTTGAGAGTGAGAAGACGGAAAGGACAGGTATGAAGGGGCTCGAAGGGAGCGCACATCAGATATGTCAAGACAAGGTTTAAGTCCCATTGAGGCAATATGAACGGTACAGGAGGAAACGTGTGCGTAATGCCTTTTAGGAAACGGTTAACAACCGGGTACTTAAAAAGAGAAGGCTGATCTGGAAGCCGTAAAAAGGCGAAGATGGACGAAAGATAACCTTTGATAGTGCCAAGAGCAGGGCCCTGCTGGGCCAAAGTGGGAAGGAACAGAAGGACTTCAGAAAGAGGGGCAGAAAGGGGATCCACAGCCTTAGCTGTGCACCATGCCACAAACTTGTTCCACCTGCAGGCGTATACCGTCTTAGTGGAGGGACGCCTGGCTGCCAGAATGACATCACCGACTTCGGGAGGAAAATCGAAAGCTGTCAACTGTCGCTGCTCAAGCTCCACGCATGGAGGTGGAGGCTGGACAGGTTCGGGTGGAGGACCGTCCCCTGCTGCTGCGACAGAAGATCCTCCCGAAGAGGCAGTCGGATCGGGGGATCGATTGCCATGCTGAGTAGCTCGGGATACCAGTATCTTCGTGCCCAATCTGGAGCCACAAGGATGACTTGGGCCCAGTTGCGCCGAATCTTCTTCAATACTCTGGACAGAAGTGGTATAGATGGAAAGGTGTACAATAGACCGCAACTCCACTCGTGACCAAAAGCGTCGCCTAGCGAGTGCCGCCTTGGAAATTCCAACGTGCAGAACTGAAGACATTTTTCGTTCTCTTCGGTGGCGAAAAGATTTAACCAAGGCTCTCCCCACTGCTGAAAGAGACCTTGCACCACGTCCGAGCTCACACGCCATTCGTGATCCATCAAGCACCGGTGGTTGAGTTCGTCCGCCCTGGCGTACAGAGAACCTGCCAGGTGTTGAACCATCAAGGTGATGCCTTGATGTTCCAGCCATGTCCAGAGGCGCAGAGCCTCCTGACATAGGGTCCAGGACCCCACCCCACCCTGTTTGTTGCAATACAACATGGCGGTGGGGTGTTCTCCGTGAACACCTGCACCACACTTCCCCGGACAGAGGGAAGGATTGCCTTCAGTGCAAGTCGGATCGCCCAAAGCTCCAACAGATTGATATGGAGCCGGGATTCCACCGGAGACCAGAGGCCTTTGATCTCCGCCTCTCCCAAGTGGCTTCCCCATACCAGGAGGGACGCATCCGTCACCACTGTGTGCTCCGGTTGGGGAAGGGAGAGGGATCTGTCATTGAGCCAATCGCGATTCGTGAGCCACCACTGCAATTGTCGTGCAGTGCCCTCCAAGATCTGGACATGATCGGACAGGTTGCCCTGATGCTGCGCCCACTGGAACTTCAGGTCCCACTGCAGAGCCCGCATATGCCATCGGGCATGTGTCACCAGCAGGATGTGGAGGGCATCAGGCCCAGAAGCCGGAGGGTCATCCTGACTGAAACCCGGGACAGAGGCTGAAAGATCGGAATCATAGCCTGAAAATCCCGGACTCGCTGCTCGGGAGGATAAACTCGAAACAGCGTCAAATTCAGAACCGCTCCGATGAAGGAGAGCTTCTGAGAGGGACTCAGGTGCGACTTCGGCACGTTGATGGAGAACCCCAGCACATGCAGGAGGTCGGCCGTAGTCTGAAGGTGGTTGACGACTGCCTGGGGCGAGCCCGCCTTCAACAACCAGTCGTCGAGGTAAGGGAAGACTGACACCCCTGACCTGCGCAGGTGAGCCGCGAACACCGCCATCACTTTCGTGAACACACGAGGGGCGCTGGTAAGGCCGAAGGGGAGCACGGCAAACTGAAAATGCTCCTGGCCTACCGTGAACCGCAGGTAACGCCGGTGGGCCGGCAGGACGGGGATATGAAAATTTGCGTCCTGCAAGTCCAACGCTACCATCCAGTCTCCAGGGTCGAGGGCAGCCAGGACCTAAGCCAGAGTCAGCATTTTGAACTTCTCCTTCCGGAGGGAGCGATTGACGTTCCGGAGGTCAAGGATGGGGCGCAGGCCCCCTTTGTCTTTCTTGGGGTCCAGAAAGTAGTGGGAATAACAACCACTCCCTACTTCCGGCCCAGGAACTCACTCGATGGCCCCCTTGGCCAAGAGGGCCGTGACTTCCTGGAGAAGTACCAAGTGATCCCCCGACATGCGGTGGCACCGAGGTGGCATGGCCGGAGGGGAGGACTGAAAGGGAAGGGAGTAACCTCCGCGGACGATCTGCAACACCCACTTGTCCAATGTGATATCGCGCCAGGGGGGGAGGTGGTGGCGGATCCTGCCACCCACCGGCGTGGGGTGCACCCCAAAGCTCAGATTAGCAAGGTTTGGAGGTAGAAGCGGCGGAGGTTGACCAACCCCCACGTTGATTCCCAGACCCGCCTCTGCGGAAAGCCGTGTCCGCAGCCGCGCTGAGGCTGGTTCTGCACATGCTTGCTGAAGGAACCTGCCTGGGCGCCTATGCCGTGGCCACGAAAGGAACGAAAACCAGGAGTGGCCGGGCTCTTTGCAGAAAGACCCAATGACTTGGCCGTGGCTCGCGAGTCCTTAAAACGCTCCAGTGCACTGTCGGCCTTATCGCCAAACAGGCGAGTGACATCAAAGGGCATGTCCATGAGCGAGCTCTAGACATCGGGCAAGAACCCGGTAGACCGCAACCAGGTGTGGCGGCGCAGCGCCACAGTCATAGAAATCGCCCTACCCAGTGAGCCCGCGGTGTCCAAACCACACCGAATGGCGAACTTAGCCGCATCTTTCCCCTCAGGAACAGCTTGTGACAGCACAGCGTGGATCTCCTCATGACACTGAGGCAACACCTGCGCAACTGTATTCCACACTGCGTGGGAATAGCGGCCTAATAAGCAGGCGGTGTTCACTGACCGCAGCCCCAAACTTGCCGAAGAGAACACCCTCTTACCGAACTGCTCCAGCTTCTTAGAGTCCTTATCCGGCGGGGCCGTAGGAAAAGCACTCTGACGTCGAGGCTTGGATGACCAGGCTCTCAGGCGTAGGAGGAGTGGTCAGAAACGTGGGGTCGCCAGGCACCGGGCGATGACGCCTGGCGACATTCTTATCCACAGGGGTCCCTGTGGATGGCCGCAACCAAGTGTCCAACAAGATGTCAGTGAGAGCGTCATTAAATGGGAGCAGGGGCTCTGATGAAGTGGACGCCATCTGGAGCACCTCAGTGAGAAAATTAGTTTTGAGGGCCACCGTAGGAAGATTGAGGTTGAGGACCTCAGCTGCCCGACGGAGCACCATCGTGTAGGAGGCGCCCTCCTCCATGTAGGCGTGGGAGAGGCAAACCCCGGGTCAGAAGAGACGTCGAGGTCGCCGGCGTCCTCCAAGATGTCCACCCAGTCCTGCTCGGAGTTACACTGACAGGCAAGAGGGTCCTCGGAGCCCTCCCAGTCGTCCTCCACCTCTGTTGCATGGGGAACAGACCGCGGCAGCAGAGCTGAAGCCGGAGAAGGAACATATACGGCATCGGAAACGGCACCGGCCGGGGCCGAGCCGGCGCCGTATCCCAATGCAGATCCCAGGTAGGAACAAAATGGTCCTGGAACCGGGGCAAGGACGGGACAAAAGGGACCCACTGCGGTACTGGAGGCGGAGCCGAGGGTGGCGCCAGAGCTGGCAGCGCTGGACCTTGTGGCGCCGGGGCCAGAGCCAACGGCGCGGGTTCCTGTGGCGCCGATGCTGGACCCGCCGGCGGCCCCACAGGATCCGGACACGGGACCGCGGGGACTGAAGGCGCGCCGGCGGGAGCCTGATGCCTAAAAAGGTGGTCCATGGTAGCAAGAAATTCTTGCACCTGTTCAAGAGTCGCCGACGACCCGAATAAGGCGGGTAGGCCGCGGGACTCCCAGGCTCCAAAGGAGCCGCAGGGGCAGGACCCCTGTCCCCCTCGTCCGCATCCGAGGACCAACAGGGGGACGCCGGAGAGCAAACTCGCTTCTTCGACTTCTTTTTATGTCGTCGCTTACCCGAATCCGAGGGCGAAGACTTGGAGCCTGAGGAGCGACGACTGCGGCCCCAAGAGCGTTCTCGGGAAGGGTCCCTGGACCTGGAACTGTGCTGGGACGAGTGGCAGGCTTCCAGCAGCTTCCGGCGCCGGTCCCTCAAGGCCTTCGGGGCCATGGCCCGACAGTTCCGGCAGGACCGGGAGTCGTGGTCGGTCTCCAGGCAGTAGAGGCAAACATCGTGGGGGTCCGCCACCGACATATTGCGACGGCAGGCACATGACTTAAATCCAGGGGGGGCGTGGCTTGACGCCCGAGGCGCATGGCGGTGTCCGGGTAAGGCTCTCGGTGTGACTTGGCGGCACCGCTTCATATGCCTTCCCAATGCGGATAAAATGACGCTTGCGAGCGTCGGAACACCTGCTGATTGCTGCGCGGCCTTTTTCGTTTCCGTTTTTTAACGGAATAAGAGGAATTTCCTGAAGTGAGTCCCAGTGTAGCGGCGACGCGTTTTCGCGGCCGCCATTTTGTTTTTCCTGACTTTGTGTGGTGGCTCTTTCTAAAAGATGGGCTTTATTTCTGAGCTGCTTTTTATGTATAATGCGCCCAAATGATGGTGCCTTCACGTTTTTTCTCCTTAACTCCCCTCACCAGAGACTGCTCTTTTCAGTTATAACCATTTTCCAAGTACCTGAGGAGAGGCAGCCATTTTGTAGCCTATCCTTCATTTTTCAGCCTACAGTGTAATTTTTTCTTCTTTTTTCGTTTGGCGCTTCATCAATGACTTTGGCTAACATTTGCTTGCGCTGATCTGATGCTTGCTGGATATATTGTTGATATAAGCTGTTTGACTAGAGTTGTTTTATCTCTGGCTAGTGCCTGCTGTGACCACGTTCTACCCCTTTTTGAACAGTTCTTCCGCTTGGAATATACTCTATGGGTAGAATTAAAGGCACTATCTCTAAGCAACCCTCGTCTAAGCGTATTTTTATCAAGAACTCAAAACTTTTCACTGCATTTTCTAACTTAGAGGAGTCTTTGTTGGCGCCAGCTCAAAACCTCCCGGCGAATATGGATCCTTCTCCCCCGCCAACATCCTCTGGGAAATCTGTTACCAAGCGACTCAAACAAAGCCCTCCTTCTCCACCTAAAGCAACTTCACCTGTTTCCATGGAGACATTGTTGGACGAGATTCGAGCCCTTCGACCTTTTATGGAGGAAACGAACAATAAATTGCAAATTCTCACTGATACTTGGTCTCAACTCGACACAAGACTTATAGCAGTCGAGAATAACATGTCTTCTCTTACAGAGACTGCTACCACTGTAACTCAGCTTCAATCACAAGTGCCTGTACTCCAGCGCCAAGTTGAGGACCTTGAAAATCGCAATAGACGGAATAATCTGCGCATTTATGGTCTGGTGGAGGGATCAGAAGGCTCAGACCCTCCTGCCTTCTTTAAGACTTTCCTACCCAAGATTCTTCATATGCCAGCAGACACCGTTCTTAACATCCAGCGAGCCCACAGATTAGGTCATCCTTCCTCGACTACTTCAACCTCACAGAGACCAAGAGGTGTTATCCTGTATTTCTTGGAATACACAGACTTGTTGAAGGTCCTGTCAGCGGTTAAATCTTCTCAGCGTGTCACTTGGTCTGGCTCCACTTTGTTTTTTGCACAAGACTACGCCAAGTCTACTGCTAACAGGCGTAAGGCCTTTCTTGCCATGAGACCTGCTCTTTGTTCCATGGGAGCGCGCTATGGGCTCTTTCACCCCTGCTTATTCAAGGTTACGTTCAATAACAAGACGACATCCTATGAAGACCCGCTGCAACTTCAAAGTTTCATAAACTTTAGCAAGACAGATGCCATGGATGCTTCTGGATCTTCGTCCTCCAACATTACTTGACTTTGTTTTTTCTTATGTAGATTTCTCATTCAGTACTTTTTCTCTCTATTATCTATGTGCTATCTGCTATTTCTTTTGGTGTTGATAGTGCTGTAATTTTCACTTGGTATTTGATTGTATTATTCGTTTTACTTTATTTTATGTAATCCTATCTTTTCATTATTTATTGCATTAATCATTCTGTCGTTTTTGTCCCATTTCACCTCCGCAGATATCTTCTCTTTTTGGTTTATTGCCCCTCGTCCTCCGTCCGGTCAGCCCTGGACTTGCCGTCTGTGTCATGTGGCCTCACCCCTTCCCCTTATTTCCTTGAATCATCTTTATGTGAGTATGTTCCCTGTGCATATGCTCTTTTCGTGTATTTCTTTTTGCCATTTACTACTGTTCCTCTTTTTCTTTTTTCCCCTTTCCCTTCTTTATCTTTCTCTTGCATTTTCCGTATTCCAGTTTCTCTTTTTTCTTTCCTTTCTATTTGACTCCTCTCAAATTCATACCTTTTATTCACTGCTTTTTCCCTTTATTGACTTTATCACTTTTACTGTTGTTCATTTTTTCCTCTCCTACCTTTTTGTTGGTATGTATATGAGTTCTCACTCAACTATTGATTTTATTCTTATAGCTGTATCTTGCATTGTATGTTCATGGTTTAGTGATTTGATTCACACTCAGTCAAGTTCAGAGTTACCACATGGAATGTTAAGGGATTGAATCATCCTATTAAAAGACAACGAGTTCTATCCCATTTAGCTAGATTAAAAACTGATGTTGCTTTCCTTCAAGATACCCATTTATCTGACACTGAAGCGTCTAAATTAAAGAAAAGTTGGGTTGGTAAAGTATTCTCTTCTCCAGCTTTTGGTAAGAAGAATGGGGTTCTCATTTTATCTCATAAAAAGTTTACTGTCTCTGTTATTTCTCAAGAGATTGACTCTGGGGGCCATTGGGTTATTGTTAAGATACTTATTGATAAGATACCGTTGGTTTTCTTTAATGTCTATGCTCCAGTTTCTGTTGATAATACTTTTTGGTTGCGGATTTCTGATAAATTACTTTCACTTGATGATGATTATATTGTTTTTGGAGGTGATTGTAATCAAATATATGACCCCATTTTGGATAGGAATTCCCCAGTCAGAATTGTACATAATAAAATGCATTCACAATTCACTTCTACCATTCATCAAAAATCCTTAGTTGATATCTGGAGATTGTGTCATCCTGATTTGCGAGAGTACAGTTTCTTCTCCCCCCCCACACAAATCACAGTCTCGAATTGACTACCTCTTTTTAAGTAAATCTTTAACGCAACATGTTCTCCACTCTGAAATAGGCTCCATTTTAATTTCAGATCACGCCCCGGTTTTTGTTGAGTTTGACCTAATTCCTTACTCCTCATCTACTGGACGTTGGCGATTTAATAATTAATTGCTCATGGATCCTAACTTTTCTAGCCAATTCAGTTCTTTTGCTTCGGAATTCTTCACCATAAATACAACTCCTGATTCCTCTCCTGCTATGATTTGGGACTCCTACAAGGCAGCTGCAAGAGGCTTCATTATCAATGTTGTTTTCCAGAAGAAAAAGAATTCTGAAAAACGCTCGGCTCAGTTGCTTGCCCAAATAAAAAAACTAGAATATGCCTATTATCATTCTTACTCTGAAACTTCCTTGAAGGATCTCCGTACTGCTAAGATTTCTTTTAATAAATTCTCTACGGAAGCAGCTTCCTCCTACTTATTGAAGAGTAGTGCTCGTTACTACGGGGGTCAAAACAAAATGGGGAAATTACTGGCTAATTATCTAAAAGCGCGGCGGGATCGAGTTCGGATAGATTCTCTGACTAATTCTAATGGGGACACGCTTCTCAAAGATGAAGATATCCTATCTGAATTTATGTCCTTTTATAAAAAACTCTTTACACTCCCGAGACCCAACCACTTAATTCGGACCTATCATCTTATTTTCAATCCATTAGTCCGCCCCCTTCCCATCACATTGATTTTGACTCACTACAGATTGATGTCACATTGGCGGAAATTACCCATGCTGTTTCGGTTTTACGACGAGGTAAGACTCCTGGCCCCGACGGATTTACCATTGAATTTTATGATCATTTCTCGAAGCTTCTTCTCCCACAACTTCTTTCTCTATTCACTTTCTTTATTGAGAATGGATCGTCTCTAGGCACTTTTCAAGATGCTATGATTTGCTTAATTCCTAAGGAAGGCAAAGACCATTCTTTTTGTAAAAACTATCGCCCTATATCTTTAGTTAATACGGATTACAAAATTTTTGCTAAAATTCTTGCCTTGCGTATTGACCCTGTTTTGCCTGAGCTTCTTGGACCGCAGCAGTCAGGCTTTGTTAAGGGTTGTTTATCTTCTGATAATTCTAGAGTTTTCTTCAATGTCCTTAGCAAGGCTTCTTCCATTGACTACCCGCTTACTGCCATAGCGTTGGACGCTGAAAAAGCCTTTGACAGGATTGGTTGAGACTTCATGTTCTATGCTCTAAAATGGATAGGGTTCCCTCCTAAATTAATCTCCTTGATTTCTCTGTTATATTCTGGTCCCAAAGCATCTATTTTTGTTAACGGTAAGGTCTCTGATTATTTTTCTCTTTCTAGGGGTGTACGTCAGGGCTGTCCCCTATCCCCCCTCTTATTCGTAGTTGCGTTGGAGCCATTTCTCACTAAAATTAGGCAAGATGTTCAAATTACGGGTTTCCAGCTGGGTACCCATCAAGTTAAATTGTCTGTTTATGCAGATGATATTCTTTTATATTGTTCCAATCCAGATTCTTCTCTTCCCCCTTTCCTTTCTCAGGTAGATGCGTTTTAAAAAATATCGGGGTAACGTCTAAATCGAGACAAGTGTGAAGTTCTACCCCTTAATGTCTTATGTCTCAAACACTATTTTACTCAGACTGGCTTTTCCTGGCAACCCTCAAAATTGAAATATTTGGGTTTATGGTTTTCCCCATCCATTTCAGAAACTTTGAAACAGAATTTTGATTATATCACTAAGAAACTAAGTGATTCAATTACTAAATGGCACCCTCTTTTTCTCTCCTGGTGCGGTAGATTAGAATCTATTAAGATGATGCTTGCTCCCATTATTTTATATTCTCTTTCAATGATTCCTGTACATATTCCGGACTATTACTTTAAAAGAATAGATCGCATTTTGTTAAAATTTCTTTGGAAGGGAAAACCCTCTCGAGTAGTGGACTTAAGTGGTGGACTTAAGTTTCCTGATTTTAAATCCTACCATTATGCGTTTTCTCTAAAACAAGCCTCTCACTGGCTTTCCTCTGACTCTCCTACCTATCCCCCGATTTGGTTGCGCATAGAAAAATTCTTCACTTCCCCCTTTGGTTTTCTAGAATCCCTTGCCTTCACTGCTAACACCTCTTTTTTACGTCCTTCTGTCATCTCTCATACACATAAACTGATAACCCCTCTTATGCCATCTTCCTATCCTTCGCTTGTTTCACTTTCTCAACAACCTATCTGGCATAATAAATTGTTACGTATTAAAAATCGTGCTTTTTATTGGAAATCGTGGCATTCTAAAGGGCTGGTCTGGATTTCTCAACTCTTGTCTGATGATAAACCTTTATCTTTTTCAGATCTTAAATCTAACTTTATTCTTCCTAACTCTTTTAAGAAACAATATGATCTTTTACTCCCTTCTCTCCGTCAATATCTCTCGTTACTTTCCCCTTCTTCTGATCTTCCTACAACATGTTCTACATTCTTTCCGTTATTAAGCCCCTCCCCTTCTGCTTCTTCTCTTTACAAATGTCTGTTATCTTCTTCGGCACGGTGTAAAACAAAGACTGAATTGGCATGGGAAAGAGATCTATCACAATGCTGGTCTATCTCCATATGGGATAAATTATGGTTAAAGATTCACAAAACCTCACGGGCGGCTAACACGACTCAAACTCTTTATTTTGTGTATCAGCGTTTATTATACTCGCCTGCAACTTTGGCTTCTTTTTCCTCTAACACCCCATCATCATGCTGGTCCTGTCCTTGCCTAAAGGCTGATTTAAAATACATGTTGTTTGAATGCACAAATATTGACAAATTTTGGGGTTTAGTTTAGTCCCAAATTAATAAAATATTTCACACTAAGGTTTCCTTCTCTCTCCTAAATATCTTTCTAGGTTCTTTATCCCCCTCTTGGCCTCAATCCCCATCACATTCTCACCTAATTGACTTGCTACTCGCTATTGCCTTACACTTAATCACCTCTAATTGGAAACATGCAGACAAAGTTACTTATAGAGCTTGGTGGAATGCCCTCTGTTTCCATCATAGACTTGATACTAATTATGTTACCCCTATATCATTAGCAATTAAAAGAGATTTGCTTTGGCTCCCTCTCACTACATATTTATCTGCCTCTGTTTCTTCAAATACTTTAATTTCTACTATTGTGAGAACATCAGATGATGTCCGTAAACCGCCGTGATTTTGTTTCGTTGTCTTTTTATTTTTATTGCGAAATTTAATACTGTTTTTACATATTATACTTACACAATTATATCATTATATCCTTTTTATAGTTTTAGTTACATGCAATGCTTTATTTTATTGTTATAGCTTGCTTTGAACTTTTTCACATGACATTTATATTGTTTCCAATCCCCCCCCCCTCCTTTTTCCCCATTTTCTTTTCTTTTCATTCTAGGATGCAATGTTTATTGTAACCTGTTTATTTCTCATTCCTTATTATGCATATTATGGTTATTTAGGTTCTCTTAATTGTATATTGTAATATCTTTGTGGTTTCAATAAACTCAAAGCTAAAAAAATAAAAAAAAAGACAAATCCAGGCATCCCTACGTGCACCAAGGAGAAAAGGAGTCAAAAAGTCTCAAAAAGTGTAGTTAAAAAGTGACTAAGGTACGTGCTCTAACCAGATCTGCGCTTGCTGGCGCGGAAAAAGAAAGAACTGACGTCAGCACGCATGGGTGGCGCCTAAGTAGTCTCCGTGACGTAATCTCGGTGCTTACGACGCCAGCGACGGACGCGGAGTTGCACAACCCCACCTGACGCGCAGGGGTACTGCTAGCAAAACGTTCCGGATAAAGTCTGAAGCTTGGGGATATTCTAAGGTAAGGAATCTATCACTAACGTGTTTCTTTCAGATATGTTCTTTTTGACAGCTTCATTGCGCTGCTGCACCACGCCGTCCACGTCATATTACGTGCCGGATGGACGCGCCTTCTATTTACTAAGGTGAGACACGAGTATTTCAGACCGGGTTTCTTGATGGCTAGAGTTAGCGAGTCACAGCGCTATCGAGTGACTGGATATTTAGTCATCTCCTTTTATCTCTACAGCAGCCTGAATCGATAGGTTTTTTCATGACACCCCAACCGGCTGGTGTAGGTCCAGTGAAGCTATAGATGAGGTGTGCCATACTTCTTGTTATCTTCCTTTTCGTAGTATGCTTAATGCGGAATCATAAGCTACATTTTTCTGAAAAATCACCCATTATTTCTCTTAGGCTCCAACCGGCTGGTGAAGACCTTTTTGTCATTTCCTGACATATTGCCAAGAAATACTGATCACTACAACCTAATCACTGCATTCTGGTAAGAGAGATCACCGGTTGTTGTTTGTCAGTCATTCCTTACAATCCTCCTCAGTCTTTTAACAGATGCCTTTGTTATTTGCAGATTTCATCTACTAAGACTTCTGCATATTAGTAAGCTCTCCCCTGGCTACTAAACAGTTAAAATGAACATCTGTTTAAAACACACACCTTAAAACATAATTTCTATTTAATTTTATAGGCTGTCCATTCATCTCTCCATAGTCCTGAAGAAGACCCGCTCTGATGCACCTGACGGTTGCGCTACTCTCAGGGTCGAAACGTCCACATTCCATATATGTCCGCACAGCCCTCATGATCACGATTTAATTTATTATTGGATCTTGCAGCACATAAGAAAAAAGCAACAGGACAACACTTTTTCAAAAAAAAATCCCCTCCTCCTTTTTCTATCTCACATGTACTTGTCTTGTATATAGTGTACTGTTCATATCACTAAATCACTATATGTCACTTTTTCACCACGGTCACTTAGTGTTCCTTGTTGCAATTGAATTTGTAACGGTGACAGCCATTAGTATTTGATACTCATTTAAGAATATACTATTGATTCCTATTTCGTGTGTGTTTTTTCCTTTCGTGAATCATTGCTCTATGTTCTGTGAATAAGTATGTGCTCTCTGTATTTACAAACAGTACCCTAAGCAATTGTATACATCCTGACAGAACCAATTGTTTTGTTTAACAAAATTGTGACCAGTCAAAATGCTTAAAAGCAACCCTTCTTAAGAAATCCTCAATATCCACATATTATATATGAATAATCAAAAGGCCACTTGACAGTCTTGTATATGGCAATTGCATTTATCCCGCCTCCAAAACAAATGATTGTTGTTTGTTTGTGGTCCCAGAGAATCCCACTAGTGTGCTTTTTAAGCTAAATAATTCTTAATTTTTTTCAAAATAGAAAAAGAACAAAATATCAATTCATCACAAATGGAGGTTGGAGCTTCATGATGGCAACTAGAGTATGCTATTAGCAGAACACAATGTGCTGGACAATCCATAAACAAATGGATTCTTTTGTATCAATATTCTTTTTGCTTATAAGCATTTAGCATTGCGCATTTGACTAGATCTTTTATAAGACTATCTCCTTGTATCTGTAGTTATCTTGTACATATGTTTTAACATCACTTACAGAAACGCTTTATAAGCACTAAGTCAGGGAGAACAAAGTAAAAACGCACTAAAAGTAAACAAAACAGTATTTGTTTTAGGAAGATTTTGCAACTGATTCAAAAATTTCTAAAATAGTTCCTCTCTATATTTTGAATTCAGTACCAGAAAATGACCACTAAGCCTCATGTGGTGTTTCATGGCTATTTTAAAGTGGCAGATCTTAGGTTGAGGGGAGGGCCTTCCACTGTTCAGGTCCCAACAGTACAAATTACTCGACTCTTGAAATGGGTTGAAGGGTGTTTAGAAACGTAGAGGATGTGTGATGCGGACTGAAGGATTACATACAGGTGTGCAAAGAAAAATGGTCTATGCAAGTGCAGGGTGCAGAGGGGAGATGAGCAGGGCAATCTCATGTACTTTAGTGCCATGGGTGAAGGATACTATTTAAACCATCTCCTTCTCATCATGCATCACCTATGACACGACACTTCCCTCTATTTTAGTTCTGCTCCATGTGCATCTTGTTAACTCGCAATAAGATTGAATGAATAATGATTTTTATAGCCAACAAGATAGCAGAATGGGCTAAACACTAAATAAAGATGACTGGGTGACTTGCAGTTCATGGTTTTAAATCTCAACAGGAATAACTCAGCCCTACATCTTTCCAACGCCAATAAAGCACTACTAAGCTGGGTATTCATAACGCCCATCATGTAAAGGGCTAAAATGGCAAAGCTGCAGGATTAGAAGCTACATAAATAATAAAATAATAATTTATATATCACTACATAATATGCAGGGGCCTTCTTGAAATGAAGTGGCAAATGTTACATTTTTTAGCACACTTGAGCAATTACACTTCACAGCCCCTAGTAGGATGCAGACAAAGCAAGATCGAGAAATGGACTGTATAAGGTCTGATATGATCAATTTGCCTTATGTTCTAGTGTCTTTATAGTCATGGGATGCATCAGCGAACCTGAGCTGTGCGGCAGAGTTTCGACCGATAACCATCAGAAGTTGGAGGAACCCTATCACATACAGGACCATGACCAAATCTCACAAAATTAGTTCAGGTTGACTAGGCAAATTCATAGTTCTCAAAGTAGACATTGTATGTTTTTTTGAGCATACATCCACTTCAAGCTCATTGTGTTTATGTTCTACTTAGCTCCATTTAGTGAAAGGATCTTTGAATGAAATCTAGACTTATGTTTACAAAATTCAAATCTTGTAGCATATTTTATGCAGAGATGTTCAGGTGACTACTACATTAATGACTATTTTGTGCTACCTCTAGTCAACATGACCATGGATAGCTTTTGATAGGTGAGACCTAAGAGAGACAAGGAGAACATAACATACTTCTAATTGAAAAAAGAATAATCAGAGCAGCAAAAATCAAAACTCCAGCTGGTAAGACTAGTAAAAATGTAAGGATAAAACGTTTCTCACTTACATTGGAATCACAAAATCCAACAGTGCAGGGCTTTCCTTTACGCAGGTACAGAAAATGTTTATCGGCATCAACATATGGACTGCATGTGCCATTTTCATCCCGGCAGCAAACTTTGCAGGAGTTTTCTGTAACTAAATATAAGAATGAAAGCATATTTCTTCACAACCCATAAATAAAATAATCTCACACTGCTGTTCTTGTTTTGGTGTTTCGAAGAGTTTACCTTCCTTGTCAGACAAAACACAAAATACATAACAATGTCAGTAATAAGTACTGTTACCACCTTGCCTTTGATTGTCTCACATATTCTGCTGATAAGAACATGTTTTGAAGTTTTACGGTAGGGTTACACTACATTGTCACACCTTGAGTATACTTGCTTATTTTAATCTTTTAAAGTGAAAAAAGTTTTTATATTACTTTTTTCTGTTACACATGGTGGATAGCCTGGAACATATATCTTTGCATTACTTTGTTTGGTCCGCAACAAATATGTTCTTTGTAGCCATTTAATGAGGACCTGCCTCATCCGCCTTATAAGCAGAGCTATCCCTGTGCAGGTTCTTGAAAATGTTATCTTCAAGTTTGCTCAGTAATTAGCCAAGTACCAAGTGAAATGTTTTTGACTGAAGACTGTGTGAGCAATAAAAACAATTCTCAAATACAGGCAACTATCAATGCATAGGCGAGACAGGTAATGACCCTTGGTATAAGTAAATAACATTGTACATCATTTGTGTCAGGCTTTAGTTCTGGATGTTCAAAAACAATTCAGCAGTTCACAAAGTCTCCCAGACGATCTCTAAATTCAGATGACAAAATGTGTGGACATTGTTATTCTGTGGCCACACTAGACAGCCACCAAACTCTATGTAAAAGCTTAAACAATCCATGTACTTGGACACTGGTAGCCCCTTACTCCTTTTCGATCGGGTCGAAGTATATCTGCTAAACCTCCAGTGTGGGCCAAGCACCCTTTCAGTCTAAGGATTTTCTAAGTCAAAAGTTTAATTTCAGCATATTTTAAAGGGTCTCAGAGATCCTTATGATCTTTCTTTGGATTAACCAGTTTTGGTCAAATCCCATTAAAGGCTCTCTGGCAAGAAGATCAGCGCACGTAGAATAAAGCACCCTGAAGGTACTGATTCTTCACTGCTACTTCTATCAGTCCCACTCCTCCTGTCACCTGTTTGTAGCAGGATCGAAAAGTAATCTCTCCCAACCTAGCTTTAGGGACTGTTTAAAGTTCTGGAGCTAAAATCTACATTTCTTACAGCATAAACATCCTAACTATTCTGTGAAGAAATCCTGTTAATCCCAAATAACAACAATATTATTTTTTATAAAAAACAAAAAACAAATAGGGCTCATTTTAAAGATCCCTGTCATTGAAAGTTCAATGTGGGCTCTCTTGTGGGAGTCACAAATGCGCAGGCAAATAATTTCAGCTCAGCAGGCTGAGAAAGACCATCGCTCCCATGAACAGGACCAGAACCCAGGTGATCACTCTCAGTCTGGACACCGAGACACATTCTGCCCTTTCTTACATGCAGACATATCTCCTACAGATTATGTCCTTCTAGATATTTACCAATGGAATGATCACCAACTCTGATAAACCTGTGCTAGTCACCGTTTACCTACAGCTTCTTATCCCACCCAGCCTGTGTATATAAGGCAGCTATTTGTAGCCCCTCAGCAGGGTCATAATACGTTGCAAGTTAGCATATGGCTGGCTGCTATTTTATTTATTTATTTATTTATTTTTTGCTATTTTTAAAGCGCGCAAATACCTATGCAGGTGTCTCGGCGCTGGCGATCAGAGAACTCCTTACTCTTTAAGGGGATTTAAACAGAGGAGAAAAGCCACGTCTTGAGGCTCTTTCGGAACTTAATGAGGGTGGGGGCAGTTTTTATATGCAATGGGAGGGTGTTCCATAATTTAGCAGTGGCTGTAGTGAAGCGCCTATCTCCCCAAGTAGCTTTTTTTGTCCGAGGGACAGACAGCAGAAAGGATGTAGAGGATCGAAGTGTTCTGCGATGCTCCAGTGGATGAAGAGCTATTTTTAGGAACTTAGGCCCTGGGTAGTTCAGGGTCTTGTAGGCTATGCAAAGAGCCTTGAATTTTATTCGGCTCCTGATGGGTAGCCAGTGGAGCTCTTTGATGTGATGGGATACTGATGTGAATTTGGGGATAGAAAGTAAGATTCTTGCGGCCGCGTTTTGAACGGTTTGGAATTTGTTGAGGACTCCTTCTTGCGCGTTAAGAAACAAAGAGTTACAGTAGTCCGTTTTTGAAAACACTAAAGTACTGATAAGTGTTTTACCGGCTGACTGTGGTAGGTATGGAAGAAGTTTCTTGATCTTTTTGAGTGTATGAAATGCAGATGATACAACGGCATTTGCGTGATGGTGGAAGGTCAGTTTGTTGTCGAATATGACTCCCAGGTTGCGAACCTTAGTCACCGGTTGGGGGGGGACTCCCAGCTCCGGTGGCCACCATTGTGGGGACCATGCTGGTTTCAAGCTCCCGAATGTCATCACCTCCGTTTTGTCAGAGTTAAGCTTGAGGCAGTTTGATGACATCCAGGAGCCTATTGCCTTCATGCCCTCCTGAAAGTTGGCTGACACGCTATCTCCGTTATTGTACACCGATAGCACTAGTTGCGTGTCATCGGCGTAAGTTGTCAGGGCAATGCCATAGGATTTTATCACCCTCGCCAAGTCCGATACATAGATATTAAAAAGCGTCGGACTTAGCGAGGAGCCCTGTGGAACGCCACAGGGGAGAGAGAAGGTACGGGAGGTGAAATTGCCCATTTTGACAATCTGCGGCCGATTGGCGAGGAACGAAGCAATCAGGTCTTTAGCTGTTCCTCCTATTCCCAGAGCTGCGACACGGTCGATCAAGGTAATATGATCGACCGTGTCAAATGCAGCGGAGAGATCTAGGAGTATCAAGACAGCTGCTCCTCCCTTGTCCATAGCTGTTCTTATTTCGTCCGCGGCTTTCAGTAGTGCCGTCTCTGTCCCATGTCCCTGCCTAAAGCCGAACTGTGTGTCATCTAGCAAGTTGTTGTCATTGATGTATTTTGACAGCTGCAAGTTGATGGACCTTTCAAAAATCTTTGCTGGAAATGGGAGACAAGCGATAGGTCTGTAGCTTGCTGGTAGAAGAGGGTCAAGCGTAGGTTTTTTCAGTAGTGGCCTTATGATCGCTTCTTTCCAGACTGAAGGATATATTCCTGTTGCGAACATTGCGTTGCATATGGTGAATAGTGAAGGGGAAATTGCTTCCGGTATGCGGTTAAGAATGGAAGGGGGACATGGGTCAAGGGGGGAGCCGGATTTAGTACTGGCTACTAGACGTTGAATATGGTCTTTATCTACGGGGTTGAAAGACAATAGAGTAGATGGAATGCTAGTATTAGAGAGACTCGCTGAGGGTAGGGGGGTAGATCGTGAAAAAGTCTGGAAGATGGAACTAACTTTTTCCTCGAAGAACCTGGCCAAGGCATCAGTCAGTGGTTGAGAAGCCTCTAAGGGCGGCGTCGGGGGGTTGGATAGGGTGGTAACTACCCTGAATAGTTCTCCTGACGAGTTTTTTGCCTGATTAATCTGAGTGATGAAGTGATGACTTTTCTCGGCGGTTATCGCTCTTTTGTAAATAGTGAGGGCATTTTTGTAGTTGGATTTGTCTGCCGGGCTATAATTGCGACGCCATTGTCTTTCAAGGTTTCTGCAGAATTGTTTCTGCATGCGTAGAGCTTCAGTGAACCATGGGGCTGAAGGTGTAGTTCTATTTCGGTGTGATGTTTTAGGGGGGGCTAGTTTGTTACAGGCCATGTTTATGTTGGTCAAGTAGTTAGAAGATGCTTTGATAGGATCAAGCTCAGTGGGGTCAAATTTATCCTGTATCATCTCTGCTAATTGTGATAAATCAATGTTTTTCCAGTCTCTGAATGTTGAACGAGCTGGTACAACGGAATTTGATTTAATGGAATTAGTTTGTACTGTGAAGCAAATAGCAGAATGGTCTGTCCAGATCAGAGGGATTATCTGGGTAATGTTTATATGGGGACTATTTGTAAATATTCCGTCTAGTGTGTGACCAGCTTGATGGGTGGGAGAATTAATAAGTTGTCTTAGGCCTGCAGCTTCAAGGTCTGTAATAAGTTGCGTGGAATCATGGTTATTTGAAGTCTCGAGATGAAAATTGAAATCGCCTAGTAGCGGGAAATGAGGGACATCAGCGACTGTTTCGATTAGATTCCCTATGTTAGCTAAGAACTTAGCTCTTGAGCCTGGCGGGCGGTAAATCAACATTCCCTTGAAGGATGATTTTGCCGATAAGCCTAGGGTGAATGTAAGAGACTCATATTCTGAACATATGTGTGGTTTAGTCGTAAGTTTGAGGTGGCTTTTATAGATTATGGCAATGCCGCCACCTCTTTTTATTGGTCTGTCAAGTCTGCAAACATTGTAGTTGCTGGGAGTGGCTTCTGCAAAATCAGGTCCTGAGGCCTCATCGCCCCATGTCTCGGTGATAAACAGTAGGTCAAGTTTTTGCGCATCGATCAGGTCGGCGATTTCTAATTTATGTTTGGGAAGGGATCTGGCGTTTATTAGTGCTGCTTGTATTAAAGGTAAGTTGTTTAATGAAGGTTTGCCGGGACATTTGGTACAAGTTGGACAAGGTAGTGGGCCTACGATATAATTGGAGTATCTTACATGAGGGAGTTTATGCGGTTGATCCGCTAGGTGTCTCAGTTGTCGTAATTCGTCGGTGGAATAAGTTAATCTCACCGTAGGTGTAAGAGGCCGAGGTGCTGGAGTTGCAGGAGGGGTGGCCGTTGGCCCGTCCTCGGCGCGGACGAGCACAGACGAGCTTGCCTTATGCGCGCCTTCGGCGCGCATTCGTCGCGCCAGCTGCGCTCGTCCGCTGCGCTTCCGGTTACAGCACATTTTTATGATTGCGAGGCTGGCATAGGAAGTGGGCGTGGTTACGTGATTGGTCACGTGAGTGGGTGTGTCCGCTGCTGTGAGGCGGCGTTGCCCTAGCAACAGGATGCCGTGTCAGCCCTAAATCGGCTGAGCGGTCTTAGTCCGGTGCGCTGCAAACAATTGGATTTAGCAGTTTTTAAAAGCAGTGAACAATAATTTTAAAATGAAACGTGCTAACTCCCGGCTTCCGCCTCAGGAGTGGAGTTCTATTGAACGCGCGATCTCAGTCAGCGCGCGCTCAAATAGAGCTGGTGGGCGTGGTCACGTGATTGGTCACGTGAGTGGGTGTGTCCGCTGCTGTGAGGCGGCGTTGCCCTAGCAACAGGATGCCGTGTCAGCCATAAATCGGCTGAGCGGTCTTAGTCCGGTGCGCTGCAAACAAGTGGATTTAGCAGTTTTTAAAAGCAGTGAACAATAATTTTAAAATGAAACGTGCTAACTCCCGGCTTCCGCCTCAGGAGTGGAGTTCTATTGAACGCGCGATCTCAGTCAGCGCGCGCTCAAATAGAGCTGGTGGGCGTGGTCACGTGATTGGTCACGTGAGTGGGTGTGTCCGCTGCTGTGAGGCGGCGTTGCCCTAGCAACAGGATGCCGTGTCAGCCCTAAAACGGCTGAGCGGTCTTAGTCCGGTGCGCTGCAAACAATTGGATTTAGCAGTTTTTAAAAGCAGTGAACAATAATTTTAAAATGAAACGTGCTAACTCCCGGCTTCCGCCTCAGGAGTGGAGTTCTATTGAACGCGCGATCTCAGTCAGCGCGCGCTCAAATAGAGCTGGTGGGCGTGGTCACGTGATTGGTCACGTGAGTGGGTGTGTCCGCTGCTGTGAGGCGGCGTTGCCCTAGCAACAGGAAGCCGTGTCAGCCATAAATCGGCTGAGCGGTCTTAGTCCGGTGCGCTGCAAACAAGTGGATTTAGCAGTTTTTAAAAGCAGTGAACAATAATTTTAAAATGAAACGTGCTAACTCCCGGCTTCCGCCTCAGGAGTGGAGTTCTATTGAACGCGCGATCTCAGTCAGCGCGCGCTCAAATAGAGCTGGTGGGCGTGGTCACGTGATTGGTCACGTGAGTGGGTGTGTCCGCTGCTGTGAGGCGGCGTTGCCCTAGCAACAGGATGCCGTGTCAGCCCTAAATCGGCTGAGCGGTCTTAGTCCGGTGCGCTGCAAACAATTGGATTTAGCAGTTTTTAAAAGCAGTGAACAATAATTTTAAAATGAAACGTGCTAACTCCCGGCTTCCGCCTCAGGAGTGGAGTTCTATTGAACGCGCGATCTCAGTCAGCGCGCGCTCAAATAGAGCTGGTGGGCGTGGTCACGTGATTGGTCACGTGAGTGGGTGTGTCCGCTGCTGTGAGGCGGCGTTGCCCTAGCAACAGGATGCCGTGTCAGCCCTAAAACGGCTGAGCGGTCTTAGTCCGGTGCGCTGCAAACAATTGGATTTAGCAGTTTTTAAAAGCAGTGAACAATAATTTTAAAATGAAACGTGCTAACTCCCGGCTTCCGCCTCAGGAGTGGAGTTCTATTGAACGCGCGATCTCAGTCAGCGCGCGCTCAAATAGAGCTGGTGGGCGTGGTCACGTGATTGGTCACGTGAGTGGGTGTGTCCGCTGCTGTGAGGCGGCGTTGCCCTAGCAACAGGATGCCGTGTCAGCCATAAATCGGCTGAGCGGTCTTAGTCCGGTGCGCTGCAAACAAGTGGATTTAGCAGTTTTTAAAAGCAGTGAACAATAATTTTAAAATGAAACGTGCTAACTCCCGGCTTCCGCCTCAGGAGTGGAGTTCTATTGAACGCGCGATCTCAGTCAGCGCGCGCTCAAATAGAGCTGGTGGGCGTGGTCACGTGATTGGTCACGTGAGTGGGTGTGTCCGCTGCTGTGAGGCGGCGTTGCCCTAGCAACAGGATGCCGTGTCAGCCCTAAATCGGCTGAGCGGTCTTAGTCCGGTGCGCTGCAAACAATTGGATTTAGCAGTTTTTAAAAGCAGTGAACAATAATTTTAAAATGAAACGTGCTAACTCCCGGCTTCCGCCTCAGGAGTGGAGTTCTATTGAACGCGCGATCTCAGTCAGCGCGCGCTCAAATAGAGCTGGTGGGCGTGGTCACGTGATTGGTCACGTGAGTGGGTGTGTCCGCTGCTGTGAGGCGGCGTTGCCCTAGCAACAGGATGCCGTGTCAGCCCTAAATCGGCTGAGCGGTCTTAGTCCGGTGCGCTGCAAACAATTGGATTTAGCAGTTTTTAAAAGCAGTGAACAATAATTTTAAAATGAAACGTGCTAACTCCCGGCTTCCGCCTCAGGAGTGGAGTTCTATTGAACGCGCGATCTCAGTCAGCGCGCGCTCAAATAGAGCTGGTGGGCGTGGTTGGCTATGGGCTAACCCGGCCATGCCATCAGGAGCGGTCCTCAAGAAATACTCGATACTGTGAAGTCATGGCTCTCTCCAGTAAGGTTTTCTAGACCTCAAAGAGTCAACACAACACAAGAGGTCAAGACATCACGAATCCAGGAGCTTAGGAGGCAAGTGTTCCCAGGTCATGTGCATTTAACAACGTTGCTCTGCACTTCAAGTTTGCACCTTCTCTCCTACAATTAAGCAAGGAATAAAATACACACCTCTTCAACAGAACTGCATCAATTATCAGAAAGAGCTTCCTGGCTCCCTCCACTTCATACTAGTCCTCACTCATGGGGATTTATTCTCACCAATTCATCCACAAGCCCCTGTGCTTCTGGTAGTAGCTCTGACTCCACCTCCTGACACATCATCAGTATCGGCACCTAAGTTGAGGCACCTAATTGAGTGCAGCAAATGATTCTCCCGGCAAATGCATGTTTAAGCTGGTTTGCTAGACCTTTGTATTGCCTAAAGTGTGCTTTGAATACCGGCAGAGTGGCAAGGTGCCCTGGCCATCTCCTGTACCCAAATCACAGGTGGAAGCCAGAGACCCGAAGTCTTTCTACAATTTAAACCTCAACAATAATACACAAAACATACACAAACACTGTATGAAATCAGCACTTTTTCTCTGCAACTGCTTAAATGAGAGCAACTACACATAGTTGGTAGACCCAAGTCATAGCCACAATCAACAGGTAATCATGTGAAATCAGAGCACTCAGAACAAGTGGTGGGGCAGAAGTAATAACTGGACTGAAACTGGTTTTGGACACATTCAGGACAGCAATCAAGTATGAAATAAGCACAGCCCGGAACGATCCAGGGTCTGTGTGTCAAAAGGTGACAAGGACAGCTACTTTATAAAAGCTAGAAGATCAGGGGCCGTATTACACAAAGTGCCCCTGGGGTGCAACAGGCGTTTGCAGCCACTTTGCGAACCCCTGGTGCACTTTGCTATTACAGAAGGGGCCACTTGTGCGGCCCCTTCTGTAATACCGATAGCGCTGGCTCACATAAAGCGCCAGTGCTATCTTCAGGGGGTGTTCCCTCATCTGCATGCAAATAAGGAAATCCCTTTGCCTCTACCCCTGCGCCATATTACAGACATGGGCGCAGAGGCAAAGAAGCTCTCAGGAGGCGCACTGTAACCAAATAGGTGGAGCACTATCAGTACGTACCCTGAGAACAGCCCTCTAGAGGGGGAAAAGTTGGTCCTATGGACTGCCAGACATCCCCTTGCAGGCGGGTGCAGTCACAGACTGCACCTGCCTGCAAGAGGGTCTCTAACCCCTTTCAAAAGTGCGGGTGGGTTGCCGCCTGCACTGTGAAAACACGGAGCAGCTTCAAAGCAGCTGCTCCACTTTTCACAAGAATGCGCTGCTCTGAGGGCAGCGCAAGTTCGTCGCTGCCGTGGGGGCAGCGCAAGTTCGTCGCTGCCCTGGGGGCAGTGCATTCATCATTTTCCTTCATTGCGCTGGGCACACCTTTCAAAAGGTGCGCCCAGTGCAATGAATGAAAATGCGTGAGATGTACAAGTTACTTCCCTTCGGTAACGATGTATCTGGTAGAGACGATTCTAGCCACAGATTCCTTAACGTACAATTATCCCCAGGCATGAGACTGGACCCGGAAAACTTTCTTGCCCAGCATCTCTGCGCACCGGGGGGTGGTACCACGCGACTCCGCCCTGACGTCCTCCGCGGGCGTGACATCAGCGAGGTCACATAAACCCCACCCCGGTGCGCTGACGTTAGTTTGCTTCGGAGAACTTTTTCCGCGCCACAATGCGGAGCCATCACAACAAAACTGAGAAGAGCATGGGAACAGTGTGCGAAAAAAAACAGAGAAACCAAATAGAGAGAAACAAAAGGTGAGAAACAGCACCAGGTGGCACCGAGGCCAGAGCAGAACACCACTCTGAGGAGCAACTGTGCCATCCAAAGCGAAAGCACCAGGTGGCAGTAAAGCTCCAGAAGGCCAGAGCAGCGAAGCCAGAGCAAGAAAAGCGTAAGGCACCACACCGTGGAACCACCTTGCAAGCCAAGGCGAGAGTCATCCCAGAGGCACAGGCAAGGGAATGGAGAGAGAGAGAGAGAGAGAGAGAGAGAGAGACAGAGAGACAGAGAGACAGAGAGACAGAGAGAGAGAGAGAGAGAGACTGCAACCACAACCACAAAGGTAAGTGCCCAAGCCCGAAACAGAGGAACAACAGCAATCCCCCCCCAGAGTACACTGCCAAGGATGGCCATACCTCCTGAAAGGAGTAGGAGGGCAAAATACAGGTAATCCATCCGCAGACTTCGTTGCCAAGGAGGACCATAACCTTTGAAAGGAGTAGGAGGTCAAAGGACAGGTAAGAGAACCCCAAACGAAGAAGACCGGGTGGGGATTAGAAACTCCAACAACAGAGGGAAAGAGCAAAAGGAGGCCCTCGCGCTGGAGAGAAACCAGCTGGAGCAATGCCTGACCGGAAGAAAACGAAGAGGACACCCACAGAAGACAAGCCACCAAGAGGGAGGCGACTGCAGAAACCCAAGCAGAGGGTCCTCGCAGAACGGGAAGGAAGGGCGGGTCGTGAAGGAATCTGCAGCCAGAATCGTCTCTACCAGATACATCGTTACCGAGGGTAAGTAACTTGTACATCTGATAGAGACTACTAGCCGCAGATTCCTTAACGTAGTATAGATACCCTGGCCATACCCAGAAGGGAGGAGGGCCTGCGAGAGAGCTTCCCTACCTGGAGAGACCGGGGCCCCAGTAGGGGACATGGCACAAGAACCAGAAGGAAAAAGGCCAGGAGATCCTAGCCCAACCAAGATAGAGCACCTAACACCCCGCTGGGGCAGACAGCACCCAAAAACCTCAAGGAACACAAGGGCACTTCGAACCCAGTGATAAGAGGCAGAGCCAGAGGCAGTGCCCATTGGAAGAAATACACACAAAGAGGCAGAAAAGAGCTGAAAACACTGTGGCCGCAAGCAGCGGACAAGGCCGGAATGGCTCCACCCCCAACAACACAGGCGAAGAAGAAAAGCACCGTTGCACAAAGCCCCAACGGAACAGAGGGAGGGGCGCAAGGAAACACATCAAGAGCACCACGGTGGAGTAAAACAAGCAGTCCTGCACGGGCACGCGGCGCCAACAACAGGCAACGCCTCGGAACAGCGCACCCAGGAAAAGGCAGACGCCAATTGAAGGTAGAGGCCCAGGAGGACCAGGACACATCCCAAGGGAGGGGCTGGGCCCAAACAGACACACACACTGGCAGAAAATAAGAGGGAGATGGAGAACGGCCCAAGCCGGCCAACCGAACACAGAGGCCAAGGGAAGCCAACCCTCTGGAGAGCCGGCAGAGGACCTAACCAGAACACAGGACAAAAGTCCGGAACCGCCACACACGATGCCGCAGACAGCAGGCCGGCCCGACCGAGCCGCATGGCGACAAGGAGAAGGACAGATCTAGCACAAGCCGCTCCAAGACAATCGGCAAGAAGATCGCACCTGCGACATACCGTGACTTCGCGGAGAGCAAGGAACCCGAAAGGGTGACCACACCCCACCAGCACATGACAGAGCTATGTAATAGCTACAAATCCCCAACATAGGGTAGGTTACATCCCAAGAACCATGGGAACACCTCTTAGGAAAACATTTCCGCAGCAGAGGACAAAACATAAAGACCTGCAGAAAATACCCGCAGACGGCTTATGAAGCAGCCAATAAAGAAGAGACAGAAAGCCTAATCTCAGGGCCTACCGGGCCGTCAGTCAGAGGTCACTGAGGGGGAGGAGGAGGAGGACGAAGCCCCACAAGAAACCTCTAAATGGCAGAATCCGCAGGGGCGTGGAACAACAGAGCGCCATCAAAGGGGAGGTCAACCAGCCGTTCTCTAACTTTCTCAGGGAAAACACTATCCCGAAGCCAGGCATGGCGACGAAGGGCCACCGAAGTAGCCATGGTACGACCAAGCACCTCTGAAACGTCCAGAGCCGAGCGAAGAATAAACGCCGCCTACTCTCGGCCATACAACACATGGTGCCGCAGATCAACGCAGGCACCTGCCTGAGAAGCGGAAGACATAAGGGACTCAGCCGAGTCCCATAAGCAAGAAGTGGCTCTGGCTAACACACAAAGAGTGTTAAGGGCCCGCAAAGCAGCACTGGAGGAAGCGAAGATGTTGGGCCCCAGGAATCCAACCAGCGGGCCTCCCGCGACGGGGGAGACAACACCGATGGGCAGGAGGGAAAGGCAGTCTGTAAAAGAGGGCCTCTGGTAGAAGGGTGGAGGGAAAGACAGACAGGATCATGCGGAGCAGGACGGTGGCGGTGCTGAAGAGGCTGGGGCACCGGGTCCCCCGTGGCAGGACGCCCCAGACCCCCAAAAGAGAAGTGTGGAGCAGCCTCGGAGGGAAGAAGCAACCCCCGTCCACCAGAGCCCTGGTGGAGAACCTCCAGCAGATGATCCGTGGGGAAATGGGCAGCTGGATCGCCCATGCGCAAGATGCGCGCAGCCACGGAAACAGCCCGAGCTAAGGCAGCACTCCGTAGGGACCCGCGGCGGGGAAAGCAGTTCTTCCGTGGGCGACGGCTGCAAACTAAGGTGGCCGTCCCCCAGCCCAACCGGAGGAAGGAGAGGCCAAAGCTCGAAGTGGGGGAGGGTGGACCAATGAATGGTGAACCTGAGGCGCCGCCGGCGAACACTGTGGGCGCGGTGATGGCGAAGAGCCGTCCTTAGAAGACGCGGCGACCCGTCTCCCGAGAAGATGAAACAAACAGCTGCCGAACCTCTGGAGAAGAGGGGGCGTCCGATGACGAATGTCGGACCGGTGCCGTAGAGTCCGCTACTGGCGTCAGGTCAACGTCGACCGGCGCCAAAGGAGACGCCGGAACGAACTCCGCCACAACGCACGGCACGGGGGACCGGGGCTGGGTCGGAGCCAGGGCGGCTAAGGAACGGCACCGAAAAAGCGTCGACTCAACCTCCGACGAGGCAGCTGCCTGCGTGGAGAGACGAGGGGAGCCCGGGGACACGCCCCAACCCCTAGCCAGCCCCTGCTGCACCACCAGGGCCAGCAGCTGCAGGCGCCGTCACCTCGGCCTCGGACAACGCCGCCACCTGCCCAGAGGGCCAAGAGGAACTCAAAGACACACCGAGCCCCGGCAACCTCCTGAGACATCACAGGGACCCCCGCGGGGATTTGCGGCAAGGCAGAGGTGCCGTGGTCCGAAGGAGGGAACCTCGAAGGGCCGCATCCCGACAGCACCACATCCTCTAAACCTGGATCTGAACCAGTCGGCGCCGGAGCCGCCGGCGACGCCACAGGAGTGTCCGCACGCGGCAAGGGATCCACAGACGTCCCAGGAAGAGAAGGAGAAGAGGGAAGAGCAAAAGAGGCCTGCAAGGCCGCCGCATAGGCCTCCATCTGGGCTATGGTTGCCCCCACGCCGGGGAACGGCGGATAGGGTGACGACGCACGGGGCCGCACCACCCGCGGAGAACCCACGCCCCAAACAGGCCGGAGACCGGGCCTCGGGGACAAACTGCGACACTTACCAATAGGTGAGCGACGCAATTGCGGCCGTGGAGATAAACGATGCCGGAGATGGAAGCGGCGGTTCTTGAAGCCCTCTGCAGGGGACGGACGAGGCGACGCCGCCAACCTGGACAGGCGGGTCGAAAGCAGTTTCATCCGCCGCTCCCGCCGGGACTTCGGCTTCATTTGCTGACACGCCTTGCAGCCCGTGGAGTCGTGGTGCTCCCCCAAGCACCACATACAGATGGGGTGAGGATCCGTCGCCGACATCTGGCGCTCAAGACGAGCACGTCTTGAAGCCCGAAGGCATTCGCACACTGTACCCAGGAAAATGCAAAGCGTAAAAGGAAGGCCTGAAAACAGGCCAGGAACACGATCCGGGTCCGCGTTGCACGCGTAAAAGAAAACTGACGTCAGCGCGCCGGGGTGGGGCTTATGTGACCTCGCTGACGTCACGACCGTGGAGGACGTCGGGCGGAGTTGCGTGGTACTGCCCCCCGGCGCACAGAGATGCTGGGCAAGAAAGTTTTCCGGGTCAAGTCTCACGCCTGGGGATAATTCTAGGTTAAGGAATTTGCGGCTAGTAGTCTCTATCAGATGCATAATGCGGCCCCAGGTGCTCTTTTGCCAGAGTACAGGCTGCGTACTGAGAAGTTGTACTCTGACTGTGGAAGTAATTGAGATCTTCTGTAAAGCGCACGCAAATCACAGTACCAAAACAATAGGTACAGGTGTCTGAAGTCTGTAAATGCCTGACCATGTAAAGCAGTAGATGGGACAACGTGGACCTTTAGGGCAATCCACCGGTTTACACTTGCATGGATCACTGAACAGTGAAAACACTGGCATTCTAGGTGTGCAGATGTGTACTATTTACTAGAAAATCATTAGCAATTCAAAAATGTTTTTGTCAGAAGCTGACTGCTAGTTCAGGTCGAAGCATGTTTAAATCAATCAATCAGTCAATTAATTGAAACATGTTTAAATGCGATCAGTGACTGCGCACATTCACACTTGTTACGTCCTGTACTAAGAATCATCTTCGGACTAAAAAGTTTAACGTTTTTTTTATCATATCTTTATTGATTTGGCAACACAGTAGATCTCAAGTAGATACTGTTGTTACTTAGTGAAAATATCATCCTCGAGAAACCGTCTTTATACAGTTATTTAGCTTAAAGGCATAAGAGTATTGAAAGGAAACAAGGTTTAGATGTCACATGGGTCTGTGGAAACTCTGACTAGGCATCACAGGGTAGCAATTGCTGGTGTAGAAGATTAAAAACACAGTGCCAGAAGTGCAAAACTCTTTACGTTGCGTCACTCGTACAAGCCAAGCCAGGACAGCAAGCGCTACTGAGGGTTGATGAAGGCACCAGATCCGTGAACTTGTGTGAATCATTTGAAGATGTCTTAATTATAGATCACTAATAAATCAACATAATACGTGTCTTCCAAATAATATATCATATGATGCTTACCATTGCATGCGCATGAGCGCAGCCCTTTCTCTCTCTCGCAAAATGGAACACATTCTCCACCTGCACACTTCCCCAGATCAACACAGACGGTGTCATTAGGTGCATTTCCAGGAGGAGGGCAGTCACTACTGTTACCTACAGATTTAGAAAATATTAGTAATGGAAAAGTGTAAACATTCTATACATTTTTACAAAGGGGTTTCTCTAAACATGGTAAACAAACTGGGTGCCCATCGTTCTTTCAGTTAGTATCTGTCACTCTCTTCAAATCTGTAATAGTTTTCCTCTTATGTTTGGAATAGTTTATTTATTTATTTTTGTTTAGAATTCTAAAACGTTTACAGAGAGCTTCCAAGAAGTTGCATGAGCTGCGATTTCCAGAAGTACTCATGTGTATGCATTTACAAATACCTACATGCAGTAGGTAAACACTTCAATCATGTAAGCACTTAAAAAACGTGCATCTGCACTTCAAATCCTTCTTTCTCTATTTAAATGTTTTTATTTGAAGCAAAACCTCTCAGCTCTACACCATTTTTTGGGAGGGGGGACAGGTTCCCACCCTTGATCGAGGCTTACTCTTGCCACAGCCAGGAGTCCGTCTCGGACCGTGCAGGGGACCTGCCTTACAAAACTATAGTTGCCAACACACACAAATTGCACAGAGGTAAAAGGCAGATTGCACAATTACTTCAAGGTGCTAATGAAATATTATATGATACCTTCTTTTCCTCAATAATTTATCTGTGTTCAAATTATATGTTTATAATCAATATAGATGCCCTTAAATAGTGATTGCATGCCAGACAGAGCACAAAAAATAGCAATATTTTAAAAAAAAAATATATATATATATTATGTAGCTAGAATTAACACTGACCCTTCTTTAAGTGATACCTGCTGAAGAACCTCTTTACTTGTTCATAGTTGTTGATCACTAAACATTGTTATCAGCACAACACTAAAGGGGCAGGATTGCTGAATAAAATTTGTCCAGTGTTTAAAGGCACATGCATGAATAAATTCGAAGGTACTGCGACAGGAAAAGTAAAAATAAGATAAAGAGTCCTCTTAAGTCCACTTAGCAAAAAAAAGTCAACTTGATGAACTGATGCTAGTAAGTGTGCTAAAGTCAGCCATCATGAATTCCCAAACCACTAGACAATATCAGAAAGAGAAGCTCTGCTGTCTTCCCAGGGGTGGGACAGTCTCTATTTCTCCTAAAAGGAGGAGTTTATGAACTCCCGCCAGGAGTTCTGGACATGCTGCCCAAGGCATAATTGACCTTGTAGGCATTTGTAGGGCAGCTGTACAGCACAGAGGCTTTGGAGCACATAGACCTCAGAGGCCATAAATGACAAAAGTCCAATGATGTTAGAGGAGTACCTCTTCTGCGATGCACTGACATGAGTGTAATGCTGGAGAAACTAGCTAGAAAAAAAACAATTGGAATTTTTTGTGGTGATAGACTTGCTTCTTCCATTGAATTGTCAAGATAAGGCAGGGGAGAAAGGTGCACGCTGAAGATCTGAGAAGCAATGAAGCTGTCACCTTTTAAGACTGAAACTCATTGGTTGGCTGGGCATTACTTCATCCTTGGAGCACGGGGAAATAGAGGTGACCATGCCTCTTTAATACTGCTGAAGCGCCTCATCCATTGGAAGTTGAGTAACTTTGCCCTAGGCCTATTGTTTCACTTGTGAAGACTTCCACTAAGCCTGGAGTTCACGGAGATGCTTGTGTTAATGGATAATGCCACAGCATCAAATAAGTCATTGGACAACAGCATTTGTTGTGCAGCTGATAGTTTCATGTTAGAACAATAACTAATAATAGTCCTGGCAAAGAGGAGGCATAATATTAAACTCAAGTGAAATGTGTATTTCAAAGCTACCCAAATCACGAGCATTGACATGCCTCAGGCAATGACCACTGCATTAAAACATTTTCTTCCTGTAGTTTCAGGACTTTTGTCCTACCTATCCAGAGTAGTGCAATGCCTTGCTTTCCAGAGAGAATCCATCACCACTCTAAGTTTGATATGGAGTAAATGCCTTGGTGGAAGACCCAAGGCTGCCACCATAGAGTATAAATGACCTCATTCTTCCCTGGGAGATTTGAAGGATCTACTGCAAGTGCCTGGAGCACCTTTGCAAAGAAAGTAAAGAGGTTTTTTTTTATGTGAAGAGCTACGTTTCTGCCTCACTTACACTAGAATCAATGTCATGTCAAGAATTTGGTCAAAGTCCACAAAACTCCTTTTCTTGTACAAAGACGATCTTGGCATAGGATCAGTTTGAATCACCATCAGATATCGAAGGACATTTGGAAATAGTCAGAGTAAGGACTAGTACAGGGAAGGCAAGGCCAGATGGACCTTGGCAAGAATGGTTTATTGACCATGTCAACTGGCAAATTGTTAGCAAAATCACCTGCTGGTAGGCTTGATTTCGGCACCTCCTGATCTGCCACATGATGGTATTATTAGAGTATCAGAACTGTCCTCCACCAAATTAAGCCACCAGGACAGAGTAACAGTCATTGGAGACTGATAACAAAGTAGTATGTAGGTGGAAGACTGCTGACACACTCACTTGGGACCAGAGCTTCTCACCATCTATAATTCTCTCTGCGTGTCCCTGATATTGGCAAGTTGTGGAGATGTACAATAGACCACAAATGACATTTTCTGCTTCTTATTTTCTGCTTCTTTCAGTGTTGGTTCACACTCGCTTAACTGGTGGTGTATGCCGCCTCAGCCTGTATCTGTACCTGAACAGGAGTTGGACAATGACTTGAGAGAAGTCATTATTCAGAGCCGGACAGGCCTTGATTAGGTAGGCCTGATATGAAAGGCACCTCGCAAGGATGCTAGTTTAACTCTGCAGTGCAACCCTTTAATCAAAGGAGTCATGAGAGACATGGCACCCAGAATTGCAGCAAGGAAGAGAGGAGTGCTTAACCTCTCTGTGAAATTAATGGTGCGAACGTGCCCAAAATCGAAGCTTAAATCATTGATATGGTGCAATGACCAACCGTGACCACGGTTCCTGGCTTGTTGTTGGACTCGACCAGATAGAATAACTGTTTCACGAGTGAGAAAAATTTGATCCACAAAGGAGCCTTAGGCCCATGGGAATGGACTGCATCCAGCTGGACCTTCGAGCGAGGATCTGTTCAGAAACGGCAATCAGGAAACATAGGAAAGATTGTCAACCTCCCTTCTGAAGGCTTTGTCAGCCGCCTGGGGGGGGATCTAACAACTGAGCCACTGACACATCTATTATTACAATATTTACATGTGATGGGAACGGGATCACATGTGGTGCATTGGCTGGTAGAAGCGCTGCTTACACATACGCTGAAGCCGATGCAACGCCTCCGAGTTAGATGGGAAGCGGATAGAGGCCGGCCTTGGACTGATAAGGAATGGGACGCCATATTAGCGGGCGCTAGGAACATACCAAGGAACTCTAGATTCAAGCTTATACAAACATACATCATACAGAGGGCATACCTCTCGCCTAACATGATAAAAAGATATTTCCGTACCGCCACATCTGCATGTCCGCGCTGCCAACATTCAGATGCAGACTTGCTTCATATGCTGTGGGCTTGCGCATCCCTTCAACATTATTGGCAAGACGTAGTCACGGTCCTAGCTTTATGCTCAGATACACCACTGCCGTTGTCATGGGAAGTTTGCCTTCTAGGGCTCTATGCCAGATCCAGAAAAAATAAGGTCACCTCGAGATTTAGGTTTAATTCCTGCAAAACGTCTAATAACCAAGAAATGGAAAAATGCGGATCCTCCAGAGATAATTAGCTGGAAGCGTTCACTCATAATATGGGCACAAGCGAAAAGTATGGCATTGCATAGAGAGGAGACAGCAGGGCTCCGTAAATATCCTATTGCGCAAGGCTGGGACACGCTACTCACTGCCCTACAAACCGGCAAAACAATGGAAGTAGATAATACCCTAACTGCCGACCTGTGACAGATACAATAGTGCTTCACTGCTCAGCTAAAGTAGAGCAGATACGCTTCAGAATGCACAGAATAAAAAATTACCGCACCCCCTGGTCCGTTGTGGGTGATCACTCGTACCCCATCTGTTTTTAGATGTAGAGGTCCCTTTGCTGGTTGGTAAATATACCCTAATTATGCGCACTGATTCAATTTCCGACTAGATATGCTACTATGTGGAAATGAACCAATAATAAACCTTTGTACACAACCATGAAGGATTGATTTTGTTTGTATTCCATGGATGGCAGATTTTCTTTTTATATTACAAGTTTCAGTTTAGTTTGAATGTTTTAGGAAACAAGTCTTATTGGTACTCTTCAGTGATTTCTTTTTACATTTTATCATCATATAATTCCTTTTCTCTCGCAGTAAACTGATGATCAGGCCCGAATGGCGGGCTTCGTATGTTCATGACATATATAAATAAGATCCTGTCATAACAGTTCAGGTCGGATGTGTCATAAGTATGATGTGGATAGAAATGATTGCAATTTATAAACCATGATGTAGCAAAACTGTGAGCAATGGCACTCAGGGACCCCAGAACACATACTCACACAAGATGCAAGTATCTGTAAGTGAGAATAGTACGCTAGTAACAATCACATGCTGTTGCAATGGGCCATGCTATTCTATATATGTGTTCTGTATTTACGTTATAAACATCTGGATATTTTGTATAAAATCGTGATCACAGTCAGAAAATACCAATAAAGTTATTTAAACAAAAAAATAGGAAAGAATACTGTCAGCCTTCAGTGTTCAACCACCCAAAAATACTATTTAATTAACCCTGTGTGGGTAACTTCCACAAGAGGAGACTGTACCTAGATACAGTACCTCAATTCCACAATGGCCAATAAAGGTCTCACTATTGTACCCTATTTCTAAGTTAGGGGGCCCATCATACATAATTTTTTAGGTAAACCAGGGTAAGAATTTGCACCTGTGTATACAAAGCAGCAGTCCCACAGATGTTTGGTTTTATAAACTTTGGGAAACAATTTACTTTTGATTTGGTGGCTGGACTTCACACAAGAATAGGAAAGCGAGGAATAAGGTATTCTGCAGCTGCATTCCACTGCAAATGAACAGTCATGTTTTGCAGCTACTGTTATTTTGTCGTAAAATACGAGTGGATCCTCTTTGGGTGTCAGAGACCTTTTGGTCTTTGAATAGGCATGACACCTCCCTGTGGCAAGGGGGTTCAATGTCTCCCAAGATAAATCACTTGTTTATGTTAAGGATGGTTTTGCTTTTGTCTCCTGAGTTCGGAATGTGGTTTATCCTACCAATTCTCAGCTACAGCTTTACTTGGAAGGTCTATATACAATTGTACATGTTGGAAGACCATAGGGAAAGAGGATTGTGAATGAAGGGGATGGACAGCTAAATGGGACCGCAGACCTGAGTTTAGAGAATGGGTGGTAGGTGAATTTATGCAGTAACCTCAGTATGACAAAAGGAAGGATTTGATGGATATAACAAGGATTCATTTTAGGACCTATGGCAGTGGAGAATTAGGTGCTGGGAACTATGATTGTGCATTGTATTGCTTATTATAAAATTGGGCTCAAGGCAAATGAGAATAAAAATATAATTTAAAAAACAGCTGTTCCCATTTCAAGTGCCAATGATTTTAAAAAGCATAGCGTCAAAGTCTTCTATTCCAAATCAGCAAAAGTTCGGAATCCTCAAAGAGATTAAGAGGATGGCAAGGGGAAAGGCTCATCATAGAATGGTTTTAGTGTTAATATTAAATTTCCCACTGCAGTGCCTGCATATGCACCTGGAGATGTCCACATGCTCGATACAGGAGGCCAAGAACACTGTCAAATCTGCCAAATTTTGGAACAGCAAGACATTCTAAAGGATATTAAAAGTATAAAAGCATACCAAGGGTAGAGCATCTTCAGTCTTAGGATGAAATGTTATTTGTTAACCACTCAAAAGATTCACCTTTTAATGTCCAAACCAGTATTCATTTAATATTTTTTGAACTTCATGAACAGAGCCGACCTCACTAAAACTCAGTCTGAAGGTTGAAAAATCTGCATCATAGCCCGAATGTTCTGGACTTGTTGATGATGAGGAATCGATCAGAAAAGCATCATATCCAGGATGGCTCATGTTAGACCTGGCACCTTGGCGTGAGTCTCCCTTCCTCTTTTTGTCGCTGTGCCTCATGTGTTTTTATGGTGTTGGCCGCTCAGCGCGCTGTGCCACTGCCAACCAGTGTCACGGTGCGAGTGCTCCCTATGTAAATTGTATATGTTGGTTGGATTCCATGATTGGATTGTTTGATTTACTGTCAGACCCCAGTAAAGTGCGCCGGGGGCGCCAGGGCATGTAAATGCGAACACCGCTGGTGGGCTTGCAGCACGGGTTGTGCCACCCACAGATGCGGCCGGTAAAATACGTCTAAGGTCTGCCATCGCAGAACCTGCGTGCAGTCTGGTACTGACACGCCGACCGACAAGTGCCCACACTTGCCGGTCCCTGAAACCTTCCCTTAGCTGCATGTTAGTCACCCCTCTGGTAGGCCCACGGGCAGGGTGCATTGTACGCCTAAGGTAGGACAAGCCTGGATGCGTGGCATGTCCTGGTAGTGAATTACCGCCAATGCTGTTCACTACTGCAAGGCTACCCTGTTCCCATAGGCCAGTATGGGCGGCCTGGATTATTACACCCTATGATCTTAACCGACCCAGGGAACATGGTAGAAGATCGAGTTTAGTATGCCTGAACTCGGAATAATAAGGTACATCTTTTCGCAAGGTTTATTTTAATATTCCGGGTTTGCAAATGCCGCTTTTTAGAAAGTTGGCCTTTGCTTGCCTAAACCTTTCAGCCGCCTCTGCGTGTTGTGTATCTGATGTCTGGCTGGTGTGAGTGACAGGGCGGGGGGAACCCAGATGGGCAGGGCTAGGTAGCCTGGTATGAATAGGACGATCGACAGGTAGATGGGTGGGAGGAGTGCTCCTAGGCTCTGAATAGGACAGTGCTCCGCTACCTCGATGCCGGCTCCACCCCCTGTGGAGCGTCTGATGACTCTGCCCTGCACTCTGAAAGGAGAAGCCTGCGTCACGTAAACAAAGTGCTCAGAAACCGGACTGAACTAGGCAAGGGCCCCCCTGGCCTGGGAGAACAAAAGATTTGTGGTATAAATGGAGGAGCCCTGCTCCTAAGAAACTAGGTCCGCTTTTGACCAAGAAGAATCTCTGCCTGAGGAGGAGGCACCGGGAAAGCTGTAGGAGGAAGACTGTCCCTATCCTGGGGGATTGGCCTGCAGTGGTGACCTTGCTGCCAAAGGAGAGAAGAGAAACTGTTGCTGAAGACTTTTACTTTACTTTTACTTTCAAGACTTGTGCTTTTCCAAAACGATCTCCAAGGGCTTGGAACTGAGCTTGCCCCCTGAACTGAGCCCCAGGACCATTGGGCTCTACCTGATCTTCACTCGCCTGCTGCTGGACTGTGGTGTCCTTTCCCTCGCCGGAGCTGTGACCCTCGTGCCCAGTCCCTCCCTGAGCCGTGACCAGGACTGCTTAGCCGCCCCCGCCTTGGGAAGAGCCTCGCTCGATCGGAGCCGCTCCCCCTACGCTGTGCTGGGCTGCCCCGTCACCTCGCTCGTTGGAGGCTCGCCGTGCACCTTCACCCTCCCGCCGGAATCGGCGTTGGTGAGCATCTCCAAGCCTCGGACGGCCCGGACGCATCTGCGTGCCCGGCTGCCCCGCTTTGTTCACCCGCCACCTGCAACACCCCGCTCTTGTCGTGAGCCTGAGGATCAGACACCCTCGTGAAGTGTGGGAGCCCCGGACGCCGCCTCGCTCTTCTGTCGAAGAGCCGCTGAAATCCCGCACCCGCCTTTGCGTCAAGAAACAAGGTACTGTACTTACGAACTCGACCGCGAGCTCGCATCGGATCCAGGGTCCGCAACGTTCTTATTTCCCTGTCATCTGCTGTGTGCTTCCTGGGCGCTGCCTCAGCCCCAAGTACGCTGAGGCCTACAGTTACCTTGTGCCCGCCTAAAGAACTTTCCATAAAACAAAGAGAACTTTACCGTATTTCCAAGAATTGTGGCCCCATCAGTTCAACGTTACTGGGCCTTGTATTTGAATCTGCTGAATCTACATAAAAGCTTAATTTTTATATACTTCCTGATTGGTGTCCGTTTGTGGTGCATGCAAGGGGTTTACTGTATGTGTAATTGCATTTGCTTAACCGTGTACGCCTGAGACTTAGCCTAGACTGCTCGCGCCACGCACCTAGAGGGTGAGCAGGGGTTATTCTGGGGAGTCATCCTTCGCCCTGACAAGAAGTAAAGGGTCCCTGCTTGTTGTGGGTTCACACCTACGCCAACCAGAGCCCCCTCATTTCTAACATTGGTGGCAGCGGTGAGGATTTACGGATTTGCATTTGTGGTTTGCGTATAGTGAATCACTGATCACCACGTAGTGAGAGCAGACCAGTAACACAGCCACAAGGCTAGCATTTGTTTTTGTTTTGCCAAGAGTCTCCGTTGTTAGAGCCATGCCTGGTTCACTTTCAGCCGGAAGGGCGGCTTCCATAATCTCTGGATTTGAAGACGTAGATTGGGAAGAAGACGCGCTTCTGAATCGTACCAATGAAGACTTGAAAGGTCTTTGCTCCAAGTTCAGGATTGCCCAAACTGGATTGAAAAAGAAGGAACAATTTGTGAAGGCGCTGAGGGCCTGGTATGAGTCAAAGGCACCAGAGAATCAGGTGGAAGTGGTTCCACCAGAAAGTGTCCATGAGTTTGGCAGATGCCTGTCGCCAGAAGAGTTGGCGGACAGGGCAGCAACCCGGGCACACGAGGTGGAAATGGCAAAACTTCATGGGCAGATGGATATGGAAAAACAAAGATTAGCCATGGAAGAAAAGAAACTACAATTAGAGCATGACATGAAGCTGAGGGAGCTGGAGCTGAAAGCAAAAAGTTTGGAGCTTAATCCCTCTGGTGGCAGCACACCGCCAGTACCGGCGGAACCAAGAGTTTATATTCCCAAGGATGTAGTGAAGGAGTTCTTCAGGAATGACGACATCGGGCAGTGGTTCAGAGCCTACGAGGTAGCCATGTCTTCCCACCGGGTCCCTGAGAAAGATTGGGGAGCGGGGTTGTGGGGAAGGTTCCTGAGTGAAGGGCGGGACACACTGTTAGATTTACCTGTTGATGTTCGTAATTCTTATGCCCATATGAAGGAAGCATTGATGGCTAGGTATGGGTTGACCCCTGAGTTATATAGACAGAGGTTCAGGGGTTGCACTAAGATTCCCAATAGTACGTATGTGGAGTATGTGACTTTCTTTTGCAGAGCGCTGGATGGTTGGGTAAAGGGTAGTAAGGTGAATGATTATCAAGGGCTTCTTGATCTAATGGCATGGGAGCACTTGTCCAGTAATTGTTTTCCTGAGCTACGCCAGCACCTGATAGATAGTAAGCTGACTAACCCGAGGAAGCTTGCTGAGGAGGCGGACCGCTGGGTCAGTACCAGGGTCCACAAGGGTACCGTGGGAGATTCCGCCAAAGGTGGGCAGGGTCCCCAGCAGAAGAGTGGGGGGGACAGGGGTAAACAGAAGCAGTTCCAAAAAGGGCCCCAAAATAATCCCCAAGGGAACCAAGGGAAGGGTTCTCAGCCTCCCCCACCCCAGAAACCGACCGGGGCCCCGACAGGTCCTCCTGTTCAGAAGGGGCCCGTGAGATGTTACAGGTGTAACAATTTGGGGCATTTTGCCTCTGATGTGAAGTGTCCGATGTTTGGTAAACCAGCACCCACTGGTGCTCCACCCCGGCAGGTGACTAGTGTAGCCTTGGGGGAGGAGAGGGATGTCCAAGGTGGGTGGGGTCCCGCAGAGATGTCCCTGGTCTCGCTAGGAGACCGTGAAGTGGTCCCTCCAACCCAGCTGCCTGAGAACACTAAGAAGTACAGGCAGTGGGTGACCATAAATGGCCATAGGGTGGAAGCTCTTAGAGATACAGGAGCCAGTGTGACAGCTGTCAGGTGTCACCTGGTGTCTCAGGAGCAGGTGGTCCCCAATGCATTCTATCCCGTTGTTGCCGCTGACAACACAGAGAGACACTGCAAGGTGGCTCAGGTTCCCTTTGAGTGGGGGGGGGTCTCTGGTACTCTTCAGGTAGCTGTGAGGCCCGCCATGCCTGTAGACTGTTTGTTAGGGAACGATTTGGAGAGCTCACCTTGGGCTAAGGTGGAGCGGAGTGCTCACCTGGAGATGTTGGGTATGCCGGATTGGGCGTGTGTCACCACACGGTCCATGGCAGCCAGTAGAGGTACTCAAGAGATCCTGGAGCCTGAGAGGGAGGCCCAGGAACCGGCCTCAGAGAGAAGGAGCAAGGGGCGCGGGAAGCCGGCCCCTGAAGTTCCCACGGTCCAGGAGGAAGCAGACCTTGAGGGGGATGCCCTGGAGCCTACAGGGCAGCAGATAGCTGAACTGGGGGACCTGCCGGAGCTGACCCATTGGCAGCAGGAAGGGGGTCCCACCAGGGAGGACTTTTGCAAGGCACAGAAGGAGTGCCCTTCTCTCGTAGGTATGCGGCAGCAGGCTGCAGACCAGGCCGCAGGTGATCAGTCAGGATCGCATTTCGTTTACTGGGAGAACGACCTCCTATATACAGAGCCTAAGGTTGCTGAGCCTGGGTCAGCCCGTGCGCTGGTGGTACCCCAGGACTTCAGAGCCTTCCTACTGGGGCTGGCTCACGATGTGCCATTGGCAGGGCATTTGGGGCAGGACAAGACCTTTGAAAGGCTTGTCACCCACTTTTATTGGCCTCAAATGCGCAGGAGTTCAGATACTCACTGCAGGACATGCCAGACTTGCCAGGCAAGTGGAAAGAGTGGAAGGAAGCAGAAGGCTCCACTCCAGCCATTCCCTGTGGTCGGTACCCCATTCCAGCGAGTGGGGATTGACATTGTAGGGCCACTGGACCCCAGGACAGCGATGGGCAATAGGTTCATCCTGGTCCTGGTGGACCATGCCACCCGGTACCCGGAAGCCATTCCTCTAAGGACAGTGACGGCCCCCGTGGTGGGACGGGCACTGATGGGAATTTTCTCCCGAGTGGGATTCCCTCTAGAAGTGGTGTCTGACCGGGGTACCAATTTCATGTCCAAGTACATGAAATCTCTTTGGCAAGAGTGTGGTGTAACCTACAAGTTCACCACCCCTTACCACCCCCAAGGAAACGGGTTGGTTGAGAGATTCAACCGAACCCTCAAAGGCATGATAATGGGCCTAGAAGGAGCCATGAGGCGTAAGTGGGACGTCCTCTTACCATGCCTTCTCTTCGCTTACCGTGAGGTGCCACAGAAGTCTCTGGGGTTCAGTCCCTTTGAGCTTCTGTATGGTCACCCAGTCAGAGGACCTCTAAGTCTGGTCAAAGAAGGCTGGGAGCAATCTCCCAGGAAGCCTCCCCAGAATGTATATAGTTACATGCTGGCCTTCAGGAATCAGACTAGGCGATTCAGGCAACTTGCTGAGGCAAATCTGGAAGCCAGCCAGGAGGAGATGAAGCGGTGGTACGACCAGAATGCCACTCTGGTAGAGCTTCAGCCTGGACAGAAAGTATGGGTCTTGGCCCCCGTGGAGCCGTGTGCGCTCCAGGATAAGTGGACCGGTCCCTTTGAGGTGGTGGAGCGCAAGAGTCCTGTTACCTACGTGGTGGACCTGAAGTCTCCTAGGAACCCCTTAAGGGTCCTACATGTCAACCGCCTCAAGCCCCACTTGGAGAGGTCCCAAGTGGGCATGCTCTTGGCAACAGATGCTGGAATGGAAGAGGAGACAGAACCTCTTCCTGACCTCCTGTCAGCCAAGGAGCAAGATGGGTCAGTGGATGGTGTCATCCTCTCTTCCACCCTGACCCCTGAGCAACAGAAGGATTGTCGCCAGTTGCTGGGACAGTTTTCTGACCTATTTTCCCTGGTCCCTGGTGTCACTGATTGGTGCGTCCATGATGTGGACACTAGGGATAGTCCACCTGTGCGGCACAAGGCCTACAGGGTGACTGACAGGGTGAGGACCTGCATCAAGGAGGAGGTCTCCAAGATGTTTGTCCTCGGGGTAATTGAGTCTTCTAGCAGTCCTTGGGCCAGCCCCGTGGTCTTGGTCCCAAAGGCTGCAGCGCCGGGAGCCACACCCGAACTCCGGTTCTGTGTGGACTACAGAGGACTCAATTCGGTCACTAGGACCGACGCACACCCCATCCCCAGAGCTGATGAGCTCATCGATCGGCTAGGGGCTGCCAACTACCTCAGCACGTTTGATTTAACGTCTGGGTATTGGCAGATCGCCTTGACCGAGGGGGCCAAAGAGAGGTCAGCATTTTCCACCCCAGATGGGCACTACCAGTTCCGGGTTATGCCATTTGGGATGAAGAATGCCCCTGCCACCTTCCAGAGATTGGTCAACCAGGTGTTGGCTGGGCTGGATTCGTTCAGTGCAGCCTACCTGGATGACATCGCAGTGTTCAGCTCCACTTGGGAGGAACACTTGCGTCACCTCTGGGAAGTGTTGATGGCGCTGCGCAAGGCAGGCCTCACGATCAAGGCGAGTAAGTGCCAGATCGGGCAGGGTTCCGTGGTGTACTTGGGACACCAAGTTGGGAGTGGCCAGGTGGCACCCCTTCAGCCCAAGATAGAAACCATCCTGAATTGGGAGGCGCCCAAAACCCAGACGGAGGTGAGAGCCTTCCTAGGCCTCACCGGGTACTACAGGAGGTTTGTCAAGGGGTATGGCAACATGGTTGCCCCCTTGACAGCGCTGACTTCGAAGAAGCAGCCCAGGAAAGTGATCTGGACTGACACCTGTCAGAAAGCTTTTGAGGCCTTGAAAACTGCTATGTGCACGGCGCCCGTGCTCTTGGCTCCCAACTTCTCCAAAGAGTTTATCGTTCAGACAGACGCTTCGAGCATGGTGTGGGGGCTGTTCTTTCACAGATTAATGAGGAGGGCCTAGATCAACCCGTAGCCTTTCTTAGCAGGAGGTTACTTCCACGGGAACAAAGGTGGAGTGCTATTGAGCGTGAGGCATTTGCTGTGGTCTGGGCGCTGAAGAAGCTAAGACCCTACTTGTTTGGGTCTCACTTCCGGGTTCAGACGGACCACAGGCCCCTCAGATGGTTGATGCATATGAGGGGGGAGAATCCAAAGCTGTTGAGGTGGTCCATTTCCCTACAGGGTATGGATTTCACGGTGGAACATCGCCCTGGTACAGATCACGCCAATGCTGACGGTCTGTCCAGATTTTTCCGCCTTAGTGATGAGGAACTCCCTGGGGTATGGTAGTTCTCCCCACTTTTCAGCTGGAGGGGACACGTGTTAGACCTGGCACCTTGGCGTGAGTCTCCCTTCCTCTTTTTGTCGCTGTGCCTCATGTGTTTTTATGGTGTTGGCCGCTCAGCGCGCTGTGCCACTGCCAACCAGTGTCACGGTGCGAGTGCTCCCTATGTAAATTGTATATGTTGGTTGGATTCCATGATTGGATTGTTTGATTTACTGTCAGACCCCAGTAAAGTGCGCCGGGGGCGCCAGGGCATGTAAATGCGAACACCGCTGGTGGGCTTGCAGCACGGGTTGTGCCACCCACAGATGCGCCCGGTAAAATACGTCTAAGGTCTGCCATCGCAGAACCTGCGTGCAGTCTGGTACTGACACGCCGACCGACAAGTGCCCACACTTGCCGGTCCCTGAAACCTTCCCTTAGCTGCATGTTAGTCACCCCTCTGGTAGGCCCACGGGCAGGGTGCATTGTACGCCTAAGGTAGGACAAGCCTGGATGCGTGGCATGTCCTGGTAGTGAATTACCGCCAATGCTGTTCACTACTGCAAGGCTACCCTGTTCCCATAGGCCAGTATGGGCGGCCTGGATTATTACACCCTATGATCTTAACCGACCCAGGGAACATGGTAGAAGATCGAGTTTAGTATGCCTGAACTCGGAATAATAAGGTACATCTTTTCGCAAGGTTTATTTTAATATTCCGGGTTTGCAAATGCCGCTTTTTAGAAAGTTGGCCTTTGCTTGCCTAAACCTTTCAGCCGCCTCTGCGTGTTGTGTATCTGATGTCTGGCTGGTGTGAGTGACAGGGCGGGGGGAACCCAGATGGGCAGGGCTAGGTAGCCTGGTATGAATAGGACGATCGACAGGTAGATGGGTGGGAGGAGTGCTCCTAGGCTCTGAATAGGACAGTGCTCCGCTACCTCGATGCCGGCTCCACCCCCTGTGGAGCGTCTGATGACTCTGCCCTGCACTCTGAAAGGAGAAGCCTGCGTCACGTAAACAAAGTGCTCAGAAACCGGACTGAACTAGGCAAGGGCCCCCCTGGCCTGGGAGAACAAAAGATTTGTGGTATAAATGGAGGAGCCCTGCTCCTAAGAAACTAGATCCGCTTTTGACCAAGAAGAATCTCTGCCTGAGGAGGAGGCACCGGGAAAGCTGTAGGAGGAAGACTGTCCCTATCCTGGGGGATTGGCCTGCAGTGGTGACCTTGCTGCCAAAGGAGAGAAGAGAAACTGTTGCTGAAGACTTTTACTTTACTTTTACTTTCAAGACTTGTGCTTTTCCAAAACGATCTCCAAGGGCTTGGAACTGAGCTTGCCCCCTGAACTGAGCCCTAGGACCATTGGGCTCTACCTGATCTTCACTCGCCTGCTGCTGGACTGTGGTGTCCTTTCCCTCGCCGGAGCTGTGACCCTCGTGCCCAGTCCCTCCCTGAGCCGTGACCAGGACTGCTTAGCCGCCCCCGCCTTGGGAAGAGCCTCGCTCGATCGGAGCCGCTCCCCCTACGCTGTGCTGGGCTGCCCCGTCACCTCGCTCGTTGGAGGCTCGCCGTGCACCTTCACCCTCCCGCCGGAATCGGCGTTGGTGAGCATCTCCAAGCCTCGGACGGCCCGGACGCATCTGCGTGCCCGGCTGCCCCGCTTTGTTCACCCGCCACCTGCAACACCCCGCTCTTGTCGTGAGCCTGAGGATCAGACACCCTCGTGAAGTGTGGGAGCCCCGGACGCCGCCTCGCTCTTCTGTCGAAGAGCCGCTGAAATCCCGCACCCGCCTTTGCGTCAAGAAACAAGGTACTGTACTTACGAACTCGACCGCGAGCTCGCATCGGATCCAGGGTCCGCAACGTTCTTATTTCCCTGTCATCTGCTGTGTGCTTCCTGGGCGCTGCCTCAGCCCCAAGTACGCTGAGGCCTACAGTTACCTTGTGCCCGCCTAAAGAACTTTCCATAAAACAAAGAGAACTTTACCGTATTTCCAAGAATTGTGGCCCCATCAGTTCAACGTTACTGGGCCTTGTATTTGAATCTGTTGAATCTACATAAAAGCTTATTTTTATATACTTCCTGATTGGTGTCCGTTTGTGGTGCATGCAAGGGGTTTACTGTATGTGTAATTGCATTTGCTTAACCGTGTACGCCTGAGACTTAGCCTAGACTGCTCGCGCCACGCACCTAGAGGGTGAGCAGGGGTTATTCTGGGGAGTCATCCTTCGCCCTGACAAGAAGTAAAGGGTCCCTGCTTGTTGTGGGTTCACACCTACGCCAACCAGAGCCCCCTCATTTCTAACAGCTCAGATGAAGGGGAGCCATTGTTAAGGAGTTTGGTGTAACTTCTGCATGTTGCTGGAAAACCCAAACGTGTACAAGTCATCTGGAGGTGGTTTATGATTGTTTGAGGTTTGTACACCTCCAACAGCTAGTTATCGAGGTATGGGAAGAATAGTATTCACAACTTCTGCAGATAAGCTGCAACCATATGTACACATTAAAGGTTAGATGAAAAAAGCTTTTTTTCAATACCTGGAAGGGTAGAGAGGTTACAGAGTTAGAGTAACTCCTCCTATTTATAGTCAATTAATCACTTAAATTACTCTAACAAATCAACCATGGTTGATATGGGTGCACTTCAGTGGGGAGAGATGAAGGATTTAGATAAGGTAAATACTTCAATCTTCACCGTAAGGTGAGCAAGGAAAGTCTTCCTTTTTGTTTATTTACCCTCACACACCCTAGTGGTGTCATGCTTCATCATCGGGTCACCCCGACGCCTAAAGGTCGGGGTGGGCTCAACCACAGTGTTGGGAGCTCTTGTTAGAAGTTTTTGACCTGGGGGGCTGAATAAGTTAAAATACCTCAGATAGATCCCCGGTATCCCTTTATTCTTGGGTCTATCTGGGTAACTAAAAAACAAATATTGGGTCTTATTGGGAGTCTTATGGTCCTAAGACCCTAGTGCCAACATGTTTCAGTCCTATAGTGGCCGTAAAGGTCCTGGACTTTCTTCAGGGCAAGGTTGGGCCTCCCTAGGAGACAGGAAAGGTGGGAGTTCCCTATCCTGTATGTGGTGCAAGGGCAGAGTAGCTGCTCCTTGTTTAAGTCATTGATTATTTATCAATAATGTGTTAAACTCCATCTGTAAAGAGAAGAACAAACAACGAAGAAAAACAGAACAAAAACAAAACAACATACATTTGTATGGTAATGTCATAGTATTTCTGTAATACTGTATCCCACATTGCGTGCTGTGGAAGTGATTAAAGAACCACACGTGCCAAATTGTGTCTATGACATAGTGGTTATCAAGTTCTTCCAAACATGTGCCACTCACGTCCATATCTTCACATAAAACTATTACGTGATAGATGATTGGTGGGGTGGCAATTGCACTCAAAAGACTGACAAAATTTCCTGTCAGTAAGTCTATATATTCACTAGTAACACACTCCATGCCTCACACTCACACAGATAAGCTGCAACCACCACCACCATCTTTGTGAAAACGCGAGATGCACTGGTCAGGCCAAAGGGGAGCGATGTGAACTTAAAGTGCTACTGGCCTACCTGAAACTGCAGGTAAAGTCCAGCATCACCATCCAGACTCTTGGATCCAGAAGCTAGAGAACCTGGGTCAGTTGAGCATTTACAAATTGTCCTTAAGGAGGTAGAAGTTCAGAGGCAAAGGTCCAGGATAGGGCAGAGGTCTCGGACTTATTCTGCACCAGAAAGTAACCGGAAAAACAACCAGCCCTGATTTGTGATGTCAGAACCCTCTGTATTGGTCCCTTGAACAAGAGAGTTTGAACTATTCCTTTGAGTTTCGACAAGTGGTTCTTCAGGAGGTCTAGTGGTGTGGGTGGCATGTCTGGGTGGGTATGACAGAAAGGGTAGGGAGTATCCATTCTGAATGATCTGGAGCACCCATTGATAAGACTTTTGTCCTCCAGCACGGGAGGTGGAAAGTGATGAGATCCCCTATTGGCCAATTGTGCGCCACCAACAGACAAGTAAAAGTGGTTTTGTGGTGGCTGCGGAGGTAGGGGCTGTGGTTTGGGCAGCTCGTTGCCCCTGGGAACCTGAATGCTGTTAGTCCAATCCTCGGCTTCATGGGCATTGTCTCTGCCTCTGTAGGGGGACCCTACCGATGACTCAAAAGGGGCACTGTTGCTGGGAACGAGCCGGCGGAGCTAAACCCAGAGAGTAGGCAGTGCCTATGCTCTCTTTAAACCTCTCAAGGGGAGAGTACGCTTTCACTCCAAACAGCTTTGAGCCGTCGAAGGGCAAGTCCATAATGGATTTTTGGACATCGTGGAGCGAACCCAGGTGTGGCACCTAAGAAACACGCTGTTCCTGACTGCTCTTACCAGACTGTCAGTAGTGTCCAGACTAGACTTAATAGAGTATTTTGCTGTATACTGTCTATCCAACATCAGCTTCTGTAAGCTTACACGGACGTTGTCTGAAACCATTGGCCAGATAACTACCACTTAGTCCCTTAATGCGGGTGAATATCTGATTAGAGGGAATTTGGTGTTTACCGACCTAAGGGTGAGGCTGGCCAATGAGAATATCCGTTTGCCAAATGTCTCCATCCTCTTTGATTCCCAGTCAGAAGAATGGTAGAGAATGCCCTGGGATTGAAGCAACTCATTGATTCTTGGACAACAAAGACCTCCGGGGTGGGATCTGCTGTAAGACGAAGTCTGGATCCCCAGAAGCTGGTCTATGTTGCATCACCACCTGCCTACTGTCAGGAGGGTAAAATCCTGGTTTTGACCAAGTGCCTACCAAAATGTCAGTTAAGGTCTCGTTATAGGAGAGCAGAGGCTCCTAGGTAGACTGTGCAGGGTTAAGGACTGTTAAAAGAGTAGTTTTGACCCCTGGGTTGGCAGGATGACATCAAGCATCTCAGCTGCCCTTCAAATAACAGTGGTGAAGAATTTGGATTCCTTAGTAGCCATAGCAGGATTGGATGAACATAGGCTAATGTTTGGGGAGGTGTTGAGACCACTGACATCCTGCAGGTCATCAAAAATATTGCCTTCGTTATATTGTTCACGGTCATCATCAAGATTGCCCAATTCATAATGTGGGGCATAATCCGGCTCAGAATAAGCATTTTTTTTCAAACCAACTTTATTAGGTTTATAATTCCAATCAATAATACAGCATACATCTTAGTCACTGCCCCCCCCCCCTCCAATAGTTTTCCAGGTCAATTGCTTATGGATAATTAGTACACTTCCACATTCCCCCCTCTATCCTGGTCTTGAAAGGTCATAATCGCGGGACCAGGGGTACATTATCTAATGTTCAACACATCCCGTAATATGCTACATCAATAATCCCAATAAATCTTAAACTGAACTAACTACCCCCCACCCCCTCCCTCCCTCTAAGCATGTCACATCCAGTACGTTCCCGGAACTATCAAGTCCCATGAAAAGTGTGTAGTCAGTGGATTCCAAGTCGTAAACAATTCAAGTGTGTGCAGGGCACCATTCCGGTCGCACTCAACCTATACTTATAGAGTATGGTCAAGCAAGTGCATCTGCGCGCTGTAAGGGGCCTATTCCGCATTGGGGGCTCCTAATTCTGCTTCATCATCGCTCATAGTTTCCGGGTCCCTCAATAATCCCACCAAGTGTTCCCACGCTTTAGCCGCCTCTGGCGCCCTCTCGTTCCCCACTCTTCTAGCTAATTGTAACCTAACTGTGCCATCACATTCCGCCCATTTGACAAAGTCCCTTTTCCACCAATCTAAGCTCTGGGGCCCACTCGCCTTCCAATGCATTGTAATTTCCCTCTTGGCTAACACCAGTCCCATGTCTATAAACTTGCTGGTGATCTTAGTTTTAGCTGTATGGGGGAACCAATGCAATATACAAGTCCCCAGCGATAGCTCCAACTCTCTTTCTGTTACCTCCTTCAATAGTGCTAATACATCAGCCCAATAGCCAGTTAGTAGTGGGCATCCCCACAACATGTGAGGGAAATCCACCCCTCTCCTCGACACCTTGGTCATTCCTCCGAGTCAGTATTAAAATATGCTTTAATTTTTGCCGGCGTGAGGTAGGCGTGATGCAAAATATAAAAGTGAAGCAATTGAGAGCGGGCGTTCCTGGTACTTTTCCACGCTCGCTCTACCACCTCAACCCAGGCCCTTTCCGGAATATCTTTACCCACATCTATTTCCCACTTTCGCCTATGTTCATCCAGAGGGGACAACTTCTCAGTAGTCGGGCGCTTAAACAGGCATGTGATCGCCTTAAACTTCCCCGCTGCAGTTACTACATATTGACGTCCCAACGGAACCCTAGGTTCCGCCTGGCCTTCTTTCCAGTGTGCACGTATAGCCGCGGTAAGCGCTGCATGAAGCAAAAAGTCTCCACCTCTCAAATCAAAACGCACCTGCAGGGTACAAAAAGGTAGAAGTAATCTCATCCTCAAACAAATCTCCAAGATGGCTCAGAATAAGCATAAGGTCTGGGTGGTATAACATGACTCTCTGAATCCGACAGTACAATCAGTTCCCCTTCTGGTGTTGGTGAAATCAAGACAAGCGTTGATTTGAGCACTGGTGGTATCTGTGGTGGCGCCAAACACAGTGTCATGAATGGTGATGAGAGTGGAGCCATGGATGGCATTGGGACTGGGTTCGGTGGAGCCGAAGCCAAAATTAAAGGGGCATAATCAATGTTGAGGACGGATCTGCTGATGGTAACCCAACTCGAGGTCCCATTGGATCTGTGGGGCCCGAAGAGATGCTCCAGACGGATCTGGTGCAGCACCAAAACGGTGGCTCACTGCCACCATCAGGTTTTGGAGCCGCTGTAGCGTTGCTGTCTATTCAGGGTGGGACTGAAGAGGGACGAGACTCAGGATCGGTTCCTCGAAAGGGGGACGACTCAGCAGCCTACAAGTGCAAGGAACATCACACGACTCCAAGCGGTGGGAGTAGTGTGACAAAGGAGACCCCATGCTTGGATTACTTAAACTTCTTCTGGGACTGCCTTGACTTATCTGAGGCCTGTGATCTGGATCTCCTTTGACCTTCAGACTTTGACAACTGGCTTATTGGTCACGGATGGCCTTTTTGTTTTATGGAACAGCACATAAACGACGCTGAGTAGTGTTTGAAGCAGATGCACTACAGACGTTGTGGGTCTCTCTCACCGACATTTGCCAGTAACAGTCACAACCCAGCTTAAAACCTGTTGATTTAGGGGGTGACATTGTCTGTACACTGAAGAAATTTGAGGGGGAAAACCACCGCCAGGGATGACAGAACCACATGGGAAGGCATGGAAAGAAAGGAGCTGATGTCAGTTCTTGGAGGTGCAGCAAATATTGTGGCCCCGATGTCACATGTGGAAATTCACACGGTGAGGAACATGCAGTTAGATATCTGTAACAGAATTGTTTCCTTATGATCAGCAGTCCTTCAGCATACTACATGCAACTGCATCCACATGACCCACAGCTTGAGCATACTATGTACTGTATCCTTGTGATCTGCAGCTCTTGAGCACGCTATTCACAACTGCATCCTTATAATCTGCACCTCGAGCACATTACGCACTGTATCCTTATGGTCTGCATCTCAAGTGTACTATCTACAGCATCTTTATGATCTTCAGCTCCTGAGCACACTATCTACTGCTGTGTACTTACAATCCGCAGCTCTTGAGCACACTATGCACTGTATCTTTATGATCTGTAGTTCTTCAGCAGCTCACTACACACTTCATGCTTATGATCTGCAGGTCTTGAGCACATTACGCACCACTGCGTCCTTGTGATCTGCAGCTCTTGAGTGCACCACACATTGTGTCTGTATGATCCACAGCTAATAAGCACACCATGCCCTTGTGAACAGCAGGTCTTGAGCACACCACGCACTGTCGTTTTGATGTTCAGCTCTTGAGTGCACTTTGTCCTTATAATCAGTAGCTCTTGAGTGGTGCACTACACATTTTGCTCTTGTGATATGCAGCTCTTGAGCATACTACGCACCCCGCATGCTTGTGATCTGCAGATATTTGCCTAGATGCCGCCATAAGTTGAGATTGAATTTTGTCAGTGAAGCACCAAGATAGAGCACCAGATCGGGAAACAGCAGTTACAACGCTGCTGTTACCACTCAGGTAGGTAACAACGCGGTCGTTACAACGACCGCGTTGTTACCACGCGTGGCTTTACATCGCAAGTCGTTTCTACAACTTGCGCTAGATGGCGTGCAAGACCAAGGAATGTGTTGGATTTTAAATCCAACACATTCCCTGCTGTTGCGCTAACTGGAGTAGGAATAGTAATTTATATATGCCTAAGTCCAGCGCTCCACCTAGCGCAAGTCATAGAAACGACTTGCGATGTAAAGCCACGCGTGGTAACAACGCGGTCGTTGTAACGATTGCGCTGTAACACGTGGTAATAGCACCTTCAGTGCATTGCTATCGCTCAGTGTGCCAGCACCAGTAGTAGGTCTATGAGTCTGTTTTCTGCTTTGTCCATCTTAGTGTGAGGCATCAGTTCCAACTGACATGTCTTGGGCGCACTGATGTGCTGCCTGCCCCCTACTTGTGCGAGGAATGTGCAAGCTGTGATCCTGGCTGCAGAGTCCTGAATGGTCTGCAACTTTCAGATGAGTTTTTGCTTTTGATCCTGGCATAGAGGGTGTTCCTGTAATCCACCTTGCTTGTGACCAGGGCTTGTGTGACAGTTTTCCAGGTGCTGATTGGGAGCCATTTAGAATTCTTCCTCAGCAGCTTCAGGGTAAGGGAGCATGAGGCATTTACTTGCGTGGTCATGTCAAGTTTGCTGTTGATGATTATCCAGAGGTTCTTGGCATTGGTGGTTGGAGTGGATGTCAGTCCTAGCTCTGTTGGCCACCAAATGGAGTCCCACGCTGATTTGCTCTTTCCGAAGATCACGTTTTCGGTCTTGTAGGTGATCAGTTTATGACAGTTGGTCTTCATCCAGTGTGATTTCAGTCATGCAGACACAGAACCTGATTGGGTATTGGGCGTCTTGTCCGTGAGTTAAAGAATGAGTTGCGTGTCATCGGCTAAGGAGAGGATGTTGATATTGTGAAACAGGATAATGCTGGCTAGAGGAATCACTTATTTGTTTAAGAAGGTCAAGCTCAGGAAGGATCAATGCAGAACTCTGCAGATGAGGTCATGGGCGTTCGAGGTGTACAGGGTTTTTCTAGTCAGGAAGGAGCAGATTAATCAAAATGCATGTCTTTGGATTCCAATGTCATGTAGGCGGTGGATGAGAATGGGGTGAGAGTCAATGCTGCAAAGTGGTTCTGGAGGATGAGGGCTGCTGTCTCTGTCCAGAGTCATGTTAATGTCATCCGTGGCTGCGATGAGCGCAGTTTCTGTGTTATGTTTGGGTCTGAAATCAGACTGAGTGGTGTCAAGGAGTTGGTGGTCACTAAGGTATTCGATGAGGTAGATGTTGATGATTTCTCAAGGACCTTGGCTATGAATGGCATTTAGGCTATCGGTCTGTAGTTGGCAAACATTGCGGGGTCTGTAGTGGGTTTCCTCAGCACTGGGAAAAAAGTTGCATGTTTCCAAGCATTTGGAAAGGTTGCAGAAGAGGTGGAGGCATTCAGAATGGGTGTGACCATGGCGCTGATGGGCTGCAGTCCTCTGGATTAGGCGTAGTGGTTGAAGGGGTCTGATGAGGCCCCTGAGTGGATGGACTTCATGGCGACTGAGGTTTCGTCTGCTGTGATGAAAGGCCATGTGTTTAGCATTGGTTCTTTGGATAAGATCGGGAGGCGTTTGCCGAGGTCTGTCAGGTCTGGGTGCAGGCTGAAGTTGCTGTACACTGTAGTGACTGTTATTTAAGAAACGAGAGAGATTGTTGCAGAGGTCCTGCAAGGGTGTGTTTAAGTTGGAGGTAACCGATAGTGAGGTGAAATCTTTCACAATTGCGAAGATTTCTTTGCTTCTGTTGATGCTTGCATCAATGCGGTCTGCCAAAGAGGCAAAGTGGTGGTCCGGATCAATTGATGGTTGCTTCTGAGGCCGGATGTGAGCGTGCTCCTGTCTGCAGTGTCCTGGCTCATTCTCCATTTCTGCTACCGTTATTTGCAGAGGTGCTTCATCAGTATGAGTTCCTTCGTGTACCACCTGGCCTAGGGTCTGGCTCTTGTTGTATTGTTGTTTTTGAAGGGGGCCATGGACTCTGCTCAGCAATGATTCAATTGTTGAAATTCTTGATAGTTTGGGGAGGCCGTCACTGTGTTTGGGTCAGTGGATTTTGAGAGCGGTGTTCAAGTTCTTGTTAGTGATGCCATTTCAGTTTTGGCTAGTCTAGCGGTGGTGCATGTGCGTTGGACAGGGATGACGGTGCTGAACTTGAAGAGGGGGCTGTCTGTCCAGGGAACTGGTGTGGGCTCGTTGACTCACATGTTGCTGAAAAGGATGAAAATTGGGTCCAGGAGGTGTCCGGCGACGTGGGTAGATCCCTTTACTCATTGGGTGAGGCTCAGGCTTCCAAGGTCTTCAATGAGTGCTCTCGAGTTGGGGTCGGTGGGGGCTACGAGGTGGATGTTCAAGTCTCTGAGTAGGATGTAATTGCTAGCAGTCAAGTGGTGCGACAAAGCCCTTGATGGTGTTTGTGAAGTTGGTGTGCAGTCCTGGTGGTCTGTAGAAGACAGTGCCGCTTAAGGTGAAGTTGGCTGTGATTTGGAGCTTGAACAACAGGTGTTCCATGTTGGAGGATAACATGTCCGTGTATGTGGTGCAGCTGATGGTATTCTTGTGGGTGATGGTGATTAAGCCTCCGGACTTGTGAAGTTAGTCTAGCCTGGCAATCCTGTAGCCAGGGGTCGGCAGCTGTGGTGATGCAGGGTACAGCCAGGTTGCCGTGATCAAAAGTAGGTCAGGGGCATTGTCGTGCAGCAGGTCCTAGATCTTTGTGGCTATTTGGTGAGTGAGCAGGTGTTGAGGAGCATGCATACAAGTGTGGAGTGTTGTGCGGGTGGTTGCCTGACTGTGTGAGTGTCAGCGTGTGGGGTGTTGGTGCAGTGAGTGTTGGGTGTGGGTACGTGCCTAAAAATTAGCAGGAAGCTCAGTGAGAATGCTCCTCAGTGTTGTGTGGTGCAGTAGATGTGTGTAGAGTAGAGGCTGGAGATTGAGGGAGCAAAGGTTGCAGCATGGTGGCAGCAGGAGGTCCAGGGTTCCTGGTGCAGTCCAGGTGTGGACGAGCATGCACGGGTGTGTCTTTGACACGCCACCTGCATGCCTCTGCTGCGCGCCCACACTGTGGTCGCCATTAAGTAGGTCCTGGGAGGGGAGTGATTTAACTTCCTGCTCAGGTTTTTTAAAAATTCTTTTTATTGGCATTTATTATTACAGTTGTTACACATATGTATTTGTCCGCATTAACATGGTACATGTGTATCCAGTCAGCTAGTATCCTTTTAGGCATTTACAATTACTTCAAGTTCATGTAGATGCTGTATGCGCTGTAGCAGGTGTTTGCCAAGTAAAGAAAAACCAGGGGGGGGTGAACCAAACTAGGGGTCGTCATGGAGTTTTAGGTGGTACAGCCAGACTAGGGCACTCATGGTCCCCCAAGTATCTGAGTGTCGGCACAGTTGTATCTCACTATGGAGAATATGGGCGTGCAGGCGGGCACGCGGAATAGGTGAATGGGTCGGTGTGGTGGGGGCGAGAGACCAGCAGGCCCCAGGTAGGTGTGAATTATCAGGAGGGGGCTCCGGCTGTGTGGGCTTGCACAGTAGACAGCTGTGTGGCGTCGGGGGTTGTCGCACTCGTGATCGAGTCGTCCTGGGACAGACTGTTTGAATTGGTGTAGCAGGAGCGCCCATTCCAGGGAAATTGGGGTTTTTCGTATGCCTTTCAACTTCTTGCTCAGATGATAGGAAATTCTGTGATGTCACTTCCTGTGCAGATAAATGGTGGAAAATCCAGTGATGTCACTTCCTGTGCAAATGAATGATAGGAATGACTCCTCTTGCTTGGCTTCTTCTATTAAAGACTGTTTGAGATCCCACCACAGACCTCCCTTTATCCTCAGATCCCTCTTTCTTTCACATTCACTGGTTTTCTCCCTCCTTTTCTTTGCCTCCTCAATTGAATTGTCTAGACTGTTCTCAGTATTACTCTCCCTCCCCACGGTAACAATTGTTAGCCATTTGTCACCCACCACTCCTTCCACCAGTCCTCAGATTTCTTTTTTATCCAGCCTCTTTATTTTTGGGTTCTCCCACCTAATAGTTTTAATACCCTTTGTTTGACTTTATATTCCCCAACTTCATATTTTGCACGAGTTTTCAAATTCTATTAATTTCTGAGAGTTTTTGTGCAGTTTTTAAAAACATTATTAGACTCACCTGGACTTGATAATAGGTCCTTGATAATGTGACTTTTTACAGGCATTTCTTATTTGTGATATTCAGCAAATCAGACTTTTGATAAATTATTTTCACCAAGTTGTTCATTTGTCAGATTCACGAACTTCAGACAAAAGGAGCAGTTCTTACCAGTGCAAAATGATTCTCCTTTGCAGGTAGCATTAATGGCCTCCTGACACTTTTTCTGGGCTGTTTCAAATTGACAACCTTTGCAGCAAGGGCTGTTACGATCACTGTTTGGAGGAAAAAAAAAAAAAAAGAGTATAGTAATGAACTGGAAGAAAACAGAAAATAAAACTAGTAAATTTGAAAGAAAGAACAAATAACAATAGCATGTTGATTGGCTACCCATGCATGCAAAAAGAGAAATGTGACTAGAAGCAGTCTTACACATTTAGTGCACAACATACAATGCTATATAGGGCCCTTTCCTGAGATCTGTGAAGTGCATATTATGTCAGCAAGTTCAGAAATGTACTATTGGAAGTGAATGAATGAGAGCGAGAAAGTGAGAGAACAAACGCACTTCTGTGTATGTCCTTGTCGTACGCTGGCATTCAGCTCGATGCAACTCCCCGAGGCTGCCTTGTGAGAGCAGGACATACAGCGAGGTGAGTGCGAGTTGGGGCTAGGTACAGACAGCGGGCCGCTCTGCTTCCTAATTAGACTTACCTGCAAGCGGCCGGCCGCTGCCATTCTTCTCCGAGGAGGCGGGTGCACTAAACAGGCCATAGGTGTATCCTTGTTCCTAGGGAATTCTGGGTCTCAGAATGCCCTCTGCTGGAACATATCTTGCCCAATCCAAAATGGCCACCTGGCCTTTACTTACCTGAAATCTACCAATTCAATATGGCAGCACCCTGTTTTTGAAGTAATTTCCTATTTGCTAAGTTTATAAGGGAGGTAGTCCTTTTTAGGTCGAGCTTAGAGCAGCGCACATGCGCTGTTCTAGGAGAGGCCCTCTTGGAGCTGACCAGCACTTTTCAAAAGCTCATGCTTGTGGCTATTTTTCCTGCAATATTTTAATTGGCGTTTGCGTGTGTCTTTGTAAAAAGACAGCACGCAATTGGTTAAAGGCGGGTGCATGTCTCGCCTTTCCCAGCCAATGTAACCGCCCACGGCCTAAGGCTTGCAGTACCGCGCACAGGCACCATCTGTTTTAAATTATCATGCCCAGACGAGGGCTCGATAATTGAAAACAGATTGCCTGGTGCTCGCTCTCGCACGCACCACTCGCGGGCTTATTCTTGCCATTGTATTGTGCCTTTCACCTACTCCTCCCCGTTCACCAGTTGTGCCTTTTTGCACCACTCGCGGGCTTGTTTTGAGAATCTGGTCACCCTACTTGAATGCTGGTAAATGTGCAACAACTTTAACTTTGTTGATTTTGACTGCCGAGTCATGCCTCATTCATTCCTCTTACATTTGTTGCTATGAGATACCGGAATGCGCACACTATCCTTTCTTCTGCCGAAGCTTTCTGGTTTTCATAGTTCTTCCCGAACAGCTGTAATGTTATAACCTGACGAGAATAAATAAGTAAAGGCAGGATTCTATCCACCCTTTGTATAACACATGTAAACAAATATTTCCAAGGAAGATGTTTTTGTGCACATGGCGAAGTATTAATAAAGTAATTAAAATGTTACTAAGTGCGATGATTCCTGTCAGAATAGGTGTTTCGTTGATGCCAGTACACCGAGCTTCTGATTGGAAAACGTGAATATAAAAGGCAGTGAAATGGTGCATGGCTGCAGCTTCTGTTTGCAGGCTGAACCGGCCAGGGACAATGGCCCGGGTGTAGACGGGCTGAGGGAGGAGTAGGGAAGGCGCAAGCATACGTAACTCTCAACATTTGTTTTCGGATGCCCAGCCACTCATTGAAAGTTCTGCAGGATTTCATTAAAGCAAGCACCGGCGACGCCTAAGACTTCTTCAAAACTTAGCCTTGAAATCTCAGTGACAAAGCGTGTTTTTCTGTTATTTCTATTTTCGAAAATGGAAATGAAAAAAAAAAGCTTTGTGAGAGCAGACGAGGATATGCTCAGGCATGCCTGGGCTTTTTCGGTTCGCCCTAGCGTCAACAGGTGACAGGCGTGCAAGAATGCACACAGCTGAGCCCGTGCAGGGTCTGCCGTCACTCTCCTCAGAGGCAGGCGGCTGAGGACAGGCAGCTCGGAGCAGGCAGCCCAGACAAGTCTGTGCTCAATCTGTGCAGTGACCCTACGGCCTACTGCAGCGCGATGCAAGCCCTGTCTTGTGCCCGGGTAGTCTACTCTCTGAAGCTAAAAGTTCTACGTATCACTAAAGATATATCTAAACAGGTGCACATTGATAGTGGCATACACCTGGTTTAAGGAACAGTCCAAGAAATGCCACCACCATTTACACTGGATTTTGGAAATCATCACCAAACTATTTCCTTTCATCTCATCTTCCAACCACATAGCTATTCTAGAAGTTCCCTGATAGAGCAGACACAATCCGTATATATAACTGAGAAACCAGGATTATTTCTTTATCCTCCTAATTCTGTCAAAAATTCTGTTATTCCACTGAAGATTATTGGTCCCATTAAGAGCTTGTCAAACCTCCTGGAAATGACAAGTATGATTAATTTCCTTCAGGGAGTGCCAAACCAAAACCAGGAGTTTGCTAATCATTTAGAGAAACCAAGGGAACTGATTTTGCTACTCCATCGGGAATTTGATTGTGCCATTACCATTGAACCCGGAGCCACCATTCAATTTGGAAGGATCTATTCCCTCGCCGAATCTGAGGAAGGAAACCCTAAGGTTATATCTGGAGGAGAACTTGCGGAAAGGCCTTATACATCCTCTGCTGGTGCTTCCATGTTCTTTGTTCCTCCAAAGGTGGATTAATTAAGACCTTGCAATTACTAAAGAGGATTAAACAAGATCACAGGAATCAAGGATATTTTGGAGTCTATCAGAAATTCTAAGCTCTTCACCAAATTAGACTTACATGGAGCTTACCACCTATTACGCATCAAAGAAAGAGACAAGTGGCATTTTGAATACCATGTCCTGCCCTGGGGTTGTATCAATGTTCCAGCAGTCTTCCGAAGTTAATTGGACCATACATTTGCTGACATGCTTTTTTTTTTAAAGTATCTTTATTGACATTTTCAATTTGTGCAATACAAGTCTTATAAAATAGGCATATTTAAAACCGTCACATTTGCTGACATGCTTAATCAATTTGTGTTAGTCTATCTTGATGGCATTCTAAAGACCCCTCCTTCAGCAATTCAGCCAGGTATCACATAGTCTCAGTCGGAATCAGCTGTTTTGTAAGCTGCCGAAGTGTGACGTTGACCAACTCAAAGTAGAGTGCATAGGCTAATGGGTCAACAGTACTGGATTCTCTATGGATAAGTGGAAGGTTTATGACATTCTGGATTCGCCAACTCCGTCTAATGTGAAAGAAACCCAGTGTGTCCTTGGTTTTGAAAATTTCTAAAGGCAGTTTATGGAAAACTTCGCACAGTTAACTAGCAGAATTACCCAAATGCTGAAGAAAGACATGCCCCTTTACGGTTTCCAATAGAATGATCAAGGTGAAGAGGCCTTTATAGATTTAAAGAAGGCCTTTATGCAATCATCAATCTTGCCTCATCCGGTAAAGTTCATTGTGGGGACAGATGCCTCAGACCGTTGGAGCTGTGTTTCTACAACATCAGGATGATGATGGTCTTTAACACCTTATCTTTTATCTGTCCCATATCTTATCTGATTCAGAGAGACATTACTTTGTTCTAGAAAGAGAACCCCTGGCAATGATAAAAGCCTGAGTCGAGACATTTCTTAATGGGGTCCCAAGAACCTTTTGAAATCCGGACAGATCATCGTAATCTCCAGTGCCGCCGAAATATGCAGTGTAGAAACAGTAGTCAGGCCTATTGGACTTACTTTTTATAAATCAGTATGACTTTGTATTACTTATATTTCTGGCACTAACAATACTCTAGTGCATGTTCTGTCACCCAGATATCCTGAAACTGTCCGAGAAGTGTGAACAAGACCGAGAACGATTATAATAGTCTGTCGATACCGAACGCAAACAATACCGACGATACCTAAAGGCTTTTGGCCTTAAATAAAGTTTTCCTAACTTGAGCTAAGATAAGCACATCCGAACCCAATGGCGGAAAAAAACAATCTGAGGATGGAGAGGATGCCCATGCGCACTGTAGTCCAGGGGAGGAGCCACCTATCTCGTGATACTTTGAAGACTCTTCCAGGACAACAATGTGCAATCATCCGGACCCAACACTAGGCGGCGATCTATGCACAGATATGAATTCAGCAGCCCACATGCCTCGAACATCCTGAAACTCAGTCAATCTTTGAGCAGAACATTCTTCCTTCACAATGAATCGAAGGAGTAGCTCTATCCTTCCTTGACAAGATTCAAGCTGATTGCACCAAAGTCTCTCAAAAAGAAAGAAACTCCTTAGAAGGAGTAACTGTTGAGAAGAAGAATTTAATGTTCCTAGGAAGAACTCTATTCTCTCCATCCAAGACACTCTGCCTCGAGGTTTTCAAAATGTGTCACAAATTGAGAGCTTCTGGTCACAGGCGTGTAAATCCACTGTGGAACTCATGCTTCACTCCTTTTGGCAGCCTTCTATTCGAGAACACACTCAATTGTATATTGGTTTTTGTCCTGTCAGTGCCCAAAACCAGACATCCAACTCTCAACTTTCAGGGCTACTTCCGTCTTTACCTGTTCCTCCATAATCGTAGCATATTGTCTCCATCGATTTTATCACTGCTTTACCCCTCTCTAAAGGGAATAGTGTCATACCGTTTACCACTGACTATTTTAACAAGAGGGTTCATTTCACTGCTCTAAAGAAATTAAACTTCGTAAAAGAAATGGGCCGGATATTTTTTCAAGATGTTTTCCGGTTACATGAGCTGCCTCAAATTATAGTTTCTGATTGTAGTTATCAATTTGTTTCTCATTCTTGGAAATCTTTTTGCAAGTCCCTTCAAATTGAAGTGGCACTGTCCTCCGGTTTCCATCCTCAGACCAATGGCCAAACAGAACATGTCAACCAAGGTCTGGAACAATTTCTTCATTGTTTTTGTAACTCCACGAAAAGTGATTGGTCTTCCTTTTTACCCTTAGCGGAGTTCTTTCACAACAATGCAGTTCACACTTCAACTAAGTTTTACCCATTTTTCTGTCTGTATGCTCTTCACCCTAAAATCTTTCCTTCACCCCTTACTGGTCCAGTACTGGTCTCTGCAGCCGCTGGATTCCTTCAGAAACTGTAGTCCATCAGACGTAAGATCTCTTTTAACCTAGTGGATTCGAAGACAAGGGTAAAATCTTTTGCTGATCTCCATCACACTGGTCCAACTGCTTATAAGATAGGAGACAAGGGGTGGCTTTCCTCTAACCTTTTGCCTGCTTACCTTTCTCACAACAGATTCAAACCATGATTTTATGGTCCTTTCAAAATTGTTTATATCATTAACCTGTGGTCTTTCGGGTGCAATTGGCCCTATATTGGAAGATTCATTCCGTATTCCCTAATTCCTAATTAAAGCCTTACTGGAAGATACCTTTCAGCGACTCTTTTCCCAACCTTCGCCCATTATGGTCTAAAGGGTCCTGAATTTGTTGTTCAAGAGATTTGTGGTTCCTGCTTTTTAAGAAAGAAATTGCAATTTCTGATTCACTGGAAAGGGTATCCTCCTAGTGAACGATCCTGGGAGGATGCTTCCGCTGTTTATAACCCTGTTTTGCTCCAGCACCTTTTCTGGCACTTTCCAAATAAGTCTGGAGCTTCGAGAGGGGGGCATATCTCTTAGAGTCATCAATACAGCCACAGCTGCCTCTCAGTCTCCGCCTCTTGAGCTTTAATGGCACCCCTTCAGCAGCACTTTATGGCGCATTTACTCTTACGCATCGAGGGCATGTGCAACTGCGCCCTACCCAGCTCCACCTAATATGTTTCCAACCAGTCCCAGACCTCCACGGCCTCTGTTACTAAACAGCATCATTATCAGTTTAGCCAGTTATAGAAGCATAAATTGGATGCCATGTTCTCAAGAACTCATTTCACTACTGTGAAAGTCACTCTCTGTCTCCGGATGGCAAGGACATCATCTTAGAAGATGGCTACCTATGGTTCCCAATCGAGTTGTCAGCCCACTTTGCTTTCTGCAGAATAATCTCTCGATTTTGCAGTGTTGTAGTTGGGCCACCACTGGTCAAGGGGGAGCCCCTGAAGGAAGGCCTTCTTGCGGGGACCTGGTGAGCCCTGTCAAAAGTGAAAAACTGGGGGAGCGCCTCTGGGCCACCACCTTAGTTAGCCAGTGCTTTTAGTAGGCCACCTTCTCCGTCCCCTCTTCGCCTTCAGGCAATCCTATCAGGCAGATGTTGTTCCTATGGTTCTGTCCTTTTGCATCCTCCACTCTGCTTTCCAGAGTGAGCAGTTTGCTGGTCATTTCTGTCATCTACATTTCAAGCCTTTCAACTCGAGGATTAAGGTCCGCCAAGTTCAATTCATTCAAACACAATTTTTCAGCCAAGTTATTTTGGCCTTGGTACATGTAGCCCAGATCCACTACACCAGGGGTGATCTTCACCTCCAGGGCTTCGCTTGAGGTTGATATTTTTTCCAAAATGTTGTCAAGTTTAGCAGATTCACCATGGACGTGTAGCAATCCCAATCCTGTTCCTTTGGATCTACCCGTTCGCCCTCACAGGGTTGGAATTTGGCCTGGGAATACAAGCTTGCATGGGTGGCCACAACCACCTTTCCACGGTGCATGGCACTCATTATAGAGGGAGGCCGGTGTCTACCTCAAGTCATGTTTCAAGTTGAGTTGACCCTCTTTAATGATCCTGCCTGATCTCAGCCCAACGGGTGTACACTCCCTGATGAGGACTGTAGCAAGTGATACTATGTGGCATGTGGGTCCTCCTTAGAGGAGTGCTCACACCTACAAAGAGACTGCATCCGCTGTCAAATTTACATGATGAGTTCTCCCTTGATTCAAAGAAAATCAAACAGAAAGATTCAGATGAGGTTACCTAGATGGCCCTCTGAGAAATGTTTTACTGCATGACATTAGTATTAACATTAGTATTAACAATTCGGAGCAAAAAATGCTTTTTGTCACAATTGTTCAATAAATTGGGTTATAAACTGTGCCGCTCACCTGCATTTAACATTCTCCTTGAACGTACAGTTTGCATTGCAACAAGGATCATCATGCTGGTGCAAGAGACCAGGATCACATTCTTCTCCTTCATCTACCCTGGAATTTCCACATACTTTGTTATTTCGTTCTTTGAAACAAGTTGTGGCCTTATTTTTTAAGGTCCTCAAGATAGAATCTCTACTGCACCTTGAAAACATCTAAACACAAAACAATGAAAATAATAATTTAGCCTTCACTTAAAAACAGGATTATAAGTTAAAAAAAAGCTCAGTTACATTATGTGTTTAGCACAAAGATGGAATAAATGAGGAAAACTTCACAATGTTACAAGAATGCATTTGTGTAACTCAACAATGATTAACACTTCACCCACTACTTCTCCTGCACATGTTGTATTGTTTTAATTTTACAACAGGAAAACACAAATAAAGATTACAATACAAAAAGAAAAAGAATAAGCTTTCTTTTTCATCGTTCTGCCCCACTTCTGCAATCAGAGTGAATTTGAGGAACTTTTCTTCTGATTGGAGACTTATACAGTTCAGTTCAGTCCCTTTTGATAGGTGCATTCACTAGGTATCTCAGCAAATTTTTTAAGGTTTCCTCACAGCTCAAAATACTCATTTGCACAAACTATAAGATTTGCATGGTATTTGCTAATGTTGGTAAAACAATTCCATGAGGTGATGCAGATGCAGTTAACAGTATTATTATCACAGTCCACTCACCCTAATATGTTGAAGGACAGGACCTAAAAAAAAAAGAGGTCTGCTGAAACATTGGCCCATGAAATCCAAGAGGGCGTTTTTAATGAACAGCACTTTGGTTGGGCAAGAGTTTGAAGAGAAAGCTGGGTTTGCAGAATAATGTGTAATGATGCATCTCGTCAGTAGTAAAGACATATACATGTTGAAAGGCCACCTACCTAGTGAAAGACAATATTAATTATCTAATTTTCTTTTTTAGTTTACAGTCCCAAATAGTCTTGCTCCTGATGTAAAGCTCCTTCCACACTGCTTAGCTGAAACAACCAAATATATGCTTTATCATCAATTCAGAAATGCAAGATAGTCTAGGCATGTGTATTCAGAAGTAGGTTGAGCAGGCCTGGTAGAAGAAGTACTTTTCACTCCTTCCTCAGTCATGGACATCGAATTATAGCTTATCATGAAAATGTAACTTGCTCATCTTATTCAGTCTGAGCGAGAACTGCAACTGTTGAAAGCAAACGTAGAGGACCTATGCTCCCAGAAAATGAGGGGAAAGAATTACACAAGGAAAAACAAGGGAGAGAAGAGAAATGCTGCCATACAGAAAAAGAGAACTGTCCACGTATGTTAGACCCTGAGTGATTATATATTTAAAGCAGGAAGTGCCAAAAAGTGAAGGCAATTACTGTGTCCCAGTATCATGTTTCAAGTGTGGCTTTTCATAAAAACATCTGATAATCTAATTTTCATATTGCACAAGTGTAGTTACTATGATTATAATATTATAAATATATAATACATAGGATTCTATAATCCCTGTATACAAGCCAGTCTCTAATTTCTTTATAAACAGCAACTTGTGACACACCCTGTCACCGATTATAAAGAAAAGACACCTGAACTCGACTATTATAAGTTATGACAGTTGAGTTCTGACATCACAATGCCTGCTGCCGGAGCAAGCCGCCAAGGTGAAAGGCAGGTCATGGAGCATAATTGAAGCAGCTGTTTAAAACAACATTGCTTTTCTTTCTTCTCCTCTATTGTTTTGCTTACAATGACGAGCAGAGAGAAAATGTTTATTTTTTGCACTCTCTAGATAGTTAAAGAAAAGCTAGAATATTTATGCATATTTCTACACATTCAGAGCTTGTGCAGCTTTTTTGTTTAAACTGATTTCTATTGAACTGTTTCTAATATCTGTTTGAAACAAATAATTAACAGGTTTTTGATGTGTTTAATTTTGTTGCACTAGAGGTTTTATTTTTATTCTTCATGTTTGCAAACATGGTCACTCTTTCATATGAAAGAGTAACATACCAAGGTTTTAAGTGGTTTGTAAGCAAGGTGATGGTGTGACCAAGTATTATATGGGATAAAGTATCCAGACTTAGACGATAAGGATATTGCAAGTCACATCAGAGTTCCATAACCTTGGGGGGGCGTGGCTAGGCGCCCGAAGGAGATGGCGGCGCTGGCGTAGGGGCTCCGTCCGCGCCAGGGCTCCTCGGCGTTTCGCGTTCACCACACGAGCCATGAAAGGTAGCGTGTACCTTATGAAGGTATCAGGCATGCTTTAAACCCTTTTTTAAACGCCATGGCGGACCTCCTCTGACTTTGCTGCCTATTTCCCTTCCCGGTCGCGGCTCTGAATCGGCCGCGACCGCCATTTTGGATTTCCTCCTTCTGAACTCCCTCAGCAGCGCGTTTTATCGTGCTTTGTTTTTCTGGCTGTTACATGGCTCCTACGTTACTCCCAGCATTATCAACGCCAGGGATGTTGTAAAACTACTCTTTTTCACCATCCACACAGCTGTTCCATGGATTTAATTTACATTTTCTGCTCTCCTCAACTTTGGCAGCCATTTTGATTATTCATTTCTGTTTCCTGGCAGTGCTTTTTTCTATTCTCTACGCCCAGCGGAACCTGCATAATACTTGTTTTTGTCTTTAAACTTGCACTTTTTGGATGCTTTGATGGCTGAAAGTTCTGGCAAGTTTCAAAAGCGCAACTATATTAAAAATTCTAAGCTCTTCACGGAATTGGCTCATTTAGAAGCTTCTCAGTCTTCTTCTACCAGTGAGACGACGTCGAATATGGAATCCTCTTCACAGTCCTCAGTAAAAATGACGCCTAAAAGGTTAAAAAAGGATCCGCCTTCGCCTCCTAAATCTTCTTCGACCATTTCAATGGAGCTACTCCTTGAAGAGATACGGGCCTTGCGTCCTTTTATGGAGGAAACCAATGCTAAGCTGCAGGTTCTTACTGACAATTGGGATGTGATGGATGAAAGAATGTCTTCGGTGGAACGCGATGTCTCCTCTCTTCAAGATTCTGCAGCCAAGATCACCCACATGCATACGCAGTTATCCTCTCTCCAGAAGCAGGTGGAGGACTTGGAAAACCGAAATAGACGCAATAATCTTCACCTTTACGGCCTGGTGGAGGGCTGTGAGGGGAGCGATCCCATCACTTTCTTCAAGTCTTTTCTTCCCAAGCTCTTGCACTTGCCTGAGAATACCCCACTCAATATCCAGCGTGCCCACAGGCTTGGTCGAGCATCCACATCTCTCTTCACACCAGCGAAGCCTAGAGGTGTAATAATGTATTTCTTGGAATACACAGATCTACTGAAAGTTCTTTCCGCGGCCAGAGCTTCTCCTCGCCTCACATGGTCGGGTTCCACCCTGTTCTTTGCGCAAGATTATGCCAGAGCTACGGCGAATCGTCGTAAGGCCTTTTTAGACATGAGACCTGAGCTTCGTTCCATCGGTGCTAGATATGGCCTTTTCCATCCTTGTTTATTCAAAGTCACTTATAATAATAAGACTACGACATATGAGGAGCCCACACGCCTTCGAAGTTTCCTGAATTCTGGTGGCCAGTCTGAGATGGAGCTTTCTGGTCCTTCTTCCTCTTCTCGTCCACCATGACTCTTTCCGAAGCTCTATTATGTTGCTTTTGTTTTTTTTGTTTGCAGATTCTTCTAATCCAATTGTTCTTACGCATGCATGTTCTTATGATGAATGTATCTTTTCTACTGCAGTATTTGTTACTGAAGTTGAGATTTCTCGGTTTGTCCTATTTATTGCATGTTTTATGCCCTTGTCGTCCGCCGTTGCCTAACTATGTTACCTTTCTTCCCCTACAGATCACTGTTTGTGCGTTTCGTCCTGTTTCTCTGGTTGGACGTCCCACTGACCCCGAGTGCCCTGCCTTCTTCAGTTGGCCCTACCTCCCTCCCCTTACCTCCACATACGTCCTTGCTTATCCCTGCTCCTGATCGTATCTTCCTTGAGTTACCCCTTGTAAGTACCCCTTACTCCTTTATTGATATGTCTGTTCTTGTTCTGTCTCTCCCTACTCCGTTTTTTTTCTTCATCTTCTCAGGTTTATTGGTGTCAATACCTTTTATGTGCTTATTCTCTGCTTCCCTCTTTTTCTCCTGCCTTATCCTTGTAGTTTACTGGCTTTTTCGGTCATGCCTCTCTCTCTTTATATATCTCATTGTCGTTTCACTGATCTCAGTCACATCTTGGTTTTCCTCTATCTTTATGGTATCTCTCGATCTTCTCTTCCTCTTCCTGCTCCTGTCCATTCCACTTCTTTTCTATTCTTCTTCTTTCTTTCTTTTTCTTACGTCTTTTATTTTTCACGAGGCTTTCTCTCAATGTTTTACTCCCTCCTTGCATTATTCTTTTTTTTTTTTTTTTTTTTTTTTTTTAAAAGTTTTTATTGAGCAATAATTCGGTTACAAGTACGGGCCTACAACCACCCGGGCCGGCCGCTAGGTACAGAAGGAAATCTACACATATCAAGGCTACAATCAGTTCCCAGGGCACTGCCCCGCAGTGGCTCCAGATAGTTCTCGAGGAACAGGGAGCGTAAGTCCAACAATCACAAAAGCAAAAAGACAAACAATAAAAAAACAAAAGGCGAGTTATAAGGGAAACCAGTGCGGGTCAGGCTCCCCCCGGGAAGCTCCAGTCAGGACAAGTGAGCAAACCGCTAAAGAGAGGAGTACCGGGAGGCCGGGGACGGAGGGGGGGGGGAGGGGGTCAAGGGAGATGAACGTCCATATGTAGTTGTTCCAAAAGGCGCCAGGAGCCATCAAGGGTCAGGGGGACAAGGCGATATCAGTGTCTACCAGGGGGGGCGTACAGATGCCTCCGCGATACGCGTTCCATTGCCCCCAAATTCTACCCCATGCCCCCGGCTTGCCACGGGCCACATACACAGTCTTCTCCCTAAACATACACCAGTCCATATTCTCCTTCCATACTGACACGGTGGGCGGCCGTTGAGCGCCCCAAAGTTGCGCTATGTCCCTCTTGGCAATCATGTTCCCTAGGGCCGCCCACCGAGTCTGAGCCGCGCTGTAATCATTGGGCTCCCACACATTCAGGACACAGCGACGCACCTCCGGCAGCAGCACAACCCCAGTGACCTGTCCCATAACCGTGTGGACCCGGCGCCAGTAGTCCGCCACCTCGCGGCACTCCCAAAGGATATGAAGAAAGGTGGCGCTGAGCCCACACCCTCGCTTACAGAGCCCGTCGCCGGAAAATCCCATCGAGACCAAGCGCGGACCCGTCACATACACCCGGTGGAGAATCTTGAGCTGTACCAACCGGAGACGAGCCGGAATGGCAACCTCCTTGGGGGACGACAGTGCAGACTGCCAATCTTCGTCGTCCAATTCCACCCCATCCCCAGTCCAAGCCTCCCGAAGGCGCACAAAAAGGTCCGCCCGGTGATTAATTAATTTTTTATAAATTAAAGAAATAGTACTATCAGGGACATGTCCGTCAAGTATGCGGTCCTCGAGGGGCGAGGAAACAGGGATCTTGGTCCCCTCCCCGAAGACCGAGAGCAGGGCGTGTCGGACCTGGGCGTAGCGGAAGAACTCCCTGTCGGTCAGCTCGTATTCGGCCTGGAGCACCGCGAAAGTCTTTACCGCGCCCTTATGCCACAGGTCTCCCACTTTGCTGATACCAATCGTGTCCCACTGGTCAAACCCCTTCGTGGTCCACAAGCTGCCCAGGCGGTCGGAGGCAAACAAGGGAGTAGCACATGTTAATCGCTCACTCCAGCCCATGGCCGCAGTGGCAGCCCTCCAGGTCCGCACCGCAATCTTAGTAGGACCCGTAAGGGTCCGGCCAGCCAGGCGGGAATAAAGTGCCCTGTTGTAGTTCCCGCCGGGAAGCAGGAACTTGTCCATCTCATACGCCGGATTCAAGCCGGGCGCATACGTGGCGTGATTAATGGCAGATAGCTGCGAGGCCCAATAGTACCTGCGGATGTCAGGAAGCGCGATGCCCCCGTCATACCAGGGGAGAGTGAGCTTGGCAAGAGCAATACGCGCCCGCCCGTCCCACACCAGTCTCCTCTGCAGGCTCTCCACCTCCCGGAAGTAGGCCACTGGGATAACGTCGAAGGAGTTCTGGAGTGCATAGAGGAACCTGGGAAGGGACATCATTTTAAACAGCGCGGCCCGACCCAGCGGGGACAGGGGGAGCCTGCACCACCGGGCCGTGTCCTCCCGCAGTCGCCGAAGTGGACGCAGGAGATTCTGCTCATAGCGGGCCACCGGGTCCAGCGAAACGTATATCCCCAGGTACTTAAAGCCGCTCAGAGATATTTGAATCGGGAGCCGAGGCGGCAGGAGAGGAGGACCACCAGAGATGGGATAAACGCAGGATTTAGACCAATTGATCGTGAGACCCGAATTGTTCCCAAAGGAGGTCAGAACGTCAAAGAGGACGTTGAGTGACTGCCGCGGTGAGGTGAGATACAGGAGAATGTCGTCCGCATACAGCGAGACCCGATCTTCGAAGCCCGGGCCCCACCGGATCCCTCTAAGCGAGGGCTCCCATCGGAGCCAGGCAGCGAGTGGCTCCAGGGCGAGAGCAAAAAGCAACGGGGACAACGGGCACCCCTGCCTCGTGCCCCTGCCGAGGGCAAAGGGCCGAGAGACCCGCCCATTCACCACCACTTGAGCCATGGGTCCCGTGTAAAGGAGCCTCACCCAGCCAATAAATCCCTCTCCAAAGCCGAATTTATCCAAGACGGCCCAGAGGAATGGCCACTCAATAGTGTCAAAGGCCATCGTGGCATCCAAAGAAACCAGCACGGCCGGTTCGGAGAGGAACTCCGCCCTGGCAAGGGCACCGTGAAGACGCCGCAAGTTAAGAGCGGTGTTGCGGTGCGGGATAAAGCCGCATTGGTCCGGATGAATAAGGTCGCACACGACACTCAACAATCGATTGGCCAGGACTTTCGCCAGGATTTTAGGCTCCGCATTGAGCAGTGAAATAGGCCGGTAAGAAGTACAGCGGTCTCGCGGCTTGCCCTCCTTGGGGATAACGACTATAGTGGCCAAGCGCTGGTCGGCCGGAAGGGAACCCGCCGCAAGAGAGTCGCGGAACATGCGGCTGAGGAAGGGCGCAAGCTTATCAGGACGCAATTTGTATAGTTCAATGGGCAGACCGTTAGGACCCATAGCCTTGCCCGAGCGAAGGGAACGGATCGCGGTCGCTATTTCATCCGACGACAAGGGGGCGTCCAGCCGCTCCCGGTCCTCAACGGACAGGCCGGGCAGAGCAATATCTCTCAGTAGGAGGCGAGAGTCATCCTCATCCCTGTCAGTCACCGGGGAGTACACCGCCCGGAGGTGGTCAGCGAAACATTCCACAATCTCATCCGGCTCAGTCACACACACACCATCCGCAGCACGCAACTCAGGGACCACACGATTCACTCTCTCCTTTTTGTCCAGCCACGCAATCAACTTTCCCGCCTTGTCCCCCGCGTCATACAATCGGCCCTGCTGCTCCCTATACATAGTTTTGGCCGCGTCAGTGACCAGGGACCTATATTCGAACTGTTTCAGGCTAAGGGCATGTAGCCCGTCCGGAGTAACATTCGCCTCCAAGGCCGACTCCAACCCCGAGATGTCAGTCTCCAGCTTCACCACCGCCTCGCTCCTAACCTTCTTGGCCACCACTATCTGGGCGAGGGCGTGTCCGCGCATCACAGTTTTAAAGGCTTCCCAAAGGGACAACGCAGACGACACCGACCCCTCGTTTTCACTGAAGTATTGGTCCATGGCCTTAACCAGGCTGTCACGAGTCGCAGGGTCCCGCAGGTACCAGGGGTTAAGAGGAGCTATCCGCCCTGCGGACCGCGACCCGGTGTCAAAGAGAAGCCACAGCGGAGAATGGTCGGAGATACCACGCGCCAGGTGTCTGACCTCTCGAATCCGACCAGTCTGCGCCGCGGGCATAAGGAAGTAGTCTAACCTGGAGAGACTCCCATGCGCCCCCGAATGAAAGGTGAACTGACACTGGGTCGGATGCATTAGTCTCCAACTATCCACCAAGCCGAAGGTCTCCAACATCCCACCCAGCCATGACTGGGCAGCGGGGAGGGTCCTTGGTGGGTGACGATCCAGTTCACCCGAAACCACAGAATTAAAGTCCCCGCCCATGAGCAGGAGGCCGTCCGGAAGGTCAAGCAGCAGTCGACCCAAGTCAGTAAAGGTGGAGTTCTGGAGGCCCGGGGGGACGTAGACTGAAACCAGGGTAAGGGGCTGCCCCTCCCACCTCCCAATCAAACACACATAGCGCCCTCTGTCATCCGAGACTATCCTCGTGATCTCCACCGGAAGGGAGGTTCGCAGGAGAATGCCCACCCCCCTGGAGCCAGTTGTGAAACCAGAATGGGCTACGAGGCGGTATCCCCCCCTGTTCATCGCATGGCAGACATTGCCGACCAAGTGCGTCTCCTGGAGAAACACCACATCAGGAGTCACACGACGCAAATATTGCAGTACAACACCCCGCTTAATACGGTCCCCCAACCCATTGACGTTCCATGACATAAGCCTCAACCCGTCTCCCCCCATCCCCTCCAATAGATCAAGAGGCCCCCAGCCCGCAGCACGGTTCCCAAATATGGACAAAAATCAATACCTCGCCCTGTAAACAAAAAACACACAACAAAACAACCCCTCTTCCCCCCCAACCCCACCCCAAGTCCAACTCCCCCCACCCTGCACCCCTGCGGGCCAATGACCCCCCCCAACTTGCAGTGTGCCTGTCGCCCCCCTAACCCCATTCTACAAAAAGACCCCGGAGGAGGAAAGGGACCCGAACCCGCCCGCACCCCTCACGGGTCCTGGTAAGACACAGTATGCAAAAGAAGTAAGACCCAACTGTACAGTGCAAAACCGCAAAAGCAAGGACCAAATGTCAGTCTAAGGGGACCCGTCACCTGCGGTGCCCCCAGAGGGCCCGGGCCGGCCACCCCCGTCCGGCAGCGAGTCCAGCCAGTCACTTGCGGCCACAGGAGAGTCAAAAAAGGCTGTCCGCTCTCCATGCTCCACTCGGAGTTTCGCCGGGTAGATCATCGAATACTTCAGGCCTAGCTCGCGGAGACGGCGCTTCACCCCTTGGAATCCCATCCGCTGTTTCTGGACCAGTTGCGTGAAGTCCGGATAAAAATTGATGGTCGAATTCTCGTAGCGGACCGGGCCACGGGTCCGTGAAGCCTGCAGAATAGCGTCGCGGTCCCTGTAGTGGAACAGTTTAGCCACGATAGGCCTCGGGGGGGCCCCCGGACGCGGCCGGCCGCCCGGAACTCGATGGGCCCGCTCCACGGCGAAGAATTTGCTTAGGCCAACCGGGGACAGCTGTTGCAGGATAAGTTCCTCGACCACGAGGTCCACCGGGCGGCCGTCGGAGGACTCCGGTACACCAATGATGCGGATGTTGTTGCGTCGGGCCCGTCCCTCGAAGTCCTCAAGCCGCCGGGCCATATGGTCGTTGACCACTCTAATGTCCCCAAGCGCGGCCCGCAGATCCGACACCTCCGCACCCAGGGTGGAGGTCCGTGTATCAAGGGCCTGGACCTTCTCGTTGGTTTTGGAGAGGTCTGCCCGAATCAGGGTGACATCGATCGCGACAGTGTCGATCTTACGGGCCAGGGCCTCATATTGCGTCGCGATGGTTTCCCTGATGCCCTCGATGGCGCCCATAATGTCCTGCAGGGAAAGTTCCGCAGAGACGGTCGTGCCTCCCCCTGCAGCATCCGGGGAGAGGCCAGCAGCGCCAGGGGACCCCCTGCCCTGGGTGTAGCGGTCCATGTTGTTGCTCTGGACCGCTCCCCCGCGCAGAGAAGCCTTGGTCTTGCGCCCCTCCGGACCCCCTTTGCCCGCCATGCGAGCGCAGTCTCTCAATGGGACCTCCGAGCAAGAGGTGTGCGGGCGCCAGCAAAAGGACCACAAACTGTCGATGTAGGGGTCGGAGGCGTCAAGCCCACCAGTAGCAGATGGAAGCAAGCCTCGGGCAGAGGCCCAGGAGGCACCTCGCCACCTTGAGCACGCACGCCAGCCGATCTCCTGAAGGCCAAAACCGAAACCGAAAGTGCTGAATCGGCAACTGGCACCGCGCTGAGGCCGCTGTTGTTCAATTGCAGCCCGGCCCCACGGGTCACCTTCACCCCGGCCACCTCCGTCGGGTGGGTCCCAAAAGTTCCGACGACGACAACTCAGGATTCCCAGGTCCGATTAGAGTTTTAAAAAGAGATATATGATCAGCTGGTCTTCATCTCCCAGATTCCATAAACCAAATCAGGATAGTCTCAGGATATATTCCGAGGAGCAGAAAGGGTCCGGGGAGCCCTGTGCTCACGCGACCATCTTGGATGCGCGCTAGGCTCCTCCTCCCTTGCATTATTCTTTTAATTATCTTTAATGTCAGTACGTATTGTATCCTGGAATGTTAAAGGTCTTCACTCTCCCATTAAGAGGCAAAAAATTATTTCGCATTTAGCCAAATTGAATGTAGACATTGCCTTCTTGCAAGAAACACATTTGTCTGACGTTGAAGCAGCTAAGCTCAAGAGGGGTTGGTGATGTTTTCTCTGCCCCTGGGGATGGTAAACGAAATGGTGTGGCGGTGTTAGTTCGCAAATCTCTCTCTCACTCTCTCTTGTCTTCTGAGTCAGATCCCGAGGGCAGATGGTTGTATGTCAAACTTCAACATTTACACACCTACTGGTGGTGACCCCGCCTTTTGGCGTACAATGGCTTCTCGTATTTCTGAATACGTTGATGATAATTTTATTATGGCTGGAGACTGCAACTTACCTCATGACCCCTTTTTGGATAGGCATTCCAAAGCATCCTATGTCCCTAATAAATCTCATAAATTGTTTGTTCAGGCAGTGGCCCAGCACAAACTCGTTGATGCCTGGCGTTTATGCAATCCTACTACTAAAGAGTTTACCTTTTACTCCCCATCCCACCAATCCCAGTCCCGCATTGATTATATTTTTCTTTCCCATCATATCTCTCAGTCCCTCACTCACGCCGATATTGGCCCCATTTTGTTCTCTGATCATGCCCCTGTTTTGGTTAATATTGATGTTTTACCCAAGTCCACTGGGCCAAAGCGTTGGCGCTTTAATAACACTCTCCTCCTTGATCCCAAATTCATAACCTCCTTTGTTGAATTTACCACAGAATTTTTTGTCATCAATGATACGCCTGATATGCCCAAGCATGTTATTTGGGACGCTTACAAAGCTGCAGCCAGAGGTTTCATCATTGATTTTGTAGCTAAAAAGCGTAAAATCGCTCGTAAGCGTACCAGTGATCTCCTCCTTGCGATCAAAAAACTGGAGCACTCCTTTTATACCTCCCATTCGCAGGAAAGTTTGACTACTCTTATTGAAGCTAAGATGCAATTTAACAAACAATCCACTGATGATGCTTCGTTATTTCTGTTGAAATCTAGTTCAAAATGTTATGGTGGTAAGAACAGAGCGGGGAAGGTTTTAGCCAACTATTTAAAAGTTAAGCAACACAAACTGAATATTGAGTCTGTTTTTGATGCTAATTCTGTTTTAAAACATACGGATGCTGATATTTTAGAGGAATTTTCCCGCTTTTATGCTACGCTCTACTCTTCTGAGACTCACCCTACTCCCCAATCCCTTGCTACCTTCTTCTCCAGCATTCAGGCTCCCCCCAATTTTCCAGTTGACTTATCAACTCTTGAAACGCCCATTTCCAGCTCCGAACTACACACTGCACTTCAGTCGCTTAAGAAGGATAAGGCTCCGGGTCCAGATGGATTTACAGTTGAATTTTGTTGTACTTCTCTAAATTACTACTACCCAGGTTACATTCTCTTATTGATTCTTTTGTCCTTAGTGGTACTTCCTCTGGCACTTTCTCAGACGCCCACATATGCATAATACCCAAAGAAGGAAAAGATGCCCAGTATTGCAAGAATTATAGACCAATCTCTTTAGTCAACATTGATTACAAGATATACGCTAAATCCCTTGCCATAAGACTAGACCCCTTTCTTCCTGAATTACTGGGCCCAGAGCAGTCTGGATTTGTTAAAGGTCGTTTCATCACAGACAATACTAGACTTCTGTTTAATGTCCTGTCCAAATCATCACGATTCCAGGACTCGTTAGCAGCAATTGCTTTGGATGCAGAAAAAGCGTTTGATAGAGTAGAGTGGACTTTTCTTTTTTCCGCCCTCAGATGGTTTGGGTTTGGTCCTAATTTTATTTCCTTTGTTCCAATCCCAGAGCGGCGGTCTGTGCTAATGGCCTAATCTCTTCTTTCTTCAACTTAGGCAGAGGAGTTCGTCAGGGATGTCCCCTTTCCCCTTTCCTTTTTAATCTGGCCTTAGAACCTTTCCTCTCAAAATTTCGTCAAAATCCTAACCTGCACGGTTTCCAATGTTCCCAAACAAACATTAAACTTGCTGCCTATGCGGATGATGTCCTTCTCTTTATTTCCAACCCTGCCATCTCCATTCCTGCATTTTTAACTGAAGTCCATGAGTACTCCCAAATTTCCGGTTATAAGTTGAACAATGAGAAATGTGAAATTTTACCCCTCACAAAATTCACCTTCAAACCTGATTTCGCTGCGTCCAATTTCACTTGGAGTACCTCACATATCAAATATCTTGGGTTGCATGTTACCCCCTCCCTTTCAGACACTGTCTCATTATGCCTTAGCAAGTGTACCCAGAGACTGTCTGACCTTACTTCCAGGTGGCACCCGCTTTACCTTTCCTGGTGGGGTCACCTCGACACGATTAAAATGATGCTCTCCCCAATAGTTCTTTACACTATTTCCAATATTCCAATTCCTATTTCAGCTAAATTTTTTAAGAAAATCAACACTATTCTTTCTTCCTTCCTCCGGTCAGGCAAAAAACCGCGTATGTCCCTGCACAGACTACAACTCCCCAAATCAGAGGGTGGGGTTAATTTTCCAGATTTTCCCACTTACCACAAAGCTTTCCTTCTACGACAAGCTTCCCTTTGGTTGCGAGAGCCTGCTGATTCTCCCCCTTTATGGCTTGCTATCGAGCGCCTTTCTCTATCCCCCTTCACTTTCGCTGAATATCTCTCATTCTCTCGCAAACCCCAGTTCATCTCCACTCCCATCCACAAATTCACCACCAAGCTTCTTCTTTCCACTTCCCCAAGCCCTCCCTCCTCTGTAGCCGATTTTCTTAATACCACCATTTGGTATAACAATAGCATTCTCATTAATCACAAGCCCTTTTATTGGAAATCTTGGAGACAAAAAGGACTGATCTGGGTATCCCACCTCTTTTCTGGCTCTGATTTCTTACCCTTCTCCGTTCTTTGCCATAATTTCAATCTCCCCTCCTCCTTTGCCCGTAAATACCTTACGCTGAAGAATGCAGTTATGTCCACCTATACCCAACTTTCCATTTCTCCTGCCCAACCCGATCCTTCCAACCCCACTCTACGCCTCCACTCCTTGCTTCGCATTCATAATACTGCCTCGTTAATTTATCACTCATTTCACAAGACTCTCACCCCTAGGCCAAAATCCACGGTAGAGGAACAATGGGAATCTGATCTTGATATCTCTTGGCCCACCTCTCTTTGGGATAAAATATGGACCAAACTTCGCAAATCATCCAGAGCTGCCTCCCTTATGCAAACCCTTTTTTAAATTTACAACAGACTTCTTTTCTCCCCTCATATGTTGAATAAGAGATTTCCTTTAGTCCCTGACCACTGTTGGTCCTGCTTGACACCCAAGGCTACTCTTTTTCACATGCTTTTTTCGTGCACTGTTGTGAACAATTTTTGGAAACAAGTTTGGGCTCAGATTAATGCCATATTTCACACTACATTTCCCTTCTCCTTTGTCAATGTTTATTTAGGAAGTCTCTCTTCCTGCTGGGCAGATGTTGAGTTTAATGTGCAGATTGTTGACCTGTTGCTAGCTGTTGCTTTCCAGCAGATTACTGTAAATTAGAAAAATGTTGCTAATATCTCTTTTAGAGCATGGTGGTACAATGTATGTCATAATCACAGGCTAGATACCGTTCTTATCTATCCCCTTAATCTGGCTAAAAAAACGACATGACCTCTGGCTACCTGTGACTTTGTACCTTGATATTTGCGCTAAGCGCTCTTCTCATTTGCCTCCCTTTCAGCAGGAGGTCCCCAAGCCTCCCTGAGTGACCTTTTTTGTTCCTTTGCATTTTCCATAATTCATTTTATTGCATATTATTTCCAGTACTGATTTGTGTTATATAGCCTCACTTAATTGTTATCTCTTAATTTCATGTTTATTTTCACGGACATGTTTATTCTACTTATTATATTGCTGTCATGTTTTAGTCTTTTCTTATGTATTGATACCTTTACTTCTCTAATAAAGACCTTTTGAACTTAAAAAGAGTTCCATAACCTTATAAAAGAACACAATCTTCGGCCACGTTCCTCTATATAGTTATGGAACTCCTTTGTGACTTACAATATCCATACCATGTATGGCAGGGGATACGTTATCCCTTATATATTACCCTTATATAATATGTGGCATAAAAGTACATTTGAGTAGGGTTGGAGGAGACACTCATTAGTCCCAGTACTTGAATACATAATGCTTTAATTTAGATATACATATAAGTACATGGTATGAAAATATATTTTTTACTTAGTCCCAGTTCTAGCATACATATGCTTTAATTTAGTTTTACACATAGGTACATGACATATAAAGATTAAAAAAAAAAAAAAAAACAATATACTTAATTTGTCTTTTTGTTTTACATCAGTAACTGTGGTTTGTTATAGTGCGCTTTTGTTTGATTATTTCTGTGTACTAACATTTTCGACCTTTTTGCTGTGGTGCTTGTATCCTGTGACCGGCAACCTCACGCAGCACCTACCAGTTCTTCTGGGCTCCCGCGAAGAGCTTCCTGCCTTCATTCCTGCGTGGCTGCTTGTCTCCCCCGCCACCTTCTGTCACCTGAGGCCGCAGTAGGGCGAGACTACAGCCCCCAGCATTCCCCTTTGCTCCGCCCATTTTCGCCGGAAAACGCGCCCGGAGGCGCTATATCATCCAAGGCTCCCTCGGTGGAGCGGGGGGTCCTTGCTTGTATCCTGTGACCGGCAACCTCACGCAGCACCTACCAATTCTTCTGGGCTCCCGCGAAGAGCTTCCTGCCTTCATTCCTGCATGGCTGCTTGTCTCCCCCGCCGCCTTCTGTCACCTGAGGCCGCAGTAGGGCGAGACTACAGCCCCCAGCATTCCCCTTTGCTCCGCCCATTTTCGCCGGAAAACGCGCCCGGAGGCACTATATCATCCAAGGCTCCCTCCGCGTCGCGGGACGCGCGCGGGCGACGCCGGGCTGAGCCCGGGCAGAGGGCGGGCCGTCTGTGGCCGTCCGGGGCAGGAGGAGGCAGGGCTGGGCCACCCCTCGTGCGTGTCATCACGCCCACCAAGGTACTGTGCCGTTGTGTCCTAATTATCCTTCCACAAACATTGTGACTGCCATACACCATGCAGTGATAACTACCATCAGGGACTGAATCTATTATCCCACCTGTATACTGCTCTACTAGTTTATTTGTCAAGTATTGTGGTATTGTTTTTTGTATCACTAATTTCCCTTTGCAATTTGCACATGGCCAAAAGGAAATCTATGGAGGGAGGTGGGGGCAGCTCTAATAAAAAGGGAAAGAAGGCCAAAAAAGTCAACCATGCAGCAGGTAATTGTGTCCTAGATAGGATTGAAGGTATTGTTGACGACTGTCAAGTTATACTAGAGGAAACTAGCTCTGCATCTACTGTTACAGGGGATCTTGCAGCAGATCCTTCCTTTAGTACTTGCACTCGCAAGATCCCAACTATGTTTAATAAAACTAGACAAGTGTCATCTACAATATCCACTCTTCCTATACCCAATGACCCCGAGTCCTGCCAGAAAGACAAGCAGGACATTTCGGATCTCACACCTACCATAGAATCTCAATCCCTTATCACCTCGCTTGAGCTTTCGTGCTCTAACAGGTTTGCTATTTTGGAAGGCTTAGAGGAGGAAATTCCTGTATGCCAAGATACTGGTCCAGTAATCTCTAAAGTAGCTCAGACTCCCAGCTCTCAGGGGGTGTCCCTGGAACAAAAAATTGACCAACTACTAAAAGAGATAGAACTCTTGAAAAATATAGTCACGGAACTGAGTAAGAGGGTTTCACCAATTATTATGCAGTCTACCACTAACAGTAGCCCTGGGATATCAATACCACTTGTACCTTTAATATCTGTTCAGACTGGCTCCCTGCCAATCGCACATAGGGGGAATGATTTAGTCTGTAAAAGGACTGACCTTTCTAGAAAGCCACCTCTGCCCTCTGTTAGTAGCAGCAAACCGTCGTATAGGGACATTGTGAATAGTGAGAGAACTCATAATGAAATTCCCTCTACTCCATTTACATTTGAAGTTGCTGGGCCTTTAAGAACCTGCACTCAGGAGTCCGAGTTCTGCTCTAGGGGCAATATCGTAGCGAATCCTATCCCAGGTGGCTTGTTGACCAACCCAACCATAGCTTATATGGTCAAGGTACCTAGACTTACCAATAAACAATCCTACGAAAACGAGGATTCTCTAAAAAATAAAGCCATACACTGGGTCAGGCATGTCAGGGGGTGCAGGTCAATTATCCGCGACGATATTACCAAGGCCAGAAGAATCTCACACCATACTAGCCAATTCGATTGCATTGAGCTCACATTCTCTAATAATATCCTGGCCGAAAATTTGGTTCTTTTGGAATATCGCACTTCAGCCCCAGACTATTCCTGTATCCAGATAAGGCGTACTCCACTCTGGGTTCCAAGAGATCACGAACAAGAGGGTAGAAAGAGGATCGTAAGTAATGATTCTAACCTGAATAGGGTAGATTGACTGGTCCAAGACTTATCCCCTAAGTCTTGTCCTGTGGAGCCGGTCACTATCATTTCCAACTATACCACCGTACCATCCCAGAGCCTATCTCCCCCCTTATCGTCCACTCTGCTCTGTGAGATGTCCCCCTACATTCAGCCAACTTTATAACTTGAAAATTCTATGCCATTTCTCAATTTTGTCTCATGGAATGTCGCGGGGCTTTCCAAAAAACTCCTGATCCCGGATTGGCAAGACTTTACTAGCACGTTTGATGTTTGTGTATTCCAAGAAACATGGAGCACAATCCCCTTACACAAATCAGGGTATTCTACATATTTCTTACCGGCCCTAAGCTCGGGGAAAGGCCGCCCATCGGGGGGACTACTTGTCTGGGTAAATATCAAGCATAATTGGCTGATACAGACCCATAAGAATGTTTCCCCCGACCTTCTACACTTGACAATAAAAGGTTCACATAGCGGTCCCACTCTAGATTTATTTAACATCTATGCCAGAGGCACGGTGGGAGGACAGATGTCTCAGATAATTTCTGCCCTGGATCATGAACTAACTCTTATTGATCCTAACTCTACTATCATTATTTGTGGAGACTTCAATTGTACTTTTGAACCCCTAGCCTCAGAAGATCTATTGGGGACAAGTGAGTCTGATCTCAAGTGGGGAATTCCACCCCTAGAGCTCAATCCAATTAAGAAATGGTCACAAAGGGCTATTCAATTGAATGCCCTCACCCAAGAGTTTAATTTACGTGCAGTGAATGGTAGATCCACATCTGACAAGGGCGGTGCCTTTACCTTTAATAGGCTAACTACTCCATCACGCATCTATTATATTCTTGTCGACATCTACTCCTGGGGGAATATTGTGGATATGGTTGTTAAAAATACAATAGATAGCGACCACAATCCACTGTGTCTACAAATTAAAGATGTTTGGATGACCCCGCACCATGTGAACAATCAACTTCCTTGGATGGCAACTAAGGAAGTATCATTGGCAGGTTGTAGTCGACGCCTTAAATGGCATGGGATCTCACAACATGAGGAGAAGCTCGCATCAATCAAAGAACTCTTAGTCAGAAAACATATCGAGCTCTGCGAAGCCAGTAACAAAACGGACAATCCCCAACTTATATCTTCCCTTTATCATGACACTATCAATAAGATAGGGGAATTCTTCATTCTGGGGGAGAAAACTCGCTGTAAGGTGGATCCTATGAAAAGTGTGAACCCATGGTTTTCCAAAGATTGTAGAAGGGCCAGAGTGACCCTGTCAAAAGCCCTAAGAAAACAGGATAGAAATCTAATTAGAAAGGCGAGACAAGACTATTCGAGATCTTTGATAGTCGCCAAGCGGAATTGGGAGGAAAACCACTGGCAGGAACTTAAGGAGGCGGCACTAAATCAGAACTCATCGGTTTTCTGGGACCTCTTAAACAGAGCCAAAAGAGCTAAAACAGCAAGTATCCCAAACCATATAGCAGAGCTGCAATGGTTTAACCATTTCTCTGCTATATATGCGGGAGAGACTGTCTCTGTCATTCCTGTGGTGGATGATTTGTCCTCCACCGCAAATTTCCCAGCTGAGACCAATTTTGGGATTCATGAAGTCATCCTGGCTATTAAAAGTATTGCCCCCGGCAAGGCGGCAGGCCCAGATGGCCTGCCAGGCGATCTTCTTCTACATGATCCAATTCCCTGGGCTTCTTTCATTTCTGTTGTCATGAACGCTATAGCCAAGGGTTCCATAGTACCCGAGTCCTGGAAAGGCGCAGTGGTGATTCCCATCTATAAAAAGGGTAATAGGGAGGACCCTGCCAACTATAGACCTATTAGTCTAATTGACGTAATACAGAAAGTGGTTGGCAGGGTTCTCCTTATGAGATTGAGATGTTGGATTGAGAATGGGGATGTTTTATCGCACTTTCAAGCAGGTTTTAGACAAAAGGTAGGCACCATGGATCAAGTTTTTAGATTTTTTATGATATACTGGAAAACGGTAGTTTTGGGCAAGGGCACTTTATATTTAGCTTTTATAGACCTAAAGCCAGCTTTTGATTTAATTCCCCGTCAACGATTGTAGCAGGTCTTATCCCAATTAGGTGTCCCTCAAGAGATCCTTGCCTTTCTAAAGCTTCTTCACGAGAACAATCATGCTAACATTAGATGGGGCGTCCAGGGCCAGCTTACAGGGAGTGTCGCGGTGAACAGGGGGGTACGCCAGGGCTGTGTCCTAGCCCCTACCCTGTTTTCTCTATACATCAACGGGGTGGTGGATCTCCTTAGAGAGGTCCCGGCTGATGCTCCAGTCCTGGCGGGTGAAAAAGTCCCCACTCTCCTGTTCGCCGATGACACTCTCCTGATTTCTAAATCTCCGGCTGGCCTGCAAAATTTTTTAAATAGGTTTGACTCTTTTTGCAAGTCCTATGGTCTTATTATAAATACAGAAAAAAACAAATTAATGGTCATCAACCCCCCGAGACGTTTTAGATATACTTTTAGTCTGGATGGCATACCGTTAGATATAGTGGATTCCTTCGATTACCTAGGCATACGTATTGCAAAAGGGATGAAGTGGAGCTCGCATCTAACCAAGATGCTCCTATGCCACAAGAGGGTATCTGGTGCCATTATCAGAGAACAACATCTCTCTACTAGCCGACCAGTGGCACCGGCCCTTGTGGTATATGAAGCACAGGCATTATCTAGCTCTATGTATGGGGCTGAAATTTGGGGCTACGAAAATATTCATGATCTGGTCGTCTCTGAGAACAAATTTATGAGGAATCTCATTTCTGTCCCCACCTCATCTCCACTAAAACCCTTGTTCTATGACCTAGGTAGACATTCTATTCAGGATATTGCACGTTTACGACCTCTATTATTTTGGGCAAGACTGCGACGGACACCAGAACTTGCCAAATATGCTGCAGGCTTAAGTGAACTTATTTTAGTGGATACTGGGAGGAGGCTAAAATGGATCTCCTATATAAAACAAACACTGAGGTCCATTGGCTACGAAGACTGCTGGGAATCCCAGATACCCCCTTCGAAACAGGATCTTAAGAAGGCCTATTGGAGCTGGGTAAACTCAAGAGAACTGAACAATGTAAAGTTGGGGAAGCTGAGCGAGGCTTTTTTCGAACATAAGCCTTTCTGCAAACTGGAACCCTATCTTGATTTTATTCATTCTCCATTGGATAGATCTTTGTATGTGCGCTTCAGAATGGGGTCCCTTCCTCTTAACTGTGTTACTGCTGGTTGGAAGGGATTCCTCCCTTCATCTGTTGGTTGTCCAAGTTGTCCAGCACCCAAAGAGTCTATTCCTCACTTTTTATTTGCCTGTTTCCACTATAGAAGAGTAAGAGCCAAGTGGTTGAGACCGATTTGTAGAATGCTCGGTTGCCGCGATTACCGTACTGTGTTACGCATTCTACAAACTGATGCCTCATCCCTCACCATTGTCTGTGGTATTGCTAAGTATCTGGGTTGTGCTTGGTTATTGCGGAAGAAAAAACTTGCCCTCTATATGCACTGAATTACCTATGTGACCTGTTTTTATTTCACTACAATGAATTTTAGGTCCCCAAGCTTCTTGCACTTTGCACATGTCGTTTTTAGCTATTTTTATAATTCCTTTTAGACATATCTATGATTAATTGATTTTTTATTGTCCAACTTGATCCTTTTTATATTACTGTATGTTGTGCTTTTATGATTTTTTTTATCGAATAAAGCTTTACCTACCTACCTAACCAAGACTTTGGTGATTGTTCTAGGTGCAATTCTTACTCAAGATTTTGGTATAGATGGAATGTTTATAGGCTGATTTAAGATAAGAGGTGTTAGACCTGTCAGCCCTTTGGGTGGTCCCTCCTCATCATTATTTATTTTGTCCCACTTTTGCCTCAAACCCTGTTATAATTTTTCCTTTTTGGGAACCACCAGACTTTTTAGTGTTGATGCAGGGTCAGGGAGCCATTTTCCCTACCCCTGGAACTTCTGTCTGAGGGCCTGAGCCACAAAATGGTGGCCACCCATTGTCACCTGTGACATCACCAGAACCTCCTGGAACATTCTAGAACCCTGTGACAGTGGGAGGCAGTTTAGAATGTTGGGAGGCCATCTCAGGGGGGCAGTTGGCAACTGACTGGAGAAGAGAGAGGACAGAGATAAAAGGAGGTCAGAGTAAGGCAGCAGAGGTGGAAACCAGTGCTTGGAGTGGGGTCCAGAAACCCACCCTTGATGCTAGTCCCTACTGACCAAGCCCAGCCTAAAGCCCTGTGTGGGACCAAGACCAGAAGAACCATCTTAAGGAACTGAACATTTGAAACAGGCCTTAAAGAGGAAGAACAGCAAGCTCCTGACCTGTTCAGTGGTGTCCTCCTGGAGTCCTGATGTCGAGAAGCCTGAAGACCTGGGGCCAGAGGTAGAGAAGCGGCGCTGACGGAAAGCAGACGTCGTACCCGGAGCCGCCAGAGGTCGAGTGAGGGCGCCGACGGAGGTCGTGGTGAGGCGCCGGAGGTCGAGTGGAGATTCACCCGAGGTCGAGGTGAGGGCGCCGACGGAGGTCGTGGAGAGGCGCCGGAGGTCGAGTGGAGATTCACCCGAGGTCGAGGTGAGGCGTCGACGGGGGAGTGAAGTCCGCCCACCGGAGTCGCCGGAAACTGAGGTGAAGCGCGCCGGAGGTCGGGAGTGGAGATCGCACTAAGGAGACACCTGGAAGCGGGGAGGCCGTGTCCCTGCGACGCCGGAAAGCGACATCGAGTCGAGGCCGCCCAGCGACATCGAGCCGAGACCGCCCAGCGACATCGAGTCGAGACCGCCCAGCGACATCGAGTCGAGACCGCCCAGCGACATCGAGTCGAGACCGCCCAGCGACATCGAGTCGAGGCCGCCCAGCGACGTCGATACGGCGCCGAGCGGAGCCGATCGTCGAGGAAGGGACAGTAAGTGGTAGAGGGGGCGTCTAAGGCCCCGTGGAGCCCTAAAAGACCATTCTAGGGACTAGAGGGGTGTTAGAACCAGCCTGAGAGTGCCAGGGGTGAACTAAGACTGGTGCAGTGACATCTGTGAGGGGCTGTGTAGTTTGGAGGGCCAGATCATTAGGTTATCCTCATTCTGCCTCAGCTTAGGCCCCAGCCTTGACCAATCTAGGTGGGACACCCCCATGCAATCCAAGTGACCATAAGCTGTGTATGGGCAAAGTAAGACCAGGTGACCTCATGAAAATGATCTGAACTGTAATTGTCATTGATTGTTTTACCTTATTTAATGAAGGTGCTTTATTTATTGTCTTACACTAATTTATTCCTGCACTGTATTTATTTGCCGTCTGTATTTATTTGCCGTCTGTATTTATTGCACCTCTATTTATTCTTTGCTTAATGAGGACCTGAACCTATTTATTGAAATTCCAAAGTAGCATTGTTTATTTGACCTGCTCTTTTAAAGGAAAATCCTATTGTATTGTATTTATGTTATGAAACCTGCAACTAAGAGAAAATAAGATAAAGACATATATATTTTCAACTTGACTTCCATAATTTTTACGGTGTAGTGTCGTTTTTGGAACGGATGAACGCATGGTTATTGTGAGGGTGTGACGTACGCTTAACACGGTGCCTGACCCCCAACCGCTCGAGCCAAGCTACCACTGTGCTGGGAACCTGGTGACTGCTAACCCGGTTGCCCGGTTTCCAACAAGAGGGATATTGACAAGACTTGGTAAAAATGATAGGATACTGTTTTCTTGCAGGAAACACACCTAGCTTGTAAGAACAAAGAATATATTGCGATAAAAATATTCTGTGGCAGTATCAAGTTGTACTGAAAATTTCAAGTCAGTAGGATATTGATAGTGCTTAATAAAAACTTGTCACATACGTTTTGGAACGTCCTTAAGGATAGTGAGGATTGAATGCCAGTAGGAGGGGTTGAAGCTGAAATTCCTTGTACCGTATTGGTAAATATCTATGCCCAGTGTTCACACAGTGTCCACACATTTGTTCACTGGTGCTATTAGAATTTGATGAAAAGACCATATAGGTGATTTTAATATGGTATTGGATAGTAAGAAGGATAGATCGAATATCATCTTTCAATGCAACGAAAAGTTGGTTGTTGCACTCAAAACCTGCATGTCTTCATTTAACTTAGTGGATGTTTGATCTAGTTAATGTTCAGTGCAAAACATGTTGGATAAAGATGACTAACTAATTCTGGGGAAATTGTGGTGTGACCGAGCAGAGATATCTTTGTTGGTACTTGGTGCACAGTCATTATGGAAACACTGCAGACTGAATTTGTTTTTCATTACTAGACACTTTTTTTTACAGATCAAATAAAAAATAAAGACAAAGCATTAGCAGAGATATAGTACATAATGTTTTCATGTGAAGGTATGCTTTATACACTATTTTACTTGGATATTTTATTATCTACTATTGTCAGAAAAACAATATTCAATCTCTTACATAATACTGCTAAATAACAAATAACAGTATTATAGAGAAGAATGTTTTTTTTCACTAGACAAGTCTTTTTAATTCACATCCAGAGGTTTGTCCCTGTATAATACTTCAATATGCAGTGATGTCTTAATGATGCAGAAGATACCGGTTAGTATGTGTAATGGCTTAATCAATCTAATACCTGAATCTGAAAAAATCTTCACAAATGTATAAACTATATGCCATTAAGCCTTTCAAATGTGGATTTGTAAATTCTAGAACCTTCCATGGCAGAAATTACAGGTTCTAAAAACTGGCTCTATTAGTCATATACACTGCATTAGATTTGATGGACTTAAAATAATTAATTTAAAGTAATATATTGTTAGCTACTGTAGGCACTGATGTGTAGAAAGATTTTGATGAAAGCAGTTGGCCATGCTTAGATTTAGCGTTGGCAAAGTTAGGATTTGGTCCAGGTTTTAGAGGCATGATGAAGGCTTTACATACTGAAGCTTTATACAGCTGCAGTAGTAAACAACAGGCAAAAAAGGGCATGGGGTCAAAATACTTTTCTTTATAGCATGCAACACATCGACCCCAACAGCTATAATGAACAAGTTACTTACCTTCAGTAACGATAAATCTGTAAGAAAGATTAGTTAGTGATAGATTCCTTACCTTAGAATTCCCCCCAGGCGTCAGACTGGATCCAGAAAGTTTTTGTCAGCAGTCCCCTGCGCGTCGAAAGGTGGCGTTGTGCGGCTCCGCGTCAGTCGTTGGCGTCGTGGTCGCTGAGATGACGTTGCGGAAGCTACTTAGACGCCGCCCTCGAGACGCTGAAATCAGTTCTGTACACGACTTTCCTCGCCAGGAATGCAGAGCCATGCACGATACTGACCACTGGTGCATTGAAACTAGGGCCCTGAAAGGGATGACCTTAACCCTAGAAATCAGTTCACAGAAAGGGGAGGATGGGTGGGGCGGAAAGGAATCTATCACTAACATGTTTCTTACAGATATATGGTTACCGAAGGTAAGTAACTTGTTCATCTGAAAGAAACACGTAGTGATAGATTCCTTACCTTAGAATAGATACCCCAGCAATACCAACCCCTGCGAACCAAAATCAAACCAGAAAGTCCCGGAGAACAGAACGGCCAAAAAGGCCGTCCCTCCGGACTTGACTGTCCAGGCAATAGTGCTTAGTAAAAGTGTGCAACAAGGCCCACGTAGCTGCCTGACTTGTAAGGGGACACAAAGTCCCAGTGCCGTAGTGGCAGCCGTCACCCTGGTGGAATGGGCGCGCAGCCCCACCGGAGGCTCCTTCTTCGCCAGAGAATAACAGTCTTTTATACACAAGATGACCCATCAGGAGATAGTCCGCTTGTGTACGGCCCAACCTTTCTTGGCGCCTACGTAGCCAACAAAGAGCTGGTCATCCACCCGGAACTGTTGTGTGCGATTCAGGTAAAATGAGAGCGCACGTTTTGGGTCCAGATGGTGGAGCCTCTCTTCCTCTCTGAAAGGATGCGGAGGCGGAAAGAAGGTGGGCAAAGTGATGGTCTGCCCGATATGAAAGGCAGTGACAACCTTTGGTGTTCTGAGCACAACCTTGTCTGGATGGACAGACAGAAAAAAAGGTTTACAAGAAAGAGCCTGGAGCTCACTCACTCTCCTGGTAGAGGTGATGGCAACCAGGAAAACAGTCTTCAAAGTTAGCAGACAAAGAGGACAGTTGTGAAGAGGCTCAAAGGGAGCGCACATTAAATATATGAGAACCAGGTTCAAGTCCCACTGTGGCATTACAAAGGGAATAGGAGGGAAAAGATGAGTAATGCCTTTCAGGAATGTATTTACAACAGGGGACTTAAAAAGAGATGGCTGATCAGGGAGCCTGAGAAAGGCCGAAATAGCAGAAAGGTAGCCCTTGATAGTGTCCAGAGCAAAGCCCTGCTGGGCCAAAGAAAGAAGGAACAGTAGGACTTCTGAAAGAGGAGCAGAAAGGGGATCCACAGCCTTTGCTGTGCACCATGCCACAAATTTGTTCCACCTGCAGGCGTATGAGGAAATATGAATTTTTATGGTCAATCGTGTCCCCTATCTTAGACCCCAACGGCTCCATGTACATGCTACAAGTACATGTATGTTCCCTCCAGTTCCAGCTATGAAGACGCAAATACATGTGCGTCCAACGTTAACATGTCCTCTTTCATATCTGCCATGAATGGGCCGGATATTCCATTCCTAAGTATGATTGGCCACCGACTTTATATGGTACACTTTTCACGTTTTACAGTTCAGGCGAGTAGGCCCTGAATGCTGCCATCGAGCTTTTTCTTGCTTCTGCCTCTGAATGCTCCAGCCTGGACCTGCATCTGTATCCATGAACTTTGTCTTACTTCCTGCGCGGCTAACGGTGCCTAGCCCGGCCTGTTGCCTGCCAAAATTGTATTCAGCCTTCAGGTTATCTGTTCCGCTCCTCAAGAAAATGCATTCCTGTCTAAGTAGCTTAGGTAAACATCCCTCTAGCTGCAGAGCAAAGGGCCCGGCCTTACTGTCTCCATGCAAATAGTTCATGACTCTCGTTACCATGGTAGGCCCATGCCCCCCTCGCATCCCATGTAGACACTTAGACGCTTGTACACGCACTAACAGTCAGTATAGAATAGGATTTGTCCGCGAAAACCTTTCCTTCTAGATAATATAGTTCCTTGAACACAAGATATTAGATATGATTTAGGACTAGGTTGTCCTGACACCCCAGACTTCTGTCTCCTCATGTAGGGCTAAATGTCAAGTTCCCTTCACCCCCTAGTTACACGTCAATCACACGTCATGCGGCTGCGCGCGCATCTCTGCCATGTATTTTTGCTGACTTTGCAGGATTCTCTTATGGATCCACCCATTTGTGTCACCATCATAATGACGTTTTTAGTATACGCCTCTATGCACGCCTATTATTACGCCTTTTTCTATTACGTATGTGTATTCTTATCTGTATTATCAAGCTGTTACGCCTCCTGCATCTGTCTTAATGTAATGCATTTCTTATATATACTTTTACTTGTCAATAATCTATTGCTGATCCCTTCCTGAACCTTCGTGGTGACGGAACTCGATTGCCTGGTTCGAACCATCATTCCTTTGTAAGGAATAAATACCCTATTATACCCTCGAATACCACGGATTCTGCCTCTTATTTTTACTGAGTTATTCGTATTGTATTTTACCGCATAAAAAATAGTACAGGTAAATTAAATTTACCACATAAATTGGCGCCCGAATAGGGACACCTCTCACACCCCACGCGCCGGAGGTGCGTTGCAGACCCGGTCTCCTGCCACAGCCGGACGGACAATTACGCGTACCCGCAGGATTTCCTGTATCTCCCTCAGGCCAACGGGGGCGACTGAGGCTGCGATCAACACCCAGACGAGGCGGTGAGGAGTGCGGAGAATCCCGACCAGAGCCTAGCTGAGAGAGCAAGATCCGAGGTATACAGAGGCCCACCAGATTCCGAAGTTCCGAAGTATCTAAGTCACGAGTCGAGTCCAGTCCAGTTTGGTCTAGTCCAGTCCAGACTTCCGAGGCCTTCCGTTCCGTGCTTCCCGGTGAGTACCGTTGCTGGGGACGCATCAAGACGTGCGCATTAGTTTGTGCCGGTCAAGACGGGTCTGGGTACACAGACCTGGTCTGCACTGTTTTAGCAGTGTATCTGTACTGTTTAGCAGTACATACAGTATATTTAGTATTATGCAGGTAACTAGTTTTATTCTAATAATTATTGTTCGTTCTAAAATATTTTAATATGTTTTAAATGTCGTGGTATGAGTGATTGTTCGATCTTCATTATTGTGTTTATTGTAATTATTGTGTTCAAAAACCAAGTAAGAATTAAGTAACAAGGTTCAAGATGCCGTTATTTTCGAAATTAAGACAGATAAAAACTAGAAAAGGGATACTCGAGGAAGCTGTTCCTATCCCACCTAGGGACACTCCAGGGTACTTTATGTACCATAAACATGGCCTAGATGCCGTATTATATCTTGATCTATGGGTGGACTACACCAAGGATTTAGCAGAGAGTCAGAGATGGCCCGCTGCCGGAACATGGGATGCAGATTGCATCATGAGAATAGAAGAAGCATTATGGAAAAAGAAAGCCAGACAGTCACAGAAAGATGCCATTGAACTATGGCGTAAAGAATCGCATAGGCGCACAGAAAAAGCGCTCAGAAAGGAAGAGAAAAGTAGGGAAGATTCAGAAAAGGCCCGAGAAAACATATTAATTGACGAAGGTACCCGAGTAAAATCAGAACAAGTAGACAGACAACGAAACACTCTTATGAATGGTATGTATCCTCTTCTGGCCGAAGGTTTACCTAAGGCCACTCCGGAAATTCCGAAAGATCTGCCACCTCCATTACTCCCGATTAAAGTACATCCCAAGACCGCAAAAGATATTTTCCTCTCTTCCTATTTAGACGATGTAGCTCCGAATATGTTAATGTTCCACCACACACACCACCTGTCGATGGTGCTCAACCCCAAGATCATCCGCCCTCAACTCCGCAACAACAAACTCCTCCTCACATTCCAACAGTTTCATCTGTTTCTACCACTTTTCCTACATCTACTGTCTCTACCTTACATTCAACGAATCCTTTCGCGCCCAGCACCTCAGAAGGTGCAACAGGAGGTGCGACAGAGATTTTTTCCACGCCACCGCAAGGAAATAAATTGTCCTTTAGAGATTTAGCACACCAACGTACACCTCAAACAGCAAGATCCGATATGTTTAAGGAACATCTTGTGGATTGTAGATATGATCCAGTGCCCGGTAAAAATGACAGAATGCTGCTGTCATCACTACGTATACGACGAGCGTCCACATATTTAATGACACTACCAGGAATGGTTGCTCATCTGGACAATATATATCACTTTGTCCAATCAGGGCAAGGCCCTGAAAGTATTGACAAGGCCATGGAATACCAGAAAGTAGATATACAGAAACTACTGTTAAGTTTCCTCATAAACTGCTTGATCAGAAACAGAGATAGGCCTGAGGTAGATCAGGATGAAATGCAAGTGCTTACCAGATGGGGTCAGAATATATCAGAAGGGAAACATGATAAACAGAAGTGTATAGTAGCTATGTGCCGAAAGATCAGAAAAGAAATAGAACGAATACATGAAAACAGATTAGAGGCAGACAAAACTGAATCAGAGGGGGAGGAGGAGGAAGAATCAGAAATGCCCACGGGACAATTAGAAACGATAGCTTATGTAGGCAGGGGAAGATCTTGTAACAATACCAGACACTTCAATGATCCAATGCGTCCGATACGTCCAGAATGTAGCAGACATTTTCAAGCCCCTATGTTAAATGCAAGGTCCCCTGAACACCTATTCCAGGCTGCTGATAAATTACTCCGAGACCGAAGGGGGTATCATATGCTCGATTCTATGGATGAACAAGAATTAGCCAGGTCAGCAGTACAATGGGCTGACAGTTCTGAAAAATATAGTGATGATGCGCTAGCACACACGTTTCTGAATCTTACCCCAGACGAACAGCGTTTAGCTGGTATATACATGATACAACACCTCCTTATATTGTATAGAAGCCAACACTCCGATCCTGGTCCCCTACCTGATATACTGATAGAATTACTCACGAATAAATGGAGAGGTTCAGGTACTGATTTAATTAAAGAAATTCTAGAATATCGACATCAGTACATTGTCTTCGTATGCCCAGAACATGTTTCAGTTCCCACCGTGGAAAGAAAAACGTATCACATAGACAGACAGAACCCCTTACGCGAAGTACACCCAGTCAGAAATGATGACAATACGTTTAGACGCGTGTTTGTGTACACGCCCATAACTAAAATAGAATTATTAGAAATGAAAAAATTAGTGCCCAGCCATGACAAAGATCCAGCAGGTTTTCACCGTGAACTAAAGGACATGTTACTCATGGGTGATTATACCTATCCTGACATTATGAAAATATTGAAAGTATTATTGCCTGCCGGTATTTATGAGAAACTCAAGGAAAAAGAATGGGAGGTGGGAGACCAAAAGATTGACTGGACCGCATTGGAAACTGAAGAAAATAGCAGAACTGCAGGCGTAGGGCTTGGGGCCAAAACAAAAGCATTGCCAGGGCTATTGGTACAAGTATTGCCACGTTTATTAACTACGAAAAAGGAAGATTGGGGAGCAATCTCAGCTTGTAAACAGAAACCCGATGAAGACACTAGTGATTTTTATTCCCGATTTGAAAAATGCTTTGGTATTAATAGCGGCCTGAAAGCAAATAGTGAGTCATATCCACATCTTTTTGTAACAAAACTAGTCGAGAATTCCCTGCCGCAAGTTAAAAACAGAGTATTGAAAGTTGAGAGCACTTGGCAAGCTAACACTCCTTCACAAATGTTGCAAATGTTACAGTATCACCAGAATAGAATTAGAGAAGAACAAGAACACGAAACAAGACGTATGAAAGACACGAAAAGGAAAATGCTTGTCGCTCAGTCAGTTCCAGCTGACGGTCAAAAAAAGGGTACGGCAAGTAACTCAGCGGTTCCCGTTAAAGGGACATGCAACTATTGTAAACAGCCAGGTCATCATGTAAACGATTGTGCAGTTCTAAAACATAATATCTCCACGGGTAGAACCAAGGAGAGACCACGTCCGTCTAGACAGGATCAGATCCAACAACAAGTACCTCAGAATATACAGCCTATGCAAGCTGCACAACAGACCGTACCACAACAACAACAACAGCCACAGCCTATTGCTGCGACACAAAACACGACACAACAGATGTACCAGAATGCACAAAATGACTATCCAGAGTACCAGCGCTACACATGAAATAGCCTAGAGAGGGAAGTTGGCTTACCCCTTATTGAGGTTCCTGTAGACCAAGAGGGTCCCTATGTACAGAGTCAAGTATTAGGGAAAGACAGAAAGTTTCTACTCGATACAGGGGCAAGCAGAACAACTATAAGTCACGACGAAGTCCCAGGGGCACCCCTCTCAGGCTCACAAAATATTTCCCTTGGTTTTTCAGGAAAGCCCACTATTAACGAAGTATCACAACCACTTGCATTCACAGTCGGTCCATTAACACGGACTACAGATCTATTGCTTACGAAATCATGCCCAGAAAACTTGTTAGGTATAAAAACATTGAAAGCTCTAGGAGCTATAATATGCTGTTCTCCGGACGGAGTACGACTATTTTTGCGTGACTTTAAAGGTCACTACGTGTCTAGAGACATGGATCACCGGTTACAGAATCTACCTGCACATTTATGGGCGCAAGGCCCCACTGATGTAGGTTGTATGCACATTACAGCATATCGAGTCACACTCAAAACAGGAGTGGTACTACCACGAATGCGACAATACAAGTTACCGCCAGATGCTGTAGTGGCTTTACTGCAAATCATTGACGAGCTCATTGCACAAGGAGTGGTTGTAGAAACCGACTCCAATATATGTAATTCTCCGATTATTCCGATTCTTAAACGAACTGATCCAAAAGCACCCCCAGTATATCGATTAGTTATTGATCTGCGCGAATTAAATAAATGTATTGTACCACAATATCCCGTGGTCCCAGATATCTCTTCATTACTGACAGCTATTGACTCAGAGGCAACGTTCTTTACTGTAATTGACCTCAAGAACGCCTTCTTCAGCGTCCCAATAGATCCGGAAAGTCAATATTTGTTCGGATTCAGTTTAAACGGACGTAGTTTTAAATTCGCACGCGCACCTCAAGGATTTACAGAAAGTCCTAGCATCTACAGCCAAGCACTGAAAAGACAACTCGACAGTATCCACATGCCTGCTAACACTGCACTGCTTCAGTATGTCGATGATCTGCTGATCACTGCCCGAAGCGAACCCGAATGTGAAAAAGCATCACTGACGGTTTTACATTTCCTAGCCGACAAGGGGCACAAGGTGTCCCCTTCGAAGCTGCAATTTTGTGCCCAGCAAGTTGTGTACCTAGGGCACTTGCTGTCCAAATGGGGGAGACAGCTCACACCTGATCGTATCCAGTTAATTGTAAACATGCCACCACCCAAGACACAAAAGGAGGTACGGGCCTTCATAGGCCTCACTTCGTACTGCAGGCAGTGGATCCCCCAATATGCATTTTTAGCTAAACCACTCATTCAGTTGACAACCCAGGAGGCAGCGACATCGACTGTCCTCCCTTGGACTCCAGAACATACACAAGCTTTTGAAGACTTAAAGAAAGCTTTATGCCAAGCACCTGTTTTAGCGACACCATGTTACAGTAAGCCTTTTACACTCTTTGTTACAGAACGTGAAGGTACTGCTCTGTCAGTACTCACGCAGGAACAAGCAGGATCACACAAGCCATGTGCTTACTTTTCTAGCACATTAGATCCCGTAGCTCAGGCTCTTCCTGCGTGTCTGAAATCAGTTGCAGCGACAGCTCTAGCGATCAGACAAAGCGATGCCATAGTATTAGGACATCAATTGACAGTACAAGTACCACACGCAGTAGAGGTTCTCTTGAACCGGACACAGACACAACACTTGACTATAGCACGACTGACTGGTTACGAATTGACATTGTTTCAGCCACACATAGAAATCAAACGTTGTAGTACATTAAATCCTGCCACACTTTTGCCATTAAATGGAACAGACCCACTGGCACATGATTGTATTGAAGTCATTACTATTACGACGAAACCCAGACAAGACTTGACAGATGTCCCATTACCAGATCCAGACCTGACACTTTATGTAGATGGTTCATGTATGAGAACAAGTACAGGAAAGTTAGTGGCCGCCTATGCAGTCACGACAGACACCGAAGTCATTGAAACAAATTGTATCGACACATTATCAGCTCAAGCAGCAGAGCTTATCGCTCTGACACAAGCCTGTATTCAAGCCAAAAATAAGAAAGTCAACATATACACAGATTCACGTTATGCATTCGGAGTCGTCCACGACTTCGGAGTCCTTTGGCGAGAGAGAGGTTATTTAACTTCTCACGGTGCCAACATTCAACACGGTCCCCTCATTCAAGCTCTATTAGATGCAATACATCTACCTACTTCAATATCTATCATGAAGTGCAAAGCCCATACGAAAGTGACTGACATTATTTCTCAGGGTAACGACCTAGCTGACAGAACAGCTAAACAGACTGCTCAGAATCAGACTCATATAACTGACACGACAAAGACAATAGTTCCGACGCCGACACACTGCATGACAGTTAAGGATCCCGCCCTTGATGTAATTGACATACAGACACATGCCACACCAGAGGAAATAAAGAAATGGACCGAATTAGGAGGGATCCAGACAGATCAGGGATGGATGACGAAGGGAAAATCTATATGGTTTCTCCCCGACTCAATGGTTCAAGTTATCATTAACACAATACATAGTCCAGCACATCTAGGAGAAAAAGCCATGTTAGACAGTATTCAACACATTTGGTTCAACAAACACTTACGAGCTGCAGCCAAACAGAAAGTCCGAACCTGTATGATTTGTTGTCAGTTCAATCCAGGTAAAGGCGTACCTGTAGAACAGGGTGGATTCCAACCTCCCGATCACCCTTTTGAAGTCCTCCAGATGGATTATATCCAGATGGAACGATGTCGAGGATTCAAATATGTCCTCGTAGTTGTATGCGCTCTTTCCCGTTGGACAGAGGCGTATCCCGTCTCAGATTACACTGCCCCGACTACTGCCAAACAATTAGTTCGTGAATTCTTCCCACGGTATGGTTTGCCCCGTATCGTGTATTCAGATAATGGCCAGCCGTTCTCATCCGAGCTAATGAAACACGTTTCACTTCTGTTAGGCTATCAATGGAAATTCCACTGTGTCCGACATCCCGAGGCAGCAGGTCTCGTGGAACGCCATAATCAAACTCTGAAAATTAGACTGTCCAAAATCTGTAGAGAAAAAGGTGTCGACTGGATAGTAGCCTTACCAGTTGCGCTCTTTTACATGAGAATGGTAGCACATTCTCGAACAGGGCTATCCCCGTATGAGGTGATCTTCGGTAGGCCACCAAATATGTGGGGGACGCCTATACCTCGTAAAATCACTGATGTTGATTGTAATATGCTGACAGATTACCTGGCTTCCTTGATGTCTGCACTACAATCTTGTCGTTCACAGGTAGCTGCAGCTTTTCCCGATAACACTGAGGTGAAGCCTCATGAAGTGGTTCCAGGTGACCTGGTGCTTGTGAGAAACTTCGACAGGAGGAGTCCGTTGGAGCCTCGCTGGCAACAACCGAAACTCGTTTTACTGACCACGAGGACAGCCGTGAAGATAGAGGGCCGCAAAGGGTGGCTGCACTCGAGCCATATCAAGAAATTTCATGGACTACCATCGGATTTAAACGTTCAGCCCTGCATTCCCTCACAGACTGACTCAAAACTCCCCCTGGTTGAAAAGACTGAGCGTGAGAATTATAAACTGAAACTAAGGTCTAGCAAGTCAGACAATTTGATTGTTTAAGTCCTCTCCAAGGTGAATCGGTTGAATTTGTCTCTGACATGTATCCTCTAGACCGAAATAGAGAGAGAAATAGACAGAAACAGCTCAAGAAACATGCGTACTGTAAATCACTTCGTAGTCACTGTATAGTGACATTATTAATTATGTTTTTTCTAAGTCTTCTGATCATTGTCGCAAGTATACTGTTACATATGTACTATCCTATTTACAAGCGTATTTTCAATGCTACAGCCGAACATTCTTTTAGTGAACTACCTCCACATGAGTTGTCCTATAGATTTGCGCTGCGCAACAACACATTCATTAGTATGTTACATCATTCCCATCAGACCAGCAACGCTACAAATTGTTGGATATGTGGCCGACTCCCTCCCTATCAGAAATACAAGGGAGTTCTGCCTCTCTTTCCATATCCGTTCACACACAATGGTTCCTGTGGAGCATGGTTTAGTTTGATTAACTCTTTAGATTCAAACACTGTAGTTTACCAGAGCAACTGGGTATGGGGAAACCTGAACTTAGTTTTGCTTAAAGCCTGTTATCCTAACAAGGAGGGACTTCCCAAAAGAACAGGAACTGACCTAGAAAATGAAGTATATGGATTAGGTAATTTTACACTTAACCTCATGATTCTAAATGTTGAATCTGAAGCTACACTAGTCTTGCCTGCTATGTCCGTATTACCAGTCAAAGGTGAATTATGTGTGAGAAAGAATGGTTCAGTACACCTGGGTCATAGTAAATGTACTACCGTGATCGAATTCAGTGATAAAGGCAAGTCTACATTTAGAGCTTCCCGTCACTCCTACTTCATCTGTGGCCACACCGCATATATACGCCTACCCCTAGATTGGGATGGTACCTGTTACATTGCATTCCTTCTGCCACCTGTTTTCCTAGCCCCTCCTGATTATCATAGAAATACCAATCTAGTACACCATAGACCCCAGAGAGATACCCCGATTGTTGACTACACCGAAACAGCCTGGGAACAATATACAGACTTCAATAAAGGTCTCTTCCCTTACATAGGTGTTGTCTCCAACAGTAAATTGATACGTAGATTAACTAGAACCCTTGAAGCAGTAGTGAATGAAACTACCTCTGCCCTAGGCAACTTAACAGAGGAGCAGTCTGCGATGCGGATTGTTGTTCTCCAAAATCGTCTTGTCCTTGACGTCATCCTAGCAGATAGGGGCGGAGCTTGTAGGGTCATCGGATCAAGTTGCTGTGTTTTCATCCCAGAAAACGCGCCATCCGTATATAAAGCCATAACTCGTCTTCACAAGATTGCAAACCAGATACATCAGAATGCGGGCACCTGGACATGGTCCGGTTGGTTCTGGAGCGTGTTGTCAGCCTGGGGATGGAAAGTCCTATCCTTCCTAGGTATTGGCCTTCTCATAGTATTCAGTTGCTGCCTATGTCTACAATGTGGACCAGCGATTTGTGGCCTGTGTGCCACATCGTGTATTCCACGTTCAAGTTTTCATTCAAGATCCCGGAAGAAGAAAGAAGAACAAATGATGTTACATGAACAGATTGATGGATTCCTGAAGATCGATATTTCATGAGGGTCCGTAGGGGACAAGGAGGGAATGAGGAAATATGAATTTTTATGGTCAATCGTGTCCCCTATCTTAGACCCCAACGGCTCCATGTACATGCTACAAGTACATGTATGTTCCCTCCAGTTCCAGCTATAAAGACGCAAATACATGTGCGTCCAACGTTAACATGTCCTCTTTCATATCTGCCATGAATGGGCCGGATATTCCATTCCTAAGTATGATTGGCCACCGACTTTATATGGTACACTTTTCACGTTTTACAGTTCAGGCGAGTAGGCCCTGAATGCTGCCATCGAGCTTTTTCTTGCTTCTGCCTCTGAATGCTCCAGCCTGGACCTGCATCTGTATCCATGAACTTTGTCTTACTTCCTGCGCGGCTAACGGTGCCTAGCCCGGCCTGTTGCCTGCCAAAATTGTATTCAGCCTTCAGGTTATCTGTTCCGCTCCTCAAGAAAATGCATTCCTGTCTAAGTAGCTTAGGTAAACATCCCTCTAGCTGCAGAGCAAAGGGCCCGGCCTTACTGTCTCCATGCAAGTAGTTCATGACTCTCGTTACCATGGTAGGCCCATGCCCCCCTCGCATCCCATGTAGACACTTAGACGCTTGTACACGCACTAACAGTCAGTATAGAATAGGATTTGTCCGCGAAAACCTTTCCTTCTAGATAATATAGTTCCTTGAACACAAGATATTAGATATGATTTAGGACTAGGTTGTCCTGACACCCCAGACTTCTGTCTCCTCATGTAGGGCTAAATGTCAAGTTCCCTTCACCCCCTAGTTACACGTCAATCACACGTCATGCGGCTGCGCGCGCATCTCTGCCATGTATTTTTGCTGACTTTGCAGGATTCTCTTATGGATCCACCCATTTGTGTCACCATCATAATGACGTTTTTAGTATACGCCTCTATGCACGCCTATTATTACGCCTTTTTCTATTACGTATGTGTATTCTTATCTGTATTATCAAGCTGTTACGCCTCCAGCATCTGTCTTAATGTAATGCATTTCTTATATATACTATTACTTGTCAATAATCTATTGCTGATCCCTTCCTGAACCTTCGTGGTGACGGAACTCGATTGCCTGGTTCGAACCATCATTCCTTTGTAAGGAATAAATACCCTATTATACCCTCGAATACCACGGATTCTGCCTCTTATTTTTACTGAGTTATTCGTATTGTATTTTACCGCATAAAAAATAGTACAGGTAAATTAAATTTACCACACGTATACCAACTTAGTGGAGGGACGCCTGGCTACCAGAATCAACTGCCGCCGCTCATACTCCACGCAAAGAGGTGGTGACTGGACAGGTTCGGCTGGAGGACCGTCCCCTGCAGCTGCGACAGAAGATCCTCCCGAAGAGGCAGTCGGATCAGGGGATCAATGGTCATACTGAGTAGCTCGGGACACCAAACTCTTTGAGCCCAGTCCGGAGCCACAAGAATGACTTGGGCCCGGCCGCGCCTGATCTTCTTCAGCACTCTGGGCAGAAGTGGTATAGGCGGAAAGGCGTACAACAGACTGCAACTCCACTTGCGACGAAAAGGTCGCCTAGCGAGCGCCGCCCTGGAAATTTCAACGAGCAGAACTGCTGACATTGCGCGTTCTCTTCAGTGGCGAATAGATCTAACCAAGGCTCTCCCCACTGCTGAAAGAGACCTTGCGCCACGTCCGAGTTAAGAAGCCATTCATGATCCATCATGCACCTGCGGCTGAGTTTGTCCGCCCTGGCGTTCAGTGAACGTGCCAGGTGTTGAACCATCAGGGAAATGTCCTGATTTTCCAGCCATGTCCAGAGGCGTAGAGCCTCCTGACATAGGGTCCACGACCTCACCCGCCCTGTTTGTTGCAGTACCACATGGTGGTGGTGTTGCCTGTGAATACCTGCACTACTCTCCTCTTGACAGAGGGAAGGAATGCCTTCAGTGCAAGTCAGATCGCTCGAAGCTCCAGAAGGTTGATATGGAGCCTGGACTCCGTCGGGAACCAGAGGCTTCTGATCTCCGCCTCTCCCACTGTGTGCTCCGGTTGGGGAAGGGATCTGCCATTGACCCAATGCCGGTTAGTGAGCCACCACTGCAGCTGTTGTGCAGTGCCCTCCGAGATCTGGACGTAATCGGACAGGTTCCCCTGATGCTGCGCCCACTGAAACTTCAGGTCCCACTGCAGAGCCCGCATATGCCATCTGGCATGAGTGACCAGCAGGATGCAGCCTCAGGGTCATCCTGACCGAAACCCAGGATAGAGGCTGAAAGAACGGAATCATAGCCTGAATATCCTGGACTCGCTGTTCGGGAGGATAGGCCCGAAAGTGCATCGTATCCAGAACCGCTCGAATGAAGAGGAGCTTCTGAGAGGGAATCAGGTGCGACTACGGCACATTGATAGAGAACCCCAGCTAATGCAGATCGGCCGTAGTCTGGAGGAGGGAGACGACTGTCCGGGGCGAGCCCGACTTCAACAGCCAGTCGCCGAGATAGGGGAAGACTGGAACCCCTGATCTGCGCAGATGAGCTGCTACCACCGCCACCACTTTCGTGAACACCCGAGGGGGCGCTGGTAAGGCCAAAGGGGAGAACGGTAAACTGAAATTGCTCATGGCCTACTGTGAACCGCAGGTAACGCCTGTGGGCCGGCAGGACGGGAATGAGGAAATATGTATCCTGCAGATTCAACGGTACCATCCAGTCTCCAGGATCGAGGGCAGACAAGACCTGAGCCAGAGTCAACATCTTGAACGTCTCCTTCCGGAGTAAGCGATTGACGTCCCTGAGGTCTAAGATAGGACGCAGGCCCTTGTCTTTCTTTGGCACCAGAAAGTAGTGGGAATAACAACCACGTACTACTTCTGGCACAGGAACGCGCTCGATGGCCCCCTTCGCCAAGAGGGCCGCGACTTCCTGTTGAAGAAGGGCCAAGTGATCATTCCACATGCGGTGGTACTGGGGTGGTATGGCTGGAGGGGTAGTCCTGAAGGGGAGGGAGTAGCCCCTTCGGACTATTTGTAAAACCCACCTGTCCAAAGTGATGGTGCGCGAGTGGGGGAGGTGATGGTGAATCCTGATGCCCTGATGTTTGATGGGCCTGAAAAACCGGACTAGGAAGGTTTGGAGGCAGTGGTAGCCGGGGTGGAGGTGGACTGACCCCCCCCCCGCTGGCCCCCTGACCCGCCTCAGCAGGTCCCACGTCCGCGCTGAGACTGTTGCTGCGCAGGCCTGTGGCTCAGAAGCGAACGTGTTGGGCGCCCCTTCCATGGGCACGAAAGGAGCGAAAAGCAGAAGGGGGAGGAGGGCGCGTGGCCGTAGCCCGCGAGTCCTTAAAGCGCTCCAACGCGCTATCTGCTTTGTTGCCAAAAAGGCAAATGCCATCAAAGGGCATGTCCATCAGGGTGTTCTGGTCATCCCCAGAGAAAACAGTAGTCCTCAGCCAGACGTGGCGACGTAGTGCCACTGTCGTGGAAATCGCCCTGCCCAGCCAGTCGGCGGTGTCAAGGCCACATCGAATCGTGAACTTTGCTGCATTTCTCCCTTCAGCAATAGCTTGAAAGAGCACTGTCCGAGCCTCCTCCAGACACTGAGGCAGCACTTGCGCCACCGTATCCCAAACAGAGTGGGAATACCGGCCCAAGAGGCATGCGATGTTCACAGACCGCAGCCATGAACTGGCGGAAGAAAAAAATCTTCTTACTGAACTGCTCCAGTTTCTTGGATTCCCTGTACGAGGGTGCGGAAGGGAATGCACTTTGGGATGCAGAGGCTTGGACAACCAAGCTCTCAGGGGTGGGGTGTTAGGAAAGGAAAATTGGGTCGCCCGGGGATGGGCGATGACATCGTGCCACATTCCTATCCACAGGAGCCCCTGTGTTGGGCCTGGACCCGGTGCCCAAAAGCACGTCTGAAAGTGCATCACTAAAAAGCAGCATTGGCTTCGCTGAGGTAGCCGCCGGCTGAAGCACTTCTGTCAGGAGCTTAGTCCTGACGGCCACTGTAGGGAGTTCGAGGTGGAGAGCCTCGGCTGCCCTACGCAACACCACTGCATAACTCGCACCCTCCTCTGTAGCCATGGTAGGAGGAGTTAGCATGCCAAGGTCAGGAGAGGTATCTAGACCACTGGTATCGTCCAGCTCCTCTGCCCAGTCCAAGTCAAACTCACATTGTGCTGTGAGAGGGTCCTCAGACCCCTCTCAGTCCTCCCCTTCCTCCGAAGGCTGATGAACAGGCCGAAAATAAGGAGGCAGGACATAGGGGTAGAAAGGCCCCATCGGTGTCAGAATCGGCGGTGAGCGATGCCGCTCCGGCGCCGTGTCCACATCAGGGCTGAAACCGGGGACGTCGCCGTCCGGAGGCACGGGCGATGTCAGAAGTAGTGCCGGTGGGGTCGACGTCGGTGGAGGTGTCACAAGGTCAACCGGCGTCGACCGGGATCCAGGCCTGGATCCATGGGGGCCCTGCGGCGCCGAGGCAGGAGCCGACAGCGAGGCCGGAGCCGCCGACAGTAAACGGCGAGGACCCCCAGTCGGTCCTGCGGGGCCCGAAGGCGCGCCAGCGGGGCCCGACGGCCCAAAGAGGTGGGCCATGGCTGACAGAAATTCCTGCAGCTGGGTTGGAGCCGCCGACGGACCCAGGAAGGGCTAGTAGGCCGACGGCGACTGCCTAGGCTCCGCCGGAGCTGTGAGGGAGGCACTACCTGCACCCTCAGCCGCGACGGGAGAGGGGAAGTCGGAGAACGATGACACTTCTTTGACTTCTAGTGATGCTTCGTCTTACCTGACCCGGAGTGCGAAGACTTCGATCCTGACGAACAATGGTGGTGGCTCCACGACCGGTCCCTCCACCTCCCACGGGACCATGAGCGGCGCGGAGCCGGCTGCCGGGCTTTGATCCCAGTGAGCAGACACGGTCCGAGATTCGTCTGTGTTTGAGGCTCAGAGCCGCAAGGGGGGCTGCAGCTGGAGCGGGGTCTCACCCCCAAAACCAGAATCTGTGAGCGCCCTTCACTCGGACCCTTGGCGAGGCCCGCCGCCTGGACACTCTAAACATCCCCTGAAAGAGAGATTGTTGGTGGAGGCAGGCAATCCCCGCCTGATTGCGTGGAACGCTACCTGGACCCGGGGCAAGGACTGCAGCCCCCAGCCTGCACCGGAGCCTGCACACCTGCCGCGAGTGAGGGGAAGCGATGCCATCGCGCTTATAATCGCTGCCTCTCCCACTGCGGCGCGGGACAGCACCCGGGACGAAGCCCGGTCTAAGGGCGGGCCTGTCTGTGCCTGTCCGGGACTGTGCGGGACTGGACTGGACCACCCCCCCCCTGAAAACTGGCACTGAACTACCGTTTGATTAGGCTGTGTTAATTAACCACTGGGTTTGACAGAGGGAGTGGATATTGGCACTCTATTACTGTCTAAAACACTTCTGTATAGATGGTGGCTTATTGCCCTAACGCTAAGTATTAGCAGTTTTTAGAAGTAGTATAGAGTTGTGCCATAAGAATGGGCAAAAATAACCCCTCTAATGCTCGACCTATGACAAGGTTAAATTCCAACCGAGCTGCTTTAAATATTCACCCTACCGCCATCGATAAAATGCTCCAACAAGCTATTGGCGCGGTATCGAGCGCCATTGAAAGCACAGAGAGGCACCTTTCGCTCACTCCTCTGCTGCCAACTGTTCCACTGACCCAAGAGCTAGAGGGTTCTCCTACTTTTAATGCTCTCATTGTTGTGACTGAACCCCTTGACACTGAGTTGCCATGTGTGCAACTCTTATCTAACGAAGTTCTAACCACAACTCCTGTAATTGACAAAGGAGCTAAAATTAAAACAAGTAAGAAAAAGGGTAGTTTAAGACAGACAAAATCAAAGCGAGGTAAGCCAGTAAAAACGATTACTGAAATAGGGAACGAGGGATCCGTGATAACACAGGAGGGTACTGATACTGATTATCGATCGCAGACTGCCCCAGGTTGGGCACGCAACCTGGTGGCAGACCTTCAATCGCATTTTGAAAACTTTATCAATTTACAATATAAGACTGTGCTTAGTCGGATTGACAAGGTCGTCACCATGTTGAATGCAGAGGGGGGTAGCTTGGGAGGGAATTCACATCTAGCATCAAATGATAAAAACATCCCTATCGATCCCGTCAATCCCGCTAGTCAAGACAGAAACCCTATTTTACCAGGCCGAGCACTTTTAAATAGTCTGCTGGTTGTAGGGACAATCTCTGAAGTTCCTTTTAATTTTCAACTCAATACAATGGCTAGTATGTCGACAGAGCGCCCTAATAACAATGGCAAGGTCATCGCCTCAAAGTATGTCGCAAACTCTTCGGGTGCAAAATTAAAGCAGCACCAATTCTCAACAGCCATTCACGGCACAGCAACCACACCCTACCTTGATGAACCAAATCGACATCTACCCTGTCTAAACCTGCCACCAGCAGCATCCCCATATGTAATTGTCCTAGCCGGGGTGCCAGTGCTAAAATCAGACTGCTCAGAAACTTTCTTAGAACTTAAAAACAAGATCACTTTCTGGAACAGAAACAGACCACTAAATAAACCTGCGAAAGGAGAAATACTATTTGCTCGTAGAGTTAGCTGGCTTGGACAGAGGCGTAAAGACCTTGAGGGGGATTGTGTGGTGATCAATTTCAGGGATCGAGGTGTGGTTAACCACATACTCGAGTGGGGTCCTGGTAGTACACCAGGTACCATACAGTCACTACCATTGGGTTATTTTTACCCGCCTGGTATAATGTCTTCTAGGGGAGGGCCAGAGTATCTTGCGACGGATTCTTGTACAACTAGAGGATATGGACTCTGCCAACCCTCTTTTGGAGCAGATGTCGGAATCTATAATATTCCTGTTAATAATAGATTTAGCTCACTTGAGCACGTAGATTGACTAGATTCTCAAATGACAACACAGGTAGAGACCAAACCAAGGATCCTCGATACATACTCGGAGGTGACGGGGACTGTATACGTGGATACAAATGCTGGTAGACACACAGAGGGGGAGGTTTTGAGCACTTTTACTACTTCACAATTATCCCTCGGCAATATTGAAAAAACTAAGGATTCTCCCACTCAATTAAACCAGACCACGAGTCTCCCCCCAGCCTCTAATACTTTACCTGCGGAACAATGTAATACTAAGATTATTTCCTGGAGCACCGCAGGTATCGGCACAAAGCTGGAGATTCCTGAGTGGAGGCAATATATAGACACATTTGATCTCTGTCTATTCCAGGAGACTTGGGCCCTGAAAGCCCCCCACAGAGTAGGATTCGCCACATTCTTTAATGCCGCAAATCAGGGGGCGAGGGGGAGACCTTACGGGGGCCTCTGTATTTGGGTGGGCACTCATTTGGGATGCTCTGTCAATGTCATTGATACACAATCTCCAGATATTTTGTGTATTCTCCTCTCCTTTGTGGACGGCCTTAAGATAGCTGTCATTAATGTGTATTCTTGTCCAGCACCTTCCTCTCAGATATCGAATATACTAAACCTGCTTGATACCCTCCTCTCTTCTCTCAATGACACAACACACAAAATAATTGGGGGGGACTTTAATTGCCACTATGAACCACTGGATGGTGTTGACTCTATCACCCAGGACGAAGATTCGGCATGGTCCATCCCTGAATGTAATATGTATCCTACTCGGGGGTGGACCCAGTTAGCGCTGCAGCTCTATAAACTTACTGTCTTCCACTCACTTAGAGCATGCAACGGTCGACTACCTTTGGATAATCCCGGCAATTTCACCTACAATAAGATGGGAAGTAACACCACTATTAATTATATTATGGTCAATGTTGAATTCTGGAGCAGTATAAAAAACTTTAGAGTTAGCCCTAGATTTGCCAGTGACCACAATTCATTGGTTCTTGAATTATTGCCCTTCCTAGGTTGTTGTAATAAATCTTCGTATGATGAGTCTTCTCCCCATTCAAATTTGATTGCTGCTAATGGAGGAAGAAGAGTTAGGTGGAATCGGTTTATTCAGGCAGAGGACAAGGTTGCCGCATTATATCAGTATGCCGCCCCTCTCTTAGAAAACGCTTTTAGTCTATCAGACGAAAATTATAGCCAGGCTTACTTATCCTCCCTACAGAACATTCATTATGATTTATGTGCTAAATTAGCGGATTTCTTCTATACCTCCACTAATACCAAAGTACGGGCTCGGAGTAATAGCCAATGGTATACTAGATCATGTCATTTAGCCAAACGCGCTCTACTTGAAGAGATAAAAGGTGGAGCTCCTCTGGGAACTAGATTAGCCAGGGCTCACTATAAGAAAACTATTGCCCAGGCCAAACAAGATTGGGAGGAGGTTAGATGGGAGAATATCAAATCTGCCTTGGATAATCGTGACTTGAAGGCATTTTGGAATCTAGTTAAATCTGGTAAGGCTGAGGGAAGTGCAGCCCTTGAGCCCAACTTGAGTGAAGCTGTTTGGAGTCTGCACTTTAAAACACAGAAACTTCCCCTACTGATTCCATATTTGCCCCTGAAGTTTTAAGCAGTGTATCTGACCTTTGTAGTATAAATACTAGTACTCCCTTATGTAATATGAAAGAAGTCCTGATGGTGTTGGATGCTTTGATGCCTGAAAAAGCCCCGGGTTTGGACAGAATCCCTGGAGACCTGTACCGCAGCAAACAAAAGGTTTTGGCCCCCTATTTATGGGTGCTCTTTAACGCTCTTTTACAGGGCATGGAGTTACCGCAAACTTGGTTGGGTGTAGAAATTGTACCAATGTTTAAAAAGGGGTCCCCATTGGACCCTGCAAACTATCGTCCAATCAGCCTAATAGATGTTTCCCAGAAACTATATGCACGTTTCCTACTCGTGAGACTGCAGTCCTGGCTGGAAGAACATAAGGTTACCACTCCTTTGCAAGCTGGATTCCGGTCAAAGGTTTCTATTATCGACCAGGTATTTAGACTGCAATTGATATATTGGAAGACAGTCATTATGGAGGGGGGCAGTTTGTAAGTCACTTTTGTCTACTTAAAATCAGCTTTCGACATGGTCCCGTGCCCCAGGCTTTGGGGCATACTGAGAGATATGGGTGTCCCACCTTACTTATGCCATCAAATTGAACGCTTGCATCAGAATACATATGCAAGGGTACGTTTTGGGAAAAAAGGGGAATTAACAGCCCCCTTTTTTGTGGAAAAGGGGGTAAGGCAGGGCTGTGTCCTGGCCCCAACCCTCTTTTCCCTTTTTCTTAGTGGCTTGATTGATGATTGATTGGCCACAAAAGATCTTGATTCCCTCAGGTTGGCTAATCGAAAGATTCCAGCCCTGATGTTTGCGGACGATACTCTCTTACTCTCCAAGTCCCCTATGGGTCTGCAAAGGACATTGAGCGAGTTTTGCCAATTTTGTAAAAATAGAAACCTCGAGATTAATCTCTCGAAGACAAAATATATGGTTTTCCATGCAAAACTCGTAAACCGCCCCCATCCCCAAATGAATGGTTTTTTCTTGGAGAAAACGTCCACTTTCGACTATTTATGGATTACTCTTAACGAGCGAATGCACTGGGGGCCTCATATGACAAAAGCAAATTTAAAACTCCTACAATCAACCAGGGGTATTTTAAAGGTGTATAACAAATGCAGCCTGAAAATTGTGGCCCCTCCAGCGGAAATATATAAGACCCAAGCCAGGGGGGGAGCCCTCTATGGGGTCGAACTCTGGGGGCACTCCTCTGCCAAATCACTATCATTGACAGAGAATGATTTCCTCAGACGCCTTTTGGGTCTCCCAAAGAGTACACCACTCGTTCCCCTGAGGCTCGATCAGGGAATAGAACCCATAAAGGACATTATTGCTCATCATCCCCTCTTTTTTTGGCGACGAATTTGGAGCACCCCCGAACTTGCCACCTACAGGGAAGAATTAAAGGATGTATTGTCTATTTTGGGTGCGGGGAAATTACCATGGCTTTTGCATGTCAGACATCTTTGTTATAAAATTGGGAGACCTAATCTTTGGCATACACCGGAGGAGTCCTGCCCACTTATATCCAAAAAATCTCTTTCACTGGCCATGAAGGAACATAAATTGGCATGCCTATTGCAGAATAGTACATTGGGTGTCTTAACAACAAGCTTTCTCGAGGCCAAATGTGCTTATAAATTCGAGCAGACCCTGGATAACATACAGCCATTCCTGGCAAAGAAATTGTACACACAATTTAGGCATGGATCCCTTCCCCTAAGGGCTTACTCAAATAAGTGGAGAGGAATCCTTACTCCCCCTTTGGGATGTCCGGGGTGCACAGAAAATGATGAGACTGATATTCATGCTCTAATGTTTTGCCCCCTATATAAAAGAACTAGAGTAAGGTGGATTCGGCAATTATGTAATAACCTAGGAATTAGGAATTATCTGGAAGTATATAGACTTTTGAAATACGACTGCACGCCATTGATTGTATTCGTCACTTCTAGATTCCTGCTCTCAATGTGGTGCACCCGTAGAGCCACGATTATAGACTTGGAAAAAAGGGAGCACCTAGGTTTATGTCCTTTAGCCACCTTCAATGACAACTAATGGGCGATTGTTTATGTGTTTTAGAACTTACTGCATCTACAGTTTTTTGTTTTTTTTTTAACTTAAATTAATGTCTACGTAGAGCTTTTTTTACTAGTTTTAACAATTTATAAGACGATAGTTTTTATGTGTTTTCTTTGATTGTACTGCTTTTATGGCTGATTTGCCGAAATAAAGCTCTATTGACTGACTGACTGTCTAGTGATGCTTCGTCTTACCTGACCCGGAGTGCGAAGACTTCGATCCCGAAGAACAATGGTGGTGGCTCCACGACCGGTCCCTCCACCTCCCACGGGACCAGGACCATGAGCAGCGCGGAGCCGGCTGCCGGACTTCAAGCAACTTTCGGGACCGCTCCCGCAAATTCTCTGGCGCCATGGCCCGGCAGTCGGGGAACGACTTGGGATTGGGGTCGCCCCCCATGCAGTAAAGACACATGCGGTGCAGGTCTGTCACCGACATCATGCGATGACAGTCCCCGCAAGACTTGAAGCTGGGCACCCCTACTGCACCAGGAGTCGATCGACTCAAAAATAGAGACAAAAAGGCCTCGAAAAACTCAGTCAAAAAATGACTGGGGGTACCGCTCTCTCAGGATCTGCGTTTGCTGGCACATAAAAAGAAAGAACTGACGTCAGCGCGCGAGGGCGGCGTCCAAGTAGCTGCAGCGATGTCATCACGACGCCAACGATGGACGCAGAGCCGCACGACGCCACCTTCCGACATGCAGGGGTACTGCTGACGAAAACTTTCCGGATCCAGTCTGACGCCTGGGGGTAATTCTAAGGTAAGGAAGAAAACAAGTTACTTACCTGTAACTTTGGTTCTCCAGTATTGGTAACTTTCATAGATTCCCATAGCTTGTATCATTCCCCGTTGTCGGAATGGGAGTCTCGGTACACAACATAACATAGCAGTAGGTACAAAAGATAAAGAAAAAAGGCCCAGGCCTCATTCCCTTTTGTAGCATATCTACCTCTTTTTGTAAAAGAGACCAAAATAGAGCAACAGCCAATCAGATTAGCCTCACCCCACAGAACCCTCCTGAGAGAACCTCAGAGCCTCAGATTTTCGTAGCCGTTGTGGAACAGTACAACCAAACCTGCCGTGGGCTGAGCTTTCCCAGGGGAGTAGGGTGGGCGCATGGGAATCTATGAAAGTTACCAATACTGGAGAACCAAAGTTACAGGTAAGTAACTTGTTTTCTTACTCCAGTATTGGAACTTTCATAGATTCCCATAGCTTGTATCAGAGTAGCTAGCAGTCAGAAACACATTTTGCTTCCTTAGAGACATCGCAGTCGCCATTCTCCTTAACCGTATTTCTCATGTTTTTTTGTTGTTGTTTTTTTTAAGAAAACATAAAACTACAATGCAATCACATAAAGAACACATAGCAAAATGTGCAAATAACAATAAGAAAGGAAGGAGGGAAGAAAGGAAAGCTCACCACTCAATGGAAGAGGTTCCTCAAGACAGCCTGGCCTACAGCCATGTCTTCCTGTGCCAAGGTCTCCAAGCAGTAATGTCTTGTGAAGGTGTGCACGCTGCTCCAAGTTGCAGCCCTGCAGATGTCTTTAATCTGGACCCCCGCAAAGAGAGCCATAGAGGAAGCCATAGACCTTGTAGAGCGTGCTCTAAATCTGCCCTCTAGAGGCTTGTCCGCTGCAGAATGACAGACCTGTATAGCACTGTAGATCCATCGAGCAATACCCTGCTTGAACAGGGGTAAGCCTTTGCGGGGAGCACTGAATGCAATTAACAATTGAGGAGATTTTCGAAAGTCTTTAGTACGGTCCAGATAAAATTTCAGGCACCGCTGCACGTCCAGCGAATTAAGTGCCCTTTCCGCCGGTGTAGACAGCGGAGGAAAGAAAGCCTTGAGAAAATACCGGCTCATTTAAATGGAAATCCGATGGCACCTTTGGTATGAATTTTGGATTAGTCTGCAGAATTACTGTATTCCTTTTGAATTGGAGGAAAGGTTTCTGGATTGTGAGAGCTTGTAATTCTCCAATACGTCTTGCTGAAGTGAGAGCAAGAAGGAGTGCTAATTTCCATGAGAGGAATTTCAAATCAATGCGATGGATCGGTTCAAAGGGAGGCTTCATCAGCTGGGTGAGAACCAAGTTCAAATGCCATGTGGGAGGCGGAGGCCTCACGGGAGGAAAAACTCGAAACAGGCCTTTGAGAAATTGTTTGACACGTCTAGAGGACCAAAGAGAAGGCTCAGAGGCAGTGCGTCTGTAGCGAGAAACTGCAGCCAAGTGAACTTTTATGGACGAATGAGCCAGACCTGCCTTAGCCAAGGACAGGAAATAAGGAAGAACTTGATGAGGCTGAGACAAGAAAGGGTCCACACCTTGCTGTTGGCACCAGATGCAAAAGCGTTTCCTTTTGAGACGGTAAGTCTTGTTAGTGGAAGGAGCTCTAGCCTGAGAGAGAACATCCCTTACCTTGTCCAAGAGATGAAGACTTAGGAATTCTCGCTGCTCAGGAGCCATGCTGAGAGGGAATTCTCGCTGCTCAGGAGCCATGCTGAGAGGTGTAAGGAACAAGGATCTGGATGCCAGATCTGGCCCTGGGACATCGTGAGAAGATCCGGGATCGCCCATAGAGGACATGGAGGGACCAGAGAAAGAAGATGAAGCTCCGTGAACCAAAACTGCCTCGGCCAAGCTGGGGCTATTAGGATCATCTTGCATGGCTCCGTCTTGATCTTCCTGAGTATCCTTGGTATTAACGGAATGGGGAATGGCGTACACAAATGCGCTTGACCAAGCTATCAAAAGCGCATTCCCCAGTGATCCGCGATGGTGAACTTTGCTTGCGTAAAACTGGCATTTTCTGTTCTCCGGGGTAGCAAAGAGATCTATTGAGGGTTCGCCCCACCGGTGAAAAATGTCATCCAAGACCAACTGGTTTAGTTCCCACTCATGGCTGACTGACGAAAGCCTGCTGAGTCTGTCCGCCTTTTCGTTTAGCACTCCTGGCAGGTGTTCTGCCGTGAGCGATATCCCGTTTAGGATCGCCCATTCCCAAATCCTTTGGGTCTCCTGAGACAACGGAAGAGATCTGGTACCCCCTTCCTTGTTGATGTAGTGCATGGCCGTGGTGTTGTCCGTGCGGACGAGAACCGCCGAACCCTGCAAACGCGGAAGAAACGCTTGAAGAGCCAGATGAATCGCTCTGAGCTCCAGGAGGCTGATATGAAGAAGGCGGTGCCGGGGCAACCAATGCCCGCTTACATGCAAGTCCTGAAGCACCGCACCCCAGCCTTCCAGCGAAGCATCTGTTGTGAAAACTTGCGGAGCCGGATTGCTTACGAAGGATAGACCTTGGGATAAAATCTCCTCCTGTGTCCACCACAAGGCGGCTTCTTTCATTGCCGCAGTAATCACCACCTTGTCGTCGAAAGAGCCGTGAACTTGTTGCCACTGCATGACTAGTTGCTCTTGAAGAGATCGCATCCGCAATCTGCAGTGGGGTATCAGAGGGATGCATGAAGAAATCACTCCTAGAAGGGATTTGTAACGGCGTACTGAAAGACACTTTCTTTTTCTCAACAAATGAGCCAAGGCCCGTAGTTTTTCTTGCCTTTCGAAGGTTGGAGAAGCCTTGGTGAGAGACGTGTCTAAGATAGCCCCTAGGAACCGTGCTCTCTTGAACGGACAGAGAGACGACTTCTCCCTGTTGAGAGTCAGACCCAGATTGCTGAACAGAGTCGTACATGCCCCCACTGTCTCCTCCGCTGTCTGCCTGGACGGAGCCTTCAGCAACCAGTCGTCCAGGTAGGGGAAGATTTGAAAATGCTGTTTCCTGAGGAAATGACAGGTTAAAATGCCGACAAGGAATTTTATTTCAAGCAAATTCACTAGTTGTTGATTATGGAAAAATTACTCTGCGGGTGAGTTTAAAGAAAACACCAACCCAAATGTCAATTAACTGAACCAATCATTGAATATATAAAGCACACACACGGGAAATCTTTTTTCCTGAGGAAAGCTGCCACCGGTGCCAGCTCCTTGGTTAACAGCCTAAGGGGCAGAGCGAAGTCCAAAGGGTAAAACCTTGAATTGGAAGTGGCTCTTGGCTACTGTGAATCGTAGAAACCTCCTGTGTGCTGGATGAATGGGTACATGAAAATACGCATCCTCGAGATCGAGAGTGGCCATGAAATCCCCCGGGTTGAGGAGACGCAAGATATCCTGGAGAGAGACCATCCGAAAAGGATTGACTGACGAGATAGGTGTTTAGCTCCCTGAGATCTAAAATGGGGCACCATTTCTCCAGCGTCTTCCTGACCAGGAAAAACCTGTAGTAGAAACCGCCCCCCCTCTGAGACAGGGGAACCGGCTCCACTGCTCCCTTGAGGAGCATCTGTTGAACTTCGAGCCGTAAGAGACGCAGATGTTTTGAAGGTATGGCGACAGGGGGCTTGGAAGGTGGTATATGAAGAAACTCCAGCGTATGGCCATCTCGAATGATGTTGAGCACCCAACGGTCCGATGTTATCCGTTTCCAGTTGTGGAGGTATTGAGACACCCTGCCTCCCACAGGTGTCAACGGGGAGGTGGATACAGTAGGCAGAGCCAGAACGCCGCTATTGTCTCTTGGAGGTGTCACGTCCCTGGCGATTCTGCTTTCCTCTAGTGTTGGAGCGAGAGAAAGACGAGGTCTGGCCTTGCCGTTGTTGGTACTGCGGGCGATACGACTGAGACGTCGAACCATAAGAAGAGTACCGTTGCTGTTGGTACGAGCCACTGTAGGATGTGGTACTTTTCCCCCTGGCCCCACGGAAAGGAACCTTTCGATATTGCAGATTGCCTAGAGACCTTGCCGTCTCCGTATCTTTTTTAATATCCTGGAGGGCATTGTCGACATGTTTCCCAAATAATGCCTCACCATCAAATGGGAGGTCCAGGATCTTGTTCTGAACCTCCGGTCGGAGCCAAGTCGCCCAGAGCCAGCCCTGGCAACGAAGAACAGCCGCGCCTGCCAATGCACGGAAAGCGGTTGTGGCGATATCCATGGCGCAGTCGATCACCTCCGCCGATGTAGCCTCTCCCTCCTGTAGAATTTTCTTGGCCTCCGCCTTGGACTCCTGTGGGAGCTGGTCCAAATGTGGCGAAAGGTCGCACCACATTTGGCGATCGTACCTGCCAAGGATCGCCAACGCATTTGTTGCCCGTACTAAAAGGCTCGCCATAGAGGAAAACCTTTTCCCTGCATTATCCAGGCGACTGCCTTCCTTATCGGGAGGAGTCGTCAGTGGTGCAGAAGGATTGCGTGATTTTCGTTGCGCCGCCTGGGAGATAACCCAATCCAGCTTCGGCTGACCTATCAAGGACGCTGGACTATCCTCAGGAGCCTTGTACTTCTTCTCAAGGCGTGGCAAAACTGGGATAACAGTAGCCGGGTTCTGCATCGCCTTCAAACCCTCGTCCCAGACATAGCCGACAATGGGAATAGAACAAACCACTTTCCTGTAGGGCTCCTTATAATCATAAAGGAAGCATTCCGTTTGAACTTACGGCATAGGAAGCTGGAATCTACTGGAGGCTCTTTCCATCAGCTTGTGAAAACCCCCAATGTCTGCCGGGGGAGAATCCACTGTATCCGCAGTAGGTGAAGCAGGATCCGGGATCACATAATCCTGCCACTCAACACACTGGTTAGACCCGTTGCCATCATCCTGATCCCCGTCCGAGGAATCATCATGAACATCCGGGACTACTGGAGGTAAACCGGGGCTGGAAACCTGTGGCTGTAAAACCATCTGGGATGGTACTCCCGGAGAAAACACTGCAGGAGCCAATGGTGTAGGCACAGTATGCACTGCAGAGAAAGTCGAAGATGGAGGAGGAGGAGCTTGAGAAAACCTCTTCCTATAATCCTGCAACATGCCCTGGAGATCTGCGAGGAGCAAAGAAGGAACCGCAACCATCTCCGGGCCTGCGCTGTCCTGACGACCATAGGATGGTTGGTAGGAGTACCCAGGAGTGTAGTCACCCTCCAAATCAGTGTCCTGACATTTGACCAATAATTGTGAGGGACTATGGGCATAGCCACAAGAATCTTGATCATTCCCCTCAGAGTCCTCTTCTTCCTCGAGCAACAGTGCGGGAGGCAAGGGGGCAACCCTTCTTGGTGACGTCATATCAGGCGTTATTCTTTTCAAAGATATTGTAATCCTCTCCATCAACGAAGACGTCATCGACGGTACAGTCGGCGATGGGGTTGAAAGAGAAACCATTGTCGCCGAGGTCGTCGACGGAAGATGCACTGTCGACGGTTGAATCGTCGACGAAGAGATGGGCGTCGTCGACACTGCCGTCGACGAGACCGTCGACACTCCTGCCGTCGTCATCGTCATTGCTCTCGTGGACGACACCGTCGTCGCCGCCACCGTCGACACCCTCTTCGACACTCTTGTCGTCGCCATAACCGTCGTCGACGCTCCCGTCGATGTTTGAGGAGAAGGTACCGTCGACGGGCCCGTCGACGGTGAAAATGTCTTCGCCTCAGATTTTGAAGGCTTCGGCGACGGAGTCTTCTGCAGCGTCGTCGACGATCTAGAATCTTTTTCTGACTGGTCAGAAGCTAGAGAAGAGGGCTTCTTAAAAGTCTTAGCAGACTCCACCACTGCTGGGGCTGCAGATAGTCCTTCCTTCTCCTTTGCACCGTGGTGAGGAGATTTACTCGGACTCCGGCTCTCAGACTCACGGGGGGTCTTTTTTGAGGCCTTAACAGGACGTTCAGAGGATGGTGAAGGGGAAGCCCTACCCCTTTTCACTGACCTGCGAGATGAGGTGCCAGATGATGAGTCCTCACTGTCACTGGACAGAGTACCCTTCCTCGACTTTACCTTCTGGAGCCAAGTGAGAAGGCGACCCTCACGGTCCCGGAGGGTCTTCATAGAGAAGGTGCGGCAGATCTTGCAGTCCGCTGCCTTATGGTCCGGGTACAGGCAATAAATGCAGTCCTTATGCCTGTCCTCCACATACAGCCTCTTCTTGCCACAGGTGGAACATGGCTTGAAAAGGGCTTTCTTCTCCTTGTCAGACATTTCTGAATGAAACACCAACAATTCTGAAGAAAAAATGTAGAAAAAGCAGTCAACTAGAGTTGAAGTGAGCAGAGCTCAAAGGAGACTCCCTAAGCACAACGTGCAGTAGAAAATCTGAGGCTCTGAGGTTCTCTCAGAAGGGTTCTGTGGGGTGAGGCTAATCTGATTGGCTGTTTCTCTATGTTGGTCTCTTTTACAAAAAGAGGTAGATATGCTACAAAAGGGAATGAGGCCTGGGCCTTTTTTCTTTATCTTTTGTACCTACTGCTATGTTATGCTGTGTACCGAGACTCCCATTCCGACGACGGGGAATGATACAAGCTATGGGAATCTATGTAAATTCCAATACTGGAGTAATCTATCACTACATGTTTCTTTCAGATATAGGGAGTAAGTGGATGGCCAGCGTGCGGTCAGAATGGCATCCACCACAAGCCTCTCATGTTGTTCTGTCCAATCTCCAGGTATGAAGGTGTAGGTCTGGATGAAGTACTCTGAACTGGTGCTGGGGGAGAAGTAATCAGACCCTTTAAGCCCAATTCATGGCCACCAGAACAAAAATGACTCAGGTCCACCAGATTTTCTCCAGAATCCGAGTTCTGAAGAACTTTGAGACAGAGGTAGAAACACAAACACATGGCTAAATCCTCACCAAAGGCATTACATGGCCCTTTGAGACCCACAGGGTAGAAATGTGATAGTGCCAAAATCGGAACTGAAGTGTGTTTGAGGGTAGTTAAAAGGTCCACCAAGAGTTCCTCCAAATGGGCGAAGATACTTTGTGCCATCTCTGGGTTCAGAGGCAACTCATGGTCGGCAGGATGACAACTACTGAGCTTGACTGCTCTGATGTTGGGGGATGCCACTAGGTGATTCACCATCATATAAGCCCACACCTTCATGCTTCTTGCAGTACCACAAGACGGGTGTGTTGTCCGTAACCATGTGGATTGACCTGAATCAGTCTGACAATGAAATGCCTTGAGGGACAACTGAATGGCACTGAACTCCAGCAACTTTATATGGTGACGCTGCTCCAAGGCCTTCAGGTGACCTCCACAGCTAAGGAACACAGCTCTGGCCACTAATACTGTGGTCTCTGGAGGGGAGGGAAGAATATCCTGCTGCATGTCAGGTAGGCCCTTGTCCTCCACCACTCAAATTCTAATCTCCTCCTTGTAAATGCAAATCTAATCCGACAGACATCCCTATTGCTGGGCCCAGTGTAGGCACAAGTTCCACTAAAGGGCCCATGTGTTCAATTGGGTGAAGGGCACTAGCGTTGAATGGTACAGGAATATCATGCCCTAAATATTGTTGTTAAAAACAAAATCACTCTATAGGAGTTGAGGATAGAAAAGCTACTCCTAAAGGGATTATGCTTTTGCAAACAAAATACAGATCACAATGTTTCTGTCAGATGATATTTTTGCTTGCTATTTTCTTATGTTCTAACATCGGCAGGATTCAGGAAGCTAAAAGGTTCAGCAGCTTCAAAACGTTTAAGGCTTGAGTTGATGCTTGAAATATTTGCATCAAACCCTAAATGTCCCAGTCTCAATGTAGGACTAGAATTGTCTTCAAAGCAAAGATATCCAAGGTGACCCCAATAAGGTGTATGAAAGTATACAAGGAAGTGATGGAAGGAATGCTTGAATTAATCTCAGCCACTGGTAATCACTCAGGCCGCATTCCAGTCCATTGGTCTTTTGCACACGTGCCAGCTCAGTTTGCACCCAGTCATATAAAAATCAGCCATGGCCCTGCTCCAATGGAAGCAGTCCAGCCTGAACTGCCAGGCCAGGTCCTTCATGAACCAGAACACAAGCAACCCAGTAACAGTTTTTTGCCCTCGTTTGGGTTTATCAGCCAGGTATAGCGTGGTTCCAGTGACACAGTGTGCATTGGACCAATCATACACATCCCTCTTAGGGCGACACACTCAAGTATACAAACAAGTGATGGATGCACTACTTGAATTAGTTGCAGCCACTGGTTATCTCTTGGAGCCGCATCCCAATCCATTGTTATTTTACACACTATGCCACCACAGTTTGACCCAGGAATATGCAACTCAGCTTTAACCTGCTCCAATGAGAGCAGCCCAGCCTGAACTGTCGAATTTGCACAAAATGAGACTGACATAGGGACACCAACACTCACATCAGGGTTTTTGACATGAGGACAGTGAAACCTGAACATTGACAGGGGTCCCAAACATTAATGCTAGGACACTGACAGGGGCACCAACTCAAACAATGGAAAACTAACAAAGGCACCAGCAACTACACAGAAACACTTTTACACAAAGACCCAATCATTGAAACAGACACAGTAGCACCAACACTTACATGGGAATACTGACTTGGAAACAGGGACAGTGGCACACTGACATGAGGCACAAACATTTATGCTGGGACAATGCCAAGGTCTAGTGACACAGAGATTGTGAAGCGAAAATAAGTTACTCCTAAAAAAATAGTAATTATTGGGCACAATAACAGGACAGCGAAATGGCACATGGACACTAACACAAGGGCACTGATGAAAGGGACACAACACTGAGGTACGTATCTGGTTGCTTGCATACTGTTTCAATGGCACTGACATGGAGACTCTGGCATAGGGACACGAACAAAGATACTGCCAGCGGGACCTTAAAATGAACACTGGCACTGCAAAACTGACAAGGAATACTTCCACAGTGACCCTGCCTGGGAACACAGGCACTAGGACAAGACACTGACATGGTGATTGACACTAATATTGGGAGATTCAATGTGAAACTGTCATTGGGACAAGGAGATACATTCACAGTGTGAACGATAAGAGCATTGAAAGTTACACAAGGTCTCTGGGACAGGAGGACTTAAGAGCATTAATTCATGGACACAACGATCAATCGAGTGAGACCGGAAGACCATGGATACTTGGGAGTATGGGAATGAGAACACACAAATCTATGGTCCCAGCTGAACATTGTTCTTTGACAACCCCTAGCACTGAGAGGGCAAAATATTAACAAAAGCCATTCATCAGTAACACTTCATAATCTTTATTTTTGAGACAATAAGGTAGAGTAGCAGCCTCCAAATACAATGAGCTCTCAGTCCTGTCCAAAATAACCAGAAGGAGTTTTCAGAAACAAAGAAGAGCCCTAGCTCAGTCATTGTAGATTGCCAGACAACAGAGTAAGGAGGCTTCAGTCAGACTTTCAATCACATTTGAAGGAGAAGAAGGGCTCCTATTTCCCTTGCTATTTGAGCCTTCTTCATTATTTAGATGAGTCAGTTTGAAGGAAGTGCTCTGCTGGCAGCCATAAAAAGAGAAACAAGTGAGGATCTGAACCAAAAATGTATCTCTGCCACTCCTTGCAGTGGTTTGGGGTCCAAGCAGTCCTTAATTTCGTAACAATATTAATGCAGAGGCCGAAGGTGTGTCTTAGGAGGTCATCACAGCATTACTGAATGCCAGGCTTGCTGAATACCAAGGCTGCCTTGATTCCAACGTGTGCGTCTTTCTTCCACTATCGTATATTTCCTGTCTCTTTTTATTACTCTGGTAAGCTCCATTTTATCACTGCTATTCCCCTTGGTTACTTTTCCCAATATTTCTTTCTGTGTTCCTCTCTTTTGGTCTGGATCAAAGTCTAATGAGGAAAATTAGGTCTGGGTCTCCAAAAATGAGTACTCGCACCCACCATCTCAAGCCACCTGCACAAATTAAAAACAAGGCCCAAAGTTACGGAATAATGGTTGGGCGGCTGCCCAGCAAGTTTTAGCTCCTTTTGACTATTGAAAGTTGGCACTTCGCAGCAATCACTCCCTGAGCTGTGGCCATGCTACCTAACCAACCTATGCCACCCGTACTTTATGTCCTGTTGACTGTTCTACTGGGATCACTCTGAGGTATAGAGTCAGGTATAGTCAGTGCAGTGCTGACTATCTGTGGGACCATATCTTTGTATGCAAAATGTCTGTATACTTATAACTTTGATAGTGTTTTAAAGCTACGTTTAAATCCCACTCAATAGTTATCAATGGTTGTTATTAAAATGTGCCCAGAAATGCAGCATTTACCACAAATTCCCCCAAAGATGCCTTAATTGTATTTTCCAGAACTGCTTTCAAATGGAAAGGTGATACGTATTTCCTGAAAAATTCAACTGTTGCCTTTCCATTCCACCTTTACGTGACCATTTCCTGGAACTATCACAAATGGCTGTAAAGGTAGACTACTTTAAAATGTGCTGCCAAATAGGTTGCGTTTTCTCTATAGTGTGCATTTCTTAAAAGATATTGGGGGGAAGCCACATCAATGACCACACCAATACCCCCTTTATTCTGCAGTTATGCTTTGGGGGCCACACAACCCAAAAAACCTAGCCTTGGCTACAAACCTGTAAATCAAGACGTCTCAAGAAAATATGATGGCGCACTTTCAAGCATGTCAGCAGATGATTACACTGGTTCCAGTATCATGGGCAACCATGTCTTTAGAGTCCAGGCCAGTGAGTAAGATTTGCTTGGATGCATCATCGCCAACCTAAATAAACTGCACAAGAACACATGAAAGTCCCCTAGTACTGCCGTGCTATTTCCCAAAAGTATGTGGCAACAGCATGCCAAGAGACAAGAAGCATTCAAAGAGTGCAGGCTATCGGATGAAAAGCCTTTTTTACCTGTGTAATCAATGCCTTTCAATTCATTATCCAGAGGAGTAGAAGGAAAGGAGTTCAGATTGACTTTGTAAGATGAGACTGCACCAAAGGCTCTTGAGTATAGGGTGTTGTGTCAGTGGGGCGACTAACAGCCAGAGCTGCTAAAATAGGAGCAACCAAAACCTTGTTTAATGGCAAGAGAGGCTCAGAAGTGAAAATCCCAGGTTGAAGGATCTCTATGTGGGATAGCTTTAGTCTCCTCAGATGTAAGAGGCACTTTAAAACATCTGCGGCCCTCCTCATGACAACCACAAAGGAGGCACCTTCTTTAGCTGGGGGGCGATCTGGCAAACCAAGAGCAGAATCAGTCAAAGTGTTGAGGCCACTGGCATTTTGTAAATCTAGCACAATGCCAGCATCAGTATAATGTGAAGGAAGCAAATTGTCTGTCTCCTTGTCATCATCCTCCTCCTTGGGTTGGACTGGGTCAGATGTTTGAATCCTCACAAAATCAGAGACTCTTGAAATACTGACATTGAGATGTGGAGCAGCAGGGGAGTCATCTTTAACAGAAGGCTGGTCTTTAGTAATTATGTTGAGCAACATGGGGTGAATCCTCGCTGATAAAGAGTCATAATCCAGGGCTAGCAAAACCGGTACCATCGTCACTGGTGAATTGGGCAGTCTCCAAGTGGATTAGTTGGTACTGTAACAGGACCCGCAGGCAGAGGTTTGACTGGGACAAAATTTCAAAAGTTCCATGTGGTCGGAAGGGTGTCAGAGGAAACTAGAGCAATATTGCCTCCTTGCCTTGAAGGCCAGCACCTAATGCAGTGCTAATGATGGCCCAAGGAACTCAGAGAACGTCTATTCCATACAAGTGATCGGTTCCGAAGAGGAGACTAAATCTGGAATGGGTTTGGTAAATGCCGACTGCAAGGACCCCTCACAACTAGAAGAGAAAATCTGGATGTCAAAGACCTGCGCTTATGTTTCCTGTGCTGTTTCTTCGACTTGTCATTCTACTTAAATGATTAGGGTGACTTAAAATGGGATCGGCCTAATTTTTTGTGCTTGTCCACCTACTGTTTCCTCGATCCCCTTCGGGTGCATTGCATGCAGTGAAAGTCTTGGAATCATGATTGGTTCAGAAAACCACAGACAGATATCATGTGAATTTGTGACTGATATCTGTTTGCACCAGAGCTTGAAGTCTTTGAGGCTTCATCCCAGCAAACTGCCAGAAAATATTTTGTTCTAAATTTTGGAAAATTCAGTAAATTGCAAATTTGGAAGAAGCAGAAAAACGGAAAATTCAGTAAATTGCAAGATTGGAAGAAGCAGAAAAACATATTTCAATGTGCAGCGGTGAGGCTTACATGTGATGTCATGTCAGGGTGGGACAGAATTCGATGGTATCACCTTGCCAACATGCAGAAGCTATTGCAAGACATTTTCTGGATCTATTTTATAAGGTCTTTTGGAAGTTTTACTGCAGCTTAAACAAAAAGGGCTTCATACTTCTGGAAACATTATGTTCAGCTGTCTAAACCTAAATGGAATAAAAACGAGTAGTTGGCAGCAGAACCTACCCCACTAGATTGTTAGCTGTTATACTACAAAGATGAAAGTTACAAAAACATGTATCGAAGTCAAAAAATACCGTCACAGTATAGAGAGAGAATATTTTATGGAATGGAGGCGCTATACTTCTTCTGATCAGAGCTGCTATGACGAAGAAACCAGTAATACAATTTTATAATAAAGCATTATGTTTGAAAAATCCGGTAATATCCGAGATTTTTAGATTATGGCAAGTGTGGTATCATATATCTATATAAATTTAAACTTTGTAAATTTTAAGCGCAAACTGCCGAACAACTAATTACAGGGATACAATCTGCTTTCAAAATGGTTAATTAAAATGGCATCAGAGATTGATGGTGGATTCCAATGCCTTCTATTCAACCTCTGTTCTATATGAATTATTCCAAGAGACAAAACCACTACAAATGAGTCTGGGAAACAAAGACTTTGGTGAATTAAAGATATAGGGATGAAAATAAGCACACAGATTTGGGAAAGAATATATGAAGGGAACGCTAAATCCAAACTCGATTTGGAATTAAGATGCACACAGTAAAAAATATTTTTCAAGTGTATTTGTCAAGTTGGGATTGACTGCTGCAGGGAACCACTGGAATTACGATTTAGCTGCAGGTAGTTTCATACAAATATTTTGGAACTGTTAACTTCCTTTTGGACTGAAGTATTGGAACACATGGCGCTGATAATAGTCACAAGGTTGGACAGATCTTTATTGGTCTTTTTGTACTATTTTACTATGGCCTGCAAGAACAAAGTTGCTAACTGGATAAAAGCCAACTGTCTCAAGCTCAATATTGACAAGACAAAGTGACGAGTGATCTTTGAACACCTCACTATGGATCATTAACTGGTGGGAGGTCGAAATCAGACCCATGCCCAAACCTAGCAGTCACTTCAGGAATCTCAGAATCATCACCAACATCAAACTGGACATGACTTCACAAGTCAATGCCGTCACTGCATCCTACTTCCAGACCCTGAAGTTGCTGAGGAAGATCTTCAAATGACTCTCAAGCAACACTAGAAAATGAGACTATGAGAACACCCTTTACGGCGAGATCCAAAATGCAACTCACCAGCAGACTACAAACCATCTGGAACTCAGCACCCAGACTCATAGTTAACCTCCCACACAGAACTCCCATCACACCACATTTCAGGGAGCTCCACTGGCCCCTGATACACAAACATGTTCATTTCAAACTTCTCATAAGCACATTCAAGGCACTACACATCCGCCTGAACAGTCCCATCTCTTTCCACCAAACTGTGCTCTGCATACACAGAACCAGATCAGGAGAACGTGCTTTCTCTTAAACCACTCCAAAAACATGGTGCAATCTCCCTAAACATCAGAGCTTCCTCCTCTTCTTGAATTTCACATGAAGTTGAAGACCTGAACTTTCACCTAACTGACCTACCATAGGCAAGGCTAGGGACATACACCCGCTCTGATCCAGGATACCTTTGCGGGTGACAGTGTGCTTTACAAATCAACATAACATAGTATAACTAAAGCCGAGTTTACACATGGTCAGAAACTGAGGGTGCGAAGAAGCTAATTTTAAGAGAACAGAGGACACCTGTAGCAGAGACTTGGGGTGCAAAGTAAATATTGGAAATGCCTTCATTTTCAAAGTAGAAGTAGAAGTGACATACTTTAGGTAGTTGCAAACGGAAGACAAATATGATGAAATCCGACACTACTTTAAAGAGCCTGAATATTGAATTGGTAGTTGACTGGACTAAATAAATGTGTGATATAGTGAGTTGTTGCAACTTTTGTTTTACTTTTTTTGTAGTTATTTTCATGCTTTGAAAACGTTATTTTCCAATCATAATAAATTACAAAAAAAAAGCAAGAACTACAGCTATTTTCTGGTTAGCATCTCACTATTAACGAGGGAGGGGAGAGGGGTTGACTGACTGTAAACCTGGTTTGGTGACATGAGGTATTGGGTTCTTTTCAAATCGTAATAAATTACTTAAAAGAAGAAAGCACTATGCCTATTTAGCTGTCAGCATCTCACTATTAATGAGGGAGAAAAGAGAGGCGTTGACTGGCTGTACCTATGGCCCAGTGACAGGTGGTACTCAAGAGGTGAGCCAAGATGGTTACCAGACATCAAACACATCAAACAAAAAGAGACAGGGTATAATCCCTCTAAATTGTACAGTACACATGAACAGGTACGACAGTGAAAAGGGAACATTCACATGACCTGAAAGGGTGAATAGTCCAAGAATGGGTTGAACAAAAGGTGCCTCAGAGGCTTTTTCTTCAGGTCATGAGGAAGGCAGGAACTACTGGGAAAGTGGGTACTGTTTCCCACAGAAGTACACTCATACCTCAGCATTAAATGATGACTGAATATAACTGGATGATAGAATAGATGGGTTTTGGGAACTTCCATTGGATTGAGTCGGGTGATGTGTAAACCTCTAATGGTGAAAGGAAGTGTAAGAATACGATCAGCATTTATAGCACCATGAATTAATATGGACAAACACTTAATGAGCAAAACGATCAATAATTTGATGAGATGTGTGGGGTTATAAAACTAACAGTGCATCTGTTTATACTATTGTATGTTTAAACCTTTTTTGAATAATAAAAAAACCTTTGATTGAGGGCGTGGACTGCTCAGGATCCAATAATTAGAATATATGGGAACTACGATCCTATTGAGGGTATTATTATACACAGATGTTTAAGAGTTATATGATTAAAGAGTACTATCAATTGCAATGAAATAGACATCAATGATTAACGAATTTTTTCTTTACAGTTTTAAATTCACAATAATGCTTTTTATTTATGTCCAGAAGAAAGTGGGGTTGAACATTGAAATCACCGAAACGCAACACCAACAGTTTTTGTCTACATGTTTTGAAGTTAAATATGTATTGATGTCTAAATGAATTTAGCATTATTGTGTACCAAATTATGAGGTCATGTATTAATAAAATGTTCAAAATTGTAATTTACTGTTTGTGGTGAGTAGCAATTGTGATCTTAAGAGATTATTTATGACTGATAAAATAATTAGGAATATATATATATCTCTAACAATCTGACAGTGATGTTTTTATGTGGTGAACAGTATGGGCAGATAAGATTCAGAATTGAGGTACTTGACAAGAAGAATGCATCTACAGAGGGGAGGTGTATTTATTGCTTGTTTAGTCAGAGCTAAAACTTTTATAAAGAATAGTTTTTTATTTACATATAGGCTGGGCCCCTGAAATTTTGCGGTTGCGGCAATTTTTGGATAATTGATTTGCCGCATTCGCCACATAACCCATCATCTGCCACATATTCAGCAGATTATAACAAAAAAATTGTTTCCATCTGAAATGGGTCAAAAGTTACAAAACATATGGCGACTTGTTTTCCTATGTATAAGAAGGATTTTTGCAAAGGTTAAATGGTCATCTTTTATTTGCTTATTGCTTTGAGTGTTATATTGGTACTTAAGGGGAACACTTTACTCAGACACTTAACAGATGAAAAATGACAAAATAATGAAGTAATACTATCACAAAATGTGCTGCATAATTTGCCTTTTATTGCCACATAATTTAGTCAATCCTGCCGCATAATTTAGCCCTCCTCTGCCGCATAATTCTAGTGGCCCTGCATATAGGTGTCAGGCCAGTTCTACTGGGCCTGCACAACTCTAAGGAAGGTAGGTACATCTTGTAACAAATAGTAAAGCTGTACCTGGATGCCAGTAGCTTTCTTTTTAGGTTTAAATGTTCATGGGCTAGTGGATCAGTCAATGCTTGCTCATGGAGGTTGAGGTGGGGGCAGAATGGCTACAAATATCAAGACAATCATGGATAAGTTAAACAATTGTTTGGGCATTTCAGATACAAATAGTTACATTTCGAAAGTGGATCCTTGAATTTCATCCAGATAGTGTAGTTTAATTACACGTTGGCTACCTTTTATGAAATACCTATCCCATCGCAAGATAGCTAAACCTTAGTGCTCAGTTTAGTGCAAACTGCATGTTCTCTATTTCTGCATTTACAGCACAGATGTGTGCTGTTACTTGAATTGGGGCTGTTGATTACGACCTATTCACTTATAAACCTAAAACAGTAGCCCTCAAACTAGCCTGGACATTGACCAGTTGAAAGTACATTTATTTTATTTATTTATTTTTGCAGTTTTGTATAGCGCGAACAAGACCCTTACAGGTGTCAGAGCCTGTGACGAGCCTAGCAGCTGTATTGATTGTGGCTCTTAAGGGAACGGTCGTTGCATGGAGCTAACCTGAACAGGGTATTGCAGGGAGGGTTGCCAGATCGGTAGGGGTCAGGAGGCAGGAACCACTACTGTGAATGCTCTAAGGAGGCCTCATCAGTAGGTTTGCGTCGCCCCATTCAGGTTCCTCCATGCATAGTCATAGCAGGCCTTAGTGTTATAAGGCAGCTGGACCCAGAGAGTTTAAATCTCACTCACACATCGTGCCAATGTACTTGCAACCAGAAAGACTGTCTTCGACTCAGGATAAACAATGGACAAACTATGCATGGGTTTGAAAGGGAGACATATGAGGAAAGTGAGAATAAATGTATTCATCACAACGGCCTTTGGTGGAAACATATGTTGCAAACCTTTAAGGAAATGCATCACAACAGGTGATTTGAACAAGGCAGACTGGTCCTCAAACCTAAAAAGGCAGAGAGGGCCGACAAGTAACCATTAACAGTGCCCCTGGCAAGTCTTTGCTGGGTCAGAGACAAAACCAACAACAAAACATCCCACAGATTGGCATGAAACGGGTCCATCTGATGTGTGTTGCACCAAGCCACAAATGTATCCCAGTATCCAGCACTAATTCCATGGAAGGTTGCCCAGCAGACAGAATTATATCGGAAGGGAGATCAAGAGATCAACCACTGCTGCTCAACCTCCATGCCAAAAGGGAACACAACTTGTGGCCCACCTTTAACCAAAGGTAGCATCTGTGGGCCTGCAGGACAGAAATGTGAATATAGGTGTTCTACAGGTCAAACACCACCATCCAGTCTCAGGAATCCAGGGCAGATAGGGCCTGGGCCATTGTGAGCATCTTGAATTTGTCATTCTGCAGGAAGGCATTGGGAGGGGGAAGATCCAAAATATAACAAAGGCCTCCATCCTTCTACGGTACAAGGAAGTAGCGAGAATAACATCCACTCTGCACTTCTGAGGCCAGTCCCCTATGGTTCTTTTGTCCAAAACAGCCTGCACCTCCTGATGCAAAACAAACAGATGGTCTTCCGAAAGCTAGGCTGTAGGTGGAACATGGGGGAGGGGGTGGGTAAAAAGAAATGGCTGGAAGCAGGCCTGTTGCACAATTTGAAGTACCCACCTGTGATGCTCTGCCATCACTGACGAAAGTGGTGATGCTGCCTCCTACCAAATGGTTGTGTGCATTAAGGGCACACAAAAAGGTTTCAAAGTTCTAGCCAGAGGGGCCCATGCCATCAACCTCGAAATGGCAGGGAGCCTGTTTTGTGGGTGGTGGGGCCTGACGCTGTTGATATGCCAAGCTTTTGGCATATCCCCGAAAAAGGTGAAACTGTTGGATGGATTGCTTGACTGGTTCTGATAGGCCCAAAGAACATGCTATGGCTTAGCTCTCTTTAAGGCGGATTAGGTCTGGTAGGGTCTTGCCAACCATGGCATTGAAAGACCTCAAAGCAAAGCTAACCAAGGAGAATATTCTGTTGCCAAATGTTTCCATACACTTGAGCTCTGTCAGGAGTAGTTGGGGGAGGTTTTCCGGTTTACTCTGCTTGTGGATACCTGCACCACCAAACCCTCAAGAGCTAGGTGCTGGGTCATCTGGAGCTGGTCTATGACGACCTGTGTCCTGTCGATTGAGCAGAGGGACAGAACATGGCTTTGCCCATGTTCCTATAGATGCATTAGTGAAGGCCTCATTGAAAGCTAAAAAAGGTTAGGTCGGAGCCTGGCCAGGCTAAAATACCTCAGGAAGTATATTGGGTTTTACCTCCATAGTGAAGAGGTGGAGGTCAAGTACTTCAGTGAGTCTACAAATGACTGTTGCAAAGGACTTGCTTTCTTCCGTTACTGGTCTGGGGGGAAACCAACCCAGTATCTAACCCACTGGCATCCTCCAGGTCCATGTACCAGTTATCCTTATCGTAGGTTGGGGCTAACTTGTCCTCATCGGCCACACTGTCATCTCCATATGGTTGACTCTGGTCAGAGTCTGAACCGAAAAGTTGATGCTTTGTGTGTGCGCGAGTGTGCGATAATGTTATGGTTTTAGAATCCGACAGAATAAGTATTAGCTTTGCCGCATCAGGATCTGGGCCCAATTTCGGTCGAGACGCATTTGGCTCAGAGTTCAACACCAAAACAGGTTGTGTATACTCGTCAAGCACCAGCGCCATTAATGCCAGCATCGATATTCAACACACCAATGCAGATTTAGCACCAGACACAAGGTCAGTACTGACACCAGTGTGGAGCCCGAAGCAGGTTAAAAGGGCACAGACAGTGCAGAAGACGGATCCCCTGGAAGTAACCAGACTGGAGGCCTGTACGAATCATTGGGGCCCAAAAGCACGCCACAGAGAGCCGTAAACATTTCTAAGATGCACAGCATGGCTTCTCTAAAGGCTTTGACCTGTTGGGGCATCGCCGATATAACCAGAAACTCTGGGTGGATTGGGACCAGTGTCAGAATCAACTTCCTGTGAAAAATGGAGCAAGTACTGGTGGCACGGTGAAGCCCTCATGCCTCATCTGGAGAACGAGAGGGGCAGGACAGGGTCAGAGTCTTGCTTTGACTTCATTTGTTTCTGTTTGGACTTGCCCGTAGAATTCAACCACGAAGAAGATCTGCTGAAAAAATGACTTTGGGAGCAGGTCTGCACTCAGACTTCAACCAGGAGTGGCACCTTCATAGAGTCTTGCATTGTATAGCGACATAGAGCTCCGATTCACATTTTTGGATGGTCTGTAACTTCATCTGTGCGTAGTCATAGCAGGCCTTGGAGTCAGGCATCAAATTTAAATACCAGAGGCACACCTTATGGGTCACAGACATCTGTTTGTGATAGTCCCTAAATGGTATAAACCCTGTGGACTTAAGGGGCAACATGTTCCCTTGCATACCGGGAAATTTTAAAGAAGAAATTCTCTTCAAGGAATGCATCAAAGAGGAGCGGCGCTCCGCAACCGTGTCTGAAGACGTGGAAAGAAAGGAATTGAAGTCAGCTTGCATGGGTGGCACTTATATGGGGCTCTGCTCTTCAGTTCTAGAGTGGAATGGAGTGAGCACAGAGCCGCATGATGGCACACAGGAGCACTGCTGTTTAGGTTTTAAGTCCAGTCTGACACTTGGAGATATTCACAAGGTGAGGAATCTGAGGTTAGAAGTATCTATCTGTACCAAGGTTTCATGGGAGGTCCTGAACTGGCCTTCCAAAGCATGGCAACAGTGTGCTTAGCTATTGCCAGCAGCAGGTCAGCAAATGTCATCTTGGTCTTTCCTATCTTGGGGCTAGGTCCAAATTCCAGGCCTCCACAGTCCTATAGTGACTCCTACCCATCTCGCCCTCAAAGTGAACACTAACGCCCCACCAGAATTGATACACTATTGGGCTTTCCTACATCACATGGATAAATCCCTCCTACTCCATGTGGCAACAAAAGCAGGTCGACATCACACTAGGATTCATTTTGCTGATAGCGTGCATGGTCAATTTAGCCCCGTGCAATTGGCTGCATTATATATTCTGTAATCTGGGGGCGTGGCTTGGAGCATCAAAATGGCAGTCGCACTCTAAGAGTGCTCTGGACCCCTCCGTCATCCGCTCCAAGATCCACCAGCATTGGCAGCCATCCAACCCTGTATTCTGCACCCTGCGCCCCGCCGCAACCTGAGCTACCCGCCGGTGGTGCCAAATGCCATGAACTACATGCGGCTCTCGAGTGCCACTCACCTCTTCTTTTGCCATACTTAAAATGGCGGTGCCTGCTTCAGGACTCCCGGAGGCCTGACCTCTGCCCATGGTGGTGGGGCCAACAGCGGAACTAGTTCACCCGCGACCTGGTGACTGGCGGGCCAGTGGCTCAACTGCTGCTGACGAGATCCGAGACGACTCCTGCGACCCAGAGCAAAGTATCAGGCCGCGCAGCCCGGGGCGAGGCTCTCTCCTGGGCCGTATCCACGAAGTTGATGTGGGCACCCGCCGTGTCCCACTGTTGCCGGAGACCTCGCGGAGGTGATGCTGGGGATCGGCCCCCGGCTCGGGCGGCGGGGTTGTGGTGGTGGCAGGGGGCCTCCCCCTTCCAGAGAGTGGTCCTCCTGCAGCCGGGGGCGCCTGGGGCCTGGCCTGTGGAGGCCAAGCGTACTGGTGTCTGCTGGCGGTGCTCGCCGGTGCCTCAGAGGATGGAAGAACGGCATCCCCACGAGACCCGGTGAGAGGCGGTGTGGTGTGAGATCCCCGGCCTGCTGTGATTCCGAGGCCGCTTTGCGGCGGGATAGTGATGGAGAGATTGGCTGCACGTACCGGGCAGCGGGGAGCTCCAACTCCATCTCCTCCCCCCTCCTGCGATCATCGTAGGACGCCGGCGGCCCCGCAGCCCGACCGGGCCTGATCCTGTGTTGTCCCTGACGTCTGCAGCAGGCTGGGCGGCGCCCGAGGCCCCTACCTGTACCGCCGGATCCTATTGCACGAAATCCTGTCCAGCAGATCCTGAGAGGGCTGAGGCCGCCGAGGCCTGGACTGCGCAGCCCGGCCCCCAACTGCTCCGTGGGGCGACCTCCACTCGGGCCTGTTGTGGCCCCCCTGAGGCTGCCTGTGAGTGACTTCTCCTTGCGGGGCCCCGCCGGACACCAGTCTGAAGTGAACTTTGCTTCGGCAGCGCCTGCGGAGGTACTGCTGTCCCCGCGCTCGCTGGAGGCCCCCTGCTCCTTAGCAGGCGGAGAGAAGAACGGCCTATAGAGGCCCTTAGAGTACTCCCTTTGCGACTTATGTGGCCTCCTGCCTGGGTCCCACTGCTGGGGGTGATCTGCCCCCGCTGGCTCCGGGCGCTTGGGGGGGGGGGAGCCTACCATGGGGGTGCGACCTGCTGAACAGTAAGGAAGTTCTGCAGCATCCCCGCAATTTTGGCCTCCATCTCGGGCAGCGGAGGCACAATCGCCAACGGGCGGTCCCCTGCCTCCCCCTCCTCTGAATGCATCCCTCTGCGGGCCAGAGTAAGCTGCGCCTGCGGTACTTGGTGAGGTGCTGCCCGCCTGGGGCCTGAGGGGGCCCTTTTGGAGGGTCGGGCCTTGGAGGGATCCGCGACGACCCCAGCGAGTGATACCAACGGCTGTGCATGGGCCCAATCTGCACATTTTCCCCCTACGCACTAAGTTCCAGTACCAGCACAGCAGTAGGCCTGTGGGGGTGGGCTCAGCCGCGCCAATCAAGCGAGGGCGTACCGGGAAGGAGCCCCCCCCATCATCCCCCCTCCTCTGCTCCCGCGTGGACCCTCCTGGACATAGGCAGCTCAGACCGCCACCCAAGCTGGATGAAGACACCACTGGCCCGTGCCTAATCTCTGTGGGACACACTCCATCCAGCAGCTGAGAAGCCGTGGGACCTGGACCCCCAGGAAGCCCACTGGGATGTCACTACCCACAGGCTGCCCTTGGGTGGGGGATTCCCCCCCTCCCGCCTTGACTTTGGTGCCTGCACACTCTGACGCTCCGGGCGGCCATTGCCCCCCTCTTGACGCTGCTATGGGAAAGGATCGCGTCCCTAAGGCGTCCGCAACACAAAATCAAACCAAAATGGACCAATACACCACAACTGAACGGAATCCAGCGGAAAAGACGCCTGGGGCGACCAATCGACCATCCTAAAGGCCATCGGCGCTTCTCAGGCCTCCGTGGAGAACAAGATCGGCGAGGTCCAGGTGGACACGGCCCATATCCGCCAAGACCTGCGCAACGCCACAGCCAGGATTTCAGAAACGGAGTCCCGCATTTCCACAGTAGAGGATGAGCTCGGTCAGCTGAAAGAGCAGGTATCCCACCTGCAGACATGCATTACGGAACTACACAGCAGGGCCGAGGATGCAGAGAATCGCTCACACAGCAACAATTTGAGCCGGGTGGGCTTCCCTGAGGGGGTCGAGCAGGGTCACGCGGCTACGTTCGTGGAAACCTGGCTGAAATCCTGAATGCCCAAGGATGCTCTTTCGACATGGTTTGCAGCCCCCACCGCTCCCTGGCCCCTAAGCCACCTCCTGGTGCTCCCACCCCGTCCAATCTTCGCGAGGATCCTAAACTTTAGGGTCAGAGACGCCATCCTGAACACGGCCCGGGCTCAGGGTTCCCTGACGTTCCAAAACCACAATATAATGCTCTGTCCAGACTACACAAGAGAGGTTCAGGACCACCGTTGTTTCCGACACAGAGGTCAAGCAAAACCTCCCTAACCTGGGACTGCGATATTGCCTTCTCTTTCCGGCCCGCCTGCGGGTTGTCTTCTAGAGCAAGACGCTTTTTTTGACACCCCACAGTCTGCATGGACCTGGCTAACTGAGGAGCGACCCCTGCAGGTCCGTTCGGCCTCCCTCACCGAACTGTCTGGCTCACAGAAGACTGGCCTGCTCCCTCCTAAGCAACAGAGGAGGCACGCGGTCTCGCAGGGGGCGAGGACGACGTGAGGGGAGATCCGCGTCGCCTGGCCTGGGTACTTGTGGGTCCACTATCACTGCGGCCCCTCCAACCCCCCGGGACCGAAGCCGTGAGAGCTCCGAAGATCAAAACCGCAGTCCGTCCCCCTCCTGTTCTCTGAACGCCGTGGCTTCAGACCCCGATCTTTCCAGAAGTTCTGTGATCTAGGGAGTTAGTAGGGGGTGCAGGTGCATGTATCAGAGATCTTGACTGGTCAGTGAGAGAAGGTATACCTCAGAGACGGTGCAAATGCAGAGGCATGCTAATGACACTATCATATCCGCTAGTGGAGGTGTCCACCATTACCACGCAGTGCCCAGCTAAGCGTTTCAGTTTAGCTTAATGATTATTGTTAACTGACTTTCTTTCTTTCAGGGCGACAGATGCTTCGGTTCCAGAAGTGTAGGGAAAGGGGCTTGGGGGGGTAGGGTGGTGATCGTTGTCCTCAGAGTTGTTCTAGACCCGACAATGTTCTGGTCACCTTTCTCTACTGTTTACAGCACCTTGACACTTGCCCCCCGCACTGACACCGCAAGACAGTACAGCACGGGGACCAAAGCCCTTTGACCCACTCTTCTTACTCACTCATGACTCAGATGTCCACCATAGGTAGGTCCCTCCATGTTCTGTCTTGGAATGCAAACGGGCTATTAGATCGCATCAAGCGAACGGCAGTCCTCAAGTATGCCCAGCGCCATGCGCCTGACATACTCCTGCTTCAGGAAACCCACGTCCTGGGAACCAATTGTCCCTTCCTCGCACAATATGGGTTCGACAGGGTATGGCATTCTCGTTTTGAACAGGGCTCACAAGGGGTTGCAATCCTAACACGGCGAGGGCTCTCCTTCACCCCTGACCACATTGTGACAGACCCGCAGGGTTGGTTTGTGACCGTGGCCGGGAAGCTCGAAGGGAATACCCTGAACCTGGCTTACGTACACATCCCACCTGCAACACTCACTTAGACCCTCCTCCGCCTCACTGATATAATTTCTTCACTGCCCCTGGGTCAGACTATAAACGGGGGAAACTTTAATGCAGTTATGCAACTGGCATTTGACGCGACTGGTACGCCCTCCCTGACGAGACTGGCCCACACTAAGAAGTTAGCTGACTGGTCGGCCGCCCTTGGCTTATGCGATTTCTGGAAGATATGGAATCCTCGAGGTACTCAATATACCCATACCTCAGCGGCCCACTACACACATTCCCGCATTGACCTGCTCCTTCTGCCGGCCCCCGATTTCCAGAACGTTTCTACTATTTCCATCCTCCCCGGGGAATATCGGATCATTCGGCCCTGTCTTTGCACTTGGGCGGAGCCTCAACCACGACTCGGACACCATGGAGGTTGAACGCTTGGTTGTTACAGGACAGGGAAGTCAAGAAAGCGATAGAGGTGAAATTAAGTCACTACTTCCTTACTAATCAGGGCTCGGTTCCCTCCCCGGGTACTCTCTGGGAGGCCAGTAAAGTCAGTATCCGTGGTGTGGCCAGAGGCCAGATACACACGAAGCGGGCGGTACGGAACGACTGCCTGACCCTGCTTGAGCCTCAGGCAACACGGCTGGAGACAGCCCTCTCTTAGGTCTCTGATGTTCGCCAGGACAGACAAATCGCGCCTATTTGAGAGGAAATCAGGCAGATCTCACTTGCCTCGGCCATGATGCTATGGCTTTCCTCTGTGGCCCGAGTATATGGATGGGGCGATAAAAATGGGAAGTTGTTGCACAATCTAATTTCCTAGCCACTAGCTAACAGGATCATACCTGAAGTCTGGGACGCCTCGGGCAACAGACCCCCGCCCCCCCCCGAGGAGCGATGTGCAACTATTGTTGTGATCCCCAAGACCCAACCGCCCTCTCCCGTATGTGCGGACTACATCCCAATCTCTTTAATCAATACTGAAATGAAAATATACGCCACAGTCCTGGCCTAACGACTTTGCCCCCTTCTACATAAGCTGGTCCACCCGGACCAATGTGGCTTCATGCCAACGCGTGATACCAGACATTGCCTAAGGTGCCTTCACCTCGCCCTAGCCTACCGCCAGCTCCTCACACCGTACCGAATGCTCCTCCTCGTCGATTTCGAAAAAGCCTTCGATACGGTAGACTGGTGGTATTTGGCCGACGACCTTCAGACGGTGGGTTTTGGCCACCAATTCCGACATCTTGTCCGAGTCCTCTACTCCAATCCCAGAGCCAGAGTACTTACCAATGGTGCACTGTCGAAGGCATTCCCAGTCCAGAGAGGCACACAACAGGGGTGTCCCCTCTCACCCCTACTATTCTTACTGGAGTTGGAACGCTTGGCCTGCCTTATACGGGACGTTAACAGAGTCCAGGGCTGGGCTTGGGACACCATCACGTTGACAAAATCGCCCTGTACGCGGACGATGGCCTGCTTTTCTTGGCGGACCCAGCCAGCTCTAGCCCTAGATGCCTTGAGTTACTCCAAGCCTTCGAAAAACGTCTCTGGCCTCCGACTCAACCCGGCTAAATCCACCCTTGTCCCCCTTCATCTCTCTAGGGAATGCTTCGATTAGCAACCGACCATCCCCATCAGGCGACAATCGTTCAAATACATAGGGCTATGGGTGGACCTACTCCCGGAGCTGGAATAGGCACTGAACATTACCCATCTGGTCAAGAAAGCCAAGGACGACCTCAAAAGCTGGCAGGCTCTACCACTCAACCCTCTCGGGAGGGTGGTGTTGTTCAAAATGATGATTCTCCCCTGCTTCATATATATCATTCAGAACATCACCTAACATCTTCCGAGTAGCTGGTTTAGGGAGATGGATGGGTGATCACAAGGTTTCTGTGGAGAGGGGGGAGACAACGTGTCGCCATCGCCCGTTGCAGGATTCCACCCTTTGACAGAGGCATGGGTATGACCGATCTCCACCTATACTATTTAGCTATCAGACTCCTCGTCATCCATGACTGGTTCATCGGGGGTTGGTCTGACCCAGCCTACAAAACGGAGCTCAAGGACCTGACCTTCCCCCAAATACAATCATATTTATATGGGACCCCAATACTCAAAGCGATACCACAGATAGCCAGAGCGGTCCTCGTGGCCTGGCGCACGGCACTGCGGCACACGCGGTGGGATAAACGACTGAGCCAACACACGCCTCTCTGGCAAGGTTTATGGTTAAGAGAAGTAGCAACAGGCTTCCGATGTTGGGATCTCATAGGAATATCTAGGCGACGTTTGGGTAGGGGATCACATTAGGGCCTTCACCGACTTAAGAAATGCTACACCCTACACACCTCCCAATTTTACAAATATTTACAACACGCCCTTAATGCACACATCTCAACAGGCACGTCACTCCCTGAATTCAGCCCGCTGGAAGCCCAAGTCATGATGGGGAACCTGGGGAGGGGTGTTTCTGATATACCGCACCCTGGTCAACAACGGCCCCACAACTCTTGACCCGCTCCGTACCCACGGGGAGGGGTGGCTGGTGTCCGGTGCTAGGTCCAACGACAGAGAGTCCGAGATCCACGGGAGCGAAGAGTAAGTCTCTACTCCCTCCTAGAGTCCAGTCTCCCCTAGGTATAAATACACTATAGGAAGATCTGACCCCACGAGGGCGAAGAGACCCGAAAGGACCACCAGGTCTTTGATTGGGATGGCAGGTATGGGAATCTAGGTTCCTGCAGGGAGACAAAAGAGACAACATACACTATGTGAGATCTAATCTATTGCGTTCCCCTCCCTCTTCACTGTAATCATTACATTATATGCCTTTTCATACTTACACCATCAGACCTAGGAATAGGGATTGAAGGTCTCTTCTTGAAAAAGATGAAACAAAGGAGGATTCAAAACCAGACGATCCTGCACCTCGCGGTGGCTACTGGGGAAGGAGTGCAGGTTCCAAACTCATAGGATAACGGGTACATACAGCGACATAACCTGCGCTGTGTTAAATGTTCATGGATTGTCAATTCCACTGAAACGCTCAAGTGTGTCGTCCAAAAATACAGCTTACCGATTATTTCGTCATCGGCAGTTCCACAGCGTTTCTTGAGTTCTGGAAGGCAAAGGACAAGGCAGCGCGTAGCCAGCGCTACTGTTTCCAACAATCAAAAGCAAAAGGCAAGGCTGCTTGAGAATCAGCGCGTTCGCGCATCAGAGTCCAAAGTGCACGGAGTCCAAAGTGCACGGCAACACGGCAGCGCGCCAAAGTTCAAAGGGGCAAGTCAGTGCGTCAAAGTTCAAAGGGCCAGGCAGCGCGTAGCAAGCGCTAATGTCAAAATCAGGAAGACGAAAACATATGGAATAGCGCGACCTCGCGCTAACGAAAAAGAATCTTTGGAACAGCGCTTCCTCGCGCTAGAGGGAGAATAACACTTCGGCGAGATGCCAACTCACACAGGAATCCCAAGCGCCGAGCAGACTGGAGCTGAAATGTCGAGGTAAACGGAGGCAGACGAGGACTAGGTTCAGGAGGAATCCAAACGAGGAAACAGGGGCGTGGTCCAAATACAGGAAGTGAGGCCAAGCACTTGTGGGAGTGTTCAGGCAGCTTATATGCCGGCAGCAATCACATGATCTGGTGATGCAGCAGTCACATGATCTGGTGATGCATCATGAGAAGGCATACAAGGTATTCCCTCTGGCTAGGCATTCTGGGACTTGGAGTTTCCCTGCGTTTTACTAAGAATTAGAGTACATGAAGCACGACCTCTAACAGCTGGGTGCCCTGGAGGAGGATTGGCATGATGCCCTTATGGCTCTCAAAACCATTGTGACCTCGACCAAACTTCGCCTCATTCAGCTCTACTACCTGCATACGGCTTACCTCACCCCAAAGCGCCATACATAAAGCAGGCTTGCGTCCCTCCCCGGATTGTACACGCTGCGGCTATGCACCAGCAGATTTCTACCACATGGTGTGGACATGCCCCAACCTTAGCCCGTACTGGACAGGGATAGAGTCCGAACTCACACAGATCCTGGGCTGGCAGGTCCCCCACGACCCCTTACATCTTATCCTTGGGGTGTTGGACGGCCTGGATGGCTCTAGATCAGACAAACTATTCCTCGGGACGGCAATTGCCGTGGCCAAGCGAGACATCGCAATGGCCTGGGCACAGGTCAAACCCCCGAGTATAGCAAAATGGCGCAGAGGGGTGGATTGGTGCGCCGCTCAAGAAGAACCCTTACTTGAGGCCAGTGGATGCCCGGCAAAATACAACAGGGTCTGGGGCAAATGGCTAAATCAAATGGACTAAATGTATCCCTCTTACACTTCCAAACCCATGTATAATGCCGTTATGTCTTGGTGGCTCACTCGATCAAAAATCTACCTGTACTCCGAATTGCCTCTTGCGGAAATGACTTATACATTTTGAAATGTCTTGTGCTGATGTTTTGTTTGCTCTTTGAAACCAATAAAATTGATTATCATAAAAAAATATTCTGTAATCTGCTGTATTGAGATACTCACCCGAGGTATTCTAAAATGTGATCCCACTCCTTTTCATGAAAAAGCTCATCAATATCGTTTTTACACTTATTCTTTAAGCTGTTCAGGGTTGACCCTCCAAAGTCCAGCAGAGCCCTGTATATTCAGGTAATTAGCCTCCGGGCGCAGCATAGTGTGAGCAAGTCTGTATGTATTCATTGGTCTACCGTTCTTAATCTGTTATACTACAAAGCTTGCATAAACTCACCATCATGGCCCTGTAGTGTCATAATTGACCTGGAGGAAGCCCAATTGTTTCCATTAAAGAGTCAAATGGTACTAGGATCCCATTTTCAAACAGGTTCTCCAACATATCTATCCCCACTTTCTCCCAGCTCCTCGGTTCTTCTGCTTTGGATCCCGAAATACACAAGCACAAAATTTAACAGGACTTCAGGGGCATAGGGCACCTTGCCGTGAGTTAGCTGTAGTGCAAGCTAGTGGTAGTGTTGAGCCACCAGCTCTAGTCGAGACAGGAGCTCTATGTTTTGGCAATGTGTGGTAGCCCTATCTGCATCTGGAATCCTCCATCGACCCGTAGCTCATCACAAGTTTCTTGGGGATTATACCCAGCTAGCCTCCTAACAATCCACTGGGTTTCAGCCACAATATAGTAAAGCTCAATGTCTGAGACTCCAATGCCACTGTGACTGAACTACCACTTCACTGTTCCCAATGCGATTCTGCGCCTCGCCGCATTCCATAATCAGTCTAGTGGACCCATCTAGGAATAACTAGTGATAGGTTTGCAAAATAATATAAGAGGCATGTGGCAGCATCACCATTTGAGCTAGGGCAATCCTTCCCACAGCTGTGAGTGATACGGTCCTTCAGACAGCCACCTGGGGTCTTAAGACCCTAATGATGTACCCCAAGATATCTTAAAGTGGTTCTTTCCCACCTTATGGCCAGTCTTCCACAACCCACCCAGCCAGGAGTAGCCTCTGGGCCCAATGGTTCATAGGGCTTTTAGCAGTTAACTTTTAACCCAGAATGTCACCCAAAGTTGTCTAAGGCTTTCATGATGGGTTAGAGGTCAGTCCCCACATCCTGAATATACAACGGGAGGTTGTACGCGGAAAGGGAGATAACATCCATCCATCATAGTTTGAAATGAAATTAACACACCTGCCCATGAGAGCTCCTCTGTGCCCAGGTAAATAGAGAACTATTCATAATAACCTTACTGGATAACCACGTGGCCAGTTTAGATGGGATTTGTAAAGAAGAACTCGTTTGGGTGTAACTTTTATGAAGTAAGTTATGATTCTTTATCAAACCCCCAGTCATCACCTTAAATAGAATGCTATGGCTGCTCAGTCTGTTATAATATTTGCTCTTTATTGGGGTCTTCACTGCATATGAACATACCCCTTGAACTATGGGCAACATGCACTGAAGAATATAAAAAATAAATAAAGAATCTCTGCCCTACCCAAAAAAGTGAACACTGTATTCATGGAGCTGGATTGTAAGTGCAGCTACAACAACATCTATTTATTAAACAGTCAATGGTTTTCATCGAATAGGGGGGAAGATGTGGCCTAATTAGCAGTTATGCTGTTATTGGAGATCTAGCAAACTCTATGCCACTGTTGTCTAATTTGCAAAATTTAAGAGCGTTCCCAATATTAAGCACACTACAAATTTATACTTTAAGCTTACAATCTCATTTGTTGGATGAAATAAAATATAACAAATACCCAAGTACCTTGTTGTTTTCGTGATCTCCACTGACAGCGATAGGATACATGACATATTTTCCTCCGTGGTCTTCGCTAGGTGCACATGCGGCTAAGGTGTCAGGATCATGTTCAGCTCCAAAGTTATGTCCCAGTTCATGAGTGGTAACCAGGTCTGCTTCCTTTAACAGAGCAGGAAAATTTCAAGAAAGAAGAAAAATGTGATATTGTATTTATAGACTGGGCAGCAATTGTCCCTTAAATGTTAACAAAGATTGTAATCAATGAAACATTACAAGCATTATAACTGTAAAACCATATTCCACGACGAAAGATTTGCAATCAGGATAACCAGATCTGAATGATAAGATTAATTAAATAAAGACTGATTTTGCAACCAAATATTTTCTCAAGCAGAAAAGCAACAGCGCGTTGTACATATGATGTCAGACACCCTGAGGTATGTTGGGTGGTGCTGAACGGCCTCAACAAGAAAAAGGCATTGGAGATAGGGTAGAGAAGGAGACATGTCAGTCATGTAGAAGACTCCAATCACTCATGCCAGCAACAAATTCCATGTGATTCAATAAATGTGGTAATCTGTGTGGGGGAGGGTTTGGGTGAAAGGGAAGGTGAAAATATGCCTAATCAAGTATTTTTGATTTCAGCCCAGTATTTAATGTGTGCATGTGCTGCTAGTGGTGGGCACCGGCACTACAGCATGATAAAGGGGGAAAAAGGAGTAATGACGCAGCCACATCATTTTGTATGCACACGCATGCGCGATGACCTATGCATTCACATGTTATTACACAAGCACACATGGGTGCTTTCAAAATGAAGCAAGTCCCAATAATCCGAAGCGGATCCGTGAATAAATCATAATAAAAAGAATTAGGGTGAAAGCATTTTTTATTCTTTAAGTAGAACATTTAAAAAAGATATATAAAAATAAGGACTGCAGAGTGGGGGGGAAAGGATGAGTAGATAGGGAGCAAAAGGTGGGGCAGGGGAAGGGAAAAGCAGCATACAAAGGACAGCAACATGGGGGAAAAGCTTAGAAGAGAGAAGAGAGAAAGCTACATGCAGTGTGGGGGGAGAGAAGCACACAGGAGAGAGAGAGAGAGAGAGCAACAAGGAGTGCAGTGGCAGGGAAGCACACAGATGAGAGAGAACAACTTGGAATGCGGGGGAGGGAAGTGCATGTGGGGGACAACGGGAAAACACACTCCCCATCTTAGAATGCTTAAAAAAGAAGTTCCCTAAAGGTAACAGTGGAAGGACACAAGTATAGAGGCTATACATGATGGACAAGGAAAGCCACTGAATAAGAACCATGCAAATGAGTGTGACAGTAAAGCTAACACACATTGTAAGCAATGGACAGGCTTTACACCCACAGTCAGTTCTTGGTCTAATGACAAAACATTCCGAAAGAGTGTAATTTGGGATTTTTTTGTTTTTTATAGAAAATCCTTGATGGTGTACGTTTGAATATTAGATACACATTCTGTAGACAGAATGCACTTTAATCGGATTTCACAAGTCCACCGTCTAATTAAGGTACAGATGGATCAGCACAATTGTGAGAACTTTCATACACATTACAGAAAAAGTGCACTGGCCAAAATATAGACATTTGTATTGATTGTGCTAACCTCAGATGGCAAATTTCAAGTATTGATAAAACAGTTCTCTGGAATTTAATTTACTCAGATATTCCCATCCAGTTCTCCTATCAGCGCAACCTTCCAGCCAAGAGAAGTCAATAAAAAACACAGGTTCAGGTAATAATAATCTAAGGTGTGCCTGGTGGACTATCTGGAACAAAATTCAAGGTTATGAAAACATTTGTTGCACCAGTGTTTTAACATTTTCTGCAGATGCAATGGCTTTTAAAATGCGTAACTCCTACAGCAGACTGATAAAAACATTGTTTTCAAGCAAGTGGCAAATGCACTTCGATGTTTTACTGTATGACTTGTCATATTTTTCTATAAACACATTTGTAGCAGGAGAAAACATGACTTCATCATGAAGGGGTTAGTCCACAACCATATCCTATAAGATGCTATGATAGAACAAAGCTTGCAACCAAGCAGGTCTTCTCAAGCAAACCATGTTATTTATCTCTCTTGCAATTATGCTATTTATTTATTTATTAAACATAGTTACTAAGCTACTTGGTTTCCAATGGACAAACAAAACTGCCACTGATCTGCTGTGTCTAGAGGAATACATCTTGGACCCATAATGATTCAAGCAGTACATGCACAGTGATAAGGAGTAAGCAATGTGTTTCGTGATTATACAGTTACAAAGAATGGCGTGCACAACTCAGTGGGAAGTGGCCCACAGAGTCACAGTCATATTATTGCCAAAGTAGTCACGCTGCAGCATCAAGGCAGTAAGTGGCTGTGGTTACAACAGATCCTGGGCATATGCTTTGCAGTAAACACTAAGGGCCCTATGTAGGTAAACCCGAAATACCGAGTCCTTAATAGCGATTTTTACCGAATCGTTATTAAGAACTCGCTATTTCCGATGTAGGAAAAAAATCAGTAAAATCCACAGAATCGGTGAAAATCGCTATTACAAATACCGAATCCACATTACCAAATCTGTATTACTGAATCGGTAATACCGATTCGGTAATTAGCGATTCCGGGAGTTCCAAAAAAAAAAATCGCAATTACAAGATTCAGCCAATCCTGTGCCTCCTGATGACATCACAACCAGGAAGTGGCCACACCCATGCAGCTGCACTGATCCTGAAGCTGTTGGAGAGGCAGGGAGCAAGAGCACAGGGGCTGCACAGCTACCACCTAGCAAACACAGAGGAACTGCACCATGGCCTCACAGGAGAAGGGGAAGGATGCTGGCGACAGAAAGCGCAAGCACAAGTTTAGTGAGTGGGAGTTGGAGATCCTCATAGAGGAGGTAGGTAAAGATCACAATCAGCTCTCTGGCAAGAAATCTCTTCACGTCCCTGAGGCACAAAAAAAGGAGGATTTGGCTGGGGATCCAGCAGAAGATCAATGCCATTGGCGTCACACATCGCTCAACAGATGAGCTTAAGAAGCGATGGGATGATCTGAGGAAACATGCAAAGGAGAGGGTGGCTGACTGGCTGAAACAAGCCAGGAAGACAGGCGGGGGAACCTCATCTGCGCCTGCTCCGACTGCCCTAGAGCAAATGGTTGAGTCCACCCTCCAGCCGGAGAGCGTCAGTGGCATCAGGGACGTGGACAGCTCAGCAACAGCATCCGATAGACAAGGTAAGATGCCTGCACAGCATGCTATATCCCCTCCCTAACCCCAATCCCCCTGCAAGAATCCCACTCCAGACATTGTTTGTCTAGATTCAGCAATGCATCATGGGAGATGTAGTCCCTATCAACTATTAGCAAATCAGTCAGTCCCCAAAAAGCATAGGCATGTCACACACATCAAGAGATGAGCTAGCGGAGGACAGACAGCTAGATTGTCAGTCATGAAATTTAGTTGCAGAAATATTCTGGCAGAAAAGTGAGTAATAGTACATTCTGTATCCACAGGCGGAACATCGCCCCAGGCTGCAGAGGGGGAGACTTGCGAGACTTCCAGGGAGGAAAACACTATTGCGGAGGAAGACATAACACCTGCTGAAACCACACCACCATCCCCACCACCACCACCAGCACGATCAAGGAGGAATACAGTGGCTAGCCTCCAGGAGATAGATGGCACAGAGGATGCCAGCCAGGGAGCACCACAGACCGCGCCGGATGATGAAACACAGGCATCTTTGACACAGTCCCCCGTGGAGGATGGCAAAACAGGTGCCCGTAGACGGCGACAAAGGGCACAGAGTCCCGACGCTGATGACTCCAGTGTCTTCTCTGGTCTGGAGGGGCAGATGCTCAAAGTGCAGCGCCTGCAGGGAAAGACAATGAGGGCCATTCAACGTCAGATGGTGGCAAACAACAGGAAGATTGACAACATGACGGAGGCCATATACTGCCTCAACAATACTGTGGCAGAGGGCATGAAGGAGATGTCAGATGCAGTGAGGCTGTTATGCAGCAGAAGTGATAGTGACCGTGCTGCAAGGCGCAGAGACAGGCAGTAACCAGAAGGGTATAACAAGTCTGTCAACAGGCTGTGCAATGCAACCCATGTGCTCAGTTGTTGCTCTGTGGCCATGCAACTGGAAATGGCAAAGTACAGCCGTGAAGTCACTCAGGGCCTGGTAATTGTCACCAGTGCTTTAGAGGTGCTTCAGACAAACCAAATTGCTGCCACTGGTAAAGGGGATGGGGCTGAGAGTGAGGAGGCAAACAGTCGCAGCAGCATAACACCCCCCCTTGCCAGAGAACAGGAGGCGCAGTGTCAGGAGGCGCAGTTTCAGGCATGGTTCTGCCGCAGGACACAGCACTGGTGAGGACAGTGTGATAGTGACCGTGCTGCAAGGCGCAGAGACAGGCAGTAACCTGAAGGGTATACCAAGTCTGTCAACAGGCTGTGCAATGCAACCCATGTGTTCAGTTGTCGCTCTGTGGCCATGCAACTGGAAATGGCAAAGTACAGCCGTGAAGTCACTCAGGGCCTAGTAATTGTCACCAGTGCTTTAGAGGTGCTTCAGACAAACCAAATTGCTGCCACTGGTAGAGGGGATGGGGCTGAGAGTGAGGAGGCAAACAGTCGCAGCAGCATAACACCCCCCCTTGCCAGAGAACAGGTGGCGCAGTGTCAGGAGGCGCAGTGTCAGGCATGGTTCTGCCGCAGGACACAGCACTGGTGAGGACAGTGTTCCTGCTGAACGCAGCAGTGGTGCGCGTGTGCGTAGGAGATAAGCACTGCCATCACATTCCATTGTGCGGTGGGTGACGTAACCCATTGGACACAATGATGGGACTAGTGATCTTGCATTGGGCAGTGACTATGCCATGTTGTGCTTGATCGGGCACTGTGAGGCCATCATTGGTGTTAAGGTGTGCAGTACAATCGCCTGATGTAAGGTAAATTAACACCCTGACACAATTGCATTAACTGGCTTTGTCTCATTGCTTACTCAGAAATAATTCTGTGTGATCTCTGACCGTCTCTGTCTCCCATCTGCTGCAGCTGCGCCGCCTGCTGCGCAGTGGCTGTGTACCTTCCTCATCCTCCTCCTCACATTCACTGATTTCCACGGGTGTCCCCCTCTTAGTGGCAAGGTTATGCAGCTATGATTTTGCAGCCGACCAGGGGCTGGTACTGCCGTGCACCTCCACTTTTGTGGAGGCAGCGGAACCTGCTTTTGAGGAGTCCAAACGTTCGCTCAACCACATTGCGCGTAGATCTATGTGCAACATTATATCACCTTTCACTTGGGGTGGATGGGTGCAGGTACGGAGTCAGGATGAAAGATCACACGGCATAGGCGCTGTCACCTAAGTGTGAGAATAAAGTAAACTATTCACAGTCAACAATCATAGCAACAGGTGTATACTTCAGGGGGTGTCACATGTATTTACCTAGCAGGTAGCCTTCTCAGAATTCACCCGCAACGAGACTGGTATAGATCCCACTGTTCCTGAATATGTATGAATCATGCGTGCTCCCTGGGAATTTTGCAACTATGTCAGTGATGATGGAAGAGGCATCACATATCACCTGTAAATTTATTGAATGTGTGGAATTGCGATTGCGATAGATGTACTCTGTCGCAGCAGGGGGGCAGATTGGTATATGTGTCCCGTCAATGCAACCTATGACGTGTGGGAAATGGGCCTTCTGGTAAAAGTCCATCTTGGTCTTTTGCAGTTCTGACTGTGTGCTGGGGAATTGGATGTAGTGTGGCATCCTTTGCAACATGGCGTCCAGGAATGTATTGAGGAAACGCGACAGGCAACTCTGTGAGACTCCACCTGCCGCAGTTATTACCCCTTGGTAACTGCCAGATGCCAGGAGGTGCAGGCAACAGAGTACCTGTACATGAGTAGGTATTGCGTGCGCCCTTGGTGTCTGCTGCTCCAGGAATGGGTGCAGGTCCCATATCAGGTCCAGGATGGTGTTTGGGTGTAGCCTGTACCTCTCATGGACTTCAGCCTCTGTGAGTTGGAATAAGGTGAAGTGCAATCTGTAGACGCGTTCCTGTCGCCTCCAAATCCTTTGTGCTGCAGTTCGTATCCTTAACCGCCTTGCAATGACGTAGAGGGCCGCCGTTGTGTCCACGATGATGCATTCTGGGGCTGTTTATATGCTGTGCACCTGGTTACCACCTGATTTGAGTCCATGGTAATTCGCGCCTCTTAATTAGCAATTTCTTAAGGAATCGGTAATAGCGATTTTATGTACATAGGTTTGCGATTTATTTTACAGATTCCTTATTTTGCGAGTAGCTAAATAGTGAGTCGGTGTGGCATAATCGCTAAATAAGGAATCGGTAGTGAATTTCCGTTATTTTTACCGATTCCTTATTTAGCGATTCGGTGTTCCTGCTCCTACATTTCACATGCTTTTTTAGCGATCGGTAACGCTGAAATTCTGCAAATTTCAGCGTTACTGATCGCTATTTGGCCACCTACATCTGGCCCTTAGATTCTTCGCCTCTATTCTGTCGTACTCCAGACCTTTTTCAAAATATATTTTCTCTGCATTTGTCCATTCCTTCACATGAGCTCATTCCTTACTTTGCCACTTCATCAACATGAATCTCTTGCACTCTTTGTTCTTAAAAGAAAGAGGGCTGACCCAGCAGACAAGCTTTGGGAAAAATCATGAGGGAGACTCGTTTATGCAGAACCACAGGTGTTACGTATGTACGGTGTATTATGTTAAACCACAAACATCTGAATATAACATTGCTAATGGCTTCTTTTTTTTAACATATTAGGTTTGTTCCACTTTCTGGGTGTGAACTTCTCTCCACAGTCAGAATCCCAATTCTCAGTTATAAGGAATGTATTAATTAGTTCATTTCTGAGGGCACGAGTAGTGTGTAGATATCAGCTTGCAACCGGATATGGGTGTTTATCCTTCACACAAACCTGGCAGCTTGTGTAAAAAATGGAAAACGAATCTCTGACTCTTGGGCTGTGGGCAGAGGCACACACAAGGGTTGCCCTTGATCACAAAATGCTATTGGCTATGGTTATGAAGTTCCGTGCTGCTTGGTTGTGACTACTTTGGGCCCATTGGAGGATACCGTTCAGTGATACAATACAAGCGGTGTCGTTATATACTGAGAATCTATTGTTTTATTTAAAGGATGCCAAGGCAGATTTTTTGTCCATCGCATAACTATTAGACGATTTCCCTTGATCGCTGGTCCCTGTGAATTGGGTGAAGTCATTTATGTTTCCTCTACGATCAGGATATAATCTCCCTCCGTACATACAACTGGATTCTAGGTTATTGCATGAATCTGATAAGATACCTGGTGATGAATGTATACCATTCAGCTGAGGATTTACTGGGTGGTAACTTGAGCACGGAGGTTCATTCTCTCTGGGGACAAATTACACTTTGGTCCACTCTTCCTTTGGAGGTTTATGGGTCTGATCAACTTGATTAAAATTGTGGTACTCCATTGGTTGCTTTTACTAACCTTTTTTTTCAATTGTTTTTTTCAATTTATTTTTTAGAGTTTTATATAGAGCAAACTAGACCCGGGACATCAGGTATCAGAGCACTTTTCATGAGCACCAGTTTCGTTACATGAGGACACATTCATTTTTGTTAGGCACGGGGAGATTAAGTGATTTGTCCAGAATCATAGGATGCTGAGCGTAGTTGCCGAGACTTGAACCTAGTTCTCCAGTTTCGAGGTCGACCGCTCTAGCCGTAAGGCTACATGCCATTACTCATCCTTCGTACTTCTTGAAAAGACCTCAGCAGGTTTCTAGGTAGAATAACTTGGGCTGCAGGATTCCGTCTAGTTGCTTTAGCTACACTTAAACTACCTGTAGATGCTGGAAGACTAGCCCTCCCTGATTTTGAGCAATATTATTTAGTCGCTCAAGGGGTATCTCAATGGCTGGCAGGCCGTTCTTTGATTGAAACAGGGTTTAGTGTTTCCAATAACCGAGACGGCTCACTACACTCATTAATGCTCCCCTCTAAATGCCCTGGGACATGCTGCCTTGTTCTACTTTGTACAGCCTTGTTGTGTCTTAATCGAACACGAATGATCATAAAGCTAGTTACCCGGTATGCCTTTTCATCTCCTTTGCTTGGTCTCAGCACTCAGGCAGGGTGGATATGGTCAGGTTAGGCTTGTTCTTGAACTGACTTGGGTCAGCCCATGTTGGAAGATTTATTTGTAATGGTGAATTAATAGATCTTCCCACGCTTGTGATGAGCTACAATGTCCTCTTTTGTCAGTTTGTCAACTACATACATATTAAGCGTGTACTCTGAGATCTAGTCCACACTTTTTGGAGCACATCAAACATCAGTTTTATCAGATGCTGCATACTATAAGCGATGGTGGTAAATGGATCAAATGGCACTATAGAGCTTAATGTAAGTCACCAAGATCTTTCCGGAACACCCCTTCAGGAATCTTGGGAGACAGAACTGACCAGGCCACTTCATGATGCCAATTGGCTTAGAATATTATAGGGAAGAGGAGTTATTGGCTTAGAATATATAGAGAAGAGGAGTTGGCCAAATGGCTAGGGCAGTCGACCTCGAATCTGGGTAACCGGGTTCGAGTCTCGGCAATGATGCGGAACATCCTGCGATTCTGGGAAAATCACGTAATCTCCCCGTGCCTAACAAAAATGAATGTGTCCTCATGTAACGCAACTGGTGCTATGTAAAGCACTCTAATACCCGATACCTTCGGGTCAAGTTCGTGCTGTATAAAACTCCGTAAAAAAAAAAAAATTAATACATTTGGAATATCTGCATAAGGTGCCATGTGACATCCGGTTCAAATACATAAAATTTCATATTTTGAACAGGGCTTATCTGACACCTATACATATTAATAAAATATACCCTAGAACAGATTTGAAATGCTCTCTATGTGAATTGCCAAATGTAAACTGGTCCTGCTGCTCCCTTTCCTCCTATTGAGCTAAGATTGTTGAGATGCTGATTAGTTTGATTGGTAGTCCATTAGCGAATTCCATAGAAATTGTACAAGTATATCTGTTTCCACGCCCCAAACTTGAAACACCCTACACTACATTTGTGGATTTTGCCCTATTACTGGCTAATTGAAACATCACAATTTATTGGAAGAACCACTTCCCCTTCTGTGATACATGGAGCACAGTCCTTCTCCACTGGCTTTGATTTAAAAGTACACAAATACACAGGAAGGGACATGCAGGTTATAGCACAGTCAGTCCTGGGATCTCCTCATGAAAGAAATCAAATCTCATAGCAAAAAAAGATCACCACCCTCCATGAATATACCAGACTAATTTTCTTTTTTAAATTGTTTACCTTTATTATGACATTATTTTGCATGATCCTAATTAAGTACCGGTAATTTGTCTGAATCTTTTCTGGTACATTTTATTTGTGGTGCAGCCCAATACTTTGTTTGGAACAGCTCTTACCAGATCTGCTTGGACACTTATGTAGTGCTTTTGGCCGCTTGATGGGGGTTGGGTTAGAGGGAGTTGTGTGGTATGTTTTTTTTCAAGTTGCAGAAATGATGCCTAATGTCATACTTGTTAAACGCACATGGTTTACTCCTTTCAAGCTAATGTTTGGAGCATAATGTACACCTATGCTGCTCTAGTTTATGAAGCCTACTTTATTGCACCAATAAAAAAAAAATACTTTAAAAAAAATGTCAACTGGATGGCTGGTCAAATATGGGGGTCAATGTGTTGGACATTGGGGCTGTCTGAGGGATTCTAGCCCAAATGTCTTTGGCCACCACCAGAAGCCCACTGTATTGCAGAAAATGTTTTTTGAAATACCAAATAAGGTGTGGACCTTCCCACAGGTACTACATTTTGTTTTAGGAATAGGTCTGATTTTGTACACACACACCGCCATTTCCAAGATGTGAAATCCATATCCCTGGAAGTGGTTCTAAAATTGTGCCAGTGGTGGTAAGCATACACCTCAACTACTGGGTGGTAAAACTGGCCTCTGTAAAAGATTGCTTCAAAAGCTTCAAAGATGTTCCTGCTTTTTGTTTAGAATTAGGTCTTTATAAAGCTTTTTGTTGGATCCAGACGGTGGAGTCCCTTCTCTTGTTGAAAAGGATGAGGCGAGGAATAAAAGGTAGGCAGGGTGATGCTTTGCCTGATGTAAAAGGCAGTGACCACTTTTGGAAGAATAGGAAGCCCAGGTTCTAAGAAAAAGCTTTTCTGGGAGAAAGGAAGTATACAAGTGTTTACTAGAAAGCGCCTGCAATCCACTAGCCCTTCCGACAGATGTTATTTCTACAAGGAAGACTATTTTGACCAACTGGAGCCGTAGAGGGCAGCTGTGTATTAGCTCAAAAGGCAAGCACATATGAAAGGTGAGTACTAGATTCGAGTCACATTGGGGCATAATGAAGGGCGTGGGAGAAAACATATGTTGCAAACCCCTAAGGAATCTAGTCCTACTCACAACAGATGACTTAAACAAGAAGGTTGATCCTGCAACTGTAAGAAAGTGGAAATGACAGACAGATATCCTTTTACTGTGCCCAAAGCAAAGCCTTGCCGGGCCAGAGAAAGAACAAAAGGAGAACTTCAGACAAAGGCCACCAAAGAAGCAATGGCTCTCCACAGTGAATGGGTCGTATCCAACCTGCATCTGATTTTGCACTTTGCTGCGTCTCACCTGTCAGCAATAGCTTGGGAATGATTGGACAGGGCCTCATTTTGGACCATAGGCAGCACTTGTGCAGCTGTATCCCACACAGTATTGGAATAACAGCCTAATAAGCATGCAGTGTTCATGGACCGCAGTGCCATGATGGTGGAAGAAAAATATTCTCTTTCCACCTTTTGAATTCCGTATCTGGTGGTGGGGTAGGGAACGTGCCATGAATGATTCAGGAAGTTGAGGCCTGAACTACCAGACTCTCAGCGGTAGGCTGGGTCCCTGAGAGTGAGGCGAGGGTAGCAAGCAATGGTCCTGTGTACAGGAGTGCCTGTTCAAGTCTTGACCCAGGCCACATGCAGAACATAATTGAGAGCTTCGTTGAAGGGCAGTAAGGGTTCTGATGGGGATGCCCCTGGCTGAAGCACCTGTCATAACATTTGTTTTGACTTGAACTGTGGGTAACCAAAAGTCCAGGGCCTCAGCCAACCCCCGGACTACTGTGGGAGGAGAGAGGAGGCCAGTGTCTGGACAGGTGTCAAGACCACTGGCATCAGCCAGGTCCTCATCCCAATTGTTATTGACCATGGACTCACCTTGGGGGAGAGTGGAAAGGGGGGCGTGGATGGAGGGTTTGAGTGTAGGAATAGGGATCCTCTGATACCCTCCATTCACGTTAGATCTTCAGTAAAAATTCGGGAATCATAAAATGTTTGGCATTGGGTGTCGGCAGGAACGGCACCACTGGAATAGATCCTAGAGGAGGTTGCGAAATCACAGCCAGGGCCGATCCGGATCCAAAAATGGATCCTAAGGGTATTGACTGGAGCAGAGGGCACACCTACCGGCGGGACTAGTCGAAGAGCCTATTGAATCTTGAGACCAAAGGTATTCCAAAAGGGTCAGCACAAAAATGAGGCTCATGGCCTCATAAAAAGCACGGAGTAGTCCCAGTCGCCAATGCTGGCTGCACAGGGTCCACCTGCCAGTGGAGTCGGGGCTTGTGGCATCGTTCCCTCGCGTCGACTGAAGAATGAGTTAAATGCGGAGAAGTCGAAGAGTGCTTCGACTTCTTTTTGTAGGATTTATGAGAAGACCAGGAGTGGGATGAGGACTGACGCAAATGACTCCGGGAGCAGTCCCAAGACCACCCACGCGAAAGGGATATGGAGGGGTGCAGAGTTGCATGAGGCACGCTGGGGTGGTGCCTATATAGCCACTACACACGTCATTTCCAGTGTGGACAACACCAACGAAGCCATGCGGAACTCAATGACATCACCTACTGGCACACAAGGGAGATTGCAAAAAAAAAGTCCAGATCCAGGCTGAGGCCTGAGAATATTCTAAGGTAAGGAATCTGTGGCTAGATGTCTACATAAGATACTTTAATTAACCCTGCTTTTTCATATGGAAAACTAATTGTAGGGCCGATCCTGCACTTAGCTGCATGCTTTAAACGCTAGTGTAGTCAATCTATTTCATATGTATGACTGTCATGATTTTTATACAGTAAATTTTCCAGAACAGAAATCTATTAAGTTTGTTATAAAATAAAATTGCGCCAATGATTCTACGCAGTCAGCAGTTGCACTAATTTTTGAAGACCAAGACTTGTTTTTCATCAGGAAGAAGAGAAAAATATAATAAAACAGTGGCTGATGAAGAAAGTGAAATAAGAGACCGGAAGTGAACTCAAGACCAACCTGCCTTGGCATTAGTAAACCCTGGCATTAAGCAGCGCCAATTAAATAAAATAGAACAAACAAAATACAACACTTTGGGCTTTGAACTTTGTTTTTCAAATTGAGCACTACCTAGAACGGTGCTACCCAAACCTTTTCGAACCAGGACCCAAGTTTTAGAACGGTAATCTTTTGCGACCCACCTAGCTTTATCGGACATGAGGCGGGAAGATTTCTTTAAATGTAATAGTTGACATGCTTTCAAAATGCTGTGAATTATCAAAATACCATACTCTTTACAATTTTTGCTTTCCTCTCTAACAGTAATTCTTTGTCAATGGCACAACCGTGGCAACACCTTTTGACATGTCTTTATTGGACAGTGGTTAAGATGGCGAACTGCATTGGAGTTTGAACACTTTTGTGTGGGGTGCCGGCCTGTAGCATTTGCTCACTAAAATCACAGGGCTTCTGAAAAATCTTTGTGTTGATACCAGTGATTTAAATGTTTTTTTTTTTTTAAACCTTCTGCACCAGAGTATGCAGCAAGGCCTCATATCAATTTTTGTGTAAACACAAGGGCATTGGAGCGCTTTAAATGAGCACCTGTTTACATTACATAGGGTCAGATTCATTTAGGTGATTTGCCCAGCGCAAATGTCGGGCCTCGATCCAGTTCCCCAGAACCCAAGTACACAAGTGGGATGATTGCGTATGATTATGTGTGAGCACATTCTCTGTTGAAATGGCTTTATGAAGTAAAAAAAACAAAAAAGCACATCAGCAAAAACCTGGAAGGTTTATACTGAGTTGGGCTTGGCAATGCTTGCAAGGGCCTGTTTTAGAACTGGGCTTAGGGACATAATTCAGCAAATCTGCACTAGTGTTGCTGGAACAATTTTTATAGTTGGGTTCCTGAAAAGAATGTGACATCACTGAAGTCCGACATTGTGAAAAATCCTAGCTTTGCACCAAGTATACCAAATGTATTCAGCAGGAGAGTGGTATGGATGTAGTAAGTAGCTTGTGGCGCCAACATATTACTAGTGCATCATGCAGGTTGAGCAGTCATTTGTCGTATGAACTAAATTTCCAGAAACATATATATTTACTGATAAAACTAAATAGCACACAAATCTGGGAGAATTAGGTTTCAGTGACTATTTATCATTGCGCATCGCCAAGTTTGATCCTATAAAAATCTTTGTTTCCATCATACTTCAGAATTACAAAAAAAGTGCTTCATTTTTTCTTTCCTATCTGCTGATATCCTGAAAGAAGACTCCAGTTCATTTACAGGTCATTCACAATTTGTTGTGGGCTACAAAAATGCCATCCTACAGCCTTTCCTATCATACTTCATGTACCCACAGCTAGATATCACATAGTTCACTTTAAAAACTGATCTCATGATAAAAGAATAAACAGCAATTTGTCAGAAGATATTATCTGGCATTTGGCCTCTGTCATGAAACACAGCGAAAGTGTCAAGATAAATACAAAATGTAAAGACCTTTTTATTTATTGGTGTATCACAACACACCAGAAATTGACCGGCGATCCACCAGTGGGTTCCAACCCACAATTTGTGAAATCTTGGCCTAGAACATGAGTCTCAATGAGTATCGCAGGAACTACTAGTATCTCACCATCACCACTTGAAGTAGTTCTATGAAATAAAGCTCAGCCCAGTAAATCATTCAGAGAGTTTATCTACATTAATGAAGACAGCACTGCTCATCTCAAGACCTTTAGAGTAGCAGCCAGTCAAACCAATGGGCAGGGCTCATGCTAAGACACAAAAACAAACTGTGCTGGTGAAAGGGACCTGCATTACGATCATACGTATACACCCTCAATCTAGTAAAGCCACAACGAGATTGGATATTTTGTAGGATCCACTCTCTGTTACATTATGTAAGTGAACAATGGGCCACCTAAGAAGATAGTCAGCAATAGTCCCAGCTGAAACCAAAGCAGATTAACCCAAGTGTGAGCCCGCAGGAGCCCGAGATAAAGTGTGTTTGTTGGATGCATGATCAGCCCTGGAGCTGAAGCTATCAGAAGCTGGGTCCGTAATTGAGATCCAATTAGAATGTTCAAGGTGTATGCATCTTTGTATGTGCATGCATTGTGTGTGTATGTCTGTCTGATTTCCATTGCGTTTCTCCCTGAGAAACAGTGTTGCTCCTTGGAAAATATGCCTGGTGTCAGGCACAATCAAAAGGATATGCTGCTACCCATCATTCATGGTCCATCTCTGAGACAATTGTGTCTGTTCTGGCCGTAACGGTGGCTCTGGCATAAAATTGTCATCCATGACTTATTATGGGCATTCTTTGTCTAGTTGTGCATACTGGCAGCCATCCCTGAGATATTGTGAGCATGACTGAAATACTCTTGGCCAGCCCTGACATAATGGTGCCCATCTCTGGCTTAATAAATGCTAAGATTGATGCATTGTAAGCACTCTGTCCAGCATTGCCACAGTGGTGTCTCCGATATAATGGGCAGCCATGCTTGGTGTTATGATAATCATCCATGGCATGTGATCATAAAGTTTAAACAGTTGACACATATACTGTCCATGTGAAGCAAATTTGCATGTAAGTACTTGATAAATAATGACAAGCTAAGGTTTGGGGAATGCATATTTACTTAAAATGAAAAGTGGTATTTTGAAGCCAAAATATATTTCTTTCAGAAGCCAAATTTGAGTTCCTTTGCCCAAATCAGAAGTGGTAGTTGATAGACAAATGTGTTTATTTTCAGAAACGAATATGCTGTGGAAAACAAAGTGGCTGCATTTCCAAAACATGTTTAACAATTGAATGGTAATTCAAGCCAAGTTAAGGAGACTTATTGTTATGGCTATATCCTTTGTGCTACAGGGCTCGGCTATTATTTTATTAGTCTTTTGAAACCACTGCATATTGACAACACTTTTCATGATATTTTCGCCGGTGACCCAGCCTGAAATGTTTGAGTGGTAACAAGTGTTTTGCTAACAGATGTGGTCACTACTGTACAGAGTTAACATTTGTTAGTTGCTCGGGATGATTTTCCTTCAGCTTTTATTATAGAAAAGGTTGGCGCTCTCTGGACAATAAGTCTTTCAGACAGTAGTCAGTCCCTGATAAGGTGTACATAGAGTCATTGTTACTTGTTTCCAATGCCTTATTAGATATGACATATTGAAGGTCAGGGGAGTGGGTGTTATTAGACTGCAGACAAGGTTAACGTCTAAATTCATGCCATAAAAGGTTTCCCCATCGTTATCAGATTAGTCCCTGAAATAGGTGATCAGAAACTGGAGCTGCACATCCAAATAGAAACATTCTGTATCTGAAAGTTGAAGACCACCCTCACCACGTGCAAGTTTTAACATATTCAATTTGATCTTGCATTCCCGCCGACTAGAACGAGAGTCAAAACAATGCCAATTCCTGAAATGACTTTCATAGGAAGACCCAGATTCGCCTTGGAATTACAAATAGTAAGGGAGGGAAATAATTTTGGACATTACTAATTAGCCTGCCAGCGACAATAGTAATGTTACCCAGAATTTTATAGATTGACGGAGATTCACCATACCTTTACCTCCGTTAAGCTCATATCTCTTTGTCAATGTGTATGCCTACATGCTAAAATTAGTCTGAATTCCACTTCAGCTGTAATCAGCTTAGTACCGTTAGGGTATCTACACTTCTCCAATTTTAGGACTCCTATTTTAAATAGCGCCAGTTTGGCCCAATCTACTTTCAGACTTGATGAACAGTTCCATTAAAAGAGTACGTTGTCAGTTGCCATGCCGGGTCATGGAGACATTTTATGTTATCTTATTTCAACTTATTAAAGCGCACAAATACCCTAAGGTGTCTTGTCGCTGAAGTTCAATGTAAACACACCTGGATCATGACCTAACGTTGGAAAAACCAGGTTTTAAGACCCTTCCTAAAAATTGATAATGATTTTGCTGATCTAAAATGTATAGGGAGTGAATTCCAGAGTTTAGCTGTTCCATAACTAAGGCTTCGGCCACACCAATTGGAAGTGCGAGACCTGGGAACAGACATGAACCTGGCATTAGTAGAGCGAAGCTGTCTGCATGGTTGGTACCATTTAAAAATATGGGTGGTGTAACCACAGCAGCATGGTGTCGATAGAACTGTCGAAATATGGGTGGAAACCCGACACCATCACGACTATGGATCCAGGGGTAATCACCTACAGATGGTGATCTAATGTTGACAACGTTAAACATAACACATGCAATTTATGTTTTTTCTTTTTCTGCATAGGTAATTCCTCATCCGGACCGGTGGCAAGTATTAGGCTTGTTCCATTTTATAACACTTGTAGTGCACTTGGCAAATAGCACACACGCACTTATGTCTCTGGGGGAAGTAACCTCATTACATCCCACCCTGACCTACTGAGGCCAGTTAAGTAGACCTGAAACATGTTGGTGCTAATTTTAGGGTCATAGGACCATCACATCCTTAACACCCATTTGTAATTATTTTAACCTTTCCTCCCATTCCATTATTAAAGATTTCTTTAGGAGTGGGTGAGGAATTGTATCTTTAATGGTACGCCCTTTTATAAAATATCTCTAAGTGCTCCCTGAAAAACGGTTGAGCCCACCCCGACCTGTAGGAGTTGGGATGGCCCAATGATGAAGTATGTCACTATTAGAGTGAGTGTGGGCAATTAAAAGAAAAGGGTTTCTTTCCCTTCCAACCCGCATCAGCAGGTTGGTGTAATTTCTTGATTCTCTCAGCAACATTGCACTTGAGAGATTCACTATTCACATATAGGAATCCCCCACCCAGTTTGGTTGTCTTGTTTTTTGATGTTCCCCCACCAAGGGAAGGGTACACAAGAGACCACGGGAAGGACATTTTGTTTGGTAAAAGTGTATAAAAGAGGGAGGAAGTGTCCTTTCTATCCTCTTAGTCGAGGACCTCTCTACCCGCCTTGGACCTTTGTGGCCCTAGGAACTTGTGAAACAGACTCTTGCGCAGCGCCAAGTGTAGGGATTTCCTTTTCTGGTGGACTAAATTAGTCCCCCCCTTTTTGTCTTACAAAAAACTCAATCTCCCCAATTTTTCTCACCATTGTTTCCACATCAACGAATTCACTAACAATGACGGAACAAACAGGCCTTGCTTATACAGATGAGATGGCGTCCCTCATTTTGGCAGCACCCTCTCTACTCCCGGACACTAATATCACTCAAAGCCTTAGCCAGGCCCAAAACTGGGTGAGGTAAAAGAATTCAAGAGAGAACAGATGAAGACTTTACTACATGGTGTAATTACGACTAAGTACCTGCGTAGTAACACTGCTCCCACAGGACTCATTGTAACCAACGAGCTACGTATCTTTCTACAGGATCCCCTGTTTAGAAAGGAATGGTCACTAATTGCATGGCGATGCACATCAAGAATCATCTGTCCTAAGAACACTCGCCATGAAGGAGAATATAGTGGTGAAACCTGCCGATAAGGGGGGCGCCATCGTGAACCAGGACAAAGATGATTACAGAGCACCTTGCCTGATACCCCTACAAGAAGAAAGAACTATACCATCCTTCGGAGTGATCCAACGATCAAGATACAGCGTAAAATTGGCCCATTACTGGACACAGCACTGGAGAGAGGATGGATTAATCAAAAAGAGAAGGAGTTTGTGACAGCCATAGATCCAAGAGTCCCGCGCTTCTATACCATACCAAAGATACACAAAGGTCGCACTCCACCACCAGGAAGACCCATAGTCTCCGGGATTGGGTCCGTATTAGAACCTCTGTCCCAGTTTGTAGATTGGTACTTAAGACCATTGGTCACAAAAGCAAAATCCCATGTTAAAGACACCACTCACCTCTTGACTTTTCTTAAAGACACAACCTACAACCCAGAGGTGGAGACATTACTGTGCTTGGACGTGGAATCACTCTATACGATACGAATATTCCCCAAGAGGAAAGCCTCTGCGTGATCCAAGACATATTACTTAACGAAGAATGGCAATGGAAGGCACTTGTGGACTGGATCATGCAACTAGCCAGATTAGCCTTGACCAAAAACTTTTTCTGTTTTGAAGACACATTTTATCTCCAGTGCCATGGGACTTCCATGAGGGGTACTTTTGCCCCAAGTGTGGCATGCCTGTATATGGGATGGTTTGAAGATCTGTACATATGGAATAACAACCACTTCACTGACAAGATACGGCTATGGGTCAGGTACATAGACAATATCTTGGTAATATGGAATGACCAGAATACCTCACCAGCCTCCTTTAATGATTGGATTAATGACAGAAACCCGTATCTGAAATTCACAATGACACACAACAAAAGTAATCTCTCCTTGTTGGATGTAGACATTGTGGCAGAAGAGGGCAAACTTTGTACATCATTGTTTTCAAAACCAACTGACCGCAACAGCTTGTTACATTTTGAGAGTGCCCACACAAGGGCACTGCTAGAGAACCTCCCAGTTAGTCAGTTCATGCGCATACGTTGCAACTGCTCCAGATTAGAAGACTACAAGAAGGAAGCCAATAATTTGGCTAATAAACTACAATCTCGAAGATACCCAGCCCATATTGTCAACAAGATCAAAAAAAGGGTGCGTAACATCCCAAGGGAATCCCTCCTGGAGAAAACTGACCAGAAAAATTTTGTAAAGCAGAAAATTAATAAACACTGGCGCATTCTCACGTCAAATACACTGGACTTTGAGAAACCTATGTTCTCTTTTCGAAAGAACTGGAGCATCCAAGATAGAGTGGTCCATAGTGACACAAGTAAGAGAACCATTACAGGACAGAATACACTGTGGAATCTACCTCCGGTCCAGGGGCATTTTCCATGTGGCAACTGTTCTGTATGCCCATTCACTTTCCAAACAAGCATGTTGAACCTCGGAATGAGAACTCTATGGGAACAGCGATCCCATACAAACTGTAATAGCGCTAATGTAGTTTATGTGATCACATGTCCATGCGGACTCAAATACATCGGGATGACTACCCGCAAGATTAAGGTCTGCATAAATGAACATAGAAGTACCATAAGATGCAGTCGTGTGACAACAAAATTGACAGCACACTTTCTGGATAAAAAGCATACAGATACAAACCTACAATGGAATATCATTGAGAAAGTGACCCCTTCAAACAGCATTCAAAAGACAATGCTATTGAAGGAACAGCGGTGGGTACACCGCCTCAAGACCCATGTCCAAGGGCTTGAATGATGACATACTGTGGAACCAACTGAATGCCTTAAACAAATAAGCAAGCACGAGATTGGCGGATACCTTAAAAAGGTCATCTATGAAGGGCAAATCTGCCAGCCTGATCCTTGTGAACAGAATTGCCACGTACTGCACGAGTCAGACTAGGCAATAGTATAATCCTGAGCCTATAAATAACCAACTAACTCTAAAACATGTACATTAGTTAGAGCTGAATTTATATACATAGAGCTGATCAATCTTTACCCTTAACTTGACTCTACGGGCAGGTCCGAAACGGAGCAATACCCAACTATTTTATCTCACTCTCTGTTTTTAAATAAAACGGATGATGTAGTATGCCACGCATTGAATAATTTTAAGGAAGAGACTACCATATACCATCGGTAATCTCTTGGACACTTTTACAAACTTTTATAATGTTGGTTCACGGCACCACCCCTTGGATAGTACAATCAGTGGCAAATGTTTGAACACATGTACTGTATTTCACGATGCCGTCAGTCTGGAGAGGCTCATACGCCAGGATGACCCTCTGCTTACCATTTAGACCGTTAAGATGGCACCAGATATGCCGATATCTGTAGCCATCCAGCAATGAGCATCGCACATGGCGGGCATGGCTAATCATGACGTATAAGGTCGCTGGGCACACAAGTAAAAACTAAGCCTCCGCGTCACAGTGCTTACACCACCTGGAGAAATACACACGCTGGGACCACTCCCTGCTGGTTGCAAAGCAGTAACTATGGCAGGAAGGAGTCTGTGGCAACTACCAATCAGCCAAGAGCATAGGACACAGCGGGCGTGGCTAATCATACCACGTGCGTTCAAGGGGCACACACGTCAGAATTGTCCTCCTGAGTCACAACGCAGTTGCTACGGCGTAGGCAGAGTCCATAGCAACAGCCAACCGACAACGTACATTGCACAGAGTAGGCGTGCCTGACCGGATAGCGAGAGACCATGGAAGAGAGAAAAATAGAGTATTTAACTTCTGAAATGACACAGAACATACCGCATAAGCCGGGGAGCACGGATACACATAGGTTCCAGCAGGGAGTACCTTTGACGAAGTAAGTGCCTGTATTCAACCAAATCGAGCGTTTGCTCGAGTGGTGAGATACAAGTCTAGATGTCAGAATGCATCTCGTTTTCACCAGCAGTCTCGCTGGTACCTTACTAATTTACTTTTTTCTAACAACATTACCACCATCACTTTGTCACCTACAGTGTGTGACTACAAGGCCTCCCTCCTGTGCTCCGTTGAGAATCACTAACCCCGAGTTGTTGGGGTGAGTCTAAGAATAACGTAACTATTTTTCAAAGAGGTGGTTGAATGTGGTGAGATATACTGAAGGGAAGTATGGAAGTATATTGTAGATGAAATAATGCAAGCATGCACTAACCAAAGCACTTGTGAAAGCCACTGAAGTGTATATGGTGTGGTAAAAACACGAAATCCGTATGATGTAACCACAGCAGCATGGTGTTGATATGAACTGTTGAAATATGGGTGGAACCCCGACACCATCACGACTATGAATCCAGGGCTAATCATGTACAGATGATGATCCAATGTTGACAACATTAAACATAATAACACGTGCAATTTATGTTTTTTCTTTTTCTGCATAGGTAATTCCTCATCCAGACCGGTGGCAAGTATTAGGTTTGTTCCATTTTATAACACTTGTAGTGCACTTGGCAAGTAGCACACACGCACTTACGTCTCTGGGGGAAGTAACCTCATTACATCCCACCCTGACGAAAGCCTAGGACCTATTGAGGCCAGTTAAGTAGGGCTGAAACATGTTGGTGCTGATTTTAGGGTCTAAACACCCGTTTATAATTATTTTAACTTTCCATCCCACTCCAATATTAAAGATTTCTTTAGGAGCGGGTGAGGAATTTTATCTTTAATGGTACGCCCCCTTACAAAATATCTATCTAAAAAACAGTCGAGCCCACCCTGACCTGTAGGAGTCTGGATGGCCCAATGATGAAGCATGTCACTATTAGAGTGAGTGAGGGCAATTAAAAGAAAAGGGTTTCTTTCCCTTCCCACCCGCATCAGTGGGTGGTGTCATTTCTTGATCCTCTAAGCAACATTGCACTTGATAGATTCACCATTATACATATAGGAATCCCCCACCCAGTTTGGTTGTCTTCTTCGTTTCTTGATGTCCCCCCACTACGGGAAGGGTACACAAAAGAGACCACGGGAAGGACATTTTGTTTGGTAAAAGTCTGAGGTAAAAATACCATCGAGGGTGTGCACTGCCTCATGAGTAGGTTTATGCACCATTTGTGCTAATTCTACTGTCCCTAGAGTATCTAAAAGAGCTGCTGTGTCTTTATCTGACTCATCTTCTAAATAAAAATTAACATTGCCCAGTACTGTGAACTTATTTGAGATTAGCGCAGATTCTAAGAGTGAATGGATGTTACTAATGAAGCTACTTCTTGAGCCTGGGGGCGGTACAAAAGACTGCCACCAAAGGTTTTTTTTACAATTAATTTCTAGGGCAAAATGAAGCGCTTCACAATGAGGATTAAGGGCTGAGATGAAGGTTGCTCCAACTTTATCTCGATAAATGATGGCCAGCCCTCTTCCCCTTTTAAGGGGTCTAGCCAGTCTGAGTGATAGAAATGCAGGAGGTACAGCTGTCACAAAGTCCTAGTCCGATAATGCGTCAGCCCATGTTTCGGTTAGGAATAACACGTCCAATTTATAATTATAAATAAGGTCTGATATTTCATATTTATGTTTAGCTAAGGATCTTACACTGATAAGAGCACAGCGAAGGTCTACCAATGCTAAAAGTCTAGGTGGGTTTTCGTTCAATCTCACCTTTGAGGGCCGACAAACCCTTACCATCTCTTCTTCTGGGAGCTGGAAACCACAGATACAGCTTTGATGCTGTCATGGATATTCACCATCAAAACTAAAGTGGCAGCAATTGGAGCTAGGAGTTTTGGGAATAAGGTTTAAAAGTTCCTTACCTAAGTCAAGGGTCAAGACTGATTTGCACAAGGCTGGGGCCAAACTGGGGTGGCGTGGCGAGTAAAAAAAACAATGGATTTAACCCAGATTTGTGACTCAGGGTGAATGGTTGATTTGTTCGGTATTCCATCCATCATCTGTTCTTTTTGCATTTGTTTTCCTAAGTGGGGAGAGTATGCCCAGACGTGAGTCACTGCGCTACTGGATACAATGCTAGCCTGGCTGATTAGGGGTGATAACCTAAAAACGGTCCCAGGATGCTTGTTTCCGATCTAAAGGGGGAATGCCCAGCGTGCAAGGTTTCTATCAGTAGATTTGCATTGGTCTCTATGGTATGCAACCGGCAATCCACAACGTCTGCTGCTCTGTGAACTACGACCTTAAAGGAAGCACTATTCTCTGTTGGGGGTATGGTGTGGAGTCCAATTCAGTCTCAGAGGAAGTATCCAGAGCATTGGCATTTTGTAGCTCTAACTAGAGGCTAGCATTTGTGTAAGGAAGGGGAAGTAAAAAGTTACTTCCCTGTCATTATCCTCATCATGTGGAGGATCATGAGATCCTTAAAATATATCAGAATCCAATTCTAAAAATGCCTCCAGCTTACCAGAGTACTGGCATTGATGAAGTTAACATTGGTAATTTCATAAATAGACACAAGATTTTTGAGGTAGACATCGACTCCAGATCAGAGATAGGTGGCTGGGTTTGATCCAGGGTACTGCAGTCAGTAAGCTGTAAGCTGTAAGAACCAACAGGTTTTCTAGCGTAGAAGAGGGTGTGTCAGCCAGCACTGGCACAATACCAGATGAAGACCAAAGAGGCTCAGCTGGCCTCATCAGATGAAGTCCAACTTGAGAGACCTAAGGCACTACAGGTCCCAAACGCACTGAAAAAGGAACTGGCATCATCCTTATAGTCTGCAAGAAGGCCTTCATCTAGGGTGAGGATGACAATAGACTAGACTCAGGGCACACAAGCCCTAGCATTGGAATGGGTTTGGGTATGGAGTTGGCTGATGGAAGCGGAGTCAGGCCCTTTGAGTAACTGGGCCAATGTTATTCCAAGGGACTCTGTTCAAGTCAACTTCCGTAACTTTGGATGCCAATTCTTTTAAGAAGGCTTTTCCCTCTCATGGGAGTGGCAAGAGTTTGTACAAGGAATACATAGGCAGTGAGTCTGGGCACAACTCTGGTTCTGAGCGAACCTTCGGTACCATTCTGGACAACTCAGTGTGCTAAGGCCTCAGCTGCTGAGTTACCAGAGACAAACTGGGTACACTGTTCAGAATAAGGACAAGTATTCTCAGCTTCAGAACCTAATCTTACACCATGAGTGTAAAAGTGGACTGTCTCGTGGTACTTTTGAGGACAAGAATGGAGATAAACACCCCCTAAGGGCATGTAACAGTGAAGGCTCATCGTGTAACTCTTCAAATCAGATGATAGTGTTGCTTTTCCTGGAAAGCTGTATTGTAGGGTTTTCACATAGCTCCTCGTGACCTGAGTCCATCAAGACATCTTTGACTCGGGTCTTACGAGCTTGTACACATCTTCTTGTGATCAAGATGGCTTCTCCTGGCAGGGTGGAGACCAGCCCCTAATGTGGGTACAAACTAATCCTTTCACAGCAGTAATATCAACCATGGGGAGGTTCAACTCCCAGATTATCCTCAATCATGACCATGTACTGTTTGGGGTGCCTGCAGTTCTACTCATCTTGTGGCCAAGGGCCTTCTTGGTTCCAAGTTCAAACATTTCTCCAATTCTGGAAAAGTGCATCCTTTTGGTTGTTGGGCAGTTTTTTTAAGGGCTCCGAAGGCAAGAGTCACTAGTTAGCCACACATCTGAAACACACCCTTTAATCAAACAAGGATTTTTAAAGAACAGCAAATCACCCTCAAGGCACTGGAGTTACTTACTGATTTTTTTCCTTTTTTTTTAAACAAGGGGAAAGCGAGCAGAAGGCACTAAAAAAACAGGGGGAAACCAAAAATGAAAACAAAAGAAAAGCTAGGAAAAGGCACTCAAAAAAAGGAGAAAAAACAAGGAAAAAGCATTGAAAACAAAGCGAAAGCAAGGAGAAGGCATTTAAAAAAATGGGGGGAAAAGCAAGGAGAAAGCCGTGAAAGCGAGGGAAAAGCAAGACGAAGGCACTCAGAAAATAGGGGAGTAAACAAAGAGAAACAAGTGAAAACAAGGGGAAAGCAAAGAGAAGGCTATCAAAAAAGGGGAAAAAAACAAGGTGAAAGCAATAAAAACAAGGGAAAGCATGGAGAATGCACCCAAAAAATGGGGGGAAAAGCAATAGGAAAGTAGTGAAAATGAGGGAAAAACAAGGAGAAGGCACTCAAAAACGGGGAGCAAAACAAAGAGAAGGCACTCAAAAACACTGGAGGAAAAAAAGGAGAAAGCACTGAAAAAATGGTGAGAATGGCAAGAAGAAGGTAGTAAAAATTAGGGAAAATCAGGAGTAGGTGCTCAAAAAATGGGGGAGAAAGAGGGAAAAGTAAGGCGAAGGTACTCAAAAAGCGGGGACTAAGCAAAGAGAAGACATTAGCAAGAGCGATAAATCAGCAGAGAGAGAGCTGGGCCTGGTGCCTGTTCAATGGGGTTGTGCTGTGGCCGCCATTAAATAGGTCCTGGTAGGAGGGTGGGGTGCTGGGGCTAGGAGTGATACAAAAGGGGGTGGTGATGGACGGAGCCTCAGAACCAATCAAACACTCACACCCAGTCAACAGATCTGGGTTTGATCCATCACCGTTCTTTAGCCCACTCTGCCACCCCAGTTCAGACATGGCCATATGCAAATCAGTCTGACCCTGTGCCTCATGGGAACAGTCCAGCCCGAACTGCCAAGCCATGTCTTCCCTGGACCGGAAACAAGATTCCTAGGACCGGTTTCTGTCATTTCAGCCGTCTTGAAGCAGGAAAAATGTGGCAGCAGCAATAAAGGAAAAAACAAAGAGAAAGCAACGAAAACGAGGTAAAGCAAGGAGACCTCACTCAAAAAATGGGGGGGAAACAAGGAGAAAGCAATGAAAACAAAGGGTAAGATCGGAGAAGGTACTAAAAAAAAGGGGAAAAGCAAGGAGAAAGCAGTGAAAACGAGGTGAAAGCAAGAAGAAGGCACTCAAAAAAAGGGGGAAAAAAAGGGGGAAAAAAAGGAAAAAGTGATGACAATGAGGTGAAAGCAAGAAGAAGGCACTCAAAAAGAAAGGAGGTAAAAAGGATAAAGTGATGAAAACGAGGTGAAGCCACTCAAAAAACAGGGGGAAAGCAAGGAAAAAACTATAAAAACGAAGGGAAAACAAGGAGAAGGCACTCAAAAAAACAGGGGGAAAAAGCAAGGAGAATACAGTGAAAACAAGGGAAAAGCAAAGAAGAGGCACTCAGAAAGCGGGGTAAAACCAAGTAGAAGACAGTAGAGAGCTAAGCCTATGGGCTTCAACAACGTGTTGGTGGTTTTTCAAGCAGTTGCTTGTGGGATCGGATTAGTAAGTAACTACCACTGATGGCATTATTCTCCATAATAGCAAGGCCCTGTAATCCCGCCTGCACGCAGAGAGCCGCTGCGAGAAAATAATTAAATGAACAAGTGACCGCACTGAAAATAAAAGCACACTGCATTAGTGAGGAGAAACGCTCCCTTTTGACCCATGTGGCAAAATAAATAAATAAATAAACAAGCGCAGCTGAAGCGGACCACGCTGAAAATAAAAATAAAAGAGTGCTTGCACACTTATGAAGGAGATCATGTCAGGCCACAAGTAAAAGATCCAGTCGGGATGGGACGTCCCAAAAGGAGACAGGGCGGTAACAAGGAGGGACTAAGAAGCCTCCCTTTCAATCGGAAGCCAGCGTTTAGCATGGAGGATGGCACCAGCCAATCAAAAAGATGGGCGGGGCTACAAGCCCCCTTCTGAAATGGTACCGATGACAATAAGCCTCGCAGAGCGAGGAGCGCATGAGCTCCAGCGCTAGGTCTGCGAGACCTAAAAAGACATTGGGCACATTCAGCGGACTCTCATGATTCTCAAATTCACAAGGGGAAACACACACAGTTGTGCAACAAACAATACAGGGCAAGACAGTACACCTTTAGCAAGACAAACAGATCCCAAGATGTGGTGAGCCATGCACTTAAACTGCAGATCAGACATCAATGAAACCATGGTAGCCTTCAGCTAATTTTGCAGTAATGAACAAAAGAATTGGCAGACTAATCTCTTCAGCGAAATACACTATGTAATAAGAAGAGTTGTTTGCAATAGATGGTGGAGTAAAGGTTAATGACAGAAATAAGGACACAGTGTTAATAGTGTGAGAGGAAAAATACATGAAACGTGGCACCACTATGTTCACTAGAAGCGATCAATGCCCCTAATCAAAATTTGGTGGGACACGAAGAGTGTACTTTGGCATGGCATGACTTAAATAAGAAAATGAGCTTATGTTTTCTGGTTTACATTGTTGGCCTGTGTAACAGATATGTTAATGAATTGAGAAAAAGTAGGTACAGAAGGCTGGAATGCAAAATTCTGTACACAGCTTAACTGCTGGCACATAATCAATGGATTGTAATGGAAAAAGAACATAACGGTAATTTTGTTTCTCGTTTACCATTGAATGTTTGAAACTTCGGATGTAGCATCTGGAATTGGTTAAAATTTCAAACTTATGCTTTCCACCTCCTGGTAGACTGGTAGCAGGATGGCTTATTTTCAGACTGCCAAGTGCAGCTGCATTGTTAGCATCACCAAAGGTGGCTGCAAACTGGTTTTCCTGCCATTTTGTCAGTGTAGAAAATTGAAGCAATGCAATGAAGAAGTTATGTGAAAATTAGGGAGGTTATGACTGCAGAGACCATGAGCATGGAAGCGAATGAATCCCATTAGGTCAGATATATCATACAATTTATGTTATGTGAGCATTTGTTAATAAGAATGACAGCCTAGAATTTGATGTCCCTTCTTAGGAATAAGATAATTAATAAGAATAATGTCCCTGAAAAGCATGAAACGCTAATTACTCTGAAAGGAGTTTTGTCGAGTTGTGCTAGAAAAAAATGTTTCCAAAAATGTATCTTGACAAACAAGCCCCTAGGAATGCATCGAAAAACTCTCAAGGAAAAAAAAAGGTGTTGTTCTAAGTAAACTGACTTGGTTGTATTGTTAGTAATTAAGACATACCAACCATTTGGTTCTATGTATAAACACACAGATCTACAATCCTATTTGGTAGAACAACTGATGCCAGTAGATAGGCAAAGTATTCGGTGTTTCTTATTCGGTTTGCTCCTAGATGCTAAAAGAGTCCAAAGAGTGTGTCATGTTTTGCTGTCCCATAATGGAAGCTGCAAGAATTAAATAGTTAGGCACATAAATATCGATTTTTTAACAACTGCCATTAAAAGACATTACAAAAAGTTTAAAATGAGTGAATAAGAAAAGATATGTAACGGTACATGACGATAAATATGTTGCTGATGTTTAACATTTGTACTGAGTGGTATATACATTTGGTCGTTATCATGAACTGTTGTGAACTAGGAGTCCGCTAATCTATGTAAGCTTTGCTAACAATGTGAAATTGCAGGGATTTTGTCAAGCCATATTTGCAACATATGAGTGTTGCTTATCTACATATTATGAATCACGTACTAAATTGGTAAATAAAATCTGCTTCTAAGAGATCCAATTTGCTAACTTGCCAGGCTGCAACATGAAAATGACCTCCCAGTAGGTTGAAGATGATGTTTGTTAGTTCTTGGTCAAAAACAGGCGTAACCTAATCTGCCTTTCTGGCCTAACTTAAATCAATGTCTCACTGGCTCTACAGAAGATCCAAGAATGCCTTGAAGTAGACCAGGTTACTCCCCTCCTAGAAAAATAGGAACTGACATTGAAGCTAGGAACACTCTTTACTGAATGTCAAACTTGGGGCTTGTAGTGAAATTACTAGAAAGTGTGTGGTGACGCAGCTGAAACAATTTATCAGTAACAACTTAAGGGTAGAGTGTAAACCAGATTTCCCAGAAGGGTGCAGTACAGAACGCACACACAAATGCTGAATAAGAAATGGAACATTAAAAAGAGGGAAAATAGTTTCATGATATCAACAAGGAAGGGATACAACTCAGCTAATCAATTTCGAGGGTAAAGAAGAAATACTCCAGAGGCAAGCGAACACAAAAACAGGGTAAAAAGCCTTGCAGACAAGAGATGGGAACTGAGGTAGACAAGAAATTAATCTATGAAAAAGAAGCTTGCCTACAGCCCACTATTTATAGCATTTGTGCAATGCTGTCCGTGACTGACTGTAATACCACAATAGCAAGAGCTAGTCTTTAACCGGAGGGATGTCCCAAGAGTTAAAACATTATTGGCCAAATTCTGGGACAGGAAAACGTTGATGCACTCAGAGTTCGAACATTGTTTCAAGATGGTCAATGCAGGCAACAATGGATGTTATCCCTTAAAGTCTTATCCATGTGTGTATGCATATGGTATTTCAACCGTGCAAATCTAGCCAAAAGGCAGCAGAGAGCTGTACAGTGTCAAAGACAAGCCAATGAACTATAGGAGAGGGAGAAGGGCTATGGTTTGTTAATGCACTGGGATGTAGTCTTCTTTAAAGAGGTAAGTCTTCATCTCTCGGGTCCTGGCTGCAGGTGCGCTGAGAAACCAATCAGAGATGAAGAGCAAGATATGTGGGAGGGCAGGTTGTGATGGTTTTTAAATGATGCGAGTGGTTTTAAATATGATGCAGAATATCAAGGGGAGCAAAGAGAGTTCAATCAGCATGGGGGTGATGTGATCATATTTCTTCAGGCCCTGGAAGAGATGCTCTGCACTGTGTAGTATGCCCTTAAGGAGCACCAGTGTGGAGTCTGGAAAGCAATGAACTAGGGTGTTACCACCATCCGGATAGAACAGCTCTTTGGAAGTTTGGAAGAACTGTTTTACTTTTTTTTTTTTTTTTAAGACAGAGCTGGTATTAAGCAGTATTTGCTTTCCTGGCAATGTGTTCCTTGAGCGAGATGTTGGTGTCCAGGGTTGGTGTTCATGGCCCAGGATGAATGCCAGGTAAGTAAACTTGAGTGAAATGCAGCATATGGTCTGCTTGTAGGCTGTTGTGTCCATGAATTGTTCGGATGGCATGCCCATAGTTTGGTATGCAATATCTTGTACATTTGTGTTTCATCTCAATTGATATCAAGCCAATAAAAGGTGGAGGGCATGGTATAGGGCAGGCTCTTGTGTTTAATAAACCAGTCGGGGCAGTGTAACATAACTATGGGGAGTGGGAGATCTAAACAAATAATATTATGAGAGCGGAGGGACAACATTATCTGCTCAAACTGCCAAACAGTGTGCTGTAGGTGGAAGAGCAAGGGTGACAATACCCAGTATGACAGGGCAGGCAGACAGACACCAACTGCCATAAGTGGTGTATGCTGTTTTGTATTCAAGGACAATGCAGTGTCAGCTTGAGCACTGAAGCAGTTAGTAGGTTATGGTAGCACTGCCTGCAATACAGGAGTGGGCATATTGTCATTAACATTTTAGTACACTAGATTGCAGAAACCACTTAGAGTTCTTATCTAAATTAAGTCATCAGCCGTCTCAGGAGTCACATCTGGAGGTTGCAGCGAGTCCGCCCTGGCGGGGAAAACATCATTGCTAAATTTCACAGAGGACGTGACTGGGTGTGCTCACGCATCGTGGCTGCAATTTGTAGGGCCCGTCATTGTTCCAGAATGACCTGACCCAGGTTGGGAGCAGAGTTCGGTTGTTAGGAGAGGCAGCTCCATTTGCGCTGTCCCCTGCGACTGCCCCCATTCAAAGCCCAAGCCTCCGCAGTTCCCAATTGCAAGGCTACATGTCATCAGACCACTGGATTCCATCCAGTTCCAAACTTCTTCCGCGCAGTCAAAGAATTGTGTGTTGCCATCCGCAACAACGCGAAGCCTGGCATGGAATAGTAGGAAGTAGCAAATGATCAGATCGCGGAGACGTCTCTTGACTGTGAAGAATGAGGTCCTATCTCTATGCGCCTCCTGGGTGTAGCAAGGGAAGAATATGACAGCAGCGCTACCCACTGTTACCTCCCTCAACGTGGGTATCTCTCGGAGTATGGAGTCACAATCCCTGTGGTTAAGTAATCGAAACAGGAAAGGCTGTGGGTTAGCGCCTGGGGGCGGGGCGGCACACTGTGGGCTCTATCGACAGTAAAGAATGGAGAGGGGTTCCCCTCCGCGAGTAGACTACGAAGCCATGTTTTATTATAAGTCACAGTATCTGTGCCCTCCATGTCCTCCGGCAAGCCCACCACACGTATGTTGTTCCTTCTGGAATGACCCTGCGCATATTCTACTCCGCGTTCCTGCGTATGGACCCGGTCCACCAGGTCTTGTATGACTGCTGATGTATCATGAGCGGTTGGTTGAAGCTTAGCCCGGGTGTGCTCATCATCCTGTATCTTGTCTACCAGCTTGCAATGGTCAATGTGTAGTAGCGTAAAGTCTACAGCAACCTTGTCAATTCTTTTGAGGGATGCGCGGGTCTGTTACAAGGAGGTACCTATTTTTACCACCACATGGAGAACAGTGTTTAGCTTGGAGCCTAAGGAATCGTCCAAGATCAGTTGTCCAGTCATCATTTGGTCTCCAGTGCGTAACTCTGTGGTTGCCAACGGGCCTGGTGTCACCTGCTGGATCCCTGAATGCAGGCAGTCCATGGTTGTGTCCTCTGTGCTAGTTGTCAAGGGAAGGTCCCTTCCAGGTGGCCTAGTCAAGCGGGCGTCCCACCGCTGGCATACGAGGGGTTGCACAATTGCGTACACGTGCGCCTTCCGCAATCAAGCATGGCACCTACGCTGATGCTCTAATAGTGGCTTTCACGTTGCCCGTTCTCAAATCTCAGTCATACTAGGGTCGTAGACACAAGATTGGGCCTGCCTGCGTGCACTGTGTGGCAGCTCTTTCAGTAGGTGGACAAAGTTGTCTCACGTCCCAGGCTCCAAGGCGCAGCCAGACCACAACATAGCCAAGCGCTGATACATTACCGCAGTGGTGCAGGCATTCATGGGGTGCCCGTGTGGGCAGCAACCGGTCTAGACAGGGAGCATCCACAGTGCGCCAGGTGAGACGAGCAGCTGGGGAAGGAGAGAATGCAGCAAGGCGCAGATCTAATATGTCCAGTGCTGGGCGGCACGCTGATCCCCGGGGGTGAGAGCAGAGGGGAGGTGGGTCCGGGCAGATAGTGCAGTCTGGAGGGGAGGATGTGGTAGGTGCAAAGTGCCCAGTCTGGCTAGTATGTCTAGGTGGATGAAGTATGTGGCACAAGCAGCTCCTTCACTGATCCCACTAGTGCCAGATGTGGTCTATCTTTTCCTATTGCAGTCACCCTGGCAAGCAGTGGGGATAGGACAGGGCAGAGCAGACTACACCAGGCCCCAATGCAGAGGGCTCAATAGGGAGTCATTGCAGCATGCATTCAGCCACCATCCAGGAGGTCCATACAAAGATGATCCCCCACTGCTCCGCTGCAGCCGCAGGGCAGCCATCCTGCAGCACCACCGCTACCAGTCCCAATAGCGCAGGTTAAGAGCTTCAAAGTCTCTTAGCCGCCCTGCGTCTCCTCTCCTCATGCAGGAGTACTCATTCGGGAGCAATCACGGGCAGCCACCATCAGGGCTGGCGCCACCAGACCTCTAACACAGTCCTCCCTGCAAGCGCAGGTAGCTCTCGCCTGCTGCACCTGGGCCCGACATAACCCTCGGGGCCCCGCAGCCGCCACGCGCAGTCCAAGGCTCCCCGCTCACCTGTGCCCACAGGGCGGCTGCTCGATCAGAGTTACGGGCGCCTCCTCAGGACACCAGTGCAATCCTCCATCGGGGGCAGGCAGTCTCACTGCATCAGGCTGCAGAGAGATCAAAGTCAGACTGGTCCCTCTGGTTGCAGCAGGCCTACCGCAGCTCATTCGAGGGTCTTCCCGTTAGGTAAGGGCGTCCCCAGCCGCATCAGTGCATATTGCCGCCATAACAGTTGGGAGCCATCGCCCGTCGTCGCGGAGCAGCTGCTTCTGGCCAGTCTTCAGGCAGCTCCTATGGCAGATCGAACAGTGTTTTAGGCCAGCGGGGCCAGGGAACACATCTGGATCAAAGTAGGGTAGGGCCCACCCAGAATCCTGGGTTCAGTGCAAAACAGTCTATCCTCCTCCTCGCGGTCAAACCTAGGCCCTTTATGGCACCTGGGCTTCCTGTCGAGATCACAGTTAGCGAGGAGAACACGTGGTCAGGAGGACAGCAGCACCGCCTCTTACAACTCTCCCGGTCCCAAGTGTGCGCCTCTGCAAGGGTCACACCGAGCAGTGTTCTTCTCCCAAATGTCGTTCAGCTCCAGCACCAAGTCCAGTGCGCTTTAGTGGCATGCCAGAAGCCCCGCCAGAACAGGTGACGTCCAAGGCGGCCATAACCTCAATCCTCTTTGTGAGCCGGCCAGGGGGGTGGTTAATCGCAGTAGGCGTCGCCAGCCTCCAATCCTTGGTGCCACCAGCCAGCGCTTCAGCCACCGCAGCTAGAGGTCTGACCTCCATATGGCTCAGCTGGGGTTACACCACAAGAGCGTCTTCCGCTGTCCAGCAGTTTAAAGCACCGGTGACAGACAGCAGCGGGTGGTCTTCGGGACCATTTTAGATGATGGATGGCATTGTCGGGCCAGGATTCATGTCAGATAAAGGACAAGGATGTGGAGCCTCCCTAGAGTGTGTCAGCCATCTTGGCTTGCTGGCCATGCCCCCCAGGACCTCACATTACTCTTTATAACTTTGAGAAACTTAAAATATACAGCATGGGAATAGCAAGAACAGCAAACTAAGTCATTCAAAAACAATAAATACATGCTTATTTGCAAACACTCTTCCAATAGGCCTAGCTGCTGTGCTTCTGCAGCAGCAAGGTAATGAAGATAGGCCCATGCCATCTATGCTCACACATTGATGACACAAAGACCTTCCCATACTAAAAGGAGGCTATCAAATTCTCTGGGCAAGTCACATCTCCTTTATAGCTACAGCCTTTGGTCCCTACTTTCCAGGGCTCTGCGTCCATCTTTCACCTTGCATAGAAAAACATATCCAAAATTCCATGAATAGTTGCTTCAACTCATGTATAAACCAGGTTTAAATAGGCTCAAAGACATCTTACACCCAAAAGTAATGAGTAGCCAACTCAGAGGAAGAGGCCCAAGCAACTGGAACCGAGGAAAGCAAAAATGCTCTGAAGGTCATGGTTGCTACCTCCTGCATGTCCACTGTAAAGAATGACTCTGAGCACTGGCCCCCATATTCAAACAGACACTTCTGTGGCCCTACACTATGCTGACTTTGCTTGCATCACAGATAAGACAAATGTGTTGGCTACTGCTGATGAGCAAAGCTCAAGGTGGGGGTGGTGCCCTCCATAGCAACCAAAGTCAAAAAGATACTTTGCAGTGATAGGTACGGACAATGGTCCTCCTTTCCATGCAAGCATAATCTCTACCTCAGTATAAATAAAGGTAGAGTTTATGCTCCACTTTCTCAAGACAGAGTACAACTATGTCAGTGGAATAATTGGTGAGGGCATTTGGGACCAGATGTATGAAGCTATTTAGCAGTCGAAAAAGCCTGAGACTGGCTAAATCATAGGATTTGTGACACCTAAAAGGCTTATACAAATATACTGAACTCATTTACCAATATGGTAACATATTCGGGAGAGCTTCTGGTGGGCTGTCAATCTACATAAACCAAGCACGCAGACTAGAGACAACTTTTATTGCAACCAACATCCCAGACATGCAAGCGGTCCTAGTTAGCGGACTGAAAACTAATAATAACCCAACTCGTCTCTTGGTAATCAACTGCTATGTAAACCCTGCCTTACAGCAAAAAAAATGTTCTACAAATACTGACAACAAAAATAGACCAGCTCATAAATAAATATGTTTTACATCTCCCCGTTATCGTTGGTGACCTGAACACTCTGGAGTTAGGGAAGTCGAAAGTGCATATCCTACCGCACATTGATGGTGCCTCACTGCAGCAGTTTTTCTAAATCATAGTCTGGTCTCTGCTCACACCATCAAAACAGCTGCGGATCCTCTCTGGCTCCCACTCCCCACCTTCAGGGACAAGTCTACAATAGACTATATCTTTATTTCGGATCTAGTACCATACTTTAACAACTTTGATGTGGACAACAGTGATGAGAGCGATCACAGGCCACTGAGGATAACCCTGCAGCTAAACAGGGAATCCGAAACACAACTGGAAACACTGGGGTAAAATAAGCCGTAGGGTTCGAACTGGAGGCACCCAAGTGCAGGATACCCACTCTCTGCGACCCCCGCAATGTATTAAATCAAGAGACCTAATTCACACAAAACGCAGTCTTTCAAGGGCCTTGAAGGCAAGAAGGAAAGCCATCAAAAATCCCCAAACTCGAGCTTCCGGCGTCTCTAGCCTTCTGAGTGACTGATAGATTTTGGCAACAATCATGGGTCTTAATATTTACCACTCGGTGTCAGTTTGTTAAAATGGCCAATCGGCGGGTGGAATACGAAGAGTGTCTGGCACTAAGATCCAATAGGCTTTGTCCGTGGGCGGTTCGGTAGGGAAGTGTGACCGGTGGCTTTCGATTTATTTTCTGGCAGTGTCCGGGGTCCAGCTACATCTACAACCATGTCTATTATGTCATATAACGGAGGGGCCGTCATGGCCATGAGAGGAAAGAACTGTGTTGCCGTCGCAGCAGACAGACGGTACGGAGTCCAGGCCCAAATGGTGACCACCGATTTTCAGAAGATCTTTCCAATGGGAGAGCGCCTATATATTGGACTAGCAGGGTTGGCAACAGACGTCTTAACAGTGTCCCAGCGTTTGAAATTCCGGCTAAACCTCTACGAACTAAAGGAAGGCCGTCAGATCAAGCCTAAGACATTCATGAGTCTGGTGTCCAACCTTTTGTATGAGAAGCGGTTCGGACCCTACTACGTTGAGCCGGTTATTGCTGGACTAGACCCCAAAACCTATGAACCATTCATATGCTCTTTGGATCTGATTGGCTGCCCAATGGTGACAGAGGATGTTGATGTCAGTGGTACTTGCGCTGAGCAGATGTACGGAATGTGTGAGTCCCTATTTGAACCCGACATGGAGCCAGACGACCTGTTTGAAACGATCTCTCAGGCCATGTTGAACGCAGTGGACAGGGATGCTGTGTCCGGCATGGGAGTTGTTGTGCATGTAATAGAAAAAAACAAGATCACCACGAGAACTCTGAATTAACAGATCATTCATTGTTCATTCCCACTTCAAGCAGTTAAATATTTGTTTTTTAAAATAAAATTCTGTACGCCTGTGAAAAAAAAAAAAATCCCCAAACTCAGAAAATAACAGCTCCCCGTGCAGTGCCCAGGAAGAAAGTCTGGGAAATACGCTCCAAGAAATTCGAGGCAGAATGGGTGAAAATCTTTACCACCCTCAAAGAAAGGGGACATATCCAACTTTGGAGATATATTAAGCAATTCACTTACACCGGTCAGATAAAAGAAAACCGAGTGGCAGCATTGGAGTGGGTTAAACATGCAACTGAGCTGTGCTCAACTCATCAGAATATCATTCAAACTTATTCCCATCAACAATCTCCAACAAAAGATAACGTCGCCAATTCTACTAGCATCACAGTGGCCGAGGTAACTACCCTGATCAAAAAAGTGAGGTCAGATGGCGCTCCAGGACCCAATGGAGTTCCCACATCTGTGTTCAACGCTTCGCAGGAATTCTGGGCAGAACAGTTAACAACACTTTTTAAGCATACCTTCGCCACTTCTACTGTTCCATCATCATGGAAAGGCTCAATACTTTCCACAATTTATAAAAAAGGGGACAGCCCAAAACCCGAAAATTACCGGCTTATTGCTTTATTAGATGTTGAGGCGAAAGCATATGCCAGAATTCTTTTGAAAGAACTGGAAGCCTGGGCAACAGATAATAATATTCTTCCCCTTTTTCAAACAGGATTTAGGGCCTGTCTGTCTAACCGCGCTACCCAGCCATCTCAGTTACCACTTTTCTGCCGTTTTGTGGACTATACTGCAGCTTTTGATCGGGTCGATCGTGGGAAGCTGTGGAAAAAACTGCATTCTTGGGGAATTCCCCAACAGCTACTAAAGGCCATAATTTCTCTATATCAGGGGACCTGGGTCCGTATTAAAATCAGCCAAACATCAGTCACCGCCATGGTACCAACCAACAACGGTCTAAAACAAGGGTGCATACTTGCCCCTATACTTTTTATTCTGTACACAGCTGACCTGGGGAAAGCGCTGGAGGGGGCAAGTCTACTGCCTCCAAGACTGGGGAATAAGCGGCTTCAAATCCTCCAGTATGCGGACGACATCGTAATAATGGACCACACGAGAACCGGCTTACCGGACGCCCTAAAAGCTTTGCACGGATAAACCAACAGAATAAACTCCTGGTGAATCTGGAGAAGACCAGGATACTTGTATTCGGGAAGTACCCACGAAAGAAGACCACACATTGGCGACTTGGGGCCCTGCAAATCAAAACAAGTATGAGCTCCAACTATTTAGGCTTCTGGCTATTGGAAGGGGCAAAACCTACAGCCACCTGAAACATCTGAGAAGGAAAGCGGCAGGCATCATTTTTTCCTTAAAAAGCCTTAACCAGCGACTTCACAGTCCAACTGCTTAACCCATTTTGAATGTTCTTAAGGCAAAATTAGTGCCCTCTCTTAACTATGGCCATATCGTTTTCCCCAGTGCCTTCAATAAGTTCCTCGCGAACCATCAAATTTTGTCTTATAAAAAGGTCCTAGCTCTCCCTAGACAGGCCAGGAGAGCAAGAGTAAGGCTGGAGTTGGGTCTCACCAGTCCGGACATTACTTGTTCAGGTGATTTATTAAAATACTATATCAGGACTACGAGAGCTCCAGAATTGTCATTAAAAAGACAAATTAAAACACTCTTCGAAGAGGAGGGTTCCCCATGGCAGGTGCACTTGGCAGCAGCCAATAGATTACTGGACATTGACGTCCAAAATCTGCACAACCCTGCCATCCCAATAATAGCCTGGAGGAACACAGTGAATACTCAGGCAAAGAGAATATCTTTTGAAAGGGACCTGGAAAGCCTGTATCACCAATTCAGTCTTTCCTCACTGGACTCCTCATATATCATGGGAAAATCACAGCCCTACCTTGAGCAAGCTTTGACAGTCATGGCTCGAGGAAGAATCACCTACATGAGACTTCTCGCTATCCCAATCACGGATTTTAACTCAACGTGGGCCCGGCAGGACAATTCAGTGGCTTGCCGACTCTGCAACTACCACCGTGAATCTTGGCTCCATCTGTTGTGCTGCTGCCCAAAGTTAGTCAGTGAGCGGCAGCGCTTGGTTCTCCCCATCTGTAGGTTGCTTGGCCTACAAAGTTGCAGGGAAGTTTCAGACCTGTGCTTCTCCGCTAAAACATCTCAAATTGCGGACCGACTAGGGAAATTCACAGACGCAATCCGAGCCACACTGAAACTGAAAACTGAGTTATAAAAGCATTCAGTCGGCTATTAAGCAAGAGAGACTATGATAAAACTTTTTCTCAAGTCCCATGTACAGCACCTTACTGCTAGATAGGACAATAGTTCAAGTAATAGTCCTTCTTACTATTTTAATAGTTTTAAATGTCTTTTCATTCTTATCTAACTGTGTGAGATTTTAAACAAGCTTTTGTTCATTGATAGAATATTGCAACAATTTTAATTAATTGAACAATAAGGATTCATTTCATTTAAAGAAAATGGCTAAATGGGTTTAGGAAATCATAAAGAATCATTATTTGGAAGGGACATGTTTAGGGTGTCCCTTCCAAACAGCAATTCTTTACAGTATGTATTAATGTTAAAATAGTCCCAAAGCAAGACTAGTTCTGGCTATATACAGCGTCACAGGTGCCAGTTCCATAAGGTAATAGTGGTCTGCACTCACCCTCTAATGGTCAAACTACTCCCAAACCATAAATACATTAAAACAGAAAACCACTCAAAAGGGAGTGCCTCAAGATTCCAACAATTATACTGTAGAGCTTGTTCTCTTTGTTTCCGCTCTCCTCCTTCACAGAAGTACACATAGGTCAATGGTGTCAATATAAATGTACACTTCTCCAATATCAATATAACATGGGAGCCATGGTATGAAGTCTCAAAACAATTCTCTATATTATTCTTCAATATATCAGCCCGGCCAACGGGTTCCGTCCTCCGAGAGGACTTCATCAGGGTTAATGTATTTCTTTACAGCAATGTCACATCGAAGTCTAAGTGTAAAATTGATCAGTTTTCTCTGAAATTCTTGGAACAATCGTATTGCTTCTATACTGTTGTAGGGAAATATCAGGTGACCATATATAAATATCACAGCTTAATATCCACACCCCATTTGGTTCTGTAAGCTCAGACTGGATAATATGACACGCCACTGACCATCTTTTTTTTTAAACACATTGCATTTTCCTGGGTTGCAATGTTAAAAAATGCTTTATTTAAAACTAATCATAGACATGGTAGTTTGCTGACCCCAGCAGGCCACCATCCCTGTGATGGCTGTCATTCCTAATGAGTCGCAAATTCTAAACTACCTCATTATTATTCAAGAGGTAGGTCGATTTGAAACCCACTAGGAATCGGTTATTTAAAAATATAACTTTCATACATTATGAATAGGGACTACCAAATAGCAATTCAGATAAAAACACTATCTGGAAATTGGTATTATAATTCTTAGTACATCTGACATCTAGTGCTAGGCATGTTTCTCTATAACATATCCTAAGAATGTTTGTAAATGTTTAGTACATTCTGCCTTTAAAAACATCTCACTTCATAACTAAAAACACATGCTTATTGGTTAGAATAATAGAATGCTAGGATATTACATGAAAATGTGCTTGATGTGAGAAAGAAGAAGATGACGACCATTATGGAATGGATTTGTTTGAAATTCCACTGCATTTTTCCTCTGGACTTATGTCATAACTAGTAAAAACAACAAAAAACAAATATGAAAGAACACTAATTGATAAAGACCCTGCTATATGTTTTGAATACCTTCGTCAGGATGGTCTTGCCATAGTTTTTAGTGCTGGTTAAGCCGGTGTTCAGAAAGATCGGTTTCCTTGTTTTTTCACTTTCATAAGCTGCAAAAGAATAGCAAAGCATTTCTAACTATACAGGGAATGTGAACTCAATTACTTTAATTTACAAAAGTTGGTATAGTTATGTTGCATCACATGATCACTGCAAAACATGTATCAAGCCTGTCCTTTCTAACATAATATTAAAAATAACCAGAACAGGTCAGAAGAGCACAAGGGTGAAACAAGTAAGACAAAGTTCATGATGAAACACTTCTGACTACACCAGTGGAGCCTTCCAAGCAGAAGAAAATATGGGACTTTATTGAGAAGCGAAGGTGAATATGTTATCCAATTCCTTGTAGTGAATCTCTTTTCAGTAACTTGTGCCTTCTAAATAGCGTGATGAAAAATAGAAAATGTAATTCACAACTGTGCTTCTTGTTAGCATTATAGAAGAGGTATGCCAACGTAATATATAGAATTTGTCTAAAGGATAACCAACATTTGCCAGGGTTGCTTTGGGTTTTCAGTCTGACCCCGGCAGGAGCCGGAGCATCGTACAGCGTAATAAAACAAGCATTGAAAAGTTAGTCACCGAGATCCTGCACCGACCTTCCCATTACATTGTTTTGATTTTGGCATTTTTATCCAATATAAAATAATAAAATCTTTAGTAATTAGAATATTTTTGGGATGTGCAATTGTTTGTGTATTTTTTGTGAATTACTGTTTTAATGTTTGAAATTTAAATCGTACAAATTGTTTGGGGGTCTCCGGCTTCCAGTGGTGACTCAATGGGGTCTACAGGAGTCAAAAGTTTGGGAACCAATGATGTAGAAGATTGCCTCATCATGAAGAGGTGTAAGTGTATTACTGAAAGTTTGCTCAAGAACAGATATAGCCCAATTGCAGAAAATTACCCAATCCACTTTTTTGCTACCAGTTCTAATAGCAAAATGGTACTGGGAGTTGGAATCAGAAAAATGTGGGAACTGATCGACAGGGGGTATGGCCCCATGCAAATGTGTTCACCCCTCTCATTGAACATCTAGGGGTATCATCACCTCAAAGAAACTCTTTGCCAGTTAACACCACTCAGGAAATCAGACTGCTCCTTAATGGATCGCAACCACCACTAGAATCTGCACTGATCACTTGATAGCTAAAGGCAAATCTGCAATATGATCAATGTTAGTGGATTAATATCCCAAGAGATATTAATCATATTTCAAATTTACTCCCAAATAGAAATGTATGCTGATATTATCAGAATGCACCAATAGAATGTTTAAGATACTCATAAAAGACTTGAGTTTTGCCTTATTGGTACTATTCCAGCATCAGTGCAGTTCGGTGCAGGTGAAGAGATGTACTCAATTAGCATCAGAAAATCTTGTGTTATAGAGCCTGAGTTCCAACAATCTCTCCAACGTTAATCATCAGCTGAAATGTTTTGCGCTAATGTGCACTATCATTTCTGCAAATGTAAAATCAAACAAAGTACAGACTATGTGGATTCTACAAGTGTGATAACAGCATTTGCTGTATTTTGTGCAACTGATAAGATACAAAACTTAGTTTAATGAGTTCAATAAATTTCCATTCCGTTCAAACAAACTTTATTTCGGTCGATGTAGACCATAAAAAGTACAAAAGTAAAAACAGTTTGCACAGATAAAAACAGATAACAGACCCGTTGACACATAAATAGGTACTCATATTGCAAATTTAGCAGCATTAAAATACATCATAGTAATCACAGGGGGTAGATTCGAGGAGTTCATACCTTCACCCCATCCTCAACCAGCTACCATGTCTGTTTCCCTGTGTGGAGCAACTAGGGCCATAAGCGAGTGCACATACAATTTTGTCCAGATAAAATCTCAATTCATCATTAAACTTGATTATTAAAACATTGGAGGGGATTAAAAATAAGTTAAGACATTTTTTAAAAGGATGCATGCACTATGGGCATTTAATGTGCGCAGTGGCGAGTTAACCAACATCCTACGATTAAGCCACATTGATTTTAAAAATCAGGATACAGCAAAGACAACAGGTGCTTGGGTGTCATACTTCAGGACTCTAAATGCCACTACATAATGAATGCATAAACCCTAAATTCCTGCAGAGTTGGATGAGCCAGCGCTGTCTGGCTAGTTTATAGCCAGGACAGAAGAAGAAAAACATGAAGCTCTGACTCTTCCACACAATTGCAGGCGGGGCACCCGAGGGGTGTGACTTATTGTTTAAATCTCTTTATTGAAATTTCCAACATATAGCATCATACAAAATGAAAGGAAGGGACACAGGGAATCTTAGGTTGAGACACTATGCCATTGATATCGTTAAATATATGTCCTGGAAGTGTCAGGCGAAATCCGCCGGTATAGCTGCGGGTGCTTGGGAGGGTAGGGAAACCTACCTAAATTAAAGGAAAAATGACAGCAATACAAAACATAACAAACCCCCTTCAGGCCCAGCTGGTTTGGGGGAGGAGTTTCTGTAAATTTTTGCCATTCCCCCTACAGTCTGTGCTAGCTTAAGGCTTGCTTTGGCCAATTGGGAGCCCCACTCAAACGTTTCAGACACAGTAACACCTAGGTAGTCAAAAACTAAGACCCTCTCAAGCAAAGTACCATTAAGGATTCGGGCAGGATATGTTAAGTGGGTTGAAGACCATAAATTTGGTCTTCAGTGTGTTGATCTCCAACCCGTTATTTTTGCAGAAAATAGCGAAGCTATCAAGAACCCTCTGGATGCCCATGGGCGACTTTGATAATAACAGTGTGTCGTTCGCGAACATCACCTTGATACGTGCCAGCTTTGGGGCATCATGGTCCTTTACCTCATTAAGTTGGGCAACCAGAGTGTTGATGAAAAGGCAGAACAGGGTTGGGGCGAGTACGCCTTACTCCTCTATTAACTGGGAAACGGGACGTTAGTTCACCACATTTCCCATACCTCATTTGGGCAAAGTTGCCCTCAGGCATTCTCATGAGCAGACTCAAGAGGTAGAGGGGGCCTCCCCAGGTCTCTAAGTACATCTCACAGTTTGGCTCTGGGGATCAAATAAAAAGCAGTCTTCAGATCTACATATATTAAATAGAGATTGCCACCCTCTAATGACACCGTTTTCCAGTATAGGAGATGGAGTCTAAAAATTTGGTTGATGGTGGAGATGTATTTTCTGAATCCGGCTTGATTTGGGCTCAGAATTTCATGCTCCTCCATCCACATATGGAGGCGATCGAGGAGGACCCGTGCAAACAGCTCTGGGTAACATCGATCAAGCCGATAGGCCTATAGTTTGTGGGCCAAAAGGGTGAGCCCTTTTTAAAAACTGGAAAAATTTCTGCCCCAGCCCATGTTTCCGGGATCACCATACCTCTCATAATTGCATAAAATATTTCCCATAAGTAGGGTCTCCATATTTTTTGGTTCTGCCCGAAAGAGGTCCCCCGGTATCTTATCCAATCCCGGAGTTTTGCTGAGGGGAAGCTTTCATGTAGCGTTTAAAACTTCTGTCAGGGTAATCCTGGGAGCCTCTTCGTGGATGGTCCCTAGGGGTATTGAGGATGTTTCACCAATTGGGCCTACAGCTTCCTCTGTAGTGTAAAGAGCCTGGAAGTGAGTCTTCCATACGACCGCTGAAATGGTTGGCTCTATAGCTGACTTCCCTTCACTGCTGTCTGTGCAGACTATTGACCAGAACGCCTTCATGTCCCTGTTAGATAGGGCAGTTTTGAGGGCATCCCTGCTTTCTAATTCCCAGCTCTTCTTTGCTTGTTGGATGTTATCTCTTATGAGCACCCTCAATTGTTTAGATAAGTACCTATCCTTGGTTTTGATGGCATCTAGCAGTGCTCGCTTAGCTTTTTGGCAGGTGTCATTAAACCAGGATTGTTTGGCCCCCATTTTCGCCTTAGGGGATACCCTGGGATAGAATATATTGGCGAGATTGGATGTCAGTTCATCATGCAATGCCGCTCTTATATCAGTGTTTGGAAGAGAGCCCACTGTGGTAACGGCCACCTCCATTTCTGATAGGGACGTAATGATTAAAGAATTAAGTATGGTCAGCTTGTCGGATGACTGCTCGATTGCCCCCACCGTATTCTTTTTCTATTGTTTGAGAGTGTTAGACTATTAACCAAGGAGGTACCGCTAACCATGGCATTTTCAAAATCCGCCAGCTCCAGCTCCATGGTCAAGGCGTTGTGATCGCTGTCCTATTGCGACAGGACAGCGAAATCAGCAACCCTTTGCTATAACCTAGTCTCCACTAAAATATAGTCCAGCAGGGAGGATTGGCCTGTTCTATTAAAAATTAACTTCCCTGGTCTGCCTGATTTGGTACGGCCATTACACGCTCTCAAGGAGTGGGTCAGTGTGACTGAGTTGATCTGGAGTGCCAGCAGGGTCCAAGCCTTAATCGGAGGAATTTGAGGGTCGAGGATTAGCCAATGCAGATCCTCCTTGCTAGGAATTGTATCAGTGGGATCAGCAAGGGGCTCAAATTGGCAGTTAAAATCGCCCCCAATAATCAACCACATATTCGTGGGGAAAGAAGTAATGAAGGTGTTCAATTGATCGAAGGTCAAGGATTCGCGGCTGAGGCTTACAGGTTGCGAATAGAGATTAATAAAAGCTATTTTTTTTTTTTTTTGTAAAAGATTTTTATTGTTTTCCGCAAAACGGTACAGTACAGTTAGTGAAGATAGCAAAATCGTTGCCCAGCATTCACCAGCATCACCCACCCCTCCCACAGTGCGCCCGCCCAAGGCCTCAATTCCAACTTCCATGCCCCAGTCATTTGCCCCCGAGACCCTCTCCTTAGTCAGTGTCTGTGGCTTCATCGTCCTGTGTCGGCGGTGGTTCACATATGCCCCCTCTGTACTTGTTCCACGCCCCCCACACTTTATTCCATTTTTGTGGACACCCCCGCCCAATGAACACCGATCTCTCGGCCAACATAGCCCTATCCATGTCCCGTCCCCACACTGACAGCAACGGTGCCTCTCCCGTACCCCATTTCTGAGCTATGTTCCGCTTAGCCAGTACCATCCCCAGCGTGGCCCAGCCCTGAACCTGGCGATTAAGGTCATTGGGTTCCCACACGTTCAGTAGACATCGCCTGGGCTCCGGCACCAGCGACACTCCCCCCGACTGGGACAGCGTCCGCATAATAAAAGCTATTTTCAATTTGGAAGAGAAAGTAAGTACAACACACTGGATATCATTGGACTGGGGGTTCACTTTTTCCACTGTACAGCCTAAATGTGAGGCGACCCAAATACAGAAGCCCCCAGATGGTCTGCCTCTTCCCCCCCGATATGACGGGTGCATTGAATGTTGCATACCGCGCCCTTTCAATGTCATCCCTAGCCCATGTTTCCTGAAACATGAACACTTCATATTTCTCCACAAAAAGCCCCCAGTCTGGGCAGTGCAATTTGCTTTTTATACCGGCAATGTTCCAGGATAAAACTCTCAGCTTGTTGTCTGGGTTACAGTTGTCAAAAGGGGCATTGAGCATATGAGTGTTAAGAAATTGGATATCCTCCGGGCCAGGGGAACAACTTCTGCTACTTATATAGGGACACCTTCCCTAGGTAAACTAATGATCGGGGGCAGCAGGTGTGTCCCAATTGCACCAGAGGCAATCAGCTGCGTTTCAGTTTGCAGGTCTATTAGGACTGCCCCAGCCCTGTGGCAAGTGGTCTGCTTCGGCTTACCTCTGCTGGACAACCCCAAGTCCCTTCCAGACCGAGCACATGGGTCCGGGAAGTGACCCCCCTGTAATTGCGTGTCAATCCACCTCTTCTAGGCCCCAAATCTATTTGTTACTGGTATGTTAAATAACAAGGGTCTCGGGTGGACCCGCTTTTTGTTGTTTAGAGTGGCCTTCTACCTGGATTGTAGTGTTATGAGCCCTGGGTTGGGTATGACAGTGGGAGTAGAAGTAGTTCAGTGGATAGGCCCTAACCCCTGTAGGTGGTTCCTGGGGGCAAGGATTCTGGGTTACTAGGGTGTAGACAGTAAGGGGAAACTGATATCTACACAATCCCCTTGCATTCTTTTTTGTCTCTTGCCCACCCAGCCAACTCTGTGAACCATTAAGATCCTCCCTGTCATAAGGGAACTGCCTGTACCTAGCCAGCCAGAAAAGGCATTTGTTCCTGAGGTCCAGTTGTGTTTTCCTCTGCCCATTATTGATTTCTGGTACTCCTGTCAATATAATGACATACAGAGGGGAGGCTGGGGGTAAATTTATAGTGGGCAGAATCGCTGCTTCAGGCCTTCGCGCTGTGCCCTCCTCGGCACCCACCCCTTGCCGGGTTTCCCTGGACCCTATTTGAGTGGGGCTATTTTTATGCAAATACCTCTTATGGGATACGGAGTTGTTATTTCCATTCTCATTATTAGAGCTTCTAGGACCAGTGGCATTACTAAAGTCTTGGGTCTGCTGGATACCTGGCTTTCTGTGGGGGTCAAGATGGGTTTGGCTGTCTGGTTGCTATGGCCATCTACCCTGCTGGAATCCAGCAACGTTTTAGGGGCTGCATCGCTCAGTGCACCGGACTTGTCTGGGGGAGTCGGACCTGCACTATCTGTCTGGCAGCTACTGTCTTTCTCCCTCCCTAGCACTTGGGTATAATTGACACTAGTGTTTGCTTGCCTGCTGTGCCCCGTTGTTACCCCTTTGTCCATGCGATCTAGTAGCTGAGCAAGTTCTTCCTTCACGATGGCCCTCAGTTGGCTCTGTATGTTTGCTTGCCTGCTGTGCCCCGTTGTTACCCCTTTGTCCATGCGATCTAGTAGCTGAGCAAGTTCTTCCTTCACGATGGCCCTCAGTTGGCTCTGTAGGTCCGCTAACAGATTCCGCACCCAAGGTAGGCAGTCTGTGTCAGTTCGAGGGTTGGTGAGGTGTCCTGCTATTCTCTCTGAGTTAACTGGTTCATCGATATTGGGTGCTCGATAATTTTCTTTCTTTTGGCTCCTGCCCCACTAGCTGGTTTAAGCTTCCCTTTGGGTTACTTGTGACAGTACCACCTTTGCAAGTTACTGGCTTCGGTGGAGCTTCTTGACAAGGGGATGGGAAGTACTCTGTTGTCCTGGATGTAGGCACAGGAATGACAGCTTGGGAGGTGGATACCTCAGACAGTGGGCAAAAGATGTCTGGGGTTAGTGACAAGTGCCTCTCTGTCAGCTCTATTTCGGTGTTTACCACACCTATGGCCCTCTGAAGCATCCTATCAATTGAGGTTGGTGGCATTGGGGGGAGGGGGGGTAACTTGGGGACAAAGTGGTTGTTTGGCTGTGCATGTACGCTTTCCCATTGTTAGGCTCTGGCAGTACCAAGATACAAACTCCCCACTAGGAACAGCCAGGTAACACCTAGGTGTGGTTAAAACAAATATGAGCTATAAGAACAAGAGCGGGGAGCCACAATATTATCAATGAGCACAATTAGCAAGGACAAAGGAAATGAAAAAGAGTTGGTTGGCCAATAATCAAGATAAAAAGGTATCTCAGGTACTTTCCAGTCTGGTACAGTACAAAAATCGCTCTCACTGTTGATCAAGTAAATCAAGGGTGCACACTTTCCTGGTTCCCCTACCGGCTCCTGCCAATAGACCACTATAGTCCCTGGTGTAATTGGGCTGGTTGGTAGCAGATAGTTCAATGCAAGAAAGTGAGAGTCAAAGGGGACGATTATTAAACCCAGAAAGTCTTACCCGCAAATCAGCATTGAGAGATCGACGCCAATGGGGGTGGCCCAGCCCTGCCTCTTCCTGGAATGGACGGGCCCGCCCTTGCCTAGGGCGCGTCCCGCGCTGCAGGAGCACTCCACAAGATTTAAAGCACCTCCTGACCCGAACAGGATGACGGCAGCGGTGGCCACGAGCTGCAAAGCAGGCTTGGGGGTGTAGTCCTGGCCTCCTGGTGGGCCCTAGCATTGGCTGGTGCAAAACGGGTGTCCCGTGCTGCGGGAGCCCTCCACAAGATTTAAAGCGCCTTCTGGCGCGAACGGGATGACGGCGGCGGCAGCCATGAGCCACAAAGCAGGCTGGGGGGTGTAGTCCTGGCCCCCTCCGGTGGTCCCTGGCGTTAGCTGGTGCGAAACGGGGTTTCCCATTAAATCATCAACTGCAACACTTCTTTTTACATTTAAATCAAGACGTGTTGCTGAAAAGCAGAAAATACTTGTGTGGCATCCAACAAGATCCACCAGAGAAAGAATAAATCAGGGCAATACAAATTAGCTTGCTGACCAATCTTAACCGGGTGCTACACATATACATGAGGTAAATCACATATCACATCATGGCTGTGAAGATTGCTCATCATTTTAAGTGCTCGCTCCAGATTTCTCATCTCTCACCTGCAGGTCAAAAGAATGAATCCCAACACCACCAAGGGCACCCTTCCATTCTTTTATTACTAAGACCACGTTAGCATCTTGGACACCAAACATGGGGAGAATCTGATTCAACAGCTAAGAAAATGTTAATCATAATGAATTACTGCTTTAGATGCATTACAAAGATTTCTTAATACAAACCAGGAATTGCAGATTTTCTTGGGTGAGACCTGCCTTTTATTGGGTTTTTTTAAAGATGAAATTGTTCTAAGGGAACCATTTTTCCCATAGCATGACGATTAGAGATAATATTTACGTTTGCTGGCTTATTAAAAATACTAACCCTCATGTTAATGATCTAGGGTGCACAACTATTAACATGACCCTAATATGTAATCCATTTTGGGGCCTAACATTAAGTTCAGCAGGTAAAAAATGTCCCCCACAAGCATGGCTACGTTCCAAAGTACAGCACATACAAAAAGGCATAAACTAGCCTCCACCAATATGACCCAAGAGCAGAGTTTAATGAATACGCTTTGTGAAAAAAGGGAGACTTACAACATGTATGTTTAACTTGCAGTGACTGTAGCAGGAGAGATAGGCATCAGAAAAAGGAAAAACGAGTAAAAGAATTGAAAGGAAAAAAAATATTTCTCTGGTTATGAAGATGAGTAAACTATTTACAAGAGTTTGTGTGGGTATGTGTTGTGACATCAGACCAATTAATGAATCCCTGCAGACTAGTCATGTAAATAAAATAACATAGGAAAACATCAAATGTAATGCTCTGCAGTTCTATCAATGTATCAGTGGGTACAAGGCATGTCAGCCTTGCGCTAGGACACGTATCACCAGACAATCCATCGATGATAGCAGTTATTGCATTCACTGAAAAAACAAAGTTTACAGGGATGTTCTAGTTAGGCTCAGATTTCACTCGTACAAATCCACTGAAATTCAGCAGTTAGTTACCTGAGCGAACTATAATTTACGCCCCCGCCAAAACAATGCACTGCTTATGACTTCACATATTACATCACTCATGACATGGTCAGTGACATTACTGATGACATCTCAAATGATATCATTCAGTGAGTGTGAGCCTTTTCCAAGAGTTTATGATGGTTAAACATGTATACTAACGTACTACAAAAGTTAAATTAGTATACTAGGTGCACTAAAACTGAGTGATAATGCTTCTAACATATATTATGCGAGAAGCTGTGTGACTATGTATCCCTATGTGTATGGATGTGTGAGTGGCTGAATGAGTGTATAAGTGGGTGCATGAGTAGCTGTGCGGTGAGTGAGTTGCAGTGTGAGTGGCTGTATTTGTGAGTGAATGGGTGTATCCGTGGCTGTATGGGTGAGCGGTGGTGTGAGTGGCTCTATGGGTCGGTAAGTGCAGGGCTCGAAAAATCATAAAAATGTTAGTAGACCTACAGGCCTACTAACCTAAAAAATCTACTCAACCTAACAGTAATGTATTTGACCTCTGTCTCTAAAAGCAGAGCAAATGTGACAAGATAACAAGATTTAAAGGCATCTTTAACACTCAGTCACTTTGTGAGCAATAAAGATGCTTTTAAATCTTGTTATCTTGTCACATTTGCTTCGCTTTCAGAAACAGAGGCCAAAAGTCAGTTTGTCTTCCTACTCGCCAGAAAGGGCGAGTAGGCCCTAAAAATAGCTCGTCCTGATTTAAATCTGGCTTGCCATATCGAGCGGGTGAGTGGATTTTTCGAGCCCTGAAGTTGATGTGTAGTGACTGTATGGGTGAGTGAGTGGGTGTCTGAATGGCTGTATGAGTGAATGACTGGGTGTGTAACTGGCTGTATGGGTGAGTGAGTGGCTTTTTGAGTGGGTGTTTGGTTAAGTGAGTTGATGTATGAGGGGCTGTATGGAGGAGTGAGCAGATGTGTGAGTGCTTGTATGGATGAGTGAGTGGCTGTACTGAAGAGCTGTATTAGTGAGTGAATGGGTGTTTGAGTGACTGTAGGTAAATAAGTGGAAGTGTGAGTAGCTGTATGGATGAGTGTGTGGCTATGTGACTGGCTTCAGGGTGAGTGACTGGGTGCACAAGTGGCTTTGAGGGTGAGTGAATGGTTGTGTGAGTGGCTGTATAAGTGAGTGGGTAGGTGCGTGACTGCCTCTATGGAGAAGTGAGTTAGTGTGTGAGTACTGGTATGGGTCTGTGAATGGGTATATGAGTGGTTGTTTGGGTGTGTGAGTGGGCTTACAAGAGGTTGTTTTGGTGTGTGAGGAGCTTGTCTCTTCCTTTCTCAGAGAAGGAGAGCCACAAGATAGCTGCCCACTGACTTTGGGGTACCTGCTGTACTTTGCAAGCTCTCTCCAAAGCAGTTATCCATTTGTGGATGTCATCCCCACACTTGTAGGGAGGGACAATCTTGCTCAGGTTTCTATTATCATAGTGCCTGTCTCTATCTCTAGGAATGTTGCTGCCACCAGTGGGTTCTAACCCACTTAACTTTTGTTCTCTAGCCAGAGCAAGCTTCTCTTTGGCAAGGGCAAGTTCTTCCCTCTGAATCCTCAGATTAGCCTCCCTCATTCTGGCTGCATGCTCCTTTCTCTCAGGTGAAGTCATTCCCCTGTGAGAGGAAGCATTAGAGATGCTAGAGACATGGGAGTGGATGGATTCCCTTGAAGGGGATCTGTCCCTCCTGCTTCTCTGTGTAAGCCTACTTGTGGGTCTGTATGGGGGGACCCCATGCAAACTCCCATGTAAACTTAGGTTAGCCTGGCTAAGTCTTCCTACTAGGCCCTGGCTGTCTACCTCTCCATCTGAAGCCCCATCTGACTCCTCTGTGGTGGGTAGACCCTCCTCTGTGCCTAGGGCACCTGCCTGAGATGCCCTAAGAGCATCATACTCCTCTAGGAGTTGTCTTAACTGAAGGAGGGTAGGGTTTGCACCCTGTTTTATTCCTCTGGAGGTACACAAGTGTCTCATCTCCTGGAATGTTAAGGTATCATATCTAGAGGGGATCTTTTGCAGACCTGATCCTCCTGAGAGAGCATCTACTTGATCTCCTCTCAGAGACATGATCTAGTGAGGGTGTGGTGTGTGCACCTACCTACACTAGTTGTATCTACTAAACCTCTCTAGTAGTTGTAGTCAGGGTGTGTTACTCCCTTCAACCTACAACTACAAAGTCCAGTAGGACTTAAGTATAATAATCTATGTTATATGTACCTAGACAATATCTGTGTGATCTTTCAATTCAGTATCTCAAGATTACAATGGTATTACAACAGCAAGCTCAGATCCCAACCGCTGCTCACCAATGTGAGAAGTTGGCCTGATGTATGATGTCACTAGTTCTAGTGTACACCTTATATCAGTCCAAATACCCTTATGGTGATTGGTTGTAAAGTCAACCTTATAGACCAGCTATCCTAGTGGTAGCATGGACAAGAGCAGTCTTAGGCTAAACTCTGAATGGCATGTGAAGCCAGCTGTGATACCATATATAATCCCTTGAATACCAAATGAAAGGACACCACAACAGATATATATATAAAATAAAGTGTATTTATTCTAAGCAAACCCTCAGCACTCTTTATGAGATTAGAGGTAAGTACAACACAGTCTTATTTATGCATACATTAAGTCACACAGGTAAGTAATACAGTTAGGCCCTAGGGGCCACGCAAACCATATACTAAGTAAGTGGTATAAGAACCACTGTCACGGAAATAGAATAGGCCTAGGCCTAGGGAATCGCTGGGGCTACACTACACTAGCGTTAGTTAGGCAGTGGGAGGCCCACGGGATTCGTGTGCAGAGTGGAAACACTCACGCGTAATGCGTAAAAGTCAATAGCAATAGTACAGTTTAGAAAACGGTAGATTTAGGACACTTCCGGAGTAGCTAGGAAGTTGAGACTTGAAAACTAGACACTAGGATAGTCACTATCCTGATGAGCACCGGAGTACCCAAGTTACCTAGCCCACAGGCTGCGGGTGCATAGGGGTGAAGATGCGCCGTTTTCGTCGTCGACTCCTATGGATGCCTGAAGAAAGATGCTGACAGGCAGTCAGTGAAGAGTGTCCGGTGGATCCCAAGGCTGGGATCAAGAAGAGAAGAAACCTGCAAGCAGAAGGGACAGAGTCAAGGTCACTAGCCAGTGACCACGTGGAACCAGGAAGGAACCAGGCGATGTCGTGAAGATTGCAGGTGAAGGTGAAGCTTGTCGCTGCAGCCAGGAGGACCAGGAAGCGTCGAGGACGACCAGGACCAGGAGGCGAGCTGTCCCACGAAGGCTCTTGCTGTCGGCGGCGTCGAAGTTGGACTAGGACTCACCAAGCCTTGGCAAGCGGAACCCACGAAGAACGAAGGACTTGCTTCTGGTGCAGACCAGGAGGGTCTGGGGTGCTTCTTCTTTGCAGAGAAGCGGGAGCCAGTCTGGAGGAGCCAAACCAGCGCAGAAGATTTCAGGGTGCGTCGTCACAGAGGCCACTAGCCAGCGGGCAAGCAACCGGACAGACGCGGCAAGCAGGAAAATGCTGAAGGGCCCCACGCAGGACTCGTGGAGTGTGGGGGGCTGATCTTCGGTGCAGATGGTGCTTGGGGTTGGGGCTTCTCAATCCCCGGTGCACAACTTCGAGGGTACCTCAGAAGCTGCGCTGCAAGTTACTAGCCACTTTTTCCAGGTAGCCGGTCCCACGTCGCTCGTCGCCTCCACGGATCTCAGCTCTGCTGCAGATGTGGATGAGGGTCGGAGAAGTCTGGAAGTCAAGGCTCTGGTCGGGCTCTGCAGTCGGTTCCTCGTAGAACGGTCGCAAAGCAAAGGGTAGTCTCTTGATGGTGCCTGTTTGCACAGGGTAGCCACTCCTTGGCTACAAGGGAGATTCTTCAGTCTTCTTCTTTCGTCGAATGTCGAAGGTCCAGAGTTTCTGTTCAGTTTTGCAGGTTCAGGATAATCTAAAGTCTTGAGGCCCAACTCCCACTCTTATACTAATCTGGGGGGCTGGGATACCTGCTAGGTCACACCTTATGGGTGGGACCTGGGAGGGGGTGGTTACACCCACTTCCCTTTGTCCAGTTTCGCGCCAGAGCTGGGGCTGGAGTGCCCCAGCGCCGGTTTGAACTGGACTATGCAAGGAACACCTTGTGTGCCCCAGGCATGTCTCATTCCTTTCAGCCCACCCTGCCCCAATACACTAAAGGCTGTCTGGGGAGGTGCTAGCACCTCCCCAAGCAGGAAACCTATTGTCCAGGCCTCCCTGGCTGGGATCACTCCCAGCTGCAGGAGGTCAGACTTGTGTCGTGGCAGCAGCATCCATTTTGTGATGCTGAGGCTTTGGTCAGAGGCTAACAGTTGAAGTATGATTTTAACATGTCTTTCCCTCTAGAAGGGGGGAATAATATTCTCATGTCCAGAAATGGCATGGGGGTATTATTCCACAGTGTTAGACACCTTACACGACATGTTTCGATAAAGCCAAACCATAGTTACCATAACCGGCTAAGATTATAAGGCACTTTAAGAGTATATGGTAGGCTATATCATAGTACAGCTATAAGGACAAGGTTCCGAAAGCTGCAGACAGGCTCAGGTCATGCTAGAGCACCATCTCACATGTTACCAAGCACTCTGCCTCCAGGATTGTCAAGGCCTGCCATAGGAGTGACTGATAGGTACACATGTGTCTATATGTAAGTTAGGTATAGGAATACTACACCTAAGCAAGGGGTGATTACAAGACCTTGCCCCAGCTGAGTGATCAGCCAGTTGTGTCAAAATGGAAGGCCAGGCCAGGGGTGGCATAATACATGCTGCAGCCCCTGGTAGGCCTAGGGTACACCTATGCCCTGGGTACCTAGGGTACACTGTACAGGGGCCAATAAGGTGATCCTATCCAAATGGGTTATGCACCTAAAGTACATAGTATTAATTTAGAGAGAGAACAGCAGGGCTGTGGGTCTGATTAGCAGGCCCACAGCCACATCTAAGTCGAAAACCAGTAAAGCAAAAGCAAAAAGTGGGGGTGAACATAGAAAGCAGACCCTACTCTCCTACACAACCCCCCCCCCCCAAACTTAGGGACATTAAACTAACCTTGACCAGTTGAGTCTTCATGTTCTAAGTGGAAATATCTGGAGAGTCCATCTGCATTGGCATGGTCAGTCCCAGGTCTATGTTCCACTGTGAAGTCCATCCCCTGTAGGGAAATGGACCACCTAAGAAGTTTTGGATTTTCACCCTTCATCTGATTTAGCCACAAGAGGGGCTTATGGTCTGTCTGAATCTTGAAGTGAGTGCCAAACAAGTATGGCCTCAGCTTCTTCAGGGCCCAAACCACAGCAAAGGCCTCCCTCTCAATAGCTGACCAACGTTTCTCTCTAGGGGTCAGCCTTCTACTTATAAAAGCAATGGGCTGGTCTTGACCATCTACATTCAGTTGTGAAAGAACAGCTCCCACACCTAACTCAGAAGCATCTGTCTGGACAATGAACTCTTTGGAGTAGTCTGGACTTTTCAGAATAGGTGCACTGCACATGGCCTGGTTCAGGTCATCAAATGCTTTTTGACAGCTTACTGTCCACTGAACTTTCTTTGGCATCTTCTTGGAGGTCAAGTCATTAAGTGGTGTCACTATGGACCCATAATTCTTAACAAACTTTCTGTAGTACCCAGTCAGGCCCAAGAAAGCTCTGACCTGAGTCTGGGTAGTTGGAGGAGCCCAGTCCTTTATGGTCTGGATCTTGCTCTCCAGTGGTTGAACCTGACCCCCACCAACTAGGTGGCCCAGGTATACAACCTTGCTCTGCCCTATCTGGCACTTAGTGGCCTTGATAGTGAGGCCTGCCTTTTGCAGGGCCTCTAAAACATTCCTCAGGTGGACCAGGTGATCCTCCCAGGTGGAGCTAAAGACAGCAATATCATCAAGATAAGCTGCACAATAATCATCCAACCCAGTAAGGACTTGATTCACCAACCTTTGGAAAGTGGCAGGTGCATTCTTCAAACCAAAGGGCATTACCACAAATTGATAATGTCCTCCTGGGGTCGAGAAAGCAGTTTTGGCCTTTGCACTCTCAGCTAGTCTGATTTGCCAGTAGCCTGCTGTTAGGTCAAATGTGCTCAAAAACTTAGCAGCTGCCAGTCTGTCAATGAGCTCATCTGCCCTAGGTATTGGGTGGGCATCTGTCCTAGTGACAGCATTGAGACCTCTGTAATCCACGCAAAACCTCATCTCTCTCTTACCATCTTGGGTGTGAGGCTTTGGCACTAGGACTACAGGACTAGCCCAAGGGCTCTCTGAAGGTTCAATGACTCCCAGCTCCAACATCTTTTGTACCTCAACTTTTATGCAGTCCCTGACATGGTCAGGTTGCCTGTAGATTTTACTCTTCACAGGCAGACTGTCACCAGTGTCCACCTCATGGGTGCACCAGTTTGTCTGACTTGGGGTCAGAGAGAACATATGTCTGTAGGATTGCAGAACCTGTCTGCAGTCCTGTTGCTGATGGACAGTGAGGCTGTCAGAAAAGACCACACCATCAACTGAGCCATCATCAGGGTTCTGAGTCAACAGGTCTGGGAGAGGGTCACTCTCTTCCTCCTGCCCCTCATCTGTAGCCATGCATGTCTGCCCTGTCAACATATGCCTTCAATCTGTTGACATGAAGCACCCTGTGGGGGCTTCTGGGAGTCCCAAGGTCCACCAAGTAGGTGACTTCCCCCTTTTTCTCAACAATAGTGTGGGGTCCAGACCATTTGTCTTGGAGTGCTGCTGGGGCCACTGGCTCCAACACCCACACTTTCTGCCCTGGCTGGTAACCAGTCAGTACAGCCTTTTGGTCATGCCAAGCTTTTTGGAGTTCTTGGCTTGCCTCAAGGTTTTTAGAAGCCTTCTTCATATACTCTGCCATCCTGGAGCGGAGACCAAGTACATAATCCACTATGTCTAGTTTGGGTTGTCTGAGAGGTCTCTCCCATCCTTCCTTCACCAAACACAGGGGTCCTCTTACAGGATGCCCAAACAAAAGCTCAAAAGGGCTGTAGCCAACCCCCTTTTGTGGGACCTCTCTGTAAGCAAACAGAAGGCAGGGTAAAAGGATGTCCCATCTTCGCCTAAGCTTGTCTGGTAATCCTTTTATCATTCCCTTTAGGGTCTTGTTGAATCTCTCAACAAGCCCATTGCACTGTGGGTGATAGGGTGTGGTGAACTTATAGTTGACACCACACTCCTTCCACATTGCAGTCAAGTATCCTGACATAAAGTTGGTACCTCTGTCAGAAATGACCTCCTTTGGAAAGCCCACTCTGGAGAATACTCCAAGCAGGGCCCTTGCCACAACAGGAGCTGTTGTGGTCCTCAGGGGAATTGCTTCTGGGTACCTGGTGGCATGGTCCACTATCACCAGTATGAATCTGTGCCCAGATGCTGTTTGTGGGTCCATTGGTCCTACAATATCTATGCCCACTCTTTCAAAGGGGACCCCCACCACTGGTAGTGGTATGAGGGGGGCCTTTGTGGTGCCACCTGATTTGCCACTGGCTTGGCAGGTGACACAGGAGCGACAAAACTCCTTAGTATCTTCTGACATATGGGGCCAGTGAAAGTGAGGGACAAGCCTGTCCCAAGTCTTGTTCTGGCCTAAATGTCCTGCAAGGGGAATATCATGGGCCAAGGTTAGAAGGAAGCCTCTGAACTTCAGTGGTATGACCAACCTCCTGGATGCACCAGGCTTGGGGTCTCTAGCCTCTGAATACAGTAGCCCTTCATCCCAATACACTCTATGGGTACCTTGAGCATTCCCTGCAGCCTCAGCAGCAGCCAGCTGTCTGAGGGGTTCAAGAGAGGGGCAGTCTAATTGAGCCTGCCTCAGATCTGCCCTTGAAGGTCCCCCTGTCCCAAGAAACTCAACCTGATCAGGTTCAAGTTCTTCTAGGACAGTTCCTTCAGGGCTCTCAGAATCATCCTCCTGGGAGGGCTGATCCACCACCTGAGGCAGGGGGGAAGGCACAGCCTTAACCCTACTGCTCTTTCTCTTGGGTTGTGACTGGTCCATAGTTTCAGGATCCAGCACTTGTTCAGTGGTGCACTTTTTGGCCTGTGACCTGGTCACAGCAAGGACATGTGCATCTATCCCCAGCATTTCTGCATGGGTCCTATACTCCACTTCAGACCAAACTGAAGTTTCAAGATCATTGCCCAGTAAACACTCTACAGGAAGGTCTGAACTAACAACAACTTTCTTGAGGCCAGTTACCCCTCCCCAGGAGAAGTTAACAATAGCCACACTATGGGAGGTAGTGGCATTGCTAGCGTTGGTCACTAGGTAATTCTCACCTAGTATGATCTGTCCAGGGTCCACAAAAGCAGGTGTCACCATTGTGACACTAGCTCCAGTGTCCCTGTAGGCCTGAGCCATTCTTTGGTTGATAAAAGGTGTCTGTCTGTACTTGCCCAGATTACTGGGGCCTACAGTAGAGGACAAAGCTAAGTCCCCATCACAGATCAGAACAGCCTGAGTAGGTACTCTGACTAGGCCAGAATCCTCCTCAGTTCCCAGGGTTAACCCTACTACCCCCTTTTGCTGGGAACCACCACTTACAGCTGAACTAGGGGGTACAGTTGCCTTAGGGGCAATGGTGGCTGGGGGCTTATCCTTTTTGGTGCACTCACTAAACCAATGTGAGTTGGACTTACAATAGTTGCACCATGGTTTCTTTTGGCCATCTTTCTTTTTATCCTTTTTGGAACCACCCTCCCCCTGAGCCTTTTGGGGGCCTGGTGAAGACTTCTGGTCTTTTTGTTTCTGCTCATTACCCTTCTGGTCTGCCTTTTTCTGATCACCGCCCTGGTTCTGGTTTTTCTGCTTAACTCTAGTCCTGACCCATCTATCTGCCTTCTTTCCCAATTCTTGGGGAGAAGTCAGATCAGAATCAATCAGGTGTTGATGCAATAGCTGGTTTTGACAGTTGTTAAGTATTTGCTCTCTCATGATCAAATTATACAATCCTGTATAGTCCTTAACCTTACTTCCCATTAGCCAGCCTTCCAGAGCCTTAGTGGCACAATCTACAAAGTCAGTCCAGTCCTGAGTCTGTGTCTTCTGGGTATCCCTGAACAACAACCTGTATTGTTCAGTGGTTAGGCCAAACCCATCAATCAGAGCACTCTTCAGGACAGTGTAATTATCTGCATCCTCATCACTAACTGTGAGGAGCTTGTCTCTTCCTTTCTCAGAGAAGGAGAGCCACAAGATAGCTGCCCACTGACTTTGGGGTACCTGCTGTACTTTGCAAGCTCTCTCCAAAGCAGTTATCCATTTGTGGATGTCATCCCCACACTTGTAGGGAGGGACAATCTTGCTCAGGTTTCTATTATCATAGTGCCTGTCTCTATCTCTAGGAATGTTGCTGCCACCAGTGGGTTCTAACCCACTTAACTTTTGTTCTCTAGCCAGAGCAAGCTTCTCTTTGGCAAGGGCAAGTTCTTCCCTCTGAATCCTCAGATTAGCCTCCCTCATTCTGGCTGCATGCTCCTTTCTCTCAGGTGAAGTCATTCCCCTGTGAGAGGAAGCATTAGAGATGCTAGAGACATGGGAGTGGATGGATTCCCTTGAAGGGGATCTGTCCCTCCTGCTTCTCTGTGTAAGCCTACTTGTGGGTCTGTATGGGGGGACCCCACGCAAACTCCCATGTAAACTTAGGTTAGCCTGGCTAAGTCTTCCTACTAGGCCCTGGCTGTCTACCTCTCCATCTGAAGCCCCATCTGACTCCTCTGTGGTGGGTAGACCCTCCTCTGTGCCTAGGGCACCTGCCTGAGATGCCCTAAGAGCATCATACTCCTCTAGGAGTTGTCTTAACTGAAGGAGGGTAGGGTTTGCACCCTGTTTTATTCCTCTGGAGGTACACAAGTGTCTCATCTCCTGGAATGTTAAGGTATCATATCTAGAGGGGATCTTTTGCAGACCTGATCCTCCTGAGAGAGCATCTACTTGATCTCCTCTCAGAGACATGATCTAGTGAGGGTGTGGTGTGTGCACCTACCTACACTAGTTGTATCTACTAAACCTCTCTAGTAGTTGTAGTCAGGGTGTGTTACTCCCTTCAACCTACAACTACAAAGTCCAGTAGGACTTAAGTATAATAATCTATGTTATATGTACCTAGACAATATCTGTGTGATCTTTCAATTCAGTATCTCAAGATTACAATGGTATTACAACAGCAAGCTCAGATCCCAACCGCTGCTCACCAATGTGAGAAGTTGGCCTGATGTATGATGTCACTAGTTCTAGTGTACACCTTATATCAGTCCAAATACCCTTATGGTGATTGGTTGTAAAGTCAACCTTATAGACCAGCTATCCTAGTGGTAGCATGGACAAGAGCAGTCTTAGGCTAAACTCTGAATGGCATGTGAAGCCAGCTGTGATACCATATATAATCCCTTGAATACCAAATGAAAGGACACCACAACAGATATATATATATAATAAAGTGTATTTATTCTAAGCAAACCCTCAGCACTCTTTATGAGATTAGAGGTAAGTACAACACAGTCTTATTTATGCATACATTAAGTCACACAGGTAAGTAATACAGTTAGGCCCTAGGGGCCACGCAAACCATATACTAAGTAAGTGGTATAAGAACCACTGTCACGGAAATAGAATAGGCCTAGGCCTAGGGAATCGCTGGGGCTACACTACACTAGCGTTAGTTAGGCAGTGGGAGGCCCACGGGATTCGTGTGCAGAGTGGAAACACTCACGCGTAATGCGTAAAAGTCAATAGCAATAGTACAGTTTAGAAAACGGTAGATTTAAGACACTTCCGGAGTAGCTAGGAAGTTGAGACTTGAAAACTAGACACTAGGATAGTCACTATCCTGATGAGCACCGGAGTACCCAAGTTACCTAGCCCACAGGCTGCGGGTGCATAGGGGTGAAGATGCGTCGTTTTCGTCGTCGACTCCTATGGATGCCTGAAGAAAGATGCTGACAGGCAGTCAGTGAAGAGTGTCCGGTGGATCCCAAGGCTGGGATCAAGAAGAGAAGAAACCTGCAAGCAGAAGGGACAGAGTCAAGGTCACTAGCCAGTGACCACGTGGAACCAGGAAGGAACCAGGCGATGTCGTGAAGATTGCAGGTGAAGGTGAAGCTTGTCGCTGCAGCCAGGAGGACCAGGAAGCGTCGAGGACGACCAGGACCAGGAGGCGAGCTGTCCCACGAAGGCTCTTGCTGTCGGCGGCGTCGAAGTTGGACTAGGACTCACCAAGCCTTGGCAAGCGGAACCCACGAAGAACGAAGGACTTGCTTCTGGTGCAGACCAGGAGGGTCTGGGGTGCTTCTTCTTTGCAGAGAAGCGGGAGCCAGTCTGGAGGAGCCAAACCAGCGCAGAAGATTTCAGGGTGCGTCGTCACAGAGGCCACTAGCCAGCGGGCAAGCAACCGGACAGACGCGGCAAGCAGGAAAATGCTGAAGGGCCCCACGCAGGACTCGTGGAGTGTGGGGGGCTGATCTTCGGTGCAGATGGTGCTTGGGGTTGGGGCTTCTCAATCCCCGGTGCACAACTTCGAGGGTACCTCAGAAGCTGCGCTGTAAGTTACTAGCCACTTTTTCCAGGTAGCCGGTCCCACGTCGCTCGTCGCCTCCACGGATCTCAGCTCTGCTGCAGATGTGGATGAGGGTCGGAGAAGTCTGGAAGTCAAGGCTCTGGTCGGGCTCTGCAGTCGGTTCCTCGTAGAACGGTCGCAAAGCAAAGGGTAGTCTCTTGATGGTGCCTGTTTGCACAGGGTAGCCACTCCTTGGCTACAAGGGAGATTCTTCAGTCTTCTTCTTTCGTCGAATGTCGAAGGTCCAGAGTTTCTGTTCAGTTTTGCAGGTTCAGGATAATCTAAAGTCTTGAGGCCCAACTCCCACTCTTATACTAATCTGGGGGGCTGGGATACCTGCTAGGTCACGCCTTATGGGTGGGACCTGGGAGGGGGTGGTTACACCCACTTCCCTTTGTCCAGTTTCGCGCCAGAGCTAGGGCTGGAGTGCCCCAGCGCCGGTTTGAACTGGACTATGCAAGGAACACCTTGTGTGCCCCAGGCATGGCTCATTCCTTTCAGCCCACCCTGCCCCAATACACTAAAGGCTGTCTGGGGAGGTGCTAGCACCTCCCCAAGCAGGAAACCTATTGTCCAGGCCTCCCTGGCTGGGATCACTCCCAGCTGCAGGAGGTCAGACTTGTGTCGTGGCAGCAGCATCCATTTTGTGATGCTGAGGCTTTGGTCAGAGGCTAACAGTTGAAGTATGATTTTAACATGTCTTTCCCTCTAGAAGGGGGGAATAATATTCTCATGTCCAGAAATGGCATGGGGGTATTATTCCACAGTGTTAGACACCTTACACGACATGTTTCGATAAAGCCAAACCATAGTTACCATAACCGGCTAAGATTATAAGGCACTTTAAGAGTATATGGTAGGCTATATCATAGAACAGCTATAAGGACAAGGTTCCGAAAGCTGCAGACAGGCTCAGCTCATGCTAGAGCACCATCTCACATGTTACCAAGCACTCTGCCTCCAGGATTGTCAAGGCCTGCCATAGGAGTGACTGATAGGTACACATGTGTCTATATGTAAGTTAGGTATAGGAATACTACACCTAAGCAAGGGGTGATTACACGACCTTGCCCCAGCTGAGTGATCAGCCAGTTGTGTCAAAATGGAAGGCCAGGCCAGGGGTGGCATAATACATGCTGCAGCCCCTGGTAGGCCTAGGGTACACCTATGCCCTGGGTACCTAGGGTACACTGTACAGGGGCCAATAAGGTGATCCTATCCAAATGGGTTATGCACCTAAAGTACATAGTATTAATTTAGAGAGAGAACAGCAGGGCTGTGGGTCTGATTAGCAGGCCCACAGCCACATCTAAGTCGAAAACCAGTAAAGCAAAAGCAAAAAGTGGGGGTGAACATAGAAAGCAGACCCTACTCTCCTACAATTTCCCTTTAGATACACAAAGATTTCAATTTAGCAACTTACAAGCAAATCTTAAAGATACTAGATTTAATGTGATGACAAGGAAAGAATGCTTTGAGAGACACTTTTTCACAAAAGGTTCAAAATACATAGACCATAGAAGAGGTCGGAGGGACACCCTTGACAAGTCCTCCACTGGATTTGAGAACATTGCTCTATTAGTTGATTAAAACATGCAATACAGCTAAAATTACATATATTGTCTGGTCTGATTGTATACACTTTGAATCAAATTCCATATGCCTCAGTAATTCCATTTACAACTGGTTTATTTCAAAAGACGCTGTCTCTGTATTAGAAAAAAACAAACCAAAAAAATCACATTGATCACTTCATTTTTGGAAAGTGAGCAGCTACAAAATGTATGGGATGGATGAGACCGTAGAGGGGATAATACTGTGACAGAAAACCATAATATGATTAACATCATAATATATGATTTAGTATGATGGAAGTTGTGTCTTCATTTGTTTGTGAGGAAAGCATTTAGGATTGAACAGGGTCGGACTTGGGCAAACAATCGGTCCGGGGACCAAATACAATTGGCCTCTATAACCAAAACAAATAGCTAAGAATGTGGCCTACATCTGCAAATCAGGGCAGTTTTAAACTTGTGAAGAAAAGTTGTGAAAGTGTTTTGCAAGGTATGGGAGACTGCATGCATTTGTGCTTGCTGAAGGCAATGTTTGTGGTAATATTAGGAATATAAACGGTAAGAACCGGCCTACCAAACCACAAAAAAGCCACAAATAGCCGAAAAACCAGCCCACACACTGATCTGTGAGAGTAGGCCTTCGCGAATCACCAGATTACCAACTATGCCTGCCCAACCCTGGGCCTAAACTATTTGCAAGTTACCTGAAAGTATATTTATTTTATCCGATCTCGGTAATTTCATTTGAATAAGCATTACCGAAGGTAAAGAATAGGCATTTAGTAATCGGTAGACTGATCCAGATAGCCATAATATTTTGCCTGGTTAAGATTACAGCAAACTTCTTGATTGGGATTGTAGAGTGGGTTGAGACAAGCCCGTGTCTTACCATATCAGTGAGACCAGAGGAACTGATGGAAAAATGGCCTGCTCTCTGCTAACTGCCAGTCTTAGAGTGGTGGTGGGTAACACAGGTTTGTTATTCACATAGACAGATGCAGCATCCATATGTTTGAAAAGTGTTAAAGATGGATTCTTCTGCAAGATGCACTCTGAAATGCTATTGTTCTATGGCAGCACTGCTACACTTTTTTTGTTTTTCTTGTTTTCCATTTTTATTTACGCCTACTGACCTGGTCGAATTCTGGGTTGATATACAATTAAGTTTAGGGTTTGCTCATGACCTTATGTCTTGCCCTTTGACACTATTTTTAGGGGGGGTTGTTGCAACTGCTCTCCACTGGTACCCCTTAAGTCTATGCCTTATAATCCCCTCTTAGAAGCCTAAGCTCTAATGTGGTTCTGCACATATTTGTTTACAGATGCTATCATGCATTAACCGCAGAGGCGGTGCTGTGTGAAGCACGCTGCTAGTGTTTTCACACCATATTCTTAGTAGGGAACAAGCCTCAAAGCCCCGATGAAGGTCTGCTGGCCTGTTCTGTTCCAAAACGTGCCTGCTTGAAAGCCCTCAGCCATCCAAGCAGTTCAGAAAGAGGCACAAAGGATTACTAGAAGTCCTACCTATACATCAAAATTGATCAAAGGGGGGCTGCCGCTAGAAGAAGGGTGACTCTGCCTGTTAAACACAGTTACCTACTGCGCCACCTTTTTTAACAAAGGTCCAAGAACTTAGTTGACCTTCACATTTGCTAGACTGAAAAAGGTCTGAATGGCCCAATGTGAAATAATGTGTCCCACACATTGAGTCCTTTGATAAGAATGTGGTCTGTCCCACCCACTCACTGAGCTAGTCCCTCCCTTAGGACCGCATAGCATAATATGTCCACATTTCCAAGGGCCAACTACTCATAACCCTTAACCTGGGGAAAAGGCTCATCTTTGAGGATACTGCAACTCTTTCACAAAAGCTGAGAGACTCCAGCTTTCCTTTTTCAGAATTAGTGTAGTGTTACTGGTCGATTGGCCACTGTGTTGCTTACGCTGTAGCTGTTAAAAGTTTTCAAGGTCACGAGGATCGTAAATATCTAGATTTGCAAACCCCCAACAAAAATCAGGCGTTTGTGGGAGACTAGCAATTCTCAATTTTGCAGTATTGAGTTCACAATCACGACGACAATATGGTCCAGCACTCCAAATTATACTTAATCTGATTACACCATATACTTTATACAAGACATTGATTCAGCAGGTGTTATTCACATTTTCTTTATTCAAAAACTTTTCTTCACGATAAAATGCGACCGTAGCCAACGCATTTCGTTCCATCAGACTTCTTCAGGGCAATGAAAAGTATGTAAGCCTTCTATGGAGGATGCGGTCTATAATACATAATTCATTCTCCTTAGATTGATACCAGAAAAGCCTTGTCTAGGGAGTCTCCTCATGGGGAAATCCTATTGTGACCAGCCTTCAGTATGTTTTTAAATCATTAGCCAAGGTCTGGCAGTGGGTGTTATCCCATCACAACTTGCAAAGGATGACAAGCAGCTTGCGTAGTGTACACGGATCGTTAATCAGTTAGCGATCATGTTTGTGAATATTGTGTGCTCCCTTGTTTTATCACTGTATTGTCACTCTACTTCGCTTTTTATTATACGATTATGATGAGTGCTTTTTGATATTTGATTTTAGTGTTTACTGTACATAGATCTATGTATCAAGATACAATTAAAGTATTATGTTTTTACAATAACTCAACTTTGGCTAGATATCAACATCATTAGTGCAGCTGTGATAATGTGTTTGGACTGTAAACTCCACCTCTTTGAGTTATGTCTTACGTGCACATCAACACCACTCAGAGATGCAAGAAGGCTTAAAAGGCTAATTTTCAGCTGTAGACTGAGTAGCAGTGTCCTGGCTAGTGTGGAACAAACTCACTTTGACTTTTGTTAGTGTCGTTTTGTTCCTGTGACTATAATGGTTGGTAAAACAAGACTAAACGGGTAAGGTAAATTAACAAACACACCTCTTTGCAGAGACACCCTCACTGAATAGACCTTTAATGAATTAAGGTTTTCATTCTCAATAATTCTAATAAAGCAAAATCCCTAAGGCAATTGTTTTATGCACCATAATCACATTCCAAAATTGTATTACGACTAACACATAGTTTAAATTAGTTTTAAAAAAAATAACCTATTAAGCAGGAGTACATGAAAAATACAGAACATTATTAGATGACTGAAAGCCTTACCCTTTGGACAAATTCCTCCATGGGCACTTCCCTTGGGTGAACCAACGTAAGCTAACCCAAGTGTTCCCATGTCAAAATCTTGATATGTAAACAGGTGTGCAAGACATACAGTTGCTGCTTTTTCGGATATATCAGCACTGAATTGCTAAAATCAAAAACAAAAAATTATAAGAATTCAAAATAGTATTTCAAACTAACCTTCTATGGGATTTTATAATCAAGTTTATCTCATAGCATCAAATATGGCTAAAACAGAAACAAAGTTGCCACAACTTTAAAACCTAAAAGTATGACCTTGGAACACAATTGAACAGCACGTATGCAGGATGCAGCAGTTTAGGTTGAAAATCATCAGTTCAATTTTGATTATGGGCTAAAATTCAACAAAGAAAATAGATGTTGAGACATTAACATCCCCCTTACTGATAACAGATTACATTACAAGTTTGCTGTAATAACAAAATTACCATTTTAGTTCTTAGTTGTTGTGAATGCAGAACACATCAGTTTATGCTTTGAAAAGGCATAGATATTTTTCGATTCAGACAGCCGGCCTTTCACATAAAGAAGGACCACGAGTTATTTTGTCCTGTTTAAAATATTTTAAGAAGCGAAGTGTGCCAATAAGTACGAGGACTCGCCCTAATCAAAGCCCATTCAGTAAATCTTGGTACTGGTTTGACAATGACCTCTCTTTTGTAAATGAATCACAACAGTTGGCAAAAATGCCAACCACCATATCACATTACTAGGAGAGACACTACTCCAATTGAAAGACAGCATAGGACTTAGCTGAGTTTTGTAGTCAAGGCTAGATTATTAAAATATACTCTGTGTTGAAGCACCCAAAATGAGTTCTAAATGCTGCAGAGACTGCAGACTGAAGCCGCAAGACTTTGTCCGGATCTAAACAAATGATCACACATTACCAGAGTACCCTATATCATTGCATGTCAGTAGCACACAAAACAGAGTTCAAACACCTGTGCTTAATAGGGTACAAGTAGAAACTACCTGCAAGAAAAAACACAGCAGAACTCTCCCAGTTAATACTTATGTTCAAGTAGGTCAAACGTGATTGTACAATCCATGTGTAAACTGAAAAACTCAAGGAGGCAGAACGATCTCGTTCATCTAGTGCCGGGTGAAATTTAAACATATTGTTTTTTTAATTGCTTATCTGTAGTTACTCATAGCAGCATTTTCCCTGCTCATGTTTACTTTGAATACTAGATATGCCAATCTATTAGGTAAGATGTGAAGTGTCTTGGCACCGAGCTGAGGTTTTCAGATCTTAGCTTGTTCAGAACCCTCTTCAATGATCTCACCACTGAACCTTCCTGCGTCTTAGCGAAAATTCAGACATGTGACTGATTCTAGAAACTCCTGTAATGGGGTATATGTGTTTTCTGCCTTGCCTGGGCAGCTCATCTCACAGCAGATGTTAGGGGGATCCTCTTGCTGTTTTTCTCTGTAACTCAGATTCTTTAAATACAAAAACAACTCAATTTTCAAAACAAAAGCTTGAAGTCAGAGTTTTCTTTAACATCTAGAACTCATTGGGTCCTATTCACAAAAGGAAAATTTGGTCATAAACGTATGTTCACAACTGAATTTCCCTCACTTACACCTATTAGGAATTGAGAAAGGGATTCCTAGCAGGTGTAAGACCATTAATATGCCCAGAGATCTCTGCCACATGTATGAAATTCTGCACACCCGTTAAACTCACTTTATAGGTGGGAGTTCCAAGGTGTGGTGAGCCTTGGAAGTTTGGGAATACCCACAAATATGACTGTTTGTCAGTATTTACAAATTCCTCTTCTCCTTTCCACCATCGAAAGGATAGGATATTGACTCCAACTGAGAGCCAGTATAAATGCTCATCTAGGGTAGGAAAGGGAACGGATCACCACCAGATTTGCTTTGACTGTCAAGGAAAGGGTTTCCTTATACTTTACCAAAGGGAGATCTCTGCCCAAATCTCCCTATGGTGAAGTATAGTATAAAGTAAAAATGTTTGCTGAACTTGAAAACAATTACTAAAATAGTTTAAAATTTAAATATTATTGTTAATTTGTATATGTTTATTTTCAACGCATACCAAAATATAAAATACTACAACACAGTATTAGAAACTTCTTTTACTTGAATAAATTAAATTAAAAACATTTTATTTAAAAAATCTTACTAAAGTAAAATATATATTTTATATTATATATTAATTACAAGTTATGTGTAAAATTGATTACAAATAACTGAATTATATTTGAAAACAATGTGTTACAGTATTAATGTAAGTTAAAAGAAAACAAAACTTATGTTTTACTTTTAGATATTGTGTGAAAATTATTTATATTTTTAAGTATATAAAATAATATAATTTCAAATGGTTTGCTATGGGGTTTCATTTTAAGTTCCTGCCTCCATTTCTTTCTATGGGATGGTGTTGCAGTACCAGTACATTTACTACTGTTTTGAGTACTTTTGGGCTACAGTAAATTAGAAGAGCAGTTTGTGAATAGGAACAGGCTTAATTTTTTCTGGTTGGGTGAATGTCCTTCCCTAAGCACCTCCAAGGGATTCGCTTACCCTCCCCTTACTCTTCCCTAAACCCAAGCTATTTTGTAGTAAGTACGTCCCATTTTTGAACCACTCCCTCTAGTCCCTCTCACATTTACTGCTGATTGTGGGATGGACCAGGGGGAGTGAGGATCTTCTTATAGAAAATATAGAAGTGGAGACTTACACTCAGATTTGGAACTAGCATTTTGTAATACTTTAGTAGTACTACAGTAGTATTATTAAATGCACTACAAAATGCAGTTTGTGAATAGGTCCCAAAGACTTCCCTTTCCGCGTCCCACCAGAAACCCGGAACAAGACCATCTACTTTTTTTAAGAATGCAAAGGACTATTGCTAAGGTGAAAATGAGGATGATAGGGGACATCCTTCTTTGGTACCCCTGTTAATAGGAAAGGGTTGAGAACAGATATAATTTACTCTAACCTACAGCCACTGATTGTTATACAGCATGTGTATGTAAGCGATAAATCTAGGGCCGAAGATACTTTTTTTCAATGATTTGATAAAATAACTCACCTGGACCTCGTGGCTGAAGAGTCAAAACACCCTTGATCACCTGAAATCACCCGACTTCCATGGGCATCCATCTTCCGGGCCCCGGGTCACTGGCAAGTGACTGTGAACACTGTCCCTTCTGCTTTCAGGTCTTCTTCATCTTGAATCCAGCCTTGGATTCCACCGGACACTTCTCCAGTCTTCGCAAGCAGCAAAACGTCTTCAGCTTCCATAGAAAACGACGACGCGACCCGACACCAAAAGACACCTATGCACCCGGCTTCCCTAGGTGAGGTAACTCGTGCACTCCGGTGCTCCTGTGGGTGTTGGCCCTCGAACTACTTACCTTGTAAGTGGCTTGCTTGTAGACTCTCTAGAAGTACCCTTAAACGTTAAAAATCCAACCGCTACTTGCTCCATTGAAATCAATAGGGAACCCGCGGCTGTGTTCTCACACTGCACTCGTCTGCTGTGGGCCTTTTACTTACCTGCCTTGGGTGGAATAGTGAAGCCCCAGCGATTCTACAGGCCCTAGGCCTTGTCCCCTTGCAAGTTGACTTTCCTAAACCTCTTTTTTAGTATAATTGTCTGGTACGCCCCTAGGGCCCCAGCCATATTTGTGCTTAACTTATTGTGAAACGTTGATATTTGCATATGTTCCTGACTTCTAATCTCATAAAGAGATCAGTAGAGTGTGTCTAGAAATAAATACATATATATTTGATATATATACCTGTGTGATGTCCTTTCATTTGGTAATTCAAGCGATCAAGCACCTTTTAGAAATTGGTTAACACCAAGGCACTGGGGTCCGCAGAATCTTGCGTTGCAGCCAGGGTATTTGTACCAGTCTTATACAATGCCAGATGCCTCTGCTAGACATAAATCGGCACTGATTAGAATGCACTGAAGAGGAAATCATCGGTGTCAACTTGTTCACTAGGATTTATGCCAAGATTTTGGTTTTCACTTTAATCAGTGGTATGGGTCGGCACAAAATAACACATTTATGGTGGTTGTCCCAGTTTACCATTTTCTGAAATAGTCGCTCCTTGGGAGCATACTGGAAATAATTCATCTCTTTGTACATTTTCATAAGGTGGGTACTCAGGAAGACATCATGTTTCTTCAAAAACTCATCTGGGAGTCAAGTAGGTTCTGTTGTTTTGCCACACTTAATGGGGCTCAGTGCACCTGGGATCTCCTTCTCCAACAGAAGGAGATCAAGGGTCTGCTTGCAAAGCAGTTGTGATGTCCGAGATGCTGGTTCAAGTGTTCAAGAAGGATTAGTTACTTACCTGTAATCCTAGTTCTCATCCAGGGGTATACTCATCAAAGTCATAATCTATGAATAATCCCCGCCCATGTGCGGGATCCCGGAGCATATAGAAAATACATATATATACATATATATATATATACATTCACTGAAAAAACCATAGGTTTCACACATGTTATAGTTAGCGGAAATTTTACTGATAAAAAACCAATGAAATTGCCCCGTTATAGTTAGTGCTGGCAACTATAACTCACGCGACCGCAATCCTCTGCTGATGCTAATACTGTATTTAGACACTTATTTGCCCATGTCTTCTTCCATACATTTTTAGCTATACATATATTACAAATATTTGTTTTTCATAAAGACACATATGTCATCAGCAGAAGATTGCGGTCGCGTGAGTTATAGTTGCCAGCACTAACTATAACGGGGCAATTTCATTGGTTTTTTATCAGTAAAATTTCCGCTAACTATAACATGTGTGAAACCTATGGTTTTTTCAGTGAATTTGCAAGGTTTTTTAAATGCTAATTCCTAACTATAACGTGTGTGAAACCTATGGTTTTTTCAGTGAATTTGTACGGTTTTTTAAATGCTAAGTTACTTTACGCCATTCGAGGCGTGCGCGCCCACTTAACGCAGTGCGTTCCGTGCACGGTTTTTATCAACTTTAATAAGCCCTGTACATTTGGTGGCCTTCGGCCACCAAAAGCACAGGGGGTGGGGTCAATGTGGATAGTGTTTTTTTTATTTCGATTTTATAATTTCATGTTGCCAAAATATAGTTTTTTTACTGATGTAATAAGCCCTGTACATTTGGTAGTCTACGGCCACCAAAAGCACAGGGGGTGGGGTAAGTGTGGATAGTGGTTTTTTTATTTCTATTTTTTACCGTACGCTTACGGTAAGCGTACGGTAAGCGTACTCGGCAAAATTGCCGAAAAAAAAATAAAACCGTTTTTGCTCTTGGGGGATGTTTGGGGACTCCCTCAACATGACTATGTGGGAGGGAGTTGTCAAAACAGCCCCGTAACATGTTTTTGGGCATCATGTTTGATAAATAACACTCAGTGCGAGAGACAAAATGGCGGACGCCGCTTCCTGGTTTCGGCCGATTCAAATGTTTACTAAGATCTAAGAGCCAATCAGAATCGCGCTCGCGCACGCCACCGTACGCGTACGGTAAGCGTACGGTAAGCGTACGGTAAGCGGGCTCAGATATATATATTGATTTAAAGGCTATTTTCTCAGAATCTACTGAACAGATTTACACCAAACCTACAAAAGGCACTTCCTTGACATAGGGACTACCTCTCTGCCAAATTTCTAGTAATTCTGTTCAGCCGTTCGGGCTGTAGCTCGTTCTAAAGGTCCTATGGAAAAATGCATGGGAAAAACGCGTTTTGGGACCCCCCTTTTATCTCAGCCCCCGCTTGACGAATCCCCCCGAGACTTTCAGGGTAGGAGCGGAGCGTAGCGCCCCACCTATTTTGAGAAATTCGCGAGGATTCATCGACCGGCGCCAAAGTTATTCAAAATAGAATGTTGCGGATTTCCTATGGAAAAGGGGTCCTAACTATAACTACCTACTGGCGACCGCCAGTAGGTAATATGTGAAAACATATACATGCAGCCTAAAAATGTTCAAAACATGGCAATGCTGTAAATTACGTATGTTTGCATAGTAGTGCCCCCTAACCCGTAAGGAAAAAAGGAAGCATCAGGCAAATTATAACACAGCACTGCTTTATTGTCATAAAGCAACTTGTAATTGTAAGCATTCGCCAGTAGGCTGCAGCAGAGTATCAAGAAACAAAGAAAACTGACACCTTGCCTTTAAGGCATTAGAGTAGGGGGACCGTGCCTTTAAGACCTGCATGAGACCCCCTGCTCCCATGATGCATTACAGGTGGCAGTTGGGCCAGTTCTTTTTGGCGGTGCATCCGCACCTGAGTAGATCTGCATGCCATACATCATGTACTTAAAGAGACACCATGCTCGTCCGGGGAGGTGAGTGGGTCGCTTATGACTCTGATGAGTATACCCCTGGATGAGAACTAGGATTACAGGTAAGTAACTAATCCTTCTCATCCAGGGTATACTAATCAATAGTCATAATCTATGAATAGAGTAGCAAGCCCATACCCCAAGTCTCGCGGACGAGCACGACAGCATCTAAAACATACAGTAAAAGCACATTTAGCATCACAGTTATGCAAACAGGTTCCTCAGAGAAGCCTGCCCCACCTGGGCGTCGGCCTGTGCGTCTGAATCTAGGCAATAATGGCGCGTAAAGGTATGAACTGAGCGCCATATAGCCGCTTTGCAGATTTCAGACATGGGAACGTTGCGAAGGAGTGCAACAGTAGAAGCCTTCCCTCGAGTAGAGTGTGCTCTAGGTTTACCCTGCAGAACCTTGTGGGACAGTTGGTAAGACAAGGCTATACATGAGACAATCCATCTAGAAATGGACCTCTTGGAGGCAGCCAGCCCGGTATTCGTGGGCCCATAGTTAACAAAGAGCCTGTCTGACTTTCTAAGTTGAAGGGTCTTAGCCAGATAGAATTTCAAAACCCTCCGGAGGTCAAGAGAATGTAAGGCTCTCTCCGGGGGAGTGGATGGCTGAGGAAAAAAGGTGGGCAAAGTGATCACCTGATTAATGTGGAAGTCCGAGACCACCTTGGGCAGGAAGCTCGGATGAGTACGGAGCACCACCCTATTAGCATGAAACACAGTGTAAGGTTCCTTGCAGCAGAGGGCCTGAATTTCACTGACCCTACGGGCCGAAGTGATGGCTACTAAGAAGGCAGCCTTCCAGGTCAGATGCTGCAAGGACGCCTTATGAATTGGTTCAAAAGGGGCCCCCATTAGCTTAGAGAGAACGATGTTAAGTTCCCAGGAAGGGGAAGGAGAAATCCTTTACCACTGGCATCTGGAAGAATGAGGTCTGGGTAGGAGACTTCCTATAGGCTGTAATAGCAGCTAAGTGTACTCTGATGGAAGAGTACTTTAACCCAGACTTCGCCAAGTACAGTAAGTAGGGGAAGTAGGGGAGAATAACCTGTTCTTGACCCCGCATCGGATCAAGGGTGTTATCTCTACACCAAACGCAGAATCTTTTCCACTTAAAGGCGTAAGACTTCCTAGTGGAGGGCCTCTTCGCTTCCCGGAGAATGTTCATACAGTCCGGAGGAAGATCTAAATGTCCGTATTGGATGAATTCAGGAGCCATGCCGTCAAGCTGAGGGAGGGAAGATTGGGATGAAACACCCTCCCCTTGTCCTTGGTCAGCAAGTTCGGTAGGCAAGGCAACCTCCTGTGTGGTACTTCCGACAGCTGGAGTAGATCCGGGAACCACCACTGACGGGGCCACTCCGGGGCTATTAGGATCATCCGAGTCCTGGCCCTGTAGAATTTCTGTATCACAGCCGGGATGAGAGGGAGAGGAGGAAAAGCGTAAAGCAATGTCCTCGACCAGCTGATCAAAAGTGAGTTCCCCTCCGACCCCCGTTGAGGGAACCTGGAGGCGAAGACGGGGCATTTTTTGTTTGCCGCGTCTGCGAAAAGATCGATGTCCGGTACGCCCCACAACCGGAAGATCTCTTGAGCGACGCCTTCGTTGAGCACCCAGTCGTGCGCTTCGACGAAGTCTCTGCTGAGGCCGTCTGCCTGCACGTTCAGGGTCCCTGGCAGGTGAACAGCGACGATCGCCAGGTTTCTCGCCAGAAGCCATCTCCAGATGGACTGGGCTTCCAGAGACAGGACCCGCGATCTGGAGCCTCCTTGGTTGTTCAGATAGAACATAGTTGTGGTGTTGTCTGTCTGAACCTGAACATAGTTGGTTTGCAGGGATGGATACAGGGACTTGAGAGCTAGGTGGACTGCTCGTAGCTCCAAGAAGTTGATGTGATAACTCTGTTCGATAACGGACCAGAGACCTTGTACTTGAAACTGGCCCATATGAGCACCCCAGCCCTGCATGGAGGCATCTGTGACCACTGTCTGTGTCGGAGGCGCCTGATGGAAGGGGACGCCGTGAAGCAGATGGGAGCGCTTCATCCACCACCGGATGGAGTCTTTGGCGGCTTGATGAAGGGTGATGGGATCTTCCCAGCGGCCGGACCTCTGAGACCACTGATACTCTAGTTCTTGTTGCAGAGGATGCATGTGCAGACGTGCATTGGGCACAATGTAAATGCACGAAGCCATCGACCCCAGGAGAGATGACACTTGTCTGGCTGTGGGAAATGCCGTGCTGAGAAGCATGCAGCCTTTCTGAAGCATGGAGGATAACCTCTCCTCCGAAGGACACACGCTTGCACTTGCGGAGTCTAGAGAGGCGCCCAGGTAGTGGATCCGCTGAGTGAGATTGAGGACCGACTTCTTGTAGTTGACCTGGAGGCCCAGCGAGTGCAGAAGGTTGAGGCAAAACGAAAGATGACTCTGGAGTCGAGCAGGAGTGGAACTCTTCAAGAGCCAGTCGTCTAGATAGGGGTAGACGAATATCTTCCGCTTGCGGAGAAAAGCAGCCACCACCACCATGCACTTTGAGAAAGTTTGTGGTGCGGATTTGAGGCCGAATGGCAGAACCCTGTATTGATAATGCCGGCGAGAGATCTGAAATCTGAGAAACTTTCGATGTTTCGCTGAGACAGGAATGTGGAAGTATACATCCTGTAAATCGATGGCACACATCCAGTCCCCCTGGTGGAGATGTGGGAAGATCTGGTGCAGTGCCAGCATTCTGAATTTTTCTCTTTTGACAAATCCGTTGAGTAGGCGGAGATTGAGGATGGGTCTGTACTCTCTGACCGCTCCTCGTTTTTGAACAAGAAAATACCGGGAGTACACTCCTAGATTTCTCTGCCTGGTTGGAACCTCCTCTATGGCGTTCTTGGAGAGGAGAGTGGCAACTTCGTCCTTTAAAAGTTGGTTTTGGGTGGGAGGGAGTGGCTGCCTCCGTGGGGGTACCTGCGGAGGGGGAGATTTGAACCTCAGCAAGTAGCCATGCTCTACAATATTCAGCACCCATCTGTCGTTTGTAATGGCTTTCCACTCTGTCAGGTGAACGGTGATACTTCCTCCCACCGGAGTGGCGAACGAGAGCGGAGGAAGTAAGATTTCACTGTTTCGCGGGCTGTTTGGTAGAGGACTGTTGTTGCTTCGCATTTCCTCTTCCTCTGCCCCGACCCCTTTGCTGAAACTGGGACCTCTGTTGATTCTGGGAGGACCATTGGGGTGTTTGAACGCGCTGGTGAAAGGCACGTTTGTCGCCCTGGCGAAAACGCTTTCGGAATTCTTTGCGTTTTTCCAGCCCCACAGCCTTCACGGTGTCCAACTCTGCCTTCATCTTGCTCATTTGGTCATCCGCATGAGCCCCAAATAATGATGATCCGTTAAAGGGCAGATTGAGAATTCTCTTTTGTGCGTCAGGCTTGAGGCCCGTTAGTCTCAGCCAGGCCGAACGCCGAGAGCAGACGCCATGTGAGTAGCCATGTGCGGCAAGGTCCGAGGCATCAGCCGCTGCGCTGATGATTTGATTGGCCACCAGCCCGCCTTCTTGTAGGATCTCTGTGAAGTCCCGCCTGTCTTCTCTAGGCAGCTTCTCCGCGAATCTGGCGAGGGAATCCCACAGGGAACGATCATACCGCCCCAGCAGGGCTGAAGCGCTAGCCACCTTTATGTGCGAGGCAGAAGTGTTGCACATTTTCCTGCCGTAGGAATCCATCAGCTTGCTGTCCTTCTCAGGGGGGACAGAAGAAGACACTGAGGTCGAGTGGGACTTCATAGCTGCTGCCACGATCACTGAGTCCGCTGGCGGGTCAGCCCTCAAGAACAAAGGGTCCTCGGCTGGAGCCTTTACTTCTTCGCTATTCTTGACGGAACCGAGCCCGCCGTAGCCGGAGTGAGGAACGTGGCCATAGCTGGGTCCAACAATCCTGGCACCAAAGGGAGCAGAGGTCTGGGAGCCGACCGATGATGCAAAGTGTCAAAGATCACTGAAGTGGGTGCCTGAGGGATGTGCAGCGCGATGTTCAATTTCTGCGCCCCTCTACCCAGGACGTCTGAGAAGGTAGCGATGTCGTCCACCGGGGACACTCGCGATGGAGGTGTAGAGGAAAAAGTAGGAGAGTAGTCCCGGACTGAAGACCTTGTGGATGAAGTCCCAGTGGGCGACCTGGTGCGTCGCCTCTTGTGAGAGCGTTCGCTATGGTGAGCCCTAGACCTTGATCTGCGCTTTGACGGAGATCTTGGACGTCTGTGCGCGGAGCGGCGGTCCCTGGAACGAGACCGGCGGGGAGTAGGTGGCCTTGGATCCCTTGGAGGAGACTTACTCCTGCGCGGTGGAGAATACGTACGGGAGTAGTCCGATCCAGGACTTCGACATGTGCCAGCGCCCACATCCCGCAACCAGCGAGGTGACAGTCCGAACCTCTCTGGAGACTTTGGTGAGCCTTCCGGAGATATTTGCACGATGTGCAGTCCCGGAGATGATGACTGCTCTCCTGGAGATCAAGACCTCTCCGCGGGAGCTCCAGCTGTACCCTTCGGCGTCTAATTCCTCGACGTCGTCGACGTCTGCATCACCATCGGCAAGTGTGGGGTATGGCGTTCTGGCCTCGACGGCGGTTTCGACGCCGATCGCGGAGACCTCGACGTCGATATCCTCTTCTCTGGCACCTGACGTCGACTGGATGACCTTGACGTCGGCCTTGCACGCCGTCGACTGGGTGACTTCGACGGCGACCTCTCTCGACGTCGACTCTTCGACGTCAACCTCTCACGCCGTCGACTGGGCGATTTCGACGTCGACCTCTCACGCCGTCGACTGGGCGATTGCGACGTCGACCTCTCACGACGTCGAGCGGGCGACTTCGACCTCTCACGGCGTCGAATTGTTGATCTCGACGTCGACCTTCCATGTGATCTCGACGTCGACCTTCTATGTCGCCGAGTGGGGGAATCCCTCGACGGCGACCTGCCCACTCGCGGCGGTTACGTCGCCGCATCTCTCGACGCCGACCCCCTCGAGGGTGGCGGAGAGTGTCTCGACGTCGACGGAAGCCTCAACGTCGACGGAGACAGTCCAGACCTCCCCGGACTAGCAGCCGTCGAGCCCGAAGGACTGCGCCTCGACGCCGACTTACTTTTGCGCGGCGGAGAATCTCGACGGTGATATGAATCCCTTGACGCCGAAGTTGTCTTCTGCCTTTTCGACGGCCTCTTCGATGTCGACGACGAATCCCTAGGACTCTTGGTCTTTCTGGAGCCAGGAGAGCTGGTGTGTCGCCGTTTTTGCGATTGTGTAGCTGAAGAAGGTGGTCTTGATGAAGAAGGATCGCCTTCACGACGGCTTCTGTCCTTCTCCAGCTGTGCATGTAGTCTAATGCGCTCTCTATCCCTCAGAGTGCGCTTGGAGAACTTCTGGCAGTGAGGACACCGGTCAGGATCGTGTTTAGTTGGTAAACACGCAATACACACCGAGTGTGGATCTGCCAGTGCCATCTTGTTGCCACAAGAAGGGCATTTCCGAAATAAAGGAGGCATTCTGACTGGAAAAAATTCGAAATTTTACTGGAAACCAGCAGAATCAGCCCCCAGAAGCCAGAAAACGTCGAAAAATGCTTGAAAAAGCTGTAATTTCCCAAATTTCAGTCAAAAACTGAAGAGCTCAAGCTCCAGGATCCTCACAGAAGGAGCCGGAAAAAAGAACTGGCCCAACTGCCACCTGTAATGCATCATGGGAGCAGGGGGTCTCATGCAGGTCTTAAAGGCACGGTCCCCCTACTCTAATGCCTTAAAGGCAAGGTGTCAGTTTTCTTTGTTTCTTGATACTCTGCTGCAGCCTACTGGCGAATGCTTACAATTACAAGTTGCTTTATGACAATAAAGCAGTGCTGTGTTATAATTTGCCTGATGCTTCCTTTTTTCCTTACGGGTTAGGGGGCACTACTATGCAAACATACGTAATTTACAGCATTGCCATGTTTTGAACATTTTTTGGCTGCATGTATATGTTTTCACATATGTATATATATATGTATATATATGTATTTTCTATATGCTCCGGGATCCCACACATGGGCGGGGATTATTCATAGATTATGACTGTTGATGAGTATCCCCTGGATGAGAACAATCTTTAGTTTCTGCAACCAGCCTGGAGGCATTTCCCAATTTGCAACCCAGTATAAAGGCTTCCCTGCTTTGTATCAGATCTCATACACACATCTGAGATTTCAACCATAATGTTCAGGCCATATGTAGGGGCACATTCTTCAGCTGTAATTTTACAGTTTAAAGTGTATGCAATAATTGGGCGTTTTATCCATAATGTAATTCTCCAAGTTAAAAACCGGTTTCCTAAAATGGCAACGGAATATTCCCTTTCACATTCTCTAAGTCATCTATGAAGTATGTTTTTGCCTCCCCTTGGACTATAGCTTTATAAGCTTCCTATATTACACTGGGGGAGTCACCGGAATTAAACCTAATCTTTAAATATTCTTTAGTTTCTTCACATAAAAATGTAGAAAACTCGTCATTCACCAGCCACTGAGCATTTAGTCTCCAGATGCCTGTTCTCGCCTCATGCACAGCCTACAGTTATCTCAATATGGAGTGGTATGAGAATCCCTTTCGAAGGGAACATTAGCCCCAAGTCCACACTAAGTGTGTGGGCGGGACAATGGCTTCACGTGCAGAGGATTTCCCGCACTGGTGGCAAGTGTTGGGAAACCATTCTGCTTAATGTAGAAGCCAAAAATGAAACGCGGCTCCAATGAGACAGCACTTCCGCACACAACATTCATGACGATGCATGCCGGCATGAATATGGGTGTGTGCCCACCCCCTGCAACACGGGAGGACTACTGGATCTCACGGTTGTCCGATGAACATATTAAACGCCTCTCTGTGCACTAATTGATCCCCCAAACCTACTGCATCTCCATTGCCAGTCTCTCCCTGAGTTGGGAACTCTGTCCCCCTTCCCCCCCCCTCAAGTGATCTTTTCATACATTCTATTTGTTGTTTACACTTTGTGGCGCTCATCTGGGCTGCCCCGCCCCCCCCGCCTCACATATGACATCACTTCACATTTCTTCCTAACAGTCTTATGAGCTTGTTTACTTTGTTATGACGTTCTGATTAGAAGAACTGTTGTTTATTATGGTCATTCTCGACACGGGCACGTTGGTGCCACTGGTTATATTGGTTTTCTGCAGCGAAGTATGGAGCAGCTGTTTCACTCTATGCATAAAATCTAATAAACACAATTTTAAAAAAGCATGTCGTGTGTGGGTGGGACAATGAAATTATTGATTCTGGAAAACAATTGGTAGGTTGCGGACTAAAACTTGTTTCCTACATCAAGTGTGAAAAGAAAAAAAACATTCTGTCTACGCAAATAAGGTTTCTGACTTTGAGATAATTATATTATTTGATCAGGACTGGAATCAGGGAGTGAGTTGCTTGGCCCTGAAGAAACGCCACAGGGAATGGCTCAAAACATGTAGACAGAAGGGTAATTTCAACCAAACTTCTATTTCTTTTCCCCTTTTATTAACCATACCATCTGGAGGATGGAATTAAGCATTTCTTTCCTATCAGGCAGGTATTTTTAAATTGCACTTTAAAAAAAACTCCTACTTCCATTCTAACACTATCTAAAAAATAGGTACTCACAAACATTTTCGCAGGGGCCAAAAAGTTTGGTCTGTGATGTGACAGAAGGCCGCACTGAAGCCCGCAGGGTGGCTGCCGAGGGTGGAGGGGGAGGTAAGGTGGGTGGAGGTGAGGCGGAACATGTACATCTAGTGGCTGAATTGCACAATGCGAAACCAGAAAATCTAGATCAATCCCGGCTTCTTCACCCAACCAAATCGTGTGATCCTAGGCAATTGTTTTATTTAATTTTCCCTCCTTTTACTTCATTATCACATATAAGAGGACCTCCAAATACAAGACTTCAGGATTTGTGCTGTACAATACCTTCTGTGTTTTTATTTAATAAACTATAAGGTTGTTTCTGTATAATAGCAACTCAGGCTGGGAAAAGGGTGCACATAACAGCTGACTTGCCTCCTAGTTCGCTACTGGCCTTCTTGTCAGGGTGAGTGAAAGCACAAATGTTTCTAAATTCATGTTTGAAAATGGTCACTTAAAAATACTTCTCATTGCACTGATATAACCAGATGAACTAAGGCGAAATGGTTCTGCGGGTTATTGAAATATAGTTTTTTAATTTAGCATATTTCACACATTTGCTGCAAGATTCAATTAACATTGAAATAACTGTTTGCCCATTTATTTAACAGCTTTTTAAAGTTTTTTGGAGTCGAGTAAACAGCAGCCCAGTGCTTCTGTGAACAAAGGGGCCGCATGTAAAGGTCAGGATGGTCGCATGCGGCCCCCAGGCCGTACTTTGAGTATCACTGATCTAAAGCATACCACCAAGTGCTCCTACGTATTTTGCAGGTAGTAGCAAGCCCCGTTCTGTAGAGAACGGGAGGAACCCTATGATGAAACAAGCCACCAAGGGACAAACCTCTCGATTGAGGGTTATATAAATAAAACTGTGATTTTTCTAACCCTGAAGGTGGTGTAGCACACACTACCAAGACAGGCTCTTTTTTCTTGAGATATATGCAACTAGGAGGACAAGCCCCCTGGGATACACCTCTTGTCTCCCACTTCTTTTAATATAGATGAAGAAAAAATGGTCTGAGGACAAGGCTAAGGATGGCATGTTTAGGGAATGCAGTACAGCCGTTTAGAATCAGTTGTTAAGTAGGACAAATACCTGAATTAGATGGTGCTCCAAAGGTACAAGCGGAAATGCTCTATATCCCTATCAGACAGGGCAGGTGCAAATCATTATCAGGGGCATGATAAGACATTTTATAAAGCCTAAACAGCAACTCGGACCTCCTGTAATGTCAGCCATCTTCGATTCCTTTAGGAAGACAGGCAGAGTAAACCTAACAATGTCTGAAGCGGAAACTATGGTGTTATATAAATAAGGCAAGGAGGCGTTACGTTATTATGCCTATAGGACAAGCGTGTTACTTAATAACCGTTGAGTAAAAATGTACAAAAACAGTCTGGAAAATTTACTCCTCACATGCAGGGTTGGTAAACCAGTCACAATATACAGAGGCTAGCTTCCCTTACCAAAAAATCTAGATGTTGAAATAGCTTTTGAGAGGGTGCCTGATACAACATAAATAGTTCTGGCTTCTGGAAAAGATACATAGAGATGGTTCTGGAAAGCTAGACCTTCATATCAGCAAAAGTTACAGTTATGCTTCTTTCGCTGAATCCTTTAGGCTGCACAGCAGAAATGCTTCTATTTCCCTTGGCTTTTTGCACAGGCCACAGAACAACAGGCAATCCGAATCAGAGACGACAACTGTATAAAAGTACTAGGTTCTTGGGCAACGATCATAAGATGTCTCTATACACACACAATATCATGGTATCTTCACTGGGGTTGAATGCGAACTCCCTGGCATCATGAGCAGTGCGGAGGATTACAGCTTGATTTCAATACTTAAGAATAATCTTCACTGTGTTGATCTGCACTTCTGTTTTGCATATTTGTATTGTGAAAAAGTTTGCCCGATACCTTCGTATCTGACTTATCCCACTGATTTGCAAACTCAATGGCGAAGAAATGCCAGAGCTGTTAAATTTGAATAGGACTTACCAGGCTAGACAACAATATGTATGTGTATCACAATGGGGCCAGAATAGTATTCCTGGTAAGAATAGATAAAGGTATTATTAATTATTATATGCTTACTAAGGGAATGGACACAGGGGAAATCACAAAAATGATGGACATACATGAACCTGTTAGTGGCAGGCGGAGTTTTATGGAAAGGATTATGGATGCCTAGAAACTATAAATCACTCAGTCTCTAAAACAGTCAAATCACTAAACACAGTGGTGGACATATTAGATGCATACTGGATGCATGCCCTTTCCATCACTGCTAAAAACCTGTATATTTTAACCTGCAGTTCTCCTGTAAATAGAAGGGCAACCCTACAGGGCTTGGAGGGTGGGAGACTGGTAAATTATCATTGGCATACAGAAAAGTTGTTTGATGGCCATTCTCTCCGCCTATGCTGATAAGTTTAAGGTAATCTGACTGTCTCCTAACACTCAAGACCACGGGGAACAGGGACGTAAAGTGCCCATATAGGCTGAAAGACTGATCAACTAATGGGACCCCGGTTACTAATTCTGATACTTTAAAATAGAAGGTGCATTTTCTATAACACAAATGCGTTCAACATGATGAAACTAGAGTCGCAGTCAGCCACTATATGAAACCCCTACCACCTTACTACCTAATGAATTGTGTTTAACTCCTCCAGCTGTTATCACTTCCCCTCTGCGAAGCCCATAACCCTAAGCAACATCAAAAGGAGGAATTAATCGTATCCCTGTTTTGGAGTATAAAGTCCTCAGTTCCTGTGCCATGTCTGCGGTCACCAGAACATACCTTACCCTCCATAACTTCATGCCATGTATTCTAATCTTAATTAAGTTGCAAAACTGCAGCAACACTGCTGATCTATCTGATTGTCACATACCCCAAATTGTTCTTCAGTAGATGTCATCTAAAGCACTAGTATAGCCTAACCCTTGTTATTGATAATTGATTGTTACTGTGACATCTAACCCCACCACTTCATGTGAACCCCCAGGGAGGGGAGGATGGTGCTTACAGTCACTGAGACTCATCCCAGAGTATTTAAAGTGTAAATTATGGATGTTGATCCAAAAATAATATATTTAAGAGATGTATAAAAAGCTATTTGACATGTAAGGTGGGGGAATGGTCAGAGGACACCAAACATGGATAAATCTACATATATATAAATAAATAAATATATATATATATAAGTATTGGAAAAAGTAAATGCACACTTAAGAACTAACTATTTGGATCATTTGCAATGTATCCTAAACGTACCACAGATGGTGCCCCTGTCATTCTGTGGGGGAACACTAGCTGGCTTCCTGTAACCAATGCATGCATCTGTGATGAGCAAGTTACTTACGTTCAGTAACAACTTCTCTGGTAGAGATTCTATATAGCCACAGATTCCATACTCTCTTAAATTGTCAAGCCATGCAGACCTGCATCTACACTTAAGAGAGAATTTCCAAAGACAGATAATGCAGCCTATATCCACAGGCTACACTGTCCAGTACTTCAACTAGAAAAATTCCACCAACAACCACCAACAGCACTGCCTGCCCAGCTTTTTCCACAGAGAAAAACCTGCCTCTTCCAGCAAAAGCCTCTGGAATGATAGAGAGGAAGGAATGGACAGACAAGCCCCATAGGCTGCCATTATGTGGCTCAGAACAGGATACTGTGCCTTTAAGAAAACTTTCCAGGACTTTTCCAGTATCCCAGAATGCACAGCAGGTCCCTTTTACTTTCAGTTCTTTTTGAAGGCGTAGCACGCCAGACCTGTAGCATTCCTTATTATTAACATTCATCTCTCCACCGGGGAGGAGGGCGGGCGTTTATGACTATAACAGAGATACCCCTACTACAGAACTGGAGTTACAGAAAAGAAACTACTCCTTCTGTAGTAGGGGATCTCTGTGTATAGTCATAATCTAGTGAATAGAATGGCAAGCCCATCCCCACACAAAAACGGCGGTGGAGAAGATTACAAAACAATACCACTACTGTGCGAACAAATTTCGCAACGAAGCCTGCCCAACCTGAGCATCTGCCCTGACATCCGCGTCCAGACAGTAATGCGCAGCAAAGGTATGGACCGACTTCCAAGTGGCCGCCTTGCAGATTTCTGCAATCGGAACATTACGCAGCAAAGCAGTCGTGGCAGCTTTGCCCCTGGTGGAATGAGCCTCAGGTTTACCCCCTAAGGTCTTATTAGCCTTTTGGTAACACAACTGTATACAGGACACAATCCACCGAGAGATGGACTGTTTGGAGGTAGCAAGACCGGTCCTGACTGATCCATAATTGATAAACAATTGGTCTGACCTACGAATATCTTTGGTCTTATCAAGATAAAACTTCAACACCCTCCTAACGTCCAGGGAATGTAGAGACCTTTCCGCTGGAGAAGAAGGATTCTGAAAAAACGTAGGTAAAGTTATGGTCTGGTTGACATGAAAATCAGATATAACCTTAGGAAGAAATTTAGGGTGAGTACGCATAACAACCTTAGCAGCATGAAATACAGTATAAGGTTCACGGCAACACAACGCCTGAAGTTCACTCACCCTGCGGGCCGATGTAATGGCCACTAGGAACGCCGCCTTCCAGGACAGGTGCTGCAACGAAGCCTTGTGAATAGGTTCAAAAGGCTCCTTCATCAATCTGGACAGCACCACATTCAATTCCCAGGAAGGCGAGGGAAGTCTGACAGGAGGGAACACCTTCTTCAAGCCTTCCAAAAAATCCTTGACCACAGGGATCTGAAAGAAGGAAGTCTGTGAAGGGCATTTCCTGTAAGCAGTCAAAGCAGCGAGATGAACCTTAATGGAGTGGAAATTAAGGCCAGACTGCGCCAAATGTAAAAGATATGGAAGGATGACATCTTCCTTACAGGCCGTCGGGTCAAAGTTCTTGGATTTGCACCAGATGCAGAATCTCTTCCACTTGTAAGCATAGGAAGTCCTAGTGGAAGGACGTTTAGCCTCCTTCAGTATGTCCATACAATCTTCTGGTAGATTCAAATGGCCATATTGCACTATCTCAGGAGCCATGCCGCCAAACTCAAAGACGAGAGGTTGGGATGCACCATCCGCCCCCCGAACTTCGTGAGAAGGTCCGGCCTGCACGGCAGCCGCATGTGAGGAAGGAGAGACCGGTGAAGCAGGTCCGTGAACCACCACTGCCTGGGCCATTCCGGGGCAATCAGGATCATCCGCGCCCCGGACTTGGACAGTTTGATGAGCACCGCCAGAATCAGGGGAATGGGTGGAAAAGCGTACAGAAAGCTGTTCGACCGGTCGATCCATAGCGCATTCCCCAGCGTCCCCTTCTGATAGTAACTGGATGCGAAGTCTCGGCATTTGCTGTTTTCGGCGGTGGCGAACAGATCTACGTCTGGAGTTCCCCACCTTGCGAAGACTTCTCCTAGTACCTCGTCGTTTATGACCCATTCATGGTTCTCCTGAAGCAGCCTGCTCAGCGCGTCCGCTTGAACATTCTGCACCCCCGGCAGATGCGTGGCCGTGATCATCAGTCCCCGGGCCAGAAGCCAGCGCCAGATCGCCTGCGCCTCCTGTGACAGAGTGCGCGATCTCGACCCCCCTTGCTTGTTGAGGTAATACATCGTGGTTGTATTGTCCGTCTGTATCAGCAACGAGTTGGTCTGGAAGGACGGATGGAAGGCCTTCAATGCCAAGTACACGGCTCTGAGTTCCAGGAAATTGATGTGGTACGTCGACTCCACCGGAGACCACTTTCCTTGTATCTGTAAGTCTCCGGAGTGCGCTCCTCAACCTTGGAGAGACGCATCCGTCACGATACTCGTCTCGGGATTGTCCTTGTGGAACGGAACCCCCCTGAGGAGATTCTCCGCCGAACACCACCATCTCAGAGACTGAAGAGCATGCAGAGACAGCCGTATCTTGTCGTCCCAAGAACCTGTTCTCTGATCCCATTGATCCTCCAAGCACTCCTGCAGTGGTCTCATGTGCAGCTGTGCGTGCAGAGTGAGGAAGATACAGGAGGCCATCGACCCCAGCAGCGAAGACACCTTCCTCACTGTCGCCGATGGAGCGGCATGAGGTCCTGAGCCTTCCGAAGGAGCGATAACCGTCTCTCCTCCAAGGAGACACGCTTGCTGACCGTGTATCGATGGAGGCCCCCAAGTACTGTATGCACTGGACCGGAGTCAGGACAGATTTGGACATGTTGACGTGTAACCCCAGCTTGTTCAAGAGAGCGCACGTCCTCCGGAAGTGCGCCCGCGCTTCCGAAAAAGATGAGGCCTTGATCACCCAGTCGTCCAGGTACGGGTAGACAAACACCTTGTTCCTTCGCAGGTGTGCCGCTACCACTGCCATGCACTTCGAGAAGGTCCTGGGAGCAGACTTTAGCCCGAATGGCAGTACTGTGTATTGATAATGATTGGCGCCGACTTGGAATCGCAGGAACTTCCTGTGTTTCCGTGCAATGGGCACATGGAAGTACGCGTCCTGTAAGTCTATGGCACAGAGCCAGTCTCCCCGTTGCAGCTGAGGGTAAATCTGATGCAACAACAGCATGCGAAACTTCTCTCTGCGAATCCATTTGTTTGCTTGCCGCAAATCCAGAATGGGCCTGAACTCGTTCTTGTCCTTCTTGCGAACCAGGAAGAAACGAGAGTACAGACATCTTCCCCTTTGAGACAGAGGTACGCCTTCCACCGCCTTTTTCCGTAACAGGATGTCTGCCTCCGCCTGGAGCTCTCGCAGTTGATACCGCGAGCTTACCGGCGGAATCGCTGGAGGCGGCCTGATGAACCAAAGACTGTATCCATTGCAAACAATATTCAGCACCCACTTGTCCTGAGTAATTTTTCTCCACTCTGCCGGAAAAAATTGAATGCTTCCCCCCCACTGGAGTGGGTAACGGTTGCAGGGGAAGTAGACGCTAAGGGCCGAGACCCGGCCGGGCCCTTGGTAGCAGTAGCAGACTGCTGGCCCCCTCTACCCTTCTGGCATTTCTGGAAGGGTTTACGGAACTGCTGCTTCTGGTGTTGCTGCTGTCCCGAGGCCTGCCCACGCCCTCTGCCCGCAGACCCGAACCGTCTCTGGAACGGGCGCTTCTTCTTTTCTGGCTTCTCCAACCCGACAGCCGTCAGCGTCTCGAATATCACGGACGTCGTAGGTGTCGGTACCGTCACCGTGATTCCCAACTTGGCTGCACCCCTCAGTAGTACCTCCCGGAAGGAGACCAGATCGTCAACCGGCGACACCCTCGTCCCGGGCGAGTCCGAGAGCGTCGGTGAGAAGTCCCTGGCAGATGATCGAGTGCGTGATCTGGATCTGCGCCTCCTGTGGCGTCGCCTCGATGTTGACGACGAACGCCCACGGCTCCGCGATCTCCCTCTCCGTCCGGAGCTGGAGCGCGATCTCCTTTGCTTCGGTCTGTCCGCCGGCCTCGCCGGGCCCGGCGACGGTGGCTTACCCTGGCGCCGCGGCCTAGGCGTTCCCTGCGGCGGCGGCGGATACCTGGGCAACGAGACCGATCGTGTCGGAACCGCTGGTGGGCCCGAAGGCCTGCGAGGCGGAATAGCAGGAGGAGGAGGAGGAGGCGGCGGTGGTGGTGGTGGCGGCAGTGGCGGAGGAGGAGGCGGCGTATACACCACTGAGTACCCCGAGTCCGGGGACTCCGTCGAGGGACTCCTGGTGTCCGGGCGCCCCCTGCGCCTCCTCGACGTCGATGAATCTCTTTTCGACGTCGATCGCCTCCTCGACGTCGATCGCCTCCTCGACGTCGAACGCCGCCCCGACGGCGAGTGCCTCGACGGTGAGTGCCTCGACGGCGACCGTCTCCTCTTCACCGACGGCGACCTCCCCTCGACGGTGAGCGCCGGGCCTGATCTCGACGTCGCTGCCTCGATGGCGAAGTTGACGGCGTCAACGCAGACGATGCCGAAGTCGTCGACGGCAGCCTGGTCCGCTCCCTCGACGTTGAACGTCGACGTCGCTTCTCCCCAGAGCCCTGGGGAGAAGGCGAACAGACCGTAGTCATCCCTCTCGACGCCTTAGTCGACGTCATCGATGCCGGTGGAGAATGGGGGCGTTTGCCGGTCTTCCTGCCCCTACGGAGCCCCCCAGAGGCCTCAGCATGGGCAGAATCAGCCCCTCCTGACCCACCTTGTGCCTTCAGCCTTCAGCCTTCTGTCCTCCAGGACTTGGAGCCTGATCTTCATTCTTTCTCTCAGGGTCCTGGCTGAGAACGAGTGGCAGATCTCACACTCTTCCGGCACATGGGACTGGGGAAGGCAGCCTATACACACCCTGTGTGGGTCTGACTTAGCCTTCTTCCTATCGCACTCTGGGCACTTGTCAAACAAGCCAGGCATGTTGACAACACCAGAAGGAAGTCCCAACACTAAAACACTTGAAAATTTGACAAAAAACACCAATAAACCCTTGAAAGGGGAGAGCTCAATGCTCCAGGGTCCTGCTAGCAGGAGCCGGAAAAAAGAACTGAAAGTAAAAGGGACCTGCTGTGCATTCTGGGATACTGGAAAAGTCCTGGAAAGTTTTCTTAAAGGCACAGTATCCTGTTCTGAGCCACATAATGGCAGCCTATGGGGCTTGTCTGTCCATTCCTTCCTCTCTATCATTCCAGAGGCTTTTGCTGGAAGAGGCAGGTTTTTCTCTGTGGAAAAAGCTGGGCAGGCAGTGCTGTTGGTGGTTGTTGGTGGAATTTTTCTAGTTGAAGTACTGGACAGTGTAGCCTGTGGATATAGGCTGCATTATCTGTCTTTGGAAATTCTCTCTTAAGTGTAGATGCAGGTCTGCATGGCTTGACAACTTAAGAGATTATTTTTATTGCTCCGGGGTCCACGCACATGGGCGGGACTATTCACTAGATTATGATTATAACAGAGATCCCCTACTACAGAAGCACAGAGCCACAGCTGAAGGTCAATGACCAGTGTACAGTTTCCAAGGACCTTTTTAGGTGCACAAAAAAAGCCAGTTCACAGAACAGGGAGGATGGGAGGGTCGATAAGGATTCTGTAGCTAGAGTCTCTACCAGATAAGGGGCTACCGAGGGTAGGTAACTTGTTCACCTGACAGAGACTTCAAGAAGCAGATTCCTTACCTTAGAATAAATACCAAAGAAATACCTTCCTGGAGGTAGGTCTACAAACTGGCTCCTGGAGGACCGAAAGGGTGAAATGCCAGTCATGACAGACCGGACTGTCGAGGCAGTACTGTTTTGTAAAAGTGTGCGAAAGTGCCCACAAAGCAGCTTGACAGTTATCCAGGACAGGAACTTTGTGAGCTAACGTAGTAGAAGCAGCCTTGGCTTGGGAAGAATGAGCCTTTAAGACCTTTGGGTGCTTCTTCTTGCTGGCTAATATGTAACAGATCTTAATACAGAGTATTATCACTTTGGAGAAAGCCTGTTTCTGCACTACTTTTCCTTTCTTCGACCCAGTGAACCCTACAAAGGGTTGATTGTGCACCCGATGTTCCTTTGTATGGTCTAAATAGAAGGACACTGCCCTTTTAGGGTCCAGGCGGTGGAGTTGTTCTTCCTCCTTGAAGGGATGAGGTGGAACAACGAAAGCCAGGAGAGTGATGGGTCGGCCAGCTTGAAAGGTCACAACCTTTGGCAGCGAAGAGGAACAGGTTCTGAGAACCAGTTGGTCCGGGAAGAAACTTGAACATGGAGGTTGGACAGAAGGAACCAGCAGCTTTCTGGCTCTCGTGCAATGTGATGGCCCAAGGAAGACTGTTTTTATTGTCAAAAGTCTGAGAGGAGAGGTATGCATGGTTTAAAAAATGTCAGAACCAAATTAAGATCCCATCGGGTCATATTGAAATGTGTGGAAGAAAACATATGCTAAAGACATTTCAGAAAACATGTCACAACAGGTAACTTAATCAGGGATCCTCCCTAACAGTCCCTAACAGGCAGATTGATCGGAGGACAAATGCGTATGTTCAGGAGTTCTGGATACCATGCTCTCCTCCCTTAATCTGGAGTCATGAGGATGACTTGGGCCCAATCGGTTTTGATATTCCTGAGAACTTGGAGGAGAGGTTGTCAGCGGAAAGGCGTATAGGACTCCTGCATTCCAGTCTAGCCAGAATGCGTCCCCGAGCAAGAGCTGCTTTAAATACTCCAGCTTGCATAAGTGCTGATTTTGTGCATTCTCGTTGGTAGCAAACAGATCAAGTCTGGTTACTTCCCAGTCCTGAAAGAGACCTTGAGCCACCTTTGGATACAGACGCCATTCGTGGTCTGCGAGGCAGCAATGGCTGAGTTTGTCCGCCCTGGCGTTTAGAGATCCCACCAGGTGCTGTATGACCAGGAAAATGTTATGATGTTCCACCCATGTCTAGAGGAGCAGAGCTGCCTGGCACCGGGTCCATGACCCCACTCTGCCCTGCTTGTTGTAGTACCATATGGCAGCAGTGCCGTCTGTGAACACCTGGACCAGCTTCCTTTGATGAAGGCCAGGAAAGATTTCAAAGCGAAGCGAAGCGAAGCGAAGCGAAGCGAAGCGAATCGCCCTCAGCTCCAGAATGTGGACCAGAGTTTCAGCCAGAGACCAGAAGCCTCTGATCTCTACCTCTCCCAGATGGCCGTCCCAGCCTAGAAGTGATGCACTGGTCACCACTGTCGGCTCTGGCTGGGGAAGGGAGAGAGGTCTGCCATTGACCCAATTGTGGTCCTGTCATCACCACTGTCTATCTTTTGCAGTCTCCTTTGAAATCTGGAGCCTACATATGCCATTGAGCATACTTCACCAGCAGGATGTGGGAGGCCATCAGATCCAGCAGCCTCAGAATAGGCCTCACCGAAATACAGGTCTGAGGGGTAAGAGTGGAATTACACCATGTCCAGAATGGACTCGATGAAGTGTCTGAGAAAGGGTCAGATGTGACTTCGACATGTTGATAGTGAACCTCAGAGAATCCAGGAGGTACCCCGTCGCCTGGAGGTGAGGAACGACTGCCTAGTGCGAGCCCGCCTTCAGCAGCCAGTCATCTAGGGACAGGAAAACTGGGACCATCTGGTCTCCACAAGTGTGATACAACCACAGCCATCACCTTCGTGAACTCCTGATTGGCACTGATGAGACCAAAGCTAACTGGAAATGTTCCTAGACCACCATGAACTGCAGGTAACACCGATGGGTCTGCAGGACGGGGGAAGTGAAAAAAGGTGTTCTTTAGGTCCAATATTACCATCCAGTGTCCAGGGTCCAACGCAGACAGAAACTGAGCAAGTGTTCACATCTTGAATTTCTTCATCCTCAGGAAGGCGTTGAGAAAGCATAGCTCTAAGATAGGGCGGAGGTTTATGTTCTTCTTGGGAACCAGTAAGTAGTGGGAATAGCAACCATGACATACTTCTGATGCCGGCACCGTATTGATGGCTCCTGTTATCAAAACACTTCCTGGCACAAGGAGAGGTGGTCCTCCATCAGACGATCTGAAGACAATAACATGGTAGGCAGGGTCTGTAGGAGTGGAAAGGTGTAACCCCGCTAGACAATCTGGAGCATCCACTTGCCCAAAGTAATGTCTTGCCAGTGGGTCAGGTGGCGCCTAATTCTGTCTCCAACAGGGTTCCCGTGTTGTTACGAGAGCATATTAAAAGGGGTTTAGCGGATTCAGCTGCCAGAGAGGTGATGAACTGGGCAGATCTCTGGCCTTGGTTCCCACAGGACTTTTAGGAGTCGAATGCTCTGCCACAAAAAGGGTAGAAAGCATGTTGACCATGATGGGTCTGGTGTACTACCAAGTCCTGGGCACTCACATACAAGAGTAATTAGAACAATTCGCTAAATGTAAGTCCATGGGAAAAATCCATTTAAGAAAATCGCAGAGGAGTTGTTTCTTATTTCTTTTAATTTTCTTAGCTTTGTCAATCATTCAGCATAGAACAACCAGCCGACACATGTTTTGTCAGGGTAAGGTGGACCCCTGACTCTTCAGGGCTGTGCTGGTGTAAGCAATGCGGTGTAATCGAGATGCCGGTGATAATTCCAACCCGGCAGGTCTATACTGGCGGGTGTGTGGGAATTTACCCAATCTGTGGGGTTATCTGAATCCACGGTTTCGGGATTTAGATGGAGCCACGGTAATGCACACGAGTGTGTGTTCCAAGTATTAAATTTGGGTATAATGGTGAGCTGTATTCCCAGGTATTTAGGTCAACTCCACGTGAGAGAGGGAAGGTATACAACGGAGACACGGATATGTGTCAAGGTTAGTGAAATAATACAGGAAATGTCCTCCGTGGCTCGCCTCCAGAGAATGATGATGGGTCTCTTGCACAGGACACAGCTGATAGTTCCTACAGTAGCCACAGAAGGAGCAAAAGGAAGAGTGCAGCTAGAGGGGAACCATGGTGAGCCCCAACAATTGGGGGGGGGGGGATCCCTACTCACCCTGAAGCACTCAGGGACCAATTTAACCCTGTCGTCAAACAGGCGAGTGCCATCAAAGGGCATGTTCAAAAGGGATGCCTGTACATCCCCAGAGAAGCTAATCTATTTCAGCCAGGCGTGGTGACGGTGCAGCACGGATGAAGCAATGCCCAAGCCAAGCAAGTTTGTCATATCCAGTCTGCATCGTATTGTGAAGTTTGCTGCGTCCCTGCCATCAGGAATAGCCTGGGTCAGGATGGTTTGCTCCTCCCCTGAGACCATGAGGAGCACTTGCGCCACGAGTCCCACATTGTTTGGCTGTATTTGCCCAGGAAGCACACAGTGTTCACCGACAGCAGTGCGAGGCTGGCAGAAGAGAAAATCCTCTTCCCGAAGGTATCCAGCCTATTGATGCCCTATCTGATGGAAAGGAAAGAGCCAGGATTTACCTTGAAGATTGAGACCTGTACCACCAGGCTCCCAAAAGTGCGATGCTGGGTAAGGAAAGCTGGGTCCCTAGGAGCAGGACAGTGGAGTCGTGCAATCGTCTTGTGCACAGAAGTGCGCTTTTGGGCACCTCCCGGACCAGTGAGGCCCAAAGACACTTCAGAGGAGTTCAGTCACTCAAATATGAAGAGCATGGCCTCATAAAACTCTTTTAGTTGGACGGGTAGTCGCGCTGGCTTTAGTAAATTCAGGTAGGTGCGTTAAGGCTGTGCAGGTGGAGTGCGGGAGCAGGACTTAGACTTGGGGGCGTCATTCCCCACCACTTCTGTTGACTTGGACGGTGTGGTGAATTCGAAGAGTGCTTTGACTTCTTGGTCTTCTTGTGCTATTTACCCGACGATGACCTCGACTGTCACAACAACCAACGGGAATGACTCTAGAGCGAGCCTGTGACTTTCCACGTGACTGGGACGTGGAACAATGTTGAGTCGCCCAATGTCGAGTCGCCAGGAGCTTCATCACCTGCTCCAAAATCGCTTTAGGGATCGTAGTGTGGCAGTCGGGACAGGCCCTTGAGTCATGGTCAAACTCCAGGCATCTTAAGCAAACCAGGTGGTCCATCACAGACATTTGTTTGTGGCAGGTTCCACAGGGTTTAATACCCATAGGTGTTTTAGGGGACATCCCTAAGCAATATGGGAGCAAAAGATGCTCCAAAAAAGACAAGAAAATGTAAAAACAAAAGAGGTCAAATAATGACCGGGGTAGATCTTCTGGATTTGCGATGTTGGTGCGGAAAGAAAGGAACTGAAGTCAGCGCATTGGAGTGGCACTTAAAAAGGCACTATGCACGCCACTTACAACATGGACAACGCTGATGCGGAGCTGTTTGACGCCACCCTACAGCACCCAGGGGTACTGTTCAAGATTTCCTGAATCCAGTCTAATGCCTGGTAAATATTCTAAGGGAAGGAATCTGTGGCTAGAAGTCTCTTTAAGTTCCAGTATTTACTGTGTGCATTCTATCCATACACTGACCCACGGTCATCTCTCTCCTTCTGGACTTTAAATACCTTTATTCTGGCTGCCTTTAACCAGTACAACCCCACCAGAGTAGCATGATACAACACTAGACAATATACTATAAATTGTGATAGAGGAGGAGATCCATTATCCTGTATATCCCCAGAGAAGCTAATCTATTTCAGCCAGGCGTGGTGACGGTGCAGCACGGATGAAGCAATGCCCAAGCCCAGCGAGTTTGTCATATCCAGTCTGCATCGTATTGTGAAGTTTGCTGCATCCCTGCCATCAGGAATAGCCTGGGTCAGGATGGTTTGCTCCTCCCCTGAGACCATGAGGAGCACTTACGCAATGAGTCCCACATTGTTTGGCTGTATTGGCCCAGGAGGCACACAGTGTTCACCGACAGCTGTGCGAGGCTGGCAGAAGAGAAAATCCTCTTCCCGAAGGTATCCAGCCTATTGATGCCCTATCTGATGGAAAGGAAAGAGCCAGGATTTACCTTGAAGATTGAGGCCTGTACCACCAGGCTCTCAAAAGTGCGATGCTGGGTAAGGAAAGCTGGGTCCCCAGGAGCAGGACTGTGGAGTCGTGCAATCGTCTTGTGCACAGAAGTGCCCATACAGGGGTCTGCCCTTTTGGGCACCTCCCGGACCTGTGAGGCCCAAAGACACTTCAGAGGAGTTCAGTCACCCAAATATGAAGAGCATGGCCTCATAAAACTCTTTTAGTTGGACGGGTAGTCGCGCTGGCTTTAGGAAATTCAGGTAGGTGCGTTAAGGCTGTGCAGGTGGAGTGCGGGAGCAGGACTTAGACTTGGGGGCGTCGTTCCCCACCACTTCTGTTAACTTGGACGGTGTGGTGAATTCGAAGAGTGCTTCGACTTCTTGGTCTTCTTGTGCTATTTACCCAACGATGACCTCGACTGTAACAACAACCAACGGGAATGACTCCTACAGCGAGCCTGTGACTTTCCACGCGACTGGGACGTGGAACAATGTTGAGTCGCCCAATGTCGAGTCGCCAAGAGCTTCATCACCTGCTCCCAAATCGCTTTAGGGATCGTAGTGTGGCAGTCGGGACAGGCCCTTGAGTCATGGTCAAATGCCTGGAAAATATTCTAAGGGAAGGAATCTGTGGCTAGAAGTCTCTATAAGTTCCAGTATTTACTGTGTGCATCCTATCCATACACTGGCCCACTGTCATCTCTCTCCACCAGAGTAGCATGATACAACACTAGACAATATACTCTAAATTGTGATAGAGGAGGAGATCCATTATATTGTTGTTACATTTGCAATACAGGGCTGAAAGTATTCAAAACATGAACTACACAGCACAACAGACCTTTCAGTACAATTATCAGATCAGTATAAAATAGATATTTTTTTTTTTTTTTTAACTTTATTTATAATTTTATGCTGGTACATAGTAGTTCAATATCACGTGGTCAACAGGTTCAGCAGATCATTTACAGGCCAGTGTATCCAGATTACAATACATATCTTGTGATTATTATCTCAGGTTTGGTAGTATTGTCCATTCAATATCCGAGGTGCTGAAGTGCGAATAACAAAATCTACACATCTTACATGCAGCTTTAAGAGGTTGTACAGACACAGAGACATCCATGACATTCCCAGGTCTTTCGGTGCGCATTGAGAGCTCATTGGGCTGGCTTGTCTCCTATACCTATCCGGTCACATATAATCAGCCCATCTAAAGCAAGAAAGGCCACCATCTTATTCTACCCCTTCTTCAACAGTATTCCCCACTGCCGCCGTCCCTCCGGTACTATGCGAGAGAAGGTATCTCACCAGTGGCCCCCATATGTCTTTTGGTTGAGACGCCCGTGGCAGCAACTCAGCGTATGTGTTACTCTGTTCTTGGCAATATATTAGATCCGCCAACCATTCCTTAAATTTCGGGGCCCGACCTCTACCTCATCGACAGGCCACTTTACGCTTTGCAAGCAAGAGTGATATAGCAACATATTTCCTGCAATTTTGGGGTATCTGCGCGGTGTATCCCAGGAGCGCAAGTGTCGGATCTCTGGCTAGATGACTGTCTATCATGTCTTCCAATGCTACGAACACTTGTTCCCAATACTCTCCTATTTTCGCACACTCCCATGTTAAATGCAGGAACCCTGCTCCCGGTCGTCTACATCTCTCACAGCGATCATTGTCAGCTAACTTAAAGCACAGCTTCTTAACCGGCATATAATACAAATGGTGCATGAATTTATAGTGGATCACACGGAGCCGGCTACTAGCCGATATCTGTGCAGTCTGTAGACAGGAATATTGCCACTGGTCAGTGGTGACTTCTCTCCCCAGTTCTTCCCCCCAACGTAGTCTGGACTGACTATCTGTTCCCGCCCTATGTGCCCGTATCGTGGCATATAATCCGGACACCAGGTGTTTGCCATTTGCGGATCGTAACATCCGATGTAATGGCTCCAATCTCGCAGGTTCCCGAGGGAAATCCGGGAGTAGTGACTTCATACCTTGTCGCAATTTCACGAATAAGAAAACATCTAGCGGCGTGCGTACCGCCGTCTACAGGAACTGATCTAACGTGCGGAAGGTTCCCTCATGAAAAAGATCCCCCCACGTACTGATCTGTGCTTTCCTACATAGGTCTCGGAATCCCTTCTCCTGCAATATTGTCAACTTCGGTCGATATGTGAGTGGCAATCCAGGAGAGTAAAGGAAGGATGCATCTAGTAGGGTCATTATTCAGTGCCATGCTGCAACCATGCCTGTGACGGTGGTGGGTGCTGGCGCCGGCGTATGTGTCGGACCATATATGATGCCGCTAAGGGGTATCGGATCCGCGAGCCAGTCTTCCACCGCTACTTGCGGCATATACCGTGGAAGGTTCACCCAATAATAAGCACAGTGCGCTTGAGCGCTTAGGAAATAGATCTCAAAGTCAGGAACATCCAACTCACCTTGCTCATATGGCCTTGTTAATATGGACCATTTCAGCCGTGGCTGTTTGCCTCCCCCCCCAAACCCCCCCCCCCACACCAATCGTATTAGTTCAGAGCGCAGTGTGGCGAAAACAAAAACGTCCTGGGTGATAGGGAATATTGAGAAATAGATACAAAAATTGTGGGAGTATCACCATTTTAATAAGTAACACTCGGCCCGCCATGGACAGGGGCAATGCCACCCAGCGCGTGATATTAGCCTTTAGGCGTTTGACAGCTGTGCCATAGTTCGCCCGTATAGTTTGATCTTTGTCCCTAGTCACGCGGACTCCGAGATACCTCAATTCATCATGGCACCACTCCAGTGGAAAGTCTAGTGGGAAGGGGGTCACCGCCTGCGTAAGCGGGAACACCTGGGACTTTCCCCAATTAATTCCCACGCCAGAAAGCCGTCCGAACCGTATGAACTCCCGCAATACGGGATTTATGTTGCTCTACAGATCTCTAATGTATAATGTGATATCATCTGCATACAGTGATATCAGTATTTGCCGCATACAACAACGGAATGCCTTATTATTATGGACCTGTCTCAGCCTGGCAGCCAGCGGCTCAACAGCAAGAGCGAATAATAAGGGCGACAACGGGCACCCCTGACGGGTGCCTCTGGAAATTGAGATTGAGGGGGACAAGTGACCATTTATCAATATTCGGGCCTTGGGCTGATGATATAATAATTGAAGCCATGAGAGGTACAAACGTGGGAATCCCATCCTCCGTAAAACTCCAAACAGGTAATCCCACTCCACTGAATCAAATGCCTTAGTGGCATCAAGGAAAACTGCAGCCAGGGGGAAGTCAGAGTCCACTGTTTGTGTTAATGAAAACAGCGTCCTGAGATTGTGCGAAGTCGACCTGCCCGGTACGAACCCTGACTGGTACGGCAGTACAAGTTTTTCCATCAACAGGGACAGACGATTAGAAAGCACCTTGGCTAATATTTTGGCATCGCAGTTTATTAGTGTTAGACCTGTCAGCCCTAGGGTGGTCTCCCCCTCTATTTTTGATCGTGCCTCATTTTTTCCACCCTCGTTTTTATGTTGGACTTAGGTCTCCGGGCGCCTTTTCATTGCCAATCAGTGTTAAGGTGCAGGTGCTCCCTTCTCCCAAGATGGCTGCCACAGGCCCCTGCTACTGCAGAGTGGTCTTTCTAGTAGCACCCTAGCTGCCAGGAGCTGGCTGGAACCCCACAACAATGTTGTGACACCAGCCCGCCTTTTTTGTCCCATAGGTAGAATGGGGAAGCTCCTGCAATGTGCTGGAACCGTCTAGAAGGGAGGTGGGGTTTTTACTTTTGCCGCCTTGTGGGCTGGGAGGTAGCGTGGCCGTGCTGAGGCCAGGGATTCACCCCCCCTGCTCCCCGGGAGGTCTGAGGAGGACCCGGTGCGCCCCCTAGCGACCGGGAGCAGCACCGCACTACTGCGACCGCTTCCCGGTGCCCAACCGAGACTCTGGTTCCCCTCCGCGGGATTGCCCCCTTGCTTCTTGACTGCCGCGTACAAAGGGACCAAGTGCTTAATGTAGGAGAGTAGGGTCTGCTTTCTGTGTTCACCCCCACTTTTTGCTTTTGCTTTACTGGTTTTCGACTTAGATGTGGCTGTGGGCCTGCTAATCAGACCCACAGCCCTGCTGTTCTCTCTCTAAATTGATACTATGTACTTTAGGTGCATAACCCATTTGTATAGGATCACCTTATTGGCCCCTGTACAGTGTACCCTAGGTACCCAGGGCATAGGTGTACCCTAGGCCTACCAGGGGCTGCAGCATGTATTATGCCACCCCTGGCCTGGCCTTCCATTATGACACAACTGGCTGATCACTCAGCTGGGGCAATGTAGTGTAATCACTCTTTGCTTAGGTGTAGTATTCCTATACCTAACTTACATATAGACACATGTGTACCTATCAGCCACTCCTATGGCAGGCCTTAACAATCCTGGAGGCAGAGTGCTTGGTAACATGTGAGATGGTGCTCTAGCATGAGCTGAGCCTGTCTGCAGCTTTCGGAACCATGTCCTTATAGCTGTTCTATGATATAGCCTACCATATACTCTTAAAGTGCCTTATAATCTTAAACGGTTATGGTAACTATGGTTTGGCTTTATCAAAACATGTTGTGTAAGGTGTCTAACACTTTGGAATAATACCCCCATCCCATTTCTGGGGATGAGGATATTATCCCTCCCTTCTAGAGGGAGAAGACATGTTGTAACCTACTTACCCGGTTAAAGTTAACCAGAGCCCCAGCATCACAAAATGGATGCTGCTGCCACAGACACGAGTCTGACCTCCTGCTGCTGGGAGTGATCCCGGCAAGGGAGGCTTGGACAATAGGTTTCCTGCCTTGGGAGGTGCGAGCACCACCCCAGACAGGCCTTAGTGTATTGGGGCAGGGAGGGATGAAAAGAATGAGACATGCCTGGGGCACACAAGGTGTCCCGTGCATAGTCCAGTTCAAACCGGTGCTGGGGCACTCCAGCCCCAGTCCTGGCGCAAAACTGGACAAAGGGAAGGGGGTGTAATCACCCCCCTACCAGGTCCCACTCATAATGCGTGACCTAGCAGGTAACCCAGCCCCCCAGATTTGGATAAGAGTGGTAGCTGGGCCCCAGGAGATTAGATTATCCTGAACCTGCAACTTGAACAGAAACTCTGGTCCTTCGACATTCGACGAAAGAAGAAGACTGAAGAATCTCCCTTGTGGCCAAGGAGTGGCTACCCTGTGCAAACAGGCACCATCAAGAGACTACCCTTTGCTTTGCTGAAGTTCTACGAGGGACCGACTGCAGAGCCCGACCATAGCCTTGACTTCCAGACTTCTCCGACCCTGATCCACATCCACAGCCGAGCTGAGATCCGTGGAGGCGACGAGAGACGTGGGACCGGCTACCTGGGAAAAGTGGCTAGTATCTTCCAGCGCAGCTTCTGAGGCACCCTCGAAGTTGGGCACCGGGGATTGAGAAGCCCCAACCCCAAGCACCATCTGCACCGAAGATCAGCCCCCCACACTCCACCAGTCCTGCGTGGGGCCCTTCTGCATTTTCCTGCTTGCCGCGCCTGTCCGGTTGCTTGCCCGTTGGCTAGTAGCCTTTGTGACGACGCACCCTGAAATCTTCACCGCTGGTTTGGCTCCTCCAGACTGGCTCCCGCTTCTTTGCAAAGAGAAGCACCCCAGACCTTCCTGGTCTGCACCAGAAGCAAGTCCTCCGGTTCTTCGTGGGTTCCGCTTGCCAAGGCTTGGTGAGTCCTAGTTCAACTTCGACACCGCCGACAGCAAGAGCCTTCGTGGGACAGCTCGCCTCCTGGTTCTGGTCGTCCTCGACGTCTCCTGGTCCCCGTGGCTGCAGCGACAAGCTTCTCCTTCACCTACAATCTTCACGACATCGCCTGGTTCCTTCCTGGTTCCACGTGGTCACTGGCTAGTGACCTTGACTCTGTCCCTTCTGCTTGCAGGTCTCCTCTCTTCTTGATCCCAGCCTTGGGATCCACCAGACACTCTTCACTGACTGCCTGTCAGCAACTTTCCTTCAGGCATCCATAGAAGTCCACGACGAAACCCGACGCAAGTTCACACCTATGCACCCGCAGCCCGTGGGCTAGGAAACTTGGGTACTCCGGTGCTCACAAGGGTAGTGACTATCCTAGGGTCTAGTTTCCGAGTCTCGACTCTATAGCTGCTTCAGAAGGGTCCTTAAACTGTTACTTTCTAACTGCTAGTAATTCTATCGACTTTTACGCAGTCCGTCCGAACCTGGTGCCTTTCCATTTTTCAGCTGCACGATTGCTCCCGTATTTCATCCAACTTAAATGGATGGCATAGGAACTCTCGCTGCGCATCCCCGAGCCATCAGAGTGCAACCTCCCCCAGGAATTCCTCCAGCTCAAGCGACCCTCTCCTCTGAGATGTGTACAATGTTGCATAGTGTGCAATAAACGTCTCTAGTATGTCTAATGTGTCCCTTTGTGTGGTGCCCCCAGGGCCCTGCACCTCCAATATGTACGTGCTGAAGCGAGGATGTCGCGTCACCTCCGCCAATGCTCTCCCCGGACGCTCACCATATCTGCGGGCCGCCCAGTATCGTCCACGAAAGTTCAGTTTGCGCTTTGCTGTAGCCTCATATTCCGTCAGCGGATCCCAAAATACACTATGTACCTGACCTGCCTCACCCTGCCCCATCTTCCTCTCCAACCCCCTCAATTCCTCCTCCAGATGTCTGAGCGTACACTGTATATCTCGCAGCACCCCAAAACTCTTCGATATACAGATCCCCCTGACCGTCACCTTAAAGGCTTCCCAAATCACCTCCACACTATCAACTGATCATTTATTTCTAATAAAACAGTCTTGGATCTCCTCCTTTAGCTCCGCATGGAAAACGGTGTCTAACAACGCTGTGGGTTGTAACCGCCATCGCGGCCTTGGACTAGCATACCCCGGCGGGGTGAACGATACCTTTACCGGACAGTGGTCCGAAAAGGTTCTAGCCAAATGTGACAGAGTTTGAATGCTGGGCCCGAGCCCCCTGGACATGAAACAGTGATCTATCCTCGCTCAGGTTCCCCTATGGGAGGTAAAGTGTGTGCCTTCCCTCCCCTGCGGGTGTAAATGCCGCCAGCTGTCAATGAGTCCTACCTCCTCCAGAATGCCAGAACTTCTCTGGACTTTGTATAGTGGTACATCGATGCGTTCGACCTGTCCTGGTGCGGCTGCAGTACAACATTAAAATCCCCCCCCCCATATTATGTGGGTGGAACCAATAGTCAATATTTTACTCCATAAATCAATGAACAAGTCTGGACTATCTGTATTAGGGCCATAACAATTAGCTATCGTTATGAAAACCATACCTAATCTGCCCCATACAATAACATATCGGCCCTGCGTGTCTGTGAGCACCCCTGCCTGTTCAAACTGAATCTGTTTTTTGATGAGTATTGCTGTCCCTCGGGCATAGGAGGAATAGGATGAGAACTGACGGCAACCTGCCCACTTGCATGCAAAATGATTGATAGCCCTCGGATCCAAATGAGTCTCCTGCAACAGTGCCACTTGTATTTGCTGCCTATCCAGATATGCCAAGATCTGTCTCCTCTTCCTCGGGTCCCCAAGGCCTCTAACATTCCAGGACATCACTCTAAGCATGTGCCTATCCTCCTGCGCCATCGGTATTCTTCATCTCAAATTGCCTTATATTCTGCATACCTGTGCAAACATGCATACACACTCGAAGGCCGATCTGTATATAATAAACAATCCTTGCGTGTACCTCTTCATACCCATTGGACCCCCACCCCTTTCCTCACCCACCCACTGAAGCATCCCAAACATGCCAGTACAAAGGAGCCCTCCCCCCATCCCAACCCCCATCCGCTCTCCCATGTCAAATAACATGACAACATCTCCCCATTCCCAGTTAAGGAAGGGCAAATGAGAAAACAGAAAACAACAGTGAACAAACATAGGGTATTCCCCTGTGAGGCTGTGTATCTGGGTGGCGCACGAAAACCTCTAGTCAGTCCAGGTCCAGCAGCATTGTCTGCTAGTCCCCAGACAGACGTCGAGGGTGGCTGGTTAACACAGTATATTCAACTCTTCTCACGTTGCATGGTCTAGAGAACAGAGTCTACAACAGCAGTCGGCCAAACCCCCCCCCCCCACAACATCCCAGGCATTGCTATTGTTACTAGTCACAATGTGAACCCTCACTTCCTGTCAGCTCCATCCACAGCAGCTATCAGTCCCCTTCTGGTGAGGGAGATCTCTACGACCGGTCCAGCGGCACCGACGCTCTATTTTGTCTCCGTATCTGCTTCAGATATTCTTCCACCTGATGTGGATTAGTGAAGTATTTTTGCGTTCCCTGATGTGTTACACGGAGACGGGCAGGATACAGTAACGCATAATCAATCCCAGCCTGTCTGAGCTTCTGTTTCACCACCAGGAAGCGACGATGCTCCTCCTGCACATGCAGCGTGAAATCCGGGTACATGGTGAATGTCACTCAGTCATATGATAGTTGTTTCTTCTCCCTGGCCAAGCGCAAAGCCACATCCCTGTCTCTATAATTTAGTAGGCGGGCGATGATTGGTCTGGGGATGCCACCAGGAGGCGGCCGCGGCCCAAGGGACCGGCGAGTGCGTTCTACTATAAATTGCGGAGAAAGAAACTCCTTCCCCACCACAGCCGTTAGCAGTTTTTCGACATAATCTTCCAATTTACCTGTGTTGGTACTTTCTGGAATACCTAAAACGTGTATGTTATTTGTTCGGCTGCGCGCCTCTATGCCTTCATTCTTTACTGCGATAACTTTAAGCAACTTTTCAAGCTGTTCTGTGGTTTTTTGCACAGGAGTAGTAGTGTCTTCGACAGTGGAGATACGTTGTTCCGCTTCCGTCAGGCACGTTTCATGGCCTTCCAGCTTCTGAGCTATCACATCCATGCGGGTGGTCATCGTGTCCATTTTGCCTGCTATGACCGCAAACCCCTGCAGCATTTCTGTTAAGATAGTTTTCAGATCCTCCTCTGGGGCTGCCGCCCGCTCCGGTTGCGAGGATTCTACCTCCGAGCCCACCTCCATCTGTGGCTGCCTGACCGGCTTCCGGGCATCAAAAGTTAACCGCTGTCGGCGAGCATCTGTTTTCCCCATCGTAGGATCACTGAGGAGAGTTCTGGGACCAGCGCTCTTTCCGTCCTACAGACCTCACGCGCTGAAGGGACCAGAGAGGACGATGCTATTTTATCACACTGCCTTTATTCGCAATGTTTTCCAGAGTCTTCCGCCAGTTCCACTCGGCTTGGGTATTCCAGACACTGTACTTCTGCCTCCGATCCACACGCTACGTGCGCGCAGCCTCATGATGGACCATCCAGCACTTGACGGTAGCGCCGCGTCCTATGGCGAGGGTAGCTAGTGTTGGCCTTTATCTCTAGCAGCACACATAGGGCAGTGTATTCCCTGCAAATCGTAAAGAGAATGCAATCTGCACACCGCCCTCACCAGGTATGCGGGTTTACTGTCCCAGTTCAGGCCACCAACTGCCACGCGTTCAGAGATCTAGTGTTCATGTGCTTTTCTACCACAATTAAGGATCGACTGGGCCACAATGCCTCTGAACATCAATGATGCGCTCAGCCCCCCTGCATGTAGTCCTCGGGCTCCTTACCGCACATACAGTGGGCTCACGCTGCCACACCTCTCCCTCAGAAGCGTTGCTAATGGTCTGTCCGAATGTACCAATGTCCGCTTAGAGCATACAGTGATTTGGCACACTACCGCCGCTATGCTCTTCCAGCGTGGTTTTCGCTACCAGGCCGAAGCAGCTCCAGTCCCGCCACTGACCGCAGCTCACCGGGATCTCTCCCGTCTTTCTGATCTCCGGCCAGGCAGTATCCGCAATGGCCACTCCCGGTACGCCCTGAGCATAGCACGTACCTCCTCTCCGGTGTCACCCCAGCAGGTAGCCTCGATGTAGTCCCCAGTCGGTCAACGATGACTGCGGAGGGCCCAGTGTGCAACGCAGTGCGTTTCCCAGCAGTCTTCCCAGCGCGGCCTGGCAGCCGCGTGTGCCGCCCGCCGCTCACGTGAATCACGCTGCCGCCGTCTGGCTCCAGGAGAGTCACCACTGCTTTCTGCTGGAAGGGAGAGCGGCCGTCAGCCAGCGCGAACTAACCAGCAGACAACTCCGCCAAACCCCGGGTGATGCTACAGGCTTACACCACCATATCCTGTGGTTTCTCGGCTAAATATCTCCGAGTGGAGCAGGATAATTAACGGATTTTAAAGCCAGCCTGCGGGAGCCTCACTCAAAGGCGGCCATTCCGCCCGTGCGCCACCTAGCGCCCCAGTATAAAATAGATAATTTATGTTTGGTACTTTATGCTCAAGACGTATGCATTACCTCTAGTAGTTGCTTCACATCCCAAGCATCCTTGTCTTCATTTGGATGATTCCCAGCCATGTTGTAATGTTTCTGATCTGGGGGCAACAATTTCTCAGGTTCTTTGTGGACAATAATCTACACAGAAATTACATAAAAATACAATGAATATTTAAAAGTATATAATTCGATTTCCACTATAATCACTCAAATCCGCAGCATTCTGATTATGAACTCAATCTCAATCTTGTTTGTAATAGCTTTGACCATAGTGCATTAAGTAATTTAAAAAGCTGCACATTTAACTGTAATTCTAGTACGCATCAATTTTGTTGTATAACTGTACACATTTGATATGGAGGTAAACTACTGCTTAGTGTAAAACATTGCATTATTTTTCTTTAATTATCTGTAAAGATGGAATATATTTTACATTTATGCAAACCCTGATTCACAGCTAGTTTTTTTTTTTAATATATCTTGAATCAGTACCTAAAACAACTCAGGTTTTAGATGTCAAAATGCGGATTATTAGACCCCTTACATTCATTCTGTCACCAACTCCTGCACTGCTCTCAACTGCTCTGGAAAACTCTTCAATCTTGTTATTATTTTGATTTAGTCCGGGTTCTAGAAGCATTGTCTTCACCTCACACAACCAACTTGTGTTATCTTAACTTAGGTCCTACTGTGACAAAGATCAAATTTGAGGCACTACCACTCAATCGTTTACCAGCAATTTTCATTATGTTCAATCTAACCCCTCCTTGTTAATATGTGGTTTTAGGGTAGATATAAGTATGCTACTTCTCTAAGGGAACCGTCTCCGATAGCCATCCTATATAGGAAAGCAATTTGTGTCCTGCACTTACCATGGAAACAAGATCTATCAATTTATCTAGGCCATATCCACATTTACTTAAAAGGTTCCCCAACCAAGTGTATCAATCACCTCAAAGACTGCCTTTTCATCATCCAAGCATAGATGGCAAGTACCTGCCTCATGCTAAGCCTTCTCAGAGCAAGTAACATCTAGTAAGCTTAGATGAACCACTTGTTCTATAACATGAAATGCAATGGACTGACACTGTTAGTAACAGCAAAGGGAAAAGCACTCTGATTCACCACTGACACGACCTCTCTTCCATAACCCAAGCTGATAATAAAACTTAAAAGAATGCGATTGGAAATATCACATCAGCACAAAAACAAGCTACTACTACTTGAAGCAGATGGTAGAACTACAGTTCAAGTCCTGGCAATCTCCCCATTCACCAAACGCACCAGAATCCACCCTAAAAAAGCTGGTTCAATTCCTTCACCCTTCTCAGAGGTTCGAAACAATTGAATCATTAAATTCTAAATATTAATCTGGATATGGGATGTAGCATTGAAACTACCGGTTGAACTTTTTAGAAGACATCCACTGCATTCTTGATACAGGCACAGCATGTATCACAGGTCTTCTTCATCTAACAGCAGCCTTTGACTACATTGACCATCAGAGGCATATATTGAGAATCATATGTTCTTCTACAGAAAAGAGTGCAACTGGTTCATTTAATTGATAGCTAACCGCATACAATTAGTGAGGCTAGGAATCTTTGCTTCAGACTTAGTAACTATCTCCTGAGGAATTCTTAAAGGTTCAATATTGGCTTCAACTCGCTTTAATTTATACATGGAACCACTAAGAGAACTCTTAGAAAATACCATTGTTGCAATCTATCAATATGCTGATGACATCGGAATTTATTTGAAAATCCCTTCCTTTGCTGATGTGTGCATTCTAAACTACTGCCTCTCCAAAGTTCACAACTGGATAGCAAACGTTTCTCACCACTGCACATCAATCACTACGAATGAATCACATAGCAAAATCTGCAAACGTATCTCCCTTATCCTGGAAAAAAATGAAAATACCTGCTTCTTTTTGCTACTTCGTCTTTACAGACATTCAAAAGTCCAGTTTGGGTTCCCTCAAAGCTCTGATGACCTCCACGACTAGACTAGTGTCCGAAACTAAGAAATTCAACCACATCACCCCAATTTATTGTGGCTTACAGTGTCCAGAATTACATTCAAGCTTCCTTGCCTCAAATTTAAATGCCTGTAAAGTCTCTGATAAAAATGAAAACCTTTGGAGAAGAGAGGTTTTCAGACTTAAATCTGGGAAGTTCAGATCACACTCAGCAGCTTCCCAATCTTTTTCGGGTACAAACCTATCTCCCCTGGAACTTTCTACCACTCTGCAATTCCACAACAAATGGAAAACCTAACTGAGTAAACTGGATTGTGGTCAATACTTCTCTCCTGATTCCTAATTTCCTCTCTTTTCACTTTACACTTCCCATTTTTGTATTCCTATCTTCCCCATCCCATCATCTACACTCACTCCTCTGATGCTGGAATTAATTTAAGCTCTAGATTACTGTTTTTGTCTCCTGCTGTATTGTAATGCAAGCCAGATCACACCTCAGGTGTGGGATATAGATCCCTTCCAATGTTCCTTCTGTAAAGGGAATCAACGCCTTTCTTAGGTAGAATTGCAGTATATAAAATGTGAATTAAATTAACCTTTAGGAACAACTGATTCAAATATAAAGCAGTGATAAATATTGCCTCTCTCCATTGGCCAAAAAGCCTTGTGTAGACCCTCCCTTCCTTTTCCATAGCCAGGACATAACTAGATTGGAAGTCAAAAAGAACGAGAACAGAAAAGGAAAGGAAAGTTAAAAACTGGAGTTAAACTTTCTCCAACTTTTAACCCGGAAAATGGAACACCAGCCCATCACACGACACAGAGGATAGGTCATCACTGAGAACTGAAGACACATCTCTAAATAATACATGATCTGCCACAGATATAAACTATTCAGCTCAAACTGCCCTAAAGACTTCAACATAGAATAGGTTTTTACTCTCCACCTTTTAGCTTAAAGTACACAAGCTGAATTCTCTGCTTTTCCATTGACGTACAATGCTAGGGGTACCATCCAGTTAGTGTAGCATTATACATATAGCAACATACAATTAAATGACTTGACAAGCAATACAGACAAGTAAGTGATTTATTTACTACAGGTTAGGCATCTTTATACCTATAGGTATTCTTCAAAACAAAATATAGAACAAGATGTATTTAAGAAGCTATCATTGAAACATACCTGTTCGATCTGAACTCCATAATCTTTCCAATCTGTATCCCATGTTGTATTCCGATAGATATCATCAACTCGGTCAATCAATTCAATCTAAAATTTACAAAGGCAGTGTAAAGAACACAAATAAATCTTTCATGACAAGTGCCCCAAAGAAAAACAAACAGCTGATTAAACTTCTTAAATGCAAGCTCAGAATGTAATGTCATAGCAAGAACATTATTGAAATTGGACAAGAAAATATACTCTAGAACAACCAAATATTGGAAGATCTAGCGAAATCTAAACAGGCGTTACCCTAAACGATACCAGAGGAAAGCTGCTACCAACTAAGCAGAATATAGAGAAATAAACACGATATTGGAGGATAGCAAGAAACTACCCTAATTTCCCATGAAACAACAAATTCCTATTGTCAGCAGTCATTTAACCCCCATATCTTTCAATACTGAGGCTAACAATAGGCCAGGCGGTTATGAACTCAGGTGCAAATAGGTGGTGTTCAAAGGTAAGGCCTTAGATTTGAGGATTAAATCGTTTTTTACACCGCATCGTTGCCTACAATCCAATGGGCCGGCTGTGTATGGGTCATTAAAGAGGAAAGGAACCGATGGAGTACGGCAATTCTCATGCAGTTAAAATACACAGCAAGCCGCCTACAACCCAACCTGGGCTGACCATGTCAACAAAGAGATGAGGCCAGATCTGTGCATATTTCAATACTTGAGGCGACCAGCAGAGGACAATGTGAAATGCCCCTATAATGAGACCTGAGCCAAAAGTAGCAGTCCCTGGGTCAAAGAGTCTGCCTTTTACGAAACAGAGAAACTGGGACCCAACATAAAACAAGCATTGGCATAGCCAATAGGTCTCGCCTTTGGGACCTTATAAGTGTTTAGCCATGCAACAGTTGCATAACTAAATACTTATAAGGTCTCAAAAGCGAGACCTATTGGCTATGCAAAACTGAAAGTGATCGCGATCAAACATTTAGTTTAAGTGATCACGATTAAACATCAAAGCGGCCGTGCGGCCGCTAAAGTGAAAGTAATCTCGGTAAAAGTGGCGCGCGCGCCCGCGCACATGCACTGTAGCTCTAGGCTGGCCTGGTAGCACTTTTTGGAGCCCTCTCAATAAGTCTCGCCAGACCAGCGCATGCGCTGGGTCAGGCGAGACCTAAACATTTATAGGTCCGCTCTAAAGAGCCCCACAACCCCCTTCCCCTCCAACCCTAAGCCTCACCGGATGAGCCAAGATTCACTAACAGAAGCATGGATATAGCCATACACGGGGGCCACTAACAAACCCACCCTTGGGGGATCATTCCTGGAACCAGCAGGTCCCATACTCATCTTATTGGTCTGGAATCAGTCTCAAAATACGCAAGTACATAGGACAAGATAGTTCCTGGAACTCAGTAGAGAGTATAGATATAAAGAGGGCCTTTGTCTTCACGTAATCAGATGTATCCCCCAGGGTGGCCATAGACAGTCTTTCCATACCTAGAAGGGACCACAATTGGTGGAGCCATTGTGTGTGCTCTGGGACTCTATCTGTCTTCCAACATGCTAAAAGCACTCAGTGGGCAGCATTAAGTGCTAGGGCCATCTGCCTACCTTTGAGTGAGCGTAAGGGAAAAGTCAGTGCATTGGGCAGACTCAGTAAGGTGTACGCGGGGAACCTAGGAATAGCAGTGTCAAAGGCCCTGTCTATCTCATCAAGGATTTTCTCCCAATACCTTGTAACTTTTGGACAATTCCAAAGCAAATGAAGGAGGGTGCCAGGGCTCCCACATCCCCGCCAACTGAGACCATCGCATTGGGAGGTCCATTTTGTTAAACGGGCAGGAGTGTAATACCAATATGATAATTTTGTATGATGTTTCAATATGACCAATGGAGTGTGCAGATAATAAATTTCCTCCCACTCCTTGTCCGATAGTGTCCGGCCAATATCCGCCTCTGACCAGCAGTCCTACCCTTGCGGATGCCCTGGGAAAGGAGCGAGTATAGTTTAGAAATGAGTTTATGGTAATCTTTTTTGAGAAAAAGCCATTTTTCGTACGGGAGCATTGGTCTGCATTGGTGGATGTGGGAACCAAGAACCCAGTGTAACATTTGTGTATGAAGAAAGTAGTCCAAAGGGGAGAGGTCATAGTCAGCTGCGAGTTGTACAAAAGGGATATAGCTCTCATGGTCAAACAGGTGGCATAGACGCTTGCAACCTCCCTTCACCCAGCGTGCGCCCGCTCCTATGGCCATGCCTGGCGGGAAGTCAGGATTAGAGAAGATGGGGGACATAGGTGAGGGAAACATTGTGAGATTCGCTGACAGGGACATTATCTCAAACCTGTAAGGTTGGCCACGTGATCAGAGATGAGTACAGCCCCCATGCACGAGACACTGTAGGCAACCACGCCTCCCTCCAGATATGGTGCCCAGCAACGGTCTGATCTATAAATACCCAGTGTTTCTCCGTCATCGTGCGGATCCATTCCACCAGGGAGCGTAGTAATGATGCCTGGAAATAGAGGTTAATGTTCGGCAAAGCAAGGCCACCTTTCCCTTTTAGTGCTCTGCAAAAGCGTCTCCTGCAGCCTAGGGGAGACCGGGCCCCAAATGAAACGCTCTATCTCTCTTTGGATGCTAGGGATCACACCTGTGGGTGGGCAAAGGGGGAGAGTCTGAAAAATGTACAGCGCCTGTGGTATGACATTCATCTTAACCGCAGCCAGCCGACCCAGCCACGACAGGGGCAGACGCTGCCATTGCGACAAGTCTTTGCGAATACGTGCACACAAGGTTGAGTAGTTTACTTTGGATGTTTTAGCTAGGCTCTTATTGTGGACCAGCCCCAGGTATGATATGCCTTCTGTTACCCAGTCAAAGTCATACTGAGCCCGCAGAGTCTCTACCGTAGACTGAGTAGCGGTCAAGTTCAATATTTGTGATTTCTGCAGATTCATTTTAAAAACGTACACCTGACCAAAGGCCTGCAGGTCCGCGATTATAGCCGGAAGAGAAGTCAGGGGATGAGCGATAGAGAATATAACATCGTCAGCATAGAGGATGACCAGACGGCGGTCAGCTCCAAACTGAATTCCCTGCGCATCGGGGTTGTCCCAGCGTCTTTGAGCCAAGCACTCCATGTAAAGAGCAAAGAGCAATGGGGAGAGGGGGCAGGCCTGCCTTGTTCCTCTCCCGAATGCAAAGCAGTCTGAGCGTACCCCGTTCAGCTTGACCGAGGTGCTTAAAAAACGATATATACTTGCAATCCACCTACGGAAACGTGCGCCCATGCCAAAGCGTTCCAGATCAGCGAACAAGTAAGGCCAGTGTACACGGTCGAATGCCTTTTCGGCATCAACCGCCATTAACAGCGCTTCCTCGTTGGAGCGCTGCACCTTGTCAATTAGATGGCAGATCCGCTTGGTGTTGTCCCCGCATTGTCGACTCAGGATAAAACCAGCCTGGTCCGGATCCACTAGGCCGGGCATCAGAGGGTTCAATCACTGGGCATGAATACTAGCAAAGAGCTTCGCATCGACGTTTAACAATGAGATCAGGCGGTACAAGCTGCAAGATAAAGGATCCTTACCAGGCTTGGGTATTACGGTAATCGAGGCTTGAAGCATCAAATCAGTGAAGGTACCGGTGTCTGTGAACAAATTGAACAAACAGGTAAGCAGGGGAGCTAACTCAGCACAGAAAGTCTTATAAAGATCGCATTTAACCCATCAGGGCCCAGCGCCTTCAAAGGTTTCAATCGGGCAATAGCGGATATCACTTCCTCGATACATATGGGAGCATCAAGACTTTCAGCCTCGCTGGCTGGTAGGGTAGTGACCTCTGCCCTGTTAACATAGGACGTGAGGGATGCACAGCTGCAGTGGCTGACGCAGGCCGTGGCGCGTGAGTTTCGAGGCCCCGAGGGCCCGCAAGATAGGGTCATCCCGCGACATGTGCGGTCATTCATTGTACTTCGGCAGAGGCTCAGACTGGACCAGCTTACCCTCGAGGAGCGCACACTCCGGCTGTGCTGGATCCGTAGTCAGAAAATGGCAGGCTTCGTGGTGCCGTATGCCCCGGAGATACCCCTGGGCATGTGCATGGCCCTCCCACATGGCAGGGATTGGTCGGCGCTGGCTCACTGGGAAGAGTGTGGGGTCCACATGATTGGGGACTTATACAGGGATGGCGTTTTGTTGTCATTCCAGGACTTGCAGGGGGCGTATGAACTGCCGAGGGGGGACTATCTTTTGCACACCGCCTTGGTATCTGGGATCCAGAAACAATGGAAGATGGGGCTGTCAGAGTCCCCAACTTCTCGGGGATGTCAGTACGTCACTATGGCGGCGGGTACAGTCAGGGCCATCACTTGTCTCTACGGGCGGCTGTCCACGGAGAGGTTGGCACCCATGGATGCCTTGCGGGGTAAATGGGAGGGGGATCTTGGTAGGCCCATTCCCGAGACGACATGGGCGCAGCTTTTGAGGCGGGCCTGGAAGGGCACGCGCAATGCTAGATTTCAATTGATCCAATTTTACACTCTCCATAGGGCTTACTTAACCCCGGTCAAAATCCTACGGTACTTCGGAGGCTCCCAATCGCCATGCCCACGGTGCAGGGTGGAGGGGGCTGATTTTGGTCATATGTTTTGGTCCTGCCGGGGACTGGGCTCATATTGGGCGGACGTGGTGGCGTGCCTGAATCAGGTGACTGAGCGCGAGTTGGAAGCGGAGATGGGGACTTGCCTTTTGTTGTGGTTTCCGCACACACCCAGTACCAAAATTACGAGCAAGTTTTGCGATTTGGGTCTGATAATGGCAAAGAGGGAGCTCACTCTGCATTGGAAGGCCAGGCCCGGTCCGAGCTTTCGGAGATGGAGGGCGAGTTTCTTGTCCTGGGCGGGAAGCGAAGGGACGCTTCGGCTTCAGATGGCCAGACGAGCAGCTAATGATAAGGCGCTGGAAGCGGCGAGGACGTGGGAAGTGTTGGTAGAAGAGCTGCGATCTTGGGAGACGTTGAATGAGGGGGATAGGGATTCTGTAGACATGGACTGGAGGGTGGAACCTGGGACAGGACCGACTGGGGCTACTGGGGAGTCCATGCAGGACGGGGCCACTTAGGTACACTCATGGAGGATTCAGCGTCTGCACTCTACATTGACAGCGGTTGAGTAGCCAGGGTGGGAGCAGGGGGCGCAGAGGGAGGTCAATGCGGGGCCCCTTCTCTCATGAGAACAATGACAGGGTTTTCTTGCTTGTCTGGAGTTGGGATATCTCGGACCACGGGGCCCGACAGGCAGAGGTTGATGAGGGGTTGTCGTGGGACACTGACAGGGGGGGGGGGGGGGGGGGGTAGAGAGGGTGGGGGAACTAAGGCGGGAACATAGCAGAGTCGATCTCTCCTGATGTGTACCTCGATGGTTGGATTCTTATATGATGCTATTGTGTGTAGTATTAGTCTTTGGGAATATTGTTTTGAAAATTCAATAAAAGAAAATTCAAAAAATAAAATAAAAACATAGACGTGAGGGTCGGTTGAGAGAAGGGGCTCAGCGAAGTATAGTTCTGAGTAGCAGGCCCGAAAGGCTGCTGCAATGCCAGAGTCATCGTAGATCTCAGACCCCTGGGCACCTTGCACCGATTTTACCGCTTGGGCATGGTGCTTGCTGTGCAGACAATGTGCAAACATGCAACCACCGCGTGTTCAGCCCTATCTAGATCTAGGCGCCGAAGATGGAGCCATTCCCTCTCCAGTTTTCGCCAGATAAAGGGGGGCTTCAGAGCGTTTCTGAATTGCCTCAAGTTCCTTCACTTTTGAATTAAGCGCCACCCTTTTAGCCCTTCTGGTCTTATTGTCATGTGCAGTTTTAGCGAATAAGGCCCCACGGGCGACCAGTTTAAGTGCCTCCCATACTGAGAATAGAGCTGTGGAACCGTCATCATTAAGTGCAATGTACTCCATCAGTGTAGTCCGTAGTGTACCCACAACGGTCAGGGACGACAGCAGGGAGTCTCTCAGACGCCACTGCGAGGGAGAAGATGCCGGGGAGGACATGCGCAGAGTCAGGGTAATGTGTGCGTGGTCAGAGTGGGACCGGGCTTCAATAGATCTGGCCTGAGTACGTGCCCAGGCGAAGGATGTAACGAGAAAATTATCCAAACTGGCGTAGGAACCCTGGGCAGCAGAGTAATGTGTATAGCCCCGCTCGCTAAGGTGCAAGCCTCGCTAGGCGTCTCTGATCCCACTATCCTTCAACCATTCCCTACCTGATAGAGACAGAGCCCTCGCTCCCCGAGCCAGAGCGATCCATCACGAGTCCATTACTAGATTTTGAACGCCACCCACAACTGCAGAGTCAGGTGTGTGAAGAACCTCCACAAGAGCTTCGATCAAAAACTCTTCCTGGTGCTCATTAGGAAAATAGATTGAGCTCACCGTGTAGTTAACTGTGCCTGTCCGTACCCTCAGGGCTAAGAGACGCCCTTTAATCTCGGCCACAGAGCCCAACACTGTACCCCTAAAGTGCCTGGAGAACAAAATGGCCACACCGCCCCTTTTATCCTCCCCGGAGGACCAATACTACTGGGAAGCGCTCTAGTTTGCATCCTGTGTGTGTCCTTCGAGAGTAAATGGGTTTCCTGAAGTAAGCATATAGCCCCCTCAGAATGCTCAAGCAGGGAGAGTATCGCCTTCCGCTTAATATGGTTATTAAGGCCACGAACATTAAGGCTAACTATCTTTATCTCCATCTATCTAAGGGCAGTCGTGATTCTATGTGTGTTAGGCTATGATACCATTGGGGCCTAACAGGCCACGGGAGGTGCTGATCAATTAAAAGCGCCAAAGTATACCAACCCTTGAGGGTATATACTGTGAGGCTCACCAGAGAGGGATACCCACCTACCCAAAAACAATACCACCAAAACAAGAAACAGAATGCAAACAGTACTGAAAAGTACGTAGTGTCCATCCCGAAGGGGGGCCAGAGACAATGGGGGCAGCCTAGAGTGCAAGGCACTGCTCCCATCAGTAAGGAAACTCGCCTGTCCCCCCGGCCCAATCAGGAGAAGCAGCGCACCCAACAAACAATACCTTGCTCATTAGAGTCCAGAGAGTCCCCTTCTGCACCAGAGAGTGTCCGGAGCACCGCTGAACGTTCTTTGACCATCGTGGCGGGATCAGGGCGTAGGCGATCCAACCTCAAGCCGGTCTGCGGGCCACGCCGGCGTGGTGCAGGGGCCCCCGAGCCCGCAGCTTCAGACTGGGAGGCCAAGCTGTCAAGATCTAAATTTAACAGCTTACAGGTCTCTGTCAGGGAGCGGAGCTGGTAAAGTTTACCCTCATAGCGAAAATGAAGCAAAACGGGTGGCCCCAAGAGTAGGCTATACCAGCCGATCTGAGATGATTGGTCACCAAGCGGAAATCTCTCCCCTTTTGTAGGGTGATAACCGCCAGGTCTTGAAAGAGCTGTGGTGTGTGATCTTGAAATTGCAAAGGTTGGTTGGAGCAGGCCACCTTAAGAATCTCCTCCTTCACTTTAAAGTCGTACGCAGAAAGTAGAATATCTTCCGGAGGGCGATTGGGTTGTCGAGGGGGCCCCACTCGATGGCAACGGTCAATTTTAAATGTGGACTCCGCCGAGGCATTCAGGACCACTCGGAATAGCGCTTGGACATACACCTCCAGATCTTCACCGTCTGCGCCAGTAGGGACCGCGCGGACGCCAACATTGTTCTGTCTTGACCTGTTTTCCAGGTCTTCCGTGTACGTCTGGAGATCCAGCTGCTGGTTCGTATAACCTCTTGCTGGAGGACTGCGATTTCTTCGTCTCTGGCTAACGCCAAAGCCTCCAAAGCCACGACTCTTGCCCACAGCGTCAACATCCCTCCATACCTCCCTGAGATCAGCTTACAGGTCCGTTTTGATGGTCAAGATGTCCTCGCGTTGAGAGGCGAATATGGACTCCAAGAACTCCCGAGTGACCGCCCCCTCAGCGCCTTCACCACCAGCTGCTTGACCAGTGCTCTGCGACTCTCCGGCGGACTGCACGTTCCCTCTTGTTTTTGGCAGTCACCATGATTTGGCCCTGGATGTGCCCCTCGCGTGCGAGGTTGCTGTGTTAATGATGGTATGTCGACAGGGCCCCAGGCGTTCTCAGTGCGGCTCAGAGGAAGGAAAGGCAAAGCTCCCCCGTCGCCTCTCCAGTCTGGGGGTATATCATGCTACCGGTCATTGTGCAGGCCCAGTTCTGATCAATGGTGGTGTGATACAGGGCCCAAAGCGCTCCACCGCCCTCCTGTGGGAACTGCTCTGAGGGACATGTGGTTTCACCATTGTTGAGCCTCAACCAGATGCCGACATGCGCTGTCTCATCGGGATGGCTCCGCAATCCGCCCTCAATCAATATGAATCGGGCGTGGCCCAATGCGATCGTCCGCTGTAGGAGACCGCTCAATACTGCCCAGTCCGTCATGCAAGGCTGCTGGCTCGGGTGAGCACACCCCCGCCACTGACCCCAGTGGCGATCGTGCTCTCCACCGCTTCGTCAACTTGGGGGGGGGGGGCACGCCCCGGGGCCGCCATCACTCACCGTGCTGTCCCTGGTGCCCCACTCGTGTCCCTCAACACAGTCTTCCGGAGGGCAACAGGCGACTTCTGCCTCGTGGGGGGGTAAGGTGCAGCGGGCCGCAATCGGGGGCCCAACGGAGCTTAGGCTGCGCTCTGTGGAGTCTCTGGGATGTGCCCTCCGCAGCACGACCATAACAGCAAGAGACGTGCCACCGGCCAGGAGAGTGCCCGCCGCGTTCACTGGGCGGGCTCAGCCGCACCCTCGATGCGCAGGTAGGCCGCGTCGGACCTAGGCCTTCTCCACTGCGTCCGGGCCCGGTGCCTTGGGGGTCGTGGGTCTCCTGTCTGGGTGTGAGAGCGTGGTGCAGGTGTGATCGCACCCAGGGACCCCGTCGCTGGAACAGAGAAGAGCTTAACAGGGGTCCAGTCGGGCCGCAAGGGGTCTCCCGCTCGGGGCTGTGACGTGCCGCGAGCTACCAGGAAGGGTCAGGGAGTGAATTTCCTCGCTCCGGTGGACGGGTCGTATGCCCACGATGCGGAGCTGGGATGTCAGCGGTGCGCCTCGTCGTCAATGGTGAATTGAAGGGTTGCGGGTGCTGTGAGAATGCTATGGGCCCGGCGGGGACGGAGCTCGAGCAAAACACATCCGCTCACTACGTCATCTTGGCCACACCCCAGGCCTTCGATTTTAAAGATGGCCAATGATGTTTCATGGCCTGTAGTTCACAAAGCCAAACCCCTAAATATTTGTAAAGAGCAACACATTTGAGTATTGTGTAGGTGCGGTGCTGCACCCTTTTACTGCAAAGACAAGATCCTTAGTTTTGTCAATATTTATGACCTGCGTGTTCACTCTGAAAATTGACCTCTAGGCTCAATAATAATCTTTGCAGGCCAAAAGCAGTTTAATGTAATACAATTGTATCATCTGCATATTTTAATAATAGAAGGGGTCGCTTCCCAAACTTAGGTGAAAAGACTTTGCAAGTAACAAGAGTTCTACCAAGATATACAATGTATAAATTAAAAAGAATGGGAGCTAGTACAAACGACTGTTGGAGCCCTTTTCTGGTGTAAACATTTTCTGATGATCCTAGTTTGACTCTCACACATGTATCAGTATATAGTGACACAATTGCCCTTATAGATCCGGGAACCCACAATTTGCAAGTTTAGCCCATAGTAGGTTCCGATCTACAATGTGAATGCTGTTCTAAAGTTTGTTAATGCTGCCTTTAGAGCAACCACTGAAGTGTTAATGGATCTGTGTAACAGCATTGACAATATGAGAAGATTATACAGCCTCATAGAAAGCCTGCTTGATAAAAGGAATTAACTTGTTATCTTTAGCCCAGGAACCATGGTACAGTAAAAACAATTTAGCATAATATTTCTCATAGGCAATCAGACAATAATTTGCTGGGGAGATGAAGGAACCTTTTTTTTGGCATGAAAGTAGAATTGATCTGTGACAACTCTCAGGGATGGTGTTAGAAACAAGATAAAATTGTACAGAGATGTCGACCATGTTACCCATAAGTAGGTTTTGATTTTGAAAACTGCTGCTATGACCTAACTGGATCCTGGGCACCATTTGTGCACATGGAGAACAAACATTTGGTAACCCTGTTGAAGGAAATAGCTATCTGCAAGCTCTCCCGTATCATATTTCCAAAATGTACCAGTCACTCTCTTTGCACACAGTAAACAAATTGAACTAGCTATTATCATTTGCTTCACTATTTGCCTTCCACACTGCTTCATTTTCTGGTGTTACTTACTTATAACCTCCTTTTTCAGTGCTGTATTATCATTATTATCATACTCAACTGAAAAGAGAGTTTCATTGCCTTTATATTGCTCGAGTACTAATGGTTATATGCTGGTCTAGTTAGCAAGGCCAGTGAGAGGGATAGTTCAGCAAGCATCTTCTCCCCCAACTGCAAGTTTACCTTGCCAGAAAGTTAGCAATGCATATCCAGAAGTGGGTGCAAAAGACTCATTTTTCTTGAATCACATTTAGAAAAACTCCTTCGTAGAAAGGACCCATTTAATATTCCAGTTTTTAGATAATTCCTAGAGTTTAGCACCCGCTTCATGGAAGTATCGCAGGAGTTAGCATTAATGATAGAAATAAGCTGCATGAAATGGTCTCTTCTAGCGAGTAACAGTTTAAAAATCATTTAGGGAATTACATCAAACGTCCAAAAGGTGATAGGAGGAATGCATGCAATGTCTACATACCGGCAATCGCCCGGGGCAGAATTTCAACCCATTGTTCTTTTGCCCACCATGTCTCCCTTAGATTAGATACAGACATAAGCAAATCTATCTTTGTCCTGCCCCAAAAAGAACAGCCCAGACCAAACTGCCAAACCAGGACCTCTCTGAACGAAACACATGCAACCCAAGACTGGCTTCTCCTGACTGGGCCTCTTCAGTTGGGTGTAGCTTGGTTCTAATGGCACAGTGAGCAAGGGACCAACGACAACAATAATTTTAGCAAACATCCGATCCTGCTCAGGTAGCAGTACGATGTCAAGATGCTGATGTGCGGCCAACAGTGCAAAGCAAACTTATTTTCAATTGTACCTGGCACCTCCAACAGGGTTTTGTGCTCCTATATGTAATGCATGTCAGTTGTAAGGGGTCTCCTATCATATAGTGGTCCCTGTTTTTAGAACAATCACCATCTGGAGACAACCACATTCTACCAATCTAAATTCTATCGACTGACACCCACCCCATGGATATATAGGTGTTGCCTAGGAACAAGTCCCCACCAAGACTATTTCCACTGGTTCCCCTTTCTGTGTGCGAGCACATGCCTGATGTATGTGGCCTCATGCCCCACAGATGTGGCACTGCGCCCAATGAGAGAATGTGTCCTCACTCATCCAAGAGATCGCTCAGCAGATATTTTCCTTCATTATCATTTCATCTTCAGGTGCACATCATCCCCTGGATTGTTTCGGAGACTGGACTTCTCTGTTGGGCATCCTGCCACAGGCTGGGATTGGAGGCTCCTGCTATCCAAGCTCTATGATAAGTTATAACCATGTCCGTTGCCCGGCAATATTGCAGGGTCAGGATGTTGCTTTACCCACCTCTGCATAAGAGAGGGCAATAAGTCTAGGAATTATTCCAATGCCGTTTTAAGCCTATTTTCAGCTATGTTTGGGGTTTTCATTTATACCATTCATTTGCCAGTTCCTTTAACCTGTGACGCAATTGCCAGAGTAGCTAGATGGCTTAAATTAGACTGTCTGAAATAATTGATAACAGGCTTTTTCATTGTAAGAGTCTTTGCAGTACTTCCTTTTTCATCACTGAGGAAGTGGTTGCCTGCCTGCTGCATTTCTCAAGCAGGAAAAGGCAGCATATAACAGCTCCATATTTCCTCAGGCCATGTCGTACTAAGTAAAAGTTTATCACATGGTGGGAAGTAAAATAGATGATGCCATGCTTCAAAAATTTTAATTACTATTATATAAAGTCACCAGATGGAGAAGAGCATGCATCTGCTGTTGGCCTTTTGAAAGGCAATATTTTATGCTATTTGCTGACGCTTAAATCGATGTTCAATCATCAAAATGCAGAAACATTGTCTGCATGAATGTTAAGTCATCGCAATGTAAATCAAACATAAAAGTAGGTGAATCCCATCTTAAATGATAATTTCACCAGTGATAAAGAAAAGAGGGCTCTTAGACTAAGGGCCTGATTTAGATCTCGGCAGGCGGCTATCCCTTCCACCGAAATATTATTCCCATAGTATATATTGGGATTTGTATCTCAGTGCACTGAATATTCATCAGCATTGAGACGGAGTAACCCGTCCGCCGAGATCTAAATCAGGTCCTAAGTCTGGCCCCTATTAGATCAGAAGTGGACTGCCTGGGTAGTTCTTTTTTAAACTCAATACTCTTACTAGTCTCCACCCCTAATTCAATCTCTCACCTGAGAAAGAATGGGAAGTCTTTCTAGCATGTTTCCCACCAATCCTAAATGGAAAACTTGTAATACACTGGTCAAATGAATCCTACCCTTTTCTTTTAAGCACTGCTTTCTATTCCTAGCCACTATGTTTCTAGTGCCTTGCCCTCAAGTAAGTATAATGGGGTGAGAATGCTGCAACTTGTAGTCATATGGCGTCAAAAAGGATTGGGTAATGCTAACATTCATCATAAACCTGTAATGACACTAAAAATACCTAGTTGGTGCCAAGGACGATCTTGGTAGGTTGGCCAAATGAGGTCTCTTAACCCACACAGACTGAAGTAAGAACTGTCTGACAAAATGCCACCTGGGCAAATTAACACTAGAATTCTATTCTCATAAGCAAACAAGACACTTTGAGCCCTTTCTCGACACAATTAAAGTACCAAGAGATAGAACACTCTATATCCACTTTAGGCCCGGAACTCTCCCAGTCTGTGAGGCGACAACAAAGTGCGACCCACACAAGGAGAAAAATTGCCCATGTTGCAAGGCTCCGATTGAAAGCATTGCCCATTTAATGTTTGCTTACCCGGCGTATAAATCATCACGGGCAAAATGGTTGAAACCGCTTTCTCGACAACTGGGCACACGAGATCACTATACAGCATTACGCATTCTTAGGTCCGATCTCAGGCCGTTTTATGCATGCTGTGTAGCAAAATTTCTAGGATAAGCATAGCTCACAAGGTGTAAGGTGCTCACAAGAAAGACATAGCCTAAATTGAAAGCAGATTAGCGGGGACCGTAAAGCCATATTATATAAGCCGCTAGATCTACTATGTACAAGCACTTTACTTGCTAAAACCTTCACGGTTAGCCAAGGAAAACTGAATGGCTGTAAGGAGCCGGAGGACACGGCCCGGCGGAAGTGGGGCAACACGAACGACGACGAAGAAAACAGACCGGAAGCAGCCTGTGTTCTAGTCGCGCTTGGGAGGCGTGGCGACAGCGTACAGCAACGTATAGAAAAGCATGAGGGCGGAACCAGGAAGGAGGGCAGGAGCAGCGTGGAGAAGGATCCCGGCGGAGGAGAGAGGACGGCGGAATCGCGAGCGACCAGAAGAGAAGAGGCCAACGCGTGCGGGAGGAGAGACGGAGGCACCGACAACGAGTCAAGGAGGAGAGCGAGACCAGCGACGGCAGGCGAACCTGGAGGAGGAGCCACGGAGGAAACTGAGTACACCGCGTCCAAGCCCGGCGGCCTACAAGAGGGAGAGGACGCCCCGGGTCCAGCTGCCGCGGCCCGGTTCATGGGTCGTGGCCCCAGGCAAGTGCCATTACGGGGGTCCTTTTGGTGGGGCTGCTGGGGTGCCAGGGTGTTATCACACGGAGGCGGTAGCACTGAATCCGACAACCCCACGACCCTCTCACACCTACCACTTCCTACCTGACCCCGGTCTTTCCCTTTCCCTCACGACCGACCGGTGAAGATGGCACAACCCCATAATAGAGTACCGAGCCTAACCAGGGCGTGTCTTTCTTTTTCTTTTTGGCTTCCCCGGTTCTTGGACCTCCCCGGAGAGAGAGAAATCGGGAGGAGAGACAGGAAGACCAGAACAACCCCGAGGACAGGAAGAAGCAATAGGGAAATCAACCCCCATCCACGCCCTAAGCGATGAACTGGTTCTTTACGTGGAGGCTGCTATGATTTATTTCTTTAGTTGTTAACCCTGTTACACCCTGCACCCTGACACTGTGACGCACAATAAACAGTCTATACCTGGAAAATCCCTGACACTGCCTGGTTTCTGTTCACAATCATAGACTGCCCGCAGGCATTCCCTACAAAGTGTGGTGTCAGAAGTGGGATACTAGTGTGCAGAGCCATGTCACAGCCCGTGCCTCTGGAGGACATGCTAACCCAATTGGCCGAAGGCCAAAGACACTTGCAGTTGGTTTTTGAACAACAGTTACAGGCAGCTAGACTGGAGAGAGAAGCACTGCAGGGTGCCCTTAAGGACCAGGCAACAGTGGTTGCCTCGAATCAACAGGTGCAGGATACAGCCATACTACGGCTTACTGACGCCATAGTACATACCCGAGTTCACCCCACAGTACCAGGAACAGTCCTGCAGAAATATAAGGAAGGAGAGGACCCTGATTATTTCTTTCTGAACTTTGAGCGGGTAGCGTCCACAGCAGCTTGGCCACAAGAGAGATGGGGCCAATACATCGCCCCGCTCCTTTCGGGGGAGCTGCAAGCCGCGTATCAGGCTGCCAATCCAGATGGGACGACCACCTATGTGGAAGTAAAAAAAAGCGATACTTGAGAGACTGGGGTTCGACCAGGAGCATTACCGCGTCAAATTCAGAAAAGAAAAGTGGACTACCGGAGATAATCCCCGGGCTTTGTACTATAGAATAAGGGATTTAGGAATGAGATGGCTAACACCCCACGTATCCACGATAGAAGAAGTGGTTGAAAAAGTCTTTCTAGAACAGTATCTGGATGCCCTACCACCCACCACCAAGTCATGGGTGAAACAACACCCAAATCTCACCACTGCTTCTGCAGTTGAAATAGCACTGTACGACCCCAGACTCCGGTTCCACTTTCCCGACCCTCGTTGCACTCCTCCTTTAGACCTACTCCTAAACTCGACCCACGACCAATGCCGTCCCTCCGTCCCCTACAAAAACCAGCTCCAGTTTCTGCAGGTGCTAGCGGACAGGGTCCTCAATGTTTCAGCTGCGCTGAGTGGGGCCATATAGCCAGACAGTGTCCTCACCGTGTACCCTCCGCTGAACCCATGGAGGTGGGGTACTCTCGTGGCAGAATCATGTTAACCAGGGAGGGTTCCCAACGGTACAAAACGGAGGTGTTTTTAAATGGAAAGAAGCGACAGGCGCTGTTGGACACTGGGTGTCATGTTACGGTGGTTGACGGGTCCTTGGTGGGGAACCACTAGTTACAAACCACAGAACTAGTGAATGTGACTTGCGTCCATGGGGATATGAAATTGTATCCCACGGCAGAAGTCCTATTAGATGTGGATAACGACCCGCACCTGAAAAGGGTGGGTGTGATTCCCTGTTTACCCGAACCCGTTATCATAGGGACCGACCACCCAAAATTTGAAGCATATATAGAGATAGAGACCCAAAACACCCGAGAAAAGAAAAGTAGACGAGAAAGAAGAAAAGATAAGAAATTTGTTCACCACTATCACGAACTGCCTTTACCCTTTCACTTACAGATACCGAGGAAACACCCCCGTATAGTTTCCGGACTGCCCAACGGAACGACCAAACACTCATACACAGCTGGGAACAGGTCCAGGACGAGTCACCAGACAAGGTAGGACCTTATTTCATACTAAAGAAGGGATTGTTATATAGAGCCGAGAAGAGAGACTCTGTAGTAAGGACCCAATTACTGGTTCCCCAATCCTTCAGAAGCCATGTACTCCAGTTGGCCCACAACAAAATGGGGGGTGGCCACTATGGAAAGGAAAATACTCTGAAGTATCTCTTAGAGAAATGTTACTGGCCAGGTGTATATAAGGACGTAGCCAAACACTGCACAACATGCACACAATGTCAATACACCAGTCCAGGGTCCATCACCAAAGCTCCCTTACTGCCTTTGCCCATCATCGACATCCCCTTTAAGCGAGTAGGGATGGATTTAGTTGGGCCCTTGGTTCCTTCAGCCCGTGGACATCGTTACATACTCGTCATAGTCGACTATGCTAGTCGATATCCTGAGGCTTTCCCATTGTCCCGCATGACAACCCCGGCTGTGGCCCAGGCCATGATCACCCTGTTTTCACGAGTCGGTTTTCCCTCTGAGATCTTGACCGATCAGGGTACCCCGTTTGTGTCCCGGATGATGAGTCAGATCTGTACCCTGCTCGGGATAAAGAAAATAAGGACATCGGTGTACCACCCCCAAACAGACGGCCTTGTGGAGAGGTACAACAAAACCATCAAAAACCTACTCCGCAAGGTCGTCTCTGACACAGGGAGGGATTGGGATTGGAAACTACCCTTGGTTCTCTTCGCCTTAAGGACACACGAGCAGAGGTCCACGGGATTTTCTCCGTTTGAATTGTTGTTTGGGAGAAAACCCCGCACTTTATTAGATATGGCTAGTGAACAGTGGGAAGGGGAGGAGGAAGAAGGGAAAACCCTGTTGAAGTACACCACCGATCTGAAATCCTCCCTAACACATATATGGGGGTTAGTACAGGAAAATATGCAGGAAGCTCAGGAGACACAAAAACGGTATTATGATCGCAATAGTCGTCTTAGGGTGTTTCAGCCCGGGGACAAGGTCCTTTTGTTACTCCCCTCCACAGACGACAAATTGCTAATGAAGTGGCAGGGACCGTATGTAGTGGAAAAAAAGGTTACACCTGTAACCTACAGCATTCTACTGCCCCATAGAGCCGGAGGTAAACAAATATATCATGTGAATCTCCTGAAGAAATGGGAGGAGCCCGATGTAGAACACACCCGAGCTTTACTGGCCTGTCATTCACCACAGTTAAAGATCCCTCTCCTATGAGTCAGCGACTTCACTGGACACCCTGTTCCCTTCGGAGAGGTGTTAACTGCTGAACAAAAAAACCCAGCTGGGTACATTAACAGATTCTTTTCCCAACCTCTTTTCCACAAGCCCAGGGAGAACCACCTTGGTCCAGCACGAAATAGTGACCTTACAACTACAAATCATAAAACAGAAACCATACCGCATTCCAGAAGCGCGTAGGGAGGCAGTGGAAAAGGAAGTGGTAGATATGCTCCAGGCAGGCATCATAGAGCCATCCCAGAGCAACTGGTGTTCTCCTGTTGTGATTGTGCCAAAGCCAGACGGCAGTCTGCGCTTTTGCATTGATTTCCGACAGGTGAACACCATCACAAAGTTCGACACATATCCCATGCCGCGGATAGACGAGATGGTGGAACGACTGGGCCAAGCCCACTATATGCCAACCCTAGACCTGACGAAGGGCTACTGGCAAATACCGTTAGATCCCGCTTCCAAAGAAAAAAACGCCTTTTCCACACCGTCAGGCCTATACCATTTCAACGTACTCCCGTTCGGGTTACATGGGGCCCGAGCCACATTTCAGAGGCTAATGGACCAAGTGCTACAGCCGCACCAGAAATATGCCGCGGCTTATCTTGATATTGTGGTTTTTAGCCCCACATGGGAGGACCACCTCGTGCATCTCCGATCCATATTTTCAGCACTACAGGACGCGGGTCTTACAATCAACCCCAAGAAATCCCTCTTAGGAACCAACACCATAAAATACCTGGGGTATACCATACAGGAAGGGCATATCAGACCCCAAGTGGATAAAGTCGAGGCCATCCGTGTCATTCCCAGACCCCAAACTAAGAAAGAGGTCCGTACCTTCTTAGGCTTTATAGGTTATTACAGACGGTTCATTCCCCACTTTTCGTCCATAGCCAGTCCACTCACAGACCTCCTGTCTAAAGCACATCCCTCACACATACAGACATGGACCATAGAACAGGAAGCCAGCTTTGAGGCCCTCAAACGTGCTATTTGCACCGCCCCCGTGTTACGGTGTCCTAACTTCAGTCGCACCTTTGTGCTTCAAACGGATGCCTCTGGCCACGGGTTGGGGGCGGTCCTGTATCAACCAGACTCCTGCGAAGAACTACGTCCCCTGTTGTATATCAGTAGAAAACTGTTCCCCCGGGAATCGAACTACTCTACTATAGAGAAGGAGTGTTTAGCCATTAAGTGGACTATAGAGTCCTTACACTACTACCTCTTAGGCAGACAGTTCCTTGTCCTTACCGATCACGCTCCCCTGACATGGCTAGCACAGAACAAAGACTCCAATTCCCGCATTCTCAGATGGTTTCTTGCCTTGCAACCCTTCTCGTTTCAGACTATCCACATGCCGGGTACGAAGCAAGTGAGTGCAGATTACTTGTCCAGGCATCCGTGCTATGAATGGCCCCAACGTCCATTCCTAAGGGGGGGCGACTGTAAGGAGCCGGAGGACACGGCCCGGCGGAAGTGTGGCAACACGAACGACGACGAAGAAAACAGACCGGAAGCAGCCTGTGTTCTAGTCGCGCTTGGGAGGCGTGGCGACAGCGTACAGCAACGTATAGAAAAGCATGAGGGCGGAACCAGGAAGGAGGGCAGGAGCAGCGTGGAGAAGGAGCCCGGCGGAGGAGAGAGGACGGCGGAATCGCGAGCGACCAGAAGAGAAGAGGCCAACGCGTGCGGGAGGAGAGACGGAGGCACCGACGACGAGTCAAGGAGGAGAGCGAGACCAGCGACGTCAGGCGAACCTGGAGGAGGAGCCACGAGGACGTGACCCCAGCGGAAACTGAGTACACCGCGTCCAAGCCCGGCGGCCTACAAGAGGGAGAGGACGCCCCGGGTCCAGCTGCCGCGGCCCGGTTCACGGGTCGTGGCCCCAGGCAAGTGCCATTACGGGGGTCCTTTTGGTGGGGCTGCTGGGGTGCCAGGGTGTAATCACACGGAGGCGGTAGCACTGAATCCGACAACCCCACGACCCTCGACCCTCTCACACCTACCACTTCCTCCCTGACTCCCTGACCCCGGTCTTTCCCTTTCCCTCACGACCGACCGGTGAAGGTGGCACAAACCCATAATAGAGTACCGAGCCTAACCAGGGCGTGTCTTTCTTTTTCTTTTTGGCTTCCCCGGTTCTTGGACCTCCCGGAGAGAGCGAAATCGGGAGGAAAGACAGGAAGACCAGAACAACTCCGAGGACAGGAAGAAGCAATAGGGAAATCAACCCCCATCCACGCCCTAAGCGATGAACTGGTTCTTTACGTGGAGGCTGCTATGATTTATTTCTTTAATTGTTAACCCTGTTACATCCTGCCTCCCTGACACTGTGACGCACAATAAACAGTCTATACCTGGAAAATCCCTGACACTGCCTGGTTTCTGTTCACAATCATAGACTGCCCGCAGGCATTCCCTACAATGGCCTTCAGAATTCTTTTTATAATTCATTGTAAAAAAACGAAGTATTACATGATTTTATCTTAGTTTTTAATGACTATATGCACAAAATAACTTGAACTATATATGAATTGCTTTCCTGTTTCAAAGTTTTAATCTTTTTAACTTCTTGGACATGACACTTGCATTATTGTACTACGGGTTTAATTGATCATTATGTTGCAGTAACATCTATACAAACCCAACAATGCTGTAAATCTGTACTCTGCTATATTTTTCTAGTTTTTAATGAACAGCAATGTGCTTTATTGTAATCGTAGCTTTAATGACATCTTTGTCGAAATAAAGCTTATATCAAGAAAAAATGCCACCTACAATGTCTACACATTGTGGTCCTGGTTTCCAGATCTTTATTTAGTGAAGCTTTCCTAGGTGAGATGTCTTATTAACACCATAACTTTGGACAACACAGGATTACCTTGGCGTCCATTCAAATACACTGTGTTTGAGACTTTTCCAGACCAAGATCTAATCCAAGCTTTGCAAAAAACAATAAAACATATGAACAGCAACAACACTGCTGTGAAAGACCAGTAGGATCACATGGAAAGCATGTTGCAACTAATAAAAGAGATGAATACCTGCCCCAACTTCACTCTGACCACTGGGCACACCCCAAAATCCAACACTAAATGGAAAAACAGAAACAGTTCAAAATCTGTGGTAACTGCTTCACTTGAAGGCGAGACCTTTCTAGGTATAACAAAATTGCAATAATCGTAGCAAGTTAATTTCCATGAATGCTTCAATAATAATCAGATATGCAGTGAAGTAACCCTCAATTCAAAACCCATCAGTGTGTTGATCCTGGGTCAGGAAATCTGTATGTTCCACACAATCTGCATATTAAACTGCTAGAATTATGCCCCAAGCTCTTCACTATTTTGATGCATGGGTGGGAGAGGCAGTCTGAAGGGCCAACACAGGCATCTAGTTCGTCAAATTCGTTGTAGTCCACCAAGAGAGGGGCTAAGCTACATGTAAGGATCCTGTCTCTTCCAGCTCCGGCCCTATTACTTCTGAAAACATTACTGGAGAGGCTGTATATCAAGACGGGAATGAGGAATCAGATAAATTAGAAGATCATCAGTCTCAATACAGATGCAGCTTCTCAGTTGGCTCCCACCCTTGTAGTTGATCCTGGATCTTCGTCAGAATTAATTAATTTAGATTGGCAGATGGTTATAGCTTTGTCTGTTGCGTATTCACAATGTATTCTTAACAGGAAACAAAGATTTTTGTCACAGACTTAGAACTCACTAACAACACATTCAATGAAGGAAAAATGTATAAGCCTGGCAGCCTTAAGTGGTCTGCTGCCACGGCAAGACAATATGGACAGATATCTTAGATACTTGAAGGGAAGTACTCTAAGCTGATAATGGATCAACCCCACCTTGAAATACATGAAGCACCGGTAGGATTCTTTGACGTATATGTTGTTACAGGGCAACAAAAAAATTGGATAGATGCAATAATTGTTGAGATGGGGGCATAACGGAAAATTATAAACAATTGGATGCACAAATTCAGCTACCAGACATTTAGGTATCCCTTCACACTATCTGGTATCAAGAATATGAAGCTAGCAAGGAAACGTTTAGGAGAGTACTGCACGCTTTGAATCATGCTTAGAACATATGCCAACAAATACAGGGCAATAAAACAGAAAGCTGCAGGATACCGTAAAAGATAATACTAATAATAGTAGTAAGTACTACAAATAAATAATATAACAACTAAAATCTCTGGAGGTATTATCAAATTCGGATTAGACGTAGAAACTGCAACAGGCCAAACTAGATATCCTTCAAGAAGCACCGTTTATAGGCACTTCGGTTACTAGGAAAACTTAACTTCCCACACATCAGATGACAGAAACATCTTTGGAGATTACCTTTATTTATTGTGTTTATTCTTACCAGGTAATTCATAGTGGTGCTTTCCTCCCCACGACCCATATGTCTGAAAAAGCGATGATCTGCAACTACCAATATTTTGCATGTATTTTTTAGATGGTCTGGTGTGGCTTTTTGTCTTTTCTCCCGATGAAGAATATCTGAGAATACAAAATCATAGTAGGAAAAAAATACCATTAATCTAGGAATAACTATATATTTAATAACGCATGTGTTATGAACTAAGTGTACAATCACTGAAAAAACAACTGCACAATTCATTTTCACACGGTCTATAAATACAGAAACTATGGCAAGAATAGAAACTTTTAACCAAATAGTCTGACCTATTGCAAGACATCCCTGACAATTCACCTCTCGAATACAGACTGCTTGTGCCACCCATACATAGATATGCAATATCACTAATATACATGATGTTGTTTTGTAATTGTCAGCCACCCATGGATAGGCTTAGATGTAAATGGGACCAATATTTGGGCATAAAAGAGGATGCTGCTTAGGGAGAGGCCTGTAAATATCTGTGAGACATCCCAATGCAACATGGTTTTAGGTTGGTCCAGTTTAAAATACTCGGCTGAGCCTACTACACCCGGCTCTTTAAGATGTGCAAAGCCATGTCAAATTACCGACTTAGGGGGTGTCAACAACAAGGGACTCTAATACATACATTGTAAAAATGCTCTACATTACAGCACATAGGACAGAGTACAGTGAACAGTGGTGGGCACCCCTGGTTTCGACTTGGAATTAACAAAACAGATGGTGTGCCTGGGGGCCTGGGGAGACAAAACAATCTCTAGATATACCCTGCTGTTCTATAAGACAACTCTTAGTGTGTCTAAACATGATGTGGTTCGACTCAAGAGTTGCGAAGAAGTACCCACAGTGGCACAAAAAAAGACACAATTTGGACTGGTGTATGCATGCTGAGGAGGGGGTCTATAGGGCAATAGGATGTCTGCAGAAGTTCATAAAGGTATAGGGTCTCTGGAGAGAATTCGGAGAGCTGGATTGTTAGTATATTGTATGACAGACTGGGCAAAGAGCCCATGTGTATCCTGCAGATTAACATGTCTTGATAATTTTTGGAAACACAGGGTGAAAATGTGCTGCATTGGGTGTTGAGTAGGTGATATGTCAAATGCTCTGATATGGTGAATTTGGGGAGACTCAACCCGTAACTTTAGGACAGTTGTACCCAATGTAAGTATCTCTACCGTTCTGATGTGATGTTTGTCTAGCTGTAAACCTATGCTGGTATGCAATAGTAAACAATACAATTAGTTGAAAAAAAGAATAGAAACTTTTGCAACATGTATTGGAAACTTCATCTAGGTTACCATTATACCCATGACAGAAAAAATGCAGGTTTCCGTGTATTAACCACCAAAAAGAAAAGTATGCATCTATTGGGGACAATTTTCATAATTACATATGACTTGCCTTTCATCAAACATGCTTAATTCGTCGATGACAAGTTCATGTCCAGAAGACAGCTAAACTCCTGGTACTTTTGACCGAAATTTTAAGTGTGTTTAAACTTGCCTTTAAAGCAGCTAAACGTTCTATTATTCAAATTGGGCAGGGCTTGCAGAGTTACTGAACAGTCAGGTCTCAGCAAAGCTCCAACAAATCTCCCACATAGGGCTGATTTTTGGGGGTGAAGGCAGTAACTGAGTACAGTAAAACAAGTACATGCTTTTCAGAACACGAGGCCTCTGATTTACCAGATGCTTGATGAGCAGATTTTGCCTACAGTCCATTAATCCGGTGTTGGCATAGCATTCCATTGGCAGAAATGAAGCACTTCGGTTCCTGCCGGTGGACACAGTGACAGCATGAAGTCTGAGCAAGGGTGCTTTGCAATTTGCCCATTACTGATCAGAGGACAGGATTTTGGGATCTTTGCTTTAGTAACTAGACTACCCATGTCTGACTCAGGGGTCAGGCCTTTAGCGTCGCTGTGGCATGGAACAAGGTGAATTGTGGGAGACACAGAGGAACAGGGTCATGGTAAATAGTGCCTAATGTCCTGATTGATGCTGTTGTGTTGGATGAGCACAGCACTTATGCAGCGCAGAGTGAATTTGTGACATCAGACATATCCCTAATGACTACAAACAATGGGAACAAGCATTTGCAATGCGATCGGTCTCGCCTTTGGGATCTTATATGTATTTAGCTATGCAGCACATTAGCCGGGTGCTGAAACATCTACTGTTCTTTAACATGGAGGGAAAGTAAGCACCTAACTGGCAATCTTTTAATAAAGGGACCCTCTATCAATAAGGACTTAAATTAGCAACTTCCCTCATTTTTGTTGCTTTTTGCCCTAAAATAAGATCTAGTCTTTTCAGGTTTGTTTCTGATACACCAAATTCTGATAATAATAACCTTTTCAGATATTCTATCCATCTTCTCAAAAATGATGAGGTCTGTCTGTTAAAAAAATACTGCTCTGTACCTTAAGTTTAAAATGTACATGTTATTTTTATTCTAGAAAAGACTTATTAAACACACTTTTCTGTATGCTTCCTGCAGTGGAGGAACTGTTTATGACACTGCTCAAGGCCTATGCCTGAGGAGGGAAGCAGGTACAACTCTAGCCAAAGAAATGGCGATGAGTGCCAGAGAAACTACACAAAGCTGCAAACTATCAGCTCTGGAGCACTACTCAGCATTGACTCTTCAGGACACATTTATGTGCGTTTATGTACTATTTAACTGTTGTAGGTCTCTCCAGCCCAGATGAAGGCCCCTTGTTTTGACATCAGTGCTGAAACAGCATTATTGTCATTTCTTAAAAATGGCATAGCTCACACTAAATAGCAGTTTCTCTCTTAATACTACAGTACATTTTTTCCAAATAGAACCAAGCCTCTTTGAAATCTAGTGACCCCAGCGTAACCCTCCAGGTGACCTCCTAGATTGCCACAGTCTCACTTCCCAGTAACAAAAGTCTAACACCCAGTGAACGCTGAGTCTCACTCTCCCACACACGTCATAGTGACACATTAATAAGAACAGATATACTAGGACCCTTGCTCTGCAGACAAAAAAAAGAAACCTTCCTCAGTGATCTTATAGTTTCATCTCTACTAATGCTATTGGTTCACTCTCTGGCAGTAATTCGATCGTCCCAGTTCTCAGTTAATAACTTATAATTAATTTCCCTAGTGTTCAGAGTCTCACCTACTGGTAACAAAGTATCACACCCACTGATCAAAGTCTCATTCCCTCCCACCCCTGTGACAAGTGACCGTTGTCTAACTCAATCAGTGGGAGTCCCATCCACCAAACTGACCACAGATTGATGTTCTTACACCTGTATGGTCAAAGTCCAACCCACTCCATGACCCTAGGAATTTGAGTTTGTCAGTGACTATAGTATCACTTCACAAAACCTCCCAAAATATATCCCGGATAAACCCAAAATTATACTCCAGTTGACCACAGCCTCACTCCCTAAATGGTCGTAGACTAACCACTCAGTGACCATAAAGTCTTACAACCATCCCTGACAAGTGATGCATAAATTGTCTGTCCCCCCGCGACCAGACTCTCACTTGCCCACCCACTTACTGTTGCCGTCAGGGCCTCAATCTTCCAGCATCACTTCCTATTCACCCTACAGTGTAATAACCCGAAGTGACCCCATTGCCCTCCTTGCAGCCCCACCTCCGCACTCACCCACAGCTCGCTGCCCCAGTCCATAGTCGCTCCTGGCTCCTCCGGAAGTGCGCTTCTTCGAGAATGAGGTGCGTGGGTGCTCCGAAGATAACGGACCTCCCGCTTTAGGTGGGGGTCGTCTGCTCTTGAAGATGACGATAGGGGGCACACTGCTCACAGCAATCTTCAGACGAAATCACGGAGACAGGAAGTGTTTCCAGGGAAGAGTCACAGAGCCAGCAGGAACTGGCCCGGCCCACAGCCCGAGGCTACGCCCATAACCGATGACCAGCCCTGCCCATTTGTCAAATCACGGCCCCTGTAGCACTGGGCCTCACCCACCAACTACCTGAGCTTTGGAGCAGGGTCAACTTTGAGTGGAGGATTGTCTGGATGGAAGCCTGAAGCCATGGGAGCCGGATGAGTTCAGGACACGAAAACACCTCTAAGGGAATCACCACCCCCGTGAACACATACGCACACACACACCCGCACACACTGATCTTAAGCAGATGTCAGAGCGCAATTTAAAAAAGCCTAGCAACCTGCATTGCGGAGGGTGGAAGAGTGGGAATAACATTCGCCTCTACCTAAACAAGCACCACACTCTTTATTCCCATTCAGCCGCCCTACTTCATCCGGGACACCGGGGGCAAACTTCCCGAGAGAGCTACAAGAGAGATGCGCCCCAAGTCAATTCGAGTGAACAACGGCACAGTCAGGATTGACAGCTGTGGATAAAGCGGTGCTCGGGACAAGATGGACAAGTGGCGCTGGTGGTGTCATGCGGAAGATACAGGCCGGGAGGCTCTCGGTCACAAATGGCGCCACTGACATTGCTTCAGAGCGAAGTCCAGTCAATCAGACCCAAGTACACAAGAGTAGAAAAAAGCACAGATTTCACTCACCTTCGTCTGTTTGCTTTAAGTCTGGATGCTGGTTTATTGTGATATGCAAGGGAAATCCGTGAGCAGTTACGGAACATGCTTACAGATGTCGGGTACAATATGTAGCATATTAATTCCCTCCCTTGCAGGCACGCACGTTTCAGTCTTTGAACATCTACGCCTAAGTGGGAGATAAGTGTGCAGCCGCCATGAATAAAAGGCTTGGCGTGCTGCACTTTATCAAAACATACATTTTAAAAGAAAAGCATTTTGGCGGCACGCGTGATAATAAAGTTGCGCGCCCGCCATATGCGCTTTATAAAACAAGCTGTCCCCATTGCCAAAGCAGAATGAAACAATTAGCCACAGGAGTGCGCTGAGATCGGTTCTATCGGCGCGTGTTGAGACCTCGTCTCACGCTGCACTGAAGAAAACATAGCGCGTCTTGACGAATGAAGGAGACTGTCAGGCCGCCTGTAAAGCCTCCAGTACGGGTGGGCGGGGCTAAAAGCGGACAGGGTGGCAACCAGGAGGGACTAAAAACCCTCCGGTACAATCAACAAAGTATGTTCTGAATAATAACTAACGACAAACGACGCGCACCAATCAAAATTGCAGGCGGAGCTGAGACACGACTTCTGGAACCGTATTGATTTCAAGAAGCCCTCGCATGCCGAGAGCAGCACATGCGCGCTGCTAACGCCAGGCAAGACCTAAAAAGGGAAGAAGGGCTGTTCCCAAAGATGAGAGACAAAAGGATATCCATAACAAAGAAAAGTAGTGTTATATACCATAGTCCCTGACCTCCTGATCTCTGCGCCGCTACCCCAGCTGCCCAGCTTCTTGTGACTGTTGCCTTGTGCACAGGCCTTGAGGCTGCCAGTTCCGTCCTGCAGTTCCTGCTTGCTGATTCGCATATTTGGTAATTTCATTCCTGAACCACTGCGCTGTTTATTTTTATTCTATTCATTTTCACATTGTATTTAGCTCCCTTTTTCTTTGCCGCAGTGCCTGTGCCACTGCACTATTAATTTTATTTATTTTTTTCAATTGTATTTAGCTCCCTTGTATTTTTCCCCCTAGTGCCTGTGCCTCTCCATCAGCACCCCTGTTCCTGGCCTCTGTGCACTCCCGCATTTCTCCCTCTCCCGCCGTTTTACGATCACTGCTCTGCCGCCTCCCTGACAGTCCCTCCTACCACCCAGGACTACTTATAGAGGTCGCTGCGCAGATCCAGAGAGTAGCCACTGACCTCCTGGTCTCTGTGTCACTCCACCCGCTGCTCCTGCCCAGCTCCTCGTGACCATTGCCTGGTGCACAGCCCTAGGGGCCGCCGGTTCGGTCCTGCAGTTCCAGCTCACGGCCTGGCGTATTTGGTGATTTTTTTTCTGACCCACTGTGCTGTTTATTGTTATACTATTTATTTTGACAATGCATTTAGCCCCCTGTTCTTTCCCTCTAGTGCCTGTGCCACTACACAGTTTTTTTAAAATTGATTTTGACATGTATTCAGCTTCCTTTTATTTTTCCCCCTAGTGCCTGTGCCTTTCCATCAGCCCGCATGCTCCCGGACTCTGCCCGCTCCCGTCGTTTTCCGATAGTCATACTTCCACCTCCCTGACAGCCCCTCCCACCTCCCAGGATTACTTACGGAGGCCGCCATGCGGCCACGCGCAACTGGCATGCCACCAGCGCACCAAAGGCAAGCCCATCTGCGCCCGTCTGCGCTTGGACCGAGCCCAGCGCCAGAAACTTTGGCCCTCTGCACTCCCACAAATACTCTGCTGCTGACCTCTATGCCCTGGATCCCGAACGCAACAACAACTGCTGCCTTATATTGCCACACTCCACAGCGGGACCTTTAACCTGCATTCGCTGCTGGTTCACCTCCACCCCAGCACCAACCATCATCAAAGCTACCATCGCCACACCAGCCCTGACTACCGAGACCTCCCCGGAACACCATAGCTGCCTCCGGATCAGCGCCAGATCTCTCTGCAAACATGCCACCGAAGTCTGGGACACCATCTCTACCCTCACCCGACATTCATTAGAGAGACCTGGCTCATCCCTGCATCCACCCTGGACATCACCACGGCAACACCCATCAGCTACAAGATGAGACACTGTGACGTACCAACAGACATGAAGGTGGCATCCCCATTACACACAAATAATCGATCACATGCACCATCACCAATGAAACTGCGCCGATCATGGAACACAAACTTCCAGCTCCGCACCGACAATAAAACCACCATCAAAGGCACCCTCGCATACAGAATGGCAGGACCACAAACTGGCCTCAGTGACACCATTGCTGAATTCATCACCACGCTCGCCATCAAATCCGAACACTACGTCTTCCAGGGAGACCACAACTTCCACCTGGACGATTCAACTAACACCACTTCACCGACCTTCTGGAAAAACTGGACAATATCGGCCTCATGCAGCTGGTCACGGACCTCACACACAGCAGGACACACGCTGGACCCCATCTTCACGTGCAGCAAAATAATCCGATAAAGCCTCGGAACTCACCTGGTCGGACCACTTCATCATACACTTCACCCTCACCAGACCTCCTTGCTCCACCCCTAACCACCACAGCGCTCCCTGCCTTTGCTGGACCAAGGTCACTCAGCAACAATGAAATAACGTCCTAGGCATCACACAGCCCAACGTCACCACAAACTTGGACCAGCAGTAGACAACTTCAACACCTGGATCACCAGCACCACCAAACAAGTCACTTCCACCAAACCAGCCAAAAGGCACAGACCTACCAGATGAGCAAGCTGGTACACTCCGGAACTCAGCCCATCGAAGCACAGGTGCCATAAAACTGGAAACAAGATGGTGCACCAGCAGGAACCACACCGACCGAGCCATCATCAAATCAGCCTTCAACGACTACCACCACCAGCTCAAAGCCGCAAAAAAGGAGGTCCTGACCCACCAGATCGAGAATCGTACCAACCAAAACAAGGAACTCTTCATCATAGTCAGAGAGTTCACCAGCCCACCAGCCACCAAAAACCCGATCCCCTCCTCACAAAAGGAATATGCTACTTACCAGTATGCATCTGTTCTTGGCATGTAGAGCTGCAGATCTACACACTTTTGCATAGATCGCCATCTGGTGTTGGGTCCGGATGTTTGCAGTTTGTTTTTCCTCTTGGAAAGTCTTTGGAAGTCACGAGGTCGGTGACTCATCCCTTGGTTCGTATTGCGCATGGGTTTCGGCTCCATCCTCAGATTGTTTTTCGCCAACAGGGAAAGATGGAGCGTAGTAATAACAGTGAAGGAACCCATGTGTGTTGTATCTAAATAAGATAGACTGGAACAGATACAGGTAGCCGGGGAGGGCATGTGTAGATCTGCAGCTCTACATGCCAAGAACAGATGCATACCGGTAAGTAGCATATTCCGTTCGAGGCATATGAGCTGCAGATTACACACTTTTGCATAGACTATAAAGCAGTTCCCAACCTTAGCGGCGACCACCCGTATCTGTTGCAGTGGTTTGAAATAGTGTTTTCAGTACAGCCTGGCCCACACTAGCTTGTTGCTTGGTTTGCACATCTACACAGTAATGTTTAGTGAAAGTGTGCGGTGTTGACCATGTAGCTGCCTTGCAGATATCATCTAATGGGATGTTCCCTAGAAAAGCCATAGAAGCCCCTATCTTTCTTGTAGAGTGGGCTTTAGGGGGAACAGATAGCGTGTGTTTTGCTTTGTGGTAGCAAATCTGTATGCATTTTACAATCCACCTAGCTATCCCTGATTTAGAGATGGGGTTGCCTTTATGAGGTGGAGAGAAAGAGACAAACAGTTGCTTTGTCTTTCTGAAAAGTTGTGTTCTCTGGATATAGTAAAGCAAGGCCCTTTTAACATCCAGTGTGTGTAGAGCCTTTTCTTCAACAGTTTGAGGTTGCGAGAAAAAACCCGGTAATTCTATCGATTGGTTTAGATGAAAGGGTGAGATGACTTTGGGTAGGAATTTTGGGTTGGTACGGAGGACAACCTTGTTCGGGTGCATTTGGAGAAAAGGTTCTTTATAGTAAGTGCTTGTATCTCACTGACACTTCTAAGGGAGGTGATGGCTACAAGGAAAGCTGTTTTCCATGTGAGGAATTGCAGTTCGCATTTATGCAAAGGTTGGAAAGGCGGTCCCATTAGCCTTGTGAGAACTATATTTAAGTTCCACACGGGTGAGGGTGGCACTCTGGGGGGAATTATTCGTTTTAGGCCTTCCATGAAGGCTTTAATGGCAGGCACTCTGAAAAGTGATAGGTGCTGTCTGTTTTGTAGGTAAGCGGCAATTGCTGCGAGGTGTAGCCGAATGGATGTATATGCTAGGTTACATTTTTGTAGATGGAGTTAGTAGCATATGATATGCTGTATGGATGCGTCTAGAGGGTTGATTGTGTTGTTATGGCAATAAACAACAAATCTTTTCCACTTGGCAGCGTAGCAGGCTCTAGTTGTAGGGCGTCTAGCTTCTCTGATAACGTTCATACAGTCGGGGGGAAGGTTAAGGTATCCGAATTCTAGGATCTCAGGAGCCAGATCGCAAGGTTGAGCTGAGCTGGGTCCGGGTGTCTGATCTCTCCATGGTTCTGGGTTAGGAGGCATGGTGAGAGGTGTAACTTTTGGTGTGGCACTACCGAGAGTTCCAGCAGCGTGGTGTACCACGGTTGTCTGGCCCATGTTGGAGCTACTAGAATCAGTGTGAGGCAGTGCTGTTGTAGCTTTCGCACCACTAATGGAATTAGTGGGAGAGGTGGAAAGGCGTACGCAAATATGCCTGACCAGTTCATCCATATCGCATTGCCTTTGGACAATGGGTGTGGGTATCTGGCGGCGAAGCTTGGGCATTTTTTGTTTTCGTGGGTGGCGAATAGGTCTATCTGTGGATGCCCCCACATCTGAAAGAACGGGTAAAGAACCTGCGGGTGAAGTTCCCACTCGTGGATCTGCTGCGTCTGTCTGCTGAGCAGATCTGCCATGGTGTTTTGAACTCCTGGGACATGCTGGGCTAGGAGAAAGTTTTTGTGTGGAATTGCCCATCTCCATATGCTCTGTGCTAGTTGAGAGAGTTGTGGAGAGTGTGCCGCCTTGTTTTTGGATGTAGTACATGGCGGTCATGTTGTCTGTGAGGATAAGGACTGCCTTGCCTAAAATCTGTGTGTGAAAGGATTTTAGGGCTAGAAAGATTGCCAGTAACTCCAGATGATTGATTTGGAGTAACTTTTGTTGCGGCGTCCATGTGCCCTGCACTGTGAGGTGTAGTAGATGAGCTCCCCAGCCGGAGAGCGATGCGTCTGTTATCAGGATTATTTGTGGAACCGGGTCCAGGAACGGTCGACCTCTGGAAAGATTTGTGGTGTTCCACCACTACAGAGAGCGATGGGTGCGACCGTCTACCAACACCAGATCTGTCAATTGCCCCTGGGCCTGGTTCCATTGGCGCGCTAAGCACTCTTGGAGTGGACGCATCTGGAGTCTTGCATGAGGCACTATGAAAATGCAAGAGGCCATCATCCCTATCAGTTGCATAAACACTCTTGCTGGGAGGGAATGTTGAAGTATGAATTTTTGACGCAAAGCCTGAATGCTTGCAATCCTGGCCGGATTGGGGTAGGCTATGGCTTTTGAGGTGTGTATAGTGGCACCGAGATATTGCTTTATGTGGGATGGTGTTAGCTGGGACTTTTGGTGGTTCACCGTGAAGCCTAGTTGGTGAAGTAGTTGGATTGTAGTGGCGGTGTGGTGTACACATTGGTTGTAGGACGCGGCTTTTATCAGCCAGTCGTCCAGATATGGGAAGACGTGAATGTGCTGTCTTCTGAGATGTGCCGCCACTACCGCTAGGCACTTGGTGAATACCTGTGGTGCTGTTGTGACCCCGAATGGGAGCACTTTGAACTGGTAGTGTTGCCCGTCCACTACGAATCTGAGATACTTTCTGTGGGCATGGTGTACCGGAATGTGAAAGTATGCGTCTTTCAAGTCCAGTGTGGTGAGAAAGTCGTTCTGGGAGAGGAGCGGAAGTACCTGCTGAAGTGTTACCATGTGAAAATGGTCCGAATGTATGTATGTGTTTAGAGGCCGGAGATCTAAGATAGGTCATAGAGTCTCGTCTCTTTTTGGTATCAGAAAATATAGGGAGTAGACCCCTACATTTTGCTGATTGGGGGGGACCTGTTCTATTGCGTGTTTTTGTAGGAGGGAGATTACCTCCTGTTTTAGTAATGTGGAATGTTCTTGTGACATTGGGCGTTGCCTGGGTGGAATGTTGGGGGGGGGGTTGATGTGAGTTCTAGACAGTACCCTGAACGAATAATTTGGGTCACCCATTTGTCTGATGTGATGGACTCCCAGACTTGAAGGAAATTTTGTAGTCTGCCCCCGACCGGAGTGGGATGGTCTGGAGGGAGCAGGGGAAAGTCATTGAGTAGGCGGTGTGGCAGAGCGGGCGGTATTTTTTTTGCCTCTGTCTTTATTGTTATTGCCTCTATAGCTGCCTCTTTGATAACCCCTTGTGAAGGTGGACTGAGGAGGGGATTTGTAGGACGTGGACGCGCTATCTGAGGAGTAGCCTCTGCCCGTGCCCCGAAAGGAAGAGCGACGAAAGGAGCGCCTAGGAGGGTGTGACTGTAGGGCTCCCATAGATTTCGCCGTGTCTTTCTTCATCTTCTCGAGGGCCTCATCTACCTTTGGACCGAATAAATGTTCTTGATCAAATGGATGGTTTAATATGGAGGCCTGTACCTCAAGTTTAAAGCCTGAAACTCTCAGCCAAGCATTGCGACGGAGGAGGACGCTGGTGTTAATGGCCCTGGAGGCTGTGTCTGCTGCGTCTAAGGCACAGCGTATAGAGGTATTAGTTATGGTCTTACCCTCTTGAATTAATTCATTGGCCCTATTTTTGTATTTTTCTAAGAGATGGTGCATGATGGTTTCTAGTTCATCATAATGCGCTCTGTCGTATCTGGCCAATAGCGCTTGAGTGTTGGCGATACGCCATATATTGGCTGCCTGTGACGCAATGCGTTTTCCTGATGCGTCCAGGAGTTTTGACTCTTTATCAGGCGGTGGTGCTTCGCCTGACGCCTGGGAATTTGATCTCTTCCTTGCAGTGGATACCACTAGGGAATCTGGCCCTTTGATGTAGGCAGGATCTGTGGGGGCAGCTTTATACTTTTTCTCTATGCGTGGGTTTAGGACCCTAGCCCTGACTGGGTCTTTAAAAACCTCTGGCGCATGTTTTATTACCCCTTTGAGCATAGGTAGTATAGCAGTAGACCTATGTGCAGTATCAAAGGTGTCTTGGAGGAAATCTTCCTCTACTGGGTCAGTGTGTAGCTCTACCCCGTGATAATGTGCCGCCCTCTGAAGTAGGTGGTGAAAACCTAATGAGTCTTCTGGTGGAGATGGCCTGGATGGATAAAGGTCATCCTGTGGGACATCTGGAATGTCTGGATTATTATAATCATCCCATGGGTCTGGGGATCCTGTAGGGGTGGGGTCTTGTGGCACATCTGCTGGGTCGTAGTATGGGTCCCCCTGATCATCATGGTCTGGAGACGGGGTCGGAGAGCGATGAGGCAGGGGTGGAGAAGGCGGAGGGGGCGGAGGTAGAGAGGGTGGAGGAGGTGGGGAAGGCACTATGAAAGGGGAGGTAGCACAGTCCTTCCTCTTTGGAGGTGGAGGTGGAGCTGGTTTGTCCAAATGTCTCTTTTTAGAAGACAGTGCCAAATGTCCAGTTTTTGGATCCTTGGTAAGTGTCTTTTGCAAAGGATCCGGTGTAAATAGTTCTTGCGACACTGGCTGTTCGGTCAGCGCCGAAGTTTTCGGGGCCGATGGCTTTTTAGGCTTGTCTGTGCCGTGCTTTTTTGGAACCTCCGATTTTTTGTTCGGTGCCGAGACAGGCTTCGGCGCGGGAGTGTCGATGCCGAGGGCCTTATGATGTTTGGTCGGCACCGAGACGCTGGGTTTCGACACCGAGGGCTTTGGTGCGGAGCTCGGTGTAGAGGTAGAGGCCGATCTCTCCTTCGGTGCCGAAGGGTGTTTTTCGGCACCGCTGGTAGGCTGGCTCGAGCCCGAGCCGCCGGAAGGCTTATTAGGCTTCTTCACCGGGCCCGAAGGTGGGGTGGTTGAAGCAGTGTCTTTGGTCTTGCCTAGGCCCGGAGGCGAAGGCGTGACCGAAGCCTTTTTGGGTGTCGGCGCGGGTGTGGGAGGGGGTATTTTACTCACGACCCTCTGTGCCGGGGTGATGTCCTCCACATCCGAGTCGTCGGCTTCGGAAGCACTGACTAGGTCCTCTTCGGTGTGCTGCTGTACCGGAGCTTCGATGTCGTCCCCGAAGATGTTGACTGGAACGGAAGTCGAGGAGTGCGCCATTTTTCGTCTGGCCCTTCGATCTCGAATAGTGTTTTGGGATCTAAAAGACTTGCAGGCGGGACAGTCTCGAGCCTCGTGTTCAGGGGAGAGGCAGCGGTTGCACACCTCATGAAGATCGGTGTGGGGTTATTTGGACCCACATCGATGGCACTTCTTGAATGGAGTTCTTTCCATCAGCCGGGACCGGAGCCTGTATAGGCCCGAAGGCCGCCGTCGATGACTGGAATCGAAGGTGTGTCGAAGAAGAAGGTGATTGTGGAGATCAGGATCTGAACAATACCGCGGAGAGCGAGGATTCCGCTTCGATCGTCGAACTGGAATGTTCGGAACCGGAGCGCGAAGTATTACATCCGAGCCCGATGGCGGAAAAAAACAATCTGAGGATGGAGCCGAAGCCCATGCGCAATACGAACCAAGGGAGGAGTCACCGACCTCGTGACTTCCAAAGACTTTCCAAGAGGAAAAACAAACTGCAAACATCCGGGCCCAACACCAGATGGCGATCTATGCAAAAGTGTGTAATCTGCAGCTCATATGCCTCGAACACTCTGTGATGCCCTCTCTGACCCCTTCCACAACAAGGCAGCAACCATGTATGAAAACTTCGATCTTTAACTCCCTGACCCCCTCCACATCTCATCGACTACCACAGACGAACACATGCTCACCGCATTGGTTACAACTCAGCACACCAAACACAACCACGATTATGACCTCCATCCATTTGGAAGCACCCACAGACTCATGCCCCCACCAGCTTTTCAACCTCGGAAGAGACGAGATCAGCCAACAACTCACTAGCATCCTCAACGCCTCCATAACCTCAGCCACCTTTCCCGACGCCTGGAAACACGCAGAGGTGAGACCCACCTCAAGAAACATTCAGCAGACCCCAATGAGCTTCAGAACTATTGTTCCAGCTTTCTGCTCCCATTCCCTGCCAAAGTCCTGGAGAAGGCCATCAACCTCTAACTCACCGGACACCTGGAGAGGAACAACCTACTAGACTCTTCCAGATCAGGCTTCAGAGCCAACTACAGCACCGAGACAGCCCTGATCGCAGTAACAGCGGAGAATCAGCCACCCTGGTCCTGCTTGACCTCTCTGCGGCCTTCAACAAAGTCTGTCACCACACACTCATCGACCAACTATGCCAGATTGGAATCATAGACAATGCGCTCAGATGGATGGCATCCTTCCTCACTGGACGCACCTAGAGAGTTTGCTTCTGTCCCTTCACCTCACAACCCAAGCAGACCATCTACTGCAAACCCCAAATCTCCACCCCCAGTCCTTCTCTCTTCAACATCTACATGACACCACTTGCAGACATCGTCAAATTGCACAACATCAACATCATCTCCTGTGCCGATAATACGGAGCTCATCCGCTCGATCTCAGCGAACTCCACATATGTGAAGACCAACTTCTAAACTGTATGAAGAATGCCTCAGCCTGAATGAAGCACAACTTCCTGAAGCTCAACACGGACAAGACCGAATTTATGATCTTCGGCAGACATACCGTCCTTTGAAATGAATCCTGGCGGCCAGTGGATCTTGGACCTGCCCCATAGCCAAAAGAACATGCCCGCAACCTCTGCATCATCCTGGCCAGAAAACTCTCCATGAGACGTCAGGTCAATGAAGTCTCCTCAGCCTGCTTCAACACGCTGCACAAAGTTTTCAAGTGGCTCCTTATCAGACCAGGAAAACGGTGACGCAGGCCCTCATCACCAACCGACTTGACTACTGCAATGCACTCTATGCAGGCATCACCACCCAACTCATGCAGAGTGTACAGACGATCCAAAACTCAGTTGCCAGACTAATTCTCAACCAGCCCAAGAGGCCCCACATCACCCAACACCTGAAGGACCTCCACTGGCTCCCCTTCCAGAAGAGATGCCAATTCAAACTTTTGACCCACGCCTACAAAGTCCTCCACCAAGAACCCACCTACATGAGCCCCTGCCTGCATTTCCACTGACCTCCCAGGAACCTCCGCTTCGCACACCGCACCCTCGCACAGATACCACGCACCCACTGCTGCAGCTCCGGAGGACGCTCCTTCTCCTACCTCCCCACCAAAGCCTGGAACACCCTACACATCTGCACCACACGCTCCCTGACCATCTTCAGGAAGAAACACAAGACCTGGCTCTTTGAATAAGAGGATACTTTTCTGGGTGATAAGCCGCACTATACAAGTACAACTTGATTGACTAATTGATTGAGATCTATGAAAACATAGTACTGCACCATCAATAGTAAAGATATTTAACCAATCCTTAAGCAAACTATCCTTAAGGACTTGAAACATTCCAGATGAATTCAAATCAGCAATAGCTGCCCCATTATTGGAAAAGCTCTTTCTTGATATCACTGATCCAGTTAATTTTAGTCCAATTTAGCGAATTTTCTATGCGCCCAAATTGTTAAGAGAAAAAAACACAACTTTGTTGAAAATACTGGCCTAAGCATGGTTTAAGCCTCACCAAGTGATAGCGGATGGTGGCAGTGTCAGTGTGCTGATCAGGTCAGATCTCTCCAAAACATTGACTTTGGAGGTCTCAGGGGCATCAGGCAGACTGCTTAGCTTGTGGCACGACCTTATAATGAATTGATTCACTCTTTCAGTAATGGGACCCAGGTCAGGCCACTTAGATCCAACTCAAAACCATTCTGGTGAGCATGCCCACAATGATCCTTAAACTTTCCTTTGCTTTTTAATTCATTTCTGCAGCCCCTTACTTGTCTGCAAAATGGATATAATATTAGCATGTACATGTGCACATGGATAGACATATTCTATTTATTCTACAAGAACTCTTCTAAGATTCTCCAACTGATTTAACTGTCGCTGTTGATGCAAAACACTTAAGAAAAGAAACACATTTCTGGAACATGAATCTGTCCAAAACTGAGATCATACTTACTAAAAACCAGCTGTACAAAGAGGTTGGCAACCTAAGCCTCGTTCCCATCCCCTAGCCCCCAAGCCAGCAGGATGCTGTAAGAAATTTGGAGCAGGTGCTAGATCCCGAGAGGTTTAAAAAAATAATTAGCCACTTCTTCAAAAGCCTGTTTTTTAAGCATATGCAAATTCTTCACAAGCTGTTCCCAAACATCTCGATCTTTTACCACCAATGCCATTGTGCAATCTTCTACTGACTCAAGTCATTCAATCTACTTAGAGCTCCAGACAAAAAGTATCAGTCATCTGCAACACATTTAGAATACATCAGTGACACCCCTTCTAGGTCTCAAGACATTTGGGCCACCTCTGTTGGTATCACTGGTTAGCATTAAATAAGATAATTATATTGAAATCTGCCTGCATGGTGGAGCAAATGTTCTTATAGATGTGGCCCCAGCTACTTGTCAAAAAGGTTTTAAAACTACACTTTTAGGATTATTTTAAGACCCTGTTTAAGGTTGTTAAAATTAAATAGGAAAAGTGGGATAGTAGAGCCTTAACAATTCAGGGAGCACAGGTGTAAGATTCCATCCCATTGGTAATCAAAGCTGAAACAAATCACGAAAAAGTTTTGAAACAAAAAACCTTGAACTTTACAATACAATTGGTGGTTTTATCCAATGGCTGAAATATTCAGGACTGTTTTTCTGTATATAGCACAACTTTGACAAATACTTCCATAATGAGATGAAATATGATTGTATAAACTCTGATGACCCTCCTACAAGCCTCTTATACTTTCTTCCCTGCCAGCCCACTGTGCTTACAAAATTGTTACATCCCATAACAAGATCATGGCTTAAAAATTCCAGCCTTTCCAGCACTCTCCAGGTGCCTTCTGCCTTAAACTATCAAATCACTCACTCTCTTGTAGAGTGTCCTCATCTCTCTTTTCAAATAATTTAATCTCTTCCTCATCATGGTGAAACCCCATACGTTCAGCAGTGTTGCTACCTGTAAAGTAGAAAAACGTGACAAACCCATTCTTTCCCTGTAATTATTATTATTTTTTTTTTTTGAAAAACCTTTATTTAAAAATCAGGACACAGCTATTCAGCCGACAACCCGGAGGTTCGGCAGCATCGATAATTAGAAACAGTGATGCGTCCCCAGTAAAGTACAAAGAGAAGTGCAAAGGTTCAATTTTAAACAAACACAAAAAGCACAGCAAACCCCAGCAAGGCAAGAACACTAAAAACCATGGTGAGAGCCCCCAGGGGAGGCCGGACCCCACTCATCTACCAGTTACAAGATAGTGTAAGGAGGAAGAGGGGGGACAGCAGAGGCCCAAATAGCTCATAAACCAGACTGTGCTGGAAAGAAGGTCAGGGGGAAAGCTGTTCCTCGGGCGGTTCCAGATCAGGGGCAAGACATATTCCCCCCCTGTATTGATTCCACCGCCCCCAGATGGCGTGCCACTTCCGGGGGCGGCCTCTAGAGCAATAGACTGTCTTCTCCCTAAACATGCTCCAGTCCATGTTCTCTTTCCACGCAGTCAGTGTGGGGGGCCCCGAGGAGCCCCACAATCGCGCGATATCCCTCTTAGCGACCATGTTACCCAGTGTCACCCATTGGGTCCGCGCCTCATCGAGGTCAGTGGGCCCCCAGATATTCAGGAGACAGCACCGCGCCTCCGGCTGCAGAGCAATGCCTGTCACCTCCCCCATTACTGCATGGACTCCCCTCCAGAATTCCACAATGACACCACACTCCCAAATGATGTGCAGGAAAGTACCAACCATACCACACCCCCTCCTGCACAGGCCGTCCTCCGAGAACCCCATGTGGACCAGCCTTGGCCCCGTCACATACACTCGGTGCAGTATTTTAAGCTGCACCAGCCTCAGGCGCGACGGGATCGCAACCTCCTTAGGGGAAGAAACAGCTGACTGCCAATCCTCATCATCTAGCTCGAGGCCATCCCTAGTCCACTGGTCCCTCAGCCCCAGAAGCATGTCCGCCCGGACGTTTATAAGTTTCTTATATATGAGCGAGATCGTGCTCTCGGGCATATGGCCATCAAGGACCCGGTCCTCCAAGGGAGAGGACTCAGGCACCTTCTCACCCTCCACTAGGACTGATCGGAGGGCGTGGCGCATCTGAATATATCTGAAATACTCGGAGGGCCCCAGCTCATACTCAGTCTGCAACTCCTCAAAGGACTTCACCTTCCCCTTATGCAGCACATCACCCACCCTGGAGATGCCAATCAGGTCCCACTTATCAAAGCCTTTTGAATGCCAAAGCCTTCCCAATCTCTCCGATTCAAACAACGGGGTAGCGAGGGTGAGCTTATCCTTCCAGCCCAGCGAGTCAGTTGCCATCTTCCACACCCGCACTGCCACAGCGGTGGGCCCCGTGAGGGACGAGTCTAGGGATCGCGAGTACAACGCCCTGTAATAGTTACCACCACGCAGCAACCACCTGTCCATGGCATACCCAGGGCTGAGAGCAGGGCCATAAAGCCCATGATTGATCGCGCTCAGCTGTGTGGCCCAATAGTACCGACGGATATCTGGGAGTGCAATGCCCCCGTCGTACCATGGAAGAGTCATCTTTGCAATAGCAATTCGCGGACGCCCATCCCACAGCAACGTCCGTTGGAGGCCTTCGACCTCCCGAAAGTATTTGGCCGGCACCCAATCCAAGGTATTCTGTAAGGCGTAGAGAAAGCGGGGGAGAGACATCATTTTGAACAGGGCCGCACGCCCAACGAGGGAGAGCGGCAGCCTCCGCCAACCTTCAACATCGCGCCTCAGGCGTGCCAGGGGGGGGAGCAGATTCTTCTCATAGCGCACAGCAGAGTCCATGGAGATAAAGATCCCCAAGTACACGAAACCCTGCTGGGCGATCTGTATCGAACATGTTCTAGGGATCGGTGGAACCTCGCCACTAAGAACATACAAGTACGATTTGCTCCAATTGATGACGAGACCCGAGTTCCTACCAAAAGATGTGAGTACGTCACAGACCACTATAAGTGACTTCTTGGGTGAGGCAAGATACAACAGGATATCATCGGCATAGAGCGAAATACGGTCCTCGTGTTCAGGCGACCACCGAAGGCCCCGTATATCCGGGTGCCAACGTATCCACGCAGCCAGCGGCTCAAGGGCGAGGGCGAACAACAGAGGCGACAGGGGGCAACCCTGCCGAGTACCCCTTCCAAGCTGAAACGGAGTCGACGCCCGACCATTCACCACAACACTAGCTAGCGGCCCCTTGTACTGCAACCTCACCCAGCTCACAAAACCGCTGCCAAAGCCGAACTTGGCCAGCACGGCCCACAAGTATGCCCACTCCACCGTGTCAAAGGCCATCGTGGCATCAAGAGACGCTACAATAGCCGGTTCATGCAACGTGCCCGCCCTGGCGATTACGCCATGAAGACGCCTAAGATTCAGCGCTGTGTTTCGGTGCGGGATGAAGCCGGATTGATCCGGGTGGACTAAGTCGCCAAGTACCCTAATCAAACGGGTCGCCAGGAGTTTAGCCAGAATTTTCGGCTCCGCGTTAAGAAGTGAAATAGGCCGATATGAGGCGCACTTAACGCGGGGTTTACCCTCTTTGTGTATGACCACAATCGACGCCAGTCGCTGATCCAACGGGAGGGCCCCAACCCCCGCGCCTCCAAAAACATGGCGCGCAGGTGAGGGGCGACCCTATCCGGGAACAGCTTGTACAGGTCGATCGGCAAGCCGTTCGGTCCCGAGGCCTTACCCGAGTTTAACGCGCGGATAGCCCCCGCCACCTCGTCGACCGTTATGTCACCATCTAGATCGTCCCTATCTATAGCAGAGAGGCAGGGCAACTCGATATCACGGAGGAGGTCACACGAGTCCTCGGGTGGCCTATCCGACGCAGAGGAATAAACCTTACAGAAATAGTCCGAGAAGCTCTTTACAATCCCCTCAGGTTCCACAATCGCCTCTCCCCTCTCTCCCGTCAACTCTGGCACCACTCTATTGACCCGTTCTTTTTTGTCCAGCCACGCCAGGAGTTTCCCTGCCTTATCACCAACATCATACAGTCGGCCCTGCTGTTCCCTACTGAGGGTCTTAGCGGCGTTCGTCACCAGGTCTTTATACTCAGTTTGCTTCAAACAAAGCTCATGCAGTGAGGACTCTGTAACCTCCTCCTCCATCGCTCCCTCCAGAGCCGCGATCTCCTCCTCCACCTGCAGAATCTCACCATCTCTACGCCTCTTGGCAGCCACTACTAGGGAGAGGGCTTCCCCCCGAAGCACGGTCTTAAAAGCTTCCCACAGCGACACTGCCGAGTCAACGGTTCCCTGATTGTCCTTGAAAAAATGTTCTACCTTCTTTACCAGGGCGCTGCGCATCTTGGGGTCTCGGAAATACCAAGGGTTGATAGGGGCCACCCTTCCTCCTCCCTCCCGACCTAGATCCAGCCGGATCCACACTGGCGAGTGGTCAGATATACCGCGCGCCATGTGCCTCGCCTCGGATACCAACGAGGCATGCGCGGCCAGAGTGAGCAGGTAATCAATCCTGGAGAGGCTACCATGTGCCCCGGAGTGGAACGTGTATTGGCTCTGTGTGGGGTGCCGGAGCCGCCAGCAGTCTATCAGACCAAGCGTGTCTAGGAAGTCTGGAAGCCATTTCTGAGCCCCCCCTGTGTCTCTGGGCGGGTATCTATCCAGCAGGCCGGAGCAAACAGCGTTGAAATCCCCTCCCACCACAAGCATTCCCCCCGGGAGATCCAGCAGGGCCCTACCCAGATCTGCAAAAGTGGAGGCCTGCAGGGCCGGCGGGACATAAACCGAAACTAAAACCACAGTCCGTCCTTCCCACCGCCCCGCCACCGCCACAAACCTCCCCCTATCATCAACAATGGTGGAGTCCACCTCAAATGGCAACGAAGCTCTAACTAGGATGCCCACACCCCTGGACCCAGATGAGAATCCTGAATGTGCAATGAATTTATACCCCTTCCTATTCAGGGCATAGCACGTATTTCCTATTAGATGCGTCTCCTGCAGCAGGGCAACATCCGGCATTGATCGTTTCAAAAATTGCAAAACAATCCCCCGCTTAATGCGATCCCCCAACCCATTAACATTCCAGCTTATAACACTTAAGCCCCTATCCCCCATCCTCAAACGGAAAGAGGCCCACCCCACACCCGAGGAGCCACCATGGAACAGCCCTGGATATAAGCATCATGCCTTGCAGAAATAAACCCCCCAACAACAACCCCAAAATCCCTAAAACTCCCCCCACCCTGCACCCCTGCTGCAGCTTACAAAGCCCCCCCAACTTGCAGTGTGCCTGTCGCCCTACAAAAACAAAAAGTCTACAAAAAGTACCCTAAGGGAGGAAAAGAGCAACCGTCATCCTCCCGCAACCCTCCACAGTTACTGCACTCTATGCAAGTCTTCAAGTATAGTCAAATCAAGTCAGACCGGCTCCGAGACGTCAGCCCTGCCCATCCCGGCCACTGTCTCCATCCTCGGCTGTGTCGTCCCCCGTCCGTCGCCGGGGCAAAGCGTCCAGCCATTCGTCGGCCATAACAGGAGAGTCAAAAAAGAATGTCCGATCGTCGTGCACCACCCGCAGTCTGGCAGGGAAGAGCATGGCATACTTCAGGTCTCTTTCCCGGAGCCGCCGCTTCACCCCCAGGAAGCCCTGTCTCTGCCTCTGCACCTGCTGGGTGAAGTCCGGATAGAAATTCACCGACGCGTTCTGGAAGGGGACCGGGCCCGTCACCCTCGATGCTTGCAGAATAGCGTCCCGATCTCGAAAGTGAAAGAGCCGGGCCACGATCGGCCTCGGCGGGGCACCCGCCTTAGGCCTCCCGCCCGGCACTCTATGGGCCCTTTCCACCGCAAAGAACTTCCCAAGGCCCTTGGGCTTCAGATGATTAAGGACCAAGTCCTCAACAAGCAGGTCAACCGAAGCCTCATCCGAGGACTCCGGGACCCCGATAACGCGAACATTGTTGCGCCTGGCCCGGCTCTCAAAGTCCTCCAGCCGGCGGGCGACGAGATCACTCTCGGTCCTCAGCTTACGAACCTCGGTCTGCAGTTCCGTAACATCATCAGTGAGGCCCGTGGTCTTGAGGTCCAAGTTCTTAACCCGTTCATTCGTTTTGCCCAAGTCCGCACGGATCAGGTTGACATCCACCAAAATGGCATCCACCTTATGCGCCAGGGCCTCAAACTGTCTCCCAATCGAAGTCTGCATCCCTTCGAGCGCGCCCATGACATCCTGCAGGGAGAGCTCCGGGGCCACAGGCGAGTCCTCCTTCTGGGCATCCGGCACCTGGCTCGATCCACTCGGTGATCCCTTTTGCAGAGCATATCGGTCCATGCTGTTGACTTGGGTGTAGGTTCCCCGCCTGGTAGACTTAGGCTTCAGCCGATCCCCTTCTGCTTTGCCCGACATGGTTGACTCCAAGCAGGTCGGTTCAGTTAAGACGGGTCCCTCTCAAGGAGAGGAATAAGGAGTGATCAGTTCTACCGTGGACCGCCAGAGTAGCCTGCAGAGCGTCCCCGGGGTAATAAAGCCATCCAGAGCTCTCCAGTAGCAGGGCTGACAAAGGGAGCGAAATCGAAAGTGAAAGTGCGGGGACCTCCGTCCGACAGTTCACACCTCGCCTGGCCGTTGTTGTTCAACTAGGAGTCGGGCATCCAGCCAACTCTAGCCCCTGGCTTCCCCGGGAGATAGGCCGCAATCTTCCGCCAGGCGTAAGTCCGGTTCCCGGTGGGCGATCCGACCGCGGGTAGCATCAATCGCCTCCCTGACCAATCATCTACACGATGCCATGCATGCAGACAGGATTAGAGACAGGATAGTCGACGGAGGGAGCGAGGGTCTCGGGAGCTCTAAGCTCACGCGGCCATCTTGGTCAAGCGCTTTTCCCTGTAATTATTACTATGTTTCTCAACTGCCATTCTTCACTCAGATTTTATGCTCTTTTTTCATTAGAGGCTCTATTCCATATCATTAAGTTCATTACTTTTGCAATCACTCCTCACTTTTTTGGAGACACCCATCACATCTCTATTGATTATAGACATTTTCCTCATTTCCATCACTTTCTCCCCAATTTTAAACTTATATCCCCAAGTGCTAAACCCCTTTCTGCCCTCTCAAGATCCTCCCACCATGTTATTTAGCCAGAAAAAAAAGATAGCATATCTATAAAGACAAATATTAATGGCGCACTCTCATCTCCTACTGCACATTCGAAGGACACACAATAACACACTTGCCACAACTAAGCCAAACTATTGCAACAGCCTGCTAGTGGACCCATGGACAAATTTAGAAACTTTGCAACATGGATGCTTTTTGATTTCCTGAAACACCAATCCTCTTATCGTTATCAGCAAATAGGTGTGGTTGTTGCCAGCTTACGCATACCAGTTCAAGATTGTAACATTGGTTTTCAAATTGATCCATATCCTATCCCACCCTTACCTTTCTGAATTCTTCTCCTGTTCCTTATTCCTACCTCTTGCACTGGTGACCTTAGGGTCACTACTTTGTAACTAGTATTTATCACTGTCCTAAAACCCTAGTTTCCGACCCTTAAACTCACCATGGCCAACACATATAAAGGCCTGAACTCACGCCACCTAACAGCCCTAAGCCATCCCTCAACAAATGTCTATTTACCACTCATTATAATGTTGGTCCTGTCAGGCAACTGAAAATATTTACTCCTGCATATATTCCTCACTCCCCAAATGTTTCCTTCATAATCACTTTAAAATTCTAAGTGGGTCCTATGTATGATATTGGCATTGTCTATTTACCAATTAATTTCCTCGTCACACCTCAATTTATTGTACATCTACCAATCTAAATGTATTGCTCTAAGTGCCACTACCTGTTGCTATGTTAAACATTTACACTCAAAATGTTGCTGCCTACATTTTTCACCTAAAAATGCTTCTACTAAATGTAGAACCAACTGGGAGGACAAATATTGTGCATAGGCCACTCAAATTTCCAAACACCTCATACTGAAAAACAAATCATCTGTTTTTAAAAAGTAAGATGTTCATGCTACTCAAAAGTGTGAACAATTAAATAACAGAAGATATGACATGAAAAAATGTCAGCAATACATTTCAGAACTGTTGGGACAGAAAAGTCCTCTGTATGGTAATGGGCGTGCTCCCCTGCTCTGAGTGCCCAACTGTACAATTGTCAGATTTTTGTTGTCATAGGCAAACACAAATCATGCATGTGCACCATGAAACAGTTCTGTCGGACAAGTTACTTACCTTTGGTAACGCCTTATCTGGTAGAGACATGGTCTAGCCGCAGATTCCTTACCTTAGAACTTTCAGGCATCAGGCTGGAAGTTCTAAGGTAAGGAATCTGTGGCTAGATGTCTCTATCAGATTCACAGATTTCAGTCTTGTTGGACCGGGAGAAGCACCCCAAGTGCTACACTCATAGTGGTGGAACGCTACTCACTTCACAAGGATTTAAGGAGCACGGACACGGTGGTGGCAGCATACCATGTAGTGCACAGTAGGAATGAAAAGGTCCTTTATAGGTCTCGCCTACGCAGTGCGCATGCGCTGCCTAGGATGAGACGTTTTGAAATTGATTCGCTTTTGGCCCCAAAATGTGCACGCGTTGCATTGCTTTCAATGGCAACGCGTGCACGTTTGGCGATTCCCTTGCGGGAGTGAGCAGTGGCGCCATTTGTCAGCAATTATCGCGCGTTGCCGCTCGCTCCCGCAAGGGAAAAGCCCTCACCCCGCCCGCACTCCGTTGTCTGAGCCTTTCCGCCTCTCCCTCCCTTGCTAAATCACCTATCAACAGAACACATTCTCTACAGATGCGATGACTCAATCAGTGACGCCACAGTTGTTCCATTTATTGTCCACCTCGAAACACACCAGCCTTGTTCTTTTTAGCCGTTACCACATTAGTACTTCCCTTATTATTGTAATCCGGTCCTCGGGTGTTACTTTCATTTTATACCAGTATAACTAGAGGTACCAGAATGCAAAGCGCCGACAGCTGATAAGCCGGAACTGGCTAAATAGTTCACACGTGTTAAGGGAGCACTTTAAATACCCGTTAGTGACAGTCTTGTGATGCTAAAAACACTTCAGGACTTAAAAAACAAACTGCTTAACCAAACCTGAAATAGTAAAATCCATGGTATAGAAAACGTACAGCGTGAGAACACTGGTCTCTTGTTGGCTGAATGCTCTAGACACGCCCTTTCAGTAATTGACAGAAGTGTTTTAAAGCCCGGGTCTTTCAGACCTCGGGCTTAGCACACCTGCAGGCCTGAGTGACGGCTCCTGCAATCACCTCTCGTCCTGAGCTCTCACTGCTCACCCCTGCACCATGGCTGTCTTCGGGGCCTGCCTGTGCGGACGAGGCCCTGCGTGGGTGCCTGGTGCCTCACGCAAAAGATATTCTTGGATCGCCCTGTCCAGGTAGGAGAGCCCTGTTTGTTCAGCTGCACCCCCTCCTCTGGTGGGGGGACCGGACAGATACTACTGTGCCCCTCTAAGAGCATCCCTGTATTTTACAGACATGTTACAAAACTGTGAATGCAAAACCAACAACGCCTTCTTTAGGTCTCGCCTGGCGTAGGCTGCGCACATGCGCAGTCTCGCTGGCGAGATTTAATGATTTTGGGTATTTTGTGTAAAGGGCATTAAGCCCCGCCCCTCTTTTCCTTTGGCTGGCGTCACCGTTTATGCTAAACGGTGGCCAGCCATTGGAAAAGAGTTGGTAGTGACGTTTTTGTTCGGCTTTTTGAGCCGTCCCATTTGGATGGGCTCGTCTCCCTTCCTTGCGTCGTAAAAGCTTTCTTATCTTTATGGGGCCATGTGTTTCAAACACATGGCCATATCTTTCAAGGCCTGGATTCCCAAGTCTGTGAGATGCACAGCCCAAGTCCTGTGAGGCTTCATAAACTCTACAACATCATGTGTGATTATAAATGAGATTTGATGTAAGAACATTTAACACAAGTAAAGAATTTTCAAAAAATGATATATTGTTTCTTTAAATGCAATAACATAATGCATCCTACGGGTGCCTATGTGTAACTTTCACAATAGAGTCAAGCCGTAGACAATTTTATACAATCAAAATGCAACATATAAAGCAAAACAGTAAATTTGTGACATTAATGTTGTGTATAACTTAAAAGATCTGAATAATGCAACTCCCAATGCATTTCGGGTTCTAAACCCTTCTTCAGGGGAGTATCCAAATGGGAATGTTGAGTAAATGGTATTTCTTCCGCGTGGAGCTACAAAAGAGAATAACAAGCAAGAAATATATATGTATCACGCTGATGTTGGCAAAAATACAGCAAATGAATTAATGATAGGATTTGCACATGTGACTGATTATGTAAACGAGTGTGGGAGAGGAAAGAAGGAGACTAAAGACACCAGTGCTGTGGTGCGCGTACTGAATAAGCCTTAAAAAAGGACAACCCATAGAATCAAGACTGAGCTATACGGCTTGGAAAAACAGTGCGCCTGTGTGGCCCCATAAAGACAAGACATCGTTTTGCGACGCGGACCGTGCTTGTTAATATAAGCCACCCCTACTTTTCCCCAGAGCCCACTCCCTCACAGAAGAGAGGGGGGAGCCCCCCTAGGAGGGTGAGTGAAGAAGGGCTTGCTATTCTTCCCAGGAGGCTGGGGCCTCATCACAGTCCACTCACACCAACCAAATCAAGAAGGATGGAGCAGACAGCTGTCCTGACAGAGACTAACCACAGACAATCAGACGTCCCAGGGTATCCCCGCCCCCACGCACTGCCCAGGCAGGAGTAACGCGATGATGATGCGGCTAACACTCCGTGCCCTGCTGACAGACCACCACAAACACAGGCACCAAGAGATCTCAGCACTGCCCTCCCCTGCTCCTCCACAACCCGGGGACTGATGAGATGATGATGTCAACGGTGGTGAGGCTGGCAAACTGCGCCCCCTTCCTTGCCTTCCAGCCGCCCTTGGACACAAATTTCAGTCCAGGCACTCACACTATAGATGGCCCCCAACCCGCGGGGCGCACGGGACAGCCTGCTCGGGAACGAGACGTTGTAGCCAGCTGTGATGCAGTCGAGGCAGGCACTCTGCGCCCCTCTTCTTTCACTTTTTCAAACGTCCCTCAAACAGATGAGATAATAAGTCCGACTTCTTGGGCTACAGCTGCCCCCCCCCAACCGCCCGCCACTAATACTGCAGGGGGTCCTCGCACGACCGCAGCAAGACTGTGGTAGTGATGATGAGGGTGATGATGAAGCTGTCACCTTTCCTTTGATTTCCAGCCTTCCGAGCAGGAGCTGTTCAGGCAGTTAGGCAATGCCTGCCCCTCCCCCCGCTGCTCCACGGGATACCCACGCCTGCACGATCCAGGGAGCGACGAGGTGTTTGTGGGGAGGGCACCGACACACTTCAGACCCTCGTGCCCCTTTTCAACCTTACCCTCAAGCTTTCACGGGCTATACCCCTCCCCCCACACCCTTGCTGCTCCCGTTACGGGGGGAACACCTAGGACAACCCAGGTATGACATACACTTATCTGTCACGATATCTGCTCAGGGCTCTTAGCCACTCTGGTTCATATCACACCTCCAAGCTTCTTTCAAAACCACAGAAAATGACGCCGGGAGACCCACCGTGCCTCCCGGTAGCCCCTCTGTACTCTAACCACTGCACCCCCAACCCGCGAGGCTCGCGAACACTTGCACCTCAACCTGCCTTGAATGCCCTTTACCGACAAAAGCCCGTTCGTTCTTTATCCCCTCCCTGAGCGCGATTCAATCTCGAAAAGAGGTCCCCCTGCTCGGGTGCCCCTCAATGCTTCTGAGCGGCGCTAATCCAAGTGTTCCAGCGTGTCCGGGGCCCCTCATCCAGGCGCAGGGAGAGCAGTTTCTGCAGGAGCCTCTGTAGCAGCAGGGCACAAAGTAGAGGGACTGGGAGGGAGTAGAGGGACTGGGAGGGAGCAGAGGGGTCTGGGAAAGGAGCTTCTCTGCCAGAGCTGGGCAGGGAAAGGGGTAGAAAGCAGAGGGAGGGAGGGAGCTATAGCAGAGGGAGGGAGCCCTCTGTAGCAGAGCAGGTAAGGAGAGAGCAGGGAAAGGAGCTTCTCTGCCGGGGCTGGACAGGCAAAGGGGCAGAAAGAAGAGGTGGGGAGGAGGGAGCTGTAGCAGAGGGGGCAAGGAGGGAGCAGGGAAAGGGAAAGGAACTTCTCTGCCGGAGCTGGGCAGGGAAAGGGGTAGAAAGCAGAGGGAGGGAGGGAGCTATAGCAGAGGGGGTAATGAGGGTGCAGGAAAAGGAGCTTCTCTGCCAGGGTTGGGCAGGAAGAGGGCCAGAAAGCAGAGGGATGGAGGGAGCTGTAGCAGAGGGGGTAAGGAGGGTGCAGGAAAAGGAGCTTGTCTGCCGGGGCTGGGCAGAAAGCAGAGGGAGGGAGCCCTCTGTAGCAGAGCAGGTAAGGAGAGAGCAGGGAAAGGAGCTTCTCTGCCGGGGCTGGGTAGGGAAAGGGGCAGAAAGCAGAGGGAGGGAGCTCACTGTAGCAGAGGGGGTAAGGAGGATGTATGGAAAGGAGTTTCTCTGCTGGGGCTGGACCGGGAGAGGGTCAGAAAGCAGAGGGACTCGGTTTTAGCCACACTGTTTTTAAATAAATCGTTTTTATGAGGTGCTACGTTTTGGAAAACCAACATTATTTTTAAGCAACGAGAAAACACCTAAGTTCCGATTGTCAACGAATCGATCTTGAGAAAATAAAAGATGCCAGGGCACCTGATAATCATATTGCACCACTTTGATGGTATTCGCCCTGCTACACACTGGCTGGACGCAATCGGTCGCCAGACTGTCTGAAGAGCATTCTGAAGATGCCAAAAGCATCCATCAGCTCACAGGGCGTCCCTAAATCTGGTCCAGTGACTTCCTTTCAGGGGTGTCACACAAACAGCGCATCGCCTGGCTCTAGGAGTCCTGAGTCAGTTCTCTGATGTCACGGGCTTCCCTCGTCCTGCCAGGGTATCCACCCCAGCCCCCACGCTGGTTCTGCAGACAAGAAGACAGAGGGACTTCCGGTCCTGATGTAAATTATTCATGTCTTTCACAGCTACAAATTTGGAATTTTGGATGATTATTGATCGGACTAAGGGCCGGCTGCCAATCTATGCTTACGTTGGCCTGCGGCGAGGACAGCCCATCTGCCTGGCATAAGAAAGTGTTCTCGGAAAGGGATTTATTTGATTGTGTCGGATTTCAGGTGGTGGTGTGATAAGTCTCTTTAATTCTGACCAACAGTCCATTTTCAACTAAACGAATAATAATTGATTGGTTTTCCATTCTTTCCCAAACCCCATTGGCAAGTTAAAAGGTTGAGGCAGTTTTAATTGTGACCCGTAGGTCATACGGACACGCGCGCGTACACACGAACTCCACTCCCCTCTGCAGCAGATGCGGCCTTAACCCACCGAGCGACCATGCGCGGGTTTCAAAACTTGGCTTGCTTGTTATACGTATTCTGGCATGAGCCGATGGGGGGGGGGGGGCGGAGTGGTGTTATAGTCCCCAGAGCTATCATCATACAATGCACTTCAGGGCAGGCCAGCTGCCAATTGTCCCGTTTTTATCGGGACAGTTCCGCCAATTTGGAGCCCACTATCCCGGGACGATCCTGGTACCGGGGCGCGCTGATAACACGCACCTCCGCTCGCATCTCAGTCATGTTTCCAGGCAGAGTCTCGCAGGGCAGAAGATACGAACTAGCCCACAAGTGTGCGAGAGACGCTGGGCGAGCAGTGGCGCAGAGGAGAGAGTGGGTCTGGCGGCTGCTTACTGCCCATTGCTCAGCAGCAGGAGGAGGAGGAGAGCAGGGCCCGAGCGTGGAGGAACCAGAGCACCATCTAGATTCCTGTTGCCAGGGTGGCCGACTGGGATAGGATGCGACCACAGAAGGACAGGCACAGTGGAGGTGACACTCGCTGGGAGCTCTGGGTAAGAGACGGTGTCCTTTCATCCGGCCACCCCTACGGCTGCTCTTAGATGGTCGGTGTGTGCGTCAGCGTCACCGCTGGATATCTGCAATGTATAGGGGCTCTATGTACGGCCAGATGTGAATTTGAATTTTATTACATTTGCATAGTTACTGAAAACCACTGTAACACAAATTTCAATTAAAACGATAGGATCATATTAAAAATATTAATTACACCTTTGTAAATTCCATACAGAGCTAAAACTTTGAAACAGTTAAATTGCTGACAAATTAAAAGTGCTTTATTGCTCGTGCAGATAGCTGCCAGTGTAAGTAATGCAGTCAGTACGGAGTTCGTTGCTCCCTCTGGAAGAGCTATTGTCCGGAAAGATGCATTCGTGGATCCAGCGCTGCAACAGGTGGCCGAGGCTGTCGACAAAAGATCCCGGAGACATATCACATGCGTCTAGTATTTCCTTTAGTTGCTTGCAATTTTTCTTTTTCCGTTAAAAAAAAACCGCAGGGGGCGATAAGGAGCAGAGTGCAGTGAGAAGTCCATAAGTGGGTGGGATACGGAGCGCACACCAGACATGGCGTGGGAGTGACAACCGAGAGCTTTGACAGTCACCAAGGGAGCAGTGGGGTGTCAAGGGTAAAACTTCTCCGCTCCACGGCCTCCCGTTGGGTTGTGAAAGGCAGTTGTAATCGGGTTGCTCTGGGTCTCTCGGACAACAGGCCGCAGGTGCCACTTCTCCTGCTGCACACTTGGCAGTTGTTCCCAGCCCTGGGGAGGGGCGTCAGTTGTGGCTTTCTATGCGTTGTTCTCTGCTTTTTTCTCCCCTGTCTATCATGAAAATGAGATATTGTGAAACAATCAGTTTCCAGATAAAAGTCGAAAGTTTTCACATTTTTGAAAATGCACCTTTTAGAATAAAGTCGGAGTCATATCACAAAACAGACTGAGTTTGCCCCTGCCTGTTAGTTTCTGTCTGATATGCCATTTTAAAGTGGTTTTAGTCCTTCATTATAATACGGCGGGTGATGTTTTTAACACCCCTGTAGGAATGGGGCTCTTCGTCCTCCCTTCACTCTGACTCCTGGTGGCACACATAAGACCATCATCTGTGCGAGGCAGCTAAGCTATCTACCATCGACACATTCCTCTCCGCCGACGTCCAGGGAGGTATCTTAGCAAAGGCCGGCTCTGCTTCCAGGTTTGACGCACACAAATTGGCATTAGTCCTTTGAGGTGTCCAACCTGCTTCTTTATTCCAATATGTAGAACTAGAGGTGGATGACCCACTGTAAGCTCGAGCCAGATGCCTGGCTCGAAGATCCTTCTGGACCCTACAGCCCAAAACGAGCCGGGTTTTCACAGAAGCGAAGTGGCCTAGTGGCCACAGGCACAGCCCATGTCACATGTAAAGCAAGGACTGGATCCTGGCCTCCGCATCCCATGAAACCCGGCAGATCTCTGTCCAAAACAAAAAAAGAAAACCGTGTAGTTATTCTATTTTTTGTGACCTTCTCGTTTGTCCCTCGTGCTATATAAAACGGCCAAATGTGTATTCTGCCTGTTACCCACGCTCTAATTTCCTCGTCCAAGAATAGAGGACTACGCATTAATATTTGATGTCAGAAAGCGACATATCGGTCAAGTGAGAGAACTGCAGTGTGAAGTTTGAAAATCTGAGACCAATCCCGGCTTCCCTATTTCATTAAATTGTGTGATCCTGGGTTAAGTTTATTTCACCAGTCTCCTTTTTTCCTGACATATAAGGGCACCTTTTTTTTAAAAAAAAAATGTGTTTAATGTTTTTAAGAACACAACCATGGGTGTGCACACAGTAGAGAGCAAAGGCAATACATATACATGTAATACAATGACAATAATGCAAGACATCGGACCCTCCCCCCTCCAATTTCTGGGGCAAGAACTGAACATTTGAAATATTTACTCCCCCACTCCTCCTCATCCCCCCGTCAGAGCACACAGTTTTCCCCTGAAGTGGTACTTTGTGTACCCATTTGGGAGCTCTCAGCCAGTAGATTGTGACATAGCTCCTTACATATTCCTCTAGCTTCTCATCCCTGCAACACTTCTTCATATGCACCTCCTCAGCTAGGGTCCACTCATGCATATCCCGTATCCATGCCGAAAACTCTAGGGGGCATGTCCACATCCATACTAAAGCAATTCTGCGCCTTGCCAGCACCAGCAATAGTTGCTGTAGTCTATAACCCACTTTATTTTGTTTTATTCTTATCCTTATCAATCCTAGGAGGCAATGTTTTGGTGTTAATTGAACTCTGCTATTCACCTGGCCCCTTATCAGCTCCACTACATCCGACCAAAAGCCACTGACATAAGAGCACCATTAAATGCGCGTGTTTGAGTTATGTGCTACACAAAAACCTTGCTTTTGTTTAGACTATAATTTTGCTCTCTTTAATAAGAATCTAACCCACATATAGGGTACACAATACCACAAACTTTAAACTTATTTCACTCTTAGCATTGTCCTCATGGTAGGGGCAGCAATGTTTCAATAAAAATTTTCTTACATAATTTGCCTTTTGCTTTGGTCCTACCACATCCAAATACAGCCCGTGCCAGAATGTCTAGCCACCTCGGCCTCAAAATGTCTCCCACCTTGTTGTCCTGCCAGCCCTACCTCAAACAGGCCTATACCCACTTCATGAATCACAAACTCTTGAAAATCTGGCATCCTGCCCTATTCCCAAACGCACTCTGTGTCCTGTCATAGACTTCATGACAGTGTTACCTTTTCTACACCCCTCCTCCGCACCCCCCAAATACTCTGCCGGTCAATGGCTGCCATCCTTCCATACTCCCAGGCCTTTAACACCATAGCGAATACTCGGACATGTGTCCTGCCATACCCTACTATAAAGCACCCCTCATTTTCGTTCCAGGTGTCCTGTGAAGGAACGAGTCTGAGACAGTGGAATGAAGCATTCTTTTTGGCATTTAAGGTTGAATTCTGCTTTTTATATAGGGCTTCACACTATTTTTTAACTCGCTGTGGAAGGTGGAAAGCGTGACGTGACTTGACTTTGACAGAATTGGAGCTCACGAGCTGCAGATCGGATCGCAAGGGCAGGGTGTGTATGATGGCGGTGATCACAGAAGAGCAATAGTTTATGGCTTGGAGCATCTGCATCACCTGAGGAACGACTTGGGGGAGAAATTGTGAGTAGGCGAGGAGTAAAGATTAATTTTTTTTTTACAACACACCTGGGACTCCCAGTGTGTAATTCCATCATTCAGTTTTGCACTTTAAATTAGAGTTGGAAACCCAAAAACACATTTTCTGATTGCAAAACGCTTTACTACCTGATGAAACATTTTTCAGGAGTGACCCGCCAAACTATTGTCGTGCCCGTTGTTGCATCATTTTTTTGTCCCTTTTTTACCTCTAGCTTGTAGGTGGGGGTAAACTGAAGTGTAAAAACCAAGAGAGCATATCTAACAAGCATTGGCAAAGCCAATTGATCTCTCCTGTGAACGGTGTTGGCCGAACTTTTGACTTTGAAAATACTTCTGCCGATGAGTAAGAAAAAAAACAATTGCTGTTGAGGGAGGCGAAATTGCTGGCTCTTGCATCATGACGTGTGCAAGCGTCACCAGGCATGCACACGTCATGATGCTCCACGTGGCCATTTTGTGTAATTTCTTCATTCTAAAATGGAGGACACCAATCATAAAGTTAACAAGCATTGGCATAGCCAATAGGTCTCGTTTTTGGGACCTTATAAGTATTTAGTTATGCAGCACAATATCCTTGGTGCAACAACACCAACTGTTGCATGGCTAAACACTTATAAGGTCCCAAAGGCAAGACCTATTGGCTATGCCAATGCTTGTTTACCTGTGTTACTGGAATGAGGGCTAAAGGCTCACTCACTTTTACAGTTTAGCTGCTGTGGGCTTAACTCTCCCTTGACCTACATCGGTTTGGTGTGAAATGCTGCGCAGCGCAGAGGTGGTGTATCTGCACTGAGTGTATGTGTGCCTGGGAAGTGCACACTATGTGAATAATGCAGTACTGAGCAGTGCTTGCATGGTGAATGCATGTGCTAGATGTATGTGGGCCCATGAATGGTACAGTACTAAAAGGATGTAGTGCTTGTTGTGCATGCATGATAAATGCATGTGCTGGATGTAAATATGACTATGACTGGTATAGTACTTGAAGGATGTAGTGCTGTGAAATGGTTGCATGATAAATAGATGTGCCGGGCGTATGTGTACAAGTGAGTGGTATAATACATGAAGGATGCAGTGTGTACATGATAAATGCATGTGCTGGGTATATGTGTGCCTATGAGTAGTACAGTACATAGAAGATATTGTTCTGGGCAGTGTGTGCGTGTTAAATACAAATGTTGGATGTCAGATTCTATTGGCCGCACACTGCTCGTCACACCAGCAAATTGCCCCAAGGAACTGTGGACAATGTAGTGGCGTCGGCGAGTACGCCTATGCCATGATGTGTAAAAAAGAGTATATACTGCATATATCCATCCCTGGACACGTGTTTGAGGTAATTGCCTCTCGTCAGCAGGGAGCAGGTAAGTGTAAGGGGTGCCGCGCGGACTGGCAGCCTACGCAGCAACCCTACACACATACCTACTCCCTGCTGACGAGAGGCAACTACCTCGAAACACGTGTCCAGGGATGGCTAACGCGACACTCATTTTCATTTTAAACTTTTGGCATAGGCGTACCCGCCGACGCTACTTCATGGACCACAATTCTTTGGGGTAACACGCTGGTAGGACTAGCAGAGTGCGGCCAATCTGACAAATGTTGGATGTATGTGTGCCTATAAGTGGATTAGTACATGGAGGATACAGTACTGTGCTGTGTGTGTATGCTGTATACATGCACTGGGTGTATGTGTGCCTGCGGATGGTACAATACATGGTTCCATTTTGGAAGACCCAGGCCTGCATGGTGAATAAGGAAGAGGGGGCAGAGAGATCCCCCGATAGATTTGTGCATTGCTGCATCCCTGTAAGCTGTGTAGGTCACACACACTAGGAAGGAGAGAGGAGAGCAAATCCTCCCAAGTACACTTCAAGGGGTGCCCCTCAATTCAGTGAGAGGTCACAAGAAGAGGGACTGGGCATATCTCATGAAGGAGATGGGGCTGATAAGAAAATCATAAAGAGTAGGACTGTGGGCCCTGGGCTACCCTTTTGATGCAAATATCACTGTGGCTGACATCCAGCTGTGAACTCTAGTCACTCCCACGGCGTGTGTTGAGGGACTATCAGTTTTGGAGACTCTCCGTCTGTGACAGACTGCTTTTCAAGAGGAAGAGGGAGCAGAGGAGTGGGCACTTCAAAAGAAGCAGAGGGGAGTTTTAGAGTCCTAAAGTTGCCATGTGTCAAGCAGTCAGACAGACTGTGTGAGGAGGGGAATCTCTGCAATACTTCTGCCTGTGACCAGGAACAAGGACCAAGGCCATGCTCGTCTCCCTCCTGGGTGCGGGGACATCACCCATGAAAACCAAGACCACCTGCCCTCAAGCCTGGAGCACCAGTGCCTACCTGCTTGCCAAGGCCAGTGTGCTCTGTGAGGGAGACGAGAGCGTTGGAGGGAGCGAGGTATAGTTAGGAGCCCTGTTGAGTGGTCTCCCTGGGTGAGTGGTGAACAAATGGCTGATGCATCAATCGGATCGTTGCCCGTGTGCTGGACAGAGTCGGCAATCCCTGTATGCCAAGAGAGGACAACCGAGAATTAAGTCGTATGTTGTGCTGCGCCGATCAGGCCGTAGTTTATAAAGAGCAGCAAGGTGGCGACCCCATATGCTAGGACAGGCTGCCATAGAAAAGGCTGAGCTCTGTACGGTAGCGAGGCGGTTACCCCGCAAGTCAGCAGAGGCCACCATGGAGAATTTCAATGTGCTGATTGGGCTGGAGCTTGTGGTAAATGAGTTGCGGTGACCCCGTATGTCAGAGGGTCACTGGGAGCACTAAGAGCTGCAACTAGTTCTGCTCAGAGCCGAAAAAGTGAGGCGCTGCGCAGTCCCTCTGAAAGGGGTTCTGACATAAATTTTTCCAGTTCCTTGATGAAAGCTCTATAATTAAAAATGTAGAACACACTTGAGAATTATTGAGATTGCAGCTGGAATGTACATGAAGCAGCCATTGGCAGTCCCACTAACACAGTTGATAGTCCAACCGTAGCTGAATTATGACGATGAGAGGCTGAAAGATATTTGGTGACTTAGTGGACACTATTCTGAAGGAGGTAATGCAATAAACAGCACCATCACCAGACGGAGCAGAAGGCAGCAGATATCGTGTCACACAGACCACGAGCCCTTATCAAGGAGGCCCACTGTACACGCTCATATTGCGTTCGAGACGCCACTTAATCTTATGCCCTGAAGAAGTTCATTGTTATGAACGAAACGCGTTGGCTGACAATTTCCTGAAATTGAACCTTTTTGTAATAAAGGACTGTGTATGAAAATCTAGGAAAGACTTTAAGACTTATTGAAAAACAACTTTGATTATACTTCTGGTGGTGCACCACTCCATATCTTGGGTTCAGCACCTTCTCGTAGGCTATGATTTGTTAATTTAGAGTGGTGGGAACTAAGAAAGGTGAAAGGCACTTTAAATGAGGGAAGAGACAGTTCTTCTCCCTGGTATGTGAAACTATTATCCAACATTGAACATTCAAGTTACAGAATGCTTTTTTGCAAAACATGGACTTATCACAGGCAACCTTTACTATAGCCTCATTTGCTGTTTTCGGCAGCAGATTTAGAGACTTCAGTCTATAAGTATCCATTTCAACAGACACTGTTACATAAGAAGCTTATCTTATATGCCTTAATAAATACGCTCATACAAGCATGCTTGCACACATTCATTATGCAGTTACTTCCCACAGCACTTACATTGTTTGGTTATGAGAAAAGGTGCACTATCCTGAAAATTCACTACCTCAATGTGCAGTTACATAGAATATACTGATGCTAATAAAAACACAGAGTGCCACAAGTGAAAACAATATCACACTGAATAATGAATTTACAAATGTAAATGTTAGAGTTTACAGAAATATTTATGTTAACTTTAGGGTTAGAGCAAGGTTTAAGCATATCCTTAGTTTGGGGGTTAGGATTAGACATAGATAAGTGGTTAGATTTGGGTAAATTTTAAAGTTAGACACAAGTTTAGATTTAGGACTACAGTTAGAGCAAGGCATGGGGATATGCATTTAGGTTAAACTAGGTTTACAATTAGCACATAGGCAAGGTATGGAGTAAGGCTGAGAAATGGTGTGTGGGGTTTAGAATTTGGAGAAGGTGGAGGATAAATACTGGTGTTAGGTTAAGGGTTTATGTTAGGTTAAGGTCCATATAAGGAATAATGTTCATAAGAATATTTAGGCTTGATTGTGGGAATTCAATGAGCCACCATTTTCAATCCTGATCGTCATCTTGAAACCATCATGGCAAAAACAAATCACTTTCACAAGTCAATTACACCCAAATAAGAAAATTATTCTGAAAATTATATCTCTAGTATTATGTTTGCACATGGCTTCTAATACCCCCCTACTTTAATACAGTCATATTGTCAAATTCACTATTTTCGAATATGTTTAGTAGATATTTTTCCACGGATACTGCATATGAATTATTTGTCCAATATGGGTTAAATTGATATTTAGACGTGTTTTGCATGTTGATAACAGCTAGAGGAATGTACTTTATACACTGTCAGCATAAAAATCAAAGAAACAATACTATATTATACAAATGCACAGTCAAACCAATAATACAATACAACCTGGAATAAACTGACATTTTACGTTCAATTTAAATGTGAACAAGAAGTAGTGCAAAAGTACACTTTTTTCAGTTTGGTGTGATAACTGAAACAAACCTTCATCTGAAGCAGCATTCTCTAGTTCTGTGTTCTGAAACTTTACATCATCAGATTTAACATAACCGCACACCTTTGGCGATGCCAGTCTTGAAATTTCCTTAATATCTTTGGATCGATAGACCAACATTCTTTCATCACTGGGGTTGTCAACAAATCTCCAAAGTGGCTAAAATCAAAGGAGAACATAATTACCTAATATATTTTACAAATGTCACCAAAATATATTTAAATGTACATTTGAAGGTGAAAATATGCCTGGAGACCCTTTCCCAGGGTCAATATTTACAAGGCCTGATGTTGTGGTTTCATATTTCAAAAAGTTTATTCTGATATGTCTCATTACAGTGTAGAGTATATATTACTTTGTAATGTGCGGATATAATAATGGAGCCTTTCAGACAAGGTTCAGAGCTTCTGGAAGGAACTTGATCTTAGCAGGCTCTTTGCGAGTATAATGTGAAAAGAGCTGAGAAAGAATAACTATCATTTTGAGTCAGAGTTGAGACTAAGTGTAGATGGAGACTGCAGTTGGCGATGTATCTCCAAGAAAGAGGAAAAACAAAAACCACAGCAAAGTCAGAATTTTGCATTAAGCCAGAACTTATTTTCAATTTCGCTCTTTAGCAGTAAAAACGTGTGATATTTCAGAGCACCAAAATAGATAAGAAAAAGCCATTACAGACCACTACTCTACAGACCACTACTCAGATCACCAAGTGTGTGGCCCTGCGATTTTCCCATATGCACAGTCCAGATGATAGAGTTCGGTGTCTCCTCTGGGTCCAAGAGTCGGGAATCTCCACTCGCCTGTGTGGCACCACGATTTTCTGATATGCGCAGTCCAGATGGCAGAGTTTGTGGTCTCATCGGGGTCAAGGGTCATGAATCTCCATTTGCCGAGGCCAGGTGTTGCCCCACACCACGAGTCTCTATCCAGTCCCACGTCTCATCTGGCATGGTGAAGAAGTGCGATTTGCCCCCATTGAGGACTTTTACAGAGAATAGGAGCATGGATCCCATGTTCATGGCTTTCAATTTTTGATTGACTGCATAATCTGGAAAATTCCTCTTTCAATGACAGAATGGAAGTCTCTGAATCAGTAGAAAGCAAAGTATGTTATCAATATATAATGTTAATTTGAATTCTTGCATGCCAATCTTGAACCTCTTGATGTTTGGGCAGTTCTGCACCCTGTGAATGAAGGGCTCCATTGTTAAAGAGAATATTAAAAGGGAGAGGGGTCAGCCCTGTTAATTTGCCCTTGTGATATGCTTCTGGTTCCCAATTGGCTTCAAAGATCAATTTTAAAACTATGCCTTATGCACAAGGCTTGTTCCAAAAACACCCATGGTAACCCTATGTGTCCTATTTGCCAATCTGCAAGCTCAAACCTGAAGCAACAATGATCCTTCAAATGATTAACGCATGCCATTGTTGCACCAAAACTTCAGGGGTTTAAACACTGACCAATTGCATAACCAAAGTCTCTGTGCTTTAATAAACATCTTATAACAGAAAAGCAGCTACAGAGAAATTGGACTAACATGCAGACTTTGCCTAAAGATAAGGATGTTTTTTTCCTGTACTGTTAAGCACTGTACAAAACAACTATATTATTTAGAAAAAAGTACAATTATTTGTAGCACTCAATCCCCCAAAAAGTCATAAATTCAAATAATAAACAATCTCACTTTCTAATTGGTTAGCTACCATAAAGTAAGGGGCTTATTTCTACTGCTTTTTCAGAATGCATTAGCAATTGAGGATTACAGCAGAATATCTAGTACATTGTACAATATAATGACAGCAATGAAATTATTGATCAGTGGTAAAAACTAAAAACCTAACGGAAGCCATTATTTCCAAACATAAATGTTTAATGATAGTGTTTAAAAACTGAATTCTACAGGAATAAATAGTTCCTCAAAGATATATGTGCATGCTCAAAGATCATACTACCAGGTAAAATCTTTGCCTGAAATCCTTGCTCACAGACTTCAGTGTCCACAGTGTGAAGTGGTGATACAAGCGTGAATTAGTAGAGTAAAAACTGTTGAAGTTTAGTCTAGTGTATGATGTGGTGATACCTTCAGAAGACGTGATATGTTGTGTTGTAGTTTGTCTTACTGAGGTGTGGAAACAATGTTATATGGTAATATAAGGCCTGGCGGGGTATGTGTTGACTGTTGATGTATTGGTGTGGTATAGAACAACGTGATGGGTTGTGTTGTAAACTAGTGTGGTATGGTGTACATAAAGAGCAGGTACCTGGACATATGTATTGTATTACTGAAATAAAAATGTCAGATGTGAGAATGTAATGAACATAGCACCAAAACGTTAAGACACTGGACAGACGGTTCAAACAAGAAGAGGCCAAAACAAGTATCAAACACATTGAGGAAGAGGAAAGAAACACACTCGAAACCAAAACGTAAAGTAATAGTGAAAAATTAATTAAGTCTATATTACAAGGTGGGGGCGTGGCTAGCCGAGCAGCGAGATGGCCGCTCTCTGAGTGAGCTCCGCCGGCTACTCTGATTAATCCTTCAGTAATCCTGCTCCTGGAGACCGCGGAGCCCCGCACCTCCCGGATTCTGCTGCTAACAGATTGGTGATCCTTCGACCCGAATTGGGGGCACGGGGACGGTTTCCCCTTGCAGCGGAAGCGATCGTATTACTTGCCGGCTGGTGGGACGGTCCTGACCTGCGCCGGAAGTGCATCCTGCGGGGAGCCGCGAGTCACGAGAGGCCGAGGCTGCAGAGGCCTAAGCGGACCGCGCGGAACTTGCTGTGGGGGCTTCGCCGCTGTGCCACCATCGCGGCCGACGGTGAGCTCCCCGAGCGGACGGCTGCGAGGAGACAGAGGAGCCCGGGGCGCCTTGGTGGGACAGCCGAGCTGCGATACGAAGATCCTGCGGCCGCGGAGGGCGGCGCTGACAGTTGCTGAGCCCGGGTGAGATCGTGCAGGCAGGCCTGCGCCGGCGGCGTCAAAGCGACGGCTGAGGAGGGGGTGAGAGGGCGCCCTGAAGGGACGAGAAGCATAGTAGATCCTGACACGTTGCAACGACACCGGGCCCTCCCGCTACCCTTCGGCTGGGCGGGCCACACGCCTGGACAGCCGGAGCGGTCCTTTGTGGCCCTGGGTCCCCTGAGCCCCGGCGCGGCGCTATCCTAGTGAAGTGGGACGATGGCTCATTGTGCCCCGGGAAGGCCCTAGCTGACCGCTGACGCTTGCAGAGCTGCCTGGGCGCCTACAGCGTTCTAAACCGTGTCTTGCCACACTTGCTGTGAGTTCAGGGTCACGCTTGGCGCGCACTGGTGCCGACTGGACAGTCGCACACCTACGGGACGCTTGCTGGCGGTCGCGCAGTGAGGTGCCGCCCTACTGATAGGCCGGTGGATCTCTCTTGCCTGCAGTGATGGGGAAAACGGACGCCAAACAACCGAAGCTGACATTTGACGGTAAGAAGACTCCGAAGGGCGCGACAATGGAACCTGATGTGAGCACATCGCCGTCGCGGGGGGCGACCCCGGATATAGACTTTGGGGCCCTCATCATGGAGGTGAGGACGAGCCTGAAGAGCATAGATGCAAAGCTGGATACCATGTCGGCGCAACTCGAATCCGTGCAGAGAAAGGTGGACACCCACGAGAAGAGACTGGACAGTCTCGAACATGGGCAAACTGAGTGTTGTGAATTCCAACAACAGGCTAAGCGGCACATTACGACGCTGGAGCGCGAACTCGACAATTTACGCGCCAAGTCAGACGATTTGGAAGCGCGCTCCCGAAGATCCAATATTCGCATTACGGGGGTTCCAGAGACCACAAACACGGGAAAGATGGAATCGTTTGTGTCGTCCCTCCTGCATGAACTGTTCGACCCGGACTTGTCCCCGGTGTTCACGGTGGAAAGGGCACACAGATCACTGGGGAAGAAACCTCCGGTGGGGGCCCCACCACGTCCGATCCTGGCCAAACTACTCAACTACCAAGATAGGGACATCATTCTTCGATTGGCGAGAGAGAAGGGTAAGATCATGCATCAGGGTAATCACGTATCCTTCTACCCAGATTTTACCCCGCTGGTGCAGGCGGCCCGGAAGGAATTTTTACCAGCTAAGAAAGTTCTATTGCAAGCCGGCGTGCCCTACTCTCTCCTCTACCCGGCAAAGCTAAAGGTCCTGCACGAAAACACCTCACACTTCTTCACTGACGCCAAGGCAGCCCTTAAATTTGCCAAACTCATCTGTGCTGGGGCCAGGAGAAAATCGCCACGACTCGAGGAGGCTTCAGGGCACCTGAGTGACAATGACTGAGGACCCTGGCACGCTCAGCCTGCGGGGCTGCGGGTTTCCTCTTTGAGAAACTGTTGACAGCCGGACTGAACTCTCGCACAGGATTGCTCTTCCCGCACTGCCTACTTGGGGGCGGTTGCTGGGACGCCACTGTATGCTGACTTGGGCTGCCATCTCCGAGCTCCCACTGAGACACAGGTTGGCTGCGGATCTTGGGGTTTGTAGGGTGGGGGTGCTGCCAGACCCAGGACCATTTAAGTTTGACAGTAGCCACCCCGCATGCGTGGGGGTGTCAGCCGAGCGCACCACGCCTCATGGGGTGCCTCCCTTTGTTGCTGTTGTTGGGGAATTTTGACACACAGAGTACATGTTATTGGGATATGTCACGACCTAATTGGGGGGTTGCTGAGGGAAGGGGGTGGAGGGGGGGTTTTGAAATGTTGCAAGTTTTGGTTCATATTAGGTGCATTGTACTACAACACGTGCTTAGCTCTCAAGGTGCTGGGTCCGTAGATAGGAGGTCCGGGTGCCAGGTGGACTTCCGGGGGCGGGGTTGGATGCCAGGGGTTTGGGTCTGTCAACTGCTTTAATGGGAGACATCAAAATCTGGACTTGGAACATTAGAGGCCTTGGGGACTTCCAAAAAGCCCGCTTGCTACATGGCATGTTGTCGAGGCATAACGTAGATATATGCTTCCTACAGGAAACACATCTGAATGTCACCCCCTCAGCTAGATTGAAGAATTCACGATGGGCACATGTTTATTCCTCCATTTACTCAAATTATGCGAGGGGCGTAGCAATACTCATTAGAAGGGGGCTGGATTGGCGGGAATACTCTCATGTGAAGGATGCGGAGGGTAGGTATGTTCTGCTTCATGGGGCTCTGCAGGGTCGACCCATTGTCCTGGCTGCCATATATGGCCCGAATGTGGACGATCCTGACTTCTTCAGAACTGTTTGGGCGAAAATTATGCTGCTGGATTGTCGGGCGGTGGTGTTGGGGGGAGATTTTAATGTGGTGTTAGATGATGACTCGGATCGCAAGGGTGTGAGCAGACCGCAGCACACTAGGGCGCGCCAGGCAATTTCTGATATCATGAGGGAGGGTCTGCTTTCCGATGTGTGGCGAGTTAGAAATCCGGGTGTTAAAGTGGGGACCTGCTACACCTCTCACAAGACTGCTTGGTCGCGACTGGATTTCTGGCTGGTGTCTCCTGAGGTTGCGACATGGGTGTCAGATGTGGATATTATGGCTAGATCGCTATCAGACCATGCTCCATGTATGTTGGTATTGCGCCCCCCCGACGCTGCACGCAGGGCGTTCCAGTGGCGCCTCCCCCCACATGCGCTTGCTGACCCTGTGTTTGTGGAGGAGATAAGAGAGGATATCATTAATTATTTTACTGAGAATGAGGGGTCAGCCACTTCTGATGCCATTGTGTGGGATGCATTTAAAGCTGTCGTAAGGGGCCAATGCATTGCGAGACAAGCAGGGGTCCTTCGTACCATAAGGGCCACGTTAGCTACGCTGGAAGGGGAACTGAAGGCCCTCGATGTTGCTTTTAGCTCTGACCCAACGTTGGCGCTTGCTGGCGCTCTGAAAACTAAACTGTTGGCATTCAAGGAGGAGGCGGAGCGGGAGGTGCGATTCCTGGGGCGGCAGGCAGAGGCGCGCAGGTACGGGGAGGGAGATAGACCAAGCAGGACTCTAGCCAGACTGATTGCTCCTCGCACACAGTCGAACTACATACACGCAATCTATGATAACACTGGCCGTCTAGTGGTAGGCCAAGAGGCGGTGCTGGGCGCCTTCGCAGACTTCTATGCTGCTCTGTACACCTCGAAACAGCCCACGACACCGGCGTCACTACGGGACTTCCTTGACTCCATAGCCCTCGTGTGGTTCAACAACAATCACAGACAGTACATGGACCTCACCGTTACAGTGCAAGATATCGCCCAAGTGATTAAAAGCATGCCGGCCAATAAAGCTCCTGGCCCGGATGGCCTGACCACCTCCTTTTATAAAACCTATGTGGCTGAACTAGCGCCGAGACTGCACTCTGTGTTTGTTGAGGCTCTCGAGTCGCAATCCCTCCCAGACTCCATGCGTGAGGCTCTCATTGTCACGCTCCTCAAGCCAGACAAGGATGACCAACAGCTGGACTCTTACAGACCCCTGTCCCTTATAAACGTAGATGCCAAAATCTACGCAAAAGTAATTGCGGATAGATTGCAACCGTTGTTGCCGATTATAGCGCTCCCTGATCAATCGGGATTCATCCCTGGCCGTGCAACATCACACAACCTCAGGACTATCTTTTCGGTCCTTCACTATTTACACCCGTCAGTACAGGCAGCGGTGGTGTTTTTGGATGCCACCAAAGCCTTTGACTCCCTGGAGTGGCCCTACCTCTTCGAAGTGTTGAGGCGGATGGGATTCAGTCAAAACTTCATGACCCTTATTAAGCTCCTATACACGTCACCCAGAGCCCGGGTGAGCGTTAATGGTCTTGTCTCCAAGCCGTTCGCTGTCTCGAGGGGAACTAGGCAGGGTTGCCCGCTATCCCCGCTCCTCTTTGCGATTGCTATGGAGCCACTAGCAGCTCGAATTCGGCAGCACCACACTGCCAGAGGCATCGGATTCAGTGCTAGAAGCTTATTGATCTCGCTATACGCGGACGATGTCACATTGTACGTTCAGAACCCCAGAGACAACCTGAGCCCACTGCTGCGCGAGTTTGTAAGATTTGAGGGTCTGGCAGGGATATCCATTAACTGGTCGAAGTCAGTGGCATTCCCTCTGACGGAGAGCACTGTTAGACCTGCCCCTGACTACCCCCTAAGATGGGAGACGGAAGCTGTCAAGTATTTGGGCGTCTGGATTAGCCGAGATGTACAGGAGCTGTGGTCGCTGAATTTTGGTAGGGCGGTGGACTGGCTGGAAGGGAAAGTCGAAGTCTGGAATAAATTGCCGCTGTCTCTGGTGGCTAGAATTGCGTTGGCCAAAATGGTGGTCCTCCCCAAATTCTTGTACTTGTTTGTCAATGTACCACTACCTATGACGACGCACTTCCACGCACGGGTCCGCTCACTATTGCTGAAACTGGTGTGGGCCGGTGGTCAGGCAAGAGTATCCTGGGACCTACTCACGCTTCCGCTCCGGCAAGGAGGACTGGGGGCCCCGGACTTGAAGCTCTATGCGCTCTGTGCACAGGCTCAATTCCTTCATTTCTGGGCCTACCCAGCCCCCTACCAGCCGCATGTGGCGGTGGAGCTTGCAGTGGTCGCCCCCTCGCCATTACGAGTGGCATTATACGGAGCGGTTACGTGCCCGTCGCGTGAGGTGGACACGGTAGAAATGATCCGCTGGTCCTGGCGTGAGCTTCGGAAGCGAGCTGGTCTCTCCCTGCTCTATGCGCCGGCGGTTCCTCTCCGGGGCAACCCGATGCTGCCTTGTTTGACGGCAAGAGGTGACGTCCTCACTATCCGTGGGAATAGGCTACTCACTTTCGCGGACATATATCCAGATGGCTCATTTTTCGAGATGTCTGCGGATGGGGATGACCAACCTTGCACGTTTGCGGACAAATTACTATATCATTCCCTTAGGGAATCCTGCAAGAAAATGGGACAGGGCTTCCCGGACGAGCCTTGTGCACTAGCCGCCCTGCAAGACTTGCTCTCAAGACCTTCTCCTAAAAAGCTGGTGTCCAGATTATATAACTGCATGCAGGAACAAGCCCCAGTGACAGTAGCCACGGCCGAGTCCGCCTGGGCTGAAGACCTAGGGGATCAGCTGCCGGATGATGCATGGGGGTATTGCTGCGCTCAACTCACAGCTCTATCACCGAGTTACCGATTGCGACTCATACACTTCAAATTCCTACACAGATATTACCGCACTCCGACACTACTATGCCGCATGGGTATCCGCGAGAATGCTGCATGCTGGAAATGTGGGGGTGACGATGCCACCTTTCTACATGTAGCTTGGAGCTGCCCAAAGCTGGAGGCATACTGGTCCGGGGTCTTCAACGCCATAAATCAAATCGTACAGAGGAGCGACTCCCCGTCTCCACTGTTGGGTTTGCTGGGATATGTTAAGCGCACCGAGCCCTGTGACAGGAAACTTCATGCACTACTCCTGTTATACGCCAAACGGCAGATAGCTATACACTGGGGCAGACCGGCCCTCCCCACGCTCGAAAGCTGGATCAGGGATGTGACTTACGGCCAGACTCAACTGGCGAACTACTGGGAGACAATGCCCACCGCTTCCAGACCCACTGACATCTGGGGCCCGTTTGTACAGTGGACTACAGGACGCGCGGCCCCTGACTCCGCCGACACTTCACGCGCTACCAGCGTTTCCGACGACATGGGCTGAGGGAGCGCGCTGCGTAAATTAGCGTTAGAGGTCCCGCTGCCCCGCACTTGTGCTATCGGGCACTGCTCAGACGCAGGCTTTGGCGTTTACTGACTCCACTGACCGGGCTTGAGTCCACTGCCCCCCCCCCCCCCCTCCGCCCTACTGGTCCCACTGTGGATACTTTACCGCCCCTCTCCCCCTCCCCCCCGCCCCGCCCTTCCCTCGCTAAGTCGCACACAGCTATGACACCTTCCCGCACCCGCTCTCCACATAGCTGTTTCCAAGTACTTGCACCTAGGTTTGATGTTTTTGGTTTAGTTGTTGGGGGGTCCTGTTGGGGGAAACAAGGTGCTGACCGACACATCCTTTTTACAGTCTGCTGAAGCGGGTGGCTGACAGCTGCTTATTTGTGGGCGGACTTGTTGATTTTCGCTACCTTTCAACTGTCAGCGGCACTGGGTCAAAAGTAAGACCGTTTACTCGCTAAAAGATGTGCAATACGAACTGTGGACTTTTATTATATCTTAAGTTCACCTCTGCCGGTACCATTGGCCGGATGAGGGCCTCAGAGATATTTCTATATCATCTTTGTATAATTTACCCTATAGCGGCCTGCCTCCGGGTTGTTGGCGTGACGCAGTGTATGTCATCTGTTTCATTTGTTCATAATAAATGTCTTACGACCAAAAAAAAAAAAAAAAAAAAAAGTCTATATTACAAGGTCATTGGATTCTTTCTTAAAATAGGTTGAATAAAGTAACCATTACAGAGGGATAATATAATTTATAGAAAATTCTCCATTTGATTATGGATTATTAGGGCAGAACACAATATTACAAGAGCCCTGAAGCATTAGTCACCTGAGCAATGCCAAGGCACACAGAACCCAAGTGGCGTAGAACCAAGGTGTACAAGCAATTTTATTCAGTAAAAAGATACAAGAAACAGGAGCCCGTGCAAATTAGAAGTAAACTATGATTTATTTCCCAAGAGAGGGTAATCTGGAATTATGTGCATCCTAAAGTCTGTATGTATCCTATGTGAACACAGGTATGGGCTGCGACAAATCATATCACAGCCCACACACGTAGCGGGGCACATACTTGATGGAATCTTCACCAATAATCATAAAATTGAAGTGAAGGACATACTACCGGTCCCTTGGTCAGACCATTCAGTAATTTACTTTAAAGTGAACCTCTCTCTGTCAGCAATCGGACGGAAATCTCGCCCTGGGCTGGTAAACACTCGTCCCTGGAAGGACATAAAAAGTGACGAACTGGCCGATACCTTGATAAATTGCCCTACCTACTTGGAGGACAGTAATGAAGGGGCCACTAACTTTGATTCCTGGATCTGCAAGGCAATTGATAAACTAGCCCCAGTGAAATCGACCCAACCCAAAAAACGATTACTGACCTCGCCTTGGTATACAGCTGAGCTCAAGCTTGCCAAAATCAAATGTAGGCGGCAGGAACGTCTCTGGAGATTAGATTATAGCTCTACGTCAAAGAAGGAATATAATCTCACTTTGGAAAAATATAAATCTTTAATTAAACAAGCCAAAACGACGTATTTTACCAACAAAATTCAAGAGGCAAAAAAGTAATCCAAGGAACTTTTTAAAATAGTGACCACCTTAATCAAGAGTCCTAACGACACAATTTTTTGTCCAGATCAAAATTTTGTCGATAACCGTGCCTTCTTTTTTCAACGTAAGATTCAAGACGTCTATAATGAACTCCAGAAGCTACAGACTGATCCTGATAAAAATATAGGCAACCCCATGGAGGATAGTTTATCGTCTAACGTTCTGTCCAAATTTTCACCTCTTAGCGTAAAACAGGTCAGTGATGCACTACTTTAAATAAAGTCAGGCTCTCCCCTTGATCCTTGCCCCTCTTACATATACCATCTGGCCCCTACAATAATAAGCGCCTCCCTGGCTCCCTTGTTAAATAAGATCATTAGTTCAGGTGTTTTCCCTTCAAGTTGGAAAAAGGCCTGTATCAGGCCCATTCTTAAAAAACCCTCACTTGACCCACAGGATACCAAACACTATCGCCCTATCTCCTGTCTTCCACTTCCATTTAAAGTCTTAGAAAAAATGATTAACCAGGAGCTAATGCACTTCATTAACTCTAATAACCTGTTGGATGTAACACAACATGGTTTTAGACCACGTCATTCTACAGAATCAGCCTTAATAATGGCTATGGAGGAAATCCGCAGAGTCATGGACAGTGAAGGCAGGGCCACTCTTGTCCTTCTTGATCTAACGGCGGCTTTTGACACCGTTAATCACAGAGTACTATTGGAAAGACTGAATAAAATAGGCATCAAAGACTCTGCTTTAGCGCTTCTACATTCCTTCCTTGATTCCAGATCATAGCAAATCCATTGGGAGGGACTTCAGTCTGCTGAACTCTCTCTCCCCTGTGGCGTTCCTCAGGGATCAGCATTATCCCCTACGTTGTTTAATCTATATGTTACACCACTAGCTAACCTAATCAAGAATCATGGTCTAAAGTTAGTATCTTATGCAGATGATACCCAGCTGGTGGTGTCTCTGACACAAACTGTTGAAGTCACTGCGGAGAGATTCAGAAGTTGTCTCTCCAGGGTGATGAAATGGATGAGTTCAAACTTTCTTAAACTTAATACCGAAAAAACAGAGGTGTTGGAATTCGGTCAAAAACCTTCCATCTGGAACAACCTCTGGTGGCCTCCAGAAGCGGGCGCTTGCCCTGTTCCTGCACCCAAAGTGAAGAACCTAAGCTTCTTGGTTGACAAAGACCTCTCATTAACCTATCAAGTCAACCAGGTCACCTCTGCCTGTTTCTTGATGATCAAGATTCTTCGTAAAATCCTGCCTTTCATCCCTTCTTCTCTAAGAAAAACAGTAGTGGGAGCTTTAGTTCTATCTCGTATAGACTATTGTAATGCACTATATTCTGGGATAGGTGAGCGACAGCTTTCAAAGCTCCAGTCTTTGCAGAACGCGGCAGTAAGAGTACTGCTGAACCTCCCAAAGCATCATCCTACCTCAGCAAACATGAAGAGGCTTCACCGAATTCAATTTAAGGCCTTATGCCTTGTACATAAAGCGGTATATGGAGGAGGTGCAGATGACATGACATTGTTATTTCCTCGGTATGTTCCAAGTCGTACACTCAGATCCACTAGTATGGGCCTAGTTGGCATTTCAAAATCAAAAGGGCCCAATGGGGAGGCAAGGCCTTTTCCTTCCAGGCAGCAAGCTTATGGAATAGACTACCAACAGAACTACGATTAACAACTAGTAAGATCTTGTTCAGAAAGGCCGTGAAAACTTGGCTCTTCACCAAACCTTAGATCCTCTCCACACACCTCCTATCTCAGCGCCAAGACGCCGCGGCATAAGTGCGCTTAATAAATACTTCAGTCAGTCAGTCAGAGTTCAAAATAGGTTGTACAAAATTCTCTCTCAAAGAGTCGCGTAGTTTATGCATTTGATTGGACCAGAATAACACACCTTTGTGCTACACTGCAAAATGCATGAATATGATAGTATTTCAGCATTAATCATAGTTGATGTAAAAAAGCTGTGAGGATGCCAATTGCTAATACCTTTGGATAATAATAAAAAATGAAGGCCTACTGTGAAAGGGATAAAAGGAAACAAAGCACTGTTCAAATTATCTCTCGACTTCATAACAATGAGTCTCTTGCACATTCTGAATACAAGAATTAGAAAAGGTACATAGCAGGGATGCTTGCACTGTAGATAGTTACATAGCAGGGATGCTTGCACTGTAGATAGTATGTCTGTATGAATTAATTTTAAAATTATGGTCTTGGGGGGCGTGGCCAAGCAACATGGCCGGCAGGACGTGAGCTCCCTCGGCTCCTGGCCAGGCAGCCACTAAATCTGGAATATCCTGTCTGCTGACGTCTACCACGGTCCCTTTTGTGCGGCTGGTACTCTGCTCGCTGCAGGGGCACCCTTGGGGGAAAGCAGGACGGAGGAAGTGCCCGGGTTCGTCAGCGACGGCTCTGCGCCTGCCGACCCACGCGGCTGAAAATCACGTGAGGCCGGGGACGAGGCCTGCATCAGCCGGAGGACTGAGTGGTGGCGTGTTTCCTCCCGCTTGCCCGGCGCCTTTGATAGCTGCTCAGGGGGTGCCCCTGACGTCGGGGGCCTCCTGATCTCCACTGGCACCGGCCCTTGCTGTTGGGCCTTAAGAAGTTCGACGGGCCCGAGGGGCCTAGCGGGACACCGAGGATCGGACCGGGCTCACCATCGCCGGCGGCGGAGGCTCTGGCGCCCGCGGCTGCGGTGTCCGTCGTTGCTGCGGAACCCTCCACTGGAGCTGTGAGTGTATGCGCCCCCTGCCCCCGCCGGTCTTGGAGTGCGCTGCGGTCCGTGTGCGAGGCCATCCGACGACCCCGGACGGGGGCCTATGAGGAGCGGTACCTGTTGGAGGCCGCCTGGAGGAGGCGGGGGGCCGGGTTCCCCTCTTGACCTGCTGGGGAGTTCCTGAGACCGAGGGGGCGCAATCGTCCCGGCTGGATTAGTGGCGGCTGGAGGCCCTCTGGCTCTTGGGGCCCCCGGGAAGTGAACACCTACTGCCTGGCTGCGGCTCTGTGGGAGGGGGGCCGCTATGCCCCAGGAAACTAACTCCTGCTACGTGTGAGTTGCCGCCCGGCTGGGCCCTTCTCTCTGCCTGCCCCTAGTGGAGGTCGCGGGGGTGCCTGACCACCCTTGGAAAACTCCCATAGGGCCTACCTGCTTGAGGACAACTACTGGCTGCCTGTCTGGAGAAGATCGCAGCGACGTCTCTGGGGTCTGGGAGAACGGTGGAGGCCCTCGCTGGTGGACGACGGATCGAGTTCCCTCGCCCTGGTGCCAGATACCGGAGCGCTGGAACGACGTGCGGAGGGACAGGCGCGCCGCAGTAACATCAGAGTCCTGGGCATTCCGGAGCGTTCGTAGCAGGGTAATGCGGAGCACTTCCTGGAGAACTGGATACGTTATAAGTTGTGCCCCACCGGTCTGTCGGAGGTTTTTGTGGTTGAGAGGGCCCACAAGGCGCTGGTCCCTCCGCCAAGGCCGGGGGCTCCTCCCAGGGCCCTCATTGCTAAAATCCTGAACTATAGGGACAGGGACTGTTTTTTGCGGGCAGCGTGAGAAGCGCCTGACCTCACTTTCGACAACGCCAAGGTCTCCATTTATCCGGATTACACCCGCCAGGTGCAGGAACCGCGGAAGTCTTTTCTTGGCATCAAGCAGAAGCTGCGAGAACTTCACCTACAGTACATGCTCCAGTACCCTGCGAAACTCAAGGTGCTCGCGAATGGGAGGACCCATTTCTTCGAATCTCCAGAGGAGGCATGGGAGTGGCTGGAGATCAGGGGGGATGCCCTCCCCCCACGCGAGCGGAGGGGATCCCGGCGAACCGGGGGGACTAGACCTTCTGGAAGCTGCAGGGACCGACGCGGGGGTCTGGCCGTCCCTGATGCTCCAGTGGAGGGACAGCAGATCATGGTGGGAGACGACGGCGCCCTGCGGGTGGAATCCACTGACTCCGACGGGACTCCCGGGGAGAGCTTGGTGCCGGAGACTCCCCTGTCCACTTCCCATGTGATTCCAGTGACGCTCATGGACCCTTCTGCGGCCGCTACGGCATCGCCCTGCAGTTGATATCCTTTTTCCTTTTTCTTTCTTCCACTGTTGGGGGGAAGGGGGCCGGTCCTTAGAGGCCTAGCGATTCTTTCCTCACGGGGATCTCTGTGCCTTCCTTGCAGAATTTGAGCTGCTGTGGCACGTCTTTGGTAGGGTTTGCCGGTTACTCGGACCTGGGGGTTCCTCAGGTACATACTCAGGCAGTCCGAGACTTTGAATTATGCCATGAGGTGGCTGGTCTGAGCCGGGAGTTGGACTTGGGGGAAGGGGGTTCTCTTCTTTTTGTTGGGTAGTTCAGCCCGTTTGGGCTCATGGGTCGGCTGTGCACGTCCTGGCACCAGCACGGGGAGGGCATTTCTGCATGTTACGCTGTTGTCAGTAAATTGCTTGTGGGAGGGTGTTTTTAGGGGGGGGGAGGGTTGTTGGTTCTTTTTAAGCATCGTATGTACAGCATTTCGGGCACAGGGCCGGTGTGGCTACACGGGACGCGGAACACGAAGGGGTAGGTCACTTCACCACACATGGGGTATTAATTCCTGAGCTGGAACGTGAGGGGGCTGGGTACATGCACCAAGAGATATAGGCTCCTGTCCTCCCTTCGCAGACATAAGATTTCGATACCATGCCTCCAAGAAACTCACCTTACAGATGACGGGGCTCAGAAACTGGGGAAAAAATGGCGGGGACAGGTTTTCCACTCTTCATTTTTTACATATGCCAGGGGAGTCCTAGTGTGGGTGGCTCCTGGGGTCCCATTTGCTATCCAACATGTGGAAGCTGACATCCATGGGAGGTATCTACTCCTTAGAGCTAAACTGGATGGTAGGGATGTGGCCATACTGAATACCTATGCCCCAAACACGGACGACCCAGATTTTTTTTTTCAGTCCCTGCAGGAGGTCCTGGTCTCGGAGCTGAAGGTCCCACTACTTTGGATGGGGGATTTTAATTGTGTCTTAGACCCCGTTCTTGACAGGTTCCCACCCCGTGCTGGCACAAAACCCCAAATGACAGCGAAACTCCGGGAGGTCATGGGGAATATAGGAGCCCAGGATGTATGGCGCCAGAGACACCCAACTCAGAAGGTGTACACCTGTTTTTCCTCCACTCACAATACGCATAGTCGCTTGGATAGGGTCTTACTCGCAAATCCGGATGCCACTATGTCCTTTGAGGTGACCCATCAAGCACGATTCCTATCTGATCATTCCCCTGTGGCATGTGTGGTGAATTGGGGAGGCCCGATATGTCGCCCACGGACTTGGAGGTTGCCGACTGAGATTCTCGAGGACCATGTGGGGAAGCATCACCTAGAAACTGGCATAACGGACTACATTCACCTGAACTGGGGTGGAGCGGACCTTTCACTGGCCACGAAATGGGACGCCCTGAAGGCGGTGGTGAGAGGGGCGTGTATGAGCCTTACATATGGGGTCCAGAAACAGCTCCAACGAGAGCTACAGGAGGAGGAACTCCACCTCTTGGAGGTACAGACCTCTGCGGCCCCTGACACTACGGAGAGGGAGGGGGAACATGATATCCAGATACGCATCCATGACATTTTGGACAGGCTCGATAAATATACCCTCACACAGTACAGGCAACATCTCCATAGGGAAGGGGATAAATAAGGTCGACTTCTGGCCTGGATTCTCCGGGGGGAAAGAGCCCCAGATGTTATTGTGGCTTTACGGGAGCCTACGGAAGGCTTGGTCCACTCTGAGGTGGAATTGCTGCGGGTCCTTAAGTCTCTTCTCCAGATGGTGTATATCGCGGACCCTGCCGTTTCCGAGGCGTCCTATCTCCCTCACCTTCAGGATCTGACCCTACGGTCTATCCCCATGCGGGCACAGGAGGACCTTGACGAACCCCTAACACTGGGCGAGGTACGATCCGCCCTGCAGCACCTACCGAGAGCTAAGTTCCCGGGCAGTGATGGGTTCCCTCCAGAGTTTTATCAAGCATTCGAGGGTACGCTTCCCCGACTCCTGTTGCAGGTTTATCTCGAGGCATTTGATCGCGGAATTCTCCCACCGAGCAGGACACTGGGGGAAATATGCATGATCCTGAAGCCGGGAGGGGATGCTCACGAGCCTTCCTCCTATCGAGCGATCACGATGATCAACACGGACATTAAGATCTTGTGCAAGCTCTTGGCGCCATACATGACTTACTTGGTCAACGAGGATCAGTGCGGTTTCATACCGGGGCGCAACACGGCTATGAATCTGCGGCGGTTGAATCACATTCTACATGAGGTGCGGGGTCGGGATGAGCAGATGGTGTTGGTGTCTGTTGACCTCGCCAAGGCGTTCGAAACAGTGGATTGGGGTTACCTTTTGGAGGTCCTCCGCGCTGTGGGGTTGGGTCCCAACTTTTGTCGCTGGATTCGCATTTTGTATACGGCCCCCGCGCTAGGTTGAAGCTTGGGGGCGCGAGATCAGAAGAGTGGCGACTGGGACGGGGTACAAGCCAGGGGTGTCCCCTCTCACCGTTACTCTTTGCCCTAGCCATAGAGCCCTTCGCTGTCCGGGTTCGGACCGACATGGAACAGTGGGGAATCAGGGTGGGTGACACGTGCAATGTTATCTCCCTGTATGCTGCCGACTTTCTGTTCTATTTGGCTTCTCCCCGGGACGCACTTCCGGTATTGCTACACCACTTAGACCGGTTTGGGGAGGTCTCTGGATTACGACTTAACCGCGGTAAATCACTGATTTTTCCACTGGCGGGTCTGGACTCCGTGCCCCTGGGGGACCTACCAGATCTCGGGCTGCGCTGGGAACAGGTAGGGTTCCGTTACCTTGGAAGACAGGTGGCCCCGACGGACACGCAGGCGCTAGCCCAGAACGTAGATAGCATAATCGCGTCCTTACAGCAGTCGGTGTCCTTTTGGTATTCTTTACCGCTTTCATTGATGGGTCGGCTGGCCATCGCTAAGATGGCAATGCTCCCTAGGACTTTATATGTACTCCAGAACTCACTATGTCCGTTGCCGCCACGAGTTGCTATGGGTGGGCCGGCGCAGTAGGGTAGCTCTTCACACCATTATTCGCAGCTACGAGGAGGGGGGCCTGGAAGCTCCACGCTTCGACCTATATTATTACGCGGCCCATTTACAACATGCACGTTGGCTTACAGATACAGACAATTGGGAGACACGTCTTCTCTCTGGTAGGGTGGACGCCCTGACGCTGCAGGAAGCACTGATGCAGGGTAGGGAGTCGGACACGTCCCTTCCCTATATTGACACACGGCCGGTATATGGCAGCGGTTCGTTGAGAAGGTCTTACGGAGGGCACCCTTTCACAGGGAGCTTCCGATATGGATACTGGCCCCCTTCAGCGACATGGGGCAATATATGTCCTTTCAATCTTGGAGGGAGGGTGGATGCGAAGTTCTGGCTGACCTTTATCCCAACGAGACCTTCCTTACCTACGAGCAGGCGGAGGAGACCTTTGGCCTTGGACGGGGACAATTCATACACTTCCGGGGACTCCAGGAGGTGGTGAAGGTCACCTGGCCACAAAATAACCGGACATTCCGCCACTGACACACACCCTGAATGTCCTACTTTCATGCGGTAAGGGTCGTAAATTGATCTCTCTTCTGTACAAAGCCATGAACCAGGATTCAACCCCCCCCCCCGGTACCGCGGTCTCGGGCTGCCTGGGAGACAGATCTCGCCACCCCGCTGGAGGAGAGACAATGGACACGCATAGGCTCCCTCACACGCACAGTTCCATGCAACGCCAGATTTAAGCGGACGCACTTCAATTTTTTACACCGCACCTACCTAACCCCGGTATCCCTGAAACGTATCTCTGGGGACAGGGGAGATGGATGCCCTAGATGCGCCGCAGAGAAGGCGGGCTTTTTACATTTGGCTTGGGACTGTCCATTGGTTAAGCAGTTTTGGGTGGGGGTGGTGGAGCGGATAGTTGCAGTCAAAGGCCTTCAGATGGCACCTGAACCCTTGTATTGTCTGCTTGCATTAGTCCGGAAACCCAAGAAAAAGAAACTCCTGTATAAACTTCTACAATTAATGCTGGTACTAGCCAGGCGCAGGGTGGCAATAACTTGGATGGGGCAGAAGGCCCCGGAGGTGCCCATCTGGCTTAAAGATGCCCGGGAGTGGTCTCTAGCCGAGGAAGCCCACATGCAATTCACTCGAAGGGATGAGAAGCTGAAGGACGACCTAATGGCTTGGCGAGTCATGTGTACTTCTGGATTTGCAGAAGGGGAGCCCTCCCCACAGGATGCAACTGACAGTGAGGGAAGTGGGTTGGATCTATCCATTGGGTCTTGGCCTGACGGGGAGCAAGAGGGTCGGCCCCAGTAGAGTCCACAGTGCGACAAAGTGCTGTGCCCGGTTCCTTCCTCACGGTGCTCTGTTTGCACATTATTTACTTTTTCTTTCCCCATGGTCCCGTTCCCTCCCTGATGCTGCCTGTAGTCCTATGTGCCGTTCACGATCTCGTAGATTTGCCTGTGTACAATGATCTGATGCCAGTTTGTGTGTTTTATGTTTTTATAACATGTAAACTGAAAAATAAAGTTTATAAAAAAAAAAAAAAAAAAAAAATTATGGTCTTGCTGCTCTGGATTACGCTACTTTGCTCAGACAGCAGAACTTTATTAAGATGCTATTACAATGGAAAAAATCATTTAGGGTAAAGGCAGTGACTCTTGCAATACCATTATGATGACAAATCATTGGCAAACAATTGTCTCCGTCCTTCTATTATGCACTTTGAAAATAATCAAATAATTTTTGGAGGGATTCGGCAGTTGGCACGTGATAAAAACGTGCACAGTCTTAATCTGAATAGGTTTAAAAAAATATACAATATGATTAAAGACTTAATATAGGGGCATATGTATCAAACGGTTTTGTATTCGCAAACGCTGCGATTTGCAAAAAAACAGCGTTTGCGAATACAAAATCGCAAAATGCGATGTATGAGCCATTTTCACATCGCATTATTAAGGAATCGCTAATTTTGCGATTCCTTAATTTTGAGTAAGCATTTAAAAAATCGCAAATTGCGATTCCTTAAATGCTATGTAACAAGCACCCAAGTTGTGCGATTTCTCCTTAAGAAATCGCAAATTACCACCAACTTCAAGTTGGTGATAATTTGCCATTTCTTTGAAAAATGCACTTTTTGGCATTTTTCAAAGTGCCATGTGGCGCACATACATGCCCTTAGGACATGTATGTGCGCCATGCTCATTTCAGGGGTGCATCAGGGTGTCCTTATGACACCCTTGCACCCTTGAAATTATTCTTAATTTGCGATTCTCTAATTGCGAATCGCAAATTGAGAATGACTTCCCATTCATTCCTATGGGCCTCCTGGCCCATAGGAATGAATGGGAAGGTATTCCTTAATTGCGATTTCGCAATTTGCTAATCGCAATTAAGGAATAACAAGTAATCGCAAAATATTTGCGAATTTTTAAATACATCCCGTTTTACGATTCTCAAAAAAATCGCTATTTGAGAATTGCAATAACGGATTTTGATACATATGCCCCATAATGTCTTATTCCGGGCAGAGCCACACAGATGACTGACTCACTATGCTAGGGCTAAGGGATTGTCAGTGATCAAGAGAGTAAACTATACCACATAACAGAGCTATAGATACTCCATCTGTTGCACATATTTCATGCTAGAGAATAGACTACTATTCATTCTGACAACTGAGATCACACACGTGGAGAGCATGGAGCGAGAGCATGGAGTGAGAGTTATATCCGATCAGTCTACCTTAATGCTAACAATTGGAACGCATAATAAGCACAGCAGCAACACATGGTCATTAGACACCTTAGAGCTGAAGTACAGGGAGATCATCAATATACCGACAGAGGTTACTAACAACTATGTTGCAAACAATATAGGGCTGGTTTCATCCCAGGTGACGTTATGGGAGCTCTATAAGACAGTACTTCGGTACAGAGCTCAATGAAGTATTGGGTACAAGAAGGAACTGGAGAAAATACATGCTCCAGAAGCTGACACAGTAGCAATGGAACAACAAATACCCACCACCCTCCCCCTCGAATGACATAGAAACGACAAAGTTAGAACTAGTCCAAAAGGCATATAAAGAGGAGGTTACTAATAGGGCAAAGATGCACCATCTTAGTACACCAGAAACGCTATTTGTATACAAGGCAGACAGAGCTTGGTCTGATTAAGTAGGACATAAAAGGAAGCAAGATGGGTAGAGGAGATAGTCAACAAGGAGGGCAAGATGGTGCCTTTAGACCAGGAAATTGTACAGATGTTCACCAATCACTATACGGACCAGTATGCTGAGGGGAAAGCATGAAATATCAGCCCTTTTATGGAACCTACATATTGCCAAATTAACAAATGAAGGTACAGCTGCCCTGGATAACATAAAAATTCTACAAAATTGGGACCAAATAGTCCACCCGCTGAGTTGTTTAAAAGATTGGCATCGCAAGTGGGTACCTACTTGCTGTGTATGCATAAAGAGTCTTAAAAACAAGCATTGGCAAAGCCAATAGGTCTTGCCAATGCCAGAGATATTGGTTTTGTCAATGTGTTTTAGCCATGTTATACAGCAGTGCGGCTGCTGTGCCAAACTTCAGGGAGGGAAAGCACTATGACGTGGCAAGTGCTAAGCGTGCTATATCTCTTTTTTTCTTGTGGAAGGAGTTGTGGTGGTGAGGGGCAAGCAACATCAAGGGTAGAGTTGTGGGGAAGCAATGACAGGGGGAGGGTGATGATGGATGGGCAAGCAATGACAAGGGAGATGAGTGGGGGAGGGTAGAACAAGAAACAACAGGGGCATAGGGGAAGCAATGACGTGGAAAAGGGAGAGAAATGGGTCAAGCAACAATGCAGAGTGGAACGTGAGGAGGGGAGAAACTACTGCAAACACATGCACACTTAGGCAGTGCTGCAAGTAAGTACCTCCAATAAAGCATGAGCAGTAGGACAATGCACAGGATAAGGAAGCAGTACTTGAGCCATACTCCAGGGGTAGGGGAAACACACAAAGAAGTTAAGCTGGCACACGCTGACCAAACAGGAGTCAGCAAATAAGAGTGACGATGAAGCCAACCAAATTGTAAGCAATGGGCAGGCTCTAAGCCTCCTTGAAGCTAAAAAAATGCCTTGCAAATGACAGCACATGCACTTTCACAGGCAAGATCTTAAAAGGGAACTATCACCAGACCTTAAACATGCTCTCATTTTGGTCATCCATACGAAGGGTAAATCTAAAGCCAAATATTCGTCATACTGATCGATATCCCTGCTTACTATAGAAGAGTAAAGTTTTGGCTAAAATACTGGCAGACAGACTCTAGTTGGTCAATACACAGCAGATGCACCTGGATCGGAATGGCTTTATGACTCGTAGATCTACAAGGCTGAATCGCAGAAGTTTACATGATTGTTTGGACATATCAAGAAATAGCAGCAATCAACTTATGATTCTCGTCCTCGATGCAGAAAAGCCTTTTGACTCCACAGACTGGAGATACTATTACTAATTAGGAAGGGCACAAGACAAGGTTGCCACTTTTACTTGCACTATCTTTGGAGCCTCTGGCAATAAAAACAATAAATAAAACAATAAACATTTCAGCACACACCCTAGTAATGCAGGGTTATTCAGACATACTGAAATGAGAAGTGGAAGAAGTGTCAGCGATAGTAGGTACATCGGTTACCTGTGGCTCATGATTCCCAAAAATGACACTGCAAGCAAGTGGGGAAACTGAATATGCCTGACATGGTCGAGATGGTTCAGTGGTATAGACCAATATATAGCAGCTGAACAGATGATATACGAAGCCAGAGGTTGCCCCTAAAATGTAGGAAACTATGGGGACTGTGAGGGACTTATTACAGATTGGATGGCCTGAATGACAATACTCTTCCAGCTTTAGAGACAGCTGGACACTCTGGAAGTAGCAGTAGTGGGCAAGGGAGACTAACTGGATGAGACCACAGAGGGTCTTTTGGTTGGTTATGACTAAACATTATTCCAGATAACTGCACTGCAGAAGGAACCGACATGAATACTGTGGTGTGGTGCAAGGTTACTGGCATAAATGTCATTCACACACTGAAATAAAAAGTCTTGAAAAAAATATTGATTATTGGGAGAATAAACATTATTAAAATGATGGAGCTTGTTCTATTGCTTCATAGAATAAAAATAGCATGAGAATATCAACTGACAGAAAAATCTAATCATCAAGGAATTTATTACAGAAAAAAGCCACAGAATCTCAAACTCTGCCTTAAGCAAACAACTTTTCAATAGGTTAGGCTATTCTATCCAAAACAAATTATTAATTTTTTTATGGGCTAACAAAAGTGAATATGTGAAGGCAATGTAAAAATAGGTGGATAAAAATATAAAAATTTACAGTACCTTTGTTTGAATATTAAAACACTGTTCGACAAATGCCAAATTCAGTATTTATTTTAGAATAGTGAAAATGTTTCCAAATTTGCAACCAAGACACAAATTAGGAAAACCTGAATATTTCAATCCTGGCATTTTTCACAATTCCAATACTGGGGCAGGCAGTGCGCTAATGCAAAGTCCTATGTATTGATTTACACTTTCACTGGTAAATTAATCGCACCGTTTAAACCAGCTGCAGAATAGACTGAATTGTCATTTTGGAGGAAACTGCCTGTCCAGCAAGGTGTCACTGTGGTGAACAATAGCTTTGCAAAACAGGTATTCCTGGCCTTCATCCACTGAACAGACTAGTGTATATTACTTAAAGTTTGTTATGTTCAGCACACCCTACAGCAACTTGGAAAGCCAGTAGTGGAATTTATCGACTTCCTAGAAGACCTTAAAAGATTTCACACTGCAAGGAAGTGTCACCACTTTACATCCTGCATATCTGCCCATCATCAATACCAGCAAGTGAACACTCACTGGATCTTTTTAGGGACCCTAGCAGTCCACACTCCGGTGACTTCAGATTTCCATTATATTCACAATCACCATGTTCTATCATGAGCAGTTCTCTAATCATCAGATACGATTTTATCTTATGATTTGAGGTAAACAAAAGCTGCTACCTTCGATATGTTTCAATTATGTATCTGAACCAAACTATATATCATGATTGCACAAATAATAATACCATTGGCATGTGAGTGTGAATTCAGTCTAATCACATTAAGGAACAGCTAATAAATAAATATATAGTATTAAATAGCAAATTACCTTAAATAAAACACAATCTTACCTCTACGTTGTACTCCTCGCCATCTGTTTGGATTCTGACAGTGAAATCTCCTTCTCCTATGTGTGCAAATACTTTGGAACTGTGTTCACCTAACGCATGAAATGAAGACAAATAGACATGTACTTTATCAGAATATACTGCTTTCACAGAACCAACATCTACCAATAAGTAGGAATTTCAATTTGAAATGGTCATTATCAAGATGATGACACATTAGTTAATATTGCATAACTGGCAGAGATTGAATATTTAGCCTTCTACCTCTTACATGGTATTCATTTACTATTAGTTATTATTTCACTATGGCCCCAGTACAATTTAAATAATTGTCAAACACTTTAAAACATGTGTCAGATCATAGTCAGATTTAGTAATAGTGAGTTCTGATTAACCAATCCAGCTGCTTACCATACGAGGTGACCAGCAGGAAATAAAAACAATAAGGAGTAACATGAAATGGACAAGAATATCTGAAGACCTTCCACCAATATATTACTATGTGCCCAGCAAGTCTATTGATTACTTTAAGTAAAAAATCATCATTCAAGTATTGGGAAACGTTAATATAGGATCAGAAATATTTTTAGAGATTTATAGTGAAGAAATACAAGTGGCCCAACAAGTGTAGCCAACAAAATGGAGTATCACTTAAAAAAAAAGTACAATTTGTTGGCAGACAATTACAGAACTGTTAGCATCAATGTCAGTACCTTGTATCCATAGTCTCCACATCACTATTTATTTATTTGGTTGATTTATAAAGCGCACAGCTACCCAACAGGGTCTCCCGGCGCTGGACAAGGTGGAGGCAGATCCACAAAAGCGCTAGGCAACAGGCCAAAATAAGAATCAAGCTCGGTCGCTAAAAAGAAAAGTCTTTAAGTTCTTGTGGAAAGCTAGCAGAGAGTGAGAGTTCCTAAGATCGATTGTGAGAGATTTTTAGAGTTTAGGGCCCAGGAAGGAAAAAGAGCGGCCGCACATATGAACAAGACGAAACCGGGGAAGTGAGAAGCTGGAAGATCTCAACTGTCGAGCAGGCACATAAGGTGTTACCAATCTTTGGATATAAGAGGGAGCCAGGCCTAATTTGTTCCGAGACATGTAACATAGATCCTTGAACTCGAGGGGCTTGTTCACTTTGAGCCAATGAAATTGCTGGAGCAGAGGTGAAGCAGAAGCGCATCGAGGCAGACGAAAAAAAAGACGCGCGGCTGCATTCTGAATAACCTGCAGCCAATGGACTGAGGCTTTATCTGCACCCAGATATAACATGTTGCCGTAGTCCAGCCTGGATATTACCAGAGCCTGCAATACCGTTCTCTGAGCTACCAGTGGAATTAGCCAAATCATATTTTTAATCCATTTGAGAATAGTAAAGCTGGTCACCTTGACCCTAGACACCAGAGATTTGAAGGAAAGAATGTTATCAATGATAAAACCCAGTTTTTTGACTTTAGGGACAATGGCAGGCAATGGGCCCTGAGTGTCAGTCCAATGTTTAATTACCCAAAGCTCAGGGTTATTACCCAGAACGAGCCCCTCTGTTTTAGTGCCATTTAGCTTCAGAGCATTTCTGGTCATCCACAAGGAGACATTACTCAGGCCAAGCTGAACCAGGGAGAAATCTTGATGCCGAGTGGTAGAGTGTTAAAATAATTTGTGTATCATCAGCATAAGAAAAGATGGTCAAACCAGACTTCTCTGAAATGTCTGCCAGAGGGCGAACATAAATGTTAAAAAGCAAAGGGCTCAATATTGAACCTTGAGGCACTCCAGAGAGAGGTTAAGGTTAAAGTACTTGATCGTATTTCATTCGAAAAGACCTGGAAGGCGCAGTCTTTTAAAAAGGAGATTAACCACCTTAAAGCCAAACACTCAATGCCTGAGGCTTCAAGTCGGTCTGCCAGAATAGAATGCGACACCATGTCGAAAGCGCACTTAAATCTAGCAAAATGAGGGCGGCAGCACCACCGGCGTTGAGTTGTTACGTGAGGTATTCAGTGACCCGAAGAAGGGCAGATTCAGTACTATGGCCCGATCTGTGATGGGTGCAGCAAATTGCAAGTTGCAACTAAAGAGGAAAGTTGAACATTAATATGCCTTTACAGAATTTTAGAAAACACAATTGGGTGGAAATCTGCCCAACAGAGAGGATCAAGACTTTCCTTTTTCAATATGGGAAGGATATACAAATATTTACAGCTCCTAGGTGCAAGTCCTGTGCTTAAGGAAGTGTTGAAAAGGTCGAGGATCACAGTAAGGGCAGCCCCGTCCAAAAGCCTACGTTTAGAGGGAGGAAGTCAGCATCAAGTTGGCAATGGATGGACTTGACTTTATAGTAAAAGAACATTGCTAGCTCATCGCATTGATGTCGAGAAAGTGAGGGAGGGGGCAGAAAAGTACTGGCTGCCAAGAGTTTGTTGACAATTTTAAACAAAGTTTTTTGACAGTTTTGGGAACTCGAGATATTTTCAGTAAAGAAGGTTGCAGGACTGCAAAGAGCATGGTATTTCTTTAATGCTATCAAATGATCCAACTTTGCATCAAGTAAATAGTGTTTTCTCCATTGTCTTTCTAAGGCTTTATAGCGTTTTTTCTCCTGTTTTAGAGAGTCCATAAACCAGGGGGCGGGACGATGGATTCTGAGCTGTGGCTTAACTGAAAGAGGTAGGGCAGAGTTGATGGCCTCTGTAAGCCACTAATGCACGGAAAGTTGGTCTTGATCAGGTAGGGATACAAGGGAAGGGGTTTTATCAAGAAGCAGTTTGTTAAGCACCTGCATATTAAGTTTGGACCAATTCCTAGTTTTATGCAGTGAAGCCAGCCGGGTAGAAGAAACGGAGAGAAACGTATTAGTAAAAGGAACAGCAAAATGATCCGTCCAGCAAAGTTGGACGAGTGACGCAACAGATAAAGTAGAAAGGTTAGAAAAAATAGGGTCCAGAAGGCGCCCTGCAATGTGAGCGGGTAACTAGTTTAGGAGCGAAAGATTAGGAGGGTTCAAATCCTCTATTTAGATGCTCTTAGTAGAAAATTAAATTGAAAGGTGACAATGACTGAGAAAAAGTGTTTGTGAAAAATTATGATAAAACACCGTATATCAGCCATATTTGAATAAGTAAATTAAAGCTACTTCAGAGTTAGCCATGCATTACCATCCACAGCTCTACCAAATTACCTTGAATACTAAATCAGGAAAGGGGATGTACTTGCATTTGTGTGAGCAGCATTATATATATATATATATTTTTTTTTTTTACGGAATTTTATACAGCGCAAACTTGACCCGGCATCGGGTGTCAGAGCACTTTACATAGCATCAGTTACGTTACAGGAGGATACATTCATTTTTGTTAGGCACAGGGAGATTAAGTGATTTGCCCAGAATCACAGGATGTTCAGCATCATTGCCGAGACTCGGACCAGATTCCCCAGATTCGAGGTGGACCGCTCTAGCCGTTAGGCCAACTCCTCTCCTATATGGGTAACTAAAATTAAACCTATCTATGAGACACTGCGATCACTGATAAGGAAAGAGCTCTCTAAAACATCACTAATCTCGAAAAAATACTAATGGAATATAAAGTCTGGCATTTTTCGCCAAGGAGCATGAAAATAAAGTTAGCCCTTGCTGAGCAAAACTTGTCAAGGAATTCAGCACTTGCGAGTGTCCCTGTGTTAAAAGTTTTGGGTAGGATTGAACAGCCCACTTTTCATTTCAAAGGAAAATTAAACAAGAAAAAGCAGAGGGAACATAGGAGACTGAAAGCAGAAACAAAATTCGACGTTGTGATGAAGAGAAAAATATAGCACATCAAAACAGAATGGAAGGCTGAAAATCTAGTCCGATTAACAGGGTTGAGAATCCTGCGATCCAAAATGATGGCACTTATGGACAAATAAAGCTACCTTTTCAGGAAAGATGGATCCGCAACTTTTTTTTATCTGAAAGTTGAAAAGCATCCTCTATACACTGATGTGTGCTATAGGATCACATTTTTAAAATGTTGAAGGCCAGGATAGAGTGGATCTGAGCCTTAGAAGATACTCTGCCCTAAAGGGAAATTAAGATCTTTCGTTCACAACTCCCCCTCTTCCCACTTGTAAGCAACCTCTAAAAAAAATCTTTGATATGCTACATCTCCTTTTCTCCTTAAGTCTCCCTACCAGTTATGGTGTGGATAGCCAAGCAACATGGCAGACACGTTAATGTAAAGTGCTGGTCCCAGACCCTTAATCCAACAATGCAATATCCCCCCTCAATTATTGAAGATGCTGACTTCTCAACAGTGGGGCTTGGCCCAGGCGGGGTTTCTTCAGCTTGGGTGGCTGTAAAGAAGCAAAATAAAGATGATAGGATCTGACTTGGGGTAGACATGAGGTGAAGCCACGCTGCGTACCAAATGTTGGCAGCTGTGACAGAGCCCATACTGAACTGAGTGCAGTGGTACACGGGCAAGAGCAGGGGGTGGAGTTTGTACTGCAAGAGACAACAAGACCGGTGACGCCACTCCTCCAATCCGAAAAGTGCCTGGCCTCCTGAATAGCAGCGAAGGTGAGACTGAACCGCACACATTTGTGCAGGGTCAGAGGCGCCAAATCGCAGCAGCGATGGGCTTCCAGAAGGCCCTTGGACTCAAGGAGCTAGCTAATCCTGGTTCTTTCCTAACTGCTGAAATATGAGATTAACAATAATGGGGCGACCCGGTGTCCCTCAGAACCTGGGTATTAATATTAAACAAAAACAATTGGTTCTGTCGGGATATGTGCAATTGCTTAGGGTACTGTTTGTAAATACAGAGAAAAATTACTTTTTATAAAACATAAAGCAATGATTCACAAGAGAAATTAATCCACACAAGGAGAAAACACACACGAAAATAAGAATCAAACATGTATTCTAAATGAGTATCGAATACTCTAGGCTGTCACAGTTACAAATTCAATTGTATGAAGAGACAATAAGTGACCGTGGTGAATAAAGTGACATATAGTGATTGAGTGATATGAACAGTACACTATAATGAATGAAATCAGAATGCAGTAATTAAGTAGCGTGTCACGATTTGACAAAGCAGGTCTTCACCAGCCGGTTGGAGCCTCATTTATATCTTCAATAGACCTCCACCAGCCGGTTGGGCTCTCGTAAGAAAAGCCTATCGATTCAGGCTTCGTAAGAGCAAGAAAGTCACGTCCGTCCGGCAGCAGTTCGGATCAATTACTGATTGATCTGAACTGCTGCATTCTGATTTCATTCATTGAGACGCCTGCCCCGTTGGCTGTCCACTCATCCCTCCATAGTCCTGAAGAAGACCCGCCCTGATGCGCCTTAAAATTGCGCTACTTTCGGGGTCGAAACGTCGACATGCCATATGTGTCCGCACAGCCCTCATGATCACGATTTAATTTATTATTTGATCTTGCAGCACATATGCAAAAAGAAACAGGACAAAACCTTCTCCAAAGCTTCCCCTCCCTCCTTATTTGTTTCACATGTATTTGTTTGGTATATAGTGTACTGTTCATAGCACTCAATCACTATATGTCACTTTATTCACCACGGTCACTTATTGCCTCTTGATACAATTGAATTTGTAACTGTGACAACCTTGAGTATTTGATACTCATTTAGAATACATTATTGATTCTTATTTTCGTGTGCGTTTTCTCCTTGTGTGGATTAATTTCTCTTGTGAATCATTGCTTTATGTTTTATAAAAAGTAATTGTTCTCTGTATTTACAAACAGTACCCTAACCTATACTGAAAAATGTTCAGTACATTAACAAGCTATTTAAATATTGTGTCTTATAATCCTGCAGCCTTTCATTTCTCACTCCCTGCAATGTAAACTCATATCCAGGATACAATTAGCAGCAATATGTAAGAAGACATAAGCTGACATGTGACCTCTGAAAAGCTGCAAAAGGAAGAGTTAAAGGCTCTTTATTGCTCATTCAATTTCTGAATAAACATAACACCGGTTCTTTACCAGCTCTCGACAGAAGGCCAGTAAGCCCTAAAAATAGCTTGCAATGATAAAATCTGACTTGCCAAAGTGAGTGGTTAAGTCGATTTTTCAAGGCCTTCAAGGCAGACTGATTAAATTCCCAAGAGAAGTGCCCCAGGCAGCCTCTGCTAGCGAATGGATGCTGGACAGAACGAGATGAGATTGTTTCAGAGACAACATCAGAGACCGCCTTGATCTTCCAAGCATCAGAGGCACACACTCTGTGTTGGAGACCCAAATAGAAGTGGGTGTAAACTGGACTCTACAGCAGAAATATTTCACAGAATGCTGTTGTCAAAGTCACGGAGATGGAACAAAGAATATGTGATCTAGAAGACGCCTCTGCACAGACACAAGTTTTACTTCACAGGGTCACAACGACTACCATCTCGCTTGAAGATTGAATAGAAGACGCAGAAGGACAAGCCTGTTGTAATAACCTCTTCATTGTGGGGATGCCAGAGGGATGAGAAGGCAACAATCCTCATGCTTTATTATAGAGAAGGCCCCTCGGGCACACCTACAAAAACCTCCCCCACGGACCCCGGCACAGTCAATCATTGACAGGTTTTTTAATTACTGGAACAGTGAGAAAATACTTACAATGGCCAGAGACTGTAACTAAGTGGTTTTCAAGGGTCAGAATGTTATATTTTCCTGAACATCCAGTAATGCTCCTCCTTCTGGCCCAGTCATTTGAACTCCAAAAAGAGCAGCTAAGGTAAAAAGAAGGCAGACCTTCCAGCAGTAAAGAAGGGTCAGGAAGGAAAGTCCGACTAAACATATCCTAAGGAGTAAATTGCATGACACAAATTGAAGGGACTGTATTAAGAAATACCAAGGTTATATAGTTATGGGATAGGGTGGAGGCGACAGATTTTTCTGGAGTTGGGGAGGCGGGCAGTTTTGAACCAGTGCACACGAGGAGCAGGGGAGGGGGGAGGTGAAGGGTAACACAGTTAGTTTGCATATTTGTGAGAGTTTATATTTATACCATACTGGACCACACAGAGGTAGGTATAAATACACTGGATATGATACCGAGGCAAAAAATGATCCGAAATTTAATGAAAGATCCCCCAGATGAGCCCAAAAGTGCAGAACGTAGGATTTTATCATGGAACGTCGACCTCCTAACTAACAAAATAAAAAGAGGGGTGATAGCGCAATATGTACTCTCAGCGCAAAGGAAAGCAGGCTTCCAGGCTCCATATGCACAACGGTGTGAGACGGACGACGAGAGCACCCAAGGAATGAGCCTTTGAAAAAATAGTTGATTGCCATTCCTGTTCGAATATATGGTGTCCCTGAAGGCGCTAACTCCATTATAAAGCACATCAACAACAAAGAAGTTAGAAAAAGCCAACACAAAAGAAGGTGCATTCAAAAGAATCTGGCCCCTCGAGTTCCAGCATAAAACCATAACGTTGTGAGAAACAAATACGGGATGCTGATCGAGTCAATATATAATTAACATTTCTTTGTACAATGAGAAGAATAAATAAAAGTTTGCCTAAGAACTGATAGTGTCAGACAACCTCTGAATTTTATGAAAGGAAGCCATACATCCAAGTGCTTCAGGATTTTAAGTTGCAACCATATAAGTGCAACTTAAATAGTGTTTCCTATTACTTTGTCTTGATATAGATGGGATATTAACAGCAACACCATCGAAACGCGTCAACGCAATATCCACACAATTCGTGAAGGCCACTGGATCTGTAGATATTATAAGAATTTGTTTTCCATCAGATTCCAGGATAAATGTGCTTAAAGCAAATGTGTTACACTGAATGACAAAATGTACTATCTGTTTTATTTCTTCATTTTTACGTCTCGCTGAGTCAGCGCGCACCGCTGCTCGGAGAGACATTTAGTATGTGAGTTTTGAAAGTGTTGCTGGCTGGCGACAAGCTTGCGTTCCCGCGAGCTTGCACGTGCGCAGCCGGCAGCTTTGCAATATGTACAGCCGCGATCACTCACTTTCGCGCGCGCAGCCTACTTTCACTTTTCACGCGCGCACCACTCGCGTTTCTTGTTTTTTTCTATTTTATTATTTTATATACATTTTTCTGCCTATGAGTACAAGATCTATGGCATCAGCAAGTCTTGTCCGGTTACTGTGCAGTCCATCATTCCAATGGATGTGGCAGACTCCGCATTGTGTTGCCTTGAACAGAAAAGCCAGAGTTCCTATTCTAAGGACTTGGAATTCACCCACACTGATCTCCTGTTTGACATTTCCTGTCCTGCTGCTCGGCCTGCTATGTCGTTCTTCACTGTAATATCCCCTGCTAGCCCTCGGAGATAAGTGATTGAGTTCAGAGCCCTGGCAGCCTTCAAGGGCAGCACCCGCAGCATGTGCTGCTCTTGTTCAGGCAGAGCGCTTCACTGTGTGCAGCAGCGCCCCCTAAATCTCACTAGCCTCAAGGCCAAGCATGGGCTGGAAAGAGGGGCGCCAGCAGTGGCGGCCTGTACTATGAGCAGGGAAGGGGTGCATGTACAGCTCCTGCATGCCTGCCTGCCCGCCCGCCCGCCTGTGGTTCAGAGTAACTCATTTAGACACTGCCTCTTTAGGTGACGATCCATTCCTAATTCCTGAGCCTCTTCTGCGAGGGTTGTATCTCTTCACACATGACCGCTTCCCTTGGCTGCTCCAAAACGGAAATCGAGGAGGTGAGTCGATTGTTTCTTAGCATTGGTCCATTCTGAGGTGTGTGTGCTGCTTGCAGCCACTGTGGCAGTCATCACAGAAGAGCCCCATTGAGCAGGCAGACATCCATTTCACCATAATCCTCTATTCCTGCCTTTCTGTAGATCCCATTTCTTCTATCTTTTCCCAAATGCTAACCCACATTGTACATAGCTTCTCCCCATTCCACTTTTCCTTGCCACACGCTTTGCTCTTGTAAGTTGCCCCTCACCACCTGTGCCACATTATCTGCTCATCAATGTGTATTTGGATAGTTCACCACCATTTCGATGAGCAATGGTTCTACCCTTCCTTTAAAAATAAATAAACAAAAGAAAATACTCCTCTCCATCTTCTCCAACAACCTATCTACCCTCACTCCAGTCAGGCCCTCACACGCTACATTTCACAGAAACTGCACTGTCTCACCACCGCACTTCACACAGACATTTCACTTCCATTCTCAAACTCCTGAACTTTCCCGCTGCCTTTGACACTATTGGCCATCACACACTACTCTCTTCTTGCATCACTGGCCTTGCTCGAATCTGGTTCACCTTCTACTGCTCCAGCAACATGTTTACAATTACCAGGGACACCGAAACCTGCACCCACAGCCAGTGCGTGTCCGCAAGTATCAGTCGATGGCCTACGTCTGTTCCAATACACAACCTCTCTCTGTAATGCCTCCTCTTTCAGTTGCTCATATCACTGCTCTTAGAAGCACCCAGATCAGCTTCTCCCATTGCTTCGCTTATCTGCAAGCCCTCATCTCTGTGCTATAGCCATGCGGCACTACGTGGCCCTACAATCACTCCAAAAGAGAAGGGTTGCTCTTTCCCTCCACCACTTCACCCTCCTGGCTTACTATTTCCCTCTAAGTGACTGCATTTTGCCTCCTCAGCTGTAAGCCTTAGTGCTCTCTTCAGCTCATGTAGGAAGATGAAGGCTTTCATCTCCACTGCAGGCTCCCCCTCTTTCAATGGCTTAAGATGCGGAAGATCTGCACCCCGCTCCTGACGTCACTGGTCTTCATTTGACTTGAGCACTGCCGCAGTCTTCTGGTGGGCTGTGCCAACGACAAGGCTGCCGCCTGCACTCTGTGGAACATACCCAAGGACCTCCTCCCCTCCCGACACCAATCCACCGGGAGCACTGCCAAGACAACGGCCATAACTGCAAATGACCGGTAATAACCTTCAGATTAGTAATTAGCGTTGCTCTGAGAGGTCTGTCACACCATATCCTGCTACCCCACAGCTCGAACCTCCAATCTGCTGATCAGCCTTTGAGTGACACTCGAACCACCCTGTGCAGGGCCCCAGGTCCGAGCCCTTTCCATCACTTGTGCCGTCAAATCACTCCGATTTCGAAACTGCAGTGACAATATTACTTGCCGCAACATACGGTGTGTGTTCCCTTAGCCAGGGGTATGATACATTTCTTGTTGTTCGTCTTTTCCCTCCCAGTTCAGACTTGGTGCTGCTCCTGCCCCTGAACTCTGCTTCCTCCTGCTGTGTGAAAAATACACACTCCCCGCCTACGGACCATGATGGCGATGTGTGTTTCTGATCGAAAGGGGTTTCTCTGCTCATAAATAAAGAATGTAAACAAGTCTTACATATACTTGATTTTATTTTTTATACCTCTGCTGTGCACCAAAGGCTGCTTCGCTCATCGTGCTGGACAGAGCTCTTGGAGCTGGAAGCTCACGACAACTTTACACATACCTTCTCAGGGACCAGGGCAAGTCGAAAGGGCTCCGCGCCGCTTACTGTAAACTTTACACTTGTTTACTGGAGGCCTGATTAGGGCCTCTGTGCACTTCAGTCCCCCTCCCCTCCAGGTTTCAGGTAGCATTTGAGAAGTTGCCAAAGAAAGCCTATAGCCTCACTCGGCCCTCAGTTGTTGCAGCGCTCTTTTCTGATGGGACTGGTAGAAAAGCTGAATCAGCCCCTGTAAATGGAACATTCTGAGATGGAAAGTGTCCACCTGTGCAGTTTTAAAATAGAACTCAGAGCACTGTTCCTATCACACAAGTGAGTCTGGAGAGAGACTCCATCGAAAATCAGGAAAGGAGGAGAGAAATGAACAGGCTCAAGACTGTGCTTTGTCATATTGTTTGCATGGGTGTCAAGGATGGAAAAGAGATGTCCTGTTGAGCAAGTGAAAAAAACATGAAATGGCAACACACATTTCTAGGCTATAAAACGTCTCCTTCTGGTTCCTGTCCCTCTTCTGCAGCTCGGCTCTGATGTGCCTTTTCCAGGTCAACTCCATGTCAGTTTCTGTTTAAAGAGCCCAGTGCTGCGACTGAGCGTTTCTATGTCAAAAGAAAAGTGCATCATAGGAGGCTTAGTTCCCTATTGTGAATTCATAATCTCTGCGTTTGTTACAAATGCTCTTCTCGGATAATAAGAAACAGGAAACGCCAACAAGTTGTTTTCACAAATTAGACCAAATTAGGTATTGTAATACCATGCAATACAAATTAGGTACGCACACTGTGCACTCCAGACAGAGTACATTAACCACGAAGAGTGCCCCTGAACCTGTGTACAACCTTGGGGCCACATGATGGTGGAGTGAATCAATAAAGAGAATTCGATTTCTTCCATTGTCAATAATCTATAGAAATGTTTATCCATTTAAGGAAATACTACAGTTATTTGCTGGTGAGTTTGGGAAAGTTACCTCCACTCCAAGATGGCACTCGCGGCACTCGGTATTATGAAGCAAGATTGTCTCGTTCCTCTAAGGTGGCCGACTTCCGAGTTGTCTCCTTTTCTATGTCGATTCATTTCTGTAGTCCCTCGCCAAAGTTGTTAGTCCTGTTTTTATTTATTTTTCCTGGGAATAACTGGTATAGGTTCTTTTCTAAAGATGGCGACGTCATTATAGCTAGTTCTCATTATCCAATTCAATAATGCTTTCAATGAGGGGGAGGAGCCTAGCGCGCAACCAAGATGGCCGCGTAGGCTTACGGCTCTCGAGGGCCTCCGCAACCTCCCACGTCTATCCTGACTTAATCCTGGTTTACTTGACGGGCTTTTGCAGATGAACTTGCGCTGAGGTGCCACCCGTTTTCTAAATTCAGATCGGACGCCGGGACCCGGAATGGTTGGACTCTGAAGTTTGCGGCCTGCTCTTGCCTTGGTCCCGATCTCAAGCTGGTGATGTGCCCGGGCATGAAGTGAACAACAGCGGCTGGCTGGGCTTGACCTGTCACGGACCCCGCACTTTCACTTTCGTTTTCAAGCTTGCTCTTTGATATCGGCCGCGCGACTCTGGTGTTTCCGAGGGGCGCGGATGGCGAAGTGTCTGGCCTGACTCTCGGATAATACATGGGTTGACTGTCGGCGACGGCTGTGCTCAACTGACTTAGCTACCTGGTCCCTTTTTCCCTGGTGCGGGCGGGTGCTGGCCTTGGTGGCCTCCGGATGATGGCGGCGAGACTAGACGGAGACAAGTCGAAACCCAAGTCAACCCGAAGGGGTGCCTATACCCAGGTCAATAACATGGATCGTTATGCGCTGGCAAAGGGATCCCCTGGTGGCTCGCATAAATCGCCTGAGAGGTCTAAGGAGGTCTCCGGCCCATCGTCGGAATTGACCCTGATGGACGTCATGGGCGCCATTGAGGAGATGAAGACCGCTGTGGGTCAGCAGTTTGATACCCTGGCTCATAAACTGGACGCGGTCCTGATCGATGTGAATTTGGTCAGGGCAGACCTGTCCAAAACTAACGAGCGGGTCGACTCCTTGAGTCAAGCAGCATCGAGTCTAACTGTGGACGTGGCCGCCCTGCAGACGGAGGTCCGTAGGTTGCGGCTAGCCAGTGATCTGACGGACCGTCGACTCGAGGACTCCGAAAGCAGGGCTAGACGGAATAATGTCCGTATCATTGGAGTGCCGGAAAGATCGGAGGAATCTGCTGCGGATCTTTTTGTCGAGGATCTGGTGACCAATCATCTCGCGCCCAAGGGACTGAGTAAGTTCTCTGCAGTGGAGCGGGCCCACAGGATTCCGGGTGGTGCGCCCAAGGTGGGTGCTCCCCCGCGGCCTATAATCGCCCGGCTCTTTAACTTTCGGGATAGGGATGCTATCCTTCAGGCGTCAAGGGTCGCCGGGCCGCTGAAGTTTGAGAACTCTAACGTCAGCTTTTACCCGGACTTCACGCAAGCGGTCCAGAAACAACGGCTGGGATTTTCGGGTGTCAAACGGCGCTTGAGGGACATGGAGCTGAAATATGCGATGCTATTCCCGGCGAGGCTGCGGGTTGAGTTCCAGGGTCGTTCCCACTTCTTCGACCGGCCGGAGGCGGCTGGAGACTGGTTGGATGCCCTGCCACGGGGACAGGATCGAGACAGTCGGACAGCGGACGGGATTTGGTGACGCAGGACTAGAACTTGGTTCCTGGTGATGGACTGAACTGGTGGTGTTTTGTACCTTGGCTCAACTGGACCCTAGATTGACACTTTCTGCCCTTCAAATGTTTGGGGGTTGTAGGGAGCTTATTGGGGCCTTTTCCTCCTTCTGGGGTTCTTTTTGTGGTATATGTTAGGGCGACAGGCACACTGCGAGTTGGGGGGGCTGTTCGGGCTCAAGCAGGGGTGCAGGGAGGGGGGAGTTATGGTTTTGGGATTGTGGGGGAGGGGGGTTGTTGGGGATTGTTTGTTTGTTTCGCAAGGCAATGTGCAGTTCTCTGTCGGGTTGTGCTTTCCGGGATGTGGGTATCATGCGCGGAGGTGGGATGGGGGGTAGGGGATTGAGAATCCTTTCGTGGAATGTGAATGGACTTGGGGACAGGATCAAGCGCGGGGTGGTGTTGCAGTTTTTGAAGCGGGTTTCGCCCGACATTGTTTTCCTGCAGGAGACACACGTGATCGGGAACTCCTTCCATGCCCTAAATAGGAGGGGTTATCGCCTTGCCGCTCACTCTGGTTTCACTTCTGGCTCTAGGGGAGTGGGCATTTTGGTTAGGGCCTCTCTCCCATTGGGAGTTGATGAGGTGCTTCACGATGATAGGGGGCGCTATGTGGCATTGGTGGGGAGATGGGAGGGCAGGATTATCTCGCTTGTTGCTGTGTATGTACCCCCGGGGTTACAGACGGCTACATTTGCTGATTTGGGGCGTTTGGTCCTGGGACTCCCTGGGGGGGCTCTGGTGTTGGGGGGTGACTTTAACGCCGTTGTCTCCGGGTTGGAGGACCGTCACCCCCCCAGGGATCTCCCTAGGGCTCAGGCCTGGTTGAGTGGCTTTTTGGACACGTTGGGACTTGTAGATTGCTGGAGATTGATGCACCCGGGTCAGGCGCAATACACCTTTCACTCGGGGGCCCATGGGAGTCTCTCGAGACTTGATTACATGCTTATGCCGGCGATCCAGGCTGGGATGATTGGGGAGGTGCGTCATTTAGCTCGCAGTATTTCTGATCATTCCCCTATATGGTTGCAACTGAGGGTTGTCCCTGGGGCGGAGGGGAGAGTTGCGCCTATTAGCCCCTGGTATCTACGTAACCCTAAGATCCGCGCGGAACTGGTCAAGTCCACTGATCACTACTTTAATGATAATGTGGGGTCGGTGCCATCGGCCGTCTCCCTATGGGAGGCTTATAGGGTGGTGGTCAGGGGGCAGGCCTTGTCCCTTATCTCCCATGCTAAGAAGTGCGAGAGAGCGGAGGTGGTTCGCCTGGAAACTGAAATAGCTGAAATGGAGGAGGACTTGGAGCGGGGAGTTACTAATGAGAAAGTGCATGTTCTCAGCCTCAAACAATCAGATTATAGGGCGCTGGTTACGGAAGCCGCTAAAGGGATGAGTAGAGAGCAGCAAGGACGACTGTATGATGTGGGGGATAAGGCCGGAAAGTTGATTGCTTGGTTGGATAAGAAGGAGAGAGCGAGCAGGGTGGTGCCCGTTGTGGAGAGAATGGATGGAGTGCGTGTGACTGACCCGGTGGAGATCGTTGACTGCTTTGCGGCCCATTTCCGCGGGGTATACTCTCCGGTCTCTGTGCGATCGGAGGAGGATTCTCATCTTTTGCTTAGAGACATTACTTTGCCAACCCTATCGGAGGCTGATGCAGTATTGATGGAGGCGAATTTGTCGTCAGATGAGATCGCTCTGGCCACCCGCTCGATCGCATAGGGTAAAGCTGTGGGTCCTAATGGTCTTCCCATCGAACTATATAAGTTGCGTCCCGATAAAATAGCGCCGCATCTTCGGGACATGTTTCTCGCGGCACGTGCGGCGGGCTTCCTCCCCCCGACCAACGCCTCACCAACATAGTTGTGATACACAAAGAGGGGAAGCCGCGAGATCGCTGCGCCTCCTATAGGCCCATTTCGCTGTTGAATGCGGAACCCAAAATTCTGGCCAAGGTATTGGCTAATCGGCTGGTTCGGGTCGTGGGAGACTTGATTCATCAGGATCAGTCTGGTTTCATACCTCATCGGAATACCGCTCTAAATTTGAGGCGGTTGCACGGCGTGCTTGCTAGAGCAGAATCTATACGTGAGCCGGCCATCTTGGCATCTTTAGATGCTACTATGGCGTTCGACACTTTGGAGTGGCCATATATTTGGGCCGTGTTGGCGAAATTTGGGTTCGGCCCTGAGTTCATTGGTTGGGTAAAATTACTATATGCTGATCCTCTGGCTCAGGTGGTGGTGAATGGTAGGGTATCGGCTCCCTTCGCACTGGGGAGAGGTAAGCGGCAGGGATGTCCGTTATCACCCCTTCTCTTTGCACTTTCTTTGGAGCCGCTCGCCGCCTGGTTGCGTTGGGAGCAGTCGCTGCGAGGCATTAGATGGACGCCGGAGTTTGAAGACCGTGTCTCCCTCTACGCGGACGACATCCTTCTGTATCTCACCTCTCCTCGACAGTCGCTAATTGTATTGGTGGACGTACTGAATTCTTTTGGTCGTAACTCCGGCCTGGTCATCAACTGGGCCAAGTCGTGTGTTTACGCCCTCTCGGGTGAGGCCCCCCTCCTGCCACGGGATTGCCCTATCCAGATTGCTACCCTGGGGTTCAAATATTTGGGAATCTTTATCTCACTTGATCCCGCGGTCCGCCATGAGCGAAACCTTCTCCCTCCCCTCCAGCGATTGAAGGCCGACGTCGCGAGGTGGCGCCGACTTCCGCTCTCGCCACTCGGACGGGCGGCATTGTTTAAAATGATGTCGCTACCTCGCTTTTTATACGCTTTGCAAAATACTCTAGATGTCGTGCCAGCCCGTTATTTCCGGGAGGTGGAGGGTCTTCAGCGCCAACTGTTTTGGGAGGGGCGGCCGCGGATTGCTCTCGCCAAGTTGACGCTCCCCTGGTACGATGGGGGGGGTCGCCCTCCCCGATATTAAACGATACTATTGGGCGTCTCAGTTGGCGTCGGTGAATCACGGGATATACGGTCCTGCCTTGAATCCGGCCTTCGAGATGGATACATTTCTGCTCCCGGGCGGAGACTATAATAGAGCGCTGTACGCGGTGACCCCGGACACGCGGTTGACAGGACCCACGCGGGTTGCGGTACGTGTGTGGCACGCGGCGAATGCTGCGATGGGGTGGAGGGATCGCTTGACTCGGGCGACGCCGTTGTATGCCTCTGCGCGGTTGGGCTGTTTGTGGAGATCGAAAGGCTTTGAGAAATGGGATATGATTGGTATATGTAAGGTGGGTGATCTTTGGGCGAAGGGGTCTTTCAAAACGTTTGAAATGCTTAAAACTGAATATAAATTAAACGATAGAGAGTACTTCAGGTATGCTCAAGTCTACCATGCTCTATGTTCGGCTTTTCCAGACGTTGCTGCTATCCCTGAGTACTCCCCACTGGAGGATAGAGTGTTGGATGGCTACGTGCCCGACAGCACCATCTCTCTGATTTATAAGAAACTTATTAACGATCGCGCGGACTTGCTGCTCCGTCTGCGGGAAGCATGGACGGGCGATGGCTTGGAACTGGACGATGAGGACTGGGTTTCGGCGGTGGCCTCCCCGAAAGAGGTGGCGATCCCGGCCCGCTTACGATTCGTACAGCTAAAGATCCTTCATAGAGTGTATGTCACTGGGCCCGGTTTGCTGCGCATGGGTTACTCGATGGATGGACTGTGTAAGCGGGGATGTGGCCTATCGGGTACCTTTCTCCATATCTTATGGGAATGTTCGGAGGTTGTGCGATTTTGGAACGGTATTCACACTGTAATGGAGGAGGTCACGCACGTTGCTCTGTTGCCAGAGGCTAGGAGGTGTTTGTTGAATGTCTGGGAACCGAATGATTGTAATGCGGCACAGATGCAGTGGGTGACCTTGGGGTACATGGTGGCTAAGCGTAACATTGCACAACTGTGGGGCTCCCCGAGGCCGCCCACGATCGAGGTCTGGAAGGAGAATATGGACTGGTGTATGTTCAGGGAAAAGACGGTGTATGTGGCGAGAGGCAAACCAGGGAAGTGAACTAAGGTATGGGGTCCATGGAATTTATATCGAGGACGTATCTGCACCCCGCCTCTGCCATTAGAGATCGATATTGCTTTGTCCCCCTAGCCACGCATTCTGCGGGATGGTGTGAGGTGTGTTCCATGCTTTGCTCTCCCGTTGCCCCCCTCTACCGCTTCCAGACAAGCACTGCTCTGGACACTGTACGTTGTTCCCCGTCCTGGGAAGAGCACTCTGCTATTTCGGACTCTCATTGCCTTGAGTGTGTTTTATATTTAATAAAAAATGAAACTGTTTATTCCGATTGCTATTGGCCTATGGCCGCGGCCTGTTACATGTGCTTACGAACTGCCGGGGGCTTTGCCTCTGGTTCAGTCGAATGTGTGGTGTCGCACTGCGGGCCCTCGGGCTCCATAGCGGCCGGCCCTGGTGGTTGTAGGCCCTTGTCTGTATTTTATTGTGTACCAACGATTTCTAATAAAAATTTTAACAAAAAAAAAAATAATGCTTTCAATGAATTGGCGTGACACAACTTAGTCTTGGTTTATATTGTACTGTACACAGTGCCAAAACCCTTGTATGACCACCAAATGGCGCTGCTGAGAAAATCTATTGATCGGGCAGCGATAACAGTTGGAAACAAGCATTGGCAAAGCCAATAGATCTCGCCGATCATTCGAGAGCTATTGACTTTGCAAATTTGTTTTATCCGTGTTGTACACCAGGGAGCCTGCTGTTCAGGATGGCTAAAAGTTAGTGCCGTAGCAAAATGTTTATCTAGCACGAGCTGGTGCTATTATGTCTCTCAAACAAGCACTGTAGTCTTCAGCACGAACCAGGTAGTTACAATTAACAAGCATTGGCATAGCCAATAGGTCTCGCTTAGGGACTTTATAATTGTTTAGCCATGCAAATGGACATAATCCTAATCTCCACACTTTTAATTTTTTTATTTTAAAAGTGTGGAGATTAGGATTATGTTCATTTGCATTTCTAGTTGAATGGTGAGGTGATTGTTGTGGTGTTGCCCCTACTTTAACAAATAAATACAGAGAGGAAATCTCACATTTTACTTGCAATGTACACAGACAGGCCCCAGAATTGGTTGGATTGCAGGAAACCCACCTCAATAGGGGACAATACAGACTATTAGCAAACGCATGGGGCTCGAGAGGACAGCCATACTGGTGAGGAAATATCACCTACTACTTTCACATTATCAAAACCTGGACCGGCCCAGGTTCCTCATCGATAAGGCAGAGAACCTATCCGCAAAACATAAAAGACATAGGAGACAGCTAGCAAAGTAAGAAGAGGAAATACTAGAAAGGAAGAGTTAATATAATGAAATCAGACTGTGTGACATCCTGACACAGGCAGTGACTTCGACAGAAAAAATCATCAGACTGCCCATGAGGCAGCTAGACAATAATATCATGCGACCCAGAGGAAGTTGTATAAAGTGGGGGATAAGACTTTTTGCCTGCTAGCTTTGCTAGGGAAAAGAGAAGAAGCAATTGGAAGAGTGGGGGGGAATTATATAAGAAGATGGCACTAGGATTAAAGAGGACAGAAGTATTGCATAGGCATTTGCACAATACTACCATGTACTGCCCAAGACCAGAGAAGCAGCCCTGGAGAAGGCCATAACAGAGTTCCTAGTGAACTAGATATGCCAGTATTAGGGAAGGAAGATAGACACGCACTGGAAGAAGACACATTTTGGATGCGAGGGTGTCGTATTGACCCTCCCCGTTCCATACAGTCAATAAATGTAGATTTGCCATGAGAAACATTCCAGAACTACAATTGGAGCAACTTTAAATGTCTGTGTATGGGAAGGCAAGCAGGAATAGATTACTAGAAACCACCAGAACAACGCTCTATAGTTGAGATAGGGTTCCTTTGGATATGCAACATAATATTTCAGCTGGAGAAGGAAAATAAGGGAGATGCCATTATGGAAGGGGGCTATGCTGAAATAATTTCGGAAATTAACAGGCTTTAAATAATGGAACATTACAGACATTGCCAATGATGTGATGTTATGGAGGGCATGAGATGTAAATCCTTGGTGAAATTACAAGATGAATACGAGTTGTCGCCCCTTAGAGCTATAAATATTTACAGTTCAGGCACACCCGAACAGCTGAAAGTGTAAAATGGAGAGAAGTACCAGACTTGAATTCCTTAGAGGACAGGGTACTTATGGAAGAGATCCCTAACAAGACTGATTCCAAGATATATTGCACCATTATTAATAATGCTCCAGACAACCTGCAGAACTCAGGAAGATGTCGGAGAAGGATCTTGTCCCACTGGAAGGCATCAACTGGGATGGGGCCTTGATGCATCCCAGAGAGGTAGCCATAAAAGCTAGATTGTAGCTTATCCAGTTAAAATGTCAACTCAGGGTTTTTTACAACAGGAGTAGACACTTTAAGACGCAGGCCCTCACCTGTGCGAGATGTAGCCTGGTTGGCTGAACGTTCATACACACAATTTGGAAACAATTTAAATCACCTTTCAATCTTGCTTTTCCAACAATTTCACCATAATTCACAGGGCTGACCCTCAGTCTTGGGCAATTTCAGTCTCATTTCTATTTTCAGCCAAAGTAATTTTTTTTAATGAACTCTGTGAGACCGGCCTTGTGGCGTGGACCCTCCCGACCAGTAAGCAACCCTGCAACCACACCCGTTCCCCGGTATCACAGACTTCCGGCCACCATGGCCCAATAAACCCGATGGCCGGCCGGGGCCCCAGCAAAACCCAAGACACTACCACGCATGCACGGCCGAGGGAGAGAGAAACCCCCAAGCAAGACCGGGAGGCGCCGTCTCTGTCACACCTCTGATCTCCTCCCCAAAGAGGGTTTCGATCGGCCACCAGGCCCCCGGTGAGCGGGCGCCTCGCATGCTGGGCGTCTGGAGTCCCTGCCAGACCAACCTGAACAGATCAAAGGGGCCGAGCGGCAGGAAATCCCCACACTCCGCCCCCAGGAACCAAGACCCCTCTCTGCGAGGACTCCGGACTTCAAAGAGGAGGGGGGAGTATAACAAGGGGTGCTGAAGGGACAGGCGGCAGAGAAAACCTGGACCTACGAGAGCCCTGCTGACGCTGACGCGGCTCTCCGAACTCTGAACCATCTGAGCCCGGCTGACGCTGTTGCGGCTTCCTGAACTCTGAACCATCTGAGCCCTGCTGACGCTGTCGCGGGTCCCCGAACTCTGAACCATCTGAGCCCTGCTGATGCTGTCGCGGCTCCCCGAACTCTGAACCATCTGAGCCCTGCTGACGCCGTCGCGGCTCCCGAGAATCTGAGACCACCTGTGCCTGCTGAGAGACTCGCGGCTCCCGTGAATCTGAAACCCCCTGTGCCTGCTGAGAGACTCGCGGCGCTCCTATCCAGAAGGATCGGCGGAGATTGCAGAGTGAACCCAAATCTCCCAGCTCGAGGATTGAGAGCTGTGCGAAGGATACTCCGCAGAGACACTGAACTTAAAGACTGTCCCGCTACCCCAATCCCACCATCCCGAACCCGCCGCTGCTTGCGGCATTGAACCAACAGCTGTATCACGGATCATAAAGCTCCCCTGAACTTTCGATAAAGTATACTGTCTTACTAAGAACTACTGTGTGGTGTCCCTCTGTCAGAGAGTGTAAGCTCAGCGTGTACGATCCTAGGAACGAGACCCTTCCAGGAAGGGCCTCCCCGCCATTGCTCGGCCTAACTCTGGGAGAGGTGGGTCAAAGGGTGGTCAGGAACGTATTCTGAAGCCCCCCGGAGAACGCCCTTCCAACATTTGGTGGCAGACGACGGGATCCGTGCCGACACCTAGAGATCGTACAGTAAACGGCTGACGCACTACCGAAAGGAGATGGAAGGAGAAACCACCATGAGTACCGCAGGAACCAACACAAGCCCGACGTTCCGAGAGGACCGGTTGGAATATTATACGCATCGAGAACTAAAACAGTTCTGCAAAGACCTTGGAATCGCTACCACCGGATTAAGTACTAAAGAAGATTTCCAGGAAGCATTGAAAACCTGGGTCGAGGCAGGAGCTTCCCTGCCCCAAACCGAAGGAGACGCCCGAGATAGAGAGCCGCCAAACGAACCACGAAGCATCCCGGTAAGAAGCAACGCCACAGAGGGGGGCCTATCCCCAGAAGAGCTAGCGGACCGAGAGAGGGGCCGCAACCACGAACTAGAACTAGCCAAACTAAAAATAGAGGGAGAGCTAAAATTGGCCGAAAAAAAGTTAGCTGTAGAACAATTACGCCTACAAGGGGAACTCAAGGAAAAGAAACGCCAGCGAGAACACGAAGAAAGAAAACTTCAACTAGAACACGAACGCAGCCTAAAAGAGATCGAACTCAAGGCCAAGAATGAGGAGTCCAGAACCACGGGAAACCAACCGACCTCCCCCGCCGTGGAACCAAAGGTCCACATCCCCAAGGATGTGGTGAAGGAATACTACAAGAACGACGACATCCAGCAGTGGTTCAAGGCCTACGAAGTCGCCATGACCTCCCACCGAGTTCCACAGAAGGATTGGGGGGCTGGCTTGTGGGGCCGGTTCCTGAGCAAGGGGAGAGATACCCTGCTGGACCTGCCCTCCACGGTGCTGAATTCCTACAGCCACATGAAAGAGGCCCTATTAGCAAGATATGGACTCACCCCCGAGATGTACCGGCAACGGTTTCGAGACTGCAAAAAGATACCCAGTACTACGTGGGTAGAATACGTGAACTTTTACAGCAGGGCCTTGGACAGGTGGATCAAGGGCAGCAAGGTCTCCACCTTTGAGGAACTGTTTGACCTAATAGCGTGGGAACACTTGTCCGCAAGTTTCTTTGTGGAGTTACGCCAGCACCTCCTGGACAGCAAGCTCACTGACCCTCGGAAACTGGCGGTCGAAGCTGACCGATGGGTGAACACCCGGGCCTCCCGGGGCCCCGTGGGAGACTACGGTCGCCACAGTCAGGGACCCCCCCCCGCCAGAGGGGCGGAGGGAACCAAGGCAAACCGAGGGAATCCCAGGTGGGCCCCCAGCATAGTCCCCCCAGGGGCCAACCCCCGCACTTTCCAGCCCCAGCTCCAGCCAGCACAGGCCCCCCGGGGAGGCAGGGACCCCGAGTCAAGATCACCTGTTTCCGCTGCCAACAGCCCGGACACTATGCCAGTGACCCCCAGTGTCCCATGTACCAACGACCCGCAGCGACAGCCCCTCCAGCCCGACAAATGGCCTCCGTAGCCCTGGGAGAAGAGATGGAAGACTCCGAGGAGTGGGAACCAGCAGCCATGGCCCTGGTCTCCCTAGGAGACCGAGAGATGGTTCCCGGAACACCCCTACCCGCCAACACGAAAAAATACCGACAACAAGTGACGGTCAACGGTCACCGAGTCGAGGCCCTCCGCGACACCGGGGCGAGTGTCACAGCGGTCCACTGCCACCTGGTCTCCGAAGACCAGATCCTGCCCGACGCCTTCTGTCCAGTCATATCTTCGGATAATTCCGAGAGCCTCTGCCGGATAGCCCCGGTACCCTTCGAATGGGGGGGGGGAGTCACCGGTAAATTGAGAGTGGCAGTCCGAACATCCCAACCAGTAGACTGCCTCCTGGGCAACGACCTCGAGAGCTCCCTGTGGGGACAAGTGGAACGAAGAGCCCATCTGGAGATGATGGGCCTACCCGAATGGGTATGCGCCACCACGCGCTCCATGTCTGCCCGATCGCCTTCCCCCGAGGGAGTTGAGGCCTTACCCCTGAACCCAGTCGCCGTCCCCGAGGACCGGGACGCGCTACCCGAGCCCGATGAACCTCTCCCGGAAGAAGAACCCGTTCCCAATGACGGGTCAGTGCATCCAGACCCCGAGCAACTGACCGAGCTCGGGGACCTACCCGAGATGGCCCATTGGCACTGCGAGGGGGGTCCCTCCCGAGAAGAATTCTGCAGGGAACAAGCCACCTGCCCTTCCCTCATTGGACCCCGACAGCAGGCCGAAGCCCAGGCAGCAGGCGACCAGTCCGGAACCCACTGGGTATATTGGGAAAGCGGCCTCCTGTACAGCGAACAGAAGTCGGCCGAGCTGGAATCGGCCCGGGTACTGGTGGTACCCCTGCGCTTCCGAAGTTTCCTCCTAGGCCTAGCCCATGATGTACCCCTGGCGGGACACTCAGGCCAAGACAAAACCTATCATCGCCTGGTTACCCACTTCTATTGGCCCAAAATGCGAGCGAATGTAGAGGCCCACTGCAAGTCATGTCTCACGTGCCAGGCCAGCGGAAAAGGTGGTGGGAAGCGCAAGGCTCCGCTACAACCCTTCCCCGTTGTTAGTACCCCCTTTGAGCGGGTGGGGATCGACATCGTGGGACCCCTGGATCCCAGCACCGCCCAGGGCCACCGGTTCATCCTCGTCCTGGTGGACCATGCCACCCGCTACCCAGAGGCCATTCCCCTCCGCACCGTGACGGCCCCCGTGGTGGGCCGGGCCTTGATGAAGATCTTCTCCCGCGTGGGTTTCCATCGCGAAGTCGTGAGTGATCGTGGCACAAACTTTATCTCCAAATACATGAGGTCCTTATGGCAACAATGCGGGGTGTCATACAAATTCACCACCCCATACCACCCCCAAGGCAATGGCCTAGTAGAACGATTTAACCGGACCCTGAAAGGAATGATCATGGGCCTCGAAGAACCCCTTAGCCGGAAATGGGACGTCCTCCTCCCTTGCCTCCTGTTCGCCTACCGGGAAGTTCCCCAAAAATCTCTGGGGTTCAGCTCATTCGAATTACTATACGGACACCCCGTCCGGGGACCGCTGAGCCTGGTCAAAGAGGGCTGGGAAACGGCTCCCCGAGGAACACCTCCCGATGTATTCCGCTATATCCTGGCGCTCCGCAACCAGACCCGGAAGTTCCGGGAGCTCGCCGAGGCACACCTCGAGGCTAGCCGAGAAGAGATGAAGCGCTGGTATGACCAGAATGCCACGCTGGTCGAGTTTCAGCCGGGCCAACAGGTCTGGGTAATGGCCCCGGCGAAACCCTGCGCCCTCCAAGACAGATGGACTGGACCCTTCAAAGTGGTCGAGCAGAAAAGTCAAGTCACGTATCTAGTTGATGTTCAGTCCCCTCGGAACCCCCTCCGGGTCCTCCAAGTGAACCGCCTCAAACCCCACTTCGTGAGGACGGAGTTGAGTTTGCTCCTGGCCACCAACGATGGGACTGAAGAAGACACAGAGCCCCTTCCGGACCCCCTGTGTGCTAAAGAGAAAGATGGCTCCGTAGAGGGGGTGAGACTGTCGTCCACCCTCACCCCCCAACAGTCCGACGACTGCTGCCAGCTATTGAGACAATTCACAGACCTCTTCTCCCTCACCCCTAGGGTCACCGACTGGTGTGTCCACGACGTAGACACCGGAGACAGCCCGCCGGTAAGACACCGAGCCTACCGAGTCCCTGACCGGGTCCGGACCTGCATCCAGACTGAAGTAGCCATGATGTTAGCCCTAGGGGTGATTGAACCCTCCCGACAGCCCATGGGCCAGCCCGGTAGTACTGGTCCCGAAAGCAGCAGCCCCTGGTGTCGCCCCCGAGCTGAGATTCTGTGTAGACTACCGGGGACTCAATGCGGTCACCCGCGCGGACGCTCACCCTATCCCCCGCGCAGACGAGCTCATCGACCGCCTCGGGGCCGCTCGCTACCTCAGCACTTTCGACCTGACCTGCTGATACTGGCAAATTGCGCTCACTGAGGGAGCCAAGGAGCGGTCCGCCTTCTCCACCCCCGATGGGCACTACCGCTTCAGAGTCATGCCTTTTGGGCTGAAAAATGCCCCAGCCACCTTCCAGAGACTGGTGAACCAGGTCCTGGCCGGGCTAGAGGGGTTCAGCGCGGCGTACCTAGACGACATCGCAGTATTCAGCTCCCAATGGACTGAACACCTCTAGCACCTCCGACAAGTACTGATGGCCCTGCGCCAGGCAGGCCTAACCATCAAAGCCAGCAAATGTCAAATTGGACAGGGCTCAGTGATCTATCTGGGACACCAGGTGGGGAGCGGGCAGGTCGCCCCCCTCCAGCCGAAGATCGACGCCATCTTGTCCTGGGAACCCCCCACGACCCAAACGGAAGTCCGGGCCTTCCTAGGCCTCACCGGTTACTACCGGAGGTTTATTAAAAACTATGGCAGCCTCGCAGGCCCCCTCACGGAGTTAACCTCCAAAAAGCACCCGAAGAAAGTACAGTGGACTCCCCTGTGCCAAAAAGCGTTCGACGCCTTGAAAGCCGCTATATGTACTGCTCCGGTACTCAAAGCCCCCAACTACTCTCTGGAATTTGTGGTCCAGACGGACGCTTCGGAGCACGGCATCGGGGCAGTCCTCTCACAGTTCAACGACAAAGGCAGAGATCAGCCCATAGCCTTCATCAGCCGAAGGTTACTACCTCGGGAACAACGGTGGAGCACCATTGAAAGAGACCTTCGCAGTAGTCTGGGCCCTCAAAAAGCTACGGCTCTACTTGTTCGGAACCCCCTTCCGAGTTCAAACGGATCATCGACCCTTACGGTGGCTGATGCAAATGAGAGGAGAAAACCCCAAGCTGCTACGATGGTCAATCTCCCTCCAGGGGATGGACTTCACTGTGGAGCATCGCCCCGGGACTGACCACGCCAACGCCGACGACCTGTCCCGATTCTTCCGCTTCAGCGAAGAGAACCCCCAAGTGGATGGGTAGTTCTCCCCGCCTTTCAGCTGGGGGGGGGGGCACGTGTGAGACCGGCCTTGTGGCGTGGACCCTCCTGACCAGTAAGCAACCCTGCAACCACACCCGATCCCCGGTATCACAGACTTCCGGCCACCATGGCCCAATAAACCCGATGGCCGGCCGGGGCCCCAGCAAAACCCAAGACACTACCACGCATGCCCGGCCGAGGGAGAGAGAAAGCCCCAAGCAAGACCGGGAGGTGCCATCTCTGATCTCCTCCCCAAAGAGGGTTTCGATCGGCCACCAGGCCCCCGGTGAGCGGGCGCCTCGCATGCTGGACGTCTGGAGTCCCTCCCAGACCAACCTGAACAGATCAAAGGGGCCGAGCGGCAGGAAATCCCCACACACCGCCCCCAGGCACCAAGACCCCTCTCTGCGAGGACTCCGGACTTCAAAGAGGAGGGGGAGTATAACAAGGGGTGCTGAAGGGACAAGCGGCAGAGAAAACCTGGACCTACGAGAGCCCTGCTAACGCTGTCGCGGCTCTCCGAACTCTGAACCATCTGAGCCCGGCTGACGCTGTCGCGGCTCCCCGAACTCTGAACCATCTGAGCCCTGCTGACGCTGTCGCGGCTCCCCGAACTCTGAACCATCTGAGCCCTGCTGACGCTGTCGCGGCTCCTCGAACTCTGAACCATCTGAGCCCTGCTGACGCCGTCGCGGCTCCCGAGAATCTGAGACCACCTGTGCCTGCGGAGAGACTCGCGGCTCCCGAGAATCTGAAACCCCCTGTGCCTGCTGAGAGACTCGCGGCGCTCCTATCCAGAAGGATCGGCGGAGATTGCCGAGTGAACCCAAATCTCCCAGCTCGAGGATTGAGAGCTGTGCGAAGGATACTCCGCAGAGACACTGAACTTAAAGACTGTCCCGCTACCCCAATCCCCCCATCCCGAACCCGCCGCCGCTTGCGGCATTGAACCAACAGCTGTATCACAGATCATAAAGATCCCCTGAACTTTCGATAAAGTATACTGTCTTACTAAGAACTACTGTGTGGTGTACCTCTGTCAGAGAGTGTAAGCTCAGTGTGTACGATCCTAGGAACGAAACCCTTCCAGGAAGGGCCTCCTTGCCATTGCCCGGCCTAACTCTGGGAGAGGTGGGTCAAAGGGTGGTCAGGAACGTATTCTGAAGCCCCCCGGAGAACGCCCTTCCAACAAACTCTATTTAAAGTTTTATGCAATAACAAAAAACAGATGTACACACAATGCCAGTAAAGATCAGACATACAATTATAAATCACAGTGGTACAGTTCAAGGGATTGGTCCAACGGCAGTTCCCCCCCAACAGCAAGCATTTAACCAGGGCAATAAACATTTATTCCCCTCATCTTCTTCAGAACCAGTCCCGCTGCCCCCCAATGATACATTTTGACACCCTGACAGCAGGCCATTGGAAAGTAGTTTATGACAAAGATCCCGCCAAGTCTGGAGTCATCCTCTAATTTCTCATCATTGCGGCAGCTCTTCATGTGTACCTCTTTGGCTAATGTCCATGTGCGGACATCTCCTATCCAAGCCGAGACCTCTGGAGCACGCACCCCCATCCACACAATAGCTATTCTGCGCCTCGCTAGGAGTAAGAGCAACTGCTGCAGTCTGTACGCTATCTTGTTTTGATTTTTAGGCTTCCGAATTAAGCCAAGCAGACAATGAGAAGGTGTCAGCTATACTTGTCCATTCACGCTCCCTCTGATCCGCTCAACCACCTCCATCCAGAAGCTACTGAGTTCAGGGCATTCCCAAGCCAAGTGCAGAAAATGTGCGCTCCCCCTTGTGACACCTAGGGCAGTTGCTGGACCTGACAGGGGTCATGCGATGCAGTCTCTCCGGTGTCATGTAGGTGAGGTGCATGTAGTTATGATGAATTAATCGAAAAAGGGCGCTGCAGGAGATCGTACGTGTGAGTTGGCCCACCACCCTCCAATGGCCCTCCCAGGTTTGCATTCCAGGCGGTAACTGCCCCAGTGGGAGGGGCACTGGATTCCTCCCTCATAGCCCTATATAGTAGTGAAACTATACATTTACCCACGTAACACGTGAGCATTCTGTCCAGTGTCTGCGTGACCTGAGGGATCGCAGAGTACATGGGCCATATTTCTTTGAATATATTAACAAAAGCGGCACATTGAATATATTGTCCCTGCCCCAAATCAAAAGCATCACATGCTTGTTCAAATGTAATAAATCTCTCGCCCGGATACAGATCAACGAGCGTGTCGCAGCTCCCCTCCCCCACGCCCGAAATGAAATATTGGATATCAAACTCCTAACCGGTGCTATATCCTACACTAACAGTTCCCGATGAAACGGAGCGTGTTTCAAGATTCGTACTGCAAGCAGTTGCCACACGTGCGCAATCTGTCTAATCACTTGCGGCACCATACAGGAGGTGCCAGATCCTGTAGGAGGAGGGACAGCAAGTCCATAATCTGAACTATATCCCGGAGAATCCTTTTTTCCCCACTTGTCCTCCTCCGTGAACCATCTACCTGCATGTTAAAGTTGGGCGGCGTAATAATAGAGCTCCATTCTAGGAGCCTCATGTCCACCCCGTGTGATTGAGAGTGGCGAGCGCCACTCTGCAACGTCAGCCTGCCTAGTACAGGTCTATCAATATAGAGTCCAGTTCCCGAAATATTCACCTAGGGATGGGACATAGAGCATTCTGTAACATATATAAACAAAGGGGCAGCACCAACATCTTGGCTATCGCCGACCTACCTATTAGGGAGAGTGGAAGTGTGTTCCAGAAGCCCACAGACCCCTTTAAGGCCTCAATCATCTTGTTAGCGTTGAGCTGAAATATCAGTGGGTCCCCTCCAGCCACCTGCACGCCCAGATTCCTGAAGTTTCCATTTTGCAAGGTAAACCTGAACTGGGTAGAGAATCCGCGGGACCATTCGCCAAGAGAGCGAGGGAGAATATCATTGATTTTGTTTTGTTGAGCCGTAATCCCGAGCAACTACCAAACTCTTCCAGCACCTTTAGGAGGACTGGGACCGACTCCTGTGGAGTGGAGACATAGAATAAAGTGTCATCAGCATATAAAGATATGATGTGAGAAGTCTCGCCTACTTTTATGCCTGAGTGACCCGTGTACCTGCGCATCCATACGGCCAGTGGCTCTACTGCCAGTGCAAACAATAATGGAGAGAGCGGGCAGCGCTGACGCGTCCCCCTCCCCAAGGGGCCACTTGCTCGACCTGCTATGCCCTACTCGTACCCTGGCGGTGGGCGCTGTGTACAGGAACTGTACCTAGCATCTGAACCGGGGACCAAAACTTGCCACCCTGAGCCCCTCTAATGGATAACCCCAGTCCACCGAGTCGAAGGCCTTCTCCAAATCTATGGGACCAATGCTAGGTCTTCATTTCTACTCCGTACCTCATATAGAATGTGAATTAACCGCCTAATGTTCATGCCTGTGTTACAGGCGGGTATGAATCCACATTGGTCTTTGTGGACAAGGTGCACCATGTGAGGGGCTAATCTCGCCGCTAAAACTTTGCACAATATTTTCACTTTGGAATTTATCATAGTCAGGGGTCGGTATGAGGAGAGGTCTTAATCATTCTCCCCTGGCTTGAGAAGCATAACAATTTCCCCTTCACGCATTGTCGGGGGCAATACACCAGCCTCGAATGCCTCTTCATATACTTGTAACAATGGCTGCATGAACTGTCCAGAGTAAGCCTGCAGGAAGGACACCAGGAACCCATCAGCCCCAGGAGCCTTGGCACTGGGCATTGCCAGTAGTGCCTCCTGCATTTCCTCAGCAGTGATTTTAGCTTCTAGTTCCTTCACTGCAGAGGGCAAGAGTTGCGGAAGCGCAAACACACTGACCACGGGAACATATAGTTCAGCCATAACGCCGGGGTCAGCGGTGTATACCTGCTTTAAGTGACGGTGGAACACCTTGAGTATCCCAGCCCTGGTATGCTTGAGTTTCACTCCCTCAGCCAACAATGCAGTAAAAGACAGAGGAGTCCGCTCCCTACGAAAAATCCAAGCCAACAGGTGGCCCAATTTATGACCCTCAGCATGTAATAGTTGGCAATAGTGCATCAAGGTGTATATATCCAGCCTAGTCCAGATGTCGGCTATACATTCACGTTGTTTCCTTTCCATCTCACCCTCCCCAATGTCGGATAAATTCCTTGCCTGTAAGTCAACTAAGGCTTTCTCCACTCACCTCGGATTCACTGTATGTCGGTGTAAATGGTATGCCAGGTGCCACCCAGATCATGGTGCCCCATGCGTACGTAGAGTAAGAGGAACGGTGAATCTGACCTCGCCACTTCTTAGCTACTCTGGCTGCACCACTGTCATCCAGGTTGGTTTCCTGAAGGCAAGCGATTGATCTATGGTGGCGTTTAAGGAAGGTTAATACTCTGTGTCTTTTGGTACACGTGCCCAGCCCCCGAACATTCCAAGTCAGAAATCTATATGTAGCCCCCATCATGAAATGTTGTCAAAACCTCCGCCGACCCCGACCCCTGCCCACACATGATAAAGTCACTGAGGTGCACACCATCATAACAAAACAAAAACAAAAACAATCCCTCTCCCACGGACATTCGTTGAACAACAATCATGTCAAAAATGCCTACGCCAATGTCGTGCCAGGTCGCACGCATCCCACTGTAACGCCCAACTCGGGCAGAAACACTCACAAGCCACCCTGAGTGACGAAATCCGGACCCACCGCCCCCATTCCCACCCATTAGGACTAAACAGGTGAAGTGACCCATGGTGCAATGGAGATGCATATTACCACTCAAGGCGCGACTTTTATTGAGACACATAAACCTCCTGTCGGGTTTTAGGCGTTTATATAGCATGAAATTAAATTTGCTTGCAGTTGCAGAGGACCTCAGGATTATGATGGTCACGGTCACCTTGTTCCTCACTGCGAAATCCTGCACAGTCTCTCTTTTTGTATGGATTATACTGTATGCAAAATTCAGGTATCTGCCCTATCTTGGTTGACCTGCTTTCCTACTCATTATTGTCAGAGAAGCTACTTTCCCCATTTCATACTGACTTTAAGTCACTTCCGGGACACCATTTATGGCAGAACTATGCTTTATAATATTACCAACCAGCCAATCAAACACAAAGGAGAAAAAATAATGTATTTTATTGAAATTCATACAGGAACCTGAACAGGGTAGGATTTTGTTTGAGCTAGGGGTACAGAACAGGAAGCAAAAGGCCAGGGATTATGTCTAGAGATCTGAAGTTTATCCTACACAGCCATTTCATGGAAGTTAAACGTGGATTGTAACCCAAGTGTTCAATGTTACAAATCATGGCCCTTACTACAGAAAGAGTAATATTATACTGTCCATTAGTATTCTATCCATTAAAGAAGAGTAGTTAGTCAAAGGAGGCCGAACACACTTTATGCTTTCTGTCAACAGAGGTGGACCATATTTGCATGTTAGTATGCTTAACACAAATGAGGTCTAATCCCTTCAATCGCTAGTAATTCAAAAATGTTTGTTAATACAATGAGGGCGTAGCATAAGATTAATATTAGCCTGTACTTTCATTTGAGCAGTGTTAAGGGGGTTTGATGAAGATGGAAGTGTACCACAAACCACCCAGAGCATGAGGGGCCCTAGAGAGACTATCATAGGAGAGGGAGCGTGGCTTGGCGACTATGATGGCTGCCACATAGACTCTGAGCTCCACTACAGTGGCCCATAAATCTGTAAAATATCCTAATTTAAGGTTATCACAGACATTTTTATCCTTTCATGGGAGTTTCGGGTGGCGGCATTGGTAACCTTGCCACCTCTAAGAGAAAACATCCAGCAGAACCTTTGTGAGGCAGCAATGCGTCAGACCATGACCTGGCCGGAACGAGTGCTGTTACTCAGGTGTCATCGTGTGGGGAGTGAAGATCGCTGGTGTCAGCCCTGCTGCCTAGTGCTTATCTGTGGACTGTAGCAAACAACTGGGATTGTGTACCCTATCAGGTCTGACGGACGTGTTGCAGGGTTGCACCTGCTGGGTAGTTGAGTCCGAGGACCTTGTAGTAGGGCCTGCGGCAGCGAGCCCTGCCTGTATCTCCCCTCCGCCCCTTCTGCTCATTGTAGCAGATTAAAAGTCTGGGACCATGTACTAGGGGGAACACTAAGCATCCTTGTGTTGCTGCTGCTGTGACCTAGGCAGTACAAGGCCTCTCTTTCTTGCAACACAGTGGGTGAGGAGCACAGCCTCCCACAGGGGTCCGACCCGAGAATCCAAGTGTATGGCTCCAATGGACAGACCTCCTCCCTAGAATTGTAAGTACACCACTGGTCAATGCTAAAAGTCTGCTGTTCATATAGTTTGACAAACACAGAGACAGTAACTACCTTGCATGATAATTGACATTAGCAAACAACTGTCATCATGACCCTCAATTACCCGAGCAGGCCTGCGGAAATCTTTACGACATTTTTAGAAAGAAGTCGCACACCTGTGAGCCAGAAGGAAGCTCTCTTGTTTTCATAAACTAGACAAACCATTTTATATGCCCTGACTATATCAACCTACGAGGTTTGCACTTGCGCATAGTTACACTATTGTATGCTGGGAATGCTAAACTGTGAATTTTGCCCTTAAGGGCGGTCATCCTGGAGCTACAACTCTTACTCGTTGCTACTTGGTTCCTCCTGCTACAAAAGTAAACACTGGTTCAAGCGATTGTGCCTTGCAAATGGGGCTAGGTGCATTGGAAAACAGTCGATCATCACAAAACACACAACCATCCAACACAGCTGCTATCTGATGTATACTTTAACCATGGGAAAGCTCAATTAAGCAACAAAGACCCAGGTGTAAGCTGCTTTGTGTTGGAGCTCTTTGCTCCAGGTCACTCTTTTCCAGGACACCACACAAGCAGCTTCCACTGCTGCTGATAAACTAGATATAATCCAAGCTGCAATTGAGCACTACAGAACTTCACTAGAGAGCAAAACTGACTCAGTGGTAATTGATCTTAAATTACTAAGAGACAACCATAGAAAACTATACGACAGTCTCAAATGCTGAAACGTCGGTCAGTGACTTTAAACCACAAGCATCAGAGACACAAAAGAACCTTTCTGACACTGTCCGATCGAGTCCCCTATCTTTTCTTTGGTGCTTTTTAAACATCTCTTTTCATTGGAGATTTTAAAGATAGTGCTGTAACATTCACAACATTTCACTGTCTCGTACACAGAACTTTGCATCATCGATGGATTTGAACTGCTCAAGAACTTTCTTCTTCCCCCACCCATTCATCTCTCCGAGTCTGTTTCTTGAGGAGAGAGCTCAAGGTAGAGAAGTGAGGGTTTGAAGGAGCAATATTCAAGTGGTGGGCCTGGCCAACGGTACAGAGGATGAAGTGGTTTATCAAGATAAATGGTTCAAACATGTCGTTCCTCCATAACAGCTAACAGCCTTGTTCTCCATACAAAGAGTTTATAGCGTGTCTTCATGTCACTCTTTTCCGGGCCCGACCCCATGTCCAATGGTGGGCAATCTTTACACTACGAAGATCAAGAGGAGATCCTTTGTGAAGCCTTACATCTTGACTCCCTGAACAAGCATTTGCAATACCATCGGTCCCGCCTTTGGGACCTCATATGTGCATTTAGCTATGCAGCAGATTAGCCTGGGTGCTGAAACATCTACTGTTGGAGGGAAAGTAAGCACCAAACCGCGTTACATGTTAGGTATGGGTACACATGGAGAGAAATATTGCCCTTCAGCGGGAAATGGTATAGTCCAAAGCTTTTAATATGAAATCGGGGCCTTCGGTGATCATATCACTGAAAATACAAGAATTAAAAAAAATATTATTGTCAATGGGTGCTTGTGGTAGACAATATCTAAGGACCAGAATCTGGAGAATGCTAAAGTGATTCTGGTATTTTACTGACCTCTACTGGTCGTTTTCTATGAAGACAGTTAAATAGAGGCAGTTGAACAGAAAAAAACTCCCTAAGCAGAAGCAGACAAGTCCTAGGGCCGATCTTCAGAGCCCACAAAATTCATACACATATAATTATATACTTAAGTATATACGAGGGGTCTAGAATGCTCGACCTAAAAAGGCTCCCTTGCTGCTGGGAATGGCAAGCAGAAAGCGTACAGGTACTGCTGAACGTGTCCCGGTGTCTGAAAATTACACGGGATGAGTTCAGCTTATTTCTGTGGTGCCCAACTTCGTGGCAAGGGGGACGGCGTCCACCCTGTGAAAATAGTGGGTGAACGCTGTGTACCTGCGTGTACCCCTGACTTGTGCCCTGATTGTTGGAATCCAAAAGTATTGGAAATTACTTGCGGGTTTCATAAGACTTGCTGTGCACCAAGCCCCCGTCAGTGTCACAGAATTGTGTAGGAAACATTGAACACTACAAGTACCAGAATGCAGTGGGAGGTGTAGAAGGAAAAGGGTGATAGCGTGCTGATGTGCCTGACCTTGCTACCCTCCTTTTCTCTCTTCTATAGTGCTCCGTGGTCTGCCCTCTACCTCTAGGAGTACATATAGGACCCCATTAGAAGTGAGCCGGAAATGCCAATGTGATATTCCTGCACCGGAAATGACCGATACCCTGGGTATAATAAGCCTTCAGGATGTGGACATTTCTTGGTATTACAATTTTTCCCCCGCTGGTTTACCCGAGGAAGCGTGAACTCTTGTGAAATTGAGAATGCCGCAATCAGTTCCGGTACTAGTTTCCACCCCCCAACCCCAGTGCTTTAAATGGGCCGTTTCTGTCTCATATGGAGTACCGGCACTTTTTTATTTTGAGAGGGAGAGTACCGGCACTTCTCAAGAGAAATGCTATACTTTTAACTAAAGAGTACCGGCATTTCTCAGAAACAAGCAGGTACTCTGGTACATTTCAAACACTGCACCCCTCCACCCATTCCCTCTCTGTACTGGGAAATGCGGCATTCGTGACCTAACATAAGGCCTCTTACAGCGTTTTATGCAGGGCTTTAAGTGGGGTGAAAAAACTGGGGGGGGGGGTCTCTGAAAGGGGAGTGGCCTATGTAATTAAGGGTGTGGCTTAAACGCACCTAAGCTAAAAAGCTGCGCTTAGCATAGTGTGCCTCCGGACTGGTATTTTGCTGTCTGTCATTGCATCCAGATATATAATACAGGAAGTAACATTATACCTAAAACAAGCCAGGACTATTGGCTTTGTCAATGGTTGTTAGTTACATAATAATAAACAAGCAACAACGACGGCTTTGTTGTATATATTATTAAAAATGCTTCTGTTTTGAAATTATGAGACTTTCAAAAATTATAACGAGTCTCTTCGAAGTTACATCAAAGGCAGTGAAGGGTGGTGCTGCTGCAGAGCTAAACAAGCATTGAAAATGCAATATGTCTCGCCTTTGATGAAGTTAAAGCCATTTGCTTTGCTAATGGTATTGTATAACAAAGCAAATGGTTTTAACTTAATGAAAGGCGAGACCTATTGCATTATTAATGCTTGTTAGATATTTCTGCTAACTTTGACTCCATGACCACATCTCTAAGCTGCGTGTATTAGGACTTAAGGCCCCGACAATCACTGAATTGAGCTCATCTTTTTAAGGGCATCCAGTTTTCATATGTTTGATTTGATGTCAACACCTAGATTTCACACAGCCGCTCGCCAAACCGGCCATCTCCTGCCCTTCTTCTAGAGATAGACTCTTAGGTAACATGCCAAGAGTTAGCTGGCCTTTTGCATCTCAGAGCTGACAGCACTGACTACAGATCCTAGGGCCCTGTCCTACCCCATGCGATGATGATGAGGAGCCTCGGTTACATATAAGCACCAAACTAAACCTAATTCCTGCAGCTCATCCTCCAGCCCGGGCTAACTGTTCATCTGAACATATGAGTGATCGTTACTTGACTGGACTAGCGACGCAATGTGCCTCGGTGCCTTCCACCACACCTGCTGTGCGATTGAAGGAGCATGTCCAGGATGCTGCTATGCGTCTCTTGGTGCCTGCTAGGGGATCGCGCATGTGTCTCCTATCTCACAAAGCAGAGGCAAGAATTGTCCTTGAGCATCTGCCTTATGCAGTTCAAGCGCTCGTCACCCCTGGTACTGACTTTGGAAATTCAGTCTTGAATGACATCCCTAAATCCATTTTTTCTTCCCATGCTGGCAGCGTTCCATGCACGTGCCAGCCTGAGCGTTGCAAGGAACTGACCTCACTACTGCGCTGAGATAACTGCACTGGTTACTTCTTTCCTCTCAAATAAAATTAAACATTGCCACTACGTTTTTTCGAATATGTTTCAAATGTTTTAGCATAGCTTTTTATTTTTATTCTTGTGTTTTTTGTCTAAATTATCTATTTATGTTTAGTTTACCACCTATTTTTGTTTACCTTGCCACCGGTAACAGTGTATTTTAACGCTTTCTGAGTCAGTCAGTTGTGTGTGGAGTTTGTGCTTTAGGAAAAGTAAATTCAAATACAATGGAGCGCTGCACAAACTAGGACATCCCTTACTCACTGTCTAGTTCAGAAGCTACATCCTATCCCGCACGCTAACCTACCGTGGAGTACTGCCTCTATAGGAGCATTCATTTCAGATCTGAATTTCAGATTACCACAGAGTTCTCGTGCAGCACAGTCCACCAACAAGTAGCCAGGATTTAGTCTCATCAGGCAGCCAAACAGGAAGACATCATTTTTGTCTCATTCGTGGAGCGTGCAATGCATGAAGACTGGCCAAAAGAAAATGCTCAGCCATTATTTGTTTCATATTACACCACTGGGGCTCATCCAGCGATCAAGCTCCAAAATTCTTCATGCACCACTAATAAACAGATAAATAGGTGTGTCTTTCTTTTACGAAAGGAAACATAGCTTGGGACCAGGAGTAAATTCATAAGAGGCTTTGGATCAATAATGAGCAGATTTGGGACAAGGGACTCCCCAGGAGCATCTCACACCTCAGCTTAACTGGGCAGGAGGTAGGAGGATCCAACTGACATCTTGTGAAAGGGCAGAGAATGGTCTTTCCTGCCAAAGGTCATTGACAGGTCCAATAAGAAGAGCACTGTGGATACGAACTGCGTGTTCAGTGCGTACTGTTCCTTCTCTCTCGCTTCAAAGGGGAGGTGTCATGTTCTCAGAGTGGGCGCTGGGGCCCCTCACTGATACTTGCAACGCTGAATGAAGAAGCATGCTCACTGGGAAAACTCACCCTAAGAGGTCAGACTAGAGGCCCACAGACAAACGCCAACAGTAGGTAGAAGTGCACACGGACAACCAGACAGACGAAGCCAGACTCGCCGAATTTCTGTCCTAAGTGGGACAGCTGTTGTGATTTGCATAGTGTGTCCCTGCGCAGACACCGTAATATGTTTGCTTACCAGCTGTGAGGTCATCAGCTGACAACTGTCCGCTGACGGTTGACAGCTGATCACACAGCCGCCCAGATGTAATTCTTGCTCCAGACCTTCCTGGAGTCCGTGATGGCTATTATTGAAATAAAGTACTCTTATACTGCACCTATGCGTTCGTGAGTACTTTACAAAAGTGGCGACGAGGGCCAACACGGGAACCCACGAGTTTTCCCGAGTGAATTTATTTTATTTTTTTTAAATCGACATGAAGAACGTCTTACAATAATAAGGACTAATTTTATTTGAGAAAAGACTGCCGTGAACTTAAAAGTATACAAAACAACTGGAAGTAAAGGTCAGTGAGACACCTCGTGAAAAGTGTTATATGCGTTTGAAGCCGGACGTTATTATGAACTTCATGACAGAAATGTTTGGAGAATTTACCAATGTTTTGAGTGCTACAGTAAATATCACGTGTGAGGTTAAGAAGACGATGCGGATCTATGCAAATTAACAAATAGAGCGCGTTTTCAAGCAACTTACACAAATTTGAGGTAAACGTCCGAATTTCTTCAAGTAATTTTGAGATAAGATGCGCAAGGAAATTTAAAAATGAAACTGAATTTTAATGTTTTGATGCGCTGCCAATATTCGTGGGCAAATTTTAAGTGACGTTTACCACAGTTGAACACTTCAGGTCACGCAAAGGTAAACAACGGTCTGTCAACGGAAATAACGATCAGCTAGCTAGCGCATCATCGTACACACGCAGCAGACGTGTGCAACGTAACTAAAGATACGACGTAAGCGGCCATCTTAAAAGAAGAAGTTAGCACTCTAGTCTACGTGCCCTTAACGTCTGCGCCATTTTGTGGAGCAAGTTAACACAAACTAACGCGATCGCACGAACAACTGTGGGCAGCGCGATCGACTATTAAGAACTCTAGTGTCTCACAGAAAAAAACGGATTGAAGTCTCCGATATAAGCACAAGGTAAAGAATAAATAATATATAAAGCAATACATACTGAGGTCGAGCACAAAGTGGATTTAAAGGCGCCGATAATGTGAACTGTTGGTTTTTATTTATTTTCGATAATACAACAAGCTTATTAGCAGCATCTTTAACAAGTCAGTAAGAGCGAGGCACACCAAAGGAAAGTCATACATATAGTGAAATTTAAAAAAAAATCTTATCTGTAAATACACTATAACTTTATAGCAAGTGAATCAATAATACATTCCTATCTACACTTCCTTGATATTGGACATTTTGTTCATCTCTATCTACATATAATATAAAATGGCATCAGGGTGCATTTGGAACTTGTCTCCCCCAGAAACTTTTACGGGGTGGAGGAGAACCAACCCTTAAATGGGAAGAATGGAGGGAGTATTTTTTTAACTATATCTCAACTTTAGAGGAGGATGAAGAAGTGAAACCAGAAAAAAAAATACAATATGTTGATGCACTGCCTAGGCGCTGGAGGAATAAAAGTGTACAATTCAATTAATAAAAAAATGAGAGCTGAAAATGAAGGAGGAGACATATTTATGAACGCAATTGATGATTTAAACACCTATTATAAACCTACAGTTTGTGTGGGAGTTGATCGCTACAAATTTTTTCATCGCAAACAAGGAAAAGAAGAATCAATTGATGACTACGTCTCTGCATTAAAAAATCTTGCGATCAATTGTAGATTCGGTGCACTCCACGACTAATTTATAAGAGACCAGATTGTAATGCAAGGTTCAAATGAGAATATTCAGGACAACTTATGGGCGTAAGGGGAGTACCCCCTACAGAGCACAATTCACATAGCGCGCAAAGCAGAACTTACAGGGCGCAGCGCAAAGGCAGTACTTATAGAAAATAAAGAAAAGAAAGAAAGTGAAAATATAAGCAAAGTATGCGACCGAAAAGTCAATGCTAAACAAAATTGGAAACAAAAAGGATTCAAACCTCAGAACAAAAAATATGAAACAAAAAACTGGGGACGATGCTAAAGATGTGGAAGTGCTTCACATCTAGCCAATGATTTAAAGTGTCCTGCACGCGAAGAAAAATGTACAAATTGCGGAGTCAAGGGACATTTTTACAAGGCATGCAATAAAAGGAAGTCAAGACATGTAAAAATAGTAGATGAGACTGATGAATACAATCCAGACGAGTCAGATGAAGAAAATATTAACTTGTTCGTACTAAACATAGATGATGAACAAAATTTAAAAACTACAGAAGGGAATATCACAAAAACCAAAAAAACTGTTTGTAACATGACAATTGGTGGAGTAAAAATAAGCATCGTGGCAGACTCCGGTTCGCCATATACTATAGTGAATGAAAGAGTTTGGTCAGATAATTTCAAAGATAGAATAGGTGAACATCTAGAAAAACCAGACATAATTATAAAATCTTTCACAGGCGAACCAATAGATGTATGTGGTTACAGAAATTTAAAGTTCGCATTCAAAGGCAGAGAGTCCACTGGAAAATTGTACGTGTCTAAGGTTGGTCCGTCAGTTTTGGGGTGGATGGACCAAGGGAACCTGGGGATCATTTTAGATCCAAGAAAAATTGATCCCGTATTGCGTGTAACAGAACACAATGATAAGGCAAAGTACATGCATGAAAGGTTTCCAAAAGTCTTTAGCGGAAGGGTTGGCGCATTGAAAGGGTACCAACACAAAATAAAACTCAAACCAATAACAACCCCTGTGGTGCATAAAGTGAGGAATATACCCTTCGCAGTGAGAAAAGAAGTCAAGGACCAACTAGACAAACTCCTTGAAGAAGGCATAATCAAGAGAGTAGATGCATCAGAGTGGGTTGCACCTTTAGTTGTTGCTAAACGGTCCAATGGCAAATTGAGACTCTGTGTGGGCCTCCGCGATCGAAACAAGAATATAATTGTAGAGCAGTACCCATTCCCGAAAATAAATGAAATGTTGGCCGCTACTAAAGGAGTTAAGTGGTTTTCCACCATTGATTTGAAGTCGGCCTATCACCAAGTGCCACTTCATCGGGATAGTAAGAAACTGACAACTTTTATTACACAATTTGGATGCTTCAGATTTACACGTGTACCCTTTGGTCTCGCATCAGCGGCAGCTATGTTCCAGAGACTCATGCATGATATATATATATATATATTTTTAAATAGTTTATTATTTTCCTTTGAACAAGAGACATTATTTGAGTATACAGTTTTTCCATAGCATATAGCTGTATAGCACATGATACTACATTCAGCCCGTTGAAAACACTTCTATACAGTTTTACATTTCTGATATCAACGTCCCATACGCCCGCCTCAAAGTCTCTCTCGTCAGTCTGTGTCAGAGGTTTCATCTTCCTGCATTGGTGGTGGATCGCATATGTCTCCTCTGAATTTATTCCATGCCCCCCCTACTTTACCCCATTTACGAGGGCATCCCCGCCTGACGAATGCTGATCGTTCAGCCAGTATAGCCGCATCCATGTGCCTTCCCCATGCAGACAGCGATGGTGCTTCCCCCGTCCCCCATTTTTGGGCTATGTTCCGTTTAGCTATTACGATCTCCAACGTAGCCCAGCTCTGAGCCTGGCGGTTGAGGTCATTAGGTTCCCACACATTTAACAGACAGCGTCTAGGTTCCGGCACCAATGACACTCCCCCCGACTGTGACAGCGTCCGCATCACCCGCTTCCAGTATTCTTGGATTATATGGCACTCCCATATGGTATGAAAAAAGGTACCCTCATCCCCGCAGCCGCGTAGACAGAACGGGTGTGGTGCTCTACCTTTGCCATGTAGAGTGTGTCTGGTGTAGTATGAGTGGTGCAGAATACGGAGCTGTACCGGTCTAAGCCTCGATGGTATACCCGCCTCTCGCGGCGAAGCTAGTGCCTCCCACCATTCCGGGTCGTCAAACTCGCTTACATTGCGGGACCATTTCTCTCGCAGGGGTCCCATTGGGTCCGGCAGGTTGTTTACTAGTTTACGGTACGTGAGTGATGTGGCCTTCTTTGGCATATAATCTGTCAGCAACCTGTCCTCCATGGGAGATGCCTCCGGAACCTCAGTGCCGGGTGCTAGTTTTGATAATAAGGCGTGCTTAATCTGCGTATATCGGAACCATTCCGAGGGCGCCAGTTCATATTGTTGTTGCAGTGCGAATGGGACTACTGCACCTTTATGTCACATGTCACCCACCGTGGAGATCCCGATGTTGTCCCAGTTGTCAAAGCCCTTGCTGTTCCTGAGCCTCCCGAACCGCTTTGTATCCCACAGAGGCGTGAGCTGTGTCAGAACCCCGCGCCATCCCAGTCTGGCCTGGGCCGCATGCCGGACGGCAACGGTCTGTCTCAGAGGGCCGATTAACTCTGGGGCCAGTCTTCCGTCGTATAGGGGCGACAGCGTACCCCTCGTGCCCAGTACGTCCCTGTCTGCCTTGAATGCTGGGTCGGAATGCGGAGCATGGAGCCATTGATTGATTACCTTCAGCTGTGCCGCCCAGTAGTAAAGTTGGATATTGGGGAGGGCTATCCCTCCGTCATACCAGCCACGGGTCAGTTTGGACTGCGCAATACGTGCCGGCCCGTTACTCCATAGGAGGCTAGCTCCCTGCGCCGCAATTGTCCGAAAGTACGCGGGTGGTATTTGGTACGGCGTATTTTCCGGTACGTATACAAATCGGGGCAGAGCCATCATTTTAAAGAGCGCTGCTTTCCCCAACAGGGTCAGCAGTAGCGCTCCCCAATTACGCACATCTCGTTTGAGGCGGTCCACAGGGGGCCGGAGATTCCGTTGGAAGAAGTCCGCCTGATCCGCAGTGATGTATATACCCAAATATTCAAATGACCCCTCTGCCGTCCGGAGCGGGCAGTCCACGTGTAGCTGCGGTGGAGGGCCGTGCAGCACATACATAACAGATTTGGACCAGTTTATTGTGTATCCTGACACTCTACCAAAGACCTCACAAATGTTGAGTAGTGTCAGTATGGAGCGTCGCGGGGAGGACAGGTACAGCAATACATAGTCTGCATATAGGGAGACTCGGTCTTCCCAGCTGTCCGACCATTTGAGTCCTCGTATCATGGGTTCCCAGCGTATCCACGCCACTAGAGGCTCCAGCGCCAGGGCAAAGAGCAGCGGCGATAGGGGACAACCCTGACGTGTGCCACGCGTCAAGGGGAAATCTTCGGACATATGTCCATTAGCAGTAACGTGAGCCATTAGTTTGGTATAAAGGAGTCGGATCCAAGCACAGAATTTTGGCCCAAAGCCCAGGTGCAGTAGTACTGCAAATAGAAAGGGCCATTCGACCATGTCGAACGCCATTTGTGCATCCAGTGAAAGGAGCACTGCAGGTTCTCGCAAACGATCCGCCCAAGCCAGCGCGCCGTGTAAGCGCCTCAAGTTGTTGGAAGTGCTTCTGCCGGGCATAAAACCAGACTGATCTTGGTGTACGATTTCCGACAGGTGCGGTGTTAGCCTGGTCGCCAGTAGTTTCGCGAGGATCTTAGCCTCCACATTGAGCAGCGATATGGGGCGATAGGAGGTACATTTATCAGTTGGCTTGCCCGGTTTCGGTATCACCACTATGGTGGCTGTGCGTTGATCAGGCGGGAGTTCGCCCATCTGAAGACTGTGAGTAAACATGTTAAGCAAGTGAGGGGCAAGTGTCCCGACCGACCTCTTATAGAGTTTGACCGGTATGCCGTTTGGTCCTAAAGCTTAACTGGACTGCAGCGCTCCGATTGCCGCCTGTATCTCTTCTACCGTGAGATCGGCTTCCAGGGAGTTCATTGCCTCAGGGGTAAGTTTGGGCATACCAAGATCCTTCACATATGTCAGTGCCTCCTCCACTGTCATCGAGGAGGCGGAGGAGTAGACCGCTTGAAAGTGTCTTGCAAGGATGTGCACTATTTCGCGCGGTTCAGTTGGTACTTGTCCGCCCTCGGAGCTAATCTGCGCTATCCACCTAGTGCCTCTATCCCTTCTAACTAACCATGCCAGCAGCTTCCCAGTTTTATCACCGACGTCATAAATTACCCGGAAAGTAATCTATCCATGTTAAGCTATTATGTACACTGCTACACGCCACACACTGCTACACGCCAGACACTGCTGCATGCCGCTGCACGCCACACACTGCTGCACGCCACACACTGCTGCACGCCGCACACTGCTGCACGCCGCACACTGCTGCACGCCGCACACTGCTGCACGCCGCACACTGCTGCACGCCGCACACTGCTGCACGCCACACACTGCTGCACGCTGCACAATGCTACACAAAACAATGCTGCACGGCACACACTGCTGCACGCCGCACACTGCTGCACGCCACACACTGCTGCATTACTCACTGCTGCATGCTGCACGACACTGCTGCACGCAGCACACTGCTGCACGCCGCTGCACGCCACAAAGTGCTGCATGCCTCACACTGCTACACGAAACACTGCTGCACGCCTCACACTGCTTCACGCCACATACTGCTGCACGCCACACTGCTGCACGCCACACACTGCTGCACGCCACACACTGCTGCACGCCACACACTGCTGCACGCCACACACTGCTGCACGCCACACACTGCTGTACGCCACACACTGCTGCACGCCACACACTGCTGCATGCCGCTGCATGCCACACACTGCTGCATGCCACACACTGCTGCATGCCACACACTGCTGCACGCCACACACTGCTGCACGCCGCACACTGCTACACGAAACACTGCTGCACGCCTCACACTGCTACACGAAACACTGCTGCACGCCTCACACTGCTTCACGCCACACACTGCTTCACGCCACACACTGCTGCACGCCACACACTGCTGCACGCCGCACACTGCTGCACGCCGCACACTGCTGCACGCCACACACTGCTGCATGCCACACACTGCTGCATGCCGCTGCACGCCACACACAGCTGCGCGCCACACACTGCTGCATGCCACACACTGCTGCATGCCACACACTGCTGCACGCCGCACACTGCTGCAAGCCGCACACTGCTGCACGCCGCACACTGCTGCACGCCGCACACTGCTGCACGCCGCACACTGCTGCACGCCGCACAATGCTACACGAAACACTGCTGCACGCCACACACTGCTGCACGACACACACTGCTGCACGACACACACTGCTGCACGCCGCACACTGCTGCACGCCACACACTGCTGCATTACTCACTGCTGCATGCTGCAAGACACTGCTGCACGCAGCACACTGCTGCACGCCGCACACTGCTGCATGCCACACACTGCTGCATGCCGCACACTGCTGCATGCCGCACACTGCTGCACGCCGCACACTGCTGCACGCCACACACTGCTGCACGCCACACACTGCTGCACGCCACACACTGCTGCACGCCGCACAATGCTACACGAAACACTGCTGCACGCCACACACTGCTGCACGACACACACTGCTGCACGCCGCACACTGCTGCACGCCACACACTGCTGCACGCCACACACTGCTGCATTACTCACTGCTGCATGCTGCAAGACACTGCTGCACGCAGCACACTGCTGCACGCTGCACACTGCTGCATGCTGCACACTGCTGCATGCTGCACACTGCTGCACGCCACACAGTGCTGCATGCCTCACACTGCTGCACGCCACACACTGCTGCACGCCACACACTGCTGCACGCCACACACTGCTGCACGCCACACACTGCTGCACGCCACACACTGCTGCACGCCTCACACTGCTGCACGCCTCACACTGCTGCACATAGCGGTACAAAAGGGGGTGGTGATGGACGGAGCATCAGAACCAATCAAACACTCACACCCAGTCAACAGATCTGGGTTTGATCCATCACCGTTCTTTAGCCCACTCTGCCACCCCAGTTCAGGCATGGCCATATGCAAATCAGTCTGACCCTGTGCCTCATGGGAACAGTCCAGCCCGAACTGCCAAGCCATGCCTTCCCTGGACCGGAAACAAGCTTCCTAGGACCGGTTTCTGGCATTTCAGCCGTCTTCAGCCAGGCTTGCTTGAATCCAGTGGCAAAGTGAGCAAGGGACTCACGTCTGAGTATACCCTGCCAACTTATGGCGAACAAAGCGGTACAAAAGGGGGTGGTGATGGACGGAGCATCAGAACCAATCAAACACTCACACCCAGTCAACAGATCTGGGTTTGATCCATCACCGTTCTTTAGCCCACTCTGCCACCCCAGTTCAGGCATGGCCATATGCAAATCAGTCTGACCCTGTGCCTCATGGGAACAGTCCAGCCCGAACTGCCAAGCCATGCCTTCCCTGGACCGGAAATAAGGTTCCTAGGACCGGTTTCTGGCATTTCAGCCGTCTTCAGCCAGGCTTGCTTGAATCCAGTGGCAAAGTGAGCAAGGCACTCACGTCTGAGTATACCCTGCCAACTTATGGCGAACAAAGCGGTACAAAAGGGGGTGGTGATGGACGGAGCATCAGAACCAATAAAACACTCACACCCAGTCAACAGATCTGGGTTTGATCCATCACCGTTCTTTAGCCCACTCTGCCACCCCAGTTCAGGCATGGCCATATGCAAATCAGTCTGACCCTGTGCCTCATGGGAACAGTCCAGTTCGAACTGCCAAGCCATGCCTTCCCTGGACCGGAAACAAGCTTCCTAGGACCGGTTTCTGGCATTTCAGCCGTCTTCAGCCAGTCTTGCTTGAATCCAGTGGCAAAGTGAGCAAGGGACTCACTGCTGCACGCCACACACTGCTGCATGCCGCAAACTGCCGCACGCCGCACACTGCCGCACGCCACACCCTGCTACGCACACTGCTGCATTACACACTGCTGCATTACACATACTTCTGCACGCCGCACACCTGCACGCCGCACACTGCTGCACGCCTCACACTGCTACACGAAACACTGCTGCACGCCTCACACTGCTACACGAAACACTGCGTCACGCCTCACACTGCTGAACGCCTCACACTGCTGAACGCCTCACACTGCTGCACGCCTCACACTGCTGAACGCCACACACTGCTGAACGCCACACACTGCTGCACGCCGCACACTGCTGCACGCCGCACACTGCTGCACGCCGCACACTGCTGCACACTGCTGCACGCCACACACTGCTGCATGCCCCTGCACACCACACACTGCTGAACGCCGCACACTGCTGCACGCCGCACACTGCTACACGCCACACACTGCTACACGCCACACACTGCTGTATGCCACACACTGCTGCACGCCACACACTGCTGCATGCCGCTGCACGCCACACAATGCTGCACGCCGCACACTGCTGCACGCCGCACGCCGTACACTGCTGCACACCGCTACACGAAACACTGCTGCACGCCACACACTGCTGCACGCCACACACTGCTGCACGCCACACACCGCTGCATGCCGCACAATGCTACACGAAACACTGCTGCACGCCACACACTGCTGCACGGCACACACTGCTGCACCTGCACACTGCTGCACGCCACACTGCTGCACACTGCTGCATGCTGCACGACACTGCTGTACGCCGCACACTGCTGCACGCCGCACACTGCTGCACACCGCACACTGCTGCACGCCGCACACTGCTACACGCCACACACTGCTGCACGCCGCACACTGCTGCACGCCGCACACCGCACACTGCTGCACGCCGCTGCACGCCGCACACTGCTGCATGCCGCACACTGCTACACGAAACACTGCTGCATGCCACACACTGCTGCACGCCACACACCGCTGCACGCCGCACAATGCTACACGAAACACTGCTGCACGCCACACACTGCTGCACGCCACACACTGCTGCACGCCACACACTGCTGCACCCCGCACACCACACACTGCTGCACACCACACACTGCTGCACACTGCTGCATTACTCACTGCTGCATGCTGCATGACACTGCTGTACGCCGCACACTGCTGCACGCCGCACACTGCTGCACGCCGCTGTACGCCACACAGTGCTGCATGCCTCACACTGCTACACGAAACACTGCTGCACACCACGCTCTTCTGCACGCTGCACACTGCTGCACGCCACACACTGCTGCACGCCGCACACTGCTTTTATGCGAGTTTATGCTACTGACATTGTAAATGACAATGCCTTTTATTTGATTTAAAAGCAAAACATACATAAAAGGCATTGTAATGTTACAATGCCAACAGCTCAAACTCTTATAAATGCGAGACCTATTGCATTGCAAATGCTTGTTAGAAATGTTGGCGCTGAGCACCAGCAGGATCCGGCCCACTTAAAGCTCAGGTTGTATAGGAGGGACTCTGCCCCTGCTCCACCTGCCTGTGGGGAAAGGTGCCCGCTGACCTCCACTAGGCCTCGTAGGCTCTTCCTACGTGAACTCTTTGCTGTCTGGTTTTATTTCCCAATTCAAACAACAAGCTAAAAGCTCAAACAGTTTGAAACTCTGAGGAGCTTTACAACTTTCAGCGCTTCAGTGCACCTTTTACTCTTTGTTTCCTTGACAACGAGATTCTAACAACCCTGAGGTGATAGCTGGAGGGCGAACAGGGTGTGACCAAAGCACCCTGTGCCACTCAAACCCCAGTCACTGTTTATACACTGATTTTATAGCCAATTACAGTTTACGGTTAGCTCTGGGAGATATGCTCACACCGAGTGTCACTGGCGCCGGGATCTCAGACTCAAACTGCAGCTTTCCTAGACATTCCCAGCCGTCTTTACGGAACCTCACGGAGACACGGGGCACACCATCACACATGGTGTCCGCTGCACATTGTAGGAGCACGGCTGAATATATTCCAGCTATTTACAGTTACCTTTACTGACTCTTAAGTACAGACAAGAATGAGCCAACGACAACAAGGGGCGACCACGGGCGCCAGGCAGACCCGTGAGTCAAACTGAGGCTTTTCAGGCTGGTCACGTTTGGATTTACGGAAGCAGAAGGAAATATTCGAATATGCGCCCACGATCACACAACGTGTCTGCAGCAATCCTCGACTCTCCCTGAAGCACATCAATCGCAAACGCTTGTTTCACACAGTAGGAAGGGTTTCCCTAACAACTTTAAAACAAGCACTGGCAAAGCCAGTATTTCTTGCCTTGACCAAATGCAAGTATAGCAATTAGAAGTGGCAGTTTTACTAGTGGTTTTATTTTAAATAACATGTCTTTCAACTGTGCCAAGCATTTTTTTTCATTGTTATTATTAGTTGTGAAGGAAAAATTAATAAAACACCGCCTAACCAAGCACTAAATTACAGGCAGCTACAATGTTTGAATGATCCTTAAATATTTTATAAGAGCAACTTTAACAAGCATTGGCATAGCCAATAGGTCTCGCTTTTGGGACCTTCTATGTATTTAGTTATGCAGCACAATATCCTTGGTGCAACCACATCAACTGTTGCGTGGCTAAACACTTATAAGGTCCCAAAGGCGAGACCTATTGGCTATGCCACTGCTTGGTGTGGTTGTGTGTGTGTGGGTGTGGTTGTGGGTGAGGGTGCGGTTGTGGGTGTGTGTGTGGTTGTGTGGCTGCAGGTGCGGGTGTGGGTGTGTGTGTGTGTGATTGGGTGTGTGTGGGTGGTTATGTGTGTGTGTATGTGTGGTTGTGTGTGTGGTTGTGTGTGTGTGGTTGTGTGTGTGTGGTTGTGTGTGAGCGGTTGTCTACCACACCGTCTACCATCGCTCTCTGTACCCTGTCGTGTAGTAGGCGACCCCACCACTCACACACGCACCCCCGCCCGTGAACCACCAGATTGATAAAACAATTTGCTTTTCCAAACTGCTTAGGGTTGGGTGGGGTGTGGGGGGGGGGGGCAGCTGATGCAACATGGTGCCTCACAGCACCTCTCTGGAGGAGGATTATATCAAAGGTGATTACTGACTCAGGATAGTTTAACCCTGGGATTACCAGCCAGAGACAGGTGGGGGGCAGGAGGGGTAAGGAGGGGCAGTGAGATAAGGAGAGGTGTTTGTGTGTGTCGAAAGAAGAAAGAGGCAATACAGCAAGGTGGGGCTGACAGAGCCGATAAAAAGAAGAAAAAAATCAAGAGATGGGCAGCAGTGACAAGCGAAATATCTCAGGCCAGTCGAAGGGGGCCAGGGGACTGCAGTCAGTGTTCACGCTCCTCGGAAGGGCGCCGAGCTTTTCCCAATCCATAATGTGTTCACCTCAAAGGGGCGATATTTACTGTAACCTCTGGGGAGCGGCTTCGCCCCCTCCTACCTCAGTGTGATCTACCACACAAACCGCTTTTTGTGGGGTGTGTTCTCATATGAATACCAGTGAAAGGCAAGAGAACAGAAGGGAAATCTGATAGGAGAAAGGAGCACGGGCAGAAAGAGGGCGAGGAGACACGGACGAGGAGAGAGGGAGGGACATATTGGAAAGATGAGGAGAGAGACAGGAGACGAAGTATGGGTGGTGAGACGTAGGAGGGAGGATGAGAGAATACATAAAGGGACGGAGTATGTCTGGGGATAGGGAAAAGAGGGGAATACGAAATAATGTATGGATGGAATAGGGACGTGGGAGGGATGGGGCAGTGCGAAGGAGAGAATATAGAAGGGGACAAGAGATTGGGGTGAGAGCAAAATGCGGCAATATGAATATCAACGTTATCCATCCAGCGCGTCAAACCGCAGTGTTGTCCCCTTTAAGTGAATCAGAAAAATAGGGGGTAAGAAGAGAACACGTGAAACTACCAGACATAAGGAAGCAGTAGCTAGAGAGGGGGGAGAGGCTATGGGTGGAAAACGAGATCGGAAAGGCAGGCGAGGAGAGCGACTTCTCGAAGGGAAGTCAAACAGGCGAAAGAGAGTGGGTGAAAAGGACGGTGGTGCGGCGAGAGGCAGCGCGGAGGAAGGAGGGACGTGGAGACGGGGAGAAAGAGAGAAGAAAGCTGAACAGGGAGGGTTTAGGAAAACAGAGTGGAGGAGTGAGGAGAAAAGGACGAGAGGATGCGGGGGCGGAAGGAGAGGGGGGAGGCATGGTCAGAGAGGAGAGATCGTTTATGGAAAAATTGCATGTAGCAGACGATGCCTCCTGGAGGGAAAGAAGATCTTGCAGACAATCTCATTGCTGGGCAATTCCTTCTTCTGGACTCCAGATCATTAGCGACGCGCGGCCGCGAGACGCGCTCTGTGGTGGGGGAGGGGGAGGAGCATTGAGGCGCAAAAGTGAAAGCAGGCTGGCTGGCGAGTGGTGTGCGATGTGCGCGCACCATGACGAGAGAGGAAAGCCATATGGCGCCTCTGCTCGTCATTGTGCCCGTCGCCAGTGCACGCGCCAGTGGCCTGAAGCGCTTCCCCAAAAGTGGATTGCATGGCAGCACGATGCACGTGATTCTGCGCGTGCTTGCCATGCAATCCGCTTTTGGGAGCCCCTTACTAGAGTCTCGCTGAGCGATCGCTTACGCGATAGCCAGGCGAGACCTAAAAAGGAGGCAGAAAATAATTAAATTGTCTAACAGGGCATCCCAGGAGCAGGGGAAACAAGCGCGCGTGGCCACGCTAATTGCAAACAGATGGCCCCTGTGCGACGCTGCTCGCTCCTACAAGGTGGATGCCCGCACAAGCACGAGTGCTTGAAAAGGGCAGACCAATTCCAAAAGGTCATCTCCTAGAGCCGCGCATGTGCGCTGCCTAGACGAGACCAGAAAATGATGATAATTGGATCATGTTCTTACAGGTCTACGCTATTGCTGTACAATAAAGTATGTTCTTTCACAGCAGTTAAATGCAAACTACGTGAAATGTGGCTAAAACAATACAGCTGCCAAATAAGACTTCTGGTCCCTAACTTTTTTTTCCTTCTAGTTTTATTTTATTTTGCATATGAACAGATGCATACAAATACCAATTCTGTAACTTCAGTCACATGTAAAAGCCATTATAATAAAAACTATCTGCCTCTGGGTTGTCCTACTGGAGCTAACTCATTATCATTGTATTTAGTGAGTGGTATTCTTGCAGCGTTCTCCATTTTTGAGGCTCAATGTCCGGTTGTGATATATACTCCGGAGGAAAACGCTATGGGGTCTTGTATATTATCCCAGAGGTCCAGTCCATGGTATTGCCGCCACGGTCCCCACACTCTATCAAATTTTTTAGGGCATCCTCTGCTAGTATAAGTGGTACGCTTAGCGACCATATACAGATCCATTACCCTGGCCCATTCCTGCACCGTGGGCATGTCCGCCATCCATAATCGCCTAGCAAAATCCAGTTTCGACAATGCCAAGCCCAGAGAGGCAAAGAATAGTTGCGTTCTAGGCACATCTAACTAACTTGGAATTCCCAGAAGTACGAAACACGGGTCAAGCGGCAATGTCCCCTATAGTACCACCCCTAATGTTCAAAGTATGGCCATCGAATAAGTTTCAATGGCGGGGCATAGCCATATCGCGTGATAAAAATTACCTGCGGGGTCTTTGCAATTAAGACAATCTGGTGTCTCCGCCCTGCCCATCTTGTGTCCCTGTAATAGTATACTCTATGAAGAATCTTATACCGTACGAGGCATAGCCTGGCTTTAATGGCTATCTCTCAGGGGTGTATTAGTGCCGCCTCCCAGTCTATGTCCTCCAGAGGCTCTATGTCTGTCTCCCATCTTTTTCTAAGCCAGTGTAGATTGGCAGGTGCATGATTATTTATGGTTTTATACGTAAGGGAGACTGCCTGCTCTACAAGTTCTTCTTGCAGGAGCATCCCCTCGAATGGTGCATACCCGGGTATGTCTGTACATGGGATGTTCTGTGTTTGCAATGCATGGCGCAGCTGCGCGTATTTATTGAATTGGGATCTGTCAAGCCAATATTCCCAACTTATTTTGGGCCATGTTTCAATTGTCCTTTTTTCCAGGATGTCTCCGATTACAGAGATGCCCAGAAGGTCCCATGCCTCAAAGCCCTTTAGCTCATAGTGGCGTGGCCTGTGACCCGATTTGCCCATCCAATAGCCTTTGTGGCTCTCACAATGTCTCTATAGTGACCTTTGTTGCCGGTAATAATTAATAGATGCCTTCCCCCATAAGAGAGGGGGGTGTGTGTGTGTTTTTTTTTCTCTCTCTCCAGTCGAGTCAGGTGGGGTCATCCCGTGCCACATGCGTCCATTCATTAATGGGAATAAAATGGGCTGCCCAATAGTAAGCCTCAATGTCTGGCAGTGCGATGACACCATTGTATGGGTTTCTCTGAAGCGTCATCAGCGCTATTTTCGGATGCCCATACTGCCATTTAAAGGATCTAATGTCCTTCTCCAGCCCCGTGAGTGTTGATCGTGGTAGGGGGTGATACCTATTCGGATGTGTATAGCAGTAGTGGAAAGGTAATCATTTTATAAATAGCTGCCCTTCCAAGCTGTCAAAAGTCTTACTTGAAGTTTCCCAATACTTCACAGGAGCAGAATGATGACCTTACCCAATGCCTCTCCGAGCTTCCCTCCACGCTCCCAAGAATCTTTCTTAGGGAGGATGAAGAAACTCCCAGGGGAGAAAGGGGGATGGGACAGAGAAGAGAAAGCCTTGTCTTCTATCTTGGGTGTCTTGTCTGAACCTCAGCTTCTATGTTCTTGCGTTTTCAGTAAACTGATACGGCAATGTAAATAAACAATTACTCAGGTTCAAACAATAATTAAACTCTCATGATCAAACGTTCTGTTCCTAGTTCTTTCCTCCTTTACGTACCCTTTTTAGACTGGGCTATTGCCTCTCTTCTATAGTCTTTAGGATGTGCTTCAACTCGGTTTTGCACATTCAAAAATAAATGACTGACCCTTAAAACTAGGCAGTTCTAATAATCACGGTGTATTTTCTCCAAGTTTAACCTTACATACCCTTATGACTGGACTGAGCCTCTTTACTGTTGTCTTGTTAGCACGTAGTATTCTTAACTAAATAAACAAAACTATAACAGTTAAACTCTGTTTAATGTCTACAGAGAGCTAACCCTATTTATTAACTAAACCCTTCTTTTTCATTTTACAGGAACTTCGAACGCAAGGTTTAATTAACATGAAGATTCTGTGGTGAGTATCTTTTGTATAAGAAAACTGTATTTCTAAATTACGTCTTAATAACTAACTATTCTCTTTCTTTTTCAGATGCTTCAAGAAAACAGAAGAGTTTTGGCTGTCACAATAATGCCTGGTAATTAGCTCTAAATACGATTCTCTTTTTATATAACATCTTGGTACTTGCATGACAGGAAAATTCTCGCTCGAATGCTGTTGCTCAGAAAAGGCTTGCAAGGTTAACTGGGGTCACTGGAGACTTGCTATGCCCGTTGCGCTGTGTTTCCTAACTCTGCCGACTGAAACGCTACGAAATTCTTTTGACTATACTGACTAACACGGACGACACAGGTACGCTGTTTCCTCTCCAAACGGTTACGGTGAAGTGCAAACAGCTGCGTGGGAACGCGAGTCTTGAATAGAATTCAGGAACTCGAGCTCACTTCAGAAAGGCTGAAGCACTGACCTCAGTGCCTTCAGCCATCTTAGAGGAGCATAACTGCTACAATTCTGACCAAGACAAATGATGACCTTTTCTATTAAAAGTAGAGATGGCCCCCACTAGACCACCCCCTCGAAGTCTCTTGATTTGATTCCTGACAGAAGCAGAGACAAGGGGAGTTCTCTCCATGTCTCCGCGTCTTGTCTGAAAATTTGCAAGCTCTCTCCTAGGTTATGATGGCCACATCTCTCTTTCTGTGGGGTAACAAAAAATCCCAGGTATTGAAAGCCTTCCTCTACCACTCTTAGGTCGCCCGGTAACACCGGGTTATCCAGGCCTGTAATTGGATTATAGATCGTGGACTTGTTCCAGTTCATCTTGTAGCTGGAGTGTCCCCCGTAGTCCTCTATAAGGTCGAACAGGACTGGGAGAGAGGTTTCGGGCTTAGTGATATACAACAGGACGTCATCTGCATAAAGGGAGATCTTTTCCGTCTCTGCGGTATTTGGTGCTACCTTTAAAACCATGGATTTCTTGGTGCTGTACGGATGTTACAGGCCAGTGATTCGAGAGTGAGTGCAAAAAGAGGTGGTGATAGGGGCATCCTGGTCAGTCCCCCGTCCGATGGGAAAGGGTGACGACATCCTACCATTTACCTGTACTGTGGCGGTCGGTCGGTTGTAGAGTAATTCTATCCAGCTACGGAACATGGGGCCTATTCCAAACTTGGCCAGCGTGCATTCCAGGAACGGCCAATGTACCGCATCAAACGCTTTTTCTGAGTCCAACTACAGGAATATGTGTGGTGTGTCTCGTCCTTCATCATCAATTACCCAGTTGTGGGCCCTTCGGAGGTTTTGTCTCGTAGCGGGCCAGGGTATGAAGCATGATTGATCGTCGTGTATGAGGGTTGAGATGTATTTGAGGAGGCGGGCAGCTAGAATTGTGGCTAGTATTTTCACTTCCATATTTATTAGGGAAATGGGGCGGTATGAGTCACATCTGTTGCATGGTTTACCCTCTTTGCGTATTACCACGATCGTTGCTAACCTAAGGTTTAGAGGTAGGCTACCCTCTTTGTGTGCATCATTAAATAAGCACAGTAGATGGGGCCCTAGGAGGTCTATGCACCGCTTGTATAGCTCTGCTGTCAGCCAATTCGGGCCAGGTACCTTCCCCTGCCTCAGCTTCGACAATGCTTCTTGTATTTCATTCAGGGTTATTTTACTGTATAGGTGGTGTGACTCTTTCATACAGCGTGTCGGGGTCTGAATCCCGGTCAGGTAGTGCTCCATTTCCATGGGCGTATTAAGGGGACGGCCTTATAGAAGTCTCTGTAGTAGTCAGCGAATGCCTTGGCTATCTTGCTATCTGTAGTGTGGGTCATGTCCTGGCTCTCTGTCATCGCTTGTATCCATCTACTCTCTTGTTCCTTTTTACTGAGCCAAGCCAGCAGTTTCCCAGCCTTGTCGCCTGCCTCGTAGTGACGGTGTAGAGTTGCCAGCCTCTGCTTTTTGGCGTTTTCCATTGTTATGTCTCTATATTCTGGTCGTAGTGTGTCCAATTGTCTAACCAGCCTGGGATCTCTGTCCTGGGTCACCTGGCTTTCAAGGTGTAGTATTAGCCACTCTTCTAGCGTTTTAACCCTGTTTTTCTTTTCCCATGCAATGCAACTCTGGGCCTTATCGCGTAGCACTGCTTTATAGGCCTCTCATACCGTTACTCCGGATGTGACTGAATTCTCGTTCTCTTGAAAGTATATTTTCGTGTCGGCCCTCAACCCTTTCATTATTTTTTGTCCTGCAGGTCCCATGCACTAAGTCGCCATTCCGTTTGGGCTCTTGTGCCCATTTGTACTATAAGTGGGTGGTGAGTGGTCGGAGAGACCCCTTGCCAGGTAGTCCGCTCGTCCTATCTCGTTGAGCTCATCCCCTGGTACCAAGACAGTCTAGTCTAGAGTATTCTTTGTGTGCCCAAGAGTAATTGCAGAATTGTGTGGTCTGGTGATGTTCTTGCTGCCACAGTCCGAGTGTGGCAGCAAACCGTGAGAGGGGGGTGGTGGCCGCGACTCCTTCAGCCCCCCCAGAGCGGCCCATACCGAGGTGATTGACATAGTTAAAGGGAGGGTGTGTCTAATAGGATCTCTGTGATGTTGCTGAGCGTGGATGCCTGGAGTTTGGGTGGTACGTATACACATATCAGGGTCACATCTTCCTGCCCCATGACACCCACGTAGCGACCTATAGGATCTTGCCATAGGCGTGTCGTTTCAAAAGGAGGGGATTTCTTAATTAGTATGGCGACACCCCGTGATCCCCTGGTAAATCCTGCATGGGCCAGTACAGTGCAAGTGCCTCTGCTGAGAAATTTGCATTGCGTACCCTGCAGGGGCGTTTTTTGGAGTATCACTATATGAGGATGTACCCTTTTTATATGCTGCGCCACTAGTCTTCTTTTAATTTTGCCACTGAGCCCATTGACATTCCACGTCAACCCTGTGAATTCTGTAGCATGAGCTAAAGTAGCCATGGCCAAAGGACCTGTCCGTGACCCTCCCTTTGCAAGTAAGGTTGGTTCTCTGTACTCTAGTCCTCCCAGTGATGAGTCCCTCTTGTGATGGCCTTCACCACTAAAATTTGTAAAACTGAAACCGTGTAACTTGACCAAACAGTTTCCTATCCCGTGATCCCCTCATCCCACCCTTGGCTGAGAGCCCTCTCATCTTGGAGGAGTGACGGTTTGCCAACACGGATAGAGAGGTCTGTCGTCCACCCTCCCTGGAAGTCCCTCAATTTTCAACTGTTCTTAACATTTAACACGTCAACTCAACCTGAAAGTCTGCTCGTTGAATGAGGTGACTCGGTCTGTTACTGTGGGGGTTGTGCTTCTACCTACCAAGCCCCGGTTGTTCATGAGTGTGTACCAGTCTCTGGGATTGTTGGGTCTGGAGGTTCGTCCATCTCCGTGTTAGACTCGATTTCCTCGTCTCATTCCAGACCTGTGATCTCAGCTGCCAGTGGGTGTGTAGTTTCTGGTCTGTAGGACATTGTGGTTGTCATCTGAGTCAGTGTGAATGTCTATAGGCTTAACCCTTTCTCAAACAAGAGGAACTTGGAGCTATACTTAAGCAGGTCCTGCACACATGCTCCTAAGGCATAGTGTGAGACACGAGTATGTAGTTCCTATGGGGGGAGAGAAAGGAGGTATTTTCTAAAAAGTGCCCTCACACACCTCGAAGGATATCATGCTTCATCATTGGGCCCGCTCCTAGTCGGGCCGGCGTTGCAAAGCATGACGGGCACCCGCAAAAGGGCTCTTTGGCGGAGATCTTTTGGGATGAAGCCGTTGGGTGAGTGCGGGTGTGTGGGCTGGGTAGTGTGTGTGTGTGTGTGAATTTAAAATAGGTCTAGGGCAGTCCAAACTAATGAGTTTATTTTCAGGGAGCACTAGCCTAATTAAAAATAATAATAATGGGCCCCAACTGGATATGATAATCCTATAGGGCTAGTGTGGTGTTGTGGGTCGACATGTTTCATGCCCGGTTAGCCCCCAACGGGTCTGGTGGCAGGACAAGAGTGTAATAAAAAGCGTGTTAGAGCACAACTGCAAGCCTGGTTCAGGTATTCCTCACTGATAACCAGAAGGAGTAGAACACCCAGGTAAATTATACCGGGTGCAAAGACCTAAGGGGAAGGGGGCACCTGGTTTCGAGGTAATCAGTGACTGAGACGGTGAGCGCGGCTGTGATTAGCCGGTTATGCCAGCAAACAATGGTGCCGGCATAGTGAACTTGTGGTGGTCGAGTCGGAATAATAGATGCACTTTTTGAATGAGAGGGCTACGCTCACTTGTCCTTAGATGCCCACTTGGCACACACACTCGCTGGCTGGTGGCCTTTATCTTACTGCCACATTCGTGAGGTGCCGGATTCATTGAGAATGTACGTTAGTGTCTCATTGTTCATCGAGTATGTACGCAAGTGCAACTCTGCACGTGTTTTTAAGCGCTAATGAACTGATAACTCTAGATACCATTGCAACAATATTGCATTGATATTACCCACTGGACTGCTTGTGATTGATAGCACTCATGTGAGACTTAAGCATCTATTATTACGACTAGACCACCACAAGTTCACTATGCGGGCACCACTGTTGGCTGGCATAACCCTGTAATCACAGCTATGCTCACCGAGTGATCAACTTGAAGCCAGGTGCTCAGTCCACCACCCTTACCATCAGTGGCACATACTCTACATCTCTCATCATTTTTAACCTTGTTTAGTCACTATTGTCACGCCAGGCATTACCATTAAGTTTCAAACTCTGATATTCTATAACAAACAAACGTGTGCCGGTTGACATTTGTTTTTATCCAGACCTTGGTTCTCTCCTTCTTGTTCCCTCCCCATCCCCTTAGGTCTTTGCACCCCGGTATAATTTACCTGGGGGTTCTACTGCTTCTGGTTATCAGTGAGAAATACCTGAACCAGGCTTGCGGTATTGCTCTAACACCCTTTTTATTACACTCTTGGTCCTGATGAAGTGCCACCAGACCCATTAGGGGTTAAAAGGGCACAAAACATGTCAACCCACAACACCACACTAGCCCTATAGGATCATCATATCCAGTTGGGGCCCATTATTATTATTTTTAATTAGGCTAGTGCTCCCTGAAAATAAACTCATTAGTTTGGACTGCCCTAAAACTATTTTAAATTCACACACACACACACACACACACACACACACACACACACACTACACTACCCAGCCCACACACCCACACGCACCCAATGGCTTCATCCCAAAAGTTCTCCGCCAAAGAGCCCCTTCGCGGGTGCCCGTCGGGCTTTGCAGCGCTAGCCCGATGAGGAGCAGGCCCAATGATGAAGTATGACATCCTTCGCGTGTGAGGGCACTTTTTAGTTAAGACCTCCCCTCGCATAGGAACTGCATACTCATTCTGTCTCACACTATAGGCTTAACCCTTCACGCTGCTCCATTCCCTTTGCTGGTCCGGTCCCCATCTGTGTCCACCGTGCGCCTTTGTTCTTGGGTTGCTTTTCTCAGGGAATATGGAGTTCCTCCTCTTATGCGGCACGTTTTCGGTTAATTTCGGCTGTTTCTCTGCATGGAGGCCCAGGGTTTTTTCTCTACCGGCTGTTGCCTTCGTAGATCATTCATGACTTCTCTGGTGGGACGGAGGACTGGACGTTCCTCCACCCATGCGTAGCCACCTTGCTCTGGCCAACTTGTTTGCCCCCATCTGGTTGATTTTCCCCTAGTGGTTTCACTTAATCCAGTCCTCTCCCCGCTCCAGGTCCCGATCCTGGGCACGACGTGTGAGCGTGGGGCGGCAGAGGAAGCACGGTGCAATGACCGTCTGTGGCCGCTTTTTTGCAGGCCCGTCACCGTCTCCTCTAGTGGGCCCTCCTTACCACGTCATTGCCGGCATACTAGGCAGTCCGCTTCAGTTCGGCTCAGGCCGTGTCCTCCTCTATCCCGCTGCGGCATCCCCGGCCCAGTGCGGTCTCCCCCAGTCTCACACACAACAGGTTTGCAGTCTGCCGCACCTGGAGTGCTTGTTTTCCTGGAGAACGGCCCCTGTTCCTCTTCGAGCCCCGTCAGGCAAGGGATGGCACCATTTTGTAAGGCAGCCTTCAGAACCACTGCAGCACAATGTTAGCTTCTGTTCTCAGGTCAGACCGTTTTTTTAGGGATTTCGACAGCCCTCTGGACCCTCACCTGCCCGGTAGGCTTTATTGGCAGACTCTCTCTTCTCATGGTGGCAGGATTTATCACGGATTAGGGTGTTTCGGCGGGAGCTCTCAAGAAGCATGTCTCACTCTGACATTGCTCAGGCCACCTGTGGTCCCCAACTATTGAGCTATGAAGACGCTGTAAGCACTTATTTAACACGGAAACTGCATGGGGTCTCATATACGGTGCTGATAAATATCGTCTGGTGTTCCACAATACTGTTGCAATGAATGGCTTCATCTACCAATGCAAGTCTATAGGGTCTGTAGCCCATTCTCTTACCATAATGTTCTATTAAATTAACAGGTTTGGATGGAGGGCTGTTTCCCTATGCCATCAGTGTTGGTTAATTTGTTATTGTTTTGCATGTTAATCTTTGCACTTTTTGTTTTGGAAGCACATGCAATACACTTTATAACATGCAGATAGGCATTTACAAGAAACATCACCTACACTGCATGCTTCCAACGCCACGGCCACAGATCGTGGTTTTACCCTCCTGACATGGAGCATGCGTCTTCCCTGTAAACGCTACATTATATTCTCTTTACCTCAAACACAGGGCAACCACACCTCCAGGAAACACATATCTGCATTTATTTATTCCCCAGTATCGACAATTATGTGCCCTTTGTTCACATATAGGTCTATTCTTCATTCCACTAGTTTTTCTATTTTGACTAGGGCCCGTAGGTAGACTTTTTATTTATTTTTTCTTATCTCTTTTTTGTGTTCGCCGATTACGTGAATAACCCAACATGGCCGACACTTCTTTCCGCTGGAATCTTTATTCCAGCATCCTAGCTTCTGAGAAGTCGTTATTTGTATTTTTTTAAATTACACCTAATTTGTTATTAATAGAAGGTGCCCGTGTGTTGGAGCCCTCATTCTAGGTCTGTTCTATTTGTTTCATTTTACGTACATATTTCTCTGATTTCGGCGTAATTACACGAAATTCAATATGGCCGACAGCTTTGCTCCATTCTAACACTGTGGTAACATTCTAGCTTTTCCCGGTTGCTTCAGGTACTCCTCATTTTCGAGTTTCTCTCCCGGGAACTTCAGTATATATAGATCCTTTTCCTTCTACTCCTATTCACAGGCAGGATTCGTGACCTACTCTCTTCTCCCCTACGTGTTCTTAAAGCGGTCCTGATGTAAGGCTCTTTTAATATAGTCTTTCTAAGTTTATGTCCATCCTCCACTATCGTCCAGATTTCTCATTATTTTCTATGTCCTTAGGTATTTTATTTCCTGGTGCGGAAATATTTAATTTGCTCCTGAATCAACACACCACATTTACCTCATGCTCCCCGTTTTTCACCCCTGCATAGGTTTGTTCTTTTAAAATAACAGCCTCAGTACTATGTCTACACCTTTACCTAATTCTTGCCCTTATATCTTGGGTTTTCAGGGCTTTTCCACTATGTTATATCTGGTCTGTTCTTTGGACTATCTTTCATCGCTCCTTGCATGGTGGTCCACTTTCATCTATTGGCGATGGTTTCCCCTCATGATCAGTTTTGAGTCTCTTGCTCCTGTTGACTATTTTAGCTCTTTTTTGATATTTGTTCCTGATTCATTGTTTATTTGCTCCCACAGAAGGTTTTTAGAGCCCTGTTTATTCACAATGTGTACTATTAATGTGGATGGTTATGGTATGCCCACCAACTAGATTGAGGAAGTCTGCGCCCTGATGAAGGAAGTCTCAAACAGTGGCATTTCTGAAACGCGTGTCGGCGCTTTTCATCTTTGTTGTTGTGTTTGTTACATGTGGTGCACATTTTATGTATTTTTTGTATAATGCAATTTGTTTGTTATGTATTCTCTTTTTCCTTTATTATCATTTATGTAGTTGAGTTGGTCATTTGTATAGTTTTGACAGTGTTTGTTCTCTTATTCTCAGGGCTCTCATGTTTTTGTTTTATAATTATTTGCCTAATGTATATATGAATGTTGTTATTTATTATTTGTCCACACCAATGTACTAAAAAATATTTATATTAAAAAAAAGAAATTAATTTTGATAATATGATGAATAAACAATTGTAAAATTAGTTTTTTCTGTAGGTGACACTTTCATATTTGGAGTTATTATCCATTCATATAAATTGTAGTGGGGGTCTTCCCTTGTGTTCTTTATTGGGCTGTTTGCCCTATGCCATCAGTGTTGGTTAATTTGTTATTGTTTTGCATGTTAATCTTTGCACTAACTATTTGGTTTTGGAAGCACATGCAATACACTGTATAACATGCAGATAGGCATTTACAAGAAACATCACCTACACCGCATGCTTCCAATACCACGGCCACAGATCATGGTTTTACCCTCCTAACATGGAGCATGCGTCTTCCCTGTAAACGCTACATTATTCTCCTTACCTCAAACACAGGGCAACCACACCTCCAGGAAACACATATCACGGAGATAGAGGCTTAATGCCTGCAAAAGTGTTGGAGGGGTCAGGTATTTTCGACTAACTTTTCAGCCTTTTCTAGGGGAACACTGATCTAGGGCAGAGCGTGTTTCCGGTTCCAACCCTTTGATATTTTAATAGAGGAAGAGGGCACGTACATTTTAATAAAGGGCCATCTAGACTGCGATCTTCTCGTACTTTATTTTATGAACCAAATTCAGACCAGGCCGCCTTTTTAGACAGCCTGTCCGGAATGCTTGAACCCTAGGCCAGCATACTATGGCTACTAGGTGAGGGACTTTGGCTGTGTAATGGATATATCTCTAGACAGATCATTGCCCCTGTTCCTCCTGGCACCTACTAGAACAAAAAGCCATGCATCTGGCCCTCTGGCTTGAATGATGGGCTCCAACAGATGCCTGGCGCCAGAGCAATGCAGAGATAAGAATTTATTCTATTTAACCATGCATGACCTCTAAGTCACAATCAACAGGATTGTGCGCTTGCATTCCTTGTGCTCTTCTAATACACATATTGATTATCTTGGTATGGTTCTGTCTAACAATAATCCACTATGGGCTGATTTGAATTGGGCAACAGTACACCCGACTATACCGACATGGAGGCTGCAACCCGTTCTCCTATGGGAACCGGTGTTTCAGTTTTTCCTGCGCAATGCAATTAGTACATATTTTGACCTCAACCAAAATACCATTACAGCTGATGCTGTAGAGTGCTAAGCTTTTAAACTACCATTAGAAGCCAATGCATTAATACAGTAGTTGGCCAAAGGCAAACCCTAGACACAGAAGTAAAAAAATTAGAAGATACCTTACCCTAGTTAAAGCAACAAGTTCAGGCAGATGCATCCCATTTATGTGCCCTTACAGACACATGCACTAAACATACAGAGCTTCTTAAGCTACTCAGTTGGATTAACTTTGCTGTGTACGTACGGACGTCACACATCGTAATTGGCAAGGAGGGCACAAAATTGGCTTGGTTAATTAAACAAGAACATGCATGCCCTCACATTTCCAGTATACAGAAAGCTTTGAACACTATCGCCTACATGCAGTCACCCATAAATGTAGCTTTCTCTCAATATTATATACTTCTACACAAGAGTGCAACCACACTGATATTACATACTTCTTAGACAGATTTCAATTACCTCAAATTCCTAATGAACAATGCCAGATTTTACATGTCCTGAAAGAAAGGACACAATATGCACTGTTGCTGCAGGGAAAAACCCGGGCCCTGGACGCGGTGCCAGTAGAACTTTACAAACAATATCCAGACGGGTCGATTCCAAGGCTGAACACTTTATACTAGACTTCAATCCACAAACAGTGACTCCCCCATCTTTCAGAGCTGCACTCTAAATTTCTATTCCCAAACCTAGCAAAGACCCAAACAACTTACCTTCTAGTAGAGCACGGCCATCGCCAACACAGATTCCAAAAAGGTCTGTGAGATTCTAGCATCCGGCTTGCTGTCACTGCTACCCTCCCTTGTCCACATAAACCAAATTAGTTTTGTGACAGGCAGAAACACATTGCCTAACCTCTGGATGGATATAGAAATGTGGAATTTGTCCCCAAATCCTGGCCTTGTGCAGCCTGTACGGTTTTATACTTTTAAAAAGCATTTGACACCCTCAAATGGGTTTACCTTTTAGAAGTGCTATAGACTCTCAGCCTGAATAGGCTTCTCTATACACTACCTACAGCATGAGTTAAAAGAGGTAGTTTACTATCAGCCCTAAATTTGTCCAAAAAGGCACCAGGCAGCACTGTCCACTTTCCTCTCTTTTTTTTGCGCTTGCAGTGATACCCCTAGCCATCAGACTATGCAGCGGTGGGGAGGATTGGGGCATCCCTATGGGAGAAAGGATCAATTTGGTCTATCTATATGCTGAGATTATTTATTATACCTCAGGAATGCCACAGTGCATACTGCTGAAGACCGCTTCTGCTTAGCACCTTTACAAAAGTGTCTGGTCTGAAAATCATGTTTATTCCCTCTCCTCCTGAATAGGTTGTCCTAGACACTGGTAACGGAACACTACGAAGGGAAAACTGAACAGTTATTTTTTCTTCTAACAGTTTTTCTTGGTATTTTATTGTGGAAAGCAGAACAGTTAGATACCTAGGAATTAGGCTTTACCATTACGAGCAGGTCTTGCAGGATGGCAACATTACCAAGAAGGTTTCAGCGCTACGGAGCCAAACTGCCTTTTGGAGGACCCTACCACTTTCTGTGATGGACCACATAGCTGTTTTGAAAATGATAACCTTTCCCCAGTTCCTATTCTACTTTGCCAATTTGTCAATATAACTACCAGCAAAGTTCTTTCGAACACTAGACATACTATTAGTGAATCAGATCTGTCCTGGTGAACGCCGTTGGGTGGCTCTGGCTAAATTAAAACTTCTAGTTGACAAACAAAAGGCCTAGGCGCCCCCACTATGAACATTATTATCTCACAGCATAGCTGCAGTGGGTAACCTATTGAACAGCAGCATGTCAGCTTGAAGACATGGCCACAATGGATTTCCAATCTTTCAGCCTATGGAAGTTATTGACCGATGGAACATTACACTGCCTGTCTTGGCAGATAGTCTAAAAGAGGCCCTGAAAAAGAAAGATGCAACACATATACTCCTCCAACTCTAGAGGTGCAGTTTGTATATGCGTTTAATGGGATAACTGTAATTTTCCACAGGCATGTTTAACAAAGAAAAAACTTTTTATAACTATAATCAAGTGGTGTCAGACAATGATGCTAAAACTCCTCAACATTCACTATAATTAACCCCTTCCATCTTAGAGTTGGTACTCCACTATACAGTAACAACTAGCATACAACTTTTTCGCACATTTGGTTTAATCCGGTACCATGAACAGCTCATCAACCAAACCATTATCTTAGCCTACCTCAGCCATTCCAAACATATCCTCTCACGCACATGGTGCTCAGTGATACCAAACTGGTCAACGTGTTTTAGTTCCCTCCCAATTTTTCATGAATGTAAGTGGTCCCTTTTGAAAAAGTTTATCAGGAGAACACCCCACACCTGTGCAAGGTAAGCTGAACCTGTTTTCCTACTCAGTAAGAAAGGTGAAAGCCACCACAATTACAAAACAGTTTCCATCGTCCAGCTCGTCCCTTGCATGGGTCCTATTCAGTACCTGGATATTTGACGTTTAGCCATTATATTCGACAGATCAGTAAACTTGCATTCAACTTTGCCTTCTTAGGTCTTGGCTTGATGCCCAGCAAGCACGTCACTGGTTCATACAGCTTGTTCCTCCCATCCGTTCGGTCAAGGTTGTAGTAATGGACATCCAATCGTTCAACTTATACCATAACCACATCATATAGAAGAAGGAAACCTTCTCCTACCAAAATCTATTGCAGACATTAGATAAGCTGAGGTAATGCTGTGCAACTTCTCGAGGGTCAGGTATGTCAAATGCAGTTAGTTAATTCTATATATTTGAATCTTGAATCTAGCATCTAGCACTGCTTGACACGGTCATGGAGAAGCCCATGATCCTGTCCAACTTTCCCTCTGTAAATGTGTTGCCTGTTTCTCCTATCTAGTTCTGGAGTTGTTACTACATACAGCAATTTGTGCTCTGTATAAATGCATTACTGCTTTACATCCTGCTCCCAATGTGAGAAGCAATTGCTGTGCCTTATCTGTGGGGCAGGAGGTTCATCGGATTTAGCCCCCTGTGCCTGGTGTGGAACGCATCATGCTTGTTGTAAGTGATTATCTGCCCCAGTACCAGTAGTCCGTATTCTCTCTTGAGGGCTGCAAATATTTTTTATTTTCCCAGCCCCATATACCTCACTCACTGTGGAGATCCCTACCTCCGAGGTCATTCTCCTTACCAATTTGGCCCTATGCCCTTAGCTATTCTCCTTTTCTCAATTTCACCTTACTTACATGTACTGACTAAGACCATTGCAATGCTGACCAGAAGAGGTAGTTACCTCCCTGCAACAGGTGTCCCCGAAGAGCTGTAGCAAGTGGGGTCATCGCTAGCACACTTGCAATGTGTATAGCTTCTTACAGTTTAAGGTCTGCCTTCCACTATAAGTTTCACATCAGGCACACCTAGCCCTCCCTCTAATAACAGGAGCATAAGCTTATTCAGAGTGACCCTCCTCCTCTCTAGAACCAAATATAATGCCAATGACCAGTAAGTTGAGCTTCCTGAAGAAATCTGAGAGAGCATCACCATGATGTTGGCGAAGCAGTATAAGAATATCAGGAGTACAACTATTTTGGTCACTGGAAACCAACCCATCACTGATATTGGTTGATAATACCAGAAAGGCAACAGTCTGCGCAACAAAGAAATGGGATGAATGCAATTGCCTTCCAAGACGTTTTTCTGATTTCAGTATATTTTCCACTCCCGAGCTGCATTACTGTTCACTCCATCTACCAGAGGGACAGTTAAGATTTAGTAGTCCTATTCATGCAAAGATGCCAGACTTGTCCACTTGTCTAATACCATAGATAATTTTAAACATATTCCCCTTACCACTATTTTGAATGCTTCCCATAGTGTGCTAACGTCACCCACTGACCAATCATTGTCTGTGAAATAGTCTGGTGTGACATCTCTCATTTTGTTCTTAAACAGGGAATCCAGAAGGGCAAGGCTGTAATCTCCAGGTCGGTAACTACACTAGAGTTTTCCCCCAGGCCAATGTTTGCAAGATGAGAGAGTGATCGAGCATCATTTTGTTTAAATCTATTTATTCGGTTTCAGTACAGAACAGTTAACAACGCAGGCCAATAACCATGAACAAACCATATTAGTGAAGTCATTCAGTGACAGTAGTGATGCTCCACCTTCGCGGGCGGTTATGTATTAAGAGAGACATATATACGAGGCATATGAATACAATACAAATTACTTACCTTACTCGGGTACATAATTGTGAGGGGTAAGGGTGATGCCGTTCAGTCCCCATGGGGGTATAACTCAGTGGAGCATTTTGTTGGTACCTTTGTAGTATCTCCCTGCATGCTGTGGGTGGGGGCGGGGGGAAGGCAACCACATATCTAGTTTGGAGGGGACATATCTGTTTCAGTAATAACTATCTGTAGTTACAAGCCCATACAGGTTGGCGGCCTCTCATCGTTCCTAGCCCCTAAATTTAAAATATGAACATTCCAAACGCTGGCAATCAGGTCCCTGACTCACCTCAGTCAGGACTTTGTGATTACATCTGCTGCAGTGTTGGTCCATTTCAGGAGGCCTTCAAGCCTTTCATATCAGGAGCCACACAACCCTTCCAGGACATTGCTATTTGAGTTTTAAAGAGTACGAGGGTAAGGTCTAAGAATATATATGTATATCTGTCCCCTTTAGCTTTTTGTCTGAGCCCTAGCAAGCATGAATCCGGTGGGGGTGGCACAATTCGGCCTACCACGTCGGAGATGGTCCCTGCCACCTCACCACACGCATGGAGAATCCCCTGACAGCCCCACACCATGTGGAAAAACCCTGACTCTTGTTTCTGGCATCTGGGGCAGTCCAACGACACACCAGGGAGAACGCTGTGGATTTATCTCAGTGTTAAGTAGGCCTGATGCAGGTAAATGAATTGTGTGTACCGGATACTGGGATTTCTGGAAACCTTGATGTGCTGGCTGACCCGGTCCCGTTCTTTGCTGGTGAATTCTGTGAGCAAGTCTGTACTACCTCACTCTCTCATCTGCGTGTCCCTCATGTGATGTTGTACAAATAATGTTGTATATAAGACCGCTATGGGTTTCCTGGAGCCCCCATGGGAGAGTATAGTCTGTAGGGTTAACAATGTGGGCAGTTCCGAACCTCCATCTTCTCACTGTGTAGCAACGGCATGTTGGTAGTGCATTGTGTGGTAGAAACTGGCCTGCTGGTAGACTGTACGGGTCTCTGAGCTCCTGGAACATCATTAAGGTAGCCTCTGTAGATCGGTCTCCGGTTAAAGCCACGCTGCCTTTTTCCACATGTGCACATCATGTTATTGTGTTGACCTCCCATATCTTTGGTAGGGACTAGAGTGCTAGCACAGGGTTATACAGGGATCATCCCTTCTGTCTGGACGTACTCATACCAGCTTTGATGTGCCACCTGTAACTGATGTCTTTCACTTGGGAATAGGTCGAAGGCCTGAAGTAGCCAGGTTAGTATATGAGCCCCCTCGAGTATTGTTTGAATGTCTAATCTTTCTGCATTTGGAGCGACTTCCAGTCTGCGCATCAACCACTGTAGCTGTGCTGTCGCATTGTATAATCTGTAGTTAGGAGCACCCATGACCCCTTCTGCCAACGGCGGCTGCATTGTGTGTAGTGCAATCCTCTTTCTGCCTGCACACCATATCAAATCTTTAAGGAGCCCATGGAGTATATGAAATAATTGCTTAGGAAGGAGGAGTGGTAGCACTGTAAAATAGCACAGGAGACCAATATTAATCATTTAGTAATTGCCACTCAGGTCAATGGGTACAGCGACAATGAGGACCAGAATGGGAGAGATTTGCGGATCCCATTAAGTCCCCTGTTGAGGTCCCCGTCTATTAGGTTTTTATCAGTTTAATACATTTGTATGCCCAGGTATTTGAATGTATCAAAATTCCGTTTGAGTCTTGACAACATTACGTGATCTCAGTTTTGCTCAGTTACCTGGGTCAATGAGAATAGACAAGATTTGGTCAAGTTTACTTTGAGGCCTGATATTTCTCCAAAGTTATCCAGCCTCTCCATCAAGGACGAGAGAGTAGTGCGAGCATCATGCAAGTAGACTAGAGCATCATCTGAATAAAACATCCCTATATGCCACCCCCCATATTGCGCTTTCATTCATAGCATACCAGGCAACAGCTCCATAGCAAGAGCTAAGACTAGCGGGGATCCTTGTCTGTGCCTCTGAATATTTTGAAATGGTCTGAGATTATATGTCCCGTTCTATTTCTGGCAGTTGGGTGGCTGTAGCGTATGGTAATCTAATTAAGGAATGTCGGACCTACTTCCATATTTATTAGCACTGCCTGGAGATAAACCCAACTGAAGGAATCAAACGCTTTTTCGATGTGAGGAACACCACCAGACAGCTTACAGGAACCCGTAAGCAGTTCCGCATTAGTCCCAGCAGCCTCCTAATGTTTAAAAAGGTGTGACAGTCTCGTATGAATCCATTTTGATCCATGTGGACCAGTGTGCTAATCAAGGGTAGCAACCTATTGGCTAGCACGTTATCTAGGTAAAGAAGCAGTAGCAGTCTATAGGACCAGATGTCAAGGGGGTCACGCCCGGTTGTGGAGAGTGCAATGATCAGGGCTTCACGGAGAGACTCCTGGAGTGAGCCAGTCTCCTTCGCTTCTTTCTACTTTTTTAACAGCTTAGGAATGAGCTGTAGGCTTCATAGTACTTAGTGGGAAAACCATCTGTGCCCGGAGTTTTATTCCATGCTCTTTGTGCTATGACTGCACACATCTCTTCCTCTTGGAGTGGCTCATCTGTTCAGCCCGGGGCTGGGGGTTTCGTCCAGAGAGAGGCATTCACGAAAGGAAGGTCTGTAGTTGCACATCGATGCTGGGTGATCTCTGCATACAGAGTGCGATATTAAATCAGCAAAGCCAGAGTTAATGTCCGACCTGAGTGTTATGAAATGAAATACCAGCATTTGTAAAGCGCACAGCTACTTCCGGAGAGGTGTTCCGGCGCTGGGGGCCGTCGGAAAGATTAAGCGAGCTATTGCCCAGAGTCACAAGGTGCTGGCCTAACCTGCTGCCGGCACCTGGGATCGAACCGTGAGCCCCCATGTTCCGAAGTAAGCCGCCCATTTCGGGGTTTGAATGGCTGCAACAGGGAGACACGATGAATCACCACACAGCAGCCAAGCCAGTATCTTGCCAGCATGGTCCCCCCTCTCCATGTTGTCAGGCCACATATTTCCATAGTTAGGATTTCCGAAGCAGGTTTCTGATTCGCATTCGTGCGCCTGAGATTCTGTATTTGTGCTACATGTGTCAACATGCGGCGAGGGAGTCCCTCTGTCTACAGAGGGGACAGCACCGCACATGCCGGTTTCATCCAGGGTCCAGCCCTGCAACAGCTTGTTCAGCAATACTCCCTGCTTGGTGTCTAGGGTACAGGTGTCACTTGCCGGATCCAGGGCAGCCGCCGGAGGACTCCACCCATAGCCACAGCCACCACCACGCATCTCCTCGGCACTTGCAGCATCCTCAGGTGGGTCACTGCAGGATCCCATTAAACATAGCCTCCAGCGCGGCCAGCACACACAGCAATCAGCACTCTCAGAGAGAGGAGCCATGTGCACCGCTTCTGCGCCAGGCAGCCACCGCACCTTGACAGCAAGAGGGAAAGGGGGGCAAGGGGGTCAGGAGGGAGTATGTCTCCAGCCCGGGACGGAGCTCAAAACAGCGCGTCTGACCTGGACGCCATCTTGGCCATGCACCCAAGTATTCTTTAGTTATGGCTGATCCTTTCATGTGTGGCTAACATGTGTAACAACATATCTAGCATGGTGTGATTTTTATGCAGTAGTGAGAATCTTCCAGGGATCTTCTAGGTTCCAGTCTGTCATCCATGCCATGAATTCAATTGTTGTCCTAATATCAGGCATCCCCAGGAGAGGAGGAAATTATCTATTTAGTGTAGGGTCAGAAAAACAGTTAGAGTTCCCACCACATGTCAACAGGGTCTGTGTCGCTAGCGGAAACCCAGACTAGGTCTTCTGCGGGAAACTAGCAGAGATAACATTAAGGCAATAGAGGCTATATCTTCCCCCAGTGATAAGAAGTTCTTGCAAAATAGTTATATGGAAACCCCTGGGTTTCATGTATACCTAGACTTTTTATCTTTTGGCCGAGTGACCATAACTCTAACATTGCCCATGCGATGAATGAGCCCTGAGTGATGCCAATTGGCAGTAATGGTGTAGGGTGCCTAGGTGGATTGTAGGTAATCAAATTGGGCTATTAAACCATGTTTGTTCACCACTGTGTGCATTAACATGTCTGAGAGAACATTACCCTCAACCCCCTGACCCTGGGCAGGAATAAACATGTTCCCTTCCATTTTATCCTTAACCACTGTCAGTTTTCCAACTTCAACTAGGTACAACATGACAACATATAGAGCAATTACACTCCAGGTTTCTAGACGGCCAAACACTGGTCTCAGCTCACCACCTTCGGCTCTTTGATTATACAGCGGTATAGGCACCATCCTCAACTCAGCCCTGCTGCCCCCATTTCCCATATTACAAGGTGGACTAATAGTGCCTTAGGGGAAGCATTCAAAGGACTTCCCCCAGTTCACAGGCACCCCATCGCTAGGCCACATCATCTGCCATCATCGGAATCACACCCATCACCCAAAATGAAGTCATCCAACAACTCCATTCCTAAGTCAGTGTTGTTTGTGGTGATCTTGATTTTCATTCTGGCATTGCTTAGTATTTCTTAGTTCAGTTTCAATATACTCTCCAACACTGCTGTCTTACCAGATGTCACCTGGCTACCAGGCGCTTCCTGGGTTTCCTGCTGCGCTCCAATTCCTGCACAATGTTCATTTCTTTCCACTGTGATGGCTTTTTAGTCCTTCCTGTGCGTTAGCATGTTCATCTATCAATCCTTTCCAGCAATAGCATCAGTGAAGACAAGAGATCTCCTACCTGCTAGTATTTTTTATTTTGCTAGGAGCAGCAGCATGTACTTCAGTTCAAGTTCTGCAGGATAGCGTTACAGTCTTGGTGGTAGACTAGAGCACTATACGCCCTTTCAACTACAAAGAATTTCAACAGGCTGTAGGGTTGTGCCTACACAAAGCATTCTAGCAGGAAAAGCTCCTTTGAGGAGACCTCAGTCTTTTTCTGGAAGCCCCACAATGTGAATGTTATTCTTATTGAAGAGACCTTCAGAGTTCTCCACCTGATATTCCAAGAATCTTGCTCTAGTTTGCAAGTCCGGAACCTGATGGCCATCTCAGGTTTACTTCAACTAATTTGGTTTGAGTGTTTGGGACTGTCTGCCAGCTTACGTTGCGTCCCCCTAGCAGATTAACTTCAAGTTTGACAGTGTGAATATTTTGTTCCATCACCATTCTGGTTTCCTGTATGGCTAGGATGAGACAAACTTGCTGTCAGCGGTGTTTAAGTGTACAGACTCGGAGATTGGCTGGTGCTCTTGGGAGATAACACAGTCTTCCACTGAGGATGCGTTGAGGTCCATATACTACATCCCTATCTCTGCCCTAATGGACCTAGGTTTCCCATACCCATGGGCTTTATGGGCGGGGTACTTGGCCACCCCTTACTCCCAAAGAGAACCATAACATTGCATCCACCAGTGTAGCTGGGTGCAATATTCAGGGATCCACAAAACACCTAATAAAACAGTTCAGAATCAGTGTTTGACCCCTACACAACTAATTAAAGTGTGATGTACAGGGCTTGAAATGCACATCATATTTATAGCCCAGTGGACGAGTTAGCTTTCGTGAAGCAGGATGCTTATGATATCACGGTCCTCTCAGGGGTGTTGGATTGTCTCATTCAAACCAGTTATGCCGAGTGCTACAGCAGGTGTTTCTTGCTTAACTCATCCATTGGAAGCGCCACCACTGTACATCTTGAGAGCGGACAATCAGAAGCAAAATGCAACAATGGGCGCACGTCCGACAAAGTTGCCGGCACAGCCTGGCCTGAGACTGCAGGCTCAAGCAAGCAGCTCTCACAGCTGTTCAGAACTACTCTAAGGCCTCATCCTTCATTGAGATGTCACACTGCCCACTTCCAAGATAATAGTCTGCATCTTCCTTAAGGGCTTGCGATTCAGTGTCCCCATTCCTTTGCTTGCTGCTGCTTCAGGTGACTCCAAGCTGCTCCACCAAGATAGACCCACGTCTAGATGCTGCCATCAGGCTCTGGTGAGACCAGCAATCTGTTTCTGGTGGTTATCGACCAACTTCATAGCTGAGCAATTACAGGTTCTCAATGCATGACAGTACGGCCACACACCTCACTTAAACCCATTACTTCACATACATTTTGCATACATGCCAGCTATGAAAATGAAAGGTACATACCCACAACATGTCCAGTGAAGAAGTCAGACCAGTTTACATTGTACTCATTTTCCTGACCATTCCCATCCACAACCGTGGCTTTCAGATTTTCTGAAAAATGTTCAGTGCTTGAGGTCAAGTATAATTTAAAATGCCTACAAAAAAAAACATTTTCTGATAAGTGCAGAATGTAACAAAATAAATGGTAAAAGTGCTAAATAAACACAATAAAAACACAAAGGTGATCAGAGCTATTGATAATGTTAAAAAACTGTCAACATTTTAAGTCTTATATGATACAGACTCTTAGAATCATATCAAAATTTCTTTGCCAAAAGCAATCATGGACGAGAAAAATTGTTTAATAAACCATTAAATGAAGACTTAGAACTGATTTTAATCCCTTGACTGTCCTATTACTGTAGTTGTACACCAAGAAAAAGAGTACCCTGTATACTTGTATGGCATGTATATATGCAGCCTGAGGCACAGATTTCAAGGGAGGTGTACAGATACCCCAGTAAAATAGGGGCTAACGTAAAGCTGCCTAATTTGTAGCTGAAAAGACATTTTAATATTCCACGCACACCACTTTGCTCCCACAAAAAATAAACCACACCCAAACTCATTTCAGGTCAGGCCACCTCACTTTAGAGCAGACTGTCACTGTTAAACAGATGCCTTCCCATATCGATCTCAAATAGTCCCTCACATCAAAAAGGTTATGTTCTCAGCAAATACGATGCTCTGAATAAACCCAAAGCATTCTTTCACATTATTCAATGGTTCCCCAAATCAAATTGCATTAAAACACATTCCCTTTTCCCATGATCTCTGCACTAGCCATACCAGTGCCCAAATCAAAATTAATCAGCTCTGCAACTGATCCATATTCACATTATTCAATGAGTGCGCACTTAAACTTCTCAAGTAAAAATCTGTATAGCCACAGTGCTAAACAACTGCAATCTTTTTTGGGGATCTGACATGGACATTCCAGGATGAGACAAATAACCATCACAACAATAACTCCTAGAATTACGATTCAACCTAGCCATGCTAATCAGGATTCTACTCGGACAAGGCCAGCTTCCAACACCTCCAGGGTCTACATCTCCAAGGAGTCAAGCATATATCCCTAATTTAAAGTAAATCTTTTCTCTCAATTCCTGTCCTGTTCACTGCCATCACCAGAAACCCAGCAGTCATTACAGACAGAAAAGCAGTATCCAAAGGAGCCCTTGGGTCAGCCATCTAAGAATGCTATGCCCGAGATACTCTGCTAGGCTAGTCGATGCAGTGGCAGTAAACAAGTTAAACTGGAAGGTGTCCTCATGTTATGCAACTGGTGCTATGTAAAGCGCTCCGATACTCGATTCGGGTCAAGTTCGCGCTATATAAAACTCTGTAAAAAAAAAAAAAAAAAAGTATAAAACACTGGGCAAAGTTTAGTTACGGGATTTAAAAATAGAAATTAAATGTGACCCGGACACCCTAAGAGTGGTGAGAAAATGAAAACTCGATCTGTCACATACAAATCGCCTCCCTCATACAATCCGCCCATCTCATCAGCTCAAGCCCCAAATGATAAGCATCAAGAGGAGACGTCCAACTCATGGTCAATTGCCGGCTGGCGAGGATTAGGGCTAAATCTAGAAACCCATCAGTAACCTTTCTAGCCGCTGAACGTTCATGAAGGCCCAGCAAGCACAACATGGGGCTAATAGGGAAGTCTCTGTCCGTAGTCCCCCTCACGACTTGCAAAGCAAAAGTGGGCAAGACCAAATCACATTGAAAAAATCTGAATCCATAGCCAGGCAACGAGGGCACGCAGAAGGGGCATCCGGAAACATGGTATATGAATACAGCGGGGTTTAAGCGGGCCGGATGCCGATAAAAGAATGTAATATGTTTGAAGTGAGCGTTCCTAAACACCTGAAAAATAGCTCCCAATATTCTCCTACAAGAGGAATAGGTAAGAGGGGCTCAGAACTCCACCTTCCATCGGGCCCGCCAAGCCGTGACGGCCGCCTGGCCCCATCCAGTAAAGCCCTAGAAAGCAATGTGACCTCCTTCATTCAGCCTGTTATAAGGAAGAAAAGGGGCATACAGCTGTACTCATGGGGCTCTGCATTACCAGAACCACACGACTCCTGTGGCGCTATGGAGCAGAAAGTGGCCGGTTAGTCATAGGTCTCCCGGAGGCCTGTGAATGGGCGGAATTCTACTCCTGCAAAAAAGATCGCCCAGGAAATCAATCCCCGCAGACAGCCATTCGCTGAGTTCTGGCTAGAGGTAACACACGGGTGTACAGAATTAGAGTACGAGTCTATCGCAACGAATGGGTCAAGTCATAACATGCGGTCTTAATTGAGACGTTTTAGGCCCGCACCTTAGATGTGAGCATCAGATGTAATACAAAGCCCAAGAGACAATCCTTGGAGGGGGAGTCGCACTACGCAGTCCCTACGACCTCCCAGAAGAAAGCTCGCCAGCTTGCCACCCATTGCAGCTACGTTGCAAGGTAATATAGTTCAAAATCGGGAGATGCCAGGCCCCCTCTGCGACAGCTAAGTGCATCTTCCAAAGAGCCACTCAGCGACGAGAAGTGCTCCAATAGTACAGTTGGCAGCAATAGTTAAACATCGACAATAAAGTCCCGACAAACTGTACAGGCAAAGGGCTCCATAGCTAATGCAAATAATAAGGGGGAGAGAGGGCAGCCCTGCTGAGTTCCCCGCTCGACTGAGACTGCATTTGATACCAACACACCAGTGAGAATCCTGGCCAGAGGGTCAGTGTAAAACAGTTTTGTTCACTTAACAAAAGGTAGACCCAGGCCCATACGAAGCATAGTAATATACAGGAAGTTCCCCTGGAGCAAATCAAACGCCTTCCTTATGTCCACAGACACGACCAGGGCCTCCGAGGGGAGAAACTCCTTGCGATCCAGAGCTAGGAACAATTGTTGAATATTAGGCATGATGCTACACGTTGGAATAAAGCCAGTTTGATCTGGATGAATTAAAGTACACATGTGGGTGAGCAACCAAGTAGCTAATATTCTACTCCGGATTTTAGAAATCAGCGTTTAGCATGTAGAGGGGACGATAAGAATCGAGCATGAGTGGGACCTTGTCTTTCTTCAGGAGTAATGCAAAAAGAACAGTTGATGGGACAGAATGCAGAACAATGGCATACATTCACCCCAGTACAGAGATCTGGACCTAAATCCATCGTTTTTTTTGCTCCCCATGCCATTCCAGTTTGAACCCACCCATATGCGAATCCAGGATGTAGTCCAGCATATCGGCCTCAGCGCACGCTGACACCAAAGAATACAACTCACGATAATACTGTGGTTATTCTCCTCCTGCGTTGCCACTATGCGCCCTGAGTATAGAATGACCGTCTCTGCCCTCACTGGCAAGCCAAACCAGCATTCAGTGCGATTTGTCTTGCTCTGCATGCGCCCTACCCGCATAGGCCTTGTAAATCAAAGCTACAAAGATGTGCCACTAACTCAAAGAGCTTTTCCCTCTCCTACAGTAAGCGACACCTACCCTACGGAGTCTCCTCCAAACCACCCAGGAGCCCGTCCAGAACAGCCTTCTATCGTTGGATCTCAGAAAGAAGTTGGGTGCCAACCCTCGCTTTAGCAGAAATACAGTACCCCTGGAGTACCACCTTCATCGCCTCCCACTTCACTCAGATAGAGGAAGTCGACCCAGCATTATTTGTCCTATACTGAGAGATGTCCCCCCCCCAATAACACACAGAAGGCCTGATCATCCTGATCATCAAGCCAAGTAGGGACTTTAGGCCTGGACGGAGACCAACGAAATGTGCCCAACATAAGAGCATGATCAGAATACGTTTTCTCCTGGCATTCCACCCGGTTGCCCAGTCATATAATGACCTGCATGTGTAAATCCTATCAAGGCGCACCTCGAGATCTCCCCAGCACCCCTGAAGAGTGCGGCCCTCTGTCTCCATAAGGTGGGTCTCCTAGAGGAAAGCAACGTGGATCCCCCGTCGTTTCAAGTATGACAGCACATTGTAGCGCTTTCAAGGAGAAAAGATGCCCCGTACATTCCATGTTAGTAGTTTAATATGTGTAGCCATAATAAACAGGCCAGAGGAAAGAGAAACCGGCGTAATGGTCCACCAGCGCAGCAGTAGTAGGGAACATGGCAGATCCCACTGCACCCATCACATAGCACCACAACCCTTGTGACCATAGCTGCCGGCCCCCTACACACCTGGGCCTCCCCGACCCTCTGTAACAAAGGCTAAGAAATTAAGCAGTAATAGACATCCAGCTAGGCATTCTGCCCAGGAAGCAATATAGTTAAGCAAAATATAAAACACTTCAAGAACACCCTAAATCAACTTGTCCACAGACCCAGAAGTAACTCCCAGCAAAATAGCCTCAAGGCCAGGAGGAACAGAATCTAGAGTCCGACATGGTGGAGAAGTTTGTGGGCAATATGGGGCTTGTCAGCTCTCCTCCTGACCCCAAAGCGGCAGCCATCTCGACCACCCTAGTCTGCTCCAGAACCACCTGGGTCCTGGTTGGGAGAGACACCCCCGCCGTCAAGAGCACTGGCGCCTAGGGCGCAAAGAGCAGATGAGCCCGGAAGCCTCAGGATGCGTTGTGCCCATGTCGTAGAGATCAATCCAGTCCCAAGCCGCTGCCGGGTCTGTAAAGAAGCATACGCTGTCCTCAGGTCGGATCCACAGGTGAGCCAGTAAGAGCAAAGACTACAGGAGCCCCAGTTTTTTCTTCACTGCCACGGACACCCTTTACATCTGGACTTGAAGTGTGAAGTCAGGGCACAGGGATACTTTAGCACGGTCTACAACAAATGGGCCATCTGCCCGGGCCTGATGCAGGAGATGGTCTGGATCCGGGAAATGAAGGAGACGGCCCACCACTGGCTGCAGTAGGACCCCAGGACGGGTCTCCAAAGTTGGTACCCTGGGGGCCCATTCCAGGGAATAGAAACTGGAGATACCATCAGGCGCCACAACCTCCTGCAGCCAGGCCTCGAAGAAGGCCAGTAGGGAGTCCCCCTATATATGCTCGGGCAGCTCCAGAATGTGAATGTTCTTACGAATGGCCCGACCTGTCTGGTCATCCAAGCGGGCAGTCAAGCGCTTCATTTGTGCCTCCAGAGCACCAATACTATGCTCTGATGCTTGAACCACTGGTGTTAATGACAGTACTGTGGTTTCCAAACCTTTCTCAAGTCTTCATGAATTAGCCCCAATTCTACAGTGAGTCAATTTTACCCTCTAAGCGTTCCCCTGATGCAACGATGACGACCAACAATGTGTCAAACTTGTCATCCATACAGGTAGTATCACCGTCGCCAGCGCACTGCTTGATTTTCTGCAGGAGAGGGCGTGGGAAGCAGCGTCCTCCTTGGTGTGCGGAGTGCACCCCAATAATGGTTCCGAGGCAATGTGAGGGCCCCAGCCAGACACTCTGAGAGAGCGCAGCAATAGGCCCCGTTTCCTCCAATGTAGCAGTGGAAGAGGGGTGTAACAGCAGTGAGCCCAGTGTGGCTGGGACGCAAAGCCAATCATCGCAACCTAAAGCAGGACGCCCCACCACTCATCATCACGGTAGAGTGGGGCTAAGACAAGGTGATCTGTGTACCAAGGGGGGTTCCCCAAACAGGCACCAGTACTGGGTGTAGTTGTAGTGTAGTTACAATATCCCTGATAGGCTATGCGCATTGGAATAAGATACACTATAGATTAGACATAGAAATATGGTCAGTATGTCTCTATCGAGTATATTAAACTTAATTACTTGTGTGTGTCAGCTAACTCAGAGGTCACTAGAAACTTTTCGAATATACAAGAAGGGATTAGTCTCGGACAACCGCATAAACATGACAACTTTGTTTCCTTTTAGAATCGGAACAGTCTCAGAATAGTGCAAACAATAGATAACAGTTTCACTCAGTCAACTGTGCATGCTTCTAAATTGTTCTACCCTAGTGTACCTAACCTAAGTGCAGTACGAGGTTTGAAGTAGGTGCCATTTCTAAAGTGTAGCTAGCTATATTTTAGTTTAGCCAAGAGTTGCCAAAAGTTTCTCTAAGTTCTAGTCAGCTCCATACCTTAGAATGAGAGAGGTTGGAATCTCTTTTCTGGACTCGATAGTCTAACCCCCCCACAAAGGATGTCAGAGAGCACTGGAGCTGGATTCTCTGCGAGGAGGATGGCAGCGTCAGGTCAGTGCATCATGCTGGAACTCGATCTCCTTCTGAACTTGCCTTGGCGAACCGCGTAGTCTGGGTTGGATCGAATCCTCCGGGAACCGCAATTTGCCAGGGCAAGTGCTGGTATATTTATACCTTGAAAGTGTCTAGGAATGCCAGTATTGACGTAAAAGTCAGGCAGAGGAACATCATGAATGAACCCCTAAGGAATAGATGTTCATGCATACTTAATAAGTTCTTGGAGAAATCAATATTCAAGCTGAGGGAAATTCCTAAAGGCTTATGGGTATGGTTTTCCAAGAATTAGTTATGACGTGGATGGACGGATGTAGGTGGCCATGCCTGTATTTGGTTTGTACGGACAATGTCTAAATATGGGCCGGATTTCTATGTCCAAATAAGGGCAAAGTGAATTGTACCTATATAAGGGCATAAATCGGGAAACCTATATACAGAATCTAAATCTGCACACAACACCCACTCCAGTTTCGTATGACCTACGTTACTAAATCCTAAACGTTCTAAACATATCTTAAAACAGAGTATTGCATGGGTTTGCTAAAATAAGCTAAAAACATATCTAAAACATATGTCCTAAAAATACATTACAAAACCATTGCTATACATAAAAAGTGTTGTACATATTAAAGGCAATGTTTCATTCTAAGCATAGGATCACATTGGAATGCTAAATGAAAGAACCCCAAAATATATACATGTGATGTAATGGCTCGTAAATACAGAAGAAAAGGGGGTGAAACCATTTCATATCAGGTTACACAAGTCAAATTGTTATTCATGACAAGGTGGCATACTGTCCCTGGAAGTGTTATCAAAGAATTCTGTTCTCTATGAATAGTCCTACTATAAGCAGATCACTATGCCAAAAAATGAAAAATAAAATTTTGGGACGGGGGGAAAAAAAAGATATACTCATAGAAAAAATACCAAATTCAGTATCACGTTTGAAAACGAATGAAGGCCAAATTCAGAGTCTCTCCCGAACACCGTGTGCTTGAATTAAAAGTCAGTGTGTGGGGATGGAGAAAACATAAAATTTTCCAATTCTGTAGACAACAAGTCGTCTACCGTTGTGGGTGAGAGTTGGAATACCTTGTGTAGAAGATCAACAGCACATGGATGCAAACTATCGCCTTCAGCATGGGAAGCATCAGCAATGTCCGGATTGGATGTTACCTGCGCGCCTGGGGTTTCCTCTCGTACCTCAGCAGTAGCATGTTGCGTCTGTGAGATCTCAATGAATGCCGGCATCAGGATTGGTAGCCGCTGGGGACAATACATAGCATGGGCAGTTATCGGGTCCAGCAGAGTATCGATATCCGTAGGCATGACTGATGGGAATGTCAGACAAATGTCCAGCACGCATTCTTCACCGCATAGCAGGCAGCTAGCAGGCAGCGTAGAACAGGTAAGATGCAATCTTGCCAGATTGGTCTGAATGACAGAAACCAAGTGGTGTTTAATTCTCGTAGACGAGGTACACCCAGAATTTGGACGATGCGCTCACGACACTTCATCTCCAATAGAGTTCTTTCCATGGTAAACTGGATGTCGCTGGTGATTTGGCTTGCCATATCGCAGCAGTAGGAGCAAAAATAATATCCCTGCAATGAGTGCTAAAAGGAGCGGCAGTCCGCCAAACACAGAGTGCACGAAGTTTGGAAAAATTCCGAGGACTGCTTGAAAAGGTGCCAACAGTCCTGCACATACGTTCTTAAATATATGTACAATACCGCTCGTATCAGACATGTTTAAGATACGACCTAACATTTCTGAGAAATGCACAGGGCAGTTTGTATACAAGAGGGTATGTATCTCTGCAGACGTCCTTGCGACTTGGAGATCATAGGTTTCTTTGACAGAGGTCAAAGGCACAGTTTTTTTGTAAAAGAATGGCTTTTATTCTGCTTAGAGTATCAACTTGTATAGAAAAGATATTCAGTGAAGGCCATAAAGGCGACTCCCTGACTGTGTCTATTTGGGGTAACAAGACGTGCATACAGCAAGTGACCCTGGATGTAACCATTACTAGATATGGGATACCTGGCAGCATGCCACAGCAGCTGTGATCATTCAACATAATGTAACTCCCATTTGAAAGATGACCAAAGATTGAATTAATCACTGCTGCCGGTGAACCGTGCAGGTTGCAGGATAAGTTTGTAGTGGAACCGTCACAGGCCCCGTGTAAGTTAAAACCCTGACAAAGGAGAGAACCGCTTAGTGCGTATTCACAGTTTTCACCGCTAAGAAACACTTCACGTCCCCCACTCCAACATCTGTGTGTGTAAGGTAAATCCCAGGATGTCTTGATGTATTCTTTACCCAACCTTTCATATTTGCCTGCTAGTATATTTTTTAGGAAATACTGAAAACGGAAAGTCGTAACAGGCAGAGTAATTTTACCATGTATGATCCACTCAGTAGCTGGTTTTTCTTATTTATTTATTTATTTAATGGTTTTATAAAGCGCGTAGTAACTCAAGGAGCATCCCAGCGCTGACCTGTTTCTCCAGGGGTTTCAGCCGTCTGATGGAATTATGTCTGCGGGAAAAGGAGGGTCTTTAGAGTTTTTCTGAACTGGAGGTAGTTCGGTTCTGTCCTGAGTGTTTGTGGTAGATGGTTCCAATGTTTGGCCGTGTGAACCGAGAAGCGACGGCCACCGGTCTTGGCTTTTCTGACTCTAGGAACTACTATAAGATTTTCTACGCTAGACCGCAGGTCTCTCTCCGCTTTGTATGGGGTAAGGAGTTCTTTGAGAAGAGGGGGGCCGTTATTGTTGAGGGTTTTATGGGCCAGACAGAGGGCCTTGAAGACGACCCTTTCTCTGACTGGGAGCCAGTGGAGGGATTTAAGAGCCGGCCTGGCGGAGGATCTTCCAGGTGTGCCCGTGTGTAGGCGGGCGGCGGCGTTTTGGACTTTTTGCAGCGAGTTCAGGGTGGCTTCGGGGGCTCCCAGGTAGATGGCGTTACAGTAGTCTAATCTTGCCAGGATTAGACCCTGAATGAGGAGCCTCCTAGCGGTATCGGGGAGCAGGGGGAAGATCTTCCTGCATGCTCTGAGAAGCCCAAAACATGTCCCTGCCGTTCTTTTAGCCTGAGTATTGAAGCTCATGTCCTTTTCAATCCATACACCAAGGCTCTTGACCTCTTCCTTGGGTGCGGGAGGGTCACCTAGGCAACTGGGCCAAAGGTGAGATGGTAGAGAGGGCCCCTTGTGGCCCATCAAGAGGATCTCAGTCTTGGACCCATTCAGTTTCAGTGAGGAGAGATTCATCCATCGGTGTACTTCGGAGAGGCAGCTGTGGAGATCGGATGGGGCGTGGTGGGGGTGTGAAAGGGTTACGACCAGCTGAGTGTCGTCGGCGTAGTTGATAACTGACACGCCGAACGAGCTGACCCTCTTCTCCAGTGGGGCCATGTACACGTTAAATAACGTAGGGCTAAGGGATGAGCCCTGTGGTACTCCGCACCGGAGGGGGAAGGTGGATGAGCAGCTGTCGTTTTCCCGCACCTGGAAGGAGCGTCCTGATAAGAAGGATTCTAGCCATTTCAAGGCCGTACCCTTTAGTCCGATCTCTCCCAGACGGTGGATTAGGGTGGGATGGTCTACAGTGTCGAAGGCCGCACTGAGATCCAGGAGGATCACTGCCACTGATCCTCCTGTGTCCAGAATGCTTCTGGCCTTCTCCACCGCTGCCAGGAGGGCGATGTCCGTGCCATGACCTGGACGGAACCCTGTTTGGGAGACCGCTAAGAGGTTGTTACTTTCTAGGAAAAGCGATAATTGCTTGTTTACCAGCTTCTCTGCGATCTTGCTATTTCCAGGGAGAAGGGATATGGGCCTATAATTGGTGAAGTCCTGCGGATCTAAGGAGGGTTTTTTTAATAGACCTTTGACTGCGGCCGTTTTCCAGCTGGGGGGGGACTATGCCCTCCGAGAGAGAGGAGTTGATCAGGGCCGTGAGGGGAGGGATGATAGTGCTCGACACTTTTTTTAGAACATGGAGGGGTGCAGGGTCGAGGGGTGAGCCACTTTTGATTGAGGCCAGCGTTGCTCCTACTTCTTCTGTTGTTACGGGGCCGAAGGCGTCCAGGGAAGGTTGGGGGTGGGCTAACAGCGGAGGAGGATAGGTGGTGGTGGTAGTGCGATCCTGCTCTGTGTGGGCCTGATCGGGGGGGGGGGTATGGTAAGAAGAATTTTTTGAATCTTCTCGTCAAAGAAGGTGGCTAAGTTGTTACATTTAATTTCAGCTTCTTTGGGATCGAGGGGTTTAAGTGGGGGGTCAGGGGCGTGGAGGAGTTCTTTAAGAACTGAATAGGTTTCATGGGCCGAGCAGGCAGCGTTTTTAATTCTGTTCTCGTAGAAGCTAGTTTTGGTGTTACGGAGCTCTTTTTTGTAGGTTTTTACAGAGGTACGGAATGATTCTTTTTGTTCCTTGGTTTTTTCCTTCCTCCAGATGCGTTCATTCCTTTTGCAGGCCTTACGCAGAAGGTTGAGTTCGGGGGTATACCAGGGTGAGGGATTAACTTTCTTAGTGTGTTTCAGGGAGTGAGTTTTAGGCAGAATAGCATCGAGCGATTGGGTTTCTGCCACTGTGATTGGTAATTTCTCCAGTTTTTCAATGCTCAGCACCGTATAGTCTGCTCCACTTTGTGCCAGTTTGATCTGTCTATCAGTGAGACTGAATTCTGCAAACAGTGACGTAGTATTGATTAAATGCCAAGGCACATAGCCAGAACGCAGGTTTTGAAGCGTCCAGCCTAATAGCATGATAGAATGTAGCTGTGACTGACCATGTTGCAACATGACCAAGTCTTGTTCCATGATGTCTATGACAGAGGATACAATGCTGTCCAAAGAATATATCCTGGACGGCTGAGTCGTTAACCCATTGTCTACTACAGAGAGAGATTTCTCTAAATTAATACGATCAATTTCTCGTATTTGTTCTGCAGTCTGCTTGGGTAAAGCGAGGCCAAAGGGGATGATGGACGGAGCGTTTGAACAAATCAAACACTCAACCCCAGTCAACTGATCTGGGTTTAATCCATCATCATTCTTTAGCTCACTCCACCACCCCAGTTCAGACATGGCCATATGCAAATCAGTCTGACCCTGTGCCTCAAGGGAACAGTCCAGCCCGAACTGCCAAGCCAGGTCTTTCCTGGACCGGAAACAAGCATCCTGGGACCGGTTTCGGGTTCATAACCCTCATCAGCCAGGCTATCTTGAATCCAGTGGCAAAGTGAGCAAGGGACCCACGTCTGGGCATACCCTGCCAACTTAGGGCGACAAAGCGATGCCAAAGGGGATGATGGACGGAGCGTTTGAGCAAATCAAACACTCACCCCCAGTCAACTGTGTGTCTTTTGCGGTCTCTGCTTGGGTGACCTTCCATGCTTCATATTAAGCAGCGTAGATACCGGCATATATGAAAAGTTTTTGACGCGGCTTTCTTGGTCCTAGCAAGAATTCCCTAAGGTCTGTGCCTCCTTGAAGTAAAGTTAAGTGTTGTTTTACATCCTCTAGTGTAGCTTTCTGTAGCCAATCAAGGCAAAGTTTCCCTACACTGTAAGTTGTTACTACCCCTGGATGCTGTCTTTGGACATAACGTGGGTCTGGCCTATGAAAGTTAAAATCTTGTGTTTTGTTCAGGAATCTATCTATACAGTTGTTTGTGCCTAAGGACCAGAGCAACCATTTTTTCCATTCAGGATCTGATCTGTTATTATTCAAAATAGTATGTACGTCGACCTCCCCCTGTGTAGTGTTTTCACTTGTAGGTGCAGGTATAGACGGACTGTTCATGTCTTTTATCTTGGCTATTCCAAGGCATGATGTTTGTTGGACAGTGTTGTTCAAAAACAATTTGCTCAGGGATGATACAGGCTTTAAACAAAGCTTCTATTCCCTGTACTTGCCAATCTTTGTTACCCCAGACAGTTTTCGTCTCAATATTGTCTTTCCAAAAGTCGTAACCCTGTCTAGACAGTTGGGCAATAAAGCTGTAGAATAAATCGGTTTTGTATTCGTTAACATATTTTTCATTCCTGTCTTGTTTACATTCTTAAAGTAAAGTGTCTCTGCATTCGAGATATTAAACCCTGAAAAATATGGAAACATATTTTTCATTCCTGTCTTGTTTACATTCTTAAAGTAAAGTGTCTCTGCATTCGAGATATTAAACCCTGAAAAATATGGAAATTTCATTGCAAATGTTTTCGAGCTACCCTTTGGTGGCGTAGGACAATGTTCCCATTGGTTATACATAAATACATTTCTAGGTGTTGCAGATTTATGCAAGAAATGATAACCATAGTGGTTATAACAATACAGTTGTTCATAGTCTGATGAACCTTGTAAATATTCATTATTAGTGAATGCAGTTGACATCTCTAGATCATACATCATATTATTAACAGTCTCGAAGTCCCAATCATCAGAAAAGGTACTGGAGGTAATAAAGTTACTTAATGAAATTTTAAATAAATGTGGAATTTTCAAAAGCTCAGACAGGCCAAAAATGTCATATTCGGTTTTGTCCCGAACTATACTACCAGGTATAGGAATCGCTGTGATGTTCACTTCTGACAAGTCTCTTGCTTCACGATGGGATGATTTGTGTGGCTAAGTAAGTTCACGCTTTTACTTGCTGTGTCCATTTAAATATATCTTCCATTAATCAGCATACCCAGAGTTATTACTAGAGCTAACCAAAGTAGAATCTTATCTTCAGACCTGCTACTTTCTTCTTGGAGAATTGAGGTTTTGGTTTGTTTTTCTGAACGTGATGATCGTCTTTGGACTGCACGCGTTCTTCTTTTCGATCTGACCGTCCTCTACTATTGGATGTCTATGACGATATTCGAAAGGTACGAGAGGGACGTGTATCATTATCTTGATATCTGTCAGGTTTTCTCAAATTATCCCTATTCCTGAGGTTGTACCTCCTTTCAGAGGGCTCCTTCTGTGGAGGAGACCTGAATCGGGAATGAGAACGCTTCTCTTTCGAATTCTGTTTGCTATTTTCCCACTTCTTTTTAGAAGAGGTAGGAGTGTTTTTAGGAAAGACCTTATCAGGACTTTCAGACAGTTGTGGTTTTACTGGTTTCCCTCCCAGACTGTCTCTGCCTAATTCCTCATAGGATTTTTTTTATTATTCTGGCTAGTTCTTGAGGTTGTTCTGTTACATCAAATTCCCTTAGTTTCTGGCGGATCGCCACTGATGCTGCTTCTCCTTTAATATTAGATAATATTATTGCTGACACCTGGTCGAAATTTTTAAGTAACTTCATACCTAAATTCAGAGCAGGCTCTGCCCCGTATTCGTTTTGAATCTGTTTCAGGACATCAAGTATTACCACCATTGACGGAACACAATTTTTTTTTTGTAGATAGCAGCAAAGCCTCTGCCCCAAGAGGTGCAGTCTTCCAGATGTGGTGTGATCCCCATTGGTAAACAAATTGTTAAAATTCTGTGTTTTTCAAAAGGGGTCGTATTAGGAAATACTGCTTCGATTTGAGTAATTTTTTGAGCTAACCAGAATGGGATTCACCCATGACTGAGTGTAAAGTCTGTGGAGTAATTTTTAACGTATTCACCTGATGAGGTGCTGGATTTTGAATTGTTAACGGTTGTTGGACTGTGAAAGTCCCCATGACATATTGAACAAATTGTCTATAAATCTTGATTAACTCCCTGAGTTGAGCAAGTAAATCTACCTCTGACAAAGTTTCAATGTCAGGATGAGGTGTATAGCTGGCTAAAATCGGCAATGTTGCTCCTGGTCTACCTAGTGGACCGAGCCTGGTAATGTGATTGTAATGTTTTAGGGTGCCTTTAAACCAGAGCTCATGCTCCTGGTATGTGAGTGGAATTTCAATATCCTCGAAAGGAATATATTCCTCAGGTGGTTCATCTTCTTTGTAGGAGTGAAACACATGTGTTACTGGATTTGATTCTGGGAATACTATCCATGAATAGAATACCTCTGACTCGTGAGATTCATGTGCCTCTATCACGAAAACTGCTCTACCACCTCTTGGTGTCAGACCATGTTTTATAAGTTTTAGAGTGATGGCTATACTTAAATTTGGTGGGATGTGTATAACACCCACCTCGTCTTCATTAAGACCTGCAAGGTCAGCCGCAGCTTGACCATTGTTGACGATAGGATCGTTGTTCTCCGACATGGTTTATTGAACGTTACAGAGCAGGTTTCCAAGAAACAAAAATAAGGTGCACAATATTTTGGAACACTGTATCCTTTCAACGTTGAACAAAACCAAACAGCTGATACATAGGACTTTCGTCTTACTCAGCTATGGCGAATATTATCCCTACCCACTCCAGACGTCTTATGGAGTTTTAGGAGTAGAGGGTCTATGAGAACAGCACGACTGAGTTACTTCAGTATCTAGCGTTAAATTAGTGCCTTACCAAACCGTTGAGCGCCATGTAGTGTAGTTCCTATATCCCAGATAGGCTCTGCGCATTGGAATAACATACACTATAGATTTGACATAGGACTACGGTCAGTATGTCTCTATCGAGTATATTAAACTTAATTACTTGTGTGTGCCAGCTAACTCAGAGGTCACTAGAAACTTCTCGAATATACAAGAAGGGATCAGTCTCCGACAACCGCATAAACATGACAACTTTGTTTCCTTTTTGAATCGGAACAGTCTCAGAATCGTGGAAACAATAGATAACAGTTTCACTCAGTCAATCGTGCATGCTTCTAAATTGTTCTACCCCAGTGTACCTAACCTAAGTGCAGTACGAGTAGGTGCCATTTCTAAAGTATAGCTAGCTATAATTTAGTTTAGCCAAGAGTTGCCAAAAGTTTCTTTAAGTTCTAGTCAGCTCCATACCTTAGAATGATAGAGGTTGGAATCTCTTTTCTGGACTCGATAGTCTAAACCCCGCAAGGGAAGTCAGAGAGCACTGGAGCTGGATTCTCTGTGAGGAGGATGGCAGCGTCAGGTCAGTGCATCAGGCTGGAACTCGATCTCCTTCTGAACTTGCCGTGGCGAACCGCGTAGTCTGGGTTGGATCGAATCCTCCGGGAACCGCAATTTGCCAGGGCAAGTGCTGGTATATTAATACCTTGAAGGTGTCTAGGAATGCCGGTATTGACGTAAAAGTCGAGCAGAGGAACGTCATGGATGAACCCCTAAGGAATAGATGTTCATGCATACTTAATGAGTTCTTGGAGAAATCAATATTCAAGCTGAGGGAAATTCCTAAAGGCTTAAGGGTCTGGTTTTCCAAAAATTAGTTGTGACATGGATGGACGGATGTAGGTGGCCATGCCTGTATTTGGTTTGTACGGACAATGTCTAAATAGGGGCCGGATTTCTAAGTCCAAATAAGGGCAATGTGAATTGTACCTATATGAGGGCATAAATCGGGAAACCTATATACGGAATCTAAATCTGCACCCAACATAGTCCCTGGATCAACACAGCTCCATCAAAGAGCACTCCGCAAGTCGCCGGAGAAGGGAAAGTCAGGAGGTCAAAAGTGCAATAGCTGAGGCAGTAGTATTCAAGAGTTTGCAAGCAGACAACAGCAGCCCAGCACCAAGGGAGAGGCAGAGCCCATGTATTGGCATCTGTAGGAACCAACAAGGTAGTCCCCAGAGTCCAAAATGCTATCAGCAGCAGCCCATGCGTTCTGATGTTGTGGGGGAAAGTTGAGTGAGGAGTGGGTGGGCGGGCCAGCCAGTCAACGGTCCCCTCCGCAGCAGCAACACCACCATGAATGCGCCCCAGTCCTATCAAGTCCTACCATAGGCAGATCAGGACAATCATGAGAAGCAGGACGGGCCCAGACGGTTACACTCCGGTCGTGGCCATAAAGTGTGTTGGGGTTTACAAGCCGCGGGCCCTACAAAGTCGCTCCCCAGGGAAGGGAGAAGCCTTCCCTCCAATAGTCCAGTAATTACAGCGAGCAGGGCAGCGCCTGCTGCCAGTGAGGAGCCGCCATTTCAGGTGCAACAAGGGGCGCATTGTCCGGGAAAAGGTGGTGGGCCCAGGTAGCCATGCTCCAAATGCTGTCTTAAGTCACAGGGGGCTCCCGAGTCCGTGGCCCCTCCATAGATGCTCACTGGGCTGGGAGGCGATCCTCCCTCATCAAAGCACCGGTGCGACCTTGAGTGGAAATAGGGCTGCTCCCAATTTCAGAGTGCAGCCGCCATTCCCGGGATCAGTTACAAAGCGTCAGAGGCAAAGGAGCGCTGGTGCCCCTGAGCTCCGCTCTGCCCCTGCAGCACAGGCCAGCGGCTCCGACCAAGTCCTGAAAGGTCTGTGCATGTAGACCCGTGAAAACAGGAAGGCGACGACAGCTGGGTACAGGGAGGGAGGCCACCGGCGGTGAGCAGCTCTGTAGCCTGCTCCCTAACAGCAAGGCTGCTGCTGGTCCACAACCCCATCCTAAGATAATGTGCAAGCCAGATACTTTGCTCCAGAGCCTAGTGGCTTGCTTAACATACTCACATTTAATTGAGATGCCTCGAAACCCTATAAAAACTTCTTACCTCAAATTCCCACAGTTGTTAGGCCATGATTGGACGAGCATGTAAATAAGAATAATTCAAAAGATTCAAAAGATCCAGTGCATTTTCAGGGTAACCAAGAAGCATCAGACAAACTTTTTTAAATTGAATATTTTGACAGTTGGACTCACAAGAGTATACTAGACTCCCGCTGGAGCGCGAATTTAAAAACAGAGCATTCTGATTGACCAAGGGATCTGTATTTCCCTTGGATCATCTCGCTCCTGTGGGAGTCAGACTCCCACGAGAGCAAGCTCTCTAATTGGCTGCCAGCACCATGAGAAAAATGTTGCTGGCAGCCATTACAGGACTTGGGGGACTTAGTCCCCTGCCCCTAAAGTTATTAAAAAACAAAAAAAAGGAATGGTGGCTGGTCTGCTTTTATTTTTATAGACCCCGGAGAGCATACCTCTGGGGTTGTGTTTATAAAAGGGTTGTGTGTCCCCCCTTCCCGAGCCTCCAGAGGCCACAGGGTGCCCACCCCTGGGGCAGATATTATTAATGGGGAGGAGGGCCGCACAGCCCCCTACCCGTGCCTAAACAGACCCTGGGGAGGGCACCACCTGGGCTCACATTGGTTTTTATGGGGTGGGAGGGGCTGCTTGGACTCCCTCCACGAGTCCACCCCTGGAGCAGAAAAATCACAAAATGGGGAGGAGAGACCACTTCGCCCCTCTCCCCGAGCATTAAAAGACCCTAGAGAGCTCACCCCCAGGGCCGATTCCGTTAAGGGCGTGGAGTCACATGCCTCCCTCCTTTCTAAACCATTAATGGCCCTGGGGAGCCCACCCATAGGAACGGCTCAGCAGCTATGTCCCGAGGTGCTCACCCGTGGGACAGAGCAGTTTCCGTGCAGGCAGAGAAACCTTTATTTGCTCTCGCTTGGCGGGAGCATTTTTTAATCTCCCATCAAGCGGGAGCAAACACCCAAGTCTGCTCCCAGCTGGCGGGATATACAAAAATGTACTTGCTGGAAACAGGGAGCAGGCTGGGGCTTTGGGGCTCCCCCTGCTGTCCTCCAACGACATTGTGGTGGGTGCCCTGGGTCAGCACCAGGCCACCCACCTTTTCTTACACCAGGCCCCAGTCGATTGAGTCCCCAGGTCCAAAATCGGCCCGGGGACGTGTGGCCCACGCATCCCTCCCCCTTTAATATGTTGCTGGGCCCCTTTCAAAATTGCGCCTGGGATGGGGTGTGCATGGCCAAAATCAACTTGAGGAGGGGTGGTGCATGCACCCTCTGCCCAAATAAGCCTGCTTGGCCTTAGGGGATGGGGACCAGAGTCCAAAATTAGCCTGCAAGGGGGAGTAGGGGGGGCGGGGAGGCTGTGTGCCCCCACTCCCACAAACAAGCATGCCCCGGCTGCAGGGGATGGGGGATAAGAGAGTGGCCCTGGGGGGATGAGTCTTCAGAGACTATACAAGGGGTGTTCGGGGGATGTTTAAAAAAAAGCACGGGAGACCCTGCTTTTTTTTTTGCCGTGGATTCATGGATCCTGTGTGATTTTGCTGCAATTCTTTTTTTTTTTTTTTTAAATGTTGTTGACCCTAGGCATCAGGCCTGAAGTGCTCCCTATGTCTTTTTGTTACCTTTTTTTTTTTTTTTTAATAAATCTTTTTATTAACTTTGCTCATGTTCTCATTCAGTATACAAATGAGAAAAAACAAGGACCCCCTGAACAATGGATAGTTCAATTCCTAGGACAGGGACTTGAATAGTAATGACAAAAACTCATAGGCAATATCAATAAAGTAAATAAATTACACAATATCTATGACAATAAGAAGACCAAGGAAGACGGAAAAAATATGTTCAAATTTGTTACTATTTTAATAATTTCTTCTCATATCATTTAAACAAATTATATTTATACAAAACTTTTAAAAAATGAAACAATATTTAACACATTACATTTAATCAATATGTATAAATAAAAAGTTAAAAAGTGGCAATATCTTTATTAACTCGACGCGCGTTTCGGCGTATACAACGCCTTCTTCAGGAAAGCCACACAATTATAGATCCCGTTTCAAGGTGATGAGTTCCTGGTCTTCTTATTGTCATAGATATTGTGTAAGTTGTTTAATTTATTGATATTCCCTATGAGTTTTTACTCATTCAGTATACAACAGTGTTCACAAGGCATGAAGGATAACCCCCGTGCATGGTACAGTCACAAGCCATCATGACAGTACAATGGTGTGATTACACTTGACCCTCACCCCCCTCCCCACCCCGTGCTGCTCGATACCTCCGCCAAGACTCCCATATCTTCTTCCATTTTTCACGCAGCCCCTGGACTTGTATATGGTTTCCTCTGCCCTTTGACACCAGTCCAGATTCCTGAGCCATTGGTCCCATTGTGGGGGCGCCTGTGCCCCCAGCAACTGGCAATACTGCGCTTCGCCACACTGGCTGCCATTGCCAACCAGATCTCATGATATCTGGACCAATCTGTGGGTCCTTTGATCATGAGTAGAAGCCACTTAGGCTCCACCGGGACCGGCGAACCCACCACTGCCGCCATTGTGATTGCTACTTTTGTCCAAAAGGGTACTATGTTCGGGCATTCCCAGAGGATATGGTAGAATGTCCCCTCCCCCTGGCATCCCCTGGCACATAATGAAGACAAGCTCTTACCTCATGCGAATAGATGAGTTTGCGGGTAAAACACCCGGTGCAAAATTTTTAGTTGTACGAGGCAGAACCTTCTCCGAATAGCATTTTCGCGAGAGCTTTGCAGGGCGTCCTGCCAATCTTCATCCTCAAGGTGGCCGATATCTCCCTCCCATCTCTCCCTCAGGGACACCAGCGGGTCAGGATTATTGTTTATGAGTTTACGGTAGATAGTGGACGTTGGCCTACCAAGGATGGGATCAAGAAGGAGCCTGTCCTCCATGGGAGAATATTCTGGAATGGAAGTGTCTGGGTGTATGTGAGAGAGCAGGGCGTGTATGAGGCGAAGGTAATGATAATGCTGGGAGTCGTGTAATTGGTATTCTTGTTTGAGATATTCGAAGGATCTAGGGGCATCTCTTTTCCATACGTCGCCCAGGTATTCAATCCCAATTAATTTCCAGCTCTTGAAGCCTACGAGCCCCTTAACTTCTCTTAGGTGATCGCCTAGCCATAGGGGGGTCCTACCTGTTAGGGTACCTGCCCACCCCAGAAATATATTGGCCTCCCGCCAGCATTGGAGTACCACCCCCTTGTGCGAGGGTAGATCCCCGTGCAACCTTCGCGAGTAGAGGAATGGCACGCAATTGCCTCCCGGCATAACATACCTATCAACTCGATAAGCTGGTTCTGAACCCGGCGCATAAACCTAATCATTAACCACTTGCAGCTGGGAGGCCCAATAGTACAATTGGACATCCGGGAGGGCCAGCCCCCCCGTCGTACACTCCTCTCGTAAACTTTAGCATCGCTATCCTCGGGCTTCCACCCTCCCATAGCAACGTTCGCACAGCCTGAGATATACGCCTAAACACCCCGCTTGGAACCAGGTACGGTGTATTTTGCAAGACGTACAGGAGTCTCGGCAGTGCCAACATTTTGAATAGCGCAGCACGCCCAATTATGGAGAGAGGCAAGGACCTCCAGTGGGTCACGTCAGATGCCAGCTGCGCCAAATGGGGTTCAAGATTCTTGGTGAAAAACGCTGCCCTGTCCCTGGGGACATACACCCCTAGATACCTGAATCCCTCTGTCACTATCGAGGCCGAACAGCACCTCAGGATCCTTGGTGGCGGGCCCGAGAGGGGATAAATGAGGGATTTGGTCCAATTGATTGTGTAGCCAGAGTAGCTACCAAACAAGTCAAAAAGATGAAGCGCCTGCGCTATCAAGTGGTAGGGTCTAGCCATATATAGGACGATATCATCTGCGTATGAAGATATACGCTCCTCCCAATCATCATTGAGCGCCAGGCCCCAGAAAGACCTGTCCCCCCAGATCCAGTGTGCAAGCGGCTCAAGAGCCAGGGCGAAAAGAAGAGGGGACATGGGACACCCCTGCGCAGGGGAAATGCTCGGGACATCGCTCCATTAACCCTCACCCTCGCTATCGGCTGTTCATACACAACAATCGCACCCAGCTACAGAAAACCGGGCCAAAGCCCAGCCTCTGGAGAACCATGAATAAATATGGCCATTCGATACTATCGAAGGCCATTGAGGCGTCTAGTGCCATCAAGGCCATTTGAGCGCTACCCACCGCCTCCGTCATGTACAGGACCCCATATAGCCGTCTCAAATTGTGCCGAGTGCTCCTATGGGGCATGAAACCGGACTGGTCTACATGGATCAGGTCTGGTAAGACCGACATCAGCCTCGTCGCCAAGGCTTTGGCCAAAACCTTGGCCTCCACATTGAGCAGCGAGATGGGCCAGTAGGACGAACACTGGTCAGCTGGTTTCCCAGCCTTATGGATGGCAACAATCGTAGCTTCTCGCTGATCCGGCGGGAGCTTCCCCACTTCCCGGGCCTTGAGGAACATTTGCCATAGAGGGTCAATGACCACGCTGGCTTGTCTCTTATATATTTCCACAGGAAGCCCGTTGGGACCCTGCGCTTTCCCTGCCTGAAGGGAGTTGAGGGCTTCACCCAGCTCCGGCCCCGTGAGATCGCACTCAAGACGGTCTGTTTGTTCCTGAGACAGTGTGGGCAACGCGAAGTCACGCAGGAACTCCTCGCAGTCCAGCTCCGTCCTGGTGCAGACTGGTGAGTAGACCCCCTCATAGTACGATGCCAAGGCCTCCGCTATGGCAACGCCAGTAGTTGCCAAGGACCCCGACCCATCCCTCACCTTCGCCACCAAGGATCGCTCCCTATCTCGGCGTTCGAGCCACACCAGCAGTTTCATGCACTTGTCTCCCGTGTCGTAAATCCGACGCTGCGTGGCGAGGGAGTAGGATCGGGCCTCACCCTCAGCCAGCGACCGAAGTTCCTTTTGCTTAAGGGCAAGATTGTGGCCGAGGTCCGGTGAGGGAGTCTCGCAGGTCCGTTGCACCAGATCCTCGATTTCCTTTTCCAGTTGCCGAATCTGTAACGATTGCTCCTTCTTCTGTGCTCCAATCAGTGCTTGGGCCTGGCCCCTCAGGACCATTTTATACGCGTCCCACAGGGTTAGCTGGGAGTCAACCGAGCCCCGGTTCTCAGCAAAGTATTGTTGAGAACATTCTCTTAACTGGTCTGTTATGGAGTCATCTCTAAGGTGCCATGGATCTATCCTAGGGACGGCCGCCCTGACGGTTGTTGCCCCTTTGAGGACCACACCCACCGGGGAGTGGTCGGAGATTCCCTGGGCCATAATGCAGGGTTCCGCAAAATCCCCCAGTTGGTCTCCCTGCGTGAAAATGTGATCTAATCTGGAAAAGGATCCATGTCTGGCGGAGTAGAATGTGTAGTGCCTTTGGGAGGGGTGATGCGTGCACCATATGTCACTAAGACCCATTGCTGTAACGAAGGACCTTAGGCCCATTTCCCCCTTATTACCCTGCCTTACCCCTGAACGATCGAATTTGGCATCCATGACCGCATTTGTGTCCCCCCCCATCCTGTAACCAAATCGTTCTAAGGCCTTGCACCTGTTCCCCCGAAGATGTGTCGCCTGTAGGAGCACTACGTCTGGGGAGTGGCGCTTCACGTGCTGCAGCACCAATTTCCTCTTAACCTTATTGCCCAAACCATTAACTTTCCACGTCCAGATCCTTATCTGTGCCTGATCACCCATTCCCGTACATGGTCCAATGATATTTCGGATCTATCCGTACCGTACATATGAATGTGAGTCGCCATGAGCTAAACATAAACTTCCCCCCAAACCCAACCTCCCCTCCCCAGTCCAAACCCCCCTCCCTGCCAAGTGGGCCCCCAACCACCCACCAATAAAACTCGCAGAGTGCCTATCGCCCCATCATCCCCATGTCAACCAAACAAGGGAATGTAAGCCTGCAGTCCGCAGAAAGAGTCATACTTGATTGCCGGAGTGCACACCTCAATGTCGGAGCAACTCAAAGGACCCCACCTCTCCACCCGAGGACCCCCCCCCCCCTCTCCAACACTTAATGCTGTGCCCTTCTGCCTGCATAGGTGAAAACTATTAGGCCTCAACCTTGCAACTTTAAATAGGCCCACAGTCTCGGAGCGACCTGACCAGCACCCGGGGCAATACCAGGACCCAGGTAGCATGCCACCACCCCACTCAATCAATCAATCAATCAATCAATCAAAGATAGCTTTATTTGATTTCAATAGAAAATCATAAAAGCACATTAAAATTGATACATACAATAAAACACAATAGTGGAAATCGAAAAACATAACAATTTAAATAAATCATACTAGAACTGTCTAATTCAAAACAGAATTGAGTTTAAGCCATGGAGGATCTGCATCTAATTGTAAATGTTAAAAACTTAGATACAGCATTTATGGACATTTCATCTTGTAATAAAAGCAGCTTGAGAAAAACAGGTCTACACTGTCTCAAGCCCCAAATCTTTAACAGAGGTATCAAGTATCTCTTTCTCCCCCATGCATAACATTTACAGAACAAAACACAATGGATTGTTGATTGCATGAAAAGATCATCGCATGGGCATTTGATTAAATGAATCGACCAATCATTAGTATCTGGAAAGGTTAACAGCCTAAAATAACTACCAGTTCTCAGCCGAGCTAATAACATTCTATTGTAACTAGGTTGCTCGGGGGATAAATAAAGCTGCAAGCCAGGACCCTGTAAAAGTAAATGATGTTGGATAACGGATGCCTTCCTCCCCTCCGCAGACCATCGTTGGTTCTCCAGAAAAGCAAGACAGCTTTCTTTTAATGCTTTTCTGGAGATCGAGGATAGCGAGGAGGGGATGTTAAAATATACTGGGTAACCTATATTTGTCATAAAGTCCTTTACATAGGAAAGCCACTGGATATTTTTAGATCCCTCATATTTGATGCATATGCCAAAAGAGTAGGGGGTATAAGGAAATATAAGAAAAATTGGAAAAAATTTGAAGAATTACTCCTACTCAAGGAAAGGTCTTAGAGATGGCGCGGATTCTCTAATTGTTAAAGAGTAATACAGTTTTAATTACTAAATTACCATTGATCCCCAAATGGATTGGGACAACAATTTTCTATTTGTATAAGTTTTATACTACTCAAAGCGTACAATTTTTTGGGGTCAATGATGTTAATGTTGCTCTCCGTTTTATGTGATTTTAGCAGCTTTTAAACGGTTGTCATCTGGATTTGCACTTTACCCCGTTGCCTGATATGCTGTATGTTACGACTAAGCTTTGCTGCTAGTACAATTGCACTTTAAACAGTAATAATGTTGATAATACTGTATTTTAACAAGGCAGATTTTGGTTGCTTATGCATTGACACTTTAAATTAGAACCTAATTAGGTCCTTAGAGCTCTAAGATGAGTTGAGTTATGTGCGACTCTGTAGTTTTATCTTGCATTTGCACTTTATTCGTCTATATTTTTTTTTCGATGCTAAGAGTACTGTATCTGTCAAGGTTAACTCCTGCTGATATTACATTGGGCACTTTAATCTGGATTTTAATTTTTGTCTTGAGTGATTCAAGATGAATTTTATGTCTCAGTTGAGCTATAAGTTAACTTGTAGCTATATTTTGCATTTGCACTTTATTTGCCAACTTGTCAATTGACAATGGAATGATATGTGACTGCCTACAAAATATGAAAATGCATAGCATTCTGTACTTTGCTTAGTAAGTAGTCTTTTAACAAACCAACATCAATGGTGGGTCTAATTCTGGTGTTTCAAATGTTACATTTGCACTTTAGTCGTGATGCTAAGAGTACTGTATTTGCCAAGGTTAACTTTGGCTGCTATTGCACTGGGCACTTTAAATCGGGATTTTAATTTTTGTCTTGAGTGATTTAAGATGAATCTTGTGTCTTAGCTGAGTTATAAGTCAACTTGTCGTTATATTTTGCATTTGCACTTTTTTTTTTTTTTCTTTCAACTGGTCAACAGACAATGAAATTATATGTGACTGCCTATAAAATTTGAAAATGCATTGCATTCCGCACTTTGCTTAGTAAGTACTCTATCAACAAAACAACATCAATGGTTGGTCTAATTGTGGTGTTCCAAATGTTGCTCTCGAAAAATATGTATGTACCTTTTTGCTCTGCTCAATAAAAAAAAAATAATAATAAAATAAAAAAAAGAAATATTTGATGCAATCCGCTAAAATTGCTCTATTAAAAACAGTTGCCCTAGAGGTCCATATCTTATGCCATAACAATAATGGACTTATCTTAATTAAGTCAGATAAGTAAACCAAATCCAGTTCCTTATGGCAAACATATGTGGAGGTAGATTTGGGGACAGCTAACAGATAGCGCAGGAATTTTTTTTCCTTTGCTTGGATTTCCTGACAATCTGCAACCCCCCAAATACCAGCCCCATAAATAGCAGTTGACACACATTTAGCCTTGTAAATATCCATCAAAATACGAACTGGCCTACCCCCCAGTTTATTGGCAAACTGTTTTACTGCACCTATTGCACGAGCAAATGCAAGGTTCCTTGTGCTAACCGCTGTTGTCCAGGTACCTCTTTTGTTAAAAACAATCCCTAAATATGAAAAAGTACTTATTAGTCCTATCTTGGACTGTTCTAAAAAAGTATTACAAAAAATCTTATTTTTTGATGAGCAGCACATGGTAAAGGTTTTCCCAATATTAAGTTTTAAGCCCCTAGATCCCATATATACTGAGAAACTAGTTAACGTCTTTTGGAGGCCTACTTGGGTTCTTGCCATTATAAACGCATCATCTGCGTACAATAAAATGGGCACCGCCATGCCGTCAATTTGGGGATAATCTACGTCTAGTTTTCTTAAAAAGTCTGCCACACCATTTATATACAAGTTAAAAAGAAAGGGTGCCAGAATACAGCCCTGTCGAACGCCTTTCATTATTGGGAATTTGTTTGTACTGTGGAAATATGGATTTTTCTGATCAGTTATGTCCCCTATCTTGGACCCCAACGGTTTCATGTATGAATCACAAGTACATGTATGTTCCCTCCAGTTCCAGTTATGAAGACGCAAATACATGTGCGTCCACCGTTAACATGTCCTCTTTCAGATCCGCCATGAATAGACTGGATATTCCATTCCTAAGTATGAAAGGCCACCGGCTTTATATGGTTCACTTATGCCATTTTACAGTTCAGGCAAGTAGGCCCTGATTCTGTCATCAAGCTTTTCTTGCTTTCTGCCTCTGAAGCTCCAGTCTGAGCCTGCATCTGTGACCATGAACTTTGTCTCATTCCCTGCGCGGCTCACGATGCCTGACATCAGCCTGTTGCCTGCCAAGAAACTGTATTTCACCTTCGAAATTATCTGCTCCGCTCCCTGCCCAATGCATTCCTGTCTAGTAGTTTAAGTAAACATTCTTCCAGCTACCAAGCAAAGGCCCGGTTTCTCTGTCTTTATGCAAGTAATTCATAGCCCTGTTACTATGGAAGATTCCTGCCCTCGCATCTAGTGTAGACACTTAGACGCTTGTACACGCACTAACAGTCAGTATAGTCAGTATAGAATAAGATTCTACTCTAAGAGACCTCTCTTTTGGATAACATAGTTCTTTAAACATAGGATGTTAGATATGATTTGGGATTAGGTTGACTTGACCCTCCAGACATCTGTCGCCACATGTAGAGCTAAATGTCAAGTCCCCTTCACCCCCTAGTTGCACGTCAATCATACGTCATGCTGCTGTGCGCGCATTTCTGCCAAGTATTTCTGCTGACATTGCGAAATTATTTCATAGGTCCACCCATATGTGACATCACAACCAATGACGTTTCCTTGTTACTCCCAATTACGCCTCCTTCAGCTACGCATGTGAAATGTTATCTTTGCTATCAATTGTTACGCCTCTTGCATTTGCTTCACTGTAATGCCTATTGTATAAAAGTGATTAATTATCAATAATGTAGGTACTTCACTTCCTGAACCTTCGTGGTGATGGAACTTGGAGCAACCGATTCGAATCGTCCATTGGAATAAAGCCCATTCCGAACCTCTAATACCACGGATTCTGCCTCTTATTTATTGAGCTATTTTTATTATGTTTCTGTATCAAATTAAGTCCCGGTAATTAAATTATTTACCACATGAATGGCGCCCGAACAGGGACACTTTCTCATCTCACGCGCCGGCGGTGCGTTGCAGGCCCGGTCTCCTGCCACAGCTGGACGGACAACAACGCGTACCAGCAGGATTTCCTGTATCTCCCTCCGGTCAAGCGGGGGCGACTGAGGCTGCGATCAACACCCAGACGAGGCGGTGAGAAGTGCGAAGTATCCCGACCAGAGCCTAGTTGTAGAGAGCAAGATCCGAGGTATACAGAGGCCCACCAGGTTTCCGAAGCTCAGAAGTGTCCGAAGTTGTCGAGTCGAGTCCAGTCCGGTCCAGTTCAGTTCAGTTCCGTTCCGAGGCCTTCCGTTCCGAGCTACCCGGTGAGTACCATTACTGGGGAGGCGTTCTGGCGTGCACATAAGTTGTGCCGGTCCAGACGGGTTTGGGTACACAAATCCGGTCTGCACTGTTTTAGCAGTGTATCTGTACTGTTTAGCAGTATATCTAGTATATCCAGTATATAAATTCAGAATAATTCAGTTAATGCCGAGTATTATGTTTAGTGATTAAGTTTCCTTAGATCGTCATCATCATCGTTGCTCAGTTAAATGTTAAATGTTAAATGTTTTTAATACGTTCTGCATATTGTGGTGTGAATGACTGTTCATTATCGTGTTTTATTGTATTAAGTTTGTTCAAAATCAAGTACCAGATCAGTTCTCAATATGCCGCTCTTTTCGAAATTAAGACAGATCACAACTAGAAAAGGGGTACTCGAAGAAGCTGTTCCCATTCCTCCTAGGGACACTCCAGGGTACTTCATGTATCATAAACATGGCCTAGACGCCATATTATTTCTTGATCTGTGGGTAGACTACACTAAGGAATTACCAGAAAGTCAGAGGTGGCCCGCAGCTGGGACCTGGGATGCAGATTGCATCGTGAAAGTAGAGGAAGAATTATGGAAAAAGAAAGCTAGACAATCACAGAAAGACGCCATTGAATTATGGCGTAAAGAATCGTATAGACGTACAGAAAAAGCACGTAGACAGGAAGAGAAGAGTAAAGAGAATTCAAATAAAGTCCGAGAAAATCTATTAATTAAAGAAGGTACACGAGTGAAATCAGAACAAGTAGACAGACAAAGAAATGCCCTTATGAAGGGTATGTATCCCCTTCTGGCCGAGGGATTACCTAAGGCTACTCCAGAGATACCAAAAGACTTGCCACCCCCATTATTTCCAATAAAAGTACATCCTAAGGGGCATCCTAGAACAGCAGAAGATGTTTTTCTTTCCTCATATTTAGATGACGCAGCTCCCGAGTATGCTAACCCCGCCCCACATAGACCGTCTGCCGGGGAGGTTCAACGCCAAGATCCTGTATCTGTATCTCTACAACAACGAACCCTGACACCAGTTCCGGCAAGCACATCTGTTTCCACGTCTGTTCCTACAGCTGCTTCCACAGCTGTGCCCACACCTATAGTTGCTGTATCGCGTTCTACGAATCCTTTCACGCCCGATACCCCAGACGGTGCTACGGGAGGTGCTACCAACATTTTTTCTACGCCACCCAGAATAAATAAACTTACTTTTCAAGAGTCAGCACATCCACGTACCCCCAAACTCATAAATGCCCGCACGCTTAAGGAACTTCTTGTAGATTGTAGATATGACCCTGTGCCCGGCAAAGAGGACGAAATGATCATGGCATCATTACGTATCAGACGAGCCGCGGTGTATTTAGGGAAGTTACCAGGAATGACTATGCATCTAGATAATATATATCATTTTGTCCAAACAGGGCGAGATTCTGAATGTATTAACAGAGCTATGGAATACCAGAAAGTGGAAATACAGGGGGAACTGTTACGTTTCCTCATAAATTGTGTGATCAGAAATCAAGACCGACCGGGGGTAGACCCGGAAGCAATGCAAATTCTTACTAGATGGAGCCAGAATATATCAGAAGGGAGACATGATAAGCAAAAATGTATAATAGCCATGTGCAGAAAGATCCGTAAAGAAATAGAACGCCTACACGAAGAGAGATTAGCGATAGACCAGTTTGAACAAAACGAGGAGGAGGAAGGATCAGGACTGCCCACAGGACAGTCAGAAACCATAGCCTATGTAGGTAGAGGAAGATCTTGTAATAGTACTAGATGTTTTACTGACCCGATACGTCCGATATGTCCAGATAATAACAGGAATTTCCAAACACCTATAATAAATATAAGGTCCCCCGAGCATTCGTTCCAAGCCGCTGACAAATTACTGCGAGAACGAAGGGGTTATCATTTACTCGATTCTATGGATGAACAAGAATTAGCCAGGTCAGCCGTTCATTGGGTTGATAGTCCCGGAAAATATGGTGATGATACAGTAGCACACACATTTTTGAACCTCACCCCAGATGAACAGCGTTTAGCTGGGATTTATATGATTCAACAACTTCTTATACTATATAAAAGCCAACATTCAGATCCTGGTCCCTTACCTGATATATTGACTGAATTACTCACGAATAGATGGAGAGGTTCAGGTACTAAGCTAATTAAAGAAATACTAGAATCAAGAAAGCAGTACATTCTTTTTGTATGTCCAGAACATGTCTCACTGCCCATCAAGGAAAGACCGATGTATTACATGGACAGACAGAATCCCTTACGAGAAGTACACCCAATAAAGGGCGAGGACAATCAGTTTAAACGTGTATTTGTATATACGCCCATATCGAAAATAGAATTGTTAGAAATGAAGAAAGTGGTACCCAGTCATGACAAAGACCCAGCGGGTTTCCACCGAGAAATTAAAGACATGTTACTCATGGGAGAGTATACCTATCCCGACATTATGACAATATTAAAGGTATTAATGCCTGCTGGCATTTATGAAAAACTCAAGGAAAAAGAGTGGGAGGTGGGAGACCAAAAGATAGACTGGACAGCATTAGAAAATGAAGAAAGGGCCCGAGGTCCAGGTTCGGGACTTGGGGACAAAACTAAAGCACTACCAGGTTTACTAGTACAGGTACTGCCACGTTTATTAACCACGAAAAAGGAAGACTGGGGTGCAATCTCAGCCTGTAAACAAAAGCAAGATGAAGACACTAGTGATTTCTATGCCCGATTCGAAAAATGTTTTGGTATAAATAGTGGTATAAAAGCAAGTAGCGAGTCATACCCACATCTGTTTGTGACAAAATTAGTTGAAAATTCCTTGCCCCAGGTGAAGAATAGAGTATTAATATTCGAGAGTACCTGGCAAGGTAATACCCCATCACAAATGTTACAAATGTTACAGTACCATTACAATAGAATTAGAGAGGAACAAGAACATGAACAGAAACGCATGAAAGACACGAAAATGAAAATGCTAGTCTCTCAGACAGTTCCAGCTGAAGGACATAAAAAGGGTACGACACATTCCGGTGATTCAGCAGGACCTGTAAAAGGGACATGCAACTATTGTAAACAGCCAGGACATTACATACACGATTGCCCAGTCCTGAAGCGTAATATCGCCACAGGTAAAACACAAGAAAGACCACGGCCACCTAGACAGGATCAGAATGAACAAGGAGCACCACAGCATGCACAGTCCATGCCAGCTCCACAACAGTCTATACAGTTTGTGCCAGCTGCACCAGCGCTGCCGGTTGCTGCCACACAAACCACGACACGACAGCTGTACCAGACCGCACAGTATGATTATCCTGATTATCAACGATACGCATGAACCAGCCTAGAGAGGGAAGTTGACTTACCCCTTATCGAGGTCCCTGTAGACCAAGAAGGACCTTATGTACATAGTGAATTATTAGGCCAAGATAGAAAATTTTTACTTGATACAGGGGCAAGTCGAACAACAATAAAACACAGTGAAGTACCAGGGGCACCCCTCTCAGGCTCACAGAATATTTCCCTTGGTTTTTCAGGAAAACCTATTGTTAATGAAGTATCACAGCCTCTTCCACTTACGATAGGACCCTTGACCAGAACTACAGATTTATTGCTTACTAAATCATGTCCAGAAAACTTGTTAGGTATAAAAACACTGAAAGCTCTAGGAGCTATAATATGTTGTTCTCCGGAAGGAGTAAGATTGTTTTTACGTGATTTCAAAGGTCACTATGTGTCTCGAGACATGGATCCTCGACTGCAGACTTTACCTACACATTTATGGGCACAAGGCCCTACTGATGTGGGTTGCATGAATATTACACCATATCGAGTTACATTAAAGGCAGGAGTGGTACTACCACGAATGCGACAATACAAGTTACCACCAGATGCTGTAGTGGCTTTACTACAAATCATTGACGAGCTCATTGCCCAAGGAGTGGTTGTGGAAACAGACTCCAATGTATGTAATTCCCCGATAATTCCGATTCTTAAACGAACAGATCCAAAGGCCCCGCCAGTATATCGATTGGTTATTGATCTGCGCGAATTGAACAAATGCATTGTGCCACAATTCCCTGTGGTCCCAGATATCTCGTCATTACTGACAGCTATTGATTCCGAAGCAACATTCTTTACTGTAATTGATCTCAAGAATGCCTTTTTCAGCGTCCCTATAGATCCGGAAAGCCAATACTTGTTCGGATTTAGTTTAAATGGACGAAGCTTTAAATTCACACGCGCACCTCAAGGATTTACAGAAAGCCCCAGCATCTATAGCCAAGCACTGAAACGAGAACTCAACAGTATCCACATGCCAGTAAACACTGCCCTGCTTCAATATGTCGATGATCTGCTGATCACCGCTAGAAGCGAACCTGAATGTGAGAAAGCATCACTGACAGTTTTACAATTTCTAGCCGAAAAAGGGCACAAGGTGTCCCCTTCTAAGCTGCAATTCTGTGTCCAGCGAGTTGTTTATCTTGGACACTCGCTGTCCAAGGAGGGACTTCCCAAGAGAACAGGAACTGATCTAGAAAATGAAGTATATGGATTAGGTAATTTTACGCTTAATCTTATGATCCTAAATGTCGAATCCGAAGCTACTCCAATTTTATCCGCCATGTCAGTATTTCCAGTAAAAGGTGAATTATGTGTAAGAAAGAATGGTTCCATACATATGGGCCATAGTAGATGCACCACTGTAATAGAATTTAGTGATCAGGGCAAGTCTACATTTAGAGCTTCCCGCCATTCCTATTTCATATGTGGTCAGACGGTATATGTACGTTTGCCTCTAGATTGGGATGGTACCTGCTACATTGGATTCCTTTTGCCACCTGTTTTCCTAGCTCCTCCTGATTATCACAGAAATACTCATTTAGTACACAATAGAGAAAGGAGAGATCTCCCAATAGTCGATTACACTGAAACAGCATGGGAAAAATACACAGATTTCAATAAAGGTCTCTTTCCCTATATAGGTACCGTTACTAATAGTAAGTTGATACGTAGATTAACTAGAACCCTTGAAGCAGTAGTGAACGAAACTATTTCCGCCTTAGGCAATTTAACAGAAGAGCAGTCTGCTATGCGGATTGTTGTGCTTCAAAATCGTCTTGTCCTTGACGTCATCCTGGCCGATAGGGGCGGAGCTTGTAGGGTCATCGGATCAAGTTGTTGCATTTTCATACCAGAAAATTCGCCGTCTGTATATAAAGCCATAACCCGCCTTCATAAGATTGTAAGCCAGATACACCAGAATCCAGGCACCTGGACTTGGTCCGGTTGGTTTTGGAGTGTATTATCTACCTTTGGATGGAAGGTCCTATCCTTCCTAGGTATTGGCTTTCTCATATTATTCAGTTGCTGTCTATGCCTACAATGTGGACCAGCGATTTGTGGTCTGTGTGCCACATCGTGTATTCCATCACCAAGATTTCATTCGTCCCAGAAGAAAAAAGAAGAACAAATGATGCTATATGAACAGATCAATGGATTGATGAAGATTGATATCTCTTGATGGGCAAGTAGGGGACAAGGAGGGAATGTGGAAATATGGATTTTTCTGATCAGTTATGTCCCCTATCTTGGACCCCAACGGTTTCATGTATGAATCACAAGTACATGTATGTTCCCTCCAGTTCCAGTTATGAAGACGCAAATACATGTGCGTCCACCGTTAACATGTCCTCTTTCAGATCCGCCATGAATAGACTGGATATTCCATTCCTAAGTATGAAAGGCCACCGGCTTTATATGGTTCACTTATGCCATTTTACAGTTCAGGCAAGTAGGCCCTGATTCTGTCATCAAGCTTTTCTTGCTTTCTGCCTCTGAAGCTCCAGTCTGAGCCTGCATCTGTGACCATGAACTTTGTCTCATTCCCTGCGCGGCTCACGATGCCTGACATCAGCCTGTTGCCTGCCAAGAAACTGTATTTCACCTTCGAAATTATCTGCTCCGCTCCCTGCCCAATGCATTCCTGTCTAGTAGTTTAAGTAAACATTCTTCCAGCTACCAAGCAAAGGCCCGGTTTCTCTGTCTTTATGCAAGTAATTCATAGCCCTGTTACTATGGAAGATTCCTGCCCTCGCATCTAGTGTAGACACTTAGACGCTTGTACACGCACTAACAGTCAGTATAGTCAGTATAGAATAAGATTCTACTCTAAGAGACCTCTCTTTTGGATAACATAGTTCTTTAAACATAGGATGTTAGATATGATTTGGGATTAGGTTGACTTGACCCTCCAGACATCTGTCGCCACATGTAGAGCTAAATGTCAAGTCCCCTTCACCCCCTAGTTGCACGTCAATCATACGTCATGCTGCTGTGCGCGCATTTCTGCCAAGTATTTCTGCTGACATTGCGAAATTATTTCATAGGTCCACCCATATGTGACATCACAACCAATGACGTTTCCTTGTTACTCCCAATTACGCCTCCTTCAGCTACGCATGTGAAATGTTATCTTTGCTATCAATTGTTACGCCTCTTGCATTTGCTTCACTGTAATGCCTATTGTATAAAAGTGATTAATTATCAATAATGTAGGTACTTCACTTCCTGAACCTTCGTGGTGATGGAACTTGGAGCAACCGATTCGAATCGTCCATTGGAATAAAGCCCATTCCGAACCTCTAATACCACGGATTCTGCCTCTTATTTATTGAGCTATTTTTATTATGTTTCTGTATCAAATTAAGTCCCGGTAATTAAATTATTTACCACAGTACATTCGCCTTTCTTACCAAAACGCACCTTTGCCCCTGCCCCTCTGTACAGCTCTTTAATGAAATTAAGAATATTTGAGTCAATGCCGAGGCCTGTTAAAGTGTCCCACATAACCTCATGACTCAAGCAATCGAAAGCTGAGCTAAGATCTACAAATGTCATAAATAAATTGCCCTTTTTTGCCACCACATATTTACGAGTTATCATAGCCAGATTAAGTCCTTGTTCAACAGTACCCAATCCTGACTTAAAGCCATACTGGAACTTAGAGAGAACACCTCCATCCTTGGCCCATATTTGCAGTCTATTTACTATAATTCTACCTGCTACTTTCATCAAGGAGTCAAGTAGTGAAATGGGCCTATAGCATTTGGGGTCATTTCGATCTCCCTTTTTAAAAATAGGCACTACTATCGCTTCCTGCCACGTAGATGGAAATCCTTTATTATTATAACTATTAAGCACGTTCGTCAGGAGCGAGACCCATAGCGGGACCCATAAGGAAATATTATCCTTATAAATGTCTATGGGAATTCCATCGGGTCCTGGAGCTTTGTTGTTAGAGCTTTCTGCTAATCCTAATTCCACCTCTGAGATGGAGAAAAAGATCCCCAAAGGAAACGAGACAGAAGGGACAGGCTCAATGACAGTCAACTGGCTATGGCAAATGCTTTCTGGACTAACCAAATCGTCTTTCTTGTATAACTCAGTGAAGTGATTGACCCATACAGACTCCTCTATAGCAATGTCTACCAGGTCAGATTTCCTTTCGACAAAAAGGGAGCGTTTACTGCTCTCCAGAAGGCAATATTATCTCTCAAAGAGCACGCCTTTACTAGAGCACCCCACGCAGCCTCATTCAACTCCGATCTCCGTTTATGTAGTGTAGTTTTATAAGCTGTTCTAGCAGATCTAATATCTTGCTGATTTTTAGGTACTTTTTTTAAATGTCTGCTTTAAATAAGTGTGTGCTTTACTGCACTCCGAATTAAACCAGCCCTCCGCCTTATGTCTCTCCCCTTCCCGTAATGTTCCTGTCAGTTTATTACCAATTTGTACTGTAATATTCTGAAAAGCTACAATGACCGCAGTTGGGTCAGGGGTTTCCTCAAGGCACAACATGAAGTTACTATACTGGCCCGCTACTAGGGTCTGCAAAAAATTTGTGGGGTCAACCTTACTCCATTTTATTGCGTAGCCATTAGTTCTCGTCAGCGATATAGCATGGCAATATAAATTTTCAACTACATTAGATACTAGTCTACTGCTCACCCCAGTATCGAAGGTTGAACTGATCGGGAAATGATCGCTCAGTGCAATGTCCTCTGTTTTAAACGACAGGACACTATGATGATAGCTTATAGGAACCAATGTATAATCTATGACAGACCGCAGACCCCGCCCATTAAAGGTGGGTTGGAATTTAACCTGGGGGCTACATAATTAATTTGCAAAACCCAGGTTCCAGTCATAAATTAAATTATTAAACAAATCTCCCAGCATAGAATGCTCAAAGTGTGTGCAGGGGTCACCCATAAGATTAACCATTCCACATATACCCAAGTTACTATGGGGACATAGATGGCAATTGAAATCACCCGTCATTATGATGCACCTATCATTATGCGCGGGACCTGTCCCATATCGTAAAGAGTTGTTTAAGTCTTCCAAAACTCTTTTTTGGTCATCCTTTGGTATATTGTTGTACAAGTTTACAAGGGTAATATGCTGATTTCCTCCCACTTTAAAGAAGAGTACCTGATAGTAATTATGCCCCCCGGTGGTCTGGTGCTTAATGGTCAGATTGGCAGCATTAGAAATGTATGTGCTGAGCCCACCGGAGCATCTGCCCCTCCTAGTCTGCAATGCTGTAGAAAAATACGTGCGGTACCCAGCTAGATGTATTTCGACCTGTTCCCAGCACTCCTGAAGACAAATTGCATCATAATTGTCAATGAATGCTCGAAAAATGGGATCCTTTACCTTGTTTGACAGGCCCGCTATGTTCCAAGATAGAAGGGCCAGCTTCCCCCTTTGGTCGTCTACTAAGATCTCTGGGTCTAAGGCAGTGCCAGTACAGTTACCTATTTCTATAGATATAGGTACAACATGTTCTCCAACATCCCCCACTGCAATATTTAGGGGTCGTTGACGAGCTGGCTCTCTTTCTTCACCACCACCAGTATACTTAAGCACTGCGGGCTCTTGTCTATCTGGCCACTTTACCGATGGACACGAAATGGTGCCGGCCACAACTACATCTTTATCCCTGCTCTTCAGTTTAGCTTTTAAGATATTATACGCCAAATGATTGGCTCTTCTATTTGGCTTACTAGGCCCCTCACGACAATCATGCATAAGCCCAATAATCAGAGGCAGTCAATCAACCATCTCCAGGCAACTATACCTATTAGCAGTCGGTATTCCTCTCCAGTTATCCCGAGATGTTACATCCCTGGTCGTTTGCCTTCCCCACTCCCTCCAATCTGCTCCCCTCTCTTGGTGGCCTACTCTACACCAGTTCCTATCATAAACTGGAACAAAACGACTCCTGGGAGGATAAAAGAAAGAAAGTCGCTTTGTTTCAATGCCTTCATTTATGCCCTGCATATCCCATGAGCATATGTGATTGACCGTACGCGGGTCCTCAAAATTGACCAAAACACAGTCACCCTGGATTATTTTCCTCCCATGCCCCACCCAGGGCACCCTACGCACCATTAAGATCTTACACGACCAATGGGGGGGTAGTGGTCGGTTAATATTAAGCCAATGTTGTACCTTATTTTTTAATGACCAACTAGGCTCCTCGGTGAGATGACTCAACTCTGGGACCCCAGTCAACACCACCACAAAAGGGCTTACTTCAGGGGGCAGGTTAATAGCTAATTTCCCCAATGAGGGTCCCCAATTACAGTCCCCATTGGGGTCCAATCCAGTAGCTTGGATGTATTGACCTCCTGGCTGGGCTTCACAATGGGGGTATTAAGATTGTCTACCGTTTTTTTCTCAGAAATTATAGGATTCATCGATTTTGCGTTTGCAGCTGGAGCAGATGTTTTTTTTACTGGCAAGCCCACTGGTTTATTAGGTCTCGCGAGCCAAAGGCTCGAAGAGACATTTTATAACTGGGCTTTTCAAAGTGCTGCCGTGGCCTAAAGCTACAGTGCACGTGAACGTGCACACGCGCAGCCGCCAATCACTGCTGCGCGCGCACCACTCGCGTGCTTGCCACACAGCGCTCCCGTCCAAGCGATCGCGATCACTTTCGCTTTGATCACGATCGCTATTACTTTCGTTTTCGGCCGCGCGGCCGAATGCTTGTTTACTTTTACATCGGAGCGCGGCGCCCACTTTAGGGACACCGTGCTCCGTTTATTTATTTACTTTAGTGGCTGCAGGTGGCGTTTTTTTTTTATTTTTACTTTGCTCAGTCACGAGCGGCTGTGGCTCCGCTTCCGTTTTCTCCTCCCTCCTAGGGCCGTTTCATTTAGATCAACAGCTCTCCCCACCCCTTTCCGGCTGGTGTATGCCCTCTGCTCTTCAACATGAAAGGCGGTTCTCCACGAAGGGGATCCCAAACTGCCCTTAGAGGGGCCTATGCAGTTTAAACAACCCCCACGCCTCCTAAATGATTAGACTGCACAAAATAAACAAGGCGGCATGAGGCCCTGGTGTTAGGGCTGGCACCGGCTACCTACCGCATGGCTGAGTCACCGGCCGCCCAGAGACAGCTTATCTATTTAACCGGTGCCTGCTATATCCCCTGGTGCCTCACGGCAGCCGGCAGTAGCCCCCATCATCGCGGACCTTGGCGGGAGGATGTGCGTGGCCCGACAGTGTTCCCGTCGACTACAGATATGTGTAAAATGTCGGCGCTCTGAGAGGCTGCGCCTGTGATAACCCCTCTGGCAGGGGGCATGGCTGGGCGGATAGTTTTAGGTAAATACATTTGATATTCTATTCTGTAATCCGGTTGGTTCTAATTTGTAAAATGTGGGCATATGTTCTCTTATATTGCTACTAGATGTTAGCATGGCTGCGGGTGGCGTTTTTTTTATTTTTATTTACTTTGGTCAGTTACGAGCGGCCGTGGCTCCGCTTCCGTTTAATCCTCCCTCCTAGGGCCGTTTCCGTTAGATCAGCAGCTCTCCCCGACCCTTTCAGGCTGGAGTATGCCCTCTGCTCTTCAACATGAAAGGCGGCCCTCCACGAAGGGGATCCCAGACTGCCCTTAGAGTGGCCTATGCAGTTTAAACAACCCCCACGCCTCCTAAATGATTAGACTGCAGCTTGTTCATTTTTGCCACAAGAGACACAGTTTATTCAAGGCATCTAGTGAATGACGTCACAGCTAGGCTTAAAACGTAGCCAGACTCCACCGAGAAATGGACATGATTTGTTCATGGTTTCTGAGGGTGGCGCGGGATTGGGTTAAAAGGCTGTTTTTTTCGTTTTCACTGACAGACACATTAACGGCGCGATCTAGTACTTCCACAGCTGGACTGAATATACGGTGTCCTCGAGAAGAGGTTAAATGGTGTGTACAAGTTATGAGGGGAATTAATCTGTTCTGGAAGAGAGGCTTTGTAACAAGCCTGTGTCACCAAAGCGTTCCCCGCCAGTCCCTCTTCGAGACCCCCAAAAGTCCCCCATTTCATCTTATCCGCCCCGTCACTCCACCAGACTTTCTGCACAATCTAACAACCCAGCTGCAGAGCGGGGTCCGCTCTTCTTTTCTTTCCCGATCTGTATGATTATATTTTCGCTTTAGTTCGCCAGCAGCAACGCAGATGTTGAATATTCACTGCCTGTACCCAATGTCACTGTATCACTGGAGTGTGCATGTGTGCACCCCTGGCAGTCAGTGGCCGCCCCGCTAAGAAGGGGACACCCCCTACCCCTGCCCCTTCTCTGCTCCCAGCTCACATCTGCTTTTCATTAAATGCAAAGGGAAAGTTTAGAGGAGAAAAAATGTGAAAAGAGATTTGGAGCGGGAGACTTTCAGCCCCCCCCCCCCCTTTAATAACAAGCATTTGCAATGCAATAGGTCTCGAATTTACGCGAGTTTAAGCTATTGGCATTGTAAATGACACTGCCTTTTATTTATGTTTTAAAAATAAAAGGCATTGTCATTTGCAATGTCAATAGCTCAAACTCGCGTAAATGCGAGACCTATTGCATTGCAAATGCTTGTTGTTATTATGACTTAACTTCCTGCCCCCTGCCTTCAGTACCCCAGGATTAACAGGAGTCTTAGAAATGGCAGTCAATTCAGTTAGCTGCTTTTCTATGCACTTTAGTCTGATTTCTATCGGAGAGAAATGCATTTTATAAAGCTCCCTCATTTTTTCAAAAAATTGGCTATCAACCTCATCATCCTTACTGTTTCCAATCAAGCAAACCGAGGCCTCTACGCTTCCTGAATCCAAGACCACATTATTCGCATCTATGTGCATAGAGGCACACCCGCTCTTTCTTTGTTGTTCTAGTCCCTCCCCATACCTTTTGGGTAGCTCGCATTGCCCCTTATCCACGGGCGATATAGTTTTCTGTGATTTCTTTAATATTTTCGATATAGCGCCCTCTCTCGTTCCCCTCGACTGCCTGGTAGGTATATCCTCTAGTAATGGATTTAACTCTAAGTCCGGGTTCCTTTCTAATTGTGAAGCGGATATGAGTTCTGACGCTGACAAGTCTACCGTATTTGGGAAACTATGCACATCTGCGTGGACTGCTATGGGGCCTACTTCTTTATTATGCTGGTCTGGGGTTTTAGCAGTCGCAAAATGCCCCAATGATGATCGTTTTGCCAATGCTAAATCTTGGGACACTCTACGTTCCATAAGGGCAATCCCTTGATCAATGACTGAATTTGCCCTTACAATAAAATTATCTAATGGACCTATTATGTTGGCTGCTTCCATGGCCGTTTTACTCCTGCTTGCTCGTGTGGTCATCATAATAATAATATACGTATACACAAACAATAATTTAAAAAGATAGATAAATATATATGGAATTCACACAGTAGCAGGAGTTAGAAGGGGGGCCCGGCCCGGCCTTATTCGGTCTTTAACGGGCTTAAACGGGCCCGCCCTTGGCCCGGGCTTCGTCCGGCGCTCGCCCGCGCACGTTCCGCGACGCGTAAAGAGACTAAATATAAATAGGTAATGCAGGCAGAAAGGGGAGTGTCCGGGAAGAGGCCGCAGCTATTGGTGAAATTTGCACTGCTGGTCCTCGCAGTCCCGCAATCCCACAGCGAAGAGGCTCACAACACCAAGGGCTCAAAGTTCACAGCTACGAGCGGCTCCCACAAAACGGGGGCCGCGAGCTGTTTTGAAGGAGGCAGGCAAAAAGGGGAGTGTCCGGGAAGAGACCGCAGCTGTTAGTGAAATTTGCGCTGCTGGTCCTCGCAGTCCCGCAATCCCACAGCGAAGAGGCTCACAACAACAAGGGCTCAAAGTTCACAGCTACGAGCGGCACCCCCTCACTCTTCACTGAGCAAGCACCCCATGCAACCTTTCACTACAATAGTCATTTTATTGCAGTCTGCTCGCTCTCTCGGGTTACCCGTGGCGGCGTGCCTTCTCGCCGTCCAGGATTTTAAGTTGCGCCGGGTACAACATCATATATTTCACTCCTTGGTCTCGAAGGGCTCTCTTGACCCCCTCGAAGGATCTGCGCAGCCGCTGAACATGCAACGTGAAGTCCGGGAAGAAACGGATGGCGTCTCGATCCCTATAGTTCAGGATCCGGGCAATAATGGAGCGCTGGGGCCCCAGGCTTGGGCCTCCTCCCAACGCACGGTGGGCCCTTTCCACCAAGAAGAAGTTAGAGAGACGTTTCGGCATCAGGTGTTTAAGGATCAGGTCCTCCACGAAGCAGTGTGCGGACGGGCCCTCCAAACCCTCCGGGACCCCCACGATGCAGATATTATTGCGTCGTGCCCGACCTTCTTGATCTTCCAGACGTGCCACAATGTTCATTAGATTTTTGTTAAGTGAGGCGACCTGCTCCTCAAGCCTCTTCATTTTGGTCTGTAGGCTTCCAATGCCGCTCTTCGCCTCCACCACTTTGTCTGACATCTTTCTGAAGTCTGCGCGGAGCAAGTTGACCTCCTCCGTGACTAGGTCCAACTTGGGTTCCATAGTGACCCGCATGTCCTTTATGGCCATCATGATGTCTCTAAGCGAGGGGTCAGGCCCGTCATCCTCCGCCCCGCTTTGCTGGCTCGCTCCATGGTGGGCCTCCTCTCTGCCCATTGCGACAGTGTACTTGTCGATTTGATTTGTTTGGCCCTGCTCTGTCAGCCTGTTGCGTCCCATGACTGAAGCCCTGCCGGAGCAGTCAAGGCGGTCCACCGGTCGTCCGAGCTGCCTGGACTCCCCCGCCGCCCACAGGGCACTCTAACCTCTGGTTGTGTGGCCGGCACCCCGGCCGCGTCTGGCTCCCAGGTCAGGAGGAAATCCCCGGTCTCACGACAGGCCCCTAGTTCAAGTAATGTCCGAGCAGCCTGCGGCGTTTTCCTGGCTGCGGCTAGGGCCTCACCCTCACTTCCCACAGGCTGGATTGCACGTCCGGCCCAGTCGCCGCCGGGGCCCCCTGGCGCCCCGGTGTACACAGCTTGTTGAACTCCTCCTCTGTCCCAATCCGCCAGTGACAATGCTGCCCTTCACTGAGCCCCGCAGCGCAATTCCAGTCCAGTCCAATATGGGCCCTAGCTCCCTCTGCGACACTCCAGAGACGTCAGGCGCAATCCCGCTGCGCTCTCAGGGCGCGCCCCCAACCAGGGTAGGGCCCAAGTCAACACGGATCCAATACTGGGGGGCGCCTCCCGTGCTCCACTCACCCCAGGCTGGGTGCGATCACAACTGGCCTCACACTCACTGGGTCCGAGGGCGCCGAGGCCTCAGCCAGGCCCGTCACTCCAGGCCCCGCTGCTGCCAATATCCGCCCCAATCTGTCCACAGTCCCAACAGACACTGCTCACCGTTGGACCTCAGTTCCACCAGGCCAGACCCGGCGCTCCTATCCCTGCTGCGCCTGGCTCATCGCTGTCTCTCCGTGCCCCAGGCCACAGGTACGCTACCAAGCACCAGTCCTTCGGTGGGCCGCAGCCACCAGGTACCATGTCTCGTGCCCACAGGGCTCTCCTCGGGGCAAGCCTCAGCCCCCCCCCCCCATCAACGGCACTCTTCGGCGTCAGTCGCACAGCGCCGCCCGCTTACAGCTCACTGGGCCCCGCTGCCGATCGCGGTCTGTACTATCAGCGGAGCTCCGCGGTGACGGGTGCCATTTTCTCCCCGCAGGAATCGCAGCCCGGGCAGTCAGACTAACGGCCGGCCAACACTTGTACTACGCTCCTGGTGCTCGCAGCCAAGGATCATCAACGCTCCGCAATCACACAGGCCGGTAGCCGCTCGCAGCACTCCTCAGCGGCGCAGCAACCCAGTCCTCGCCACCAGTCGCGCTCACTTAGTAACGGCACTCCGAGGCGGCGGGTGCCATTTCCCCACTGCAGGATGCACAGCCCGGACCACCAAGCAACCGCTGCAGGACTCTCGTGGTCGGTTCCTGACGACTCTGACTGCTGCCCGCCAATTCTCCTCTACAGCACGAGCCGGTAGGATGATGCCGGATTTTGGGTGATTTGCTGCGATCTGCTAGCGCAGCTCTCCTAGTGTGCAGCCATCTTCCTTGGCTGCAGGCCACGACACCCCTTTGTTATGTTTTTTTAAGGGTCTCTGAATTGAGTCTCGAGTCCTAAGATGGTTGCGGATTGTTGATGTGGTGGCAGGCAATAACATTTCTCCAAAATCTTCTGGCTCCGCGGCATGATATATACTAAGTTTTGGAGCATTAATTGGTCAAAAACTACTGAACGGATTACACCAAATCACAAAAAGCACTCTTTGTGGACCAAAATCTAGCTTTCTGCCAAATTTGGTGTAAATCTGTTCAGTGGTTTAGGCAGTATCTCCTTCTAAAGTTCCTATGGAAAAATGAATGGGGAAAACGTGTTGTGTGACTCCCCCTGTTTCTCGGCCTGTTTGACAGATCACCCTGAAACTTTCTGGGAAGGAGTAGAGATGAAAAATTTGTTTTTTGGGAGGGGGGGGGGGGGGGTGAAGGTTTTGTGAAGATTGGTGTCAAAGATATAAACAAAACAAAATTAATTTCCTATGGTAACACGATCCTAACTATAACTACCCAGTGGCAATAGCCACTGGGTACAAATGTTACTTACCCTGTAAGCATCTGTTTGTGGCATGCACTGGTGTAGATGCACATGCTGTTGATACATCTGCCATCTAGTGTTGGGCTCAGACATGGTACAACTTGTTTTTCTTCAAAGTCAGTCTTTTCGAGTCACGGAGCCCAGTGATCCCACCTATTAGTGGTATTGAGCATGGGCATCGGCTCCATTGCTAGATTGTTTTTTCCAGTTGGATGGTGAGAATGGAGATAGAGCTTACAAATACTCCAAAAATGCCCATTCAAAATAAAGTAGCAAAGATAAGCAAAAAGAAAGAATATCTCTAATAACGTCAGGCAACCGGGGAGGAGGGAGGGTGCATGTGAACCTACAACACTACATGCCATAAACAGATGCTTATAGGGTAAGTACCATTTTCGGTTCATGGAATGTGTGGTTGAAGATACACATGCTGTGCACAGACTATAAAGCAGTCCTCCCTAAGCAGTGGTTTAGCCTGAGGTTGTTGTGGAAAATTGGAAAAGTATACATAGGACAGCCTGGCCAAATTCAGCTTGTTGTCTGGCCAAGACATCTACAGAAGTGTTTGTTAACGGTATGAAGGGTAGACCAATGAGCTTTACAGATGTCAGCTAATGGTATACTACCTAACAAAGCCATACCAACCCCTTTTTTATGAGTAGAGTGAGGTCTGGGTAGGATAGGTGGGGTTAGCTTTTGCATACCAAGTCTGTAAGTATGTATTTAACCAACCAACAATCAATTCCTGCCTTGGAAATGACATGCTCCTGATGTGGCTTGGAGCAGGACACAAAAAGCTGCTTTGTCATACGGAAGGATTTTGTTCTGTCAATGTAGGACATTAAAAAAAAGTCGTAGGCAAATATCCCCGACTAGTTCATCCATCGTGCATTGCTAGTGGACTGTGGGTGTGGTAGTCTGGCGGCGGAGTTCGGGCATTTCACATTTTCTGTTCTGGCGAACAGGTCTATTTGTGGGAACATCTAGTGCCGGAAGTATGGGAGTGCAACCTAAGGGTGGAGTTCCCATTCGTGGACTTGTTAATGCGTCCTGTTGAACAGATCATTGTTCCCCAGGGCATGTGTTGGATGAGCAGATATACTCTGTAATTTATTGCCCACCACCATATACTCTGGGCTACACTGGACAGCTATGGCGAGAGAGTATCCCCTTGTTTTTTGTAAGTAAAACATGGCAGTCATGTTGTCTGTGCGTATCAGGACCGTCTTGTCCTGTATGAGAGGATGAATTGCCCGGAGAGCAAGCTGTATAGCCAGCACCCCCAGTTGGTTGATGTGGAGGAACTGCTGGACAGATGTTCACTTTCCCTGTACGGTGAGGTGATTGAGATGTACTCCCCAGCCAGTGAGTGAAGGTCAAAGAAGGGCCGCCCCTGCCACAGGTTGTTTGCGTTTCATCACTGCAGAGAGCGATGTCTGCGACCTAAAACCAATTCTAGATCCTCCAGATGACCCTACGCTTGAGACCACTGTGCCATTTAGCACTCTTGCAATGGGCGCATGTGCAGTCTAGCGTGAGGAACTATGGCTATGCAAGATGCCATCAAGCTGATCAAATGCTGACTGTTAACTGATGATGTGGCTGAAAAAGAGACAGCAAGTTTTGAAAGGCTTGCACTCATGGTGGACTTAGGAAAGCCTTCCCCACTGCTGAGTCTAGGAGGGTCCAGAAAGGAACTGTACTTGAAGGGTTAGGATATGGGATTTGGTGAGCTTGATGGTGAAACATAGACAGTGCAAGGTCTGAATGGTGGCTTCGGTGTGTGCTAGGTATAATTGGTGCGTGGCGCTCTTGATCAGCCAGTTGTCTAGGTAAGGAAACAAGTGGATGCTGCTCTTCCTTAGATGAGCTGCCACCACAGGCAGACATTTGGTAAAGACCTTTGGGGCAGAGGTAACCCAGAAAGGAAGCACTTTGACCTGATAATGATAATGTTTTGCACTCACCACAAATCTCAGGTGTCCTAGTAGATGGGTATGTGGAAGTAGGATTCCTTCAAGTCGAGGGTGATCACTGACTGCAGAACGTTATTGCCAATAAGCAGATTATAAAATAGATGGATAAAATGATTTTAAGGTACACAACAAAGGCCTTATATCTTTCTAATGGGTAGCCTTTGTCACCTGACGTTTTGCAGGCCGGAAGAGAATTGATTACTTGTTCTATCTTTGTCACAGTAAATGATGTTGAAATATTGACTACACAGAGTTTAGGAACAGGTAAATGTCTTACGTCCTAAACATCCTATGTAATGGAAGGCTGTAGTGATGGTCCAGGTTGATAAATAGTTGATAATTCAAAAGAAATGCCTGACCTAAGTCTTTAATATTCAACACCAACTTACCTGAGCTGGGACCTTAAACTGAATTAATTGGGATAAGAGTATAGGTTTCTTTTGCTCTTCAAGCCACTAGCTTTATGTCAAACCATTTCTCTTCATACACAGTGGTGTATTATCTGAGATTTCATAATTTCTGTTTAGAAATAGTAATTCCTCGGAGGATCTTAATCGTCACTACACCTATGGCATTTAGTTGGAGTATTGTCTCTAATGAGATCTTGCTCTAAATGTTGTAGTTATCATCTCTTACACTGATGCTGAAGACGAACATTTCATGCCGATTACTCTGGTGCTTTCCCGAGTAATGCTGTACTCAAGGGTTTCTGTGATGTTTTTAACACCCATACACACGCATCTTGGTTTTCTTTTCCCATATGGATTTAGCATTCTGGAGCCTTTTTAGAGGAGTTCTTATTAGCTTGCTAGACTAGATTAATCTGCTTGCATACTACTGCCTACTTCAATGTGGATTTTGCCAGAGATTCTTGACATTTAATCACCCAAGACTGACCAACTAGAACTCAAATTATTTTCTTTCCTATCTTCTTTAGGTCCAGCTCAGACTCTGTCGTCGCTCCATATTTTGTGCAAAAGATTTAGGAATAGTGGTGATCTTTAACCTGGCCCTCTGGGGGACAATATTTTGCCTTACCTCCGTTATAATGAGGGTTCTAAAAAGCGAGACAGACTCTGCTGTACTTTGTGTTCACCATTTACGTGGCTATGAGTGCCATTGCCAACATAGGCACTGGCCACATTTACACTTACAGTTTTATGAATTACGGCTCAAAAGGCAGTTGCAGCGCTACCTTTATTGGCATGTTTTATCTCTGTTAGTCTGTCTTCTTACAACTGCACTACACTTATTTGCCCTTGCAACTCCTGAGCAACTTGGTCACCTTTCTAAACTAGCGAAGTGAGTATACAACCTGTCGGAGGGGGCCTTGAAGTGTCCAACCAGTCATTGGAAATTAAAGAAATAGTAAAACAGAATTAGCAAATGCCATCACCATATCCTGTTAACTTTGAATTGTACTAGTTTCACTCAATGTTCCATGAATTAATTAGCTTGGTCTATAACGTGCCACAAAATATTTTTCTTTGCGTTTTGAGGAAATTTAGATGGATGTAGTGACTAAAGGTAGCAAGCAGGCATCCAGACAGACTGCGCATTATGCAAACAATTGATTGTCAGACCATTTCTGTGTTTTTATTTGTGGTTTCCCATCTGTGATATGCACGACCAAACTGTGTGACAGCGGGAATGAATTAATAAATGAAAGTTTACCAAAAAGGGTGTCCTGGCATCGAGGCCAACCTCCAAACAATGCTAGAAATAAATATGGCAAATAGCCCTGTTTTAAGCATCCTGAAGAATGAAAACTAGTTTTTCAACGACTAACATGATGAGATTTTAGCATCTTTTGTAATACATTGAGGCCCACTGAATACATCACAACTTGTGTAAAGTTCCCCAGCAAGAAAGAGTCTTGACATAAACTTAGGCCTTTGAAAATGGATCTATCCTGATTCCTCAGATGATCTGAGATTAAGATACAGCGAGAAAAGCCTAGTGTAAAGCGAACATTGGCCTTCTGGAGGAGCTGAAACTGAGAGATAATGTATTTAGGGAGGTCAAGTTTTAGAGAAATCCAAGCTCGGATGAAATAATGAACTATACAACAATCTTATGGCATAAAATAATGTTCCTTAAGACAGGGAGGTAAAAAACACAAATAAACAACAATTACTTCCTTTACCCAGGGATGACAGAGAATGCCCCTACCAAAAAGAGAACCACTAGCACTTGCTTCCATTCAATGTCAATCAGGGAAGGTATAATTTGTTGGTTGGAGACTGCTTCCAGAAGGGGATGGAAGGAAGGCAGCTAATGCCCTTCAAATAAATCTATGAGAAAGAGGCCAGAGGAGTAGGTTGACTTGATAAAGAGTACAATTGAGCATATGCTCTCAGGTATGACACAATGGGAATAGTTTAATTTATTGAGATACACTATTTCCTGTTTATTTAACAAGGGGCATACATACACAATAAATATCACTTTAACATGTTTATTTTCACATTTCACGGAGTAATACTTATTTGAAACACAGCATTGCTAAACGTTTATGATTTTAAAAAGGTAAGATTACCTCATGCTAGACACCATTCATTATGAGGATATTATCTTGGGCATTTTCTATTTCTGGATTTCTTTGCCAAAGATGATGCAATCCGAATCTGCCTTGCACCGTTTTAACTTTTGTGTTTAAAACAAAGAAAAGCAGTAAACTGCTTTCATATCATAAAACATTTTTTTACCTAGTACACCTTTACAAAACTAAACACCTTCAATTGCTCTGGGTTTAAGATTTCACTATACTTATGCACAAACTGTTCTCTGTTCTTTTTGTGAAGGAATTGCCCCACAAGTGGAGACACATTTGTTACAAACAACTGTATGTATAATTGATCAATTAGGTACCCATAAACATATCAAGCCTCCTGGAATTGGTAGGCTTAGTCTTGCTCTCTTCTATACAAAAATATAATATCACAGATAGGAGTTTAGAATTATTCATAGCTAGGCAACACACATGTTACAACCAATAGCGGATCAACACATCTGTCAAAATAGGAGCTCAAAATATACCCAAGTGAAAGAAATGTAAATAAAACAGATTGTATACCTGTTTAGAGCTGAAAAACTTAACATTCTTTCTATATGCAAATCTGTCTGAAGATCCCGCTTTGTTAATGAATGTTGCTGGACATCAGATAGGGAAATAATATCATAGTTGGAGAGCACCGAGTCAAGGTTATCTGGAAGAAAAAGGAAATTCAGTTTATACTCAAGACCACAATCTTTAATAAGATTCAGGTCTAAAAGTATCAATATTCTGAAAATAACACAGACCATCTCTGACTTAATGGGATCCATTTTTTCCTAAAAATTGCAACATATTTGCATTTACTTGATGTGTATACATATTAAAATTGCCCAAAACGGTTATTTATTAAGTAGATTTAAACAATGTATTTTACAATATAATTTTACTCCACATCAGCTAACTGGGAAAATATAAAAATGCGCTTTTCTAATTCATGTGTTTATTTTCGTTTCACTCAAAAACACTTGGTGGTGATTGGCAGTTAATGAGGTTGACACATTTTCAGCCTTACTCTTAGGGAAAGTAGCAAACTTTATCATTTAAAATGAATGATAGGGGGCGTGTCCAAGATGGCCGCTGTGCAGTATGCTTATGAACTTCTGTCTTGCTGCCGCCTATTGTATGATTCAGTGATACTAGGCCATGTTGTCGAATTGGTTTTAATAAAAAGATTTACAAAAAAAAAAAAAAAGATGGCGCCTGTGCAGTAGCTCTCCTACAGAGCTCCGCAGCGCCGAATTTTAAACAGACGGTTCCGGGGGTCTGCCCGTCCCGTTGCCCCTCTGCCAGACGTGGGAAGCCTCCGGCTACTTGGAGAGCCTGTGTGAGGAAACAGTAATAAAGGGGGGGCGATAGCCGGCCTGAGAAGAGACAAGATGGAGGAGAGAGGCCTGGGCTGAGGCTGATTGAGTGGAGCAACTGGCCGGGAGTCCCGGAGCTGGGGACGAGGCTGGCCAGACTCAGTCAACTGAACGACTGGTGCAAGGCTGGAGGTAACGCTACGGGGGTAGCGGTGACTGCTCCAGCGACCGCCCAGGTCCGGACCACGCGGAGCGATTGGTGGCGTATGCAGTGTCCGTGGCCGCAGGGGAGCACGGCGGCGCAGTGTGAGAGGCTGGGCAGTGCAGGAGAAGAGGTGGGGCTACTTTGGGCCGCTAGCATCCTCGAAAGCGGCTTGTAGGGGCTGAATTCCGCTCCTCCGGCCTTTCTGGAAGCTGAATCTGCTTGGAGCAAAGGCAGAGACGTGGAAAACACCGGTGGGTGCAGGGCACTCTGGTCTTGGCAGGGGAGGGGCTCGGACCTGCCGAGAGCTCGCTGAACGTGCTGCGGTCCCCTCTCTCTCCTCCCCTTCAAGTACTGTGTACGAGAGGACTCTCATTTAAGGTGCTTGTGTATGTGGATGTCCTGGGATTCGTGGCATGCCCGTTGGGCTCTCTAGGCCGGGAGGGGCTTGCTGCCTGCGTCACGGAGAGGGCCTGTATTGATAGACTGCCGGGACTTAAGTCCTCCCTCTGCTGAGAGGGGAGATTTCACCGACACCCTGCGATCACAGGTGGCCAGTCAATGCACCCAGCTGCTTGTCCTGATTCCCGGGCAGATCGGACTGCAAGGGAGGAGCACAATTCAGCGTTCACTGCGCGGCTGCGGGGTTATAGTCCCTTACTGGAGTCCTTTGGACATCGGGTGCTTCTGTGTGGTTTATGACTTTGTGAGGCACCGGAGGCTTGTCCCCTGCGCAGTTGTGAATATTGGGACACCGGCTGTCCTGACCGCAATTGAGAATTGCTCATAGCTGGAGCCGTAGCTGACGGAAGAGGGCACCATACTGGGCAAGCTGTCGCCAACCAGCTTTGGGAGATAGTTACGAGCAACATGTCGACTACTAGGCCCAAGAAGGACGCCACTATTAAGGATCTTCTTAATAAGGGCTCTGCTAAGCGGGCCGGGGCGACCTCAGGCACAATGTCCCTGAGCCCCACGAACCCTGCAGAGAAGCAGATGTGATTGATGAAGCACCGGTCATGCGCGGATTCATGGAGGCGCTCTTTACTTCGCTGCGGGATGACATAGCGGCCTTGAAATCGGAGGTGTCAAAAGAAGTGAAGGAGCCACGCTACGATATGAACGAGTTAGAGGAAAGAGTGGACTCAGTGGAGCAGTCAGGGGATGCTAGAGAAAAGCTGGAGGAATACCGAAAGGAACTTTTAGAGCTCAAGGACTGCAATGCAGATCTCAATTACTACTTGGAGGATCTAGAAAATAGATCTCGTAGATCTAACATTCGCATCAAGGGCGTTCCGTTACAAGCAGATGTTGGGCGCCTGGAGGATTATGTCTTGCGGCTGTTTCGCCACATTGTCCCGGATCTGGAAGAGATTGGTTCGCACGCATAGTGCTGGCCACCCCTCTTCGGCACTTGGTTCCCCGCAGGACATTCTAACATGCTTCCACGACTACAGACCAAAAGAACTCAGAATGGCTGAGACGCGTGACCAATCATATATCTCCTTTGATGGGGAACAAAGTACAGCTATTCCAGGAGTTATCTATTATCACCCTGCAGCAGAGACACTCTATGAAGCCCGTCACGGATTTCCTGCGAGACAAAGGGGTGCAATACAAATGGGGACATCCTTTCCGGCTGGTCTTAGTTTGGAATGGGCAGACACACACAGTCAGCACTCCACCTGAAGCAGCAGACATTTTGGGCCTAGAAATAGAGCAAGAGTCCTCCTCTCAATCGTCAGGTTCCCAGGTGACTTCGGCGGAGTCACGTCACAGGCGGCACTCCAGGAACAGGTCAGAATCACAAGTGCGCAAACCTACCAAATCCGAAAGTTTCAGGGAGCGGTCAGCCCTACTTCAACAAATTGCGGATCAGAAGCAGTCCCCAGAACATACAACTAAATAATAGGTGTTAAGCTGCAAACACGAGCGAAGCAGAGATGGCTACACATCATACTTTGCCGCAGCCACTTGAACATTGCACAGGGGAGAAGATGTCGCCAAGCTGGAATTGCCAGGCCGGTGCCGGGGCGGGCACCCTTGGATCCCACTTTAACTACACTTGACAAATACAGCCAGCGGCGGAGGCAACCGCCCCTCACCCCCCCCCCCCCCCCGACTACATACGGTGGAACATTGGCACAAGCAGCCGACGACAAGGACCCCTATCATGGAACTACAAGTTTTGCACCATTCGGTGCAGATGTTTATCCTATTTTTCTGGTCATATTGTTGATATATGTTATTATGCACACTAGTTCGCTATTACGGTCATGCCCCAATACACTGGTTGGGTACACAGCCACTATTTGTTACAGCGGGGTCTCGAACTGCGCCCACTAGTTTTGACAGGGTATGGTGCGAATAATTAGTTTGAATGTAAAGGGACTGAACTCGCCTACTAAAGAATAGCGTTGTTATCTCAACTCAGGGCTGCGCCTTATGATATATGCCTTTTACAGGAAACCCATCTCCTCAAGAAGGATTGGGGTAGAATGCGATCCAAATGATTTGATTGATAATATTGGTCAGCTGCTCCGGGAAAGAGGGTCGCGATATTAGTTGCATTTCCAAGGGCAGGTTTAACAGACCCCGTCTGAAATCACTGGCCGTATGCTCTCATTGCGTATATCCTTCCACACCTACACTCACTATATTTGGTCTCTATGCCCCCAGCGACCACCAGGAATCCTTTATAAAGCAAGCCATTGGCACTATTCTGACAACACCGGATGGAATAATAGTGAAAGGGGGCGATTTTAACCTGGTGTGCAGCGCAACCCTGGACTGTTCTCCCCAACGGACCGGGTTCACAGGGTCACTCTCTTCACAGGGAACTCACTGGCTAGCTGACGCAGGCCTAGTAGATGTCTGGAGGAAGCTACACCCCTCTACACAGTCCTATTCCTTTTTTTCTGCCACACACCAGTCTTATCTAGAATAGAGTTCTTTCTGTTCTCAGCATCACTGCTACTGCTGGTGACAGAAGCAGAAATTGATGTGGCTTCTATTTCCGACCATGCTCTCATTTAGCTTACACTGCACCTGCCCTTTTGTAACTTGCGGTGCACCATGTGGCGCCTTAACCCAAAACTGCTGTCCTAACCGGTGCTGTCAAGGAAGTAGAAAAGGCCATCACCGATTACTTGGAGGTGAACTACACTAAATACACAAAAATAAACTATGGGATGCTCTCAAGGCAGTAGTACGTGGAACATACATTGCTCTTGCGGTGCGATTTAATAGGGAGCGCATGATAAAGCGAGCAGAGTTGGAGACAGCAGTGAGGGATTTAGAGATAACACACAGGAGGACAAGTTCCCACCGCGCTAGGCGACAGCTGACCACTGCTCGGAAGCAACAGAAAGCCCTCGATGTAAACGCTGCGGAGCATGCCTAACTCCGCGCAAGACAGAAGTACCACGCCGATGGGAATAAGGTGGGGAAACTACTGGCTCATAGGTTGCAAGCCCAAACCTACTGCCGCCGCATACATAGTCTGACAGGCCTGCACCAGAAACCTAAAACACAGGACGAGGACATAGGAGGACATAGGAGCAGAATTTGGCATTTTATGCTCACCTGTATGGGGGAAGATAGACTTTCCGACAAGGACGCCCAACGTATATTGGACATACGCCACTGACCACTCTCAGAACATATAGCCTCACCTTTAGAAGTAGATATTATTGAACGCAAAGTTTTAGACGCGATTGAGAGGCTCCAACCAGAGAAAGCACCGGGACAGGATGGGTATACAGCAGCCGTTTACAAACAATATGCTGCACTATTGTCCCCCATCTTGATCAGGCTATATAACTCTTTTAGCGATTCAGGAATGCTGGCAGAATCAATGCGCACTGTAATTATAACAGTCTTACCAAAACAGTGAAAGGATCCTCAGTCTTGTGCATCCTGTCATCCCATTTTGCTACTTAACGTAGACGCTAAGATTTTCACAGGAATATTGGCGCACAGACTTGGCCAATAGCTGGAGCCGTAGCTGACGGAAGAGAGGGTTAGTGGAACCTGATCAGTCTGGGTTTGTGCCAGGCCACACGTGCGGGGATAACACCAAGCGCCTCTTTCACTTGATAGACAAAACCCATAGATCCCAGACACAGATGTTGCTTTTGTAAATAGATGCCTAAAAGGCATTTGACCGAGTGCACTGGCCATTTTTGGGGATGGTGCTGGAGGCCTTAGGCCTGGGCCCCAATTTTAGGAGCTGGATCTGGGCCAGCTATAATAATCCGGTGGAACTGGTCTGAGTCAACAATTTAGTATCTCCCTCCTTCCGAATTCTGAGGGGAACGCGACAGGGTTGTCCGCTCTCTCCACTCCTATTCGCACTATACATGGAACCACTAGCAGAGCGCATCCGCAGGCACTCTCTCATTGAAGAGGTTTGGATGGGGGGCCAGTCCCATAAGGTAGTTCTATATGCAGATGATGCCCTACCGACCATTAAAAAACCTCAACAGTCTCTGCCCCCATTGTTAGAGAAGCTCACTGCATTTGGGAAAGTCTCTGGCTTTAAAGTGAATAATACCAAATCCCAAGCGTTAAATGTTACCATCCCACATAATGAGCAGGAATGGCTTGCGTCAGAATTCCCCTTCACATGAGCTACGCAAGGGATCCCATACTTGGGCATATGCATTATGCCAACAATAGACAAATCAATATCATATAATTACTCAGACCTCTTGAGAACGATATGTTTATTTATTCAATCTTGGCATGGGGGACCCATCTCCTGGCTGGGACGCATAGCAGCAGTAAAAATGACTTTTACCCAAGATCCTATATCTCCTGCAGGTCATGCCCTTGCAGCCTTCCACCTCCATGGTCAAAAAACGTACAGCCTACTATTTAATCATTTATATGGGGCGGTAAACTTGCCAGAATCTCTAGGGAGTGAGCATACCTCCTGGTGGCCAAGGGAGGGCTGGGCACTTATCCAGATACTATCAGGCGGCACAGTTGCGCTTCTTGGTGGAGTGGCAACGCCCGCTCACTGAAAAACAACAGCGTTTCCTGGATCAAGCAGTGGCGGGTGCACACATATGGAAAATACCGTGGCTCCCACATAAACTTCGCCCTCCGGGGGTATACATTTCACCTGTTGCCCGAGACACAATATCAGCTTGGGACAAGACCTGCAGCTCTAAACAAATCTCCACTCTGGTTTCTCCTCTCACTCGGATTATGGGTAACCCAGATTTCCCACAGGCTTTAAATGATTGGGCATATGACAGATGGCAGGAGGCCACTGCAAACGCATGGTCGACATGTTCAACGAGCATGGCTTAATAGATTTCACTGCAATGCAACGGGATTTCAGACTCCCGGACTTGGAGCACTGGTGTTATATAGCAGTGCAACATTGGGTAACTTCACCGTCAGTCAGACCACACGCAAGGAGGAAACATACTACGTTTGAGCGTTGGCTTCTGTCTAGAAAAGACGTCCACCGCCTGCTATCAGACATGTACACTTTCTTGAACACAGTCACCAACCCCGCACATACGCCCGCCAGAAAAAGATGGGAGGTGGAATGTGAACGACATTTTACGGAAAAAGGAGCGGGCAGATATTTTACACCGTACACGCACATCGGCCACTAGTGCCTTCGGTAAAGAAACAATGTTAAAAACTGTTTATTATTGGTACTACACTCCGTCACGTTTGACTCAGTGGCAGAAGGGGAAAGACGGTAAATGATGGCGTCACTGCAACCGTTCCGGAACACTTGTTCATTTGCTGTGGCACTGTCCTAAGCTTCATAGCTACTGGGCCGACATTCTGGTGGATGTAGATCAGATGTTTCATACAGAAATACCTCGCTTTCCCAGCTATGTCTTACTGGGTTTCCCTAACGTCCAAACATACCCGCTCCACTTCATGAGGGGAAAGGCTATCACTATGGCACTTTGCGCTGCAAAACAGGTACTGTTGTCTAGATGGGGACCCACATCGTCCCTACACATACAGATTGGCTGCACAAACTTTGGGACCTCTTGGGCATGGAGAAATTAACGGAAGCAATCACCCACACTCGACCCAAAATTAGGGACAAACATGTGGTCCATGCACAGTGCATGTTTGTTTCTTAGTTTTCCCCGAGTGTCAGTCCCTCTTCCCCGTTTGTTTCCACTGAAACCCCCACCTTTGTTTTATTCCACGCTGGCCTCTGGATGTAGGCGATGGCTGTTGCATTTTCAAAAATTAATAAAAGTGTATACAATCCTTAAATGAATGATAAAGGCACGCTACGACCTACTAAGCAACAACACAAGAAATATATCAAAGACCAGAATGAATGAACTTGACAATGGTAGATATCATGCAGATAACACCGTCCTTGTCTTATACTGAAATCAAATCAAAAGAAAACAGATAACTATTCATGCACTTACCAGTATAAATTAAACACAATCCAACACGGTAAACTCTTTCAGAAATCAAGGGGATAAGAGGTCATTCAACACCCAGGATAACAGCAACCTCCATTAATTGATATGTCTTAGCAAGAAATCTGTATCAATTTTGCCACACTATACTTAGACCATGAGTGTTACCTTCTCCGAGTTCTCAAATACCTTCACCACAGTCACGGTTTGTGCTTTAGCATGGGCTCCTACTGTAACCTCAAATGTGGGTGTGTTAATGGAGCCCCTCCAATCTTTACTAGTTTGAATTTCGACTGAAAGATACAGCTCTCTTCCAAACAGCCTTGCTAAAGGGTAGAGTAAGAATTTAACTTGCATACCACCCACAATTTTATTTTGCTGTTGAGGAGCGCCACTTTCACTGTGCCAGACTCCTAATACCTTGTGCTAAACTAGAGGCAACCATTCCACTAGTCAGTTCCTCTTGGTAGTCCCTTAATCAGCAACATAGTTTCATGCAGTCTCTGACACCAGCCTTTCTTCCATGATACGCCTAAATTTATTCCTGCTACTCTGACTCCCAACTATCAAGCAAAATAGCACCACTCGATCCTCTCACTGCAGCTGCGATTTAGTTCACTTCTTCCGGTTGAAAAGAGAGACTCTGAGATGCATAGGATTAAAAGAGGAAGTATGAACATACCTATCATCCTCTAGCAGTTCCCTCTTCATATGCCAATAAACAAGTCATTCAACTATTGCACCTGTATGCAAAATAACGCAAGAAGCAGGCAGCAGATTGACTTCAACAAATTCAGCTAACTCCAGACACATTGATGATTGGTAATAGAAATCAGAATGTTCACATTTTATTTATTCATGTCTTTAACAACTTTATATAGCGCTCATGTACTAACATAATTATTTGGGCTTTGACAAAAAATCTATATGCAGTACACACCAATGCCAGCATACATTACAACAAACATCATTACAGAATATTTTTTACAAAATGTCCATTTGTTCGTAGAATATATTTGGATGGCATCTACTCCAGAAAAGAGTTGGAGATGCTGCTCCGCGTGCTGATGATACAAGTGCTCCAAAGAAAAAAAGAGCAAAATTCCGAAAGTCTGATGAAAAGCTGTGATGAGGACCTTGAAAGTGCAACTTGGGTGGTACCAAACCACAGATATATTTGTGGATTGGACAGATAATTTTGAATTGGGAACACTCTCTTATAAATAGCCAGTGAAGGGAATGGAGGATGGACATAAAGTGTCAAAGTGGGTATGTTAAGAGCAGCAGAATCAGTGTGCTCTGAATCACATGGAGGGGATAGATGATAGGCAAAGGGAGTCCAGCAAATGAGCCCTGCAGTAGTCCAGATGATCCAAAGTAGTAAAGAGGACAGTCATGCTTCTCAGCAGTAGTGGGATAATCAGTAATAACGTCCATAGAGACTTCTGCAGGCTTTTGTGTTCAAATGGCAGCATTTTAATGGCATGAGCTGTCATGGTCTGATCACAATCTAAGGTAACTGAAAGCTTTTTTGCTTTGGAGTCTGAGGGTAAATCACAAAGATTGATGCCAAGGAACCAGGACAATGTCCTAGGAGGGGCAAAGGCTCTAATTTGAAAGTATTCAGCTCGATCCAAATGATATGCATCCAATCATCAAAGGTTTACAAGATGTCAGCTACCACAGGAAGGCTATTCTTCAGATCCAGTTTATAATACATTTGTACACAATTGAAAATGGACTTGGGCTTCTTTAATAAGTATATATGATTGAAGATACTTTTTTAACTTAAGAATACAGTAAAAATCAACGAGAGATTCAGACCAAGTTAATCTATTAATTCGAAATGTTTTCAGACATTTTAGAAAAACACATTGTAAAATAAGAATATTTCTTGAAGCACCGTAATCAACATACATAAATATACTAAGCACCACCCACTGTAACTATCACAGTATTTCAACCACTTTTCTTGAAAAACCCGAGCGTGTAGATCCCTCCACCATGTAACATTATTAGTGAGGACGTTAGGGTGGCATTAATGCAACACAGTGTTGTAGGCATTCATCCACCAGGATTCACCTCCTAACATTAGCCATCCTGTTGCAAATCATAGTCACCTCTTGTCACAAAACTCTTCCACCAAACTGCTTTTGAAATTTTAGAAAGTGTTTCCATCCGTTGATGGAATACATTGGCTAGAATATGGTTAATTAAGTGACAGTGGGAACTACATCTTTCTCTTGAGCATTTGAATTGGATCAGCATGGCATAATAGCTAAAGCTGAAAACAAGGAATGAAATCATTTGCAGAAAAATAAACGTTAATGGTCACAGGTGGGGTCCCTCTGGGATCCCACTACCAGGCCTAGAGGGTCAGGGTATTCCTAGCCTGCCCTAGTGCAATTTTTAGGTCTCGCCTTGCTATCGTGTAAGCGATCGCAAAGCGAGACTATTGTGGTTTTTAAAAGTGCTCCCAAAAAGCGGATTGCATGGATAGCACGCGCACAATCACGCGCATCGTGCCGCCATGCAATCTGCTTTTTGGGAGCACTTCAAGGGGTCCGCTCCCCCGCCCCCAAGCGCGCGCGCGCCACGCTCCGCCGGGCTTGTCTTGTTTTGCATGCCATCTTCTCTCCTTCCCAGCGTATTAACCAAGCATCTGACAACGCTGTTTTTAACAAATCATTCCCCCCCCCTTGTTTTAACCCACCATGTCCTCCTTCCTGATCGCTGTTGATTTAAATCCCTCCCCCCCCCCCACTTCAGCCACTTCCCGCACTATCACTCGAATCCCCGAAGGTATCGGAGTGCTTTATAAAAGCACCATTTACATTACAAAGACACTTTCAGTTTGAGTTTTTTTTTCTATTACACACACAGGCATTAAGTGATTTGCCCAGGATCATAGGATGTTGAGCCAACGCAGAGACTCGAACCCGCTTCCTTAGGTCGAAGGAGGAGGCACGAATGAGAACCATCCTAAAATGAAAGGGTCGGTCAGCTTTCTTTTAATACATTTTCCATGTGTATAATGTCCATTCCCGTCCCACATGCATGACGCTCACCACGCCTGCAAACACTACTCCACCCATTAATCATGTCTACTTGTCACTCAGGCCTGCAATAAAGCTTCCACTTTGAGATTGGTTGACAACGCTTTGCCAAGTACTTGCTATCTTTTACAAGCCCACTCCATGGTTAGTACTCTTATCGGGGTTGCAGACCATAAACAAATCGCCTGGAATGCGCTCCCCCCGCCCCCGCCAAGCGCGCGCGCCTCGCTCCGCCGGGCCTGTCTTGTTTTGCATGCCATTCCAAAATAAAAAACATCACCAAATATTGGTCATAACGTGCTGGCAATATTAGACTTTCGAAAGCATGGAAGGTCTATTGCTGCGCGAAATGTCTCAAAGGTACCCACCGCAGCACTCAAGAGGATACACAACTTGCCGTCAGCCAGCTTTGCCTTTGACATGCATTGGTTGTGTTAACTCACCCTCCCAGCCCCCGCCATTGTTTTTAACAACTCCTCCTGCTTTTAAACCAACACCTCCTCCTCCCGCTCTCTGCTGATTAACCCACCCCACTTCTTCAGCCACCTCCTGCGCCCTCATTTGTGTCCCCAAATGTATTGGAGTGCTTCCTGCAAGCTATTTACTTCACGCACAAAAATCTGGGGTTTCCACAATTCACAGCTACTTTTCAGTATTAAGACACTAATCCCACTGCTGCGCCGAATAGTGCCCCGTCACCAGGCACCTTAATTCCACATGAAAACACACTTACAAACACAGGGCAAAATGCAAAGTACTGTGGTGGGGGAGGGAGGGGAGCGCGCACAAGCCCAAAGACGTGCAAGCCCGCTCCATTCATCAGCTTTTGGATGTGTTAAAATCCACAGAAGTTTAATACACCATAACATAACAAAACATAGCCTAGCCTAACATAAGATAACAGCATAACATAACAGAACATAGCCTAACATAACAAAACATACCATTACATAACATAATAAAACATAGCCTAGCGTTGCATACCATTGCATAGCATACCATAACTTAACAAAACATAACATAACATAACAATATTTAGCCTAGCCTAACATAACATAACAAATCATAACATAGCATAACAAAACATAATAGTATAGCATAACATAACATAGTATAGCATAACAAACTATAGCATAACAAAACACAACAAAACATAGCATCTCAAAACATAGCATAGCATAACAAAACATAGCATAGCATAACAAAACATAGCATAGCATAACAAAACATAGCATAGCAAAACACAACAAAACATAGCATAGCATAACAAAACATAGTATAGCATAACAAAACATAGTATAGCATAACAAAACAAAGCATAGCATAGCAAAACACAACAAAACATAGCATAGCATAACAAAACATAGTATAGCACAAAAAACACAACAAAAAATAGCATAGCATAACAAAAAATATCAAAACATAGCATAGCATAAAAAAGCATAGCATAACAAAACATAGCATAGCATCACAAAACATAGCATAGCATAACAAAACAAAGCATAGCATAGCAAAACACAACAAAACATAGCATAGCATAACAAAACATAGTATAGCACAAAAAACACAACAAAAAATAGCATAGCATAACAAAGCATAACAAAACAAAACATAGCATAGCATAACAAAACATAGCATAGCATAACAAAAAATAGCATAACAAAACTCAACAACACATAGCATAACAAAACATAGCCTAACAAAACAAAGCATAGCAAAACAAAGCATAGCAAAACAAAGCATAGCAAAACAAAGCATAACATAGCATAGCATAACAAAATAAAACATAGCATAGCATAAGAAAACACAAAACATAGTATAGCATAACAAAACACAACAAAATATACCATAGCATAACAAAGCATAGCATAGCAAAACAAAACATAGCATAGCATAACAAAACAAAACATAGCATAACAAAACATAGCATAGCATACACAAAACATAGCATTGCATAGCATAACATAACATAAGAAAACATAGCATTAAGTTTGATAAACTCATAGTAGCGGGCTAGCTAGCTTTAACGGCCAGTGAGTGTAAGCAACTCCGTCAACCCAGAAGCAGTCACACAGTCACCTTTGCTCTTGTATTGCAGTGGCTTCGTTTATTAACCCCTTCTATGCCCATGACGAGATAGTCTCGTCATGGAGCGCGGTTGCGCTGTGCCCATGACGAGACTATCTCATCATGGACCCCGCCCGCTAATGAAAGGCCCGGCACTGGAGGGGGAAAGGGCGGGGCACTCAAGGGGTTAAACAGTGCCCATATTTATACTGTTAGCACTTTACTTGTGCAAATTTCAGGGCTCACAAAACTTTGATGAATCGAAATTCACAACTGAGGCTGTTAAGTTCGTGCTATATAAAACCCTAAGGATAAATAAAAAACATTGCCATTTACAATGTGAATAGCTCCAACAAACACAAGACCTTTTTCAAAGTACAAAACATTGCCATTTACAATACCAATAGCTCCAGCTCCAACAAATGCGAGACCTATTGCATTTCCAATGCTTGTTTTTGTTAGGACTCAGGACCGAGTACTAAGATGGCTGCCACCATGTCCTGGTTGAGGTGGTGGCAGCCAATCAGACCTCAGTTTGAGATCTGCCGGGATGTGCGGAGCCCAGGTGCCCATAGATATACAAAGTTTTTGAGCATCACTTGCTCAAAATCTACAGAATGGGTTTACACCAAAACACAAAGGGCCAGATGTATCAAAGGGTTTTACCCATTCTGTGTCTATGGGAAAATGTGTTCTTACATGTGGCCCAAAAACGTATTGAGACAAAAATATTCTCCACCATACTGGCGACACGTCTCTTAGAGGTCATCACCCCCCTGGTCCACAGAGACCAATCTGGCTTCATGCCTTAACGAGCCACACGTCTTAATTTGCGCAGGCTGGCCAACTGGATAGACACGGTTAAACAAAATGACAGCCAACACCTGCTCCTCACCCTCAAGGCCGAAAAGGCATTCAAAACAGTTCATTAGCCGTTCATGAGACACACACTGACGAGATTTGGATTTGGACCGACCTTACTGTAATGGCTGGAACTCCTTTACACAGAACCAGAGGCCAAACTGGCCTGTCCAGCGAGGCACTAAACAGGGATGTCCCCTATCCCCTCTATTGTTTGCTGTGGTATTGGAACCTCTGGCATTGTGGTTAGATCCCACCTGGGGCTGAGCGGCTTCACAGACAAGGAGCAATTTTTAGACGAAGAGCGCATTTCACTTTATGCAGATGACATTCTGCTATATATCATGGACCCGGGCGTGATGCTCCTGAAGATCCTACAAATATTTGAAGAATAAGGTCACAAGGCAGGTTACAGAATTAACTAGAGTAAATCTAACCTATACTCAGTGGGAAGCTCCATAGAGACCCAGGAATTTCCGAGATGCTTGCAGGTGACCCAAGAAGGTTTCCGTTACCTCGGCCTATATATCACTACTGACGAAGTGGCTAGCCTGACACAAAATATCAAGTGAGTCCTAGTAGAATTTCAAGAAGATGTCAAGAGACGGAGAAGACTCCCTCTGATGATAATGGGCAGGGCCACCATGTATAAGATGATCACACTTCCCAAGTTACTCTAAATATTGCAAAACACTTATAGTAAAATACCAGAGAACATTTTCACAACACTAAATAACGAACTACGAATACTCCTGTGGGACGGGGCTCACCCACGAGTGGCGTTGCAAACGCTGCAATGCAACCCATATAATGGAGGTCTTGCTTTACCAGACATTAGAGCCTACTACAGAGCAGACCACGTAGTTGTAATTAAGGAATTGTACCATACTACAAGAGATCATCGCACTTATGCACTTGAAAGGCTCCAGTTCCGGCACCACACGCAGCTTTATTATGTATACAGGGGTAAAAGTACTAACCGACTCCTACCAGCTACCCAAAGGGTGATAGAAACATGGAAGGGAGACGAGAAACAGATGAAACGGGACGTTAAACCTACAAGAGAAACGCCCCCCTATGGGAGGGGGAGAGACTACCAGAGATCGAGAAGCTTAGAGGCTTTAAGCAATGGGACATGATTGGGATCTCCAAACTGGGTGACATACTAGAGAAAAGCACCCTTGCACCCTTTGACATACTCCAGGCTACGTACCAATTACACGGCGCTCAAACCTATGCTTACCTCAGACTGGAGCATGCCTGGAAGGCTGAGGGGTTAGATGCAATTGAACTCCCAGAATTTTCCCCCCTAGAGGGCTGACTCTTACAGGAAGAAATCCCAACCACGGCTACTTCATTGATGTATAGAACACTGCTTAATAATATGCCCGATAAATTGGGACCACTTAAACCAAAGGGGAGCTCCATACGGGACAAATGGAAGACATTGCTGGGAGGCTGCCCTAATGCATCCACGTGAAGTGGCAATAAAGTAAAGGCTATGCCTCATTCAATACAAAATCCTACACAGGGTCTACTTCGATAGAGCTAGACTGCACAACATAGGAAGAGCAGAAACCCCAGACTGTCTTAGGTGTTGAAACGAGCGAGGCACATACATACATACATACGTACTCTGTGGGAATATAGTAAAATTAAAATATACTGGACCAAGATACTGGGGGAACTGAATGACATACTGGGTGCACAACTCGAACTAGAGGCCAAATATGTCTTACTGGGTATCCCCACGGAGATCCACTTACCACGTAGCAAGCTCACACTAGCCAACCTGGGCCTAGTGGCGGTCAAGGGAGACATAGCCTGTTACCAGAGAGTCCCCCCCCCCACACACTTAAGGAATGGAGAGCCGGCTTAGACCTATATATGGTGGCGGCAAGAGTAACATATAAAGCAAGGGGGTGCCCACGCAAATTCCAAAAGATTTGGGCTCCATGGATGGACTACTATGGGCTAGAAGTCGGAGACAGAGAGGATGCAAAGGGTTTGATAAGAGAGGGATCAGTGAAAGAGCCAAGATAAACGCTGACCCTGACTTACCACAGATGGATGAAAATAATCCACATGTAGCCCTCACCGATTGTAACTGTATGAAGACTGACTTAAATGTTTTTTCCTTGGTGGACACCGTCACCACTCTTCAAGTCCTAACTAATGTGATGATGCTTTGTAATCTGTATATCTCGTGTATCCATGGCTACTTCATTATTATTATTTTTTTTTTTTTTTTTTTGAAAATTTTATTGAACAATAAATCAATTACAAGCATGGGCCTACAACCACCAGGGCCGGCCGCTAGATTCAGAAAGGAGCATACAGTTCTTAAGGCAGTAGTCAACTCCCGGGGCCCAGCCCCGTACATGGCTCCGGATAGTCCTAGGGAAGCAGGATACATAGGTTTAACATAAATAACAAATAAAAACAAAAGGCGAGGCATAAGGGCAAAAAGTGTGGGTCAGGCTACCTCCGGGGGACTCTACTTCAGACCTTCAGATAGCTATCAAGAGGAAGGAGTACTGATAGGTCGGGGGGGGTCACGGGAGAGGAACGTCTATATTCGGTTATTCCAAAAGTCGCAAGGAACCATCAAGGGTCAGGGGGACAAAGCAATATCGGTGTCCACTAGGGGGGGGGAGTACAGATACCCCCACGATACGCGTTCCATTGCCCCCAGATTCTACCCCATGCCCCCGGTTTACCACGAGCCACATACACAGTCTTCTCCCTGAACATGCACCAGTCCATGTTCTCCTTCCATACGGACACGGTGGGAGGCCGCTGGGAACCCCATAGCTGCGCTATATCTCTCTTGGCAATCATGTTCCCCAGGGCCGCCCACCGAGTCTGAGCCGCGTTATAATCATTGGGCTCCCACACATTCAGGACACAGCGACGCACCTCTGGCAACAGCGCAACCCCGGTGACTTGTCCCATGACCACATGAACCCGGCGCCAGTATTCAGCCACCTCGCGGCACTCCCAAAGGATATGGAGAAAGGTGGCACTGAGCCCACATCCCCGCTTACAGAGCCCGTCTTCAGAGAATCCCATCGAGACCAAACGAGGACCCGTCACATACACCCGGTGGAGAATCTTAAGCTGGACCAGGCGGAGACGGGCTGGAATGGCCACTTCCTTGGGGGACGACAGTGCGGACTGCCAGTCCTCGTCGTCCAGTTCCACCCCATCCCCCGTCCACACCTCCCGGAGGCGCACCAAGAGGTCAGCCCGATTATTGATAAGTTTTTTATAAATTAAGGAGATAGTACTGTCGGGGACATGACCATCGAGTATGCGATCCTCGAGGGGCGAAGAAGCCGGGATCTTGGTCCCCTCCCCAAAAACAGAGAGCAGGGCATGCCGAACCTGGGCGTAGCGAAAGAACTCCCTTTCCGTAAGTTCGTATTCGCTCTGGAGCGCCGCGAATGTTTTAACCGCACCCTTAATCCATAAGTCTCCCACTCTACTAATACCAATCGTGTCCCAACGTTCAAACCCCTTCGTTGTCCAGAGGCTTCCCAGTCGGTCGGAGGCAAACAGGGGAGTAGCACATGTTAATCGCTCACTCCAGCCCATGGCTACATTGGCCGCCCTCCAGATCCGTACCGCAATCTTAGTAGGGCCCGTAAGGGTCCGTCCAGCCGAGCTGGAGTAAAGTGCCCTGTTATAGTTTCCGCCGGGAAGCAGGAATTTATCCATCTCATACGCCGGATTCAAGCCAGGCGCATACGTGGCATGGTTAATGGCCGATAGCTGTGAGGCCCAATAATACCTGCGAATGTCGGGAAGCGCGATGCCCCCGTCATACCAGGGGAGAGTAAGCTTTGCCAGAGCGATACGGGCCCGTCCGTCCCACACCAGTCTCCTCTGCAGGCTCTCCACCTCCCGAAAGTAGGACACCGGAATGACATCGAAGGAGTTCTGAAGTGCATAGAGGAATCTGGGAAGGGACATCATTTTAAACAGCGCTGCCCGACCCAGCGGGGACAAGGGCAGCTTACACCACCGAGCCGTGTCCTCCCTCAAACGCCGAAGTGGAAGCAGGAGATTCTGCTCATAGCGAGCCACCGGGTCCATCGAGACGTATATTCCCAGGTATTTAAAACCGGACAGAGATAATTGGATCGGAAGCCGAGGCGGCAAGAGAGGAGGGTCGCCGGAGATAGGATAGACACAGGATTTAGACCAGTTGATCGTTAGACCCGAATTTCTCCCAAAGGAAGTCAGAACATCAAAGAGAACATTAAGCGACTGCCGTGGCGAGGTGAGATACAGGAGAATATCGTCTGCATACAACGAGACCCGATCCTCGAAGCCCGGGGCCCACCGGATCCCTCTGATCGAGGGCTCCCAGCGGAGCCAAGCAGCGAGCGGCTCCAGGGCAAGAGCAAAGAGCAGAGGGGACAACGGGCACCCCTGCCTCGTACCCCTACCGAGAGCGAAGGGTCTGAGAGACCCGACCATTAACCACCACCTGAGCCATGGGTCCCGTGTAAAGAAGCTTCACCCAGCCAAGAAATCCTTCCCCAAAGCCGAATTTGGTCAAGACAGCCCAGAGGAATGGCCACTCGATGGTGTCAAAGGCCATCGTGGCGTCTAAAGAAACCAGCACGGCCGGTTCGGAGAGGTACGCCGCCCTGGCGAGGGCGCCGTGAAGACGCCGCAAGTTAAGAGCGGTGTTACGGTGAGGGATGAAGCCGCATTGATCAGGATGAATCAGATCGCAGATGACGCTCAACAAACGATTGGCAAGGACTTTGGCCAGGATTTTAGGCTCTGCGTTTAGCAGTGAAATAGGCCTATAGGAGGCACAGCGGTCTCGTGGCTTACCGTCCTTGGGGATCACGACTATCGTAGCCAGACGCTGGTCGTCAGGAAGGGAGCCTGCCTCAAGGGACTCCTGAAACATACGACGGAGGAAGGGCGCGAGTTTATCCGGGCGCAACTTATATAATTCAATAGGCAGACCGTTGGGACCCATCGCCTTGCCCGAACGAAGGGACCGAATCGCAGATGCAATTTCATCTACAGACAAGGGGGCGTCCAGCTGCTCACGGTCTTCGACGGACAGGCAGGGCAAAGCAATATCCCTCAGCAGAAGGCAAGAGTCTTCCTCGTCCCTATCAGTCACCGGGGAGTACACGGCCCGGAGGTGGTCAGCAAAACATTCCACAATCTCACCAGGCTCAGTCACACACATTCCATCCGAGACACGCAGCTCCGGGACCACACGATTCACTCTCTCCTTCTTATCCAGCCACGCAATCAACTTTCCCGCCTTGTCCCCGGCATCATACAATCGACCCTGCTGCTCCCTATACATCGTTTTGGCAGCGTCAGTGACAAGAGACCTGTATTCAAACTGTTTCAGGCTGAGGGCATGGAGCCCGTCCGGAGTGACACCCGTCTCCAAGGCCGACTCCAGCCCCGAGATGTCAGTCTCCAGCTTCACCACTGCCTCACTCTTATGCTTCTTAGCCACCACTATCTGGGAGAGGGCGTGTCCGCGGATTACGGTTTTAAAGGCTTCCCACAGGGACCTTGCGGACGACACCGACCCCTCGTTTTCAAGGAAGTATTGGTCCATAGCCTTAACCAGACTGTCGCGAGTCGTAGGGTCTCGCAGGTACCACGGGTTGATGGGAGCGATCCGCCCTGCAGACCGCGACTCGGTGTCAAAGAGCAGCCACAGCGGGGAATGATCGGAGATACCCCGCGCCAGGTGCCTAACCTCTCGTATCCGACCAGTCTGTGCCGCGGGCATAAGGAAATAGTCTAACCTAGAAAGACTCCCATGCGCCCCAGAGTGAAAGGTGTACTGACATTGGGTCGGATGCATTAATCTCCAACTATCTACCAGACCGAAGGTCTCCAGCAGTCCACCAAGCCATGCCTGGGCAGCGGGGAGGGCCCTGGGTGGGTGACGATCCAGGTCACCCGAAACCACCGAATTAAAGTCCCCGCCCATAAGCAAAAGACTATCCGGAAGTTCAAGCAGCATTCGACCCAAGTCCGCAAAGGTGGAGTTCTGGAGGCCCGGGGGGACGTAAACTGAGACCAAGGAAAGGGGCTGCCCCTCCCACCTCCCAGTCAGACACACATAGCGCCCTCTGTCATCCGAGATTACCCTAGTGATATCCAACGGAAGTGAGGATCGCAGGAGAATGCCCACCCCCCTGGAGCCAGTTGTGAAACCAGAATGGGCCACGAGGCGGTATCCCCCCCTGTTCATTGCATGACAAACATTACCAACCAGATGCGTCTCCTGGATAAACACCACATCAGGAGTCAGACGGCGCAAATACTGCAGTACTACACCCCGTTTGATACGGTCCCCCAACCCATTGACGTTCCATGACATCAGCCTCAACCCGTCCCCCCCCCATCCCCTCCAATAGATCAAAGGCCCCCCATTCAGCAGCACAGTTCCCGAATCTGGACAAAAATCAGTACCTCGCCCTGCAAACAAAAAACACACAGCAAAACAACCCCTCCCTCCCCCCAACCCCCCCCCAAATCCAACTCCCCCCACCCTGCACCCCTGCGGGCCAGAAAACCCCCCCAACTTGCAGTGTGCCTGTCGCCCTCCTAACCCCATTCTACGAAAAAAGACCCCGGAGGAGGAAAGGGACCCGTCCCCGCCCGCCCCCCACACAGGTCCTAGTGAGACAAAATGAACAAAAGAAGTAAAACCCAGCTGAACAGTGCAAAATGGCAAAATCAAGGACCAAAAGTCACTCCAAAGGGGACCCGTCACCTTCGGCGCCTGCAGAGGGCCCGGGACGGCCACCTCTGTCCGGCAGCGAGTCCAGCCAGTCACTCACGGCCACAGGAGAGTCAAAAAAGGCAGTCCGATCCTCATGTTCCACTCGGAGTTTTGCAGGGTAGAGCATAGAGTACTTTAGGCCCAGTTCACGGAGACGACGCTTCACCCCCTGGAATCCCATCCGCTGTTTCTGGACAAGTTGGGTAAAGTCCGGATAAAAGTTAATGGATGAGTTCTCATGACGAACCGGGCCGTGGACCCGTGAGGCCTGCAGAATCGCATCTCGGTCTCTATAGTGGAACAGTTTGGCCAAGATAGGCCTCGGGGGGGCCCCCGGCCGCGGCCGACCGCCCGGAACTCGCTGGGCCCGCTCCACGGCAAAGAACTTGCTTAGGCCTGCAGGGGCCAACTGTTGGAGGATGAGTTCCTCGACCAGGAGGTCAACCGGGCGGTTGTCGGAGGACTCCGGTACGCCTATGACACGGATGTTGTTGCGTCGGGCCCGTCCCTCGAAGTCCTCCAGCCGCCGAGCCATCTGGTCGTTGACCGCCTTAATGTCACCCAGCGCGGCCTGCAGGTCCGACACATCCGCACCAAGGGTGGAGGTCCGCGCATCGAGAGCCTGAACCCTCTCGTTAGTTTTGGAGAGATCTGCCCGAATTAAGGTGACATCGATTGCCACCGTGTCGATTTTACGGGCCAGGGCCTCGTATTGCGTGGCGATGGTTTCCCTGATGCCATCAATGGCGCCCATGATGTCCTGCAAGGAAAGCTCCGGAGAGACGGTCGTGCCACCGCCGGCGGCATCCGGGGGGGGGCCGGTCGCTCCAGGGGACCCTCTGCCCTGAGTGTAGCGGTCCATGTTGTTGGCCTGGACCGGTCCCCCGCGGAGGGAGGCCTTAGTCTTACGCCCCTCGGGGCCCCCCTTGCCCCCCATGTGGTCACGGATACCGAAGGGGACCGCCGATCAAAAGTCGTAGGGGCACCGGCACCGCAGACCAGCGCCTCACCAGGGACCACAATATAGCGGTGCGGGGGGACCCAAGGCGATAGGCACACTAGTGGCAGGTGGAGACAAGGCCTCGTGCAGAGGCCAAGGAAACACCCCGCCACATCAAGTGCGTTCGCAGGCCAGCCCCCTGAAGTCCGAAAGTGAAACCGAAAGTGGTAGAGCGGCCACTGGCACCGCACTGCAGCCGCTGTTGTTCAATTACGACACGGCTCCACGGTTCACCTTCGCCCCGGGCACCTCCGTCGGGTGGGTCCCAAAAGTTCGAACAACGACAACTCAGGATTCCCAGGTCCGATTCGAGTTCTGAAAAGAGATACGTGTTCAGCCGGTCTTCATCTGCCAGATTCCATAAACCACATCAGGATATTCTCAGGATAAATTCCGAGGAGCAGCAAGGGTCCGGGGAGCCCTGTGCTCACGCGACCATCTTGGATGCGCGCTAGGCTCCTCCATTATTATTTTTTAAGGAAACACGATGGCGAAAGACCAAATCCCTTGCAGACAAAGAAGAATTTAAATTGATGCTTAAGAGCTATCATAACTATTTCAAAATGGCCCAAAGAAACTTTATAATAAGTAAGATGTAACAGTCAATCAGTTCCACAAAGCTTATCTTCAAAAACCTCGATGAGTATCAAACCACATGCCTGTGTGCGTCATCCCGGCATCACAAGAACTATGCGACTCCTTACCCATTTTTTTCAAAAAGAAAACAAACAAAATCTATTCAAACTTTCCTGTAACTCTGAGTCAACTGGACAACCCTCCTGACCTTAGTCTGCCCTCATCTAGGGCCACTTTTCATCGGGAAAGTTTTGTACAATTCACCTTAGAATAGATTCAGGGTTGGTTATAAGCAGCCAAATCAGGATCACCACTTGACCTGTGCCCTCCAAGCATTTTGGCAAGTCTTTACAGCTCAATCACTCCTTCCATAATGCCCCTCTTCAATCTCTCCATGGACTTTTCCTCAATTCCCACTGCCTCGAAAACTGCCCAAGTTACCCCCATTTTTAAGCAGCCTAATGCTGACCAGGATAATCCCTGAAAAAACCATCCCATTTCACTGCTTCCACTCTTAGCAAACGTTTAGAGATCATACAAGCAGCTCTCTGAATTTTTGGAACATCATAGGCTCCTTGATCCCTCTCAGTAAGACTTTAGAGTATTACACAGCACAAAGACTGCGCTGGTCTCAGTCACTGAGACCATTAGATTATCTCTGGATGCGGGCACCCCAGCGATGCTTGTGCTTCTGGATATAACTGCGACCTTTGACACGGTCTCCCATTATATCCTAATTTGCAGGCTTCATGACATAGGGGTCTATGACAAAGCGCTTCAATCGTCTACTTGACTGTCTAAAAGATCGTACTCCAACCACCTCCCTGAAGCGCTTTAAGTCTTGTACCATGCCTGTAAGGAAAGGGGTATCACAGGGATTCAAGCTAAGCCACACTTTATTCAACATCTATGTTGTCCCTTTGGCACAAATCGTCAAGGCATGTGGTTTTGAGACAATATTCCACGCAGATGACACACTAGTGGTCATCTCCTTTGCTCAGGTTCTGAAAGGGGGAAAATTCCGCTTATCCGACTATATTAGGAAAATAGCTCTTTGGATGTCCAACAACTGCCTACACCTAAACGGAGAAAATCCAAAATACTTTAATTCGGTGAAGCTCAACTGTGGAAGTCAGATTGGTGGCCGTGCGAACTGGTACTAGACCCGCCACCAAAACATGAAGTAAAAAACCTTGGTTCAAGTTAGAATCTACTTTGTATATGGAAGAACACATCACAAATATCTGTGGAACCTGCTTTGCCACTATGTGATTACTGAAAAAAGAATTTCCTTGGTTTCCCCTACTCCTAAAAGAATCCTAGTTCAAGCCTTAATCACAAGTTGCCTTGACTACGGAAAGGCTTTACTTGTTGTTTTCAACTAGACTTTGCTGTCTAAACTGCAAGTGGTGCAGGATACTGCAGCCAGACTAATGTGCAATCTTCCGTCTGGTTCTTCTTCTGCTCCAATTCTAAACTTTCTACATTTGCTACCTATCAGGAAAAGGCTTGTTTTTAAGCTGTGATGCCTTACCAACAAATCCGTGAGTGACTACGCTCCATCCTACTAGCAAAATAGGCTCAGATACTATCACCCGATCAAACTGTTGAGATCCACAGATACGTACGTCTAGATTCGGTGCGAGGTCTTTTTCATATATTGCTCCATATACTGGAACAAACTTTCTCTACAAATCTGTTTGTGTACAGATCGTGGAAAGTTGAAAAAACTTCTAAAAACATGGTTGTTTTAGTTAGTTTTGCTTGCCCCTTAAGCAGCCAAGTGTCGAGCTATTCATTCGGGTATGATTTGCTCTGCTATTTTAAGTGATGATAACATAGAATAAAACAATTTGTAGCGAGAAGGCTGCAAGCCTTGCTTCCACGGCATGAAATTTGGGCCCCAATCATGTGAAGGTATATTTGGCTTCATTCTACCCTGAAGTATGATTTTATTCTTGTACATTTGTTAAATATCATCATGCCTTTTTTGTTGGGTTTGACTTGTATTCTGTTCCGCCTCTTTTAAATAAAAATGCAGACTCGCTACTAAGAGTTTCTCATATTTTTAATATGGGTGCTTCTTGTATCAAAGCTCTTCTAATTACCGTTGTTCCCAAATTACCCTATTGATTAATTTACTATATCATTATAGGTGATTTATTCTGAAATCTTCTCTTTCACTACAGTGATTACCAATGGCTCATTTATAATAGAATTGTTTAGTATCCATATGTCTCCAAACAAAATCTTCACCCAAGGGCTAATTTATCCTTTCTAAGGCTGGACCATGGTCTGACAATGTTTGCAGGGCTTGGTTGGCTGTCTCTGCCATATTCAGTAGTCTTTTCTAAATCAAGTTGTAATCTATTCACACATAGGTGTTATGCACTGCTGAAGAAGTGCCCATAATCTGCAGCTTGAGGGTTGCAATGTCTCCAGAGATCAAACAATGCCCAGATCCTCTAGCACTCTCTTGGCCCCATGAGTTAGTTACAGTAAACCTCCCCGTCTCACGAGGCATTTATCGTTTTTGGCATTCATTACAAGGTTTAACTTTCCCCGATAATTATGGAGTCTATAGTAGAATTCACCACTTGTCTGATAATGTGTTTGAGAAAAAGATCTTGTCCCTGGGCCGAGGCATACATTACAGCTATAGATTTAGGATGACTGTCACACAGGCCTTTAATTACTAGCCAAGAACCTTCTTTATCACATTTCAGTCTTAGTTCTTTCCACAGCTGAAGTTTTCTTTTGATCGGATAAGTAATGCAAGGAGGAGAACTGTCTGGAATTCATTATTTTCTCATTATCACTCATGAGATGTGTTTCCTTTATGCAGCATATGTCCACTCCTAGATCCGCAACTTTCCGAGGATGATAAACTTTTTTTTGGGGTCATGCAGATCACTGATATTTAAGGAGACCACCTTTAGAATTTGTATGTTTTATAGTATCTAGCAATTTATGAGACAACCTACAGACCTGCCACCTTGAGAGACACTGTGAAAAAGTGTTTACACAGCTTCGAACTCCAGTGAATCATACACCCTTTCCCCATTACCTCAGATCCGCTACACAGAGGTGCTTCTACATTGTAGGCACTATATCATAATTACTGCTGCTGAGCAGGCCACCACGTTACATACAGTAAATTCAATCAAATTAGATTGTGTAGTAACTTAATGAAGAGATTAGAGTTTAATTTAAGTCTAATTCATTAATTGTTCTGGTTAGGTTGAGATAGGTTTTTAATTTCAAAGAAAAATAAGTTAGGAATATTGATGGTGCTAGCATTAGGGTTAGGTTAAGGGTGGCAATTACATTTACATTCATTTACTAAGATTTAGGGCTTGGGTTACAATTAAGGTTATGCTTCGAGTAGGTAAAGGGTTTTAATGGAAATAAGAGTCCTATAAAGGACTGCACGGAGTAGCTTTCTGTTCTTCTTCTCTGAAGCAGGTCTGGAAGAGCTTCACTTTAATGCCCGGTTGACTGTAGCTTTTTCCAGGATGTGGTGGCTATTTTGTGTTCCAATATCTGCGAACGGTGACCCAGTGGCTGGTAGCCGCACCGGTGATACGACTCTGCTTGAGCGTATTTGTGCCCCCCTGAATCCAGTGCACATGATCCAAAGAGTAGGGATTATTGCAGTCCTTAAGGACAGCACACAGCTGACAGCATGAAGGGTTAAAATGGGATTGTTATTTGGGGAGGATGAGGTAATTTCAACCCGAGGGGTATAGAACAGCAGGAAAATTGATTGTAATTAAAATACCAACTGTAAGACGGTGGCTGGTTAGTTACCTTTGGTAGTTTCACAGCCTTCATCAGGGACCAGGGAATTAGTTTTCTAGGGTTTGAATTTCTGGTGCCAGGGCCTGTCACCCATGGAGACTCTTCCCAAAGATGTGTGAGACACATAAGGTAAATTTGGCTGCACTAGGTGTAGGAAGTATGAAAATGGCAACACTCTATAGAGGGGCTTGATCTTGGATGTCACCAGCTGTCAATAAAATGCAAGACAGATAGCAAATTAACTTGGGCAAGCAACTGTCCAAGGAACACTGCAGTAGGACACATGAGCACACCAGATTATTTCCAATAATGGCTGGGTCACAAGGGGGTATGTTGGTCTCCCTCTGCTTAATCTTTGGGCTGTCGGGTATCCAAAGATATTGGAGTAGACGCCTCACTCATTTATCATGACATGCTTCATCATAGGTGTCTATCCACACCGGCGGCGGACAGAGCGAGATATGAAGGTACTCCAGTGGTGCTAGCACTTTGAAGAATATGTGACTATAAGGCAGCACCAACCGCCTGATCCACATGTTGCCAAAATAAAAACATCCAGTAGAAAATCTACTGGAGACACAGTGAAGACAGGTGAGCACATTAGGCCACACTCTAGTGCATGTAATGCTTGCATTTTTCAGAAGCAGGGACACTAAGCCGTAGAATATTTGACCTGACGAAGGCCCCAGACCCACGTGGGCTCCTATTGCGGGCCGAAACGAGTTGGCACTTTGGAAGGGATACAACTGAACAATTATATTCAGAAAACCCTGAACTTTTCAAGTTTTTATTCATGCCCTTGGTACCCTCCTAATAAACATATTTTTGGGGTATACCTGAAGGTATTTTTCCCATCACTCATCTGGTTCCCTGCATGACCAGTACTTGCTTTATATAAGAACTCCCATCACAATTATCGTTGAATCCGCCCAGGTAGTACCATCTTACCTGGGTGTGGATAGACCCCTATGATGAAGCATGTCACGATAAGTGAGTGAGGCGTCTACTCCAATATCTTTGAATATCCGACAGCCCAAAGATTAAGTAGAGGGAGACCAACGTACCCCCTCGGGCTCCAATTTACCTCCTCCTACTTCTCCTCTTGGAAAGGCTTGATATCCTAACGCAAATTCAGGCAGCAGCGGTTGCTCATATGTGATACGATTGTACTTGGGAGATTGCAACTGACCTGCTTTTCTCTCACTCCCTATTGGAAACAAGCATTAAAATGCAATAGGTCTCGCCTTTGATGAAGTTAAAGCCATTTGCTTTGCTAATGGTATTGTATAGCAAAGCAAATGTGTTAGACCTGTCAGCCCTAGGGTGGTCTTACCACGTATTTTTTCCATTTTTTTTGCCTCAATCTTGACCGCCATTTCTGTTGGACATAGGACTCTGGGCGCCATACGGCTGCTGAGCAGTGCTGAGGTGCAGGTGCTCTCTCCTAACATGGTTGCCACAGGCCCCGGCTACTGCGGTGTAGCCACTGTCCTATCTGCGCACTAGTAGTTGGGATAAGGCCGGGACATAATGCTACTGTAACCCTGAGCGTCCCGCCTCTTGTCACCAGAGACAGCCACCACAGATTTCCCAGAACCTTCCAACCCCCCTGGTTGGCGCCAGAGCTTGCCGCCTTTTTGGTAGGGTCACCTGACCTAGGGGTAGAAAAGTAAAGGTGGGAAACCTGGCAAGTCAGTTGGTGCACTACTGGACCTGGGGACCCTGCGCCAGAGTAAAGGCTGCTGAGCTAGGGGGAGGCTACACTACTGAGGCTGACTGATCTTAGGCCCTGCTGCCCCAAGATAGATGAGTGATCCTGCCAGCCTGCTGACCTTGCTCTGTGTGAGGGGAACCAGGGATACCAACTCCAGTGAGCCTGCCCAGGACTACCATCTTTCCTCCCACTGCAACTAATTACTGCACCTGATACCTGCCATCCATCAACAGCGCTGAGACTGGGAAGCGCCGGGGACCTGACGCCTGAAATCCACCACCAGCGCAAGGACTGCGCCGCGCTGGGGATCTGAGAGCGCTGCTGCTGCCGGGGGTTCCTGAAGGTACAGTGGAGCGCTGGGAACCCAGCCCTGTCCCCGGATGCCAGCGCTGTGCCAGTGTCGCGCTGTGAGGCCTAAAGCTTGTGAGTGGTTCTCAGCGCTGTGCTGGCGCGCTGCTGTTTGCCCAGGACCTGACGGGCTATACGGCGCTGTGCCAGAGAACGCCGGTGCCCAAGATCACTGCCACTGTGAGGGAGAGTGCTGTGGGCCCAAGAACACCGCCGCGGCCCAGGGAGGATAAAGAAGAGAAGTGCGGGTCGCCGCGAACTCACCGCGCTGTCCGGGGCCTACCACAGTACTGCCACATTCCTGAGGAGCGCTGTGTCCATAGAGTGCTGTGGGCCGAGGACCACCGCCGCCAGCCCGGGAGCTGCGAGGAGAGCTGCGCGGGCTTCTTCTGTGATGTCAGGGGAGCCACACTGAAATTGGTGCCCCTAGGAAGCGTCTCTAGCAACCGGGTCTCTCGCAAGGGTGCGCCCCCGCTGTCGTCAGCTTCCGTGGGGAGGGCCACGTCGAGACCGCCGATTGCCAAGGGAGACGCGGATCCGCAGTTGGCGGACTTCGCCCATAGGAGGAAGAGACCGGAGGGGCTCAGGCCCCCCTCCTGTGCCAGGTAACACCCCAGGCGGGAGGCTTTCCTTTGCGAGCAGCGGGGCTGCTAGAGACTGCGCCTGGAGGGAAGAGGCAGCCCCGTGACCGCCGCCGATTGCTGAGGGAGATCTGGGCCCAACCCGCGGGGAATTAAATTAACCCCCCGCCGCACTCCAATGCTGTATTGCTTGCCCCAGGCCTACCCAGTCAAGAGGTTCAGGTCTAATCACCCCGGGACGGCCCCAGGGACTCCTGGGACCTGTGCTCCCTACCAACCTAGCCCCCACAAGTGATACCAGTCAGGGCAACGCCCCCTCCCTCGGCGAAAGTGTCTCCGTTGACTCTGCTCTGAACCTCTGCAGAGGACCTATTGCCTGCAGTGACTAACCGCAGAGGAATAGTTGCCTATGTTGTACCTCTAATTATGACGGCTCCCTTATGTGCATAAGTGCAGGAGGCATGGGACCTAAATTGAATATAGGTCTGCCTAGGAAGTGTCACTAGGCATTTTACTGAATTTTCCCTACCTAAACGAGCCCGAATGCCCACCTTGAGTAAGAGTCTCGTGAATGTTCATCCATATCGCCCAGTGGTTTAGGAGGGATTACATGGAATATAAACACTGCATAGGAAATGTTGCCCATGTTGATCGCATACCTGCCTAAGAGTTGTTCCTCGTGCTGCATACCTGAGTGAGCCATATTACATCCACTACATAGGAAATGTTACCTGTATTGCCCTGAGGTTATCAGAAACCGTTTACCCCGACTAATGTGAGAACCTTACGTTACCTACCTTAACCAGAAATAGATAGATACTTGCATTTGTAAATGACATTGGAGTGGCGTCTACTTATTGCGTGTGCTTTACTGGGTCAGTGCGAGTGTGTGCTGCACAACTACTTCACACATAGCCTCCGGCGTGCCTACCTGTCTCGCGCCAAGCCACTGTGTCGGAGTCGGTGGTCCCTGGGACCCTGGGTCTAACATTGGTGGCAGCGGTGGGATTAGGACTTGTGCAGCACCCTACAGTGACTCATTGTGCACCGCAATCTGACACCTGTTTGAATGCAAGCTTAAAATTCTCCCCGATTGTAAATGCTTTTGTGTTAAGCCTGTTACCTACGTCCTAGTGGTTTTCCCTGAAATTGTCCGAGGCCCTACCTAGCAGGATGGAGTTTGAGCTGGCCAACCTAGAAACGTACACGGTGGTGCAGCTTAGGGAGTTCTGCCAGGGGAAGGGTGTGTTCTTCAAGCGAGGCGCCAAGAAAGAGGAGCTTCAGAAAACCTTGAGAGCATGGGCATTGGCCCACCCGGGAGGGAGAGGGGACGAGGGGCAGGGAGAGCAGGACGCCCCAGGAGAGCTGGACCTACTGCACATAGATGCTAGCGACAATGTGTTGCCAGGAAGACGTTCAAGGGCAGGCAGTAGTGTTTCAGTAAGGAGCTTGTCTGTGGAGGAGTTCGAGGACAGGAGGGAGGAGAGACAACTTAAGCTAGAGCTTGCTAGGCTAGAGAAGGAGCGGGAAGAGAAGAGGCTGGCTGTGGAGGAAAGAAAGATTCTCCATGAGCTTAGCCTAAAGGAGCTGGAAATCAAAGCCCTACAGATAGGGGCTAACAGCAACGCAAATGGTGGCAGCGTACCTACTGAAGCTCCACGGGAGTCTAGGTTCTACATGCCCAAAGATGTGGTGGCCAGTTTCAGTGTGGGGGACAACATTGATAAGTGGCTAGCGGCCTGTGAGGTGTCCTTAATAGCCCATGGGGTCCCCGAGAGTTATTGGGGTGGTGGCCTGTATAGGTACATGCCTCCGGTGGGGAGGGACACACTCTTGACACTAGACAAGGCGGAACAGACGAACTATTCTGTCATGAAGGAAGCGTTGCTTAAGAAGTTTGTCCTGAACCCGGAGAAATATCAACAGAAGTTTAGAAATAGCCACAAGCTTCCCACCCAGAACTGAGTAGATTTTCTAGACTATGCCCGCAAAGTATTGGAGGGTTGGGTGCGGGGCAGCGAGGTGACAGACTATGAAGGGCTGTACGATTTGTTTTTAAGAGAGCACCTTCTCGATAAATGTTTTCCAGAGCTGCGCCAACACCTGGTGGACCGCAAGTTGACTGACCCGAGGGAGCTTGCGAAGGAGGCGGATACCTGGGTCAGTACCAGGGTGTCCAACTACGGATCCGGGGGGACCCCCAGAAGGGTGGACAGGGTTTTCCCCAGAAGAGAGGGGGGGGGGGGGGGGGAGTTCTCCAAAGGCCCCCAAAATGGACCGCAAGTGGAGAGGGGTAGGATCCCAGCCCCAATCTGGTTCTCAGAAGCCTACTTATCCTGACAGAAGTCAGCAGCCCAAAGCTGTCCGGTGCTACGAGTGCGGGGAGGTGGGACACTACAAGGGGGATCCCCAGTGTCGAAAAAGGACCCCTGTCCTTACTGGAGGTAAGAACCCCAGGGTGGCTAGTGCAATGGGGGTGGAGTTGTCCCTAGATAAGGGGGGTGAGTGGGCAGGCTTGACCCTAGTATCCCTGGGGGACAGGGAGATGGTCCCACAGACTCAGGTACCCTCAAATACTGCCAAGTACCGGCAGAGGGTCCTTGTTAACGGGCAGGGGGTGGAGGCTCTGAGGGACACAGGTGCCAGCATGACGATGGTAAGGAGACAGCTGGTGTCCCCGGAGCAGGTGATTCCATGATGTATTCCACCCGGTTGTGATGGCTGACAACAGTGTGGGTCACTACCACGTGGCCCAACTTCCCTTTGAGTGGGGAGGGGTTTCAGGCCTGTTGAGAGTCGCGATGAGCCCTGCCATGCCAGTCGACTGTTGGGAAACGACCTTGAGCATACTGCCTGGAAGGAGGTGGAGTTTCAAGCACACGCCGAGATGCTGGGACTACCAGGATGGACCTGTGCGGTCAACACGGTCCATGGCTGCCCGGCAAGGGAGTCACCAGGGCTGGTGCCAGGGACAATGGCCCAGCACACAGCTGACCAGGAAAACGCCTTGGAGGATGCACCCCGTGAGATGGATGGGTCACCCGCGGCGGTGGCCCCGGAGTAGACGGAGGATGATGTTCCCGTGGGGGACTTGCCAATCCCTGCAGAGTGGCAGGTGGAGGGAGGGCCTACCCGGTAGGAATTCTGTCGGGCACAGAGGGAGTGCCCCACCCTTGAGGGCATGCGGCGACAGGCCGAAGCCCGAGCAGCTGGAAATGCTGCTGGAAACTATCACATCTACTGGAAGGATGGCCTTCTTTACAGTGAGCCTAAGGCTCCGGTACATGGGTCCTCAAGGGCTTTAGTGGTCCCCCAATGCTATTGAGCCTTTTTACTGGAGTTAGCGCATGAGATCCCCCTGGCGGGACACCTAGGCCAAGATAAAATGTTTGCTCGTTTGGTCCCACACTTTTATTGACCCAGGATGAGGATCGCCTCTGATGCCTTCTGCAAGACTTGTATGACTTGCCAGGGGGAAGACCAGGACCAAGTTGAAGGTCCCCCTGGAACCGCTACTGGTCGTCGGTAACCCTTTTGAGCGGGTAGGCATCGACATTGGACCCGCCGACCACCTCTGGACAACGTTTCATCTTAGTTCTGGTGGACCACGCCACCCGGTACCCAGAGGCCATCCCTCTGAGGACCATCACTGCATCTGTGGTGGCGCGGGCCCTGATGGGTATTTATACCCGGGTGAGTTTTCCCAAGGTCGTGGTGTCGGACAGGGGCACCAACTTTATGACGGCCTATATGCAGGTCATGTGGAAGGAGTGTGGGGTGACTTATAAGTTCTCCACTCCTTACCACCCCTAGACCAACGGGCTCGTGGAGCGTTTCACCAAGACCCTGAAAGGAATGATCCGGAGTCTGCCTGATGACTTGAGGAAGAAGTGGGACGTCCTCTTGCACTATCTGTTGTTTTCCTACAGGGAGGTGCCACAGAAGGGGGTAGACTTCAGCCCCTTCAAGCTTCTGTACAGACACCCTGTTAGGGGACCTCTCAGTCTTGTGAAGGAGGGGTGGGAGAAGACTCCTAGGAGGATTCCCCGGGATGTGGTGAGCTACATGTTGGCGTTCCACAGCCAGATGGCCAAGTTGTGGAAGGAGGCATCCGACAACCTGGAGGCCAGCCAAGCAGTAGTTAAAGAGTGGTACGACCGGAGTGCCCATCCTGTGGAACTGGAAGCTGGAGAGAAGGTGTGGGTCATGGAGCCCGGAGAGCTTAGCGCCCTCCAGGACCGGTGGACTGGCCCGTACGAAATACTGGAGAAGAAGGGCCAGACCACTTACATGGTGGATCTTAGGACCCCAAGGCAACCTCACCGAGTGTTGCATGTCAACCGCCTCAAGCCGCACCATGAGAGATCGGAACTTACCCTCCTGATGGTCACTGATGGGAGCGACGAGGAAGAGAGTGAGCCTCTTCCGGACCTTCTGGCATACCAAGAGAAAGATGGATCGGTGGAGGGAGTGGTCCTCTCCCCGTCCCTGACACAGAAGCCACAGAGGGACTGCCGCCAGCTATTGGGGCAGTTTGCCTCCTTGTTTTCCCTCACTCCTAGGTTCACCCACCTGTGTACCCATGACGTGGACACAGGAGAAAGCCCCCCTGCCAAGACCAAGTCGTATCGGCTGTCAGACAAGGTGAAGACCAGCATCCAGCGCGAAGTCACCAAGATGCTGGAGCTGGGAGTGATCGAGCCATCCAGTAGCCCCCCTGGGCCAGTCCGGTGGTTTTGGTACCAAAAGAGGCCCCACCGGGCACCACACCTGAACTTCGGTTCTGTGTGGACTATCGAGGACTCAACTCCGTGACCAAAACGGATGCTGATCCGATCCCTAGGGCCGATGAGCTCATTGACCGGCTAGGGGCAGCCCAATACTTAAGTACTTTTGACCTCACGTCAGGATACTGGCAGATCGCCATAGCGGACGGAGCCAAGGAGAAGACTGCGTTCTCCACCACAGAGGGCCACTTCCAATTTAGAGTGTTGCCCTTTGGCTTGAAAAACGCTCCTGCCACCTTTCAGCGGTTGGTAAACCAGGTACTTTCTGGCCTAGAGGCCTTCTCTGCTGCCAACCTGGATGACATAGCTGTCTTCAGCAGCAGCTGAGAGGACCATCTGGAGCATCTCCAGGAGGTGCTGCAGGCCCTGCAGCGGGCTGGCCTGACCTTCAAGGCCAGCAAATGCCAGATCGGACAGGGATCTGTCATCTACCTGGGGCACCTGGTGGGCGGGGGTAAGGTGCAGCCCCTCCAGGCCAAAATCAAGACCATCCTGGCCTGGGAGCCCCCCAAATCCAAGACAGAGGTCAGGGCTTTCCTGGGCCTCACAGGTTACTACCGCCAGTTTGTCAAGGGCTATGGCACCATCGTGGCCCCCCTGACCAAACTCACGTCCAAGAAGCAACCAAGAAAAGTGATTTGGACTGATGCTTGCCAGAAAGCTTTCGATACCCTCAAGCATGCTGTGTGCACTGCTCCGGTGCTAAGGGCGCCGGATTTCAGCAAGGAATTTATTGTTCAAACGGACGCCTCTGAGCATGGCATTGGGGCAATACTCTCACAACTCAACGAGGAGGGCCTAGACCAGTCTGTGGCCTTCATCTCCAGGAGGCTACTCCCCCGGGAACAGCGGTGGAGTACTATCGAACAGGAAGCTTTTGCTGTGGGTTGGGCCTTGAAGAAGCTGAGGCCATACCTCTTTGGCTCTCACTTCCTGATTAAGACCGACAACCGGCCCCTTCGCTGGCTCATGCAGATGAGGGGCGAAAACCCAAAATTGTTGAGGTGGTCCATTTCCCTCCAGGGTATGGACTTCAGGGTGGAACACCGACCCGGAGTAGACCACGCCAACGCTGAGGGTCTCTCTCGGTTCTTCCGCCTTAGTGATGACAACTCCCTAGAGGTTGGGTAGCTCTCCCCACTTTCGGCTGGGGGGGGGGGACGCGTGTTAGACCGGTCAGCCCTAGGGTGGTCTCACCCCGTATTTTTTCCCTTTTTTTGCCTCGATCTTAACCGCCATGTTTGTTGGCCATAGGATTCTGGGCGCCTTACCGCTGCTGAACAGTGCTGAGGTGCAGGTGCTCTCTCCTAACAACATGGTTGCCACAGGCCCCTGCTAATGCGGTGTGGCCACTGTCCTATCTGCACGCTAGTAGTTGGGATAAGGCTACTGTAACCCTGAGCGTCCTGCCTCTTGTCACCAGAGACAGCCACCACAGAGTCCCCAAACCCCCCCCCCCAGGTTGGCGCCAGAACTTGCCGCCTTTTTGGTAGTGTCACCTGACCTAGGGGTATAAAAATAAAGGAGGGAAACCTGACAAGTCAGTTGGTGCACTACTGGACCTGGGGACTCTCCGCCGGAGTAAAGGCTGCTGAGCTAGGGGGAGGCTACACTACTGAGGCTGACTGATCTTAGGACCTGCTGCCCCAAGATAGATGAGTGATCCTGCCAGCCTGCTGACCTTGCCCTGTGTGAGGGGAACCAGGGATACCAACTCTAGTGGGCCTGCCCACGACTACCATCTTTCCTCCCACTGCAACAATTTCTGCACCCGATACCTGCCATCCATCACCAGCGCTGAAACTGGGAAGCGCTGGGGACCTGATGCCTGAAATCCACCACCAGCGCAAGGAATGCGACGCGCTGGAGATCTGAGAGCGCTGCTGCTGCCGGGTGTTCCTGAAGGTACGGTGGAGTGCTGGGAACCCAGCCCTGTCCCCGGATGCCAAGCGCTGTGCCTGTGTCGCGCTGTAAGGCCTAAAGCTTGTGAGTGGTTCCCAGCATTGTGCTGGCGTGCTGCTGTGTGCCCAGGACCCGACGGGCTATCCGGTGCTGTGCCAGTGAACGCCGGTGCCCAAGATCGCTGCCACTGTGAGGGAGAGCGCTGTGGGCCCATGAACACCGCCGCGGCCCAGGGAGGAGAAAGAAGAGAAGTGCGGGTCGCAGCGAACTCACCGCGCTGTCCGGGGCCTACCACGGTACTGCCACATTCCTGAGGAGCGCTGTGTCCATAGAGCGCTGTGGGTCCAGGATCACCACCGCTGGCCCGGGAGCCATGAGGAGAGCTGCGCAGGCTTCCCCCCGTGACGTCAGGGGAGCCGTGCTGAGATTGGTGTCCCTGGGAAGCATCTCTAGCAACCGGGTCTCTCAAGAGGGCGCGCCCCCGCTGTCGTCAGCTTCCGCAGGGGAGGGCCGCGCCGAGACCACCGATTGCCAAGAGACACGCTGACCCGGAGTTGGCTGACTTCGCCCAGAGGAGGAAGAGACCGGAGGAGCGGGGCTGCTAGAGACTGCGTCTGGAGGGAAGAGGCAGCCCCGTGACCACCGCCGATTGCTGAGGGAGATCAGGCTCCAACCCGCGGGGAATTAAATTAACCACCCCCGGCACTCCAAAGCTGTATTGCTTGCCCCAGGCCTACCCAGCCAAGAGGTTCAGGCCCAATCACCCTCGGGATGGCCCAAGGGGCTCCTGGGGCCTGCGGTCCCTACCAACCTAGCCCCCACGAGTGATACCAGTCGGGGCAATGCCCCTCCCTCGGCGAAAGTGTCTCCGTTGACTCTGCTCTGAACCTCTGCAGAAGACCTATTGCCTGCAGTGACTAACCGCAGAGGAGTAGTTGTCTATGTTGTACCTCTACTTATGACGGCTCCCTTATGTGCATAAGTGCAGGAGGCATGGGGCCTAAATTGAATATAGGTCTGCCTAGGAAGCTAGGAAGTGTCACTAGGCATTGTTACTGAATTTTCCCTTACGTTACTTTACCTACCTTAACCAGAAGCAGATAAAGAGACTTGCTTTTGTAAATGACATTGGAGTGGCGTCCATTTATTGTGTGTGCTTTACTGGGTCAGTGCAAGTGTGTGCTGCGCAACTACTTCACACATAGCCTCCGGCGTGCCTACCTGCCTCGCACCAAGCTACCGTGTCGGAGTCGGTGGTCCCTGGGATTCTGGGTCTAACAAAATGACTTTGACTTAATAAAAGGCGAGACCTAATGCATTTTTAATGCTTGTAATTAGAAGACAGGGTCCCACGAAGAACATTACAGCTCCTGTGAAGCTTGGCAAAGAATCTTCCCTAGAGACACCCTCACCCTGTGATGTTCCAGAGCCATTTATTAGACAACCGTTAACTAGGCTTTGAAGTCCCGAAAAAGCAAACTACTGGCTGTTGAGAGTCTTGGCGCAACAGCGCAGCTTTTTGTCACAGTTCAGCGCTATACAAATCAGAGAAACGAATGCATGCTTAATTAAATAAATTGTGAAAGTTTTCACACCATGGTAAGCTCTGATTTCCTACTTCATATATACTTCAATTGCATATCTATTTGCTACGTCTGACTGCAGACTCTGCCAGCCTTAAACACATCTCTCCTCACTTCTCCCAGCACAATATCACAACATACTTATTCCCCAGCAGATCACGCGCTCGACGCGCACTTCAGGTAAGCCCTTTTCTGATTGGCTCCAAATTCCTGCCCGTACTGCGCTTTCATGCCCAATTAAATGTACCTGTCATATTTTATCACCCTACCACAATAGTTATCTCAATTACACATTATGCCATCTACATTACAATTATGTGATTTTCACACCTCATTGAGGAGTAAAACGTTGCGACATTTGTGTGTTATGCCCATTCCGAGTTGCAGATCTCTGAACTGTGTGCCAACCGTGCACACGGAAGTGACAGAACTCAGCATGGGTGGTAATTAAGCAATGCGCAATTTGACCCCGAGATTTACCCAGATTCGCATCCTATTTGGCAACTTAAATAGCTACACCACTACAAACAACAAAGGAGAGTTTATCGGTTAAATAAATATGGAAGTGTACAGTTTTACAACTTCATTTATAAACAAAACACAAAATAAATATGGATAAATACGCATAAAATGGCCCAAAAATAAATATAGATAAATACAGACGGAAATGTTAAGAAAATAAATATAGTAGTTGAAGGCCCACCGGGTGACTCCAAGTTGGAGGCTTAAGAGAAAAGGAATCGCTTCTGTTTACCAAAGATAAATGGTGCTGTGCTGACAAGACATGAGCTGTTTGGATGCTTCAGTTTTCCAACCTGAAAACAACGTCATGGAAATTATGTCCCCTCGCACTCTGCAGAACATTTTAGAAAACATATCACCATTCAGCCTTAGATCCTGAGAATTTTAAATTGTCAGGATCACTCTGTTTCGTCATCGCATATTAAAGATGTCAACCAATCTCACGTTCTTCACAACAGCACAGCTAATTTTGAAGTAAATCTTAAATCGGCAAAATTTATTTATTATATAGACTTTAGTTTAAGGGAAAATCCGCTTCCAAAACTGGAGAATGACGCATCAGCTGAAACACAGAGTTTTCCTGAACTTTGAGCTGTTTGAATTGGAAGTCAAAGCACAACTTACCTGCAAGGTCTACTAAGCGCAGGCAAAAAAGAAGCAGTTCCACTCGCACATAAGCAAACAAACAATGTTTGTACTTACTTTTACTTCTGTGCTCGCCAATCGCTGCAATCTAAAGTAAACGAGCTGGCGGCCCTGGAAACGCCTCCCCTGCCTGCTATTTGTGCTATAGTGTTAGATTTGTATTTGAATTTGAATTTGAATTTAAAAGCATTTGTTAAGCGCACGTATACCATGCGGTTTCATGGCGCTTTAAGTGATGCAGTAGACGGAGCGGTGGGTGGCTGGCTCTAAGGGAGCCTGTTTTCGGTAAGAATGTTAACAGGCACCAAAGGCACGCAGCTGCCGAAGATAAAGTGCAGCGGCAGTTGTGCCAATTTTAATTTTAAAAATGAAAGCATGGTCGCCATAATTGCATGCAGCTGAAGCCCCCGAACATAACATAAAGTGCGGGGTGCAACACGCTGGCAAAAAAAAGCAATTCCACTCGCACATAAGAAAACAAGGTGCGGTCACCATTATTAAAGGTGAAGCCCAAAAACATAAGATAAAGCGCGGCATGCATCGCGCCGGATAATATAACAAAGGGTCACGCAGTCACCCTGGCTCTGCACACCCCCAGGTCTCATGTGAGAACGAGGCGCAAGAGCCCTGCAGCACTAGAAGGCAGTGCGAGGCCGGACAATCGGGGAGATGGAGGGGGAGTCGCGAGCTACAGGAAGACAACAACATCACAAGGGGGGGGACACAAGGGGGGTGGGGGATGTAACAGTGCAGGAGACTGCCAAGCTTAATTATCTTTCAAAATAGTCGTTAATATGATGTGACAATTCGTTAGTTAATATTTGCTGATCAGCACGAGTCGCGCCGGCGCGAGACAGAACTAATACTGAACGAGACATAAACAAACGGCCGCATTTTCCCGCTGCGCTTTGAAAGTGGGCATGCGCGCCGAATGTAAGAGAATTGGCTCGTGTGCTTCACAGTGAACATAAAAATACCGAATAGAATCACACACGCCCAGAAAGATAAGAAAAGCTTTACGACAAACGGAAAGCAGGCGAGCCAGTCCAAGTTGGACGGCACAAAAAGCCAAAAGGAGGCAACATACATAGCTCATTTCCAATGGCTGGCCACCGTTTAGCATAAACGGTGACGCCAGCCAATGGAAATTAGGGGCGGGGCTTAAAGCCCTTTTGTAAAAGAACTCATCTGCATTAAATTTCGCCAAGCGAGCTAAGCATGTGCAAAGCAACGCTAGGGGAGACCTAATAAATCTCGCCGACCGAGCTAAGCATGTGCGCAGCAATGCTAGGCGAGACCTAAAAAAGTATAATTTCCCATAATAACAGCTTTAAACATATTCAGTTCAAATCCTTGATGAACACTTATATAACTCTCCATGTGATCTATAAAATGAATCAATCCCAAATGTACCTCCAATTGCTCTTGGTGCTTAAGAGATGGTGCTAATATGAAGCATATGTAATGAGAGTATGAAGTAATATTTATTGGCTAGTCTAAACTTTTGGGGTGGCATCTACCTAAATCCCCGAAACTGCATGTTACCGTTTGTAGCAACTAAAAGGAATGCCTAATAGAAACTCTCATGACATTGTGTTTCTTATTAGCCAAATGCAGAACTGCCACAACATGTGATTTCTAGATATGAAGAAATGGATAAATATAGAGAGGCTGGAGTGGAGAACCATGTCTTGACTTATTTCCTAGTACTTTCTCCCTTTTTTTTATTTTATTTTTACTGGTGTTATAAAACTGCCTTTTCCTCAAAAACGTTATCTGTGCACACATTCCAGTACCTCTAAAAGTGTTTATACTAAAGTATCTGTAGGCAGGTTTTACTGATTATAAATAATGCCTAATTTAGTTGTGGATCAGTTAGCGTGGCTAGGCCTCAGTTAGCTTGCATTGGCAGCTATTCATATTCTCAGAAGAATAGTGCCCTTTTATTTTATATCAGAAAGCCTTTCTCTCTTTCTGTATGCCTGTGGGTTTCTCCATTAAAGAAAAATCATTGAGAATAAAGGCTCAGCATTGGTGTTTGTAATGTAATATTTGTAATCAGCTCGAGGAAGCAATGTTCAGGATTTTCCTTTATTCTGTAACTTTTCATGGTTTCCTGGCAATGTCCTGTGTATGGTCAGTCATTAGCTTTACAAACCATTGTATTGCTGTGTTACATAAAAATTACAATTTGTTTCCTTAAGTATTTATGCATAGTCGAACAAACAGAAGGCGTTAGGAAGTATGTGTTTTTTTAAGTATGTTACTAGAATATTGATTGGTTTATATGTTTGAAACATTGCTAGTTCAATCCTGGATGATGTATCAGACCGTAAACGTGTATGGCATCTGTAACTTATAACCTTTTTTAAAAAACTGCTGTATTTTGGAGAGGAGCCTGTTCTTTCTTCGTTTTTTAAGTAGGCAGACTCTGCACTAGTCTGTTTATTGATTTATACCTAGCCTTTTGGCTTACTTCTTTGGAAGCAGACGCTATGCCAATCTATTTGCTTTAAACAGCAGTGTGGAATGTATATCTCCCGACTCCCTAGCCATATATATTTCCCTTGGGGGCCCAGATTTAATGGCTATTTACTTTGTCCGATGCACAACTAGACATTAAATTACATAAACAGGAACAGAGCTCTGGCAATGTGCTTTCACAGCAAACAGATGCAGTGCACCAAAAAGGGAGTTTACTACTCTTTATACATGTCAGATGCAGTGCGCCAAAAAGAGAATTTACTACTCTTTATGCATGTCTTCAACACGTGTGGCCTACATTAAAAACTAGCAAACACAAAGAGATGATGGACGGAGCGCTGAAACTTTTCAGACACTCACCCCCAGTCACGGATCTGGGTTGAATCCATCATAGTTCTTTAGCTCTCTTCGCCACCCCAGTCCAGACACAGCTATATGCAAATCAGTCTTGACCCTGTGCCTCATGGGAAAAGTCCAGCCTGAACTGCCAAGCCCTGGACCGGAAACAAGCATTCTGGGACCGGTTTCGGGCTAACAGCCCTCATCAGCCAGGCTAGCTTGAATCCAGTGGCAAAGTGAGCAAGGTACCCACATCTGAGCATACCTTGCCAACCTAGAGCAAACACAGCAAACACAAGGAGATGATGGACGGAGAGCTGAAACTTTTCAGACACTCACCCCCAGTCACAGATCTGGGTTGAATCCATCATCGTTCTTTAGCTCACTTCGCCGCCCAAGTTCAGACCCAGCTATATGCAAATCAGTCTTGACCCTGTGCCTCATAGGAACAGTCCAGTCCGAACTGCCAAGCCATGTCTTCCATGGACCGAAAACAAGCATCCTGGGACCGGTTTCGGGCTAACAGCCCTCATCAGCCAGGCTAGCTTGAATCCAGTGCCAAAGTGAGCAAAGGACCCACGTCTGGGCATACCCTGCCAACTTAGAACGAAAACAGCAAACACAAGTAGATGCTGGACGGAGCGCTGAAACTTTTCAGACACTCACTCCCAGTCACAGATCTGGGTTGAATCCATCATCGCTCTTTAGCTCACTTCACCACCCCAGTTCAGACACAGCTCTATGCAAATCAGTCTTGACCCTGTGCCTCATGCGAACAGTCAAGCCCCAACTGCCAAGCCATGTCTTCACTGGACCAGAAACAAGCACCCTGGGACCGGTTTCGGGCTAACAGTCCACATCAGCCAGGCTAGCTTGAATCCAGTGGCAAAGAGAGCAAGGGACCCACGTCTGGGCATACCCTGCCAACTTAGGGCGAACAAAGCAAACACAAGGAGATGATGGACGGAGCGCTGAAACATTTTCAGACACTCACCCCCAGTCACAGATCTGGGTTGAATCCATCATCGTTCTTTAGCTCACTTCGCCACCCCAGTTCAGACACAGCTATATGCAAATCAGTCAGAGGGTCTGTGTTTATGTGTCTGGAACATCTGTATATTTTTCTGCAGTGTGTGTCTGTGTGTGTGTTTCAGTAGTATTTGTTAATGCATGCTGAGCATATCCTAATAGTATGCCTGCTGGGGACATGTCTGCATCGTGGATGTGCACCCTCTCAGGAGACATTCTTGTATTTACCGGTGGTGTGGTTTTCTATAAGTACTGTATTTGTGTGTGGGTTTTTAGGCCCCGCTGCTGACCAGGGCTAGGAACTTTGTATAGAAATCTTTTGAGCTTCAAATTCAGGTGCACCATGGAGATGATTCTGCTGAACTCGCCATTTTACTATCACCCGTAACAAGAAAGAAAACTGAAGGTAGAAAAGGAAAGATGGCAACACGACACAAAGCAAGAAGGGGACAAGAAACAAAAAATTACTAACTGCTGAGACCCATATTCAGTCTGCTCATTGCAGCGCAATATGCAGACTGTGACATATATGCTTCGATGCTTCACTGTATGTTATATGAGGACAGTGACACTGGCTTCTGTATACACAGTAGTCAGATGGCGACACATCTGCTTCTGTGCCGGGTAGTATGCACTAGAGGCAGACAATGACATGTGAGGTAATTGAAAGACCTTTAATACCCAAGTTTTATGGCTGTTCCCAAATATAATTATAGAAGTTGAGCCTGTAAAACCTATGGGAACTAAAAATCCCCTCTGTATATAGGGGGTATGTTTGAACGAGGACCGCACCGAATCAGTGGAGATACCTATGAGGGATGTGAGATTATATCTTCTGTAATTTATAACATTGAACCTGGATTTGTAAATTGGTCACAATTAGATTATGTGTATAAATACTGTCTTTTAACTTATCTTTTAGATTATTTCTATTTTTAATATTACTGCCTCTCCTGAAGAAGGTGGAGAGAATAGTCAATAACACAGAAACGCCGCGTTGAAAATTTTCTTTTATTAAGAACCTGGATAAAATGTGAAATTGTATATTTGAGTCCTTTTTTGATAATTTTCTTTTACTATGAATATGGATAAAATGTGATGTATATTTGAGTCTTTTTATTATTGATTTTAAAATTATTGATGTATTTTAATATTGTGTCACTTAATAATGAGATAAAAGTGATCTGAACTGAAAATCGTGTTTATACTTGTGAGGATAAACATAAAGAAGATAAGACATACGCAGTTTTCCTTTTCCACTTCTACTTTACCACGATTTTGAACCATATATATTGTATCACTATTTTATAATTGAAAAGAATGTGTAATAAATCTGACTTTTTTAACATAAATTCAGGTATAAGTGTTTGGTGTTTATCTATATATGTTGATGAAGACTTTTCTTTAGATAAGAAAGCATATAGTAGTCATTTTTAGGTCTCGCCTGACCCAGCGCATGCGCTGGTCTGGCGAGACATTTTGTGAGGGCTCCAAAAAGTGCTACCAGGCCAGCCTAGAGCTACAGTTCATGTGCGCGGGTGCGCGAGCCGCGCTTTACCGCGATTACTTTCACTTTCGCGGCCGCTTTGATGTTTGATCGCAATCACTTTCGTGGCCGCATGGCCGCTTTGATGTTCTCCATGAGGCTTCAATAGATTCCAGCAGTTAAAACAAGCATTGGCATAGCCAATAGGTCTCGCTTTTGGGACCTTATAAGTGTTTAGTTATGCAACTGTTGCATGGCTAAACACTTATAAGGTCCCAAAGGCGAGACCTATTGGCTATGCCAATGCTTGTTAATGGTTGAGATAAGTCAATGAATGTGTGCAGAGAAAAGGCAGACTTTTTCATTAGTGAACTTACTTTGTAACCCTTTCCCTTTTGTCATAGAATAGGGTACCTCTCCTTCTTTTGTGGATTTACTACAACACACCACTTAGTCAAAACACACTATAACTAGGAATTGTAGAACAACATTATAGTTGGGTGTTCCCTTCTCATGCAGAATCATTCTGGAATTATATATCCTCCTTAAAAGTCTGAACTATAACACTGAAGCATAACATTCCTACTGGGAATAATACATGCACTGTCCCATTAAAGGGATATTAGCCTTCCTAAGAAGTTCCCAAATGAAACTGCCAGGCTGAGAAGTTGCACTCATCACATATTAAAGCTACAACCCTCCTACCCCCCGCCCCCCGCTTAGAAGTACTTCTTCTGCACTTTTTAAACTGTGACAAACCTTCCAATAAATGTTTACCATGTTTCATTACATGAACAGAAGCCCTGCTTTGAAATGTTGGTGGATTTCAATTCAAGTTGCAGTAATAATGCTGAGACGTGATGCTCTGGCCAAATCAAAGTACGACTGCCTTGTGATATATGCTCATACTGGCCTCTTAAAGATATATTAGTTATCTAAAGCTGAAAAGGTAGCGTGACACACGCTCTACAATTGTGCACTGTCCTGGTCAAGGAATAAAATAGAACTCCTAGCACACGGTTACAGTGCCTTCCTTGCCTCTCTGCTGAAAACTTATCAAGTAAAAGTACTCATTCAAATGCACGAGGAATTAAAACTTGACATCATGTGGCTCATTTTCATACTCACCCCAAAGCTTTGCACCGAATAAAAGCAGATACACTGTTTTAGCCAATGATTCTTAAGCAAATACTCTGCATTGCCATAGCATTTCAAACATGTAACTGTTTCACAAACAGCAAGTGTATTATTTTAAAACTAAGAAATAGATGTCACTCGGAAAAGAGTGGCGACCAAACCTAAATCTTGAGTGGTATAAATAGTACAAGGGAAGGGCTTGGGAACCGCAGATCTTAGTTCTCTCCCAGACCTAAAGGCCAGATGGCAACAATGAGTGGGGCCCCTTGATGAGATGGAATGGAGGGTTGCATGCATGTCCATCTAGAATGTTGGTGATCCTTTTCAGAGTCTGGCTCATTCAATTCAATTATCTACACATAACTTATCTCATACCTCTATGCCTATGGCGGGTTAATAAGTTGACTGCACTGACATGCAATCGCTACCAGTGTGCAGAAGCCCATTGTTAAGTTAAATGGAAAGATCCAGATTCCAATCCAAGTAAGTTCTGGTATTTTGTTAGATCGTACCACACTAATCGACAGGAGCAGTCTCTATCTCACTGTACCAACTGCCCACCTTAAAGTCTCACCACCACCACCCTCCACATTCTCTACCTTAGTGTACACTTCTAGAAGGTTGGAATTAGATTTCAACTTGGATGACATAGAAGATAACAACACTCATTTATATCATGTGACATGGGAATGTCCCGTCTTCAAGGGATACTGGAGGAGGGCATCTACGGAGATTTCTGGGGTACTGGGAGAAGTCGTCAAGCCCTCCCCTAAGAAAGCGCAGCTAAGTATTGTGAAGGAATTAGCTGGTCTGAGGGGAATTGAAATTTCGGTATTGGAGTAGCAATGGCTAAACACTGGTGCTCCCCGAGCCACCCCTATCTACACTGGCGAGTGGCATTGGACCGGTTGTTGCAAGCAGTAAACACTCCTTGACAGCTTTGTAGTGGTTTATTTCTTAAGGACATGTATCCGGCACAATGGCAGCACACGTCCTACCGTCCCTGCTTCCTCCGCTAACTGTCCCGCTCCCCAGCACCTTCTAACAGCACTCTAACCATTACATGTACTACATTCTACAATCCCATTACACCCCCCCCCCTTAATCACAAAAAACAAAACAAAAAAAATCAAAATGGAATAGTCGTAAGAAAGAATAGGCGCAAGCATAATGCTTGCACCATAGATTATCATGTATATAGTCCTTTAACCACTTTGGTGGTTTCCCCGATTCTCTTATTACATGCATCTATATCAATATCATTACTACTCACATTTTTCTCCAGATTTTCCTGTGCGACAATATCTTCACCTGAAACATCATCAGACACCACATGCGAAGATACCACTCCTTCCCCAGAGATTGTATCATTAGCATTAGATTGATTTTCATCCAGCCCCATAGAATCTGAAATGCTCTTATGACAGTGAATAGGGTCCCTAACAATTTCCTGGACATCAATCAACGGATCATTAACATTTGTAGGGTATTCACTACACATCTCCTTCCAAGCGTCAGAATTGCCAAAAGATATTCTTTTGAGGGTACCTTACCACTGTTGAGTGTCAGAATTATCCAAAATTCAATGACTTCCTCAGGATCATAAAATGTACTTTGACTCTTTTTAACAAAACCAGTTTCCTAACTCAGACCCAATCCCCAACTTTATGACATTTTTTGGAGTCACAGTATAGTTTACTTTTTTCTTTGCAGTTACTTACATTCCCTCTCACATCTTCAACAGACCAACTCTCAACACCAGAATAAAACAGCCATCAGGGTTAAATTTAGACCTTGGGTTCCGTCCTCTCATCGTGACAAATGGGGACACACTGGTGGATTCATTTGTTATAACTCTATAAGCCCAAACCATTTTCCCAAATTGGGTCTCCCAATCTCCCTTGCTTGCAATGGCTAATTGGAATGCCCTCTTTATGACACGGTTGAATCTCTCAACCATGCCATTACTGTTTGGATTATAGAGTGAAGTGGTTTGTGTTTCATACTTACTCTTTCAAAATAAGACTTAGCCTTGAGAAAAGTGAATTGGACACCATTGTCACTTAAGATGGTAGTAGGGATTCCTTCAGACACAAATACTTGATCTAAAAATTCCAAAACAGAGTCAGTATCGGGATGATCAACAATCTGGACAACAGGCCATCTCATAAACAGATCAATGAGAATTAGGACGAACTTTTGTGGCATACCAATAGACCCCATGATGTCCACAGCTATGGACCATAAGTGACAATCAAAGGCGGTCTGGCAACAACTAAAGATTTATCAGCCCGAATACACTTGGTACAATTCCTCCCACATTTCTCAATTTCACGGTCAATATTAGGCCACCAAAACAATTTTTTTTACTGTTGCTTTGGTTCTGGATATGTCAAAATGACCCTCATGAGCTAAATTGCTAACTGTGTTACGCAAAGAAAACGGGAAATTACTTTTTCTCCTCTTAGAAGCGTGTCATCTGTATGTTCAGATCTCACCTCCCAAAATCATCGAATGGATTATGTAATATTACACTTGTAAGCCATTCACCATTAATATACCTCAACACTTCTTGTAAACAGTAATCATTTCTGCACTCTGAGTTCCACTCATTCACTTTGACAGCAGGCACACCGCTGTCATGCACAAATGCGGCCTGGAACCCATTACAAATTTCATCTTCGCATTCTTTCAACTGAATAGGCATTCTTGAAAGGAAGTAGGCCATAACATTATCCTTGCCAGGAACCTATAATCCGGTACAATTGCAGCACACGTCCTCCCATCGCTGCTTCCTCCACTAACTGCCCCGCTCCCCAGAAACCCAGCACCTTCTAACAGCATTCTAATCACTACGTGTACTATGTTCTACATTCTACAATCCCATTACAACAGCAGTATGCTAAACTCGAGGAGTAGAAATTGGATGGCTCACCATGGCTTGGACTGAAAAGCTGTATGAATGAAGTGCTTTATCTGCAAGTTTGATGTAAACTTTGATGCCGGTTTGTCAACTGTTATATTACTGTATAAGAAGGTAAAACTAAATAAAATGTTCACTATAAAACAAATAGTTGGAAAAGCTAGCATAAAAATACCTTTCTACTAAATTCCACGCTGCTAAAGATATACTCATGAATTATTTTAAAATGGCAATTGAAGGCAACCATCAGAGAGATGCCCGCATAGTGGTCTTAATAGTTATTAATTAGAGAAAATAATTGAAGGTTTTGGTCTAGTCTACGAGGGAATTGGGCTTTTTGACACATAGCAAAAGGTGTGTGTGCGGCAAAAATGTGTAAAGAGCATTTTAAGGCTAATTTCAAACTGCTGGAAAGACTGCAACACGAAATGAAACAAGTTGTGCTTACTGGATTCTTTATAAGCAGTTCTAGTATGGACATTTGACTAAGTATTCTGAGGAAACAATCTAAAAAATACTTTAATTTTTAGGATATACTGACTTTTCAAATGTGAATTGTTTTGCATTCTGGAAAGGGCGAATCTCCATTTATATAAAAAAAAATGCATAGGTTTTAATAAGAAAAACTTGTCGAGATCACCATCTCCAACAGCGGCACAGTCAAAGCTTGACTTGTATATATTTCACAATTTCTGAATCAGAAAGCTTACAATGGAATTGTCACAATACGCGGCATAAAACAATGAAGCATAGCATTGCAGCAAAACAACCTGCTACAAGAAACCAATTAGCAGGCATAAAACCCTAACAAGTGACAAAGCTTTATGGCGAGGTACCTCTTTTGATGATAAAGAACATGTTAAAGCTTCATCTTGAGGCTACCCCAGAAATGCCACAAACAGGAAGCAGGCACAGTATGGGTGCGTTTTCTTACCTTGATGCACGTTGTGCGGGTGTTCCTTTGATGCAGGGAAGTGGCGGACGCAGAAAACCATACACGTGTGTATGAGGAAGAGCAGGAGGGGCAGAAGGCAGCTCCTGGACAGGGATCGCAGCCTCATCTCTCCAGTCAACTGATGGATGCAGTGCAACAAGTCCGCAGTGATCACTTTCCAAGCCAGGAAGCAATTCAGTGACGCCACGCGTCACGTGATGCGAAATGAGGCCAGCGCACGCGCAGAGTAACTCTACACAGCGGCTGTTCTACCCCGCCCCTCCCTAGACAGAACAGACTGTTCGAGCCCGTGTCTCAGCGCCTGGAGATGGGATTATAGTAAAAGGCCGAGACTGCGAAGAGACAGTACAGCTGTTGGGTAAAAAGCGTTGGTAAGGCATCGTAGAAACAGGGACGAGCTGATGTAGGTAGACAGTGTAATGGTGTCGCTGTGAGGGAGCGAGACACCATTCAATTAAAATTGGCTCTCGTTTGGACCCCGCCACTCGTTTACATTACACATATTCTACTGTAAATCTTCCGTTCCCCATCTCAGAAAAATGTTTGCAAAAATAGTCTGAAAGAAAAGGCAGATTGTATTCAGCTTTCCCACCCAGACGATTTAAATCCGAATGTACCCGAGGCGAAAAGACAACTACAACAAGCATTTACAATGCAATGGTCTCGGCATTGGTAAAGTTAGAGCTATTGGCATTGCTCATGACATTATTTTTGTTTATGGTTTGTTTTTAAAACATTTAAAGAAACGGCATTGTTATTTACAATGTCAATAGCTTAATCACTCTCAAATGCGAGACCTATTGCATTTGCACCCACACACAGATTAAGCTGACATTGTAAATAACAATGCCGTTTCTTTACATGTTTTAAAAACAAACAAAAATAATGTCATGAGCAATTCCAATAGCTCGAACTTTAACAATGCCGAGACCGTTGCAATGTAAAGGGTCAGCTTGCTCCCCTCATGCCGAGGTCTGAGTTGTAAGCTGTGTGGGTTACAGGTAGTTGGTCGTCAGTAAGGAGTTCAGCCTTCTACATCTAGGTACATAGGTTCAAATCTAGATTCGGGGCGTCCATTCTCAGTGCCCGGTGTGACGTCAGCTCTACATTGTTTGAGGCCGAGTTGAACATTAGCCCACTCTGAGCCAGAGGCTGGCCACAGGCCCAGTGAAGTTAGAGTGCGTCTGGGATATCTTTGAGTGACGTGCAATGCCTAGGTTGTAATGTGAACAGGGATCAAGTTGGATACCTGGACTCCTATGAAGGCAGAGCAATACCCATCATTACAGCGCCACGATGCACCAAAACTACAGAAGCAAGCACTGAACAAAAAATATAGAACTTTCACTCCCAAAACCACGCCCACTGACATAACCCATGCACATGTATTTACTTGTGTCTCAGGAAAGTTTAAAGTATACTCATGACCACTGCAATTATGCTATTCTGCATCGTGGTTTCTTATTTACATAATTATTTGCCACATATTCCATCATCTGCTGCATAAACTGCAGACTTTCGAAACAAATGTAGCTTAAACATCAAACGTTACAACAAACGTGGTGACCAGTTTGCACGCAGAGGAAGGCCCTTCCCAAAAAGTTTAACTGATCATCTGTGTCGCTTATTTTTGTATATTGTTGTTAAACTGGCATTAATGGGGTGAAATCCTTGTCCAGGTGGTATTATCATGTGTAAAAATTACAAAGTAAGTCATACTATAAAAAAGCGCCAACTTATACCACATAATTGTCCTTTTCTTGTGGCACAATTTAGCCACCAATACCGCATAATTCCTGTGGCCGCGCTCATATGCCTGTCATTGCAACAGTGTGAGAAGAGCCCTGCTTGTGCATTCATGCAGGTGCACAGTTGTGCATAGATGGGCACCGCGCGATTTAAACCACAGTGAATATGAGAATACTAAGAGGACGCAGCCCTTGGAGGAGCAGTCTTAAGCCATCCACAGTGTGCGCCCTGAAGTCCACAGAGGAGTTTCAGTGGCGCTACCTGTAGGCATGGGCATTAAATGCGAGTCATGGAATAGGCCGGAGAGGGGCACGCAAGTGTGGCAGGGATGTGCATCATAAAACCAGCAACAGGGTGTACCCAGACACCGCGAGCAAAAAACTCAAGGGGAATGCATTGGTGCCCGTCTGCAGCCTTCCGCTGAGTGCACCGAAGTCTGCCAGAGAGCTCTGTCTCGTGCTGTTGCGATGTCTCCCTGACCCACATGCTGTAGACCACCCTGCCGCTGGCTGATCCCTGCTCACTTAACTCTCTGCTGCGGCCGCTGAGTGCACTGAAGGTTGCCAGAGAGCTCGGCCTCGGGGCAGTTCACCTCATTACCACTGGGCCCTCAGTTCCCTGGAGCACTGCTTTATGTACGGGCCCCATCCTCTATTGCGCCGTACCTTGACTAGGGCCCCTCCGTTGCAGGCAAAGTGGACGCTGTCTGGGTCTTGTGTGCTCCCCGGGGTGTCGCTCATCCAGGGCACAGCTAGGGTCAGTTTGCGGCCCTTTTTCATGCGGTCGACGCCATCTCGTTAAGGGCGGTTGGCAATCCCGGCTCTATGCGGTGCCTGTTCTCTGTCTGTCAGTCCACCTGGTGCGTCCCCTCAGTGGTCTTTTCAGTTCAGTAAGGACTCATCATCACAGCCTCCTCCCTAGGGCCGAGGACCTGCAGCGAATGCTCTCTGTGGCAGCGGTTGAAAGGAGGAGCAGAACTGTGCGTCCTACCCAGCCGCCATTAACCCAGCCATATGTTGATAGAAACGGGCGTCCCCTCAGCGGTCTTTTCAGTAAAGACTCGTCACCACAGCCTCCTCTCTTGGGTCGAGGAACTGCGGCGAATGCTCTCTGTGGCGGCGGTTGAAAGGAGGAGCAGAACTGTGCGTCCTACCGAGCCGCCATTAACCCAGCCATATGTTGATAGAAACGGGCGTCCCCTCAGCGGTCTTTTCAGTAAAGACTCGTCACCACAGCCTCCTCTCTAGGGTCGAGGAACTGCGGCGAATGCTCTCTGTGGCGGCGGTTGAAAGGAGGAGCAGAACTGTGTGTCCTACCCAGCCGCCATTAACCCAGCCATATGTTGATAGAAACGGGCGTCCCCTCAGCGGTCTTTTCAGTAAAGACTCGTCACCACAGCCTCCTCTCTAGGGTCGAGGAACTGCGGCGAATGCTCTCTGTGGCAGCGGTTGAAAGGCGGAGCAGAACAGTGGGTCCTACCCTTCCGCCATTAACCCAGCCGTATGTTGATAGAAACGTGCCAAATGTTTGAGTCAGTCACTGTATCAATGCTGGGAGCAATACCTGTGGAGCATGTGGAGATTTTTCGTCAGATCCTTAATTTGTCCCCTAATTCAAAACACCTCAAACAATAAACAAAGCTAACAAAAAAAATAAAGGAACAAAAGTACACGTTCTGTAACATTCCCACATTAGAGTAAGCGATCGCATTACTTCAAAAACCCAAATTAAACATAAAAGTCCGACAACAGCAGTATACAGCAACAACGCCAAATGTATACAAGTAAAGGGGCCAATAGCCACAGGCGTGCCCGGCAGTCGAAAAGGAGAGACTTCAAGACACTATTAACCAATCACTACTAGGACAGTTTAAAAGGCACACAAAATGACAAATAGAAACAACAAGGAAATGGGGGTGAGGGGAGGGGAGTGGGGTCAGACCGACACAGCACGGAAAACAGGAAGCAGGCGCCGAACTCCCAGAAACGGGGAGAGGGAGGGGGGGGTTTAGGGCCTCAGAGTCAGGACAGAGAGCGAGTGAGTAAGACTGAGACCCGAGTCCGAATTTAGGGAGAATAAGGAAGCATTAGACTGACAGAAAAGAAAATGAACAAGGAGGAAGCTGCGAGCTGCACGAACCTGATGCTGGACACCACCGCCTTTCTCCGAGGCAGAGCAGAAATGCCTCGGAGAAAGGCAGCGGCATTTTCGGTTTCGGGGGCGTGTTTGTCTTTTCTCTCCTCCAGCCATTGGCTGGAGGAGAGAATGAGACTTCTTGCAAAAAACACGCCCACCGATCCGAAAAGGACGGGGCCTAATCGGAATGACTGACCTCTTCTCCAATGGCTGGCCAGCATTCAAGAGGCCAGCCAATGGAGAACAGGGGAGAAGAGGGGCGGGTTCAAGCCCCTCTTCTCCAAGTCATTAAATCTCGCGAGCGAGACTGCGCAAGCGCAGCCTTCGCTAGCCGAGTCCTAAAAATGAATGTGATCATGTGTACTATAACTGGTGCAAACATAAACAGACATGCAAAATAATGATGATGAATTCATAGTGGTATTGTATTGTATTGTAATTGCATTTATATAGCATTTACTACCCTTGATGAGGCGTCAAAGTGCTTTTTAGGCGAGTTGAACGCTACTCTGGAAGCCATAAAGGAATAGTCGTGAAATTAGTATAGTGAAATACTAAATTAATTTGAGCGGTGGATTGAGAAGGATAGTGGTGGGATAGAGGAGGTAAAAGGTTTGCATTTATATAGCGCTTGCCACCCCTAATGAAGCATTAAAGCACTTCTAGGCGAGCAGCACGATACTCCAGAATCAAAAACCAACAAGCATTGGCATAGCCATTAGGTCTCGCCTTTGGGACCTTATAAGTGTTTAACTATGCAACAGTTAATGTTGTTGTACCGAGGATATTATGCTGCATAACTAAATACTTATAAGGTCCCAAAAGCGAGACCTATTGGCTATGCCAATGCTTGTTTACTATGCGAAGAAACAGCACATAGATCAATTAGTTGTCAGGTCAAGGTACTGGACAATGACTCTGAGATACAAATATCTCTGATTTAGGCAAAGATAATTTTCCTTCTTCTTAAACTACCCTTTTATTGTCTTTGCACTTTCCACCCATATAACTTTGTTAATAATGGATTTACATACTCTGGGAACTACAGTATATTTTTGTTTACTGCTACTTTGAATTTTAGTCATGAAATAGCATTCACGAATTGCTGACTTTTGACATATGATAGGCTAAAAAGTACATTCACTACATTAGCTTAAACTGAAGATAACACTGACATCCACCACTCTTTGCTGGATCTGCTGATCCACAAACACACAATCTATTTCACAATCAAGTCAGTGTACTTGCCAGAATGCCAGAAAAAAAAAACATTAAGTAACTTATTTTCCGAATAAAGAGAACTCAAAAAAGAATCACCAATAGTAAATTAAGCATTTTATGCAAATGGATGAAAAGGAAGAATTTTTTTTTTTTATTGACATGTTTTTATTAGGGTTTTGCATGTATTGCATCACAAGGAACAATCACCATTATAAGCATGAATCATTGTACCATAACATCATGTACCTTTAAGAAAGTTATAGTGCGTGTATACTGTAGTCCGTTAGCTGCTGAGATCTCCTGTGATGGCCCGAGAGACTTGTCTTCCCATTGGTCGGTTCTATCTGGCCCCCATGCATATCATCCTGGTCGTGCCTACACCTTCCGTCTCGATCGGGGTCAACCTCACCTCCCCAACTTGGTCTGAGCTGCGTTCCCTTCCTTTCCAGATTCCCTAGCATGTCATGTAACTAGAACAACGGTGTGTAAACCGCTAACTGGGGCTATTGCCGCCTAAGGGGCGGCTTGGGAAGGGCCCTGGGGTAGGGGGGGGGGCCCCGAAACTGGGTAAAGTAGGGGAGGGAAGGAGGTAGTGAGTGAAGTATGGGGGGGGAGAGGGTGCGGTGTCGGCAGACGAGAAATTCCCGTGGTAGATTATGTATGGACTGGTGGTAAGTGTATGTGGTGCGCTCCGGGGGGTCCCCGGGGGGGGGGGGCGGGCCCACCACTCGGCACGAAGCAGGGGACTGGGTTCATACTTGCCCTCATGTCTAGGTATGTTACCTACCTTATGGGCCGCCCGCATCCCCCGCCGATCCGGGGCGGTCAGGGGAGGCCGCCGGGGCGTGGGGGGTGGATTGTGTCATGGTCGGGGCTTCCCCCGTCGCGCCTGTTTGCTTAAAAAGGATGAGGAGCTGCGCCCACTCCATAGATATCGGGCGTTTGCGGGCGCCCTTTGCCGCCTCCTCTCGCAGCAGCTCCTCCTCTGCTGCTCCCCACTTGAGCACCGCGCCCACCCATGCCGGACCGGATGGCCCCTCCGGGGCCCTCCAATGCATCGCGATGTTTCTCTTCGCGAGGAGAAGGGCCAAGGAAATGAACTTCCATTGCACCTTCGCAGATTTCCTCCTCGGGGTTATCCCCAGCGCGCATTCCTCCCAGGTGGGGGCGGACGGGAGTTCGGTTGTTGCTTGAATGGCTTGGTGTACTCCTCCCCAGAAACGTTGTATGGATGGACAGGCCCAGAACATATGTTTGAAATCGGCGTCTACCTGGTGGCAGCGGGGACATTCAAATCGTGTATCGGGGTAAAACCGGTGGAGTTTGTCCGGGGTGAGGTATGCCCGGTGTAGGATATTAAATTGAATATTTTTGAATCCCGCGTTCCTGGACACCTTTTTGGGAGATTCCAGGGCTTTACGCCACTCCGCATCGTGGAATACTCTGCCTGCGTCGTCTTCCCATGTTTCCCGAAGTTTGTCCAGGGAGACGTCTGTGAGCTCCCGGATCGCTTTATACAGCCAGGTGATGAGGTGGCTGCCTGCTCCCATACGCAGCACTGTGTGTAACACCGGATGCGTCGGGGGTTCCCCATCGCGTGCGTGCCAGAAACGGCCACTACTCTCCAGCAGCTGCCTGTGTTTCAAAAACTGCCCTTGGGGGAGGTCATGCCACTCCACCAGTTGTGCGTATGTCCTCAGTTGTCCCTCTTGGAACAACGCCTCCATCTCTGTGACCCCATGATCCGTCCACACCTGGAGGGCCCTCGTGGTGTAGTATCCGCTCTGTCGGGGGAAACCCACAAGGGGGAGTAGAGGGGAATATAGTGGCTGGCCCTTCGACATGCGGTGGATCCTCATCATGCATCTGCGGGCTATAGCGACCTGGAGCGGGTGCGTACGTGTCGGTTTGGAGCCCGGCATGAGCAGTCGGCGGATCACAGGCAGAGGCAGTTTGCCTCCCTCCGTGGTCGTCTCCCCTACGTGTCGTTCCGCCGTCCAGTGGGACAGCCACTGGAGTTGTGCCGCGAGGAAGTACGATTCAAAGGATGGTGCTCCCAGGCCTCCGGCTGTCGTGGGGAGGTACAGTGTGCGCAGCGCTACTCGGTGTCAGCCGCCTCCCCATATCAGAGCTGCCAGCAGCGTGTCTGGATGAAAAGGAAGATAATCAGAATTTTCAGAAAATGCCTATAAAATCACCTATGCCAAGAGCAGGGTGCGATGGAAACCACTCAAGTGATTAATACACTCTGTTGTCTACGGCTAGACTAAAGAGTTTTTTTCAGCGAGCAGTGAGTCTGATTTTGGATAAGGCCTCTAGGCAGGAGCTAGTGCGGACTCTGAAGGTTTGTTATTTTGTAACTTTACAGTCTGTGTATTAGAGGAACCACTGCACTAAACCAAGTTCAAATAGAAATAGAAATGTATGGTAAAAAGATGAGCAGGCCCTGCGCCAGCTGCCACAACAAATGCCAGTTGCACTATCTGGCTGATAAATTAAGACAATAGTAACAATATTTGTTGGGCGCATAGATAATCCAAAGTATATCAGTATGGTTCATTCCTTTCATTTGAAATATAGAACTCTTATGTATAAACTATATATTCCTCTCAATAAATTATACATTCATTCTGGTCCTAAAACAAATAGCAAACATCCATGGTTACAAAATAAAGATAACTTAGTATCACTATTGTGTTGAGCCAATCTGACAACTTTCAGCCAACCCATGTTTCACGGCAGACTACACCGCTACTTCAGGGCTGAAAAGAAATAAACTTATTTTCATTTTGGAATTGAATTCTTTTGATTTGAACGAAACAGTTGACAAAATTATAACTGCACATCATTTATTCATGTTAATGGTGAAAAACATGTCTTGAAGGCAATAAAATTACAAATACCTTGCCAAAACACTATTCAGACAAAATATAAATACAAATTATCTTTGCCCTTTCTTCAGATGTATTAAAGTGCCAATAAAAATTAACATAGGAATGCTGAAACGCAATAGAGACAACTCGATTATAGAAATCACTGCATATAATCTATTGGTGGTTTCACTCACCTAGTTATATATGTCTGTAGAGTATCTTACGAAAAGGTTTCCCAATAAACTTTAATAGGATGTGTGTAAATAAGTTGACTGTGTGTCATGGGTGCTATGCATCAATAAAACACAAAAAGTTATATTTAAATACTCGACTTGATATATATTGTAAAGAATTCCCGCAAGAATTATATAACTTATAGGGATTAACTCAATCTAGATAAGAAGAGGGGAGCATGGATCAAGAGTGATTCTTAGTTCTAATCAGGATAGTGGGGGAAGCTTCAATAGGAATCATCCTTGCGGCTCAAAGTGAGATGGAAAAATGTACGAACAATCCAAAATAAAATAAAATAGAACAGTGAGCCAATGAACGCACTAGGTGCGGAAGCGTATATCTTCACAAATAAGACAATAATATATTTTTTTAAGTTTGGAAGTAAAATCTTTTCAACAGGTAGATAGCAGGATCGAACCGGCAGTCCTTGTCTTGCTAATGTGTTCCCCGTATACAGCGAGCTTATGGCCTTTCCTGCTCGTGTGATAATATCTGGGTTGAATTACATTATGCAACGAGTTTTCAAGTAGACCTTGCCAAGTTATTCACACAAAAGGTTGGTTTGATTGCTTCATGACTGGAAAGGGATCCGCTCTCTACATCTTATAGGTTTTTGACCTGATATATCGGTTAAGTATATCTACCTGCTCACTCTGAAATAACTCTAGAAAAGGCTAATGTTTGGGATACAACCACCTATACTAAAGAGCTGTAAGAATCCGATCTGTGACAATGTTGCATGCTATCAAGCCTGGACAAGCAAACTGGGGGATGTCACAAGAGGAAATTGCAATAGTTGACCTCATGTTATCCACCATTATTGAGTCATACTGAACACTTACTGTTCCTTCAAGAAAGGGAACCAGAATGCTTTTTTCTAACCCAATACATTTTACGGACTGATAACTATATGGATATTGCAAAGCAGAAAGCACTTGCTTAAGAAGACAAACAAATATAGTAAAAGATGCAAATACATAGTTTAGAAAACCTCAAAAAAGCAAAAATGAAAATGCAGCATACTGATTAAAATGAGTTGCTTTGAAGACCAGCTTCAACTCACAACAGTTCTTTTTAAAACTGCTGTCTATGTGTCAAATAGCTAATGTCACAAGCGGAGGAGAAACACTTCAAGAAAAATATCTGAAATAAGCAATAATCTTTCTTAGTGATAGTTGAATGGTGATTGGTGGTCATAAATGCTCATCAAGCAGAGACAACTGTGTTTGGCAATCTACATTACAATTCAATATTAAAAAGAAACTAAACGGCGATAATCTAAATTCTTTAAGAGATGAAAAAAGGTTTCACTTATTTCTCTCAAGAACCGACAAAAAATGTTAATTATTTAGAAGCAGAGGCAATCGTCCTTCTCGACATGAAGGCAAACTTTCAGCATATGAAATACATTTTGACTACTCTTTCTCAAAAGAGCCACTGCTCTTCATTTAAAAAGCACAGTCACTGGGCCACATGCTTGATAATCTTGCTAGCAAATGCTACTTTTAACATTGCAAATAATGCCACTGACAGCGGAAATCACCTAAAGTACTGCAATAAACTACTTGAGTGATTGAAAGTTTGTCATCGTGTTTTATACTGTACCACTAGGGTTATCTTGTTGGGCTTCAGGAACATAAAAAGCGAATTGAGATAACAATGGTAGCGGAGATATTAAGAGAGAGAAAGAAACAAGCGGCCGTGCAACCGTGAAAGTGATCATAATCGCGATCAAACATCAAAGCGGCCTCACGGCCGCGAAAGTGAAAGTTATCCCGGAAAAGCGCGGCACGCGCGCCCGCGCACATGCACTGTAGCTCTAGGCTGGCGTGGTAGCACTTTTTGGAGCCCTCTCAAAAAGTCTCGCCAGACCAGCGCATGCGCTGGGTCAGGCGAGACCTAAAAATGAATGTGACCATGTGTACTATAACTGGTGCTCATGTAAGGCGCTGTAATACCTTCGTACACGCTATATAAAACTGAAAATGACAAACTTTTGGAGTGGGGATGGGTAACGGGATAGTGAGGGCGTGAAAATCTTCAGGGATGAGTCAAAATTACATGTGGAGATTTTCAACACTTCTATTACAACACGAAATTAGATTTCAATATGTTCATCGAAAAGCGGCTAATAATACCTGTTTAAGCACACTGTGCTAGTAACATTGGTCTCAGCATAACAAGACTTAACCACTTCTATCGTTAGTTTAGGGTTCCCGCCAAAGTAATTTTATCGAACTGAATAACTTTGCATTGGTGTATGAAACATTCTGTTATCACATCTGGCAGGATGTGGAATTCTGGGTTCTAGTTTCCAGAATAAGGAGTAGCCTATGATAGAAGCTATAACACGCTTCCATTTCCATCAGTCTCCCCCCAATCCATTTTAAAGAAGCAACGTGTACGGGATATTTGGGTGCTCTAAACCTTAAGTTTTGTTAAAATGGCAGAAAAGTAGTGCTGGTTGGCACCTGGACACCCAGACTGCCTGTGGCCTCCAGTTCCTTCTTGTTCCAGCTTGAGTGACCACACCGCTGCCCGGGTTTTCCAGCCAACAGAAGCCCCACCCATCCCAAGACCTACTTAATGCAGGCCGCAGCGCAACTGCATCAGTAGGCACCTGGACACCCAGCCTGCCAGTTGCCTATGGCCTCCATTTCCTGCTTGTACCAGCATGCGCCAGTACCGCTGCATGGATTTTCCCGCTCACTGTTCTTTAGGCTAACATAAGACCTGCCTATTGCCGAACCTACTTAATGCAGGCTGCCCTGCGACTGTGCAGCAGACCTGTGCAGAAGGCAAGCCTGTCTGTGCCCATCCGTGCCTGGACCACTCCCAAGCCACAACCCCTGAACCCCTAAATTACACCATCACCGCGTTCTACATCCTTGACCCTGTATTTTGCATCAAACACTGCCACCACACCAACCCACGAATCCACTGCCACTTCACCTGCCACAGCACACACATCAGCCCCACCCGAAAACCACAGGTGCAACCAGAAGAAAAACACCAACTCGTATGTGCCCTTCTCAACATATGCTCACTATGCAAACACACCACTGAGATTTGGGACCTCCTCTCCAACCTTGCACTCTACCTCCTCTTCCTCACTGAGACCTGGCTCAACCCCACTTTCACACCCATCATCGCCACATCAATACCCGAAGGATACAAGATCACCCATGGCGATCGCACCAACAAGTCTTGCAGAGGGATCGCCATCATACACAAGCAATCCATCCAATGTACTACGACAAATGGCAACATAACTCCAGCCATGAAACATCTCAACTTCTGGCTCCAAACCGTCCGAAAAACCCATGCCTACCTGCCTCTAGTAGCACAATCAGCCTTCTGCAACTTCATCGCCGACTTCATCACCCGCCTCGCCATAGACTCCAACAACTACATTTTGCTCAGCGACCTCAAATTCCACCTCGATGACCACAATGACATCAACACTGCTAACCTCCTCAACAGCATGAACAACAATGGACTCTCCTAACTCGTTCACAACCCCCTCACACCGCCGGACACACACTGGACCCCATCTTCACCTCCAGCAACCACACCACGGAACTCACCTGGACCGACCAACCCATCGTCCACTTCAACGTCACCAGATCATGAATCTCTGCCCCCAATTTGCCCAACACCTCCAACTGCAGCTGGAACAAAGTCTCAAAGTACGCATGGATCAACGCCCTTAACACCACCCAAACCGTCTCCTTTAACAACCTACACCAGAACATCAGGAACTTCAACAATTTGATCACAAGCTGCGCCTGCAGCTACACTCTCATCGGAAACCACACCTCATTGGAGATCCAAATCTTTAATAAATATTGAATTCAATTGAATCTGCAACCGCACCCACAAAAGGTCTACTAAGCAGGCTAGCTGGTACACCGAAGACCCCAGAACTGCTAAACAACCCTGTAACACTATAAAGAACTGGAAAGGAGATGGTGCACCAGCAAGGACACAATCTACAAGACAGCCCTCAAGAGAGCACTCAACCTCTACACAGACAGTTTAGAGAATCAAAGAAAATGGCATTAGCCTCCAGCATCAAATCAAGCTCCAATAACTGCAGATAATTTTCCAACCACTCAGTTGCAACAAACAGCATTACTGCATCACAGGAACTCTGTGACAACCTTGCAGACTTCTTCCACAACAAGATCGCCAACATCTACAGAAACCCGAAACCCCAACCCATGGTCACAGACTCCAAGAAACACAACAAACTCACTACCATCACAGGCATTAGACTAACCGAATTGAGCCAGCCTGCCCGCAGAACACTGCCTCCATCATGAATTTTGTCCACTAAGGGGCCCCTACTGACCCATGCCCTCACATCTTCTACCTAGGTGAAACCAGAATCAGCCATGCACTCCACACATACCGCCACCTTCCCCATGGACTGGAAACATACAAAAATAAAGACCATCAGCAGTCCCCAGCAGACTCAACAACTACCAACTGATCTCCCTGCTCCAGTGCCTAGCCAAACTATTACAAAAAGCGATTAACCAAAACACCTCACATCTGGAATGGAACCTCTTACTCAACCCCTCCCAATCTGGATTTCGCAGCAAACGCAGCACTGAGACAACCTTCATCGTGGCTACCGACGACATTCAAGCACTACTTCACCTAGAAGAGACTGAGGCTTTGATCCTCCTAGACCTCTTGGCAGCCTTTGATACGGTCTACCACCACACACTCATCACAGGGTTGCACAACATAAGCATTCAAGGAGCCACTCTCAGATGGATTGCCTCTTGCCTTACCGGAAGAACACAAAAAATCCGTCACCACCCCATCACCTCCGAGCCCAAGGAAATCATCTGTGGAGTACCCCAAGGATCCTCACTCAGCCCACCCTCACCAACGCTTATAAGACCCTTCTGGCAAGCATCGCTAAACCCACAGACTCAACAACATATCCTACTTCGATGGCACACAACTCATCCTCTCCTTCTCTGAAGACACCACCAACGCCAAGACCAGCTTCCTCAACTTCGTGACAGACGTCGCCAACTGCCTGAAGCTCAACACGGACAAGACAGAAGTCCGGATTTTTGGAAACAAAAGCTCCGCATGGGATGTATCCTGAAGTCCTTCAGAACTCTGACCTACTCCTACTCCCATTGACTACTCTAGGAACCATAGGCATCATTCTGGACAACAAGCTAACCTTGACAACTCAGGTCAACTCTGTCTCATCCTCCTGCTTCTTCATCCTCTGCAATCGTAAGAGATGTGTCACAGCCCGTACTTCTTGCACAATCTGTTTCCTCTTCAGTTTCTGCAGGTGATTGTATGACCCTCCCTAGGTACAGTCCCTCCACTTCCCTTATCTGGAGAGTCAGTTTGATTATGTGTGTTTTCGTAACCCATATGTGTTGTGGGTTTTATGAGCATTTGTGAAGTCCCCAGGTGTTTCAGGGAGAAGGTTCTTACCGATTTGTTCTTTGCCCCCTATTGTTCCTCTTTTCTGTTGTGTGCGAGATCTTGTCAGGTGTTGGCATTACGTTGTGTGAAGTAGTAATGTGGAAGGGGGCGCAGCCTATATCAAACGTGTCCTCCGTTTCCCAGGCACCAGGCTTTGATTCTCCTATAAGGGAGAAGGATCTTCTGGTGCAGACTTCGGGTGTCTGAGTTCCACATTCCTTTACGCTCCTTTCCACAATGGCCTGACGTTGCATTGATTCTTTGCCTGGATTCCTACTACTCTTCCCTCGGCTGGATACAGAGGCAATGACTACTCACGATTGTTCATTCTACTGCTCTTCCCTTTAAGGATAGGTGAGTGTATTGTACCTCGTTTTGTCCTAGCGAGTGGTTTCTTTGTTTTATTCGCTCTTTGGACCCTCACAAGTGATCCTTCCCGTATACACACAGTCTTGTGCAGCTTTATATTTAATTTTTGTTGTTTGCTCCAAATGAATACGTTTTTGTTACAAGACTTTTTGTGCTAATAGCCCTATCAGTGTGAAACTGGATATTTTCAGAGACTTGGCTCTGACCTCCCCCATATTTCCTATGCAATAATAGGAGTCCTTGGATTATTTTCTGTTGAGTCTGGGATCTTTGACGTGTGTCTTGATTGGTGAGTGCGTTTTCAGGAGCTTAGAGAGGAGTAGTATTGGGGCAAGGGGTAGGGTACCATTATGCACTGAATGTTACTTACCCCTTTGTGTATATTTTTTTGCTTTAGGAAAACGTGCTGTCCTATAACCCTCCTAGGGTCTGGTGCCACTACCTGAGAGAACAGTACCATATATTGCACTGAAAGCCGTTCCGAATTCAGTACCATTCCTTTCTCCCTATTTGATTTCTCCCTTTGTTCTTAGGTCTAATCGCCCGCACTTTTGATATTTCTTGTGTGGAAGGCTAGCCTGGAGGTGAAAGGACAGACTATCTCTGTTCCTGCGGAACCTGGTTTTCAGGTGAGTGGGACTGCATCAATATTCAAAAGCCTACCCTAAAGCTCATGACGCACCATAACCCAGGCCCTCATTTCAAGCTGACTGGACTGCAGCACCGCTCTCTGCGCAGGAATCACAACTCACCTCCTCTGATGACTACAGGCCATACAGAACAACGCAGTCAGACTTGTCCTGGATTTCCATAGACGAACCCAGATCTTTCCTTACCTCAGGGAACACCACTTGCTCCCTGTACAGAAACAACGCCAGTACAAGCACCTGACCCATGCATACAAGACTGTACACAACTGTGGACCTACCTACTTGAACCATCGCCTGAACTTCCACCAGACACCCCGTGCCACGTCCCTTTCTCTAATCCTTACTCCCATCCAATGTAGCAGATCCACAGGTTGCTCCTTCTGTTACCTAGCAGCAAACACATGGAACAAGCTATCCTTTCATTTACAGACCTCTCCATCTCTTCCAGAGTCCTGAAAGTCCCTGAAGACCAGGCTATTCAGCTAATCACCTGGACCCTGCCAGCTCCTGGATAAACTCACTGGTGGCAAGTAGCGCTCTACAAATCTACTGATTTGATTGAGTGAGTGACAGTTTTTTTAGTTATTGTCCTGTCCACAGTGGGTTTACCAGAAAACAATATCAATACCATGAATTTTAGCTGCTATCAAACATTTTTTTTTTGTATACAATTTTTATTACGTCAATTGCCAAATACAATGCAGAGCTCTATAACCCAGAGGCTGACTGCTAGATAGTACAACATGGATATTGCGTTGAATTTTAATATATGCATTTTACAAAAATGAAATAATAAAGGAACAAAACATCCCCCAAATGCACTGTCCTTGCACCACACAATAAGCAGCGGATTTTTGCCCGCCCATAGATGACAAATCCCCTGGACCTTTTAGATCTCTGTACCACATTCCTGCCCAATTAACCCAGAATCGCAACATCCCCCGCGGAGAGGGGCTCCAGGTATAGGCCTCTATAATTCGCCCACCTCCTCCAGATCTTAAAGTGTTTGTGTGGACACCCTCGAGCTTTAAAAAGTAGGAGCCTCCAGACCCATATTAAAATCAAGACCATTTTTCCATGCCGACAGTGAGGGCGGAGTCTCTGCCTTCCACTTCCGTGCAAACTCTCGTTTGGCAAGCGTAAATCCCAATAACATCAGGTGGCGCTTATAAATATTTCCCCCCACCCCTTCCATTATATGAAGCAGCACCAATTTTAAACATTCTTTTATTTGATATGTTTAGGTACTCCCATGGCCTGAAATGCAGTCTACATTTGGAAAGATGTGACTATACTGACACTCAGAAAAAAAAACTGATCTTAAAATATGATTATCCAAAATGTCACCACAAACAGGATCAATGCTAAAACCAGCAACATACACATAAATATTGGTATCTGTAGAATATTAAATAGTACTACATTTGATAAAAATATTGTAGAACATTGTTTGAACTCCGCTTCCTCTTAGGTCTGTGGAAATGTTACAGATGGAATAGTTAGTGCACGTAAGTGGAATTCTTGTGTGAGGTCGGGTCCGATGGATCAGCAGACTCATGAATTCCCTCCACGGCTTGGTGTTTGCTTCCATGATAACAGGTTCATGTTCCAGCAGATCCACCTAACGTTTCATCCTTCTGAGGTCGATACAATGAGTACCATTGAGGTGGGTAATACAAAATATCTGGTATTCAGCAGCAAGATGCCCTTTGGGGGTGGCTGCACGCTTTACAAATGCAGATGTTATATTGTGAGATGAAGCCGTCAAGGAAAAAGGACTGACAAAATGTTCAGTACTAACCTAACAACTGAAAGAAAATTAAATGCTTGAAACCGGTTACCAGCAAGGGAGATGGGAGTCAGCTAGAAACAGAAATGAAAGATATTCCAAACAACCAGTAGTAATTTTAGTTTAAGGAAAACAGGGTGCTGCAGACATACTTTTTTATATTGTGTTGCAGCAGACATGGAAGAGACAGAATAAATAGATTTGGCAATCCCAATGCCTACCTCGTTTGATTTCCACAGGTTGGTTCTTCTGAGCAGAAAACCCATTTCTGAAAACCAGTAAATACATACACTTGGCATTCCTTCCTAACCTTGGTCTATTTCTCTGTATCACCACTTCCTGTCACTGGTAACCTCTGCTTCTTTTCACGCCTCCCAGGTGTAGAATTTAATAAAATATTTACTTGTCCATGGGACAGGTTGCATCATATATCTACTTGTCCGGTAAAAAAATCCACTTGTCTCTTTGGTGCCATGTAGTGCAATGACACATTATGGAAGCAATCTCATCAAATACAATCTCTGGTTATGCCAGGGATCATACTATTGTAGGTTTTGAATTCTAGCAATTTCCTTATTTTGCCACCTTTCCTCAGATCTACATACTGGGAATGGAGCTAGGGTTAAGCAATAGGTTCAGGGTTGGAATGTCCTTTTCAGTACTAAATTGCGTGTTTTATGGGTTTTCGCCGTCTCTTCTCTAATCTTTTCCCATACTGAGAAAGGTTGGAAATGTACTCTTGACAATGGCAGAATTAAAACTTCTTCCAGGGTTGGTAAAAAAGTGGTTGAAGGGAAAGTGAACTTGTAAACACTCAACAGATTTTCGCATGAGCAAACCTACACCTGCAATATTTCCTGGCCTACTTCTGTAAATTCTTGTGAATTTATTAAAGCTATAAATCTGCAAGAACTAATGCAAGGACATATACCATGGGTCCAATTTAGTGACTTTCTTTAAGAATTGGGCCACTAATTGGGTCTGGAGTTAACCAAGACCTTTTGTTTATATTACAATTCTATCTATTCATCTATCTATCTATCTATCGACTGGCGTCTGCTGTTTCACAAGGAACATATGGGCACACAAAGTATTTTGTTCAGGGCCATGGGCGATTGTGGCAATGTGTGCTTTTTTGAGTCACAAAAATAATATTGCTTTTAGTCAATGTCTGTTATAATAGTGAGGGTCTGGCAGCTCCCACAAAGTTTAGCAAAAACCATATCAAAACAAGATAAGCATTTACAAAACCAAAAGGCTGACCACAATATCTGACATACTGGCTTTGCCAATGGTTGTTTATTTTCATGTTTCCCATTATCTGGTTAAAATGGTTGCACGGATAATCCACCATGAATAGTTTTTTTAAATACTAGCATGCATAAACACATTTTACTAAATGATGGTCAAAGAAAAGTTACCTACAATTTCAAAGTAGTTTAGCAAAACGTTTTTTATTTCCTAGTTGCATTTATTTTCTGAACATTTTATTTTGAAACGAAGGGATCACCAATCTTGCTTTCATGCTTCTGCAGATATTTTCATCTAAAAAGAGAGCATTGTATGTGGCCTCATATTGTTATACTTTGAAAACGCGTGTACACTTTTTTACACTGGAACCATTGTCTGTAGTGCAGTTCGAGCTTACAACATTTACGTTGAGCACTCACCCTAATAAGAAAGGCTTTGTATTAATGAGCTATAAATATGAGTTTGAACAGCATTAACATATGGACACAAATATTATCTTAATTGCATTTATTTATTTTGTTTATTTATAAAGTTTTAAATAGCGCGAACAAGATCCCGAGGAATAACAGAGTGCTTTACAATATGAATGGGAGGAATAACATAAATGCAGTAGCAACATCAAGCAGGTGAAAGTATCCCTCTTAGGGTAAGAATTTGTTCATAAGGAATCGTTTAGCTTCCAATATGAAAGCCTTCGTTGAAGATATTCTGCGTACTTCCGGTGGAAGAGAGTTCCAAATCTTTGGTGCAGCGCTGGAGAAGGCTCGGTGACAAGTTCTTTTTTTGTCAGGATAAGTGGTTTCAGCAGAAAGGTAGTGGCACTTCTTGAGGCTCTAGAACCACAGAATAGTTCAAGTTTTTGCGCAAGGTAACTGGGAGCATTGAAGTGAATTGCTTTGTGAGCCAGAACAGCAATCTTTAACTGAATTTGAGCTTCGTAGGGTAGCCAATTAAGAGATTTTAGGACTGGGGATATATGATCGTATCTTTTAGTGCCTGTGACCAGTCTAGCCGCTGCGTTCAGAGTTGACCTTAGTGGAGCCATGGCGTATTTTGGAAGGCCACTGGGAGTAGCGCAGCCGTAGTCAAGCCTCTGCAAGACAAGCGCTTTGACTACCTACTTGAAATCCTTTAGTGGTAGGAAAGGTTTGATATTTCTGAGTGACCTCAACAAATGGTTTGCTCCCTTACATACATTACTGATATGATTTTTCATATACAGGTGCTTGTCCATGGTGACTCCGAGGGGTTTTGCTGAGTCAATGACGAGAGGAGTGCAGTTGAAAGCAGTGAGGTGACTCAGCCATAGGTCTATCTTGGGGATGTGGTTTGGGGGGAGGGGGGGGGAGATGTGCAGGAATTCTGTTTTGGAAGTGTTAAGCAGGATATGGTTCTCCGTTAACCAGTTTTGAGTAGACGTTAGAGTAGTGTTGAGGGAGATGATGTTATCCAAGGATAAGATTTTCAAATAGAGTTGTGTGTAGTCCGCATACATGTGGAAGAGAATGTTCATAGAGTTTAATGAGTTAGCGAGAGGTTCCAGGAAAAGGTTGAATAGGATGGGAGATAGGGCAGACCCTTGAGGGACCCCCATGAGTACAGGAGAGGGCTGGGAGAGGGAGTGGTTTGCCTTGACTCTTTGTGATCTGTGATGAAGGAAAGACGAGAACCATTGTAACACCTGATCAGCAAAACTCATTCTATTTTGCAGGATGGATAGAAGGTTGTCATGATTATCCGTATCGAAAGCGGAGGAAAGGTCAAGGAGAATCAGGAGGCAGGATTCGTTTTTGTCAAGCATTTTTAAAATGTAATCCATAACGTGGGTGAGAGCCGATTCAGTGCTGTGACCCTTCCTGAAACCAGATTGATGTTGGTCTAGAAGTTGATAGTTCTCTATGTGATCACAAAGTTGAGATTGAACACATTTTTCTAGAAGTTTCGCTAAGGTGGGGATGTTGGAAATGGGGCGGAAATTATTGAGATCAGATTTGTCAGCATTAGTTTTTTTTTTAAATCGGTGAAACTTGAGCTGCTTTTAGGCAACGGGGATCGTGCCTTGTGAGAGAGAAGCATTTACTATCCATGTCCAGGTGGGGATGAGTGCATTCTTGATTTCTTTGAAGATAGCCGGGGGCAACGGGTCACTAAAGTGGTTGGAAGGGTTGATATTCTGAAGAATCTTGTGGATGGTATGTTCACTAAAAGGGGTAAAGGTACCCCACGACACCTTGTTCTTAGTGTTCATGATGGTCAGTTTGTCCTTATCCAAGGGGTCAAGGGGGGAGGCAGCACCTGAGTAGAGCCTTATTAAAGGCGAGGTCAGCAGAGATGAGTCATGATTTCTCAGAGAAGAAAGCGGCAAGATAATCGCATGAGGGTGGGCAGCCATCCAGTTCAGAGTGATTTGGACCAACGACTGATTGCTGTTTGACCAAATAAAACAGCTTCTTGGGGCGGTTTGCCGCTTGATCCAGTTGGTGTCTGAAGTAGTCAGTCTGGGCACTCCTGATTTGTTTATTGTAGACTTCTCTAAGGAGTTTTAGTTGGTCCGAGGAAGGATTGGATCGCCAGGACCGTTCAGCTGCCCTGAGGTTGCGTCGTTCTGTGTTTAAGTTGTCATTATACCATGGTTTGGATATTTTAGTTGAGGCATTTTTGTGTTTGAGAGGAGCAATGTCATCCATGATGTTAGAAATTGTCGAATTGTAGGCGTCGGTGAGTGATTGCACCTCAACCAGATCAGCTTGGGCGGAAAGGGCAGACTTACAATGAGCAGCTAGTTCGACAGAATCAATTGATCTGAGGTCCCTTTTTCCATATCTTCGATTTCAAAGGTTGAACCTTCCTCATCAATACCTCCCTGTTAATGTAAAAGAGGATGCTATGATGGTCGGACCAGTCACAGGGGGTAATGGAATCTAGGGTGATGGTGTGCTCTTTAGAAATGATGACGTCTAGAGTTTCTCCTTTAGTGTGAGTTGGTTGGTCGCAGTGCTGAGTCAGATCTTGATCAATTAAGAATGATTTCACGCAGGATACAGTGGAGTCGTTGGGGTTGGACCAGTGAAGGTTGAAATCACCAAGAAAGATTTGGGCCACCGCTGAGTCGACATTACTAGTGATGATTTCCATTAGATGCTTAATAAAGGAGAGATTGTCACCCGGAGGGTGATAAAAGGTATGAAGTTTATACTAGAGATAGGTTCATACTAGAGATACTGAGACACTGGTATTCAATGGAGGAAGGCGCAGAGGACTCCAAGAGAGAAACCGAGAGTGTGTTCCTGTGGATACAGGCTAGGCCACCGCCCAACTTCAGAGCTCTGTCTAGCCTAATTATTTCATGAGTGGGAGGAACTAGGAGGTCTAAGATAGGGGTGGAAGCGGGATTTAACCAGGTTTCGGTGAGGATGATAATGTCTAACTCATTGTGTTGGATGAGGTCGAAGATATCGGAGGCGTGTTTACTGGCTGATCTACAATTAAGTAGTACACATTTAAGTCGTAGTGGGTAAGGGGGGGAAGGAGTCTGGGAGATGTTCACACGGGTGAGGTTGTCTGAGTTGCTGCCTCTAAGATTGCGAGGAGGTTCTCTGTTTGGGCTGGAAAGGATGGAATGTATTTGACTCGGCTGGACTATGTTAGATTTGGAACCAGAAGAATTAGAATTGTGACAGTCCAGGCGATCAGTAGAAGCCGGGAGTGTCCCAGATCCTATGAGGTTGGCGGAGACATTGGGTAGAGGAAAGGATTTCGAAAAGGCGGGGGCTAGTGGCTGATCCATGTGGCCGCAGTCCCTGGTGGACTATCTGGGCCAATTCAAAGAGGTGAAGAGAGAATTGAACATTGGGAAAAAGTAATTTGAGAGGGATTTCAGGTCGTGTAGCTCAGAAGTGAGAAGGAGCAACTGACTAGAAATCTTGTCAAGGCGTGCAGCCAGGTCTGAATGTTGGTATAGGGGTGGGGGTGTGAGGGAGAAAAGATCGGTGATGGGGAGCCTCTGTGTAAGTCAGTTGAGGCCTATGTGGGGACGTGTTGTTCAGAAAGTGGCATAGTCTGTGGCAAGGTAATATGGATGGGGGGAAGGGGCCTCGTCAATTAATCGAGGAAACTGTATGACTTGAGGGAACCTCTCATATTGAGCGAAACCCAGTGACGGACTGACAGACAGTGATGAGATTGATCCCATAGATCCGCCAGCCACCTGAGAGAGAGCTCTAGTGGGATGACATAATTCCACCGTGGACAAGGCGGTGCTAGGATCATCAATAAGAGATGAGGGGTTAGGGGAGTGGGGTACTCGCAACTGTTAAGGGGGGGTACTAGTTAAGTCCAACGGAGAAGTAGAGGTTGAGTAGGAGTCAGAGGGGTTGCCATACAAAGCATTTTTAAGAGTGGGGTAAAAATTGGCCATCTTTGCTAGGTTGCTATTAGAAGCTTGGATTAGGATGATACCATTATTGTAGAGGGTGATAGTGGTGGAGGCTTTGAGGGAGGACGAGGGAGATGTTGTTAGTTTGATGCCATGTGGGGTTTTCTTAGATCCTGCTATTCGGAGCAAGGAGAAGAACATTAATCGCCAGCATGCCGGTTTTCTGATATAGAAGATGAGGTCATTCACCAGGGTACCTTTGTTGGTGCAGAAATAGGGGTCTGAGAATAGAATTTCTGGTCTATCTTTGAGTATGCGGTGTTTGTATTTTTTTGCCGCATTTTTGGAGAGGTCAGTTGGATAATTGATGATGAAGGCATTGGAACCATTGGGATCGGGACTTAACTCCATTGTGAAAGTAGAAACCTAGAGATGGTGGGATAATAGGGAAGAGGATAAGGCGGTGGGAGAAAAGACAGCGATCCTGGTTCTTTCAACAGAAAAGGCAGCGCGATGGGAGGCGTTGAGATCTTGCTGTGCAAAGCTAATGACTGAGGCCCACTAAGTTAATGCTGTCGTGGGATCCCATAAATTGACTCAGCTCTATAGACTGGCATTGTCCGTTACACAGGACGATGGGAGGCCCCTCTATGAGGGAAAAAGCAGCCTGGCCACAAGAACTGCGAACTTAGGGAGAAACAGTCCTTTGTAGACGCCCTTTTCAGTACATGCAGTAGGTCCAACGGCTTCATGAGTCATTGAAGGCTTGAGAACGGGATCATCATAGTAGTAACATCAGTAATGAGGAGATAAAATCCTCATGAAATGGCAGCATAAGAGCAGGACCATTGATTATATATAGGCATAGTCCAGAAAGGCGCCCGACCAAATCAAATATCAGGTCAGTCAGTCAGATCTAAGGGCTTAACAACCCATGAGGGCTGGACACAATTTAAAACAGGCAATGATTTATTACCATCCTCGAATTCCACTTTCAAAATAACTAGAGGGGCAAAGTACTCACGATGTCTTTGAATTCCCGCCATTTTAAAGTCAGGCAAAGTATGGCGAACCTAATGTCTTCAAGATGCCGCCATTTTAGAGTCAGGCAGCAAGCCCCAGTTAAAAGGCTAAGTTCACACGGTTTAAATGTAATGCCTTTTCAAATCAACTTCAAAAATCTCATCCTGGTATAATACCACACTAGCCCCATTGTAGTGGTCCCCGCAATGCCTCAGTCATCTTCGGCATGACTACAATGCCCTTCCCTGATCCATGATGTGGTACTGTAAACTGGTAGCCAACGGATTTGGGCTGCAGGGGGTTGGATCTACGTGTTCCAAAGACATCATAAATATATGAAGGATTGTTGTACAAGAAACTTATAAGAACTGAATTACATGCTAAATTCCTTACAGATTGTTTGAATAACAACATAACCCCGCTGGGGTTACAGGTACGCAATATACCAGTGATTTTTATAGACGACGAGGACTTTAAGGTGGGCTTTAGCTTCGTTTAAAATAAATGTTCATGAAGCTGGATGGTTCTCAGTATAGAAACTGCTTTAAAACATATAGATAAACTGAAAGCAGAAATAGCTGATTTAGAAAAACAAATCTTAGAGGACACCTCAGTAACAGACTCTCGTGAATTTTTGAAAAAACTAGAGACCATCATTTCCGATTTTCAGAGAAACAACATACTGAAAAAAACAGAAAAATTACAAAAAGATATTAAGAACTATTCCAGAGAACGTACTTACCCATATTTGAAAAAAGATTTTTCCAACAAAATCCAAATCAATCTAATTGGGTACCTAAACATACTACCTTTTCTGACACGGCTTCTTCAAGTTCTGAAGAATATAATAGTCATGGAGGTACTCCCAACTATAGATACGGTAGAGGTCAGAATCAGCCCACTCCTTCTACTTTTTTAGGGAGAGGTCCACACACACAAAGAGGCAGAACTCGCAGCAACAGGAGAGGGTGGTTCAGGAATCAATATACTCCGGGATTCCGACAGACCAGGAACACGTACTACGAATGGTAGAGTCAGTTTTGAGTGATAGTTCTAGTACAATGACTAATCATAATCGGCAGAATTTGGAGGTAGTCCCTATTTTTAATCTTTCAAAACATGAATTGTGTACCAAAGAGATTGAGTTACTGAGTCATGGTTTGTCATATGTCCCTACTAACAGAAATGACATTTTCACAACACAGATTGAATTGTACAGGTTCTTTAGGACGATTCGCCTTAAGCACATGTTCAATAAGACTCCTTTTGCAACACAAAACAATGTTACAGGTCTACGATGTTCTTCTACTTTTTATCCACCTACGAACCTGATCCCTAAGGAATTGGTCACTTTCGAAAATGTGGTACTGATTGAAATCGAACAAATGTTCAAAAACAAACATTATGTGAAATATAATTTCACTAAAGAGGAACACTTGACTTTGAAAACCCTTGCCAGCAGGGATGATATCATTATCAAACCTGCTGACAAGGGTGGGAGTATCATTATACAAGACAAGATTGATTATGACTCTGAGGCGTTAAGACAATTGAATAATACCACCCATTATATTAAATTGGTACGAGACCCTACTGATAGGATTAGAAAAGAGATTCTTAACCTAACAATGAGTGGACGTGATAACCTATGGTTGAGTCTTAAAGAGTTTGACTATTTGAATAAAAATGACTTTTCCATACCTGCGTTTTATACGCTACCGAAAATACACAAGGATGATAAAAAAAAACCCGGAAGACCCATTGTGGCGGGCTGCCAATCTATTCTACAACCATTGGCTGAATATGTAGACTTTTTTATCAAACTTTTTGTAGTGTTAACTAAATCTTACACTAGAGACAGCACACATGTGATCATGGCGGTAGAGGGACAACCATACAATAAACAGCAAAATATCCTGGTTACGATGGATATAGAAAGCTTGTATACAAGCTTACCCCAAAGAGAGGCCTTAGATGTAATTAACACAACACTAGAGCAAAGGCTACGTCCCCACCAGATACCATCAGACTTCATTAATAAGTGTGCAAAAATTGCACTTGAACAGAATTACTTTCTTTTTAATGGTGACTTCTATGGTCAAGTAAAGGGAGTCGCTATGGGAGCAATTTTTGCTCCAGATTTAGCGAACCTGTATGTGGCTGCCTTCGAGGAAGAGGTGATTTATAACAACAACCCCATCAAGAATGAGATAAAAAAGTATCTTAGATACATCGATGATGTATTTTTGATATGGGAGGGATCGGTTTCGAGATTACATGATTTTCATGTTTGGCTTAACCAACAAAATAACCATTTAAAATTCACCATGGACTCTGATGAACAAGCTATTAATTTCCTAGATCGACGAATATGGAATGATGAAGGGAAATTATCTACTAGCCTATTTACAAAATCTACTGCAAGAAATACACTGCTCAAATACACCAGTCACCATCCACGGAATTCACGAGATAACCTTCCGTTTGGGCAGTTCCTCCGTATTAAACGGAACTGTACCAGACGGGAGGATTATTTCAGAGAGGCTAAAATTTTACAAATCAAATTGGGGATGAGAGGCTACCCGTATAGACTTGTCAAACGCTCCCTCAAAAGAGCCTGGTATTATGATCGAGAGGCACTCTTACAGAGCAAGGAGGATCAGGCATCCACACAGGAAACTATCACTTGTGTTACAACATTTGGAACTGAATCCAATTCTATCAAAAAGATAGTGATACAAAATTGTCACTTGATCCAGAAAGCAGAACCACAGTTTACAACACCTCGTTTTGCTTTCAAGAGGGCTAGAAACTTAAGGGACTCTCTTGTCAAGGCATACAAAGAACCAGTCCCCAGTACATTAACAAATTTATGGGGGCTGACGCCCATAATTGGCCACTATCCATGTGGGCATTGCATAGCTTTCCCTACAACATCGGTAGTAAAGTCCTGTGTCCTTAACGGAAAAGAATGGACATTGCGACAACATACAAATTGCCTCACTAAAAATGTTATTTATTGCATAGAATGCCCTTGTGGTCTGTATTATATAGGCAAAACAACGCAAGAAATCAAAAAACGAATAACCCAACATCAATCGCGCATTAGATGCAAAATTACTACTGCACCCATGGTAGAACATTATTTGGAAAAAGAACACACCCCTACAGATATGAAATGGTTTGTGTTGGAGACTGTTAAAAACACAAAACGAAGACAAAATGTGGAGCGCTTATTGACACTGAAGGAAAACAGGTGGATTTGGTCAGCCAAAACAGTAGAGATGGGATTAAATTCCTTTATTGAATGGCAAACTTTGGCGACATTGTGAACTACATAGCCTCCTTATGTCTGATTATGATGATCGTTTTATGTCTTGATAGGGGTTGTTGATGTAATTCTATGAGCCCCTTTCAGAGTTACACTATCGTTCTAACCAGTAAGAGAGCATTCTCTTAGGTTTGGATATATATAGAGATCTTTAGTGGACTGGCATATTGCGTTTTGTTGTTAATTTGGTCGACAGTTCAGCCAAGTGGACACAGGACCTTATATAAGACTTCTTGGAATGATTATTTGTTCACACAGTTTTGTGTTTAAGACATTAGAACTTCTTTGTCTTTCTGTGATGTTAAAATGGCCGACACATTTTCCATTGATTATAGGCCTTTACATAGGTTCCTTACTAGTAGCTTGAGTTAATATCTACACCATTGAATATGACTTTTTTGGTGCCAATTGTATTAATAGGTCCCTTTAGGCTCTCATGTTATGGCTGTTCCATATTTATGGATATGGTTTACACACTTATCAACATTGATACATGGATACTAGATACGATCAGTTATCACTGGATGGTACCCGGAAATTAACGTTGTACTAGAGTCTGGTTTTTAGTGGATTTTTAGTAGATTATTAGCGTCAGACGCCAACATCGTGGTTTAGACGGCTACATTCAAAGATGGCCGACTCGTTTGCTATGAATACATGATGATATACATCACGCTACCTTTTAAATAACTCCCGCCTCCGTCCGTGGTTTCTGCTCGGATTATTTGGCGAGTTGTACAGGGGAAGTTGAGCTGGTGAAGAAATAAGAAATTGGTAAGTTTGACATCTGTTGGCGGTCCTATTCCCATAGGTAAGACAAGGGGACGAGTCTTTGAGTGACTGGGTCTGTGTTCTGTTTTGTTACAGATTACAGACTCAAGAAGCGCAGACGCTAGTTGCCGTTTTCTGTAAGTAAGGTTTTGGAGCTTAACTTATTGTGGACTTGCTCTGCCCGTGCAAACAGTGATGTCTTCCATGATTCTTGGCGATGCTTATTACTGAGGATTGTGCTTTGTTGGATTTTTTGATTTTTTGATTTTGTGCCTCTGCGGTGGAAGACCGTTAAAGAGTGATAATAAGAGTTTAAAAAAGGTTTCGTGCTATCGAGGGAGTAAGTGCATATTTATTTATTTATTGATTCCCCTATAGGAGATACGTTCACAGAGAGGTGTCTCTTTGAGGTTTATTAGTTTTGGTGATACGGTGTCTTTCGGGTAGTTTGGATTGACATGCTGCACGGAGTTCTATGGTATATTTTTCTTTATTGGTGGCTATATAGTTGACGGTGATTGGGAACTGACTCACTATATCGGGTGGTCTTAATAGGGTTACACCTTTCTTCCTTCAGTGTATAGACAATACAAATGTTTAGAACTTAGATGTTGGTATGTGTGAAATGTTTGTTTAGTAATATAAGAATTTTTTATATTAGATACATGGTGCAACTTTGGTCCTGGAGATGGTCTCGGTGATTAAAACTTTCAGATAGGAGACCGAAACGTCGACGCCGTGACACTTCTTTGTTATAAACAACTTTCATTGGATGTCTTCGGATATTACAAGTGTTCAAACTAAGTATTTTCGATATATGACCAACTGTGGATGGTGCATATGTGTATAAAAAAGTGTCATTAACTACTGCTTATATGTGTTGAAGCGACACAGTAGTTTTTTGTTGCCATTGTTTAAATGAAAACTGTATATTCCTTTATTGTACATAACAAGATTTTTTGTATTAAATTACTGAAATCTACTGAAATAATCAAGAACAATATAAAAGATGAACTGTGGTCACTTTGTAAATTGTTTCCTTATCTGAGTTCTTTGAAATGAAGTTCACTACGGTGACGTTCTGATTAATGAATATAAGTTGAGTAAATCCTCAAGGAATCCCACACCCCTGTGCCTCATTTCTCTCTAGTTTTCTCCCTCCTCATTCTGCCTTCCCTCTTTAGGTCTTTCTCTTTGTATCCTCCCTTGTCTTCCCATTCATCAACATTGTAGTTCTCTTTCACTCACCCTGTGCATCTCTCTTCTCTTTGTATCTTTGTCTCTCCTTTGCCTCCTTCTCTTACTATGCCCCTTCTTTTGCCTTGCTTCGCCAATCCTCGTCTGTTTTTTCTTTTAATTTGCACAATTTCTCCGACAATTCATGTGCTCTCAATAATTGTATAAACCAAACACAAAGAGATGATAGATGGAGCGCTAAAACTTTTCAGACACTCACCCCAGTCACACATCTGGGTTGAATCCATCATCATTCTTTAGCTCACTTCGCCACCCCAGTTCAGACACAGCTATATGCAAATCAGTCTTGGCCCTGTGCCTCATGGGAACAGTCCAGCACGAATTGCCAAGCCATGTCTTCCATGGACCGGAAAAAAGCATTCTGGGACTGGTTTCGGGGTAACACCCCTCTTCAGCCAGGCTAGCTTGAATCCAGTGGCAAAGTGAGCAAGGGACCCACATCTGGGTGTACCCTGTCAACTTAAGGTGAACAAAGCAAACACAAAGAAATGATGGACGGAGCGCTGAAACTTTTCAGGCACTCGCCCCCAGTCACAGATCTGGGTTGAATCCATCATCCATCTTTAGCTCACTTCGACACCACAGTTCAGACACAGCTTTATGCAAATCAGTCTTGGCCCTGTGCCTCATGGGAACAGTCCAGCCCAAATTGCCAAGCATGTCTTCCCTGGACCAGAAACAAGCATCTTGGGACCGGTTTCGGGGTAACACCCCTCATCAGCCAGGCTAGCTTGAATACAGTGGCCTGTGTGACATGCCTTCAAAAGGTAACGTACATTCAGAAGGCAGAGAAGACAAACACAGGATATCTGATCTTGTAACTTATGGTTTTCAGTGCCTGAATACCCTCGCTGGTGATAAGCCACGCTCTACAAATTCACATAACATGGTTATTGTCCAAGTCTAGAATAGCGAATCTAGCAAAGCCTTTCCCAGCAGTTACCAAAGGCAGGGCTTTTAGGCACATGTCATGCCTTAAGTCATGTGTACTCACAAACATTTTCCCGGGGGCTGCAACATTTTGTCTATGGGGTGACCGAGGGCCGCACGGATGCCAGCGGGGGATGTAGGGGAAGCAAAGCATGTATATCTAGTGGCTGTCTTTACAATTGAAGGTGTTCCTAAAGTTAAGGGCCTAGTTGCTTCCTTTCCCTAACTGAAATTAACCTTTAAATAAGTGTTTGCAGTATATTTAACTTTTTTTTTTCATGTTAGTTCTGAGTCGAGTCAACGGCAGCCCAGTGCTTCTGCTGCCCACGGGGGCACATGTAAAGGTCAGGAGGGCTGCATCTGGCCCCCAGGCCGTACTTTGAGTATCACTTCCTTAAGTGCTTGAGCAGTGAATTAGAGGGCACTATGGCATTATAGGTAATCATAAATGGTGAGAATCTGTTTTAGAAGGTTTTAATCATAATCCTCACGTCAACCCATATTTGCACAGGGATTATGTCGTAACATGAAGAACTCTTCCTAATTCATGGGTATTGCATTATACATGTGAATTAAGCATTTTAACCAATGAGAAGCTTAGCGACGGCCCTAATGCATACAATAGTATACACAACTTAACCATTGTGTTTGGTGAGTGTGAAAAGAACAAAGTCATATTGAGTGTGCATCTTAAAATGTGAGTGATGTTGTGATGGGCATGCTTTACAGCTCACATTTGAGGTCCCAATCAAAGGTGAAGTTTCATATAGAAGACATCCTTCTGCCCTTGCTTGAAGGTTCACTCATTTAGCTCCCTCTCATGGGCTTTTCTGAGTAATCCAATAGTGATCCAGCATAGTCTGGTTCGAATTCCTCATTGTACAGATAAAGTGAGGAAAGTTCTTCAAGATTTCCGGTATAATTCAGTTTGACATGATACTACTTTGTCTTTTCAAGAACTGATCAGCAATATTGCAGTTGTATTTTTACTACATCAGATGTGTAAGCAGTGCAGTTTACTGTCATCAACTTGGGATGCATTAATGCAGCTAAACCCTCACCCACCTCATGTTCGATGTTAAAAAGCACACATACACCCTGCTTACTACATGAGTATGAATTAGCCAGAGCATCATGTTCCATCTTTTGTTTCTCTATCATTATTACCCATTGATTTGCATTCAAGTACCAACCATAGTAAGCTGAAATCCATTCTGTTCAGAGTGTATCTACAATAAAATCCCCTTGAAAAACTGTTCTTAAAATCCTACTATGACACTTGTATGGTATATAAAACACAAAAGGTGATGGGAATATTGTCAATAAGTCGAACCACTGGCAATCACTCAGGGTAGCATTCTTTCTTTTGCCCACCACAAAACTTCAGTGTGATCCCAGCCATTTGCAAATCAGTCTTGACCCTACTCCAGTATGAATTGCCAGACCAGGTCTTTCCTGAACCAGAACACAAGCACTCCAAGACTAGTTTCGACCTGATTGGGGCTCCAGTGAGCATGGTACCCACATATGGACATGCCCTTGGAATGGCATCCTGGACAAAAAACATTCTCCACAGTTGTTAAATTGTTAATTCTATTGGTAACGAAGGGAGGAAAGTTGTCAGGGGACATAAATATAATAGCTTATTATGCTAAAATACATTTTGACTGATGGTAACCATTGACTCAACCCCCCCCACCCCCCCCCCCACACATTTTCTGCAAAAACATACAAGTGCAATATTGTGGACTTTATATTGGGACTATCCCATTTGCAGTTCTGTATTTTCAAGTCACCAGTCATGGTTGAATTTTCTCAGCAGTTGAGGGTGCCCACAGAACTGGGGCATGGACTCCAAAATAGCAGCCCCTAGTGAAGACAGAGCTGGAGACAGTGGCCATATGTTCAAATCAGTATATCTGTTTACAGGCTGCTGATTTTGATTTAGTTTATAGCTATGAGCTCATTGTTACCAAGCCTACGTACGTCTCTGACTTCTCTAGGCCAGTAGATGGAACTTAGAGAGTCTTCAAGGTTCCTGGGGGCAAAGGAACATGCACTGGTTTCCCTGCAGTGCTAGAAGGATCAGGTACAAAAGGGGTACATCAAACAGTGATGCTGCTGACTATCCTTTCCCTGGGCTCTGAGTGATGCGGAAAAACGTAGGTGTTTTCACTGAACAGTACAGTGGAAACCTTGTATCCCAGAGAGGCACAGACTTACCCCAAGGGTCCTCATGCTCTGGGCTGTTCAACTGCTTCTGGGCAGGCTGGCATAGCCAGCAACCCCTCCAACACCAGGCAGTGCGTTTCTCCTTGCAAGGTAGTCCAAGCAGGCTTTCAAAAGTATTCTTGTTCGAGACTCAGGCCCCAGTCTGGCATAAAGTAGTCATGGAGACTCTAGCCCTGGACCACAGTTGTTCTCAACTGTACTGGTGAACAGCTTCTTTAGTCATTGAGAATTGTTTTGGACTAAACACCAGTCAGGCTGGCCAGTACTTAGCCTCATAAACAGATTTTTCCTGTTGTGCACACCAGTCTACCCCCGTGTGTCAACACAAGATCGAGGGGGTGTCGGCAGCTTCGATGTGCGGGCCACTTCTCTCTTGGTCACCAGGCAAGCTACCATTAAGGAAAATTCGCTCAGCCCATACCCATCCCCCCCGCTTCTCCACCAGCCCAACAGCACATTATGTGGTGCCAATTCCAGAGTGTGCACAAGAAGTACAGAGAGCTCCCAAACCACCCTGTACCAGAAGGAACTCAGTGATGGGCAGTCCCATGTCATGTGGAAGAAATCTGAAGCTGGGAGCTGGGATTGTATACAAGCAGCTTGGGTGTTAGGTGATATTCGGTGCAAATGGCGCAGGGAGAGAGGGGTCATGTGAAGATAGTGGATCTGAATCATGTGCATACAGATGGAGATTGCTAGTTCACAAGGTGCAAGACAGGCCTCCCTCCAGTCATCCTCATCGAGGTCTCCCACCCAATTTACCCATGTCTGTCTGAGCCGATCAAAGCCACCTGGGGCATGAATGACCAATGAGTGGTAAATCAGAGAGATGGCTCTTTTCCCCAGGCACCATAAGAAGATCTTAGCTTCAAGTCAGCTATTTCAGGGAACGGGATGTCTGGTGAGCTGTGTGGTAATAGAGCATGTTGCAGTTGAAGAAAGCAAAAGAACTGCTAATTAGCTAGAGCGTATTGATTCTTTAGATCTTGAAAGGACATTTAAGTTTTCCCCTTTATACACATCCCCTAAATAAGAAATGCCAATTTAGTCCCACGGAGCAAAACCCTCCAAAGTAGAAAGATGTCGGAGCCATGCACCCCACCATAGAGGAGTAATCCCCGTCAAACGGCACTCCCAACAGATGAGATGCAAGGCTGCCTTCCAGCAGATAAGTGCAGGAAGACAATGTTGAGGGTAACCGCGCTCTGTAGAGAAGGTCAAGAAGGCCATCAAGACCCAGACAGTAGGCGGTCATCCCAGCCCTCAGTGAACCATCAATTACTGATACCAGGTGCTCCGCCAAGTAATAAATATGTATATATCGGACATTCCAAGGCCACCATTGAAGGGGGACTTACATGCTGAGTGAAAAGCCAACCTATGACACCCAGCTGCCCACACAAAGTTTGTTAGTTTAGAAGTCAGGGGGTGGATCCACCTATGGAGAATGGGTTATGGATAGTTTGCTAGAACATACAAATAGTGAGGGATATACACTGTCTTAAACAGTGCAATGCCTCTCATGGGATTAAGGGGTATGTTGACCCAGCGATGGAAGTCCAGATCAAGAGCCTGAGCAAGGCCCTTGAAGTAAGAGTCCAGGCCAAGTCTGGGTGGCGGTGATACAAGATTTACAAATGTACAAAGCTATCGGCAATGTTGTAAGCATAATTTAATTTTTTTTAAAGTCTGGGAGGTCGGACACATGAATACTCATTTAAAGGAATTTAATTGGGTAGGGACATCCAGACACCAGTACTGCCCTCTGCGTCTCCCCTCACTTCCACCAACTTAGATCTGCCAGCATTGATTTGGAGGCCCGGCACATCGCCATATAGACTGAGGATGTACAGGCCCCAGCCCTTTCTCTTTTAAAGTTGCAGGAAGGTGGAAGGGGTCCTCCAGTCAACTTCATTGATGGAGGGGGAATGGGGGTTCAAACCCTTCATGTACTGCGATCCGTTCTGTATCGCTGGGGAAGTAAATGAAACAGTTGCCCGCCATTTTATATTGTCTTACACAGGAAGTCAAATATTGGGGCCCTCGTGCATTCCCTGAAACTTGCTCACAGGATTTAATCTTGAGTCACGAAATACAAAGTATACTATCTCTTCCGTACATATCATAACTGCATGTAAACAAAATGACCTGGTTCAGGACAACTTGCACAATCTTTTATATGGAGCATGCCAATAGCCATTTTTCCACTTCCAAAGGATACAGTTTAAAAAGCCTGTGTCTGCACTGGGATTCATGATCCCACTACCCCCAGTCTGACAAACTGCCTATACTGAGAGAGCAGTAGCCACTCTTTTGTAGATGTGTGCACTTTGAATGCCTCCTCATTCTCAGAGCAATGCTCGGGGATCTAAGTCTGTGTAACAAGGAGAGGCATCAGTGATCTCATAGGATTGTCAAGCTCACCTGGGGTGTCAGAACCCTTTTTAGATGGCCATGGGCTAAGAAGAGGTTATTGGGGCCAACCGTGTGAGTTGAAGCCTTTTATTCCTGATGTCCCGGGGACTGACTTACTATGGATCCTGAGTAACTGGGCCAAGTACCCTTTCTGCACTTGACTCTAAGGGGTGCGTGATCCAATCAATTCAGGGCTCCCTTGAGAGAGAGGTGTGTATACAGGATAGTGAACACAGGATCACACAACTCAAAATGTGTGCAGCAGCAGTAACTCATTGTCTAGCCAAGTACTGACTTTTATGAAAAAAGGAAAGTATTTTATTTCTCCAGCTAACCAACACAAAGGAAAAATATCACATTCTCAAGCAATTATCACTCACAAACACACACCTGGGTCTTGAGCAAGAAGAGAGAAGTGGGGAAAAATAACCTAGCTGAAAAGGGGATATTCCTTTTTTTTTTTTTGTTGTTATTCTTTTTTTTTTTGTAAATCTTTTTATTAAAACTGATTCGACATGTATCCTATCTCCGGTGGCCTTCCTCTCTTGCCGCCTCGGCTTCCGATCCAAACATCTCAATCCGGCTTTAAATACTTGGGGGTATACGTTACGTTGGATCCGGCGGTCCGCTACGAGCAGAATCTCCTGTCTCCCCTCCGGCGTTTGAGGGCGGATACGGCTCGGTGGTGTAAGTTGCCCTTGTCTCCACTTGGTCGCGCAGCACTGTTTAAAATGATGTCCCTTCCCAGATTTCTTTACGCACTCCAGAACTCCTTCGATACCATTCCGGCGGCCTACTTTAGGGAAGTGGAGAGTTTGCAGAGGAGACTGGTTTGGGACGGTCGTGCGCGTATCGCTTTGGCAAAGCTGACTCTTCCCTGGTATGACGGGGGCATCGCGCTTCCTGACATTAGACGGTACTATTGGGCCTCCCAGCTGTCTGCCATTAACCATGCTACGTACGCTCCTGGCTCGAACCCGGCATATGAGATGGATAAATTCCTGCTTCCCGGCGGTAACTATAACAGAGCGCTCTACTCTCGATCTGCCGGAAGGACCCTCACGGGCCCTACTAGGATTGCGGTACGTGTGTGGAAGGCGGCGAATGTAGCTGTGGGCTGGAGTGAGCGGTTAACGTGTGCTACTCCTCTATTCGCCTCAGAGCGCTTGGGAAGCCTCTGGACAACGAAAGGCTTTGAACACTGGGATACGATCGGCATTAGCAGAGTGGGGGACCTATGGGTTAAAAGCGCGGTTAAATCCTTCGCGGCGCTTCAGAGCGAGTACGAGCTTAGTGAAAGGGAGTTCTTCCGCTATGCCCAGGTTCGGCATGCCCTACTCTCGGTCTTTGGGGAGGGGACCACGGTCCCTGTTTCTTCGCCTCTCGAGGACCGTATACTCGACGGACACGTCCCCGACAGTACTATCTCCCTGATTTATAAAAAACTAATAAATAATCGGGCTGATCTCTTGGTGCGTCTTCGGGAGGCATGGACGGGAGATGGGGTTGAGTTGGACGACGAGGACTGGCAGTCTGCGCTGTCATCCCCTAAGGAGGTTGTCATCCCGGCCCGTCTCCGTCTGGTCCAGCTTAAGATTCTCCATCGTGTCTATGTGACGGGTCCCCGTTTGGTCTCGATGGGGTTTTCTGACGACGGGCTCTGTAAGCGTGGCTGCGGGCTCAGTGCCACCTTTCTCCACATCCTCTGGGAGTGCCGCGAGGTGGCGGAATATTGGCGCCAGGTGCATGATGTTATGAAACGAGTCACTGGGGTCGCTCTGTTGCCGGAGGTGTGCCGATGTGTTCTGAATGTGTGGGAGCCCAATGACTATAATGCGGCCCAGGCTCGGTGGGCGGCCCTTGGGAACATGATCGCAAAGAGAGATATTGCGCAGCTTTGGGGTTCCCAACGGCCTCCCACCGTGTCCGTATGGAAGGAGAACATGGACTGGTGCATGTTCAGGGAGAAGACGGTGTATGTGGCTCGTGGTAAACCGGGGGCGTGGGGTAGAATCTGGGGTCAGTGGAATGTGTATCGAGGGACTATCTGTTCTCCCCCCCTGGTGGATACGTCTGATGTTGCCTTGTCCCCCTGATCCTTGAGGGTTCCTTGCTTAATTTGTTCATCTGAGTATAGATTTGGTTTTCCCGTGGCCCCCCCCTCCCTCTCAGACCCCCTTTTTATTGACCACCCTAGGGTGGTCCTATGTGGAGTTCCTCTGCTGTGGTTAGACGCCCTTTTAATGTTTTTCGCCTTGCTTTTTGTTTTTCTTTACTTTTGTTGATATTTATGTAAAATAGGGTGTATCCTGACTTCCCTTATGTGCAGCCTGATCTCCTGTCATTTAGCGGAGCCCCTGCGGGCCAGTCATTGTTTTTGAACTGCTTGACCATTTCTGAATACTAGCGGCCGGCCCAGGTGGTTGTAGGCCCGTGCTTGTACCCTTTTTCTCTGCACAATAAAAATTAAAAAAAAAAAAAAAAAACTGATTCGACAACATGGCATAGTATCACAAAATCATAGCAAAGGTGGCAGCAAAACAAAGGTTCTTCAGTATACATTAGGTGTATGAGGTAGGAATTACACGGTGAGGGAGACATCTTCATCTAGCAATCGGGGGGGTACATATCTTACCACGATATACGTTCCAAGGGGCCCATACCTTGGACCATTTACGGGGGCAGCCCCGAGCAATATATACAGATTTCTCCCGCTACATGCACCAATCAGGGTCTGTTTTCCAGTCCGCAATTTTGGGTGTCCGTGAAGCCCCCCAGAGCTGTGCGATATTCCTTTTGGCTATCATGCAGCTGAGTGTGACCCATTGCATGGCGTAATTGTTGAGGTCTGTCGGTTCCCAAATATTGAGGAGGCATCTGGGAGCTTCTGGTTGGATCTCGATTTCTAGAGTGTCACTCATGATTTTGTGTATCTTACGCCAATATTCCTGAATTAGCCTACAGTGCCATAAAATGTGCATAAAAATGCCCGGTTGTGTGCACCCCCGTCTGCAAGACCCATCCGTCTGGCCCCCCATGTGTACCAGTTGGGGCCCGTCACATATATTCTATGTAAGATTTTAAGTTGTACCAACCGGAGCCGTGCTGATATAGCGACTGTTCTAGGGGATGAAATCGCCTCTTGCCACCCTTCGTCGTCTAATTCAATACCATCTGCTGTCCATTTCTCTCGCATCAAGGTCAGGGGGTCGCTCATATTATTGATAAGTTTCCTATACGTCAGGGATATAGCCCGTTCAGGCATATGGCCATCGAGAAGTCTGTCCTCCAATGGGGAGCTGTCCGGCAGGGAGCCTTCACCAGTTAAGACGGACTGCAGTGCATGTCAGACCTGAAGATATCTAAACAACGAGTCCGCCAATGAGTATTGACTCTGAAGAGCGTTGAACGGTTTTACTCCCTCTGCACCCCAGAGGTTTCCAATACTGGAAATGCCGATAAGGTCCCATTTAGTAAAACCTTTGGAGTTTCCCAGATAACCTAGCTGTTGTGAGTCCCAAAGGGGGGTGGCAAGCGTTAGCCTATTACTCCAGCCTAGTGATTGTGTTGCAGCGTGCCAGATCTTGACTGTGTGCTTGGTAGGCCCCGTGAGTGGGTATTTGTCAGGCTTGGAGTACAGAGCTCGAGCATAGGCCCCGTTAGGGGGGATATTCCTTTTTAAGGACGATTTCCCTCACCCACCAAAGGTGGCATGCGTCACCATCCGGAATCTCCTCGCACCGTGACAGTTGATCACGGTGCAGGCTATGACTCCTTCACTAAGAAGGAGGAGATCTGCAAATGTTAAATGGAGACATGGTAGATACCCTGCGGTGAGCTAAAGGGTGGTGAAGTAAGCAGAGTGTGCAACAAGTGATAAAGTGAATAAAACTGACTCCACAGTGCGCGTACACTTATTCATGCAGGGAAGGAAACCAAATGGACAAATTGAAGCACTGAGGGTTCCCCTGCACCCGTAGGAGATTTTGAAGACTTCTAATAAGTTATAGGTACCATCCTAACCTATAACAATGTCACAATCTATGTCAATGCACTGTGTGACGAAGATAGGTGAGTGACTTAACTTACCTACTAAGGAGTGGTTCAAAACCCACACCGCTCCTTCTGTTCGGTCCTGATGAGTCTGACGAGACAGCAAAGGGCTGAAACATGTCGACTACTGATAACTGAACCACATAGGTGTATTGGACCCTTAACACATCAACCATATCACCTGCTCTTATTTTTAATCTTACCCCTTCCTGACCAACAATACACTTTACACAGGAAAGGAGGTATTTTTAACTTCACACTTTTTCAGCAACTCTTTAAGCAATAGTCACAGAAGCAGATGGTCTTCCTCCAGGAAAAGGGACCGCCTGGAGAATGGGAAACTCAGGCAGAAAAGGACCCAATGATAAACCCATTCACCTAACTACCTAAAGTGAAGAACCAAGATATTCTGCTACTAACAAGTTAGAGTGTATGAGGGCCTTTGCAAATCTTTCAGAGACCCTGGTATCCCAAGACACGTGATTCATTCCAATTTGATGTTGTACTGTTATGCCCGGAAGCTGAATGAATCACTGCTTCTTTCTCCCAACTTTGATTTTTTTCCATAATTGGTCAAGACCAAGCGTTCATGCGAAACCCAGAAGGCTTACCCGCAGTCGTCGGGTGTGGTGCCTAAACTCTGGGAATCTGGTGTGGGGCTCAGGGTACACTCTATCCTATATAAGAGATATAGGAGAGAGTACGAAGTGAAGGACAAAGCTCTATGGTACTGAGACATTCTAAAGCTGCTGTACAGGAAACAGCATAATCGCAGTTTATAGAGGGGGCATCTTGTTAGTATGCCCACTAATAGAAAAAACATAAATGAACATAATGTCTGTTAACACTTTGTGCAGGAGGTCGAGATCAAGGGGTTTGTCACCAGTGTTTTATTAACTGTTGTGCTGCCACTTCTGCCTTACAATGGCTACCTAATTTGGATTTTTGGCATGCTGCGGCTACAAGCATGAGCTGATTTTACATTTCTAAATGTGCCTTGATTACAAACTAGTCTCCTATAACTTACCTCCTAATATAGCACACATCTAATAACAGACCCTTGAGCCAGCTACGATCAGTGGGTTTTATCTTGTTTTTATCTCGTAGACAGTCCTGTTCCATGCCACTTATGCACATGTGCTTACAAGCCTCTGTATGGCCTTTTCTCACTGGTGTCAAGTCCCTTGATCTCAGCCTCCACTGTACCAGGTGTTTGAATTTCACCTCAGCCTAACATACATTTGTGAGTTTATGGCCCTAAAAGGAAATACAACAGTATTAATTGTGGAAAGACTATTAACAAATGTTTATGCTAACATGCTTATTGTTCTCATTACAGTACTTGGCCTGCTAACAAAAGTATTCAATAAGTTACAACTTTCTGTTACTAACCTTTGGATCTTCATTGTTGATTATTATTTTTTTTTACCTGCGTGCTGGAAATAAAAAAGGAATATTCCCGGATCCCATAAATTGAAGGTCAAGGAGTCCTGTAGAGCACAGTAAGACAGTCAACGTATACATTTTTTTTAAACTATGCTCCTAAAGAAATGTATTTTTTAAACTCCGCTCCCAAAGAAATTTCAACAAGGAAAAGTACAATGGTAAATATGTTCTGGCATGCTGAATTGGTCACAAACGGACTGCTTTTTAAAATATCTGATTAGGGCACCCCATTTAAAGATCTTTGCGCACTCGGAAAGATCCTTGCACAAGTTACAATCCTTGTTATATAGTTTAGCGAGTTATGAACTGGAATCAAGATTCTGTATGCAAATTGCAATTTATATATTTAGGAGCATATTGTTTAGTTCTCATTCTTTTGTTGTTCTAAGGTTACTTAAAATAGTTACTCAGGGTAGTAATACATACATATTAAGTAAGTGCTGTATAAAGGGTTATTAATATAATTGTGAGAAGTTGGCCTGGCATATGCTGGTCACTAGTTATAGTGGCCACCTTGCACCAGTCCAATTCGACTCTTATGGTAGATAGGTTTAAGACAACCTTTTAAAGAAAGCTATCCTAGTGGTAGCTGTGGAGAGCAGTCTTCAGGCTAAGTCTCAGAGGAATGTAAAGCAGCTTGTTTTACCTATAATCTCTTGAATTACCAAATGAAAGGACACCACACAGGTATATATATCAAATATATATGTATTTATTTCTAGACACACTCTACTAATCTCTTTATGAGATTAGAAGTCAGGAACATATGCAAATATCAACGTTTCACAATAAGTTAAGCTTTAATATGGCTGGGGCCCTAGGGGCGTACCAGACCATATACTAAAAAAGAGGTTTAGGAAAGTTGACTTGCAAGGGGACAAGGCCTAGGGCCTGTAGAATCGCTGGGGCTTCACTAATCCACCCAAGGCAGGTAAGTAAAAGGCCCACAGGAGACGCGTGCAGTGTGAGAACACAGCCGCGGGATCCCTATTGATTTCAATGGAGCAAGTCGCGGTTGGATTTTTTAAGTTTAAGGGTACTTCTAGAGAGTCTACAAGCAAGCCATTTACAAGGTAAGTAGTTCGAGGGCCAACACCCACAGGAGCACCGGAGTGCACGAGTTACCTCACCCAGGGAAGCCGGGTGCATAGGTGTCTTTTGGTGTCGGGTCGGGTCGCGTCGTCGTTTTCTATGGAAGCCGAAGAAGTTTTGCTGCTTGCGAAGACTGGAGAAGTGTCCGGTGGAATCCAAGGCTGGATTCAAGATGAAGAAGACCTGAAAGCAGAAGGGACATTGTTCACAGTCACTTGCCAGTGACCCGGGGCCAGGAAGATGGATGCCCACGAAAGTCGGGTGATTTCAGGTGATCAAGGGTGTTTTGACTCTTCAGTCACGAGGTCCAGGAGGCGTCGACGACGGCCAGGAGCTGGATTTGGAGTGTCCCACGAAGTCTGCAGCTTACTGAGGTGTCGGCAACCGGATTGGAGCCAACAAGCCTTGGCAACAGCAAGTCTCGTGGAAATCGAAGAAAGTCAGCGGTGCAGACCAGCAAGGTCTGAGGGACTCACCCAGTGAGGGTAAGTCAGGGCAGGCCTGGAGCAACCATTTGGTTCGATGAGAAAGTCTTCAAGGGACCCACAAGCCAACCGGCAAGGGATCGCGAAGACGCCTCGTGAGGATTCGCCTCACAGGAGCCCACGGTCACTCGGGACGAGGTAGGCCTCTGATTTTGGAGGGAAATCCTGCTGGAGGCTTGGACCACACGTGGTCCAATGCACAAGTTCATAGAATGTCGTGAAGTGGTTGCACTCGACAATAGTGCACGGTACCCGGGTATTGCTGTTCCTCGTCACTCGTGGGGTCCACTCGCCTCAGCTCTGCTGGGGACTTACAATGGCCGTCGAGAAGTCAGGAAATCCGCTTCCAGGGCTGCAGGGACTTCGGACTCCGGCAGGAGTGGGAAAGTTTGCGACCGTTGATTCAAGTTTTTGGTGCCTGCCAAGCAGGGGAGTCACTCCTTGACTCCAAGGGAGATTCTTCCATCTTCCAAAGGTAGTGGAACGTCGAAGGGCCAGGATTCTTCTTGTAGAGCGTCGTCCAGGCATATCTGATTTGCAATGGCAAGGTTTCCCTATCTCATACTAAAGGAAAGGGAGGGACTAGCTCTATGACCACTCCTCTGGGAGGGTCAGAGGAGTGGGTGGTTACACCCACTTCCCTTTGTCCAGTTTCACGCCAGAGCAGGGGCAGGTAGCCCCTGAACAGGTTTGAGCTGGCATATGCACAGAGGAGCCTACTGCTCCCCCAGTGCAGGACTTCAAAGCACCCACCCAGCCCCAATACACTAAATCCTGTCTGGAAGGTGGTGACACCTCCCTGTGACAGGATGCCTATTGTTGGGCCTCCTCCACTGTGAGTTTCAGTCAGCAGCAGGAGGGCAGGCCAGTGTCTGTGCTGGTGGCATCCATTTTGTGATGCCAGGGCTCTTTCAGATTTCTACTGTGTTTCCACAGTGGGTACATGTCGTCCCCTCTAGAAGGGTGGGATCATACTCCCACACCAGTTACTGGTGTGGGGATATGATTTCAAGGTGTTTGACACCAAACACAACATGTTTTGATGCAGTCTTTCCAAAGTTAGCATTTACCGCTAGGTTATAATGCACTTAAGAGTATATGGTTTAACCGCATCCACAAACAGCTACAGAGAATAGACTCTGCCAGCTGCAGAGGGGCCCTGCTCAGGCAGAGGCACCCCCTCACATTGTAAACCAAGCACCCTGCCCTCAGGATTTATAGTGCCTGCCTTAGGGGTGACGGATAGGTTTATATGTGTGTATGGTGAGATATAGGAACCTATACCTCAGTGAGGAGTGCTAACACTACCTCACCCAGGCTGCAGTAGCAGGCCTGTGGTGTCAGATTTAGTCTACTTCCCAGGGGTGGCATAATACATGCTTCAGCCCCTGGTAGGCTTGTAAAGTACCTATGCCCTTGGTATCTAAGGTACCATATGCTAGGGGCTCATAAGGTACCACAGTTTCCAATCACTAGTGCATCTAATATGCACTCCAGGTTGTTTAGAGATAACAGAGAGACTGGGGCCCTAATTAGCAGGGACCCAGCCAGACTATAGCCAGAAACCAGTGTTAACATCAGAAAAAAAGTGGGGGCAACATAAGTGCAGATCCTACTCTCCTACACAATCCCCCCCCCCAAACGCAGGGACACTAAACTAACCTTGACCAGTTGAGTTTTCGTGTTCTAAGTGGAAATACCTTGAGATTCCATCTGCATTGGCATGTTGGGTCCCAGGTCTGTGTTCCACTGTATAGTCCATCCCCTGTAGGAAAATGGACCACCTTAGCAGTTTAGGATTTTCACCTTTCATCTGTTTAAGCCATAGGAGGGGCTTGTGGTCAGTCTGAACTATGAAGTGAGTGCCAAAGAAGTATGGCCTCAGACTCTTCAGGGCCCACACCACAGAAAAGGCCTCCCTCTCTATAGCTGACCAACGATTCTCTCTAGGGGTCAGCCTTCTGCTTATAAAAGCTACTGGCTGGTCTTGACCTTCATCATTCAGTTGAGACAGTACAGCTCCCACACCCAGCTCAGAAGCATCTGTTTGGACAATGATCTTGTTTGTGTAGTCTGGACTCTGTAAGATGGGGGCAGTGCACATGGCCTGCTTTAGGTCATCAAATGCCTTTTGACAGCTAGCTGTCCACTGAACCTTCTTTGGCATTTTCTTTGAGGTAAGATCATTTAAGGGGGTCACTATAGATCCATATCCCTTAGCAACCCTCCTATAGTACCCAGTCAGGCCTAAAAAGGCTCTCACCTGTGTCTGGGTGGTTGGAGATACCCATTCCATTATGGTTTGGATTCTGCTCTGCAAAGGTTGAACTTAGCCTCCACCTACAAGGTGGCCCAGGTACACAACCTGACTCTGCCCTATCTGGCACTTGGTGGCCTTGATTGTGAGGCCTGCTTTTTGCAGGGCCTCCAAAACATTTCTGAGGTGGACCAGGTGATCCTGCCAGGTGGAACTAAACACAGCAATATCATCTAGATAAGCTGAGCAATAAGTTTCCATGCCTGTCAGAACTTTGTTTACCAACCTCTGAAAAGTGGCAGGTGCATTTTTCAAACCAAAGGGCATCACCACAAAGTGATAGTGCCCACCAGGGGTTGAAAATGCTGTTTTGGCCTTGGCATCATCAGCTAACTTGATTTGGCAGTAGCCAGCTGTTATGTCAAATGTACTCAGATACTTGGCTGAGGCCAAAGTATCAATGAGCTCATCTGCCCGGGGAATTGGATAGGCATCAGTCCTGGTGACTGCATTGAGGCCTCTGTAGTCTACACAAAACCTCATTTCTTTCTTACCACCCTGGGTATGAGGTTTAGGCACTAGGACTACTGGACTAGCCCAGGGGCTATCTGAAGGCTCAATTACACCTAGTTCCAACATTTTCTGGACTTCAGTCCTAATACAGTCCCTGACATGGTCAGGTTGCCTGTAGATTTTACTCTTGACAGGCAGACTGTCTCCAGTGTCCACCTCATGGATGCACCAGGAAGTCTGACTAGAAGTCAGGCTAAACATATGTCTGAACTGCTGTAGAACTTGTCTGCATTCAGGTTGCTGATGATCAGTGAGGCTGCTTGCCAAAGCAACACCATCTACTGACCCATCATCAGGTTTCTGTGAGAGCAGGTCAGGGAGAGGGTCACTCTCCTCCTCCTGGTCCTCATCAGTTGCCATGAGCAAGCCCATGTCAGCCCTGTCAACATATGGTTTCAATCTGTTGACATGGAGCACCCTAAGGGGGCTCCTGGGAGTTCCAAGATTCACCAAGTAGGTGACTTCTCCCTTTTGCTCAACAATTGTATGGGGGCCACTCCACTTGTCTTGGAGAGCTGCTGGGGCCACAGGCTCCAACCCCCACACTTTCTGTCCTGCCTGGTATACAGTCAGCACAGCCTTTTGGTCATGCCAAGCGTTTTGTAGTTCTTGGCTTGCCTCCAGGTTTTTGGTTGCCTTCTTCGTGTATTCAGCCATCCTGGAGCGGAGACCAAGTACATAGTCCATCACATCCTGTTTGGGAGGTTTGAGAGGTAACTTCCAGCCCTCCTTCACCAAACATAATGGACCTCTTACAGGGTGCCCAAACAGAAGTTCAAAATGGCTGTAGCCAACCCCCTTCTGTGGGACCTCCCTGTATGCAAACAGAAGGCAGGGAAGTAAAAGGTCCCATTTTCACCTAAGCTTTTCTGGGAGGCCTTTAATCATTCCCTTTAGGGTTTTGTTGAACCTTTCAACTAACCCATTGCATTGTGGGTGATAGGGAGTAGTGAACTTGTAGTTTACACCACACTCCTTCAACATTGCTTTTAGATACCCTGACATGAAGTTGGTACCTCTGTCAGATATAACCTCCTTAGGGAAACCCACTCTGAAGAAAACTCCAATGAGGGCTCTTGCCACCACAGGGGTTGTGGTGGTCCTGAGGGGAATTGCTTCTGGGTACCTGGTGGCATGATCCACTACCACCAGGATAAACCTGTGCCCAGATGCTGTTGGAGGGTCAAGGGGACCGGCAATGTCAATCCCTACCCTTTCAAATGGTACCCCCACCACAGGTAGTGGTATCAGGGGGGCCTTTGTTGTGCCACCTGACTTGCCACTGGCTTGGCAAATGACAGAGGAGCGATAAAACTCCTTTGTGTCCTCTGACATGTGTGGCCAATGAAAATGTGGAACAGGCCTGTCCCAGGTCTTGTTTTGGCCCAAGTGTCCTGCTAAAGGGATGTCATGTGCTAGGGTCAAGAGGAACCCCCTAAACTTCTGAGGTATTACCAACCTCCTGGTGGCTCCAGGGGTAGGGTCTCTAGCCTCAGAATATAGGAGTCCCTCATCCCAATAAACGTTATGGGGCCCACTAGCACTCCCAGCAGCCTCAGCAGCAGCCTGATGTCTGAGGGGTTCAAGAGAGGGGCAGCACTGTTGCTCCTTACTCAGATCTTCCCTGGAAGGTCCCCCTGCCCCCAAGAACTCAACCTGATCAGGCTCAAGACCCTCTGGGGCAGTTCCTTCTTCAGGATATGCTTCTTCTCCCTCAGGAGGGGAATCTGAGATCTGAGACACAGGGGAAAGCACTGCCTTAACCCTACTGCTCCTCCTCTTGGGTAGCATCTGGTCCATACTTTCAGGATCCAGAGCTGGTTCAGTTTGATGCATTTTGGCTTGTGACCTGGTCACAGCAAATACCTCTGCAGGTATGCCCACCATCTCTGCATAAGTCCATAACTCTACTTCAGACCAGGCTGAAGCCTCTAGATCATTGCCCAATAGACATTCGACAGGGAGGTCTGCACTGACTACTACCTTCTTGAGGCCAGTTACCCCTCCCCAGGAGAAATTCACAACTGCCAGACTATGGTTGGTCCTGACATTGCTTGCATTGGTAACCTGGTACATTTCACCCAGGATGATCTGCCCAGGGTCCACAAGATCCTCTGCCACCATGGTGACACTAGCACCTGTGTCCCTGAATGCCAAAGCCTATTTGTCATTTATTACAGGCTGCTGTTTGTATTTGCCCAGATTACTGGGGCTCACTAGGAAGGACATATCAATGTCCCCATCACAAACCAGCAATGCCTGAGTGGGTACTCTAACTAGACCAGAGTCCACTTCAGAGCCCAGGGTCAACCCTACTACACCCTTATTCTGATTACCACCTCCACCAGTAGCTGCACTAGGGGGAACAGTTGCCTTAGGGGCAGGAGTGGTGGTGGTTTGGTATTTGGACATGGTAAAATCAGAGGTCCAGTGCCCTTTCTGTTTACAGAATCTGCACCAGGGCTTCTTTTGGCCTTTTCCCTTTGTAGACTGTGAATCCCCACCAGATGCAGATTTGTGGGGCCCTTGTGAAGACTTCTGGTCTTTTGACTTATCCCCACCTTTCTCAGAGCCTTTAGGATCCTGCTTCTTAGTGTCACCCCCTTGGTTCTGGGGTTTCTGTCTCACCCTGGTTCTGACCCATTTGTCTGCCTTCTTTCCCAATTCTTGGGGAGAGGTCAGATAAGAGTCCACCAGGTACTGATGCAACAACTGTTTTTGGCAATTATTAAGGATCTGTTCTCTCATCATAAGATTATACAATCCCTTAAAATCAGTTACTCTACTTCCAACCAGCCAACCCTCCAGAGCCTCGGTTGCACAATCTACAAAGTCTGTCCAGTCCTGATTCTGTGCTTTCTGGGTGTATCTGAACTTCAACCTGTACTGCTCAGTGGTTAAGCCAAACCCATCTATTAATGCACTTTTCAGGACATCATAGTCATCAGCATCCTCTTCTCTAAAAGTGAGGAGCTTGTCTCTACCTTTATCTGAAAAGGAGAGCCACAAGATTGCTGCCCACTGTTTCTGGGGGACCTGTTGTACTCTACAGGCCCTCTCCATAGCAGTTATCCATGTGTGGATATCATCCCCACTCTGGTAGGGAGGAACAATCTTGGACAGGTTCCTATGGTCTGGAATATAACCTCTGACTCTAGGGACACTGTTGCTGCTACCAGGGGGTTCTAACCCCTCTTTTCTAGAAGCTCTCTGGAGCTCAAAGGCTTCTTTATCTAATGCCAACGGCTTGGCCTTAAGAACAAACCTTGCTTCCTCATACTGCAGCAGTTTGTACATTCTTTCAGTGGAGGTCTCTCTTCCATTAAAGTATGAGCTCCAATGATGGACAGATTCTCTGCCAGAGTGGTCAGAGTCCCTAGAAAAGGACCTAGGCCTCTCCTCCACTCTGTCAGTCCTCTTAGGGAGAATTCCTCTGTCTTTTTCAGACCCATGTGGGCCTAGCCCTGCAATTACAGAGTCCAGGTCATCTTGAGTTTCATCATCTGACCCAGAGACTATAGCTGACCCACCCCTTGATCCAGATCCATTAGCTCCTAGAGCTAATCTAAGATCATCTGCTATCAGCAGATCTATCAGGCCTAGTGTGGAGGGACTCTGTCCTAGCTTCAGGTGTCTTGCAACACACATGGCCTTCAAGTCAAAGAAGGTCATGTCCTTATACTGAGGCTGGGTGGACCCACTGGCTCCATCCCTTGAGGACATTCTAGTGTTGTGCAGTGTTGTACTACCTACACTAGTTTGTGGCCTACTGATCCTAGCTTGAGCTGTAGCAAGGGTGTGCTATCCCTTCACAAACAGCTCTAAGTTCAGTAGAACTTATTGATACTAAGCTTGACTTTATATGTACCTTGAGTACCTTTAGTGGTTTTCAGTTAGTAATTCAAATAGAGATTTTCTGGTAAAACAATGGCAAGCTGGAATCCCACACGCTGCCCACCAATGTGAGAAGTTGGCCTGGCATATGCTGGTCACTAGTTATAGTGGCCACCTTGCACCAGTCCAATTCGACTCTTATGGTAGATAGGTTTAAGACAACCTTTTAAAGAAAGCTATCCTAGTAGTAGCTGTGGAGAGCAGCCTTCAGGCTAAGTCTCAGAGGAATGTAAAGCAGCTTGTTTTACCTTATAATCGCTTGAATTACCAAATGAAAGGACATCACACAGGTATATATATCAAATATATATGTATTTATTTCTAGACACACTCTACTGATCTCTTTATGAGATTAGAAGTCAGGAACATATGCAAATATCAATGTTTCACAATAAGTTAAGCACAAATATGGCTGGGGCCCTAGGGGCGTACCAGACCATATACTAAAAAAGAGGTTTAGGAAAGTCGACTTGCAAGGGGACAAGGCCTAGGGCCTGTAGAATCGCTGGGGCTTCACTATTCCACCCAAGGCAGGTAAGTAAAAGGCCCACAGGAGACGAGTGCAGTGTGAGAACACAGCCGCGGGTTCCCTATTGATTTCAATGGAGCAAGTCGCGGTTGGATTTTTAACGTTTAAGGGTACTTCTAGAGAGTCTACAAGCAAGCCACTTACAAGGTAAGTAGTTTGAGGGCCAACACCCACAGGAGCACCGGAGTGCACGAGTTACCTCACCTAGGGAAGCCGGGTGCATAGGTGTCTTTTGGTGTCGGGTCGCGTAGTCGTTTTCTATGGAAGCTGAAGACGTTTTGCTGCTTGCGAAGACTGGAGAAGTGTCCGGTGGAATCCAAGGCTGGATTCAAGATGAAGAAGACCTGAAAGCAGAAGGGACAGTGTTCACAGTCACTTGCCAGTGACCCGGGGCCCGGAAGATGGATGCCCACGGAAGTCGGGTGATTTCAGGTGATCAAGGGTGTTTTGACTCTTCAGCCACGAGGTCCAGGAGGCGTTGACGATGGCCAGGAGCTGGATTCGGAGTGTACCACAAATTCTGCAGCTTACTAAGGTGTCGGCAACCGGATTGGAACCAACAAGCCTTGACAACAGCAAGTCTTATGTAAATCGAAGAAAGTCAGCGGTTCGGGACCAGCAAGGTCTGAGTAACACACCCAGCGAGGGTAAGTCAGGGCGGGCCTGGAGCAACCAGGGGAGCCCTTTGGTTCAATGAGAACGTCTTCAGGGGACCCACAAGCCAACCGGCAAGGGATCGTGAAGACGCCTCGTGAAGATTTGCGTCACAGGAGCCCATGGTCACTCGGGACGAGGTAGGCCTCTGATTTTCGAGGGAAATCCTGCTGGAGGCTTGGACCACACGTGGTCCAATGCACAAGCTCGTAGAACGTTGTGAAGGGGTTGCACTCGACAATAGTGCACGGGGTATTGCTGTTCCTCGTCACTCGTGGGGTCCACTCGCCTCAGCTCTGCTGGGGACTCACAATGGCCGTCGAGAAGTCAGGAAATCCGCTTCCGGGGCTGCAGGGACTTCGGACTCCGGCGGGAGCGGGAAAGTTTGCGACCGTTGATTCAAGTTTTTGGTGCCTGCCAAGCAGGGGAGTCACTCCTTGACTCCAAGGGAGATTCTTCCGTCTTCCAAAGGTAGTGGAACGTCAAAGGGCCGGGATTCTTCTTGTAGAGCGTCGTCCAGGGATATCTGATTTGCAATGGCAAGTATTCCCTATCTTATACTAAAGGAAAGGGAGGGACTAGCTCTATGACCACTCCTCTGGGAGGGTCAGGGGAGTGGGTGGTTACACCCACTTCCCTTTGTCCAGTTTCGCGCCAGAGCAGGGGCAGGTAGCCCCTGAACCGGTTTGAGCTGGCATATGCACAGAGGAGCCTACTGCTCCCCCAGTGCAGGACTTCAAAGCACTCTAAGAGTGCACCCACCCAGCCCCAATACACTAAATCCTGTCTGGAAAGTGTGACACCTCCCTGTGACAGGATGCCTATTGTTGGGCCTCCTCCACTGCGAGTTTCAGTCAGCAGCAGGAGGGCAGCCCAGTGTCTGTGCTGGTGGCATCCATTTTGTGATGCCAGGGCTCTTTTAGATTTCTACTGTGTTTCCACAGTGGGTGCATGTCGTCCACTCTAGAAGGGTGGGATCATACTCCCACACCAGTTACTGGTGTGGGGGTATGATTCCAAGTTGTTTGACTCCAAACACAACATGTTTTGATGCAGTCATTCCAAAGTTAGCATTTACCGCTAGGTTATAATGCACTTAAGAGTATATGGTTTAACCGCATCCACAAACAGCCACAGAGAATAGACTCTGCCAGCTGCAGAGGGGCCCTGCTCAGGCAGAGGCACCCCCTCACATTGTAAACCAAGCACCCTGCCCTCAGGATTTATAGGGCCTGCCTTAGGGGTGACTGATATGTTTAAATGTGTGTGTATGGTGAGATATAGGAACCTATACCTCAGTGAGGAGTGCTAACACTACCTCACCCAGGCTGCAGAAGCAGGCCTGTGGTGTCAGATTTAGTCTGCTTCCCAGGGGTGGCATAATACATGCTTCAGCCCCTGGTAGGCCTGTAAAGTACCTATGTCCTTGGTAGCTAAGGTACCATATACTAGGGGCTCATAAGGTACCACATTATCCAATCACTAGTGCATCTAATATGCACTCCAAGTTGTTTAGAGAGAACAAGAGACTGGGGCCCTGATTAGCAGGGACCCAGCCAGACTATAGCCATAAACCAGTGTTAACATCAGAAAAAAGTGGGGGCAAAATAAGTGCAGATCCTACTGTCCTACAGTAATTAATCATTTGGTATTCTTACTGTGCATGCATACCTCTAACACACAAAGCTTGGGATAGTCAAAAACATGCCTCCAAATTACGTTTTGTCTCGTAAGCACTTGCAAGTGATGATAAACTGAGTGTCTTTGTTTCCTCGATGTAAGAAAGAATAGTGCACACTCAACGATAACAGGAACCTGAGTATACATATTAAATATCGGAGGAATGTATAGAAACAATTTTAGGTATGGATCACCAAATAATAGTGAAAGGACACATTTTTCTAACAACACTTGATGAAAAGACAATCTTTATATTATATAACAAATATTATAGTAGTGAAAATGATGCAGGCGGTGCAGTTCTCAGTTCAGAAAAGGAAAAAACACCAGGTATCAGTGGAAGGTTAAATTACAGGACAAATATAAGTCCTATAATAATATATCTAGGTGGCGATCTATTGTAGGGGTGTCAAGTGTCCCTGGGGTTAGTTTAACTATGGAGGGTACTGTCTACAAAAACTAGGAGTAGGTCAGGATGGTTAAGTCTTAACGGGAATTTATTGTCAAAATTAAGCAATAACTACAGGCTCCTCCTGTAGGGGAAAGTCTCTTTGTTCGACGGGGGTTCCGTTTTCTTTGCTCTGACCGGAACCGTCCCAAGGCAATAAAAGAAAAAAACCCAAAGAAACCACTGATCAGTGTGAGGCACTCTGGGCCACAGTTTATAAGGGAAGGGGAGAGCGAGGGTTCACCAAGGACCGCCACCACGTGTACTGAGAACAGAAAGCGGTGCCCACACTCGAAGCTCTACCCGTTCCCGCCCCGTGATTTAGAAAGCCCCCGTAGAAGGCGACGTACCTGGTCCAGCCACACTCCTCCTGGAGAGTGGCGGGGCGACGCGTGGGGTCGTCGGCCTCCTGGCGTTAGTCCGCTTCTCCGGTTGGGCTCCAGGACCTTCAGTTTTCCGGGGATTCCGCTGCTGCTCCTCTGGTCTTCTCTCTTCGTCGGCTCCACTCCTCTCTTCTCCGGCTTGCGTGCTTCCGCATACGCGTTCCTCCCCTTTCTGCTCGGCGGGAGTCTCTGATAGGAGGGAGGGATCAACGTCACTCCTCCTGTCTCCTCCTCCCGCTGGTTCCAAGTGGAGTTGAAGGGGCCATCCCAGTCCTGCACACGGAGGAGTGTCAAAGTGTCAGTATCGAGACAGACCTGTGGGTCCCACTCCCCAGGCATTCCCCGACAAGGAGCTAGATCATATAACTAATTTTAATCAATCTATGCATGCTAAGAACAAATAGCTACATGTACAGTGAGATGTTTTGACCTATATGATCCAACTGGTGGGTCATCATCGAGACAACAGAATGTATATGGCATCTGTGATAGCTGTGTGAGGGAATAGCAAAAAAAACAAATAATCACTATAATGTGGCTAAATATGTTTATAGTGTGCCCCAGAGGAACATAAGGGTAAAGGCTCTTACAGGACAAGGGCTCAATTGTGGATCCTTTCACTTGTAACTTAATAGAAGAGTATAGCTAGTGGCCAAATATGCTGGCATAAAGCAGTGAAAAATGTGAAACGCGCATACCATTTTGGTCGAAAAGGAAGTGGGAAATTCACTGGATTTTGCATAAAGACTCTTCACTAGAAATGTGAAGCTATGAGTTCATGTCAAAGCGTTAAAATGACCAAATAATATAAAACAATAGTGGCTATAGAGGATACATTTAAACATAATCGTAATGGCGAGATTGCCAATCGAGCCAAATCTAGAGTAAAAGTGTTGGTGCCTCGTCTGTAAGTTGTACTGAGAATGAGGCTGCAACCATCACTGTCCACTAGTCATTGAAGTGAAGACAAGTAGGCGGATAAAGTTAGCTACAAGGTGTCGCATCAGTTGCGGGACGGGATTAAGTTCTAGTATGTGGAGGAAAAGATGAGTGCCACTTGGCCTGAGGATAAATTAGTGAGTCCTATGGGAATAATAAAAGAAAGGTACGAAATTTAATAGTGGTGTTGTCTGCACCCACGTTCTCTTCTCATTGTTAGGATAGGTTAGAGGGGGTACACTGTAATATCACAACAGCAAAACCGTGGAGACCACTAAAGAAATACGTTTTACAGTAGGCAGTATAGTACGTTTCCCACATGCGCCTTGGTCAGAAACTAGGATGCAGTCCTGCTGTTGAAAGTGGATTATTGGAAGGGGCAATAAGGCCACTAACACAGTATAGGGCTCAGAATAGGTCTTAGAAAATTATTCCTATGCTCAACCCTTGGTAACGTGGTAGCGAGACAGGTATGTAAAGCATTTAAAAACACCAATTCAGTAAATACACAAAATAAAAATCCAACACCAATTTAGAATAATAGGAAATATTTGTATATTTTAAATGACACCAAAACTAAAAGAATCCACTGTAGGGAACCAGAGATATGAATTTTTAAAGATTGGTTACTTTCTAGTGCTTAGAAACCAACAGTGCCCCTTTTAGTCATTTCGTTTGCTCTGACAGGGACACATTCACCTTTAGCAATTGTTCTGGAGGATCTCGCACCACTCATGTGTAGCCCCCTCCAGCAGGCTGGGTCCAGTTAGAACTCCTTCCTGAAGTTCTTCTAGTGGGTCCCAAAGTATCCAACACACAATCCAAAGTTCTGGAATCTCCAAGAGGATCCTTGAAAGTGTGAGACTTCAATTCCCGCAATCCACTTGAATAAAACCCTTACAAATCCACTGGTAGTACTCCAGGCTAGGGAGTCTTTGTGGTGATGTCCAGGTGAGCTCTGTTAACCTGTAGCTTGCAGGGAGTCCACTCTGTAGTCCTTTTGAAGCAGGTTTGATCCACAGGGCTGGGGTTTCAAAATGTGCAAAAAGGCGCTATCTTCAGAGTTCAGGCCTTTGGAAATGCACATCAAACTCTTCAGCGCATACCCTTCTGATTCTCTTAAGTTTCAAGAAGCAGGTCTGAGAGGCACCGCCCCTCTCAGATACTTATTCAGTGTTCTCTGGGGTCAAGCAGGAGGGCACTCATGTCCAATGAGCTGCAGGGTTTCACCCAAAGGCCTGACCACTTCCTGCAGAGTGTGGCAAAATGCTAACCCAGAAACCACTATTTTTCCAAAATTCAATATGTCAGAATTTTCAGCAGGGAGAGAAGAACTGCCTAAACACACCCCTAGGATGGCTAATCTCCATAGTCACTCCCCCTTGCATCTGCTCATTGCTTTCTTAAGCCTAGCATCTGTCTTGGGTCTAATAGGAGAGTTTTAAATGACACTGGGGTCCTCTCCTTACTCTTGAAGTCCATGGTTTACGACTCTTCCCCTTGCTCTGGTATTCCTATGCCAAGCAAACTCTCCTCCCCGAGAGGCTTCCTAACCCCAGGGGTCATATATCACCTCTTCAAAGCAGCCAGGCTCACCCACTTATCTCTGACCAATCAGGGCAGAGCAGTACAGGGTTGGATTTTGACTTACAGACCTAAAAAGTCTTATAACTTCTCGTCTGTACATTTTACAATAAATTCAACAATACCATGTTGTTGCATTTATCATTACCATTCTATTGAGTCCTTTAATCCTAGTTGTATGGCTTTTCTTTCTCCAGTTATTAACTAATAACCTTTTCTAATGTTAACCTATGTCATGGGATTTGCAATGGGAAAAGTGACTTGGGCCATTTTTCCAACACCAGGGCTTATACAAACATATATTATAAGTCTGCTAAATATATATAAGCGACTCCCACCCCAGGAACACCTAGGTGAGACTTTGGGGGTTTGAATATGTACAAATATTGCAGATCCTTTCTCCACAGTTCTCCTACCACCAAAGTCGATTTTGGGCAGCACTTTATCACAATGTGGGGAGTGAAATGTGCAATTTCACTTTACCCAGGGCATATAAAACTAATTGTATAAGGGTCCACCTTATAGATACCTGCCCCCACCCCAGGTACACTTAGGGGAGACCCTAGGGGTACCTAATATGCCCAAACATTGTAGGTTAACCATTTTAAGTGCCCCAAACACAAAAGTCGAGTTTGGACACAGTTTACTTTTTAAAAGCAGTCCTTCCACACAGAGCCACTTTAAAAAGGACCTCAGGCTTTAGCAGTGCACACATGCAAGTGCAGAAAGGTCTGCTGGCCTCTAAACTGCCATGCTCTATTATATACTAGGGACCGATAGGTAGTTTCAATCCCCATGCCCTAATATGTACTAGGGCCCTATGGGGTAGGTCATGCCAATCACAGGGGTACCCCAACCCTTAGTGTACCCTAGTGTATGTAGGTGTTTTTACTGTATTCTGAGTGGTTTCAGCATAGCACTGGCCCTGGGCCTGGTTAGGCAGAGCCCAGGGCCAGTCATTCAGATACCACCAGTACCAGTCAGCAGAAAGTTGGGGGGGGGGCACAGGATGACTTTGCAACACCCGCTCTGAGTAATAACTCCCCAAATGTATGTATGTGGTGTTTGTATTGCACCAACCTAGCAAAAGGCAGCAGAGCATGATTCAGTTGCTCAGAAGAGACTTAATTGACATGCATGGAGGAGATGAAGAACAGTGCAGGGCTATACCTACAAGCTTGCAGGGCAATACCTTCTGGACACTATAGTTAAAATAACCCTGGAGGGATTTGCTCATAAATGCACAGTACAGGTGGTGTGTTATTGCACAGTAACCTTAATTTGGGGTCAGAATTTGAACTAGTACAGGTCAACTAATAATCGGGGGCTAAATCTCCAAAACATATTCTCAAAGTTTGATCTGAGAGGTGCCTATAATTTTATAAGAATATGCTAGGGCGGGGCCTGGCAAACCATGCCACAACAATTTGCTTCATTCTACTACTCCCATAACCTACATCTATCCTCCGTTTTGGAGAGGCATCCTGTCACGCAAGTAGTGCAGAATTGCTGGGAGACACGCCCTCAGTGAGCATGATTCGTTCTACAGCAGGATTGAACCATCAAAGGAACAGACCGTACACCTTACCGGAGGAAGACTGAAGTTTACTGGGTATGCAATTTGGGTACATTTAAGGAAGGGCTAAATGATAGGATACCATGGGAAAATGCTATATATAATCTTCAGTTCACTATTGGTTGGTAGTTTTTGTTGTATACCAGCACTTTGAAAACTACATATTTTGGACTCAGTGATATAAGGACTATGGGTTCTCTTGTCCATTTAGAGATTTTTATGTATTTTTATGCGTTGACATGTATATATGGAAATAAGTTCCTTCTTGATTGGCAACTCGGCTGTATAGGTACTTTGAATCCTTTTTAAGATAGCCACTTGAGTGTACTATTAAAGTAGAAGCCTCAGTGATCGTAGTTTGTCTTATGCCGGTATGAAGTTGTTTTTCTAGACCATCTCAATAGCCTATGTAGGTACTGGCCCTAGTACGATGACTGGTCTGTGGAGGGTGATTTACATTTTCATATTAGAGAAACTATAATAAAAGTATTTCGATATATTCCGAAGTTTTACTGGAGGGATTTTCAATCTATTTTAATTTGGCCGCCCTGATAGCTTCCATGTACAGAGGAACGAGTGAACTTGTTGAAACATGGATATATGGAAAAGGTTCCTTCTTGATCGGCAACTCAGCAGTATAGTAATTTTGATGAGTTCCTTTTAAAATGGCTGTGTTAGTAGTGTACTACTAGAGTAGAAGTCTCAGTGGTCAGAGTTTGTTATATGAGAATCCTAACATGGAATGGTGCATCCCAGTAATGGAAAGTCCCTAGTTCCATATGTTTCTAAACTTCCTTTATTGAATTTTGATGTATTCCATAAAAACAGAAAGGACAACAGCCAACGCGTTTCTTTCAAAACAATTGAACTTCCTCAGGGCTGTAATACAAAAAACATACATAAACAAACACATATATCAAGCAATTCCACATAAAACAAATTGCATATACCACAAATAGTTTAAAAAAACAGTCCTAAAATCAGAACAAGTCTCTCCATAAAACTTTATCAAATGCATATAAAAACATGTTGAGCAGTTGGGCTTTTCTCGATTCTCTCAATACCAGGCGTAAGGCTCCCTCATCTCTCCAATCATAAGTTATTGCTAAACAGGCGCCTCCATCCCATGAGGTCGGCGCCCCCTCCACAGGTCAGCGCCCAGTGTGGCCGTACCAGTCGCACTGCACTAAAGCCGGCCCTGGCCCCCACGCTTTTTCCCTCCCGCACACATGGGCACATTCTAGAAAGATGGATGTAAAGGTACGTAATTTATCGATGTTGTACTCATGGATATGGACATACAGTTCACACATTCTGGAAAATAGCAAAGTAAATGTACGTAGTTTATGCACACACGCAGACATAAGTACACGTGCATAAATACACTTTTGGAAAGAGGTGTGTTGAAGTACACGGCGTGTTGGCTGCACACATACCGATCGATATATAAATAAATGTTGCCAAAAGCACATTCTGTACGGGACTGAGTGGCTGTGTATTATTATAGAGAGGTCGATTGATAAACATGTACGATTTGAAAACGCATTCCAATAGATGTATTTAAATGTATGCGATCAATCTACTATGTGCACATTTATATTCACATATTGACACGCGCACGCACTTATACATACAGAAACAGATATAAAAATAATAAATTTTTTCAGTAGCGCTTCATACTGCACTTCAGCCGGTTCTAAGTGCTGTAAACAGCGAATGTTACTGTCACCTGAATTTAATGTTCTATAAGTGTCTTTAATTTATTGCCGTTTACTTTCTCTTGAACAATACCCATCCAGGCATACAAAACATCGACGTATTCTGAAAGTGACGGCTACTTAGAAACGCGTGATCTGTGGCAGACGTATGCACGTGCTTTTCCCGCGTCGTAAATGTAAAGTTGCTGGTCACCACCTGAATAAATGCCACCCACGCCAGGTATCTTGTATATAAGATAAACTACTTTATTTCTTAACATGGGAGAGCGCCGGGCAAGACGCGACTTCGCGGACTTTTCCACGACCCACGCAAATCACCACATTACGTTGTCCTCGCGCGCTACGTCATAACGTAGCTCGCGAGGACTAGAGAGCAACACTACATATCTCCCTCTTTTTATTAAACAAAGAATATGTAGTCCACTCAGTTCCTAAGCTTCCCTCTAGTTCAAAGTCTCGGAAGTGGTTTGGTCTTACCACCACTCTGCCTGCTCTAGTGCGCCTTACCGGAGTGGAGAAAGCTTCTTGGGTACCGTCCTCTACGGGGCTCCCCACCTTGTCACTCGGTGTACCCTGTCCTTCTCTCCTCGGGGTCACACTCTCCTCTCCAATCTGTTCCTCCATCTCAGGTGTTACTTGATCTCCATGCTCCTCACAGCTCCCTTCTGCTCTCATGTCCCTTTCTTCGGCTGGGTTACTTCCTTCATTTTCTTTTGGCCTTGTTGTGTCCTTTCGTTCTCCTCTGGGGGCCATCGTAGGATCTTGTTACATTTGGACATGCGGTCTTGGGACCACACGTTCCCATCACTGAGCAATGCTGCCCTATCGTACACTTCTTTCACTTGTAGAGGTGGGCTGTATTTGCTGTCTCCTTTCCTTATCCGTATAGCTAATCTGACTCTCACCCATTCCCCTCTCTCCAGGGTTGTTGCCTTCACTTTTCTCCTCGGATTGTAGTACTCCGTATATATATTCTTTGGGCCTTCTCTAGATTGTGCTGTACCACCGCAGGAGACCATTTGCTAGTGATCGTCTTTTCTCTCCATGTTATGTTGTCTTTGGTGAAGGGATGTCTTCCTCTCAAGATTTGGAAAGGGCTAAACCCTGTGCCAGTGGGGGTGATACGGTATGCCCATATCATGTTCTGTACCTCTTTTTCCCAATCTTTGCCCATCATGATGGCTGCTTGGATGGACCCCATTATGACTCTATTGAATCGTTCCACCTGTCCATTACTCGACGGATGATACACGGAGGTGTGTTGTATTTTGATTCCGTTCCTCTCTGCATACTTGTACCACTTTTCAGAAGTGAATTGCGGTCCATTGTCACTCAGGATGGTTCTCGGGATACCTTCCCTGAGGAAAACTGAAGTTAGGAACTTAATCACTGTCTCCGCATCCATTACTTCTTGGACATGTATCTATGTATCTCCGGCCATTTTGAGTACTTGTCTACAAGAACGCATAGCTATTTGGGCGTTCCTTGGGTATCCAGCACAGGTCCCAGAATGTCCACTGACACTTCTTCCCACGGGCCACTCGGTAGTGCGAATTTCCCCAATGCCGGTCTTAAGGGATTCAGCGTTTTGTCCGCTCTTTGGCATTGATCACATTCTCTCACGTGTCTCTCCACCTGGACGTCCATTCCTGGCCACCAGTACATGTGCTTCACTCTCATCTTGGTTTTCACTATTCCTAGATGTCCTTCGTGCAATAGCGCGACCAGCCGAGAAACTAACGCTGCCGGGGGAATAACTTTATCACCTCTGTACAGGAATATCCCTTTGTCCCCCACTGACAACTCCTCTCTGACTTCATAGAATTTCCTGAGTGCCTCCCGCAACGGTCTTTTCTCGGGCCATCCATGTATTATGTGCTCTTTGACCTCATTAATCTCTCTATCTTCTTCGTACGCTTGGGTCCACTCTTGATTACTTATTACTCTCTCTGGATCTTCCATCACCGCTACCATCTCTTCATCTTCTGTTGCTGGGTTGGGAGCTTCTTCATCGCTGCCGCTCTGCTGAGGTAATCTGCTACTTTGTTTCGTGTCCCCGGTATGTACTCTACATCATACCTGTACTCTAGTAATTTTAGTGTCATCTTAGCGATGCGCGGCGTGGCACTCGCATGCCCACTTGAGGTGATCACTTTGACTAACGGCTTGTGATCAGTTTTGAGTTTGAACCTCGTGCCCCATAGGAATTGGCGGAACTTCCCCATGGCCCACACCACCGCTAGCATCTCCTTCTCGATGACGCTATATTTCTGTTCTGTGGGTGATAACGATCTTGATGCGAAACTGAGGGTCTCCGTCGTTCCTTCTCTCCTCTCCAGCATGAGGACTGCTCCCAATCCTTTCTCACTGGCATCCGTCGTCAATACCGACCGTCCTAGCGGGTCATATTCCTGCAGTGGTACGGCTTGGCTAATGTCATTCTTCAAGGCCTCAAATTCTTTTTGTGTTTCTTCTGTTCACTTGAACGCTGTTTTGTCCCTTATCAACTGTCGCAGGTGGTGTGTCTTGGTGGCGAAGTGTTGCACAAATTTGTTATAATATTCTGCTATCCCTAGGAAGGATCTCACCTCTTCTTTGTTGGATGGAGCCATAGCATTGCAAATCGCTTTCACATTTGCGCGTTTAGGCGTGATGCCCTGTCCTCCTATTTCATGTCTCAAGTAGGTGACGGACGTCATTCCTAGTCGGCACTTTTCCCATTCTGCGGTCAGGCCGTTGTTTTCTAGCACACAAAGTACTTCATCTAACTTCGTATCATGATCTTTCCTGTCTGTCCCCATCACCAGTATGTCATCCTGGAAGTACTGAATACCCTCGATGTCCTTGAAGAGACGATGCATCAATTTCTGGAACACCGCCGCTGCTGAAGCGAGACCAAAAGGCATTCTGCGGAATTGATAGCATCTGAAGGGTGTTATAAAGGATGTCAGTTTCCGGCTTGTTTGATGTAGATCTATCTGGTGATAGGCAGAAGTAAGGTCAATGGTGGAGAACCACTTTACCCCCTTCGTCTTGGACGACATTTCTTTAATGCGCGGCAATGGGAATTTTTCCACTATTAGGCACTTGTTCAGTTCTCGAAGACCTACACATAGGCAGACCTTGCCATTGGGTTTCATTGCCACAACCAAGGGGGCTAGCAGTTGTCTATGGGTTCTATAATTCCATTCTCTTCTAATCTGCGTAGTTCCAGTTGTACTGCTTCTTTTATGGCTAGAGGCACGTTGCGGACCTTGTGGGATTCCGGCTTGGAGTTCTCTTTGAGTACAATCTTGTGTGTGAATTTCTCCAGTTTTCCAACTTTCCCGCCAAATACCTTTGGGAATTTGCTTTTCATCTCTTCCAGTTCCGGCCAGCTCCCTGGAGCTGTCATTAGCACTTGCGTGTCCCCTCCTGGGTGAGGAAATATGAATTTTGGGATCAGTTACGTCCCCTATCGTAGACCCCAACGGCTCCATGTGCATGCTATAAGTACATGTATGTTCCCTCCAGTTCCAGTTTTGAAGACGCAAATGTATGTGCGTCCACCGTCAACATGTCCTCTTTCAGATCCGCCATGAATGGGTCAGATATTCCATTCCTAAGTATGAAAGGCCACCGACTTTATGTGGTTCACTTTCCACATTTTACAGATTCAGGCGAGTAGGCCCAGAATTCTGTCGTCAAGCCTTTTTCCTGCCTTCTGCCTCTGAAAGCTCCAGTCTGAGCCTGCATCTGTATCCATGAACTTTGTCCTACTCCCTGCGCGGCTAACGGTGCCTGATCCAGCCTGTTGCCTGCCAAAAACTGTATTTCACCTTCAAGATTATCTACTCCGCTCCTCATCCGATGCATTCCTGTCTAGTAGTTTAGGTAAACATTCCTCCAGCTACCGTGCAAAGGGCCAGGCCTCGCTGTCCTCATGCAAGTAATTCATAGCCCCGTTACCATGGAATATTCCTACCCCCTCGCATCTCATGTAGACACTTAGACGCTTGTACACGCACTAACAGTCAGTATAGAATAGATTCTATCCTAGAAACCTTTCCTTTTGGATAACACAGTTCTTTAAACATAGGATATTAGATATGATTTGGGATTAGGTTGACATGACCCCCAGACTTCTGTCTCCACATGTAGAGCTAAATGTCAAGTCCCCTTCACCCTCTAGTTGCACGTCAATCACACGTCATGCGGCTGCGCGCGCATCTCTGCCAAATATTTCTGCTGACATTGCAGGATTCTCTTATGGATCCACCCACTTGTGACATCATGTATGATGACGTTTATTAAATTACGCCCATATATCCGCCTCTATTAGTTACGTATGCACCTTTTATCTGTACTATCAGCTGTTACGCCTCTTGCATCTGTTTCACTGTAATGCATTTCCTATAAAACCAATTATCTGTCAATAATGTATGCCCTTCCTTCCTGAACTTTCGTGGTGATGGAATAGAAAGCCTGCAATTCGAATTGTATTCCTTTGTATAGGAATAAAGCCTTTTAAAACCTCTAATACCACGGATTCTGCCTCTTATATTTACTGAGTTATTCTTAATAGACTTTACCGCATAAAAAATAGTACCGGTAATGAAATATTTACCACATAAATTGGTGCCCGAATAGGGACACTTTCTCATCTCACGCGCCGGCGGTGCGTTGCAGGCCCGGTCTCCTGCCACAGCTGAACGGACAAAAACGCGTACCTGCAGGATTTCCTGTATCTCCCTCCGGCCAAGCGGGGACGACTGAGGCTGCGATCAACACCCAGATGAGGCGGTGAGAAGTGCGAAGTATCCCGACCAGAGCCTAGCTGAGAGAGCAAGATCCGAGGTATACAGAGGCCCACCAGGTTCCGAAGTTCCGAGTCCAGTCGAGTCGAGTCCAGTGCGGTCCAGTTTCAGTTCCGTTCCGAGGCCTTCCGTTCCGAGCTACCCGGTGAGTACCATTACCGGGGAGGCATTTAACGTGCACATAGTCTGTGCCGGTCAAGACGGGTTTGGGTACACAAATCCGGTCTGCACTGTTTCAGCAGTGTATCTGTACTGTTTAGCAGTATATATAGTATGTCTTGCATATAAATAAGTATTATCTAATGTCAGTATTATGTCAGTAACTAGTTTTCTATTAGTTATCATCGTTCGTTAAAACTGTTAAGTGTTAAATGTTTGAATACGTTCTATATATTGTGGTGTGAATGACTGTTCATTATTGTGTTTTTTGTATCAAGTGTGTTCTAGTAATAAGGTCTAAAAATGCCGCTCTTTTCGAAACTAAGACAGATCAAAACCAGAAAAGGGGTACTCGAAGAAGCTGTTCCCATCCCACCTAGGGACACTCCAGGGTACTTTATGTATCATAAGCATGGCCTAGATGCCGTATTATTTCTTGATTTATGGGTGGACTACACCAAAGAGTTACCAGAGAGTCAGAGATGGCCCGCAGCGGGGACCTGGGATGCAGATTGCATCATGAGAGTGGAAGAAGAATTATGGAAAAAGAAAGCCAGACAGTCACAGAAAGATGCCATTGAATTATGGCGTAAAGAATCATATAGACGTACAGAAAAAGCGCTCAGACAGGAAGAGAAAGGTAGAGAGAATTCAAACAAAACTCGAGAAAATCTATTACTTGAGGAAGGTACCCGAGTAAAATCAGAGCAAGTAGATTGACAAAGAAACACTCTTATGAATGGTATGTATCCTGTTCTGGCCGAAGGGTTACCTAAGGCTACCCCGGAAATACCAAAAGACTTAACTCCTCCATTGCTCCCGATAAAAGCACATCCCAAAACACATCCCAAAACAGCAAAGGACGTTTTCCTTTCCTCCTATTTAGATGACGTAGCTCCCGAGTATGCTAATGCCATACCACACATACCGCTTGCCGATGGTGTTCAACACCAAGAGCATCCGTCTGTATCCCCGCAACTACAAACTCCTACACAAGTCCCAACAGGCCCGTCCGTTTCTACAGTTTTTCCCGCATCTACAATCTCTATCCTACGCCCAACGAATCCTTTCGTGCCTAGCACCTCAGATGGTGCTACAGGAGGTACGACAGACATGTTTGCCACACCGCCGCGAAATAAACAGACCCTTAGAGATTTAGCACTCCAACGTACACCCCAACTAGCGACATCCGACATGTTTAAAGAACAGCTTGTGGATTGTAGATACGACCCAGTGCCAGGTAGGTAGGACAAATTGCTCATATCATCATTACGTATACGACGAGCTACATTATATTTAATGACGATACCAGGAATGGGTGAACACCTAGACGAAATATATCGCTTTGTCCAAACAGGGCGAGGTCCAGAAAGTATTAATGAAGCTATGGAATACCAGAAAGTGGATGTCCAAAGACAGCTACTACGTTTTTTCATAAATTGCGTAATTAGGAATCAAGACAGGCCTGGGACAGATCACGATACCATGCAAAGACTTGCCAAATGGGGTCAGAACATATCAGAAGAGAAACATGATAGACAGGCGTGTATAATCGCCATGTGTCGAAAGATCCGCAAGGAAGTAGAACGAATACATAAAGAAAGACGAGAAACAGACAGAGTAGAATCAGAAGAAGAGGAGGAGTAAGAATCAGAGCAATTAGAAACGATAGCTTATGTAGGTAGAGGAAGACCCCATAATAATACCAGAGGTTTCAATGGTCCGATACGTCCAGAATATAATAGACATTTTCCAAACCCTATGTTAAATACAAGATCTCCTGAACACCTATTCCAAGCCGTTGATAAATTACTCCGAGATCGAAGGGGGTACCATATGCTCGATTCCATGGACGAACAGGAGTTAGCCAGGTCAGCAGTACAATGGGCTGACAGTCCCAGCGAATACAATGATGATGTACTTGCACACACGTTTCTGAATCTTGACCCATACGAACAGCGTTTAGCTAGTATATACATGATTCAACACCTCCTTATATTATATAAAAGCCAACACTCCGATCCAGGACCCTTACCTGACATATTGACAGAACTACTCACGAATATATGGAGAGGGTCAGGTACTGATTTGATTAAAGAAATTCTAGAATCCCGAAACCAATATTTAACTTTCGTATGCCCAGAACACGTTCCAGTTCCCATCATGGGAAGAAGAATGTATCACATAGATAGACAGAACCCGTTACGCGAAGTACACCCAATCAGAGGTGACGGTAATAATTTTACACGCGTGTTTGTGTACACGCCTATAACTAAATTGGAATTATTAGAAATGAAGAAAGTAGTACCCAGCCATGACAAGGACCCAGCAGGTTTCCACCGTGAAATAAAAGACATGTTACTCATGGGAGAGTATACCTACCCCGACATTATGAAAATATTAAAAGTCCTATTACCCGCCGGTGTTTATGAAAAACTCAAAGAAAAGGAATGGGAGGTGGGAGACCAAAAGATAGATTGGATAGCATTAGAAAACGAAGAAAGGGCCCGAGCTGCAGGAGCAGGGCTTGGGGAAAAGACTACAGCACTAGCAGGGCTACTAGTGCAGGTACTGCCACGTTTATTAACTACGAAAAAGGAAGACTGGGGTGCAATCTCAGCCTGTAAACAAAAGCCAGATGAAGACACTAGTGATTTCTATTCCCGATTTGAAAAATGTTTTGGTATAAATAGTGGCATAAAAGCCAGTAGTGAGTCATATCCACATCTGTTTGTGACAAAATTAGTTGAAAATTCTCTGCTGCCAATCAAGAATAGAGTATTGAAATTCGAAAGTACCTGGCAAGGTAATACCCCATCACAGATGTTACAGATGTTACAATATCACCACAATAGAATTAGAGAAGAACAAGAACACGAACAAAGACGTATGAAAGATACAAAAATGAAAATGCTTGTTGCACAGTCAGTTCCAGCCGATGGTCATCAAAGGGGTGATTCCGCAGGTCCAACGAAAGGGACATGCAACTATTGTAAACAACAAGGTCATTATATACACGATTGTCCAGTCCTGAAACATAATATTGCCACAGGTAGAACCCAGGAGAGACCACGCCCACCTAGACAGGATCAGAATCAACAACAAATCCCTCAGCATGCACAACCTAGGTTAGCTCCGCAACAATTAGCTCCGCAACAGGCAGCTCCACAACAGATCGTAGCACCACCACAAGCGCAGCCTATTGCTGCAACACAAGCAACGACACAACAGATGTATCAGTACGCACAAGCAGATTATCCCGATTATCAGCGATACACATGAAATAGCCTAGAGAGGGAAGTTGGCTTACCCCTTATTGAGGTTCCTGTAGACCAAGAGGGACCTTATGTACATAGTGAACTATTAGGGGAAGACAGAAAGTTTTTACTTGATACAGGGGCAAGCAGAACAACTATAAGACGCAGTGAAGTTCCAGGGGCACCCCTCTCAGGCTCACAGAATATTTCCCTTGGATTCTCAGGAAAACCTATCATTAATGAAGTAACACAACCTCTTCCACTTACGGTCGGTCCATTGACACGTACTACAGATTTATTGCTTACTAAATAATGTCCAGAAAACTTGTTAGGTATAAAAACATTGAAAGCTCTAGGAGCCATAATATGTTGTTCTCCGGAAGGGGTACGACTATTTTTACGTGACTTTAAAGGTCACTACGTGTCCAGAGACATGGATCACCGACTGCAGAATTTACCTACACATTTATGGGCACAAGGCCCCACTGATGTTGGTTGCATGAATATTACACCATATCGAGTTACACTGAAAACAGGAGTAGTACTACCACGAATGCGACAATACAAGTTTCCACCAGAAGCTGTTGTGGCTTTGCTGCAAATCATTGACGAGCTCATTGCACAAGGAGTGGTTGTCGAAACTGACTCCAATGTATGTAATTCCCCGATAATTCCGATTCTTAAAAGAACGGATCCAAAAGCACCACCAGTATATCGATTAGTTATTGATCTGCGCGAATTAAATAAATGTATTGTACCACAATACCCTGTGGTCCCAGATATCTCTTCATTACTAACAGCTATTGACTCAGAAGCAACGTTCTTCACTGTAATTGATCTCAAGAATGCTTTCTTTAGCGTCCCAATCGATCCGGAAAGTCAATATCTGTTCGGATTCAGTTTAAATGGACAAAGTTTTAAATTCACACGCGCACCTCAAGGATTTACAGAAAGCCCCAGCATCTATAGCCAAGCACTGAAACGAGAACTTGACAGTATCCACATGCCAGTTAACACTGCCTTGCTTCAATATGTCGATGATCTGCTGATCACCGCCCGAAGCGAATCTGAATGTGAGACAGCGTCACTGACGGTTTTAAAATTTCTGGCCGACAAAGGGCACAAGGTGTCCCCTTCTAAGCTGCAATTCTGTGTCCAGCGAGTTGTTTACCTTGGACACTCGCTGTCCAAGGAGGGAAGGCAGCTTACATCTGATCGCATCCAGTTAATTGCTAACATGCCACCACCCAAGACACAAAAGGAGGTGCGGGCTTTTATAGGCCTCACTTCATACTGTAGGCAGTGGATCCCTCAATATGCATTTCTAGCAAAACCACTCATCCAGTTGACAACACAGGAGGCAGCCACATCGACTGTCCTCCCTTGGACTCAAGAACATACACACGCCTTTGAAAGCTTAAAGAAAGCTTTATGCCAAGCACCTGTTTTAGCAACACCATGTTACAGTAAACAGTTTACACTCTTTGTTACAGAACGCGAAGGTACTGCTTTGTCAGTACTCACTCAGGAACAAGCAGGATCACACAAACCATGTGCTTATTTCTCTAGTACATTAGATCCAGTAGCTCAGGCTCTTCCTGCGTGCCTGAAATCGGTGGCAGCAACAGCTTTAGCAATCAGACAAAGCGATGCCATAGTGTTAGGACATCAATTGACAGTACAAGTACCACACGCAGTAGAGGTTCTCTTGAACCGCACACAAACACAACACTTGACTATAGCGAGACTCACCGGTTACGAACTGACATTGTTTCAGCCACACATAGAAATCAGACGTTGTAATACGTTAAATCCTGCCACACTGTTGCCAGTAAGCGGAACAGATCCATTGGCACATGATTGTGTCGAAGTCATTACTATCACGACGAAACCCAGACAAGACTTGACAGATATTCCTTTATCAGATCCAGACTTAACATTGTATGTAGATGGGTCATGTATGAGAACAAGTACAGGAGAGTTAGTGGCCGCTTACGCAGTCACAACAGACACTGAAGTCATTGAAACAAATTGTATTAACACGTTGTCAGCTCAAGCAGCAGAGCTCATCGCTCTGACACAAGCCTGTATTCAAGCCAAAAATAAGAAAGTCAACATATACACAGATTCACGTTATGCATTCGGAGTCGTCCATGACTTCGGCGTACTGTGGCGAGAGAGAGGTTATTTAACTTCTCACGGTGCCCACATCCAACACGGACCCTTCATTCAAGCCCTATTAGACGCGATTCATCTACCTACTACAATATCGATTATGAAATGCAAAGCCCACACAAAGGTTACCGATATCATTTCTCAGGGTAATGACCTAGCTGACAGAACAGCTAAACAGACTGCTCAGAATCAGACTCACACAACTGACATGACAAAGACAATAGTTCCAACACCAACACATTGCATGACAGTTAAGGATCCCGCCCTTGATGTAATTGACATACAGACACATGCTACACCAGAAGAAATAAAGAAATGGACTGAATTAGGAGGGATCCAAACGGATCAAGGATGGATGACGAAGGAAAAATCTATATGGTTTCTTCCCGACTCCATGGTTCAAGTCATCATTAACACAATACATAGTCCAGCGCACCTAGGAGAAAAAGCTATGCTAGACAGCATTCAACACATCTGGTTTAACAAACATTTACGAGCCGCAGCTAAACAAAAGGTTCGTACCTGTATGATATGTTGTCAGTTTAATCCAGGTAAAAGCATCCCCGTAGAGCAGGGTGGATTTCAAACTCCCGATCATGCTTTCGAAGTCCTCCAGATGGATTATATCCAGATGGAACGATGTCGAGGATTCAAATATGTTCTCGTAGTTGTCTGTGCTCTTTCCCGTTGGACAGAAGCATACCCGGTTTCAGATTACACTGCCCCGACTACTGCCAAACAGTTAGTTCGAGAATTCTTCCCACGGTACGGTTTACCACGTGTTGTCTACTCAGATAACGGCCAGCCGTTCGCATCCGAACTAATGAAACACGTTTCCCTTTTGTTAGGCTACCAATGGAAATTCCACTGTGTCCGACATCCCGAGGCAGCAGGTCTCGTGGAACGCCATAATCAAACTCTGAAAATTAGATTGTCCAAAATATGTAGAGAAAAAGGTGTCGATTGGATAGTAGCCTTACCAGTTGCGCTCTTTTACATGAGAATGGTAGCACATTCTCGAACAGGGCTATCCCCGTACGAGGTGATCTTCGGTAGACCACCAAATATGTGGGGGACGCCTATACCTCGCAAAATCACTGATGTTGACTGTAATATGCTGACAGATTACCTGGCTTCCTTGATGTCTGCACTACAATCTTGTCGTTCACAGGTAGCCGCAGCTTTTCCCGACAATACTGAGGTGAAGCCCCATGACGTGGTTCCTGGCGACCTGGTTTTGGTCAGGAATTTTGACCGAAAGACCCAACTGGAGCCTAGATGGACATCGCCAAAATTGGTTCTACTAACTACAAGGACAGCCGTGAAGATTGAAGGACGCAAAGGGTGGTTGCACTCGAGTCATATCAAGAAATGTTATGGACTACCATCTAGTGTGAACGTTCAGCCCTGCATTCCCTCACAGACAGACTCAAAGCTCCCCTTGGCTGAATTAACAAACTCTGAACTTTACAAACTAAAATTAAGGTCTAGTAAGTCAGACAATTTGATTGTTTAAGTCCTCTCCAAGGTGAATCGGTTGAATTTGTCTCTGACATGTATCCTCCAGACCGGAATAGAGAAAGAAATCAACAGATGCAGCTTAAGAAGCATGCGTATTGTAAATCACTTCGTAGTCACTGCACAGTAACATTATTAATTTTGTTTTTTCTAAGTCTTCTGATCATCATTGTCAGCATACTATTGCACATGTATTACCCTATTCTTAAGCGTGTTTACAATGTAACTGCAGAACATTCTTTTAGTGAATTACCTCCGCATGAGTTGTCCTATAGATTTGCGCTGCGCAACAACACATTCATTAGTATGTTACATCATTCCCATCAAACCAGCAATGCCACAAATTGTTGGATATGTGGCCGACTCCCTCCCTATCAGAACTATAAGGGAGTTTTGCCCCTCTTTCCCTATCCGTTCACACACAATGGCTCCTGTGGAGCATGGTTTAGTTTGATTAATTCCCTAGATTCAAATTCCGCAGTTTATCAAGACAACTGGGTATGGGGAAACCTGAACCTAGTTTTGCTTAAAGTCTGCTACCCTAACAAGGAGGGACTTCCCAAAAGAACAGGAACTGATCTAGAAAATGAAGTATATGGATTAGGTAATTTTACACTTAACCTCATGATCCTGAACGTTGAATCCGAAGCTACACCAATCTTGCCCGCCATGTCAGTATTCCCAGTAAAAGGGGAATTATGTGTAAGAAAGAATGGTTCCATACACATGGGCCATAGTAAATGCACCACTGTAATAAAATTCAGTGATCAAGGCAAGTCTACATTTAGAGCTTCTCGCCATTCCTACTTTATATGTGGCCAGACCGCATATATACGTCTACCTCTAGATTGGGATGGTACCTGTTACATAGCATTCCTTCTACCACCTGTTTTCCTAGCTCCTCCTGATTATCATAGAAATACCCATTTAGTACACAATAGACAGCAGAGAGATCTCCCAATTGTCGATTACACTGAAACAGCATGGGAAAAATACACAGATTTCAATAAAGGTTTCTTTCCCTATATAGGTACAGTTACTAATAGTAAGCTGATACGTAGATTAACCAGAACCCTTGAAGCAGTAGTGAACGAAACTATTTCCGCCTTAGGCAATTTAACAGAAGAGCAGTCTGCTATGCGGATTGTTGTGCTTCAAAATCGTCTTGTCCTTGACGTCATCCTGGCCGATAGGGGCGGAGCTTGTAGGGTCATCGGATCAAGTTGCTGCATTTTCATACCAGAAAATTCGCCGTCAGTATATAAAGCCATAACTCGCCTTCATAAGATTGTAAGCCAGATACACCAGAGTCCAGGCACCTGGACTTGGTCCGGTTGGTTCTGGGGCGTGTTGTCAGCCTGGGGATGGAGAATCCTATCCTTCCTAGGTATTGGCTTTCTCATACTATTCAGTTGCTGTTTATGTCTACAATGTGGGCCAGCGATTTGTGGTCTGTGTGCCACATCGTGTATCCCACATCCAAGTTTTCGCTCAAGATCCCGGAAGAAGAAAGAAGAACAAATGATGCTATATGAACAGATCGATGGATTGATGAAGATCGATATCTCCTGAGGGTCCGTAGGGGACAAGGAGGGAATGAGGAAATATGAATTTTGGGATCAGTTATGTCCCCTATCGTAGACCCCAATGGCTCCATGTGCATGCTATAAGTACATGTATGTTCCCTCCAGTTCCAGTTTTGAAGACGCAAATGTATGTGCGTCCACCGTCAACATGTCCTCTTTCAGATCCGCCATGAATGGGTCAGATATTCCATTCCTAAGTATGAAAGGCCACCGACTTTATGTGGTTCACTTTCCACATTTTACAGATTCAGGCGAGTAGGCCCAGAATTCTGTCGTCAAGCCTTTTTCCTGCCTTCTGCCTCTGAAAGCTCCAGTCTGAGCCTGCATCTGTATCCATGAACTTTGTCCTACTCCCTGCGCGGCTAACGGTGCCTGATCCAGCCTGTTGCCTGCCAAAAACTGTATTTCACCTTCAAGATTATCTACTCCGCTCCTCATCCGATGCATTCCTGTCTAGTAGTTTAGGTAAACATTCCTCCAGCTACCGTGCAAAGGGCCAGGCCTCGCTGTCCTCATGCAAGTAATTCATAGCCCCGTTACCATGGAATATTCCTACCCCCTCGCATCTCATGTAGACACTTAGACGCTTGTACACGCACTAACAGTCAGTATAGAATAGATTCTATCCTAGAAACCTTTCCTTTTGGATAACACAGTTCTTTAAACATAGGATATTAGATATGATTTGGGATTAGGTTGACATGACCCCCAGACTTCTGTCTCCACATGTAGAGCTAAATGTCAAGTCCCCTTCACCCTCTAGTTGCACGTCAATCACACGTCATGCGGCTGCGCGCGCATCTCTGCCAAATATTTCTGCTGACATTGCAGGATTCTCTTATGGATCCACCCACTTGTGACATCATGTATGATGACGTTTATTAAATTACGCCCATATATCCGCCTCTATTAGTTACGTATGCACCTTTTATCTGTACTATCAGCTGTTACGCCTCTTGCATCTGTTTCACTGTAATGCATTTCCTATAAAACCAATTATCTGTCAATAATGTATGCCCTTCCTTCCTGAACTTTCGTGGTGATGGAATAGAAAGCCTGCAATTCGAATTGTATTCCTTTGTATAGGAATAAAGCCTTTTAAAACCTCTAATACCACGGATTCTGCCTCTTATATTTACTGAGTTATTCTTAATAGACTTTACCGCATAAAAAATAGTACCTAGGTCACCTTGATCCATCCATCCTAGGACGGATGGGCCCTTCTCTGCTATGTATAATTTGCACTCCGCGCTTCTTCATCTAAATTCGAAGTTCAACTTCCTGTATCCCACCATGGGAATGGGTTCGCCTGTGTACGATACTGGTCGTATATCCGGTGGTTCTAACCTTGTTCCCAAGCTGGGCTCGAATTCTTCCTTCCATACTGCTCTTTGGACGATGGTGTATGGGGATCCCGAGTCTACTACAATCTTGATTCTCACTCCTCCTATCACCATGTCACATTGCGGTTTGCGGGAGCGCTTGCCCTCGATGCCTAGCACTTGCTCCTCCACGCATAGTACACCATCCTCCTCATCTTGTTCTTCTTCTTCCTCCTGTTGATCCTGCATAACGTACTTCACCATGGGTCTCTTCGTTTTCCGGCGACAAACTTTTTTGTAGTGCCCCATTATGCCGCAGAACATACATTTCGCTTGGAACGCTGGGCAACATTTGTCCTGGGCTGCATGCGCTTGACTTCCGCACCTGTAGCACGTCGTATTGTTGTCTCTATTCTGCTTCCATGTTTGTCCCGGTTTCCCTTTCCACTTATTTTGTCCTTTCCCTTCAGACGGCATGGCTTTACTCCTTCCCTGTGGTTCAGTGTCGTCCACCTTGTTCACCATGGTCTTCTGGAGGGTCTCCCTTTTTGCTGCGTGAGCACACCTTTTCGACAATTCTGCCTTTTTTACCATGGCAATTACTTCTTTAAGCGATGCTTCACTGTTTGTCCACAACTTGTCCTGCACTGTTTTGTTGGTGGTGTGCATGACTATTTGATCTTTTATGAATTCGTCATGCAGGACTCCATACTTGCATGTCACCGCCAACTTTCCCAACGCTGCTACATAATCATCTATGGATTCGCCGGTTTCTTGTTTCCTTTGCTGGAAATTGTACCGGTCAATGGAAACACACACTGCAGGACGGTAGTGGTTGTCGAGATCTTCTATGGCGTGCCTGAATACGTCGTCCTCTGCGTTCTGTCTGGGTGTGGGTACCAGGTTCTGAAAGACCCTTATGCCTTCCGGGCCTAAGTTGTGCAGAAGAATCCTTTTCTTCCTCGCGCTGGGGAAGGCCTCCCCATTTTCGTCTTCTAGGGCTGCAATGTAGTTCTTGAAGTACTCTCTCCAATCCTCCCACTTCATTTGAGGTTCTCCAAGCCTCGGCAGAAACGGGATTGGCGTCGTTAGTGAAGATGCCTGCGTGCTCATCGTGGCGCGTCTTTCTGGTTCCGCCCCTGGGCCTCTCGGACTGCCTGGCGCGTCCGCGCTCTCACTTTGCGCCTAATCCTGTCGGGCTTCTCCTGCTCCCCTGTCTCTGCGTACTGCTGCTTCCGCCAGGGCCCCTTTGGATTGGAGTTATTCTCCGTCCTTCTCTAGCTCTCTGCCCCAACTTCTGGCACCTCACCTAGTGGTTGGCGTCTGTCCTTTCTTGCTGCCTCTGCTGCCACGCTCTCCCGCTGTGTTGTGCACCGTGGTGGTAATCTTCCTTCCTGTGGTCCTCGGTGGTGGCTTCCAGGCTGGCCAGTACTTTCAGGTGTGGTGGCTAAGTTCTATTAATCTTCCTCACCACATGTTTTTTTCAAAGATCCCGTCCTCGTCGCCATTGTAAAGTTGCTGGTCACCACCTGAATAAATGCCACCCACGCCAGGTATCTTGTATATAAGATAAACTACTTTATTTCTTTACACGGGAGAGCGCCGGGCAAGACGCGACTTTGCGGTCTTTTCCGCGACCCGCGCATGCGCAAATCACCACATTGCGTTGTCCTCGCGCGCTACATCATAACGTAGCCCGCGAGGACTAGAGCGCAACACTACAGTAAACACCTGTGTACCCGTTAGCAGCCGCGGCATCTACAGTTAGATGCTCATATATACGGACAGGCACACACAGTTTCATCTACAGACCTTTCTACAGACCCACCAATAAGAGAAGGACATTGCTTCAGACATTAAGCTGGGCTTCTGTGCGCGTGCAAACGTGTAGGAGGGATCGAAACTCATATTTCTAGCTTGGGTGCATGTGCAAACGTTGCTCGAGGGATCGACGCTCATATTCCCAGCAGCAGATCATGGCGGATGGCCCCAGGTGTAAGAGGCGATAACAAGCCAATCCAAGGAGGACCAGTGGTGCGCTCGCACCACAGAGGAGCGGGGGCGTGGCAGCGAGGTGAACGCGCGCTGCTGCGCGTAATAGACACCGATGGGAATGGGCGGAGCAAAGGCAGGACATGCGCCCGCCTTTGTCCAATTGCGTGCCTTATTTTAAAAAAACACGCTAAAGCCAATGGCAGCCGACGAAAGCAAAACCACACGCAAGAGCATGTGGTTAGCTTTCAGAATCCCCTCCATGAGGTCTCGCGTTGCTCGAGCAGTGCCCGAGACGGGCGGCCAAACTGTAATACGCACTTAAGGTGCAGCCACCACTCCTCGCCGGCCTCAACGTCAGGGGAGGCCAGCCCCGCCCCGTCCTAACAACCTTGCTGGCTGCAGTTGCATTGCAATACTGAAAATTGTTATTATTTACTTTTTGTTTACACTGCTTTAAAGTAGTGGGGTGACGCTCCTCCACCTTAACGGGGGAGCCGCCACTGTCGCAATCATTCCTTTTCAGCCTTAAATCAATGGAAACTGTTTTAGCAGAGTATTCCACTGTGCAATAGGCATGTTTAAAGTGTCTGAGAGTGTTTATGTCCGCATTTGGTATTGCCACAGATTTACTTATCACCGGACCAGATTTTGTGTCCCAGATTATTTGAAATGTTACCATCGAACATGAATGGGTGGTCTCATCAGCAGTTTGGTAAACAACAAACCCTCACTCTGATGGCCTATGTCTCCCAATGGGTAGAAACAAGGGCGTGAAGGAGAAGCGAAGGTTTAAATAACATCTGGAAAGACCGGGCTTGGGCACTGAAGTCTCTGGAATGTTTGATCTGGTACTGCGCACAGTCACCCTTTCAAATGAGGCATCAAGAATAATATGCGATCCTCTGGAGTGTGATCCGTTGAAGGAGATGTGGCCTAGTGGAAGACTGTAGCAGCTGTTTTCTACAGTGTCACAGATGTGGTCCATTGGCAGAGCAATATACTCGGGAACTAGTAGACCTAAGTGTAATCTTAGCGTCACCATGTAAAGAATGTTTGTAATTTTTGCGAAAATCACTATCTGCCTGAGCCACAAGTTGTTTCCCCATCTCCTAACGCTAGGGATTCACGGTCATAATTTTATTATTACATTGCAAGGGGCTAGTAGAATATTTGGTGTCTCAGAGATTTGGGAGGCATGAGGTGGATACATTATTTGTGTGTGCGCTGAGGTTAAAGACGTACAAGGGATAATTTAAACATTATGCTGGGGTTGAATACTGGGGTGTATGGTGGGTTCTTGTTTTGCCAGGGTGCAGAGTTGTTACCCCCATCACTGACTCCCCCTGCCTAGCATGCCCTGTTCTTTATTTGAAAAGTTGTTTTTGCTGGTGCCCAGAAGGGGGTGGGGCCAATAATTGCATAATGAGCGTCTATCTCGGGTACAAGGCTGGCAGACTGTGAGCATTGCCATCGCCCGTTGATGGGCTTTCTGCCCTGACGCTACTCTGCCTCTGGCGATTTACGGCTACATAGGTCTGACGAAGATGAGTCTTAATGTATTATTAAACCGCCTCTGATTTCTGAATTAAAACTTCAAATTACTATAGCCTCCTGGGATTTTGGTAGGAAAAAATGACATGGTTTAATCACTGCCAGTCTTGGGCAGCTTTATCCAAAAAACAACCCTGAAATCTAAAGTAATCCTTCCCTCGCGGTTCAAAGAGAAAAGTTACACTTGATTTTCCCACAACTATGCGAGCAGCGCAGCACTCACAGCAAACCCCCACATCCCCTAGCATATTGTGGCATAGATTTGCAAATTTCGCCGCACAAAAATGGAAATTTTGCAGCATTATTGCGGCATTTTATTTTACTCATAATCATTCCTTTTCAGCCTTAAATCAGTGGAAACTGTTTCAGCAGAGTGTTCCACTTTTAAGTAGGCATGTTTTAAGTGTCATAGTGTTTCTTGCTATATTCTCCTTAGTGGTAATTTGTTTTAGCATAGATTAAGCCAAGCATGATAGGGTTGCTGGTTGCCCTGCAGCCTCTATGGGAGTGAGTCCTGATCCACAAGGGCTGTTCTCAAGGCTGTGGACCCTTGACTGGAGTCAGAGTGTACTTCTCCCTGCTGACCTGAGAGTTTCACCAGATCCAAGGCACATCGACACAGAGCCACACATCACAGCACCACGCGACTCCTCGTTGGCAGCTTCAGCGGCTCCGACACAGGGCCTCGTATCTCAGTGCTCCACAGCTTCTGATCAGCGACTGTACAGAGTCCAATGCAGAATGATGCAGGGGTGCGCATCGCAGCACGGCTTAGTCCATAATTGATCAGCAGCTTCAACGGATCGCAGCACCAAAAACAGAAGGTACAACTCCCAGCTGGCCGTACCTGGTCCTGTATCCAGCCTGCTCTTCATCATGGACAGCCTGAACTTGCGACTGTGTCCTGGTCCGGGGTGACCAGATACCCGCAATTGGTGCTATTTTTGCATAAAACTTTACAAGTTCATAACTCTGGTTCTAATGATTGATTCATTTTTGTTGTTGTTTTGATGTCATTTTATTTATTAAAATATTCTCTATTTTTCTAAATAGGTTTGGGGTTTTTCTTGTGTTGTATAATCACTTATTTACTGTATTTACTGTTTGCATACTTAGTAAATACTTTACACATTGACTCTAAGTTAAGCCTGACTGCTTTTTGCCAAGCTACCAGAGGGTTACACACGTTTATTTAGTGACTTTTGTGGTTCACCGTGTCAAGGATTGTGGTTATTCTCTGAAGTGGGTTCTCCCCCCTACCCCCTTCAATAAATGATTTGATTTCTTACAGATGTATTTAACATTAAATTCCTATATGTCCTACTTTTAAATACCATGCACCCGGACTTATGGGCAACAAGGTCTACACATGGGTGGCTTATACATATTCAAAAGAGAGGTTTTAACCTACCAAAAGAGATTATTTTGATTAGTTGAATTTGCTGTTTAAAACTGCAACAGCCAGGCTACAAATGGTAGACCTGCAGTCTTGCTTGCACTGTCACTGTAGTGGGTGGCATAATGGGTGTTGCAGTCCACTAATGGCATTTAAATTACATGCCCTCTGTACATTTGGTACCATATACTAAGGATGTATAGGTAAGTTAAATATAACAATTATGTGTATGACAATTTCACCATCTTGGAAAGGAGAGCACAGGCACTTTATGTCTGTTATGTCTGGTCGGCAAGGGTAAAGGGCGTAGAGTTCTACAGCCGGCAAAAATATAGGGTCCAGCAAAAGGCAAATAATCCTGTTTGGCGCTGCAGAAAGGGCGAATTTCCTACACAAACTGTGGCAGTATTATTTCACTATTTTGCCATTTTAAACACCCATTAATTCTGTCTGGGCAAAGTTTCACCATATCAGTAGCAGTCAGTAACTGAAAGATGACCAAAAAAACTTTTGCAAAGGGTCTCCTACTGTGCAGCACCACAACTGCGCTTTTTAGTGACTCTTGACCAGTTTGAGTTTGAAGCTAATTTTTGTTAAAATCTGCAAATTAGGCAGCAGAGGGTGAATTGTGTGGTATATCGATAACTTTGCAAAAAGTATCAGAGTCACATAATCCAGTGGCCCTGATCAGAAGTAAGTTTCCATCTGATTTCCTTAGCTCTTCTCAAGTGTTGTCATTGACAGTATCTTCATCTTAGTGCAGCTGTTGGTGCTGTAAATTACTGCCGATGTGTGTGCGAAAGATAGTTGATTTACTGAATACACTACTAAACTCCAATGATTTCTGTAAAGACTGATTGCCTTTGTATCAGCGCCACACTCAAAACAGACACATGGCAGGGAGCAAAACAAAAACCTTTGGAGAAATGTCAAAAACAACACCATCTGATCTCGGAATATTATGAAAGCCGCATCCAACCAGACTTAAAACGGACTGAATGGGCCCCTACCTCATGACATGGGACAACCTGCCTCTATAGCTCGTTATTTTGAGAGCACTGAGGCTAGCCCGGATTACATCCACAATGTCACATGCCATTTTGGAGTGTTTTAAAACTATCAGTATCTAAATCCTTCTTTGCTCCTGGTGACTCCTGCGTGTCCTCCTATCACAGCACTCTATCTTTTTGATGCGAATTTGAGTCTGAGGTAACAATTGACACTGGTTACCTGTGAGCAGCTTGCAACACCTGATTTGAAGGCACTTTTGTAAAAAGTGCTGCCTTTCTACAATACTGCAGATTTTTCAATGATTTTGCAAATCGCAAAATCCTGGAGGGTCTGCAAAGATCTTATTCTAATGAGGGCTATGCTATTGAAAAAGCTCCTACAACAACATTGGTACAGACTAGAGTTTTTCACATGAGATCAGTAAAGCTAAACCTAAACTACTGACTTGGAATATTAGAGACCTAAATAACCACAGGAAAGTGAGTAATGTGAGCCATGCTCTGCCCTGGGTCAGGTCTTGACCTACAAGGCTCTGGTATGGACTTTTGAAAGCCTGTGGGACAAAGACCGAGTTGAACCCTCACCCCACACAGTGCTCCAACTGCTCCCCTATGGTATCCTCACATCATTTGGAGACATGGTTCTATCGAGGTTCTGACTGAAATGGGGAGGAGAACACTATGTTCGAGGCATGTGTGCTGTTGATGCACATGCTTTGCATACTCCTACCATCTAGTGTTGGGTCCGGATGTTTGCAAGTTGTTTTTCTTCGAAGCCTTTCCAGTCACGAGGTAAGGTGACTCCTTCTTTCGGTGATAGTGCGCATCGGCATTGACTCCATTGTTAGATTGTTTTTTTCTGCCATTAGGTTCGGACGTGTATTGCTGCGCTCCAGGTCGAAACCGTTCTTCGGGTTCTCCTTGGTGCCCAATTCACTGTACCCTCGACAGTATTGTTTCCTTACTCTTTTCCTTGTTCTAAACATATCGAATCAGTCAACAAATTTTCCATCTTCAATCGAAAACCTTGTGGGCGGCCATCGGGCATAACTGCATCAAGCCAGCCTTCTGCCGATGGAACGTACTCCATTCCAATTCAGTCCTTGGTGCCATGCCAGTACCCTCGCACTGACCAACAAGTTTGTAACTTGTGCCTCTCTCAGGAGCACAAGAAAAACGACTGCGCTGCTTGTAAATCGTTTCGGTCCAAAAAGACTCAACGCGATCGTCTGGTTCGACGATGAAAAATGCAATGTCAATGCATACAACACACTCTGGATATCTTCGGGGAAGAATCGGAGCAAGAGGAGAGCCAAGCATCAGCTGCAGAAGAAGAACAGGCCTTCTCCGTTTCAGATGCCAATCCGGAGCTTGAGATCGATCTAGAGTCTGAAGATGTGCGCCTCCGGGAGAAGGTGCAGTTAGCACTGAAGACACCTCGCCCCCTAAAACCTCTTCCAAAACACATAAGGCTTTGGCACCTTCTGGCAGTGGTCGGCACCGGGACATTGTTTCCGATGCCCCGCCTTCCGGCTTGGCACTGAAACAGACCGTCAAGCCTCCCGGCTCCGGACCGAGTTGATAATCATCTTCGGATACGAAATCATCACGATCGAAAAACAAAGCTAGTTCGGAGCCGAAACCCTCAGCTCCGAAACAAAAACACACCTCTGAGCCCAAACCTTCCACTCCCATGAAGTCAATATCGACGCACAAATCCAAGGACAGTCTCCCTGAGCCTCCAGAACCAATTTTAGCCATTCTTAAAGCCAAATTAGACCCTAAGCAAAAAACAAATTATATTCATCCTGATTCGGGACATATTTTTGCAAAAACACTATCAAAACGTAAACTTCCTTCAGAGGACCCTGCCTACAAGATTCTTCTTAAAAAAAGAAGGACATGGCTACTAGCCCTGCTTATCCTGCCCCACAACCCTCTCCACATCTACCATCTTCTCCAAAATTGAGGATCTATTACATTTAGCACCTCAGGGATCTCCACATAGATAGCCTGATAGGGATCATACTGATGAAGACACTGATTTGCCTGTAGACCCATGGAATGACTACACCATTGACCCTCTAGTAGATAATGACCCAGACCTTTATCCTTCAAAGCCATCACCTCCAGACGATAATATGGCTTATCAACAACTGTTTGCTAGGGCAGCAGAATATCATGGGGTGGCCTTACATAAAGAGTACTTAGTAGAAGACCTTTTATTTGAAACACTTGAGTCTACACACAGGTCCAGCCAATCCCTGTGCTTAAAGGAGTGATGAGGCATGCAGACGATATCTTTAAAGACCCTGTACGACCACGGATTTGAACTCCAAGAGTAGATACAAATACAAACCCTCACCATCAGATCCTGTGTTTATCAATGGACAAATACCTCTTGACTCCCTAGTAGTGTCTAATGCTTGCAAAAGTGCTAATTCACAAACCTCTGGTGATGCACCTCCCCCAGACAAAGAATCTAAGCACATTGATGCATATCTCTAACTCATCAATCAGATGTGCTTTAGATGCAGCTGAAGCCGCAGCTAGGGAGATAAATACCATCATTCTCCTTCGAAGGTATGCACGGTTTAGGATTCCGGGTTTAAGCTTGAGGTCCAACAGTCCATTTTAAAGACCCCCTTTGACAAAGAACACCTGAAGTCAACCAATCCCTAGAAAAATGAAAAAAGATGCGAGGTGGCAAAGTCCATGGGATCATTCAAGTCCCCATTTAATAGAGGCTCCTTTCATCGCTCTTTTTACAGAGCTGGGTCTAAAACAACATCCTCAGACTCAAATGCTTCCTCCTACAAAAGCCATACCCAATTCTCTCCCTCTCAAGGTTTCTGTATAGGAGGGTATAGAGGAAACAAGGGTAGTGGTAAAGGCGCCACACCGCATAACAGACCTTCCCCTAACAAACAGTGACTTTCCGACATTTCCCCCAATCACTTAACACCCATCGGGGGTGGGGAAACCTCTACAATTTCTCCCCATTTGGCAATCCATAACAACCGACAAATGGTTGATTGACATTATCCAACATGGTTATTGCCTGGAGCTTACCACCAATCCTCCAATCATACCACCTCGCATTCACAAACTGTCATCAGATCACTTGCAGGTACTCAAACAGGAAGTGCAATCTCTCTTAGAAAAAGGAACAATAGAACCAGTTCCATTGCAGTACCAAAGTTCAAGAGTATACTCTGTACTTTCTAATCTGCAAAAAGGACGGCTCCTTGAGACCCATTTTGGATCTCGGAGCGTTGAACCTATACACACTGTCAGAACACTTCTATATGGTAACGCTCCAACAGGTGCTTCCAATTCTACAATAAGGCGATTTTATGTCCACACTAGACTTAAAAGATGCATACTTTTACATTCCTGTCCATCCAGCTCCTCGCAAATATCGCAGATTTCAGATAGCAGGCAAGCGCTATCATTTCAAGGTACTCACATTCGGAGTAACTACTGCTACCAGAGTGTTTACCAAATGTCTAGCTATAGTAGCAGCTCATCTCAGAAGACAACAAATTCACCTCTTCCCCTACTTAGACGAGTGGCTCATCAAAGCCAGTACACATCAAAAGTGTCTAAAACACACTCAGACCACGCTAAACGTACTCTACTGATTGGGCTTCACAGTGAACGTGCAAACGTCTCATCTACAGCCCTTACAAATACCCTCTTATATGGGAGCAACTCTCACACGGCTCTAGCCTCTCCCGGCGCAGCCGGAATTCGCAATCTTCGAACTCTGCTACTACAGTTTCAAGCCAATCAAATCTTAACAGCCAAAACTTTTATGCAACTGTTAGGAATTATGGCGTCATGCATCGCAATAGTGCCTCACGCAAGACTCTACCTGCGTCCTCTACAAGAATGTTTAGCACGTCAGTGGAATCACTAACTGGGTCAATTAACAGATCTAGTGTTGGGAGACAGCCGCACCTGCAGACTCAAAAGGGCGGCCTATCATCAACCCTGTTCTACAGGTCGTGCTAACAGCAGATGCATCTCTCACAGGTTGGGGTGCCCATCTCCACAATTACACAATTCAGGGTCTCTGGGAAAACAAGCACAAATGTCTTCACATCAACTATCTAGAGCTTCTAGCAGTCTTTCTAGCACTCACAGCTTTTCAGTCTCATCTCATACACAAGGTTGTGTTAGTCCGCACGGACAACATGACAGCCATGTACTATATACAAAAACGGGTGGGGGCACACTCTCCAGCTGTCATGCCTCTCTCAGACCATCTGGAACTGGGCAATTCATCACAAAATTCATATTCTGGCAGAACACCTTCCAGGAGTCAACAATCAAATTGCCGATCTCCTCAGCAGAAGGAGACAGCAAATACATGAGTGAGAACTTTATCCCAAGTTCTCCTTTCATACTTTCAAAAATGGGAATTTTTCACAAATAGATCTGTTTGCTACAGTGGACCATGCAAATTGCCCAAACTTTGTCTCCAGGTTCCCACACCCTCGATCCAAAGGAAATGCCCTATGGATAAATTGGTCTGATTTTTAGTAGCTCCCACATGGGCTCCTCAGCCATGGTACACCACACTTCTGGAACTCTCAGTAGTTCCACATCAAAAGCTACACTTCAATTCCTGCCTTCTCACTCAGAACCGTGGAGAAACCCTAAGGAGCTCAACCTAGTGATTTAACTTCTGAAGTCATAGAGTTTGGATACTTAAATTTGCCACCAGACTGTATGACTATTCTAAAAGAAGCAAGAAAGCCCACTACCAGAGCTTGTTATGCAGCAAAATGGAAACCGTTTGTTATTTATTGTAATAACAACAAAACTAATCCTTTACATGCTTCTGTTCAAAACATTGTTTGTTATCTGCTGCACCTACAGTAATAGAAGTAGCTTACACGTCTATTTGATGGCACTTTGCAGCAGTGGCTGCATATCTGCAAAACAGACAGTATTTATCTTTGTTCAAAGTCCCTGTGATTAAAACCTTTATAGAAGGCTTAAAAAGAGAAATGCCACCCAGAATACCTCTGGCACCGGTATGGAATCTCAACATTGTACTTACAAGACTCATGGGTCCACCCTTTGAGCCATTACACAATTGTCCCTTACAGTTCCTTTCATGGAAAGTTGCCTTCCTCATTGCAATCACTTCATTAAGGAGAATTGGTGAGCTACAGGCATTAACCATAGAAGAACCCTTCTTCCAGCTTCATAAAGATAGAGTAATTCATCCGTAAAGTGGTGTCTACTTTTCATCTTATCAATCAGTTGAGTTACCTGTGTTCTTCCCTCAACCTGTTTCTGTAGCAGAACGAGCTCTTCACACACTTGATGTCAAGAGAGCGTTACTGTATTATATTGAAAGAACAAAAGATTTTCGTAAAACAAAGCAACTATTTGTTGCATTTGCACCATCTCACAAGGGCAATCCTATCTCTAAATCTAGCATTTCAAGATGGATTGTTAAATGCATTCAAACTTGCTATGCAAAAGCAAAATGTCTAAACCCCCTAGAGCGCATTCCACCCACAAAATAGGGGCATCTATGGCCTTTTTAGGTAACATTCCTAAGGCTGAAATATGTAAAGCAGCAACATGGTCTACAACACACACATTTACCAAACACTATTGTGTGGATGAGTTAGCATGACAACAAGCAAATGTAGGCCAATTAGTGCTAAAAAACTTTTTCAAACAACTGCAACAACTACTGGTTAGCCACCGCTTTGGGAAAATACTGCTATATAGTCTATGCAAAGCATGTGTATCTACAGTACACATGTCTTGAACAGATAATATTACTTACCCAGTAGGCATCTGTTGCATGTAGAGCTGTAGATTCACATGCGCCCTCCCACCTCCCTGGTTACCTTTAGTTGTTGCAGTTCTCCTTATTTACATTAATTACGCATGGACATCTCATTACTACACTCACTTACTCAATTCTCAACCTCTTATGGGAAAACAATCCAACAATGGAATCTATGCCCATGCGCACTATCACCGAAAGGAGGATCACCTTACCTCGTGACTGGAAAAACTTCTTCGAAGAAAAACAACTTGCAAACATCCAGACCCAACACTAGATGGCAGGAGTATGCAAAGCATGTGCATCTACAGCTCTACATGCCAAGAACAGATGCTTACTGGGTAAGTAACATTATCCGTTCCCTTAGGACTAAATGGGAATGGATCCTGGACCAGGACATCACGGATAGTCAATGGGACAAGATACTGGTCTACTCTTAGAAGGTCTCCCGCAACTCAAGATTGAAATATATGAAATTGGATTACCTGAATATGAAATAACTCCCCCCCATAGATTGCAGGTAATAAATGGGGAAAGCCCTGGGAATGTCCTCGATGTTCAGTACCTGATGCAGACTTTTGTCACATGACATTTCAGTACCCCACAATATAGAGTTTTTGGACCGCGGTTCTACTACGACTCTGACCACACTGAGACGCACTCTTCCCTGCATGGTGCAGACCTGTGTCCTGGGTGACTTTTCCAGGCCCAAGGCGCACAAAACAGGCTCTAGATTAAAAGACATAGCAATGGCTTTGGCCAAGCGCAGAATAACAATGCCATGGAAGTCTGAGAGGGGGCCCGGGCTAGAGACCTGGGTGAGAGATGTTATGACATATGCAGAGGCAAAGGAACGAGCCCTTAGCAAAGATGATGCTTGGGGAGTTCGCTGGCATCCACTGGCCGTGCTATGAGCAGATATTTTGGAGAGTTGAGAACAGGCGGGAGGGGACTCAGAACTGGATGGCCCTGGTGATGGAAACGAGGAGCCCAGAGGGCTAATAGCAGATGGAGGGGCATGAGATGGGAATCCTGGGGAGGAATAGATGACCCAGAGACCATGACTACACAACTTGGAACTGCATGACTGGCAAGTTTAGTAGACGGATGTATAGTGCACATTCTGCTGTCCTTCCCCCGCCACTGAACTTTGATTCCCCTGCACTGGCCACCTCACAACGTGAGTAGGTTTATGGCTCCTACCAGCCTTACACCACCTATGATACACACGTAACAGGAAAAACGGCCCAACGGTGGACTATCTAGTCTTCACCTCACGCTTTAGTTTTGAGAAGTAAAAATGTCCAGTGCACAAATCCTCCCGCACCTGCAGTTGTTCAGTGCCACTGTTAAACAGATCCTGGATTAATGAAGTATATGGAGGTGCACCAGGTAAAGAAGTCCAATCAGAAGTGTTTTGATCAATTCTTTATTTTTCATCCATTCATTTTATTTATACAAATAATCCAGCCAACGCGTTTCGTTCCGTAACTAATTGGAACTTCATCAGGGCTTAATCTCTTGTTACAGTCATGAATTTTCCGAACCTGAGCGACATTACAGCTCCAGCTAAAATCCGCCAGCAGCTATGAATTTCCATGGGGCATCACAGGGCCCCAATCAGATACCATGCTAAGCATTTCCCTCGCCAGTGTAGACCATAGAACACTTGCGAGGGAAATGCTTAGCATGGAAAGCGAGCCTGACCAGGGGAGAAGGAAAAGAGCTGTGCATACTGTTAAATGGTAGCGGCAGTTTCAGTCGATAACCTTTCAAGTATTGCCCGGCGGTAATCGCCTCTTATACCATTCGATGTTAAACCAATAAAGAGGCAGGCGCCGGAGACTGGAAGGCAGGAAACAAAGTTTTATTCCGTCGGAGCAGAACACATCAGATCAGACAGCAAGGTATCGTCACGAGGTGCTCTAACTGCATCTCTGAGACCTGGTCTCTTATACACACGTTTATGACTTTATTGCAGGGTTATCATACATGGCACATTCTTGAGATCACTTTGATGTATGAAAGAACATCCTCGGAATCCCCACTTTGAGCTCGTTCCCACACATATCTACAGTGGAAGTCCCCACCCCACCCACAGTAGGAGATGGCTATCACACAGCTGGACATTCCGCCATTTCCCGGGGGTGTGTGCAACCGGTCGGGTCTCAGGGGGTGGGGGGCCTTGATCTACTGTAATCCCTTTGATGTGGGGCGTTTCCCTTACAGTAGGGGCAATAAACTGCATCCGCAGGGCTAGGTGATGGCCTGGGATCGGTTCGGACAATGGAGCGCAGAGGAAGGGGGTTATCAAAGAGATGCATGACCATGTATGGGATGTCGGTCAGGCGTGGGATGCGGTTCCATGGCAGGGTCGCGCAGAAGGAGAGGGTTTATGGCCCGTGTATGAGAGAGCGGGGGTGGCCGGCGCGCGGGGGATGCTTGCAGCGCCAGGGGGATGCGCTGGCGATCGGCAATGAGCAGGGAGAGACCAGGGTGCCTAAAATGGCTGCCGTGCGCTTTCCTGTGTGTCGCGCTGGGGAGAGACAAGATGGCGCAGATAATGTTCAGTTTGCAAGCTATATTTCCACAGTCCTCCCTTTTAACATATCTCGCCTGCTTGTTTAGTTCGGATCTATCCCCATAATACTACGAACTTCCACCTCATACAGAGCCTTCATTCGTTCCGCTTCGAAGTTCAAAGACTTAGGGCAGATGCAGTTCATAAAAAGCGAACATAGAGGTGGCAGACACTGAATCCCCAAGCAACATCCACATAGTATCACAATCGGTATTAGGATAAATGAAAACAGCCTCCATCCCCAACTTTTAATAGTGTCCCAAAACCAACTCCCAAGTGACCATCTTTCTTGCTCCTGATGAACCTCTGCGGAAAGTCTGTGGAGGTGTTCAATTGCTTTGTAGACTGAGGGTGAGTTATCCGGTACGTAGGTACAACAGCTGGACCCAATGATGCGGCATGCTCCTCCACGATCAGCCAGAACCACATCTAGAACGAGGCGGTTCTGAAGAGCCACCAGGCGGACGGCCTGAAGCTCGGCGGTGTTGTTGGCGAGGATGCCAGCCGTAATGTTCATCGCCGTCTCAACTGCCTGAGTTAAGTGGCGGATGGCACGGCTGTTTGCCATTGGACCCCAGAGTGTAACAAGTCCCTTTACTGCATCCAGGAACTGTGCTCCGGTGGAGTCGGCTTGTACAAGGTCTTTGGCACGTTTCTGTCGGTGGTGGTTTGCTGGAGCCACATATGTCGGAGGAAGGACAAAAGCGATGTAGCAGGTGCCCCCCCAACCTTTCGGAAGCCAGGTGTAGGCCTTAGTACCACAGACGAAGTACATATTTGGGGAGGTAACAAAGGAGGGTGGATCAATTGAGTCCAATGTTCGGGTGATGAGGCAGGAGCTGTGGCCCACCAGCTGCGTCCCCAGGCCTTCGAGGCATACAAGTCCAGTGATGTTGATGACGGATAGGGCCACTGTTAGTGTGGCGGCCGTCCGTTTCCGGAGGTAGGAGAAGGTGGGTCTGGCTGGGTTGTTGAACACCTGCATTTCAACTCGTTCTTTGGCAGGGATGTCCATGTGAAAGGAAGTGTTTGACCTCAGAGGACAGAAGGGAGCAGAAGTTTTTCCAGTTTTGTTCAGCCAGAACCCATGGTAGAAGTGTGACACCGTTTTGCCGGAAGTGGCATTATCCTTGTAGCTTTCTTGCAGGAGGATTAGCCAAGCGAGGCAGGAGCCATGGACAGAAAAAGGTGAAGGGATGAAAGGGATAGAGTGTCCGGTGGCATGTGGTAGCAATCCACAGATCCAGCAATTAGTGGCATTGGCGGCAAGATTGTGTTGGTGGAGCAACTGTACAAAGGAGTTATTCCAGAACTCCTTACGCCTTTCTCGGAGTTGGGGTGAAAGTGAGATCAGATGGTGTTCTTTCATGGTGGTAGGTTGAACGGTGGTCAGCAATGTCCTATGAGCAGGTGCGCTCTCCTCTATGATCCAGAAGGTGACCACGAGGAGAAGGCAAAAGAGAAGGGTAATGAAAAGTGCAATAGTCTTCGAGCTGTGCATTTTGTCAGTCTTTGGATTTTTGTAGTGGATCTTCGGACGTCCGGTTGCTTCCATCATCTTCATGTCGGGTGCTTCCATCACCTTCAAGGGACTCTGTAGCGGGCAGAGCCACAGACTTTGTTTAGTTTCTCTCCTGGTGGCCTTTGAGGTGACTAGGCAACCGCTCTGAGATTTCAACTTAGTTTGTGGTCTGCTTAGCCGAAGTTCCCTCCTTTCGTCGTAGGTTATACCCTTCCTTGGATGGCACAGTGGGATCGGGATATTTCATTAATTCAAGTGTCTCTGCATCCGGGCAGCGGCTCAGGGATGGTCGGTCTTTGTCCAGAAGTTCCTCTTGGGCGGTGATGTTGTCCGTGGTCGTCAGGGTCGATGATACCTTCTTGCAGTGGTGTGCATGCAGCCAATTGCGCTTCCCCTCCACTCGAAGAGCTGTTCGGGTGGTGATCAGGACTTGCAGGGGGCCCGTCCACCGGGGCTCCAGACTCTTGGTGCGCTGGAAGTTACGCACTAAGACAAAGTCGCCGGGTTGGATGTCGTGCCCGGGGCCCCTGGAAACATCGGGAATGGCTTGCAGCACCTGCTGATGAATAACAGACAACGTTTTAGTCAGGTTATACAAATAGTCGGACATGAGGACGTCCGGGACGTCGTGGATGGATGTTGGCTTTGGTGCAGTCCAAAGGTTCATGGGCCGCCCGAAGACGACCTCGTAGGGGGTTAAGTGGTGTTTGGTGGGGGTGGAACGCATTGATAGCAATGCTAGCGGGAGAGCGTCTGGCCATTTCAGTCCTGTGGTGGCAACTATTTTTGCTATCTTAAGCTTCAATGTGGCATTATGTCGCTCAACCAAGCCTGCGGATTGGGGATGGAAGACCGCGTGGAACTTTTGTTTTACACCCAGCCCCTTTAAGATGAGTTGGATAACCTCGGCTACAAAGTGGGGGCCGTTATCGCTCCACAAAATTCGACAAAGGCCGTAACGGGGGAAGAATTCTTTCAGTAGTACTTTCGCGGTAGTCATAGCGGTGTTGTCGCGGGTTGGGTAGGCTTCCACCCACTTGCTGAAGGCACACACAACGACAAGTACGTACTTCAAACCTTGGCACCTTTCTAACTGGATGTAGTCCATTTGTAGGACTTCAAAGGGGTGATTGGGAACCCCAAACCCTCCCCGGGGTACAGCAGTCCCTTTCCCAGGGTTGTGTTGGAGGCATACCAGGCATTGTTGGACCAGACGTTTGGCTGAGTCTGGGATTTTGTCGTTGTGCCAGACTTTGGAGATGAGTTCGATCATGGGGGCAGACCCTATGTGTGTGGGGGAGTGTGCCATGGTCAGCATTGGGATCAAGTATGAGTCAGGTAGCAACCATTTGTTCGAGTCTTTAGTTCGCCAGCAACCGTCATCGTCCTTCAATCCCACCCGGGCCCATTCAGTTAATTCGTGTGGTGAGCTGGCTAATTGGATGTCCCTAATCGTTTCCCTAGCATCCTTCCATTTCTCAGTTTGTGACCTGGTCACGTACATACGGGTCGTGGACCTATTCTCGGCTGTGGTTCGGGCAGTAATGTCAGCTAGTGCATTTCCCTGTCCCATAATGTCTGTCACCTTCTTGTGTGCCTGGCATTTGATCACAGCCAGCCGTGTGGGGAGGAGGACTGCTTCGGTCAGGGCAGAGACTAGATCTCCATGCAGGATGGGTGTGCCATGGGAAGTCAAGAATCCCCTCTCTTTCCATAAGAGCCCAAAGTGGTGAACCACCCCGAAGGCGTACTGACTGTCTGTGTAAATGTTTGCGGTTGTCCCTGCTGCCAGGATGCATGCTCGTGTGAGAGCGATTAGTTCCGCCGCCTGTGCGGATCGCTGTGTGATGCGGGCTGTCTCAACAACTGTTCGGGCTGTGGTGACTGCATAGGCAGCTGAGGTGGTGCCATCGGGGAGCTTGATACATGAGCCATCCACCCACAGTTCTCCGTCAGGGTCCGGGAAGGCAGTATCTCGGAGGTCAACCCTACTCTTGGTTTGTTCGTCGGTGAGGGTCACGCAGTCATGTATAGGGGACGCATTGGGGTCAGTGTCAGGGAGAGGTAGTAGAGTAGCTGGATTCAGAGTGGTGCATCGTTTCAATGTGATGTGGGGTGCAAGCAGAGTCAGTTCGTAACCAGTCAGTCGTGCGCTAGTCAGGTGTTGAGTCTTGGTCTGGTTCAGGAGAGTGTCAACCGCATGGGGTACCAATACAGTGAGGGGGTTCGAGAGCACGATCCCCTCACTTTGCCGGATAGAGACAGCAGCGGCGGCTACTGCTCGAAGGCAGGCGGGCAAAGCTCTGGCTACAGGGTCAAGAGTGGCAGAGAAGTAGGCACAAGGGCGTTGTTTAGGACCTATGGACTGGGTTAGGACAGACAACGCGCATCCCTCCCTTTCGTGGGTGTAGAGGGAGAAAGGTTTAGTGTAGTCTGGGGTTCCTAGGACTGGTGCTGAGCAGAGGGCATCTCGTAGTTCTTTGAAGGAGGATTGGCATTTGGGTGTCCAGGGGAGAGGGAAGGGGGCATCTTTAGCCAACAGGGAAAGCAGGGGTTTTACAATAAGACTGAAGTTTGGCAACCACTGTCGACAGAAGGAGGTGAGGCCTACTAGAGACCGCACTTGCTTCTGAGTTTTGGGAACAGGGGTTTCTAGGATGGTCTGAATTCGGTCAGGTGTAAGTTTCCTCCCGTCCTTGGATAGGAGGTGGCCTAGGTATGTCACTTGAGGTTGGCAGAACTGTAACTTCTTCCTGGAGACCTTGTGACCGTTTTTCGCGAGGAAGTGGAGGAGGTGAATGGTGGCTGTGACGGCAAGTGGAGTGGTGTCGGCCGCCAAAAGAATGTCATCGACGTACTGTATTAACACCACTCCATCGGGTAATTGGACTGCATCTAGTTGTCTCTTGAGGGCTTGGCTATAAATGCTGGGACTCTCAGTGTAGCCTTGGGGTGCCCTACAGAATCTGTACGAATGGGCCTTTAAAGTGAAGCCGAATAGGTAGCGGCTGTCTGGGTGGATGGGGATGGAAAAGAATGCGTTCTTGAGATCAATAACGGTAAAGGTGGTGGCAGTGGACGGAATCAGGGTGAGGATGGTGGTGATGTCTGCGACCACGGGGTACTGAGGTATGACTACTTTGTTAACTTCTCGTAAGTCAACAATAAAGCGGTATGCTTTCTCATCTCCCTCGCCTTGCTTTTTTACAATGGGTAGGATAGGGCTGTTGCAAACATTACTGACTACTTCTTCTACCACTCCTGCATCGACTAGGGACTCGATGATTTCCACCAATGCCTTCTCGCCTTCGGGCGATATCCGATACTGTGGAAGCTTTGGGAGCACTGCGTCCGGTCGGACGGTTATGTGTACTGGGTCGATCACCATGCGTCCTACATCTGAGTCGGTTTTAGCCCATAGATGTGAGGGTAACGTGTCGAGTAGGGACAGGTCAGCATCGGTTATAGAGAGCATACGTCGTGTGTGGCAAGGTCTGAACAGATCTGGGTTATCGTGCAGGATGACTCGAACTCCGTCTGGGGAACATCTGATGGTAGCTCGGAAATGTTTTAGCAAATCGAGTCCCATAATAGCATCGGGGGTGTTGGAGGAGAGCAGAAAGGTCGTGTCAGTGGTGTTATCGTCTAAGTCAAAGGAGATTGGTGCTGACAAGGAGTTAGTGGAGGGCGTTCCATCGAAGCCTATTGAGGTTACATGTGAGCCAGACAAGGGTGCCCTAGGAATCAGTCGTTTAGATAACGCACTACGTGTCGCCCCAGTATCTACCAGGAATGGAGACTTTGTGCCCAAGACCTTAGCAGTGACGTAAGGACCTTGCTGGTCAACACGGAGTTCGACTGGATCCCTCCCTTGCCCCTGGCGGTCCTATGCGAAGTCATGGGTGCTTTCATAGTCGGACTGCTGGCACTGGTTCTGTCGGGGGCGATCAAAGGTGTTTGGTCTGCCTGGCCTGTCGTTGATGGCGTCGTTCGTGTATCCTCGTCCCTGTCCTCTATTTCTGGGGTCATATGCTGTGTCTCTGGGGTCCCTATTTTTGTTCAATTCCAGAAGGACCGGGCACTGGGATTTCCAGTGTCCGAACCCTCTACAGAACGCACATTGGTTCCCATCCAAGTCTCTCCGTCCGTTGTAGGGTGCAGGTGTATGGTCTCTAGGGGGTAGCTTTCTAGGGGCGATTGGTTGGTAATTCCCTTTTGGGGGTTCCCTTCCTATGGTCACCCCTTGCAACTGTGCTATCATTACCCTCTCCTTCAGTTCCTTTTTCTTCCTCTCTGATGCCCTATCGTTCTCATTCTTTTGGTTTTCGTAGTATTGGGCCATCTGGAGGATTGCTGCGGGTTTGGAGGCTGTCCAACTACTCTCACTGGTCTGTAGTTTCTGGGAGACTTCTTGTGACAGACCCTTCACATAATTCTGGACAAAGAGGTGATGTCCGGTTGCGGTGGTCATGTCCTGGCCACTATAATCGGAAAACACGGTCTCGAACCGAGAGAAGTATTCAGACACATCCTCCTGGGGTTTCTGGCGACATGCCGTCACTATCGACCAGTCTACCTTTCTCTCTTGGATTAGAGTCTTTAACTTCTGTACAATCTTGTCTGGGAGCTCCAATATGGCTTTCGGGGGTTTCTGTCCCGGTTCTCGCTGTTTATCTATGGTATCGAGTTGTACCCAGGTATATCCGAATGGCTCAGCGTGGTCAACTTTCCGGATTTGCTTCCACACATCAGCCGGCAGACATAACCCGAAGAACAAGTCAATATCTGCTAAAGTCATTATTGTTGAGCCTAAGGCTGTACCTAGTTCGGTGTAGAAGGCAGTCGGGTTCTTTCTTAAGTCGGGTAGAGTTTTTCTAAAGGTCAAAATATCTTGTCGGTCCCATGGCTGGTAGACCCAATTATATACAACCCTTCCCTTCGCATCTTGGTGGTTGATGTCGTCATGTGTTCCCTGACCTCGTGGGGGGACCCAGTAGGGGGCGGCCTCTTTGATGGGCATCATGGTATCAGTCCTTCCTTCCTGGGGCTTAGTCGCTATGGGAGTTTCTGCTTTGGTTGTCTGTCTGTGTTCTTTAAGGTGTCGATAGACCTCGAGTGTACGAGTGAAGAGGTTCGTCACATCGCCCTCTCCTTCTTCCCCAATGTCTACCTTCCAATATAGGGCCGCTAAGCCTTCGGGACCTTTATCGTGGTACCTATCCTCATATGTATTCAGGGCGTGATAACAAAGTCGTACGACAAAGTGTCGTCTGCGGTTGTCGGCATACGAGTTATACACGTCTGTTATATACTCCTCACTTTCCTTTCGCTCCACCAGTGTCCCTACTATCTTGTCGATTCCTGCTCGTTCACCCTTCGTTAGTCGATTCATTCTGGTGGAATCTTTCTTTCTCATCTCAGGGTCATCCAACGTTATTGCCGACGTTGTGTTCAGTACAAGAGGCTCGGCCGGCGCGGAGGCCGTGAGGACCGAGGCCCCTGTACTGCTTTCGCTCGTGTTTGGGGGTTGTGGGTGTTGTACCACCGATTGGGAGGGTGCGTATGGAGGGGGCATGTCAATGATCGGGGGACCTAATAGTAATTCGTCATTCGTTCGTTGCTTAGAGGACAACTCAGGGTAGAGCATAGAGGGGGTCCTAACAGGGTACTGGCCTGATGTTTCGGGCTCCTGTCTTAGTTTAGCTTCCCTTCTCTCCTTTATTTCTTCTTCTAACTTTTTAGCGGCAAGGTGAGCTGCCTTTTGTAATTCCTTTTCTGCTTTTACTTCTTCCCTCTTTTTTCGTTGTGTTGCTTCTTTGCGCCACATGCCGATACTGTCAAGCATAGTAGGCGTCGTCTTATTGCTACGCAGAGCTATTTCTAGCATTTCTATCTTATGGTCGTCGAAGGATCCCATCAGTGGCCACTGACTCTCGGTGTCCTTCTTGGTATATTTATGCCATAGCTTGCTATAAGCTACAGCGACTAGTCCATATTTAGTGAACATGTCCTTATTAGGGGTGCCCTCCAGTGGAGCCGGATGGTTCACCTCTAATAAGCGGTCCGGGCAGAACCAACTACCAATCAGTGGGGAGAAGATAGGCATGACGGGTTTCAACGGGGACAAAATTCAGCACTACCTATCTTTTCACTGCTTGCAAAGACTAGACAGAATATCTCTATTCCTCGTTATTTGTAAGCAGAGAATACCTCCAAAGAACCAATATCGAACAGCTAGTGTTCGGACAATCAATCAATCAATGGGGAGATAAAGATAGGCACGACGGGTTACAATGGGGACAAAAGTCTGCGTTACCTACCCTTCACTATTTGCAAAGACTAGACAGAATATTTCTATTCTACGTTATTTGCAAACAGAGAATATCTCAAAGAGCACTATTCTTCAAAACAATCAATGTTCGGACAATCAATCAGTGGGGAGATAAAGATAGGCACGGCGGGTTTCAACGGGGACAAAAGTCTGCGTTACCTACCCTTCACTATCTGCAAAGGGAGAGAGAGAGAGTATTTCTACTCCTCCCCGTTTGTAGACAGCGAATATCTCAAAGAGAACAATCAATAAGCAATACTAGTATTTCAATCAATCAATCAATCGTTTCGCAATTCGTCGTGTTTCACGACCTTACCCGGACCGCGTGGACAGTTTCTCGTCTTCCGCCTCCAGCGCCCGATCGTCCTCTACTCTCCGTATTTGCCGCGGCACTCCTGATGGTTCCCAGTCAGGACCGTAGATCACTCGAGAGAGGTCTGCTCGGAACCAGTGAAGTTCGGATGATCGGCTGCCAGACGAGGGTCTATCGGGCAGGAGCTCTCCCGATCGTTGCAGTCGTTCACTCTGTCGTCAGGACCTCTCCCACTGGATCCACGTGTCGCTGATGGGCCCCACGCTTGGGACGCCAATTGTTAAATGGTAGCGGCAGTTTCAGTCGAGAACCTTTCAAGTATTGCCCGGCGGTAATCGCCTCTTATACCATTCGATGTTAAACCAATAAAGAGGCAGGCGCCGGAGACTGGAAGGCAGCAAACAAAGTTTTATTCCGTCGGAGCAGAACACATCAGATCAGACAGCAAGGTATCGTCACGAGGTGCTCTAACTGCATCTCTGAGACCTGGTCTCTTATACACACGTTTATGACTTTATTGCAGGGTTATCATACGTGGCACATTCTTGAGATCACTTTGATGTATGAAAGAACATCCTCGGAATCCCCACTTTGAGCTCGTTCCCACACATATCTACAGTGGAAGTCCCCACCCCACCCACAGTAGGAGATGGCTATCACACAGCTGGACATTCCGCCAATTCCCGGGGGTGTGTGCAACCGGTCGGGTCTCAGGGGGTGGGGGGCCTTGATCTACTGTAATCCCTTTGATGTGGGGCGTTTCCCTTACAGTAGGGGCAATAAACTGCATCCGCAGGGCTAGGTGATGGCCTGGGATCGGTTCGGACAATGGGGCGCAGAGGAAGGGGGTTATCAAAGAGATGCATGACCATGTATGGGATGTCGGTCAGGCGTGGGATGCGGTTCCATGGCAGGGTCGCGCAGAAGGAGAGGGTTTATGGCCCGTGTATGAGAGAGCGGGGGTGGCCGGCGCGCGGGGGATGCTTGCAGCGCCAGGGGGACGCGCTGGCGATCGGCAATGAGCAGGGAGAGACCAGGGTGCCTAAAATGGCTGCCGTGCGCTTTCCTGTGTGTCGCGCTGGGGAGAGACAAGATGGCGCAGATAATGTTCAGTTTGCAAGCTAAATTTCCACACATACTGCTGCAGGACCTGCCTGCAGTCAGCCTGCTGTTGGGCAGAGAGGGTGTCTAAATAGACAACTCCATCCACTGACCCATCTTGGGGGCTGAAAGAGAGGAGGCCAGGGACAGGTTCACACTCTGTCTCCTGATCCTCATCGGTGACAGTTAGCATGGTCACATCAGCCTGGTCAAAGAAGAGTTTCAGACGGTTCACCTGTATCACACTTTTGGGGGACCTGCTAGTGCCCAGGTCTACCAAGTAGACTACCTAAATCTTGTTTTCTAGGATAGGGTAAGGTCTCACTTTGCAGCCAAGACCTGGAACGAGCTATCGGCAGACATCAGACGTGCTCCCTCCCTGAACACCTTCAGGAACACCTTCAAGACCTGGCTCTTCGGCTAAACAGATCTGCGGACGCCCCCTTCCCCCCCCTCAGCGCCTTGAGACCCTCACAGGTGAGTAGCGCGCTTACAATTCCCTGATTGATTATTTGACCGTAGTGACACTGGCACCTGTATCCCTAGGGGGCCAGACAGCTATGGTTGCCACATCTTACCCACTGAGGGAGACTAGTGTGGCTTCGGTGTGCACTCTGATTTGCTTAGGGCACATCAATGATCCCATCTGGAGATTTGCCATTCGAGGGTTAGCTGGAGGGGGACTAGGGACTGGTTTGTTGGGACAGGTAGGATTTCCAGTTCGGTGTCCCTGCTTGTTACAGTGGAAACATTAGGCCTTAGTAGGATCAAAGTTCTTCTCCTTATACCCACCAGTGGGCTGGGAAGAGTTCTTAGGCCCACCCCCTGAACACGATTTGGGGGCCTTTAGAAGATCTTGGCTTTTATCTTTGGGCTTCTCACACTCTCTCCCCTCAGGAGGCTTTGGACCTAGGTCTACCAGATGCTAATGCAATATTTCACTGATGCAGTTACTTAAAATGTGTTCCTTCATAAACAAATTATAAAGTCCCTCACTTTACTTCCAGCCAACCAGCCACCTAGTGTTTTTACTGAGTAGTCTACAAATTCCACCCAGGACTGACTCTGGGATTGTTGAGCCCTCCCCCCCGAATTGAATTCTGTACTCCTCAGTAGTGAGTCCAAATCCCTCAATCAGGGTACCCATCATGAGTTCATAAGACTCAGCTTCTACCCCAGTAAGGGTCAGGAGTCTGTCTCTGCACTTGCCAGAGAACAGTTCCCAAAGGAATTTCGCCCACTGAGTCTTCCTTACCTTTCTGGCTTTACAAGCCCTCTCAAAGGCTGTGAACCACTTTGTGATATCATCACCATCCCAAAGTGGCACAATAGGTACTGCAGCCCTTAGAGGCCTGCCCTGGTCACAGTGCCCTTAGTACCCATGGTACCTTTTACAATGGGCTTACCTGTGGCCAGAGATGTGCCAATAGTGGGTACAAAGGTACGGTTTGGGGAAAGAACACAGGCCCTCGGAACCTCATTTGCAGGGACCCAGGGCACATCAGGTCAAAATGCATCAGATGTCAGGCAAAAAGTGTGTGGGGGGGGGGTAACCATGCAAAAAGGGACACTTTCCTCCACCCTCCCCCACACTCCAACGGAAGCGGATGAGACTTACCTTTTCTAAGGGAGTCTTCATTGTCTAAGTGGAAGAATCTGGAAAGGCCATTTGCATTGGCTTGGGCAGTCTCAGGTCTATGTTTCACTGTAAAGTCCATTCCCTGTAGGGAGATGGACCACTTTAAAAGTTTTGGATTTTCCTCTTTCAGCTGCACTAGCCATCTGAGAGCTCTGTGGTCGGCTTGAACTAGGAAGTGAGTACCAAACCGGTATGGTCTCAGCTTCTTCGGGGACCAAACCGCATCAATTGTTTCCCTTTCAATCAGGCCTCGAAAAATCCAAAAAATGTTACTCGACCCGCAGTCAAAATAATTTACAAGCTGTTCAAATGTTGTGTTTTACAGCCTTCTGTTTTACAATTATTTTCAGACACCTCATTTGACAAAAAGCACCGACTATAATAAGAGAAAGAAAAGTAAAAAACATTTTCCAGGAACAGATAAGCAACACTGACATTTGACCTCTGTCCTTGAACAGACAGCAAATGTGTCAAGACAAAAACAAGATTTAAAGGCGTCTTTATTGCTCATTCACCCAGCGATGCCCACTGAAAAACACCCAGACCTGGTGTGGTGCCTGAATGCCTGCCATTTGCCACCACCAGGCAGGCTTCTGGACCCCTTGGTAGAGAGCTCCCACTCTATGGGTTCAGAAACAAAGCCCATCCTGGGCATATGTGCCATGCCTCCTCCCCCAGGATGAGCTGGGTCCAGGAAGGGGAAGCTTTAAAGGCCTGCTGCCTTTGTAAGCTGTCCCTGATTTTTGCTGGCCCCGACAACTGGTTCCCACCGGTTCTGGCCGAGTTTGGAGGAGAGGTCTGCCCACCTTTGACAACTCTACCCCTCAGGTGGGGGAGGTGAGGTGAGGCACACATCTCAGCCAGCTCCATCTAGAAGATGAGGGGTTCCAGCCATGGAGTGTGGCATAATAGGGGGTGCTCCCACCCCAAGTAAGGGACCCATTGGCCCCGACCTGCACACCCCTGTAAACGCCCCTAGATTTTGTATTTAGGGGTGACCCTGAGCCTTGTCTCCTCAGATTCGAGGAAGAAAGAAGTAGCTGTTCTGACCCAGGAAGAAGGGGACACCAACTGCTTTGCCCACAGCCTTACCGACCTGTCTCGACTCCGACCTGACTACAGCAAAAACCCTGGCATGTCCAGCAGACCCCAGGCTCTTACTTCCGTGAGCACCGGATTTACTCAGCGAAGACTTCCAACACAGAACCCGGATCCAGACGGCGGTTCTGCACCCGACGGCCTGAGTTCGAGTGGCCCAATACTACAAGGACTTCTCCCCAGCAATCCTGACCTGGGATCTGATAATCCCCGACCTCTCTCAAGCTTTAAGCCGACGCCTATAGCCTCAACCTGAAGGTTCCCCCGAACGATGACCAGAGCTGGTAAGAACACCCAACAGCAAAAGACACCCCTGCACCCGATGCCCCAAGGCCTGGGATGGCCCAGCCGATGGTGTCCATGCATCCCCCCAAGCTCTCAGCTTACCTCTCCAGCTGGTGGTCGCCTTCAGGAAGCCTCCCTGACCGAGACTGCAGCATCTTTTCCAAACCGGAGATGTCCATTGCAATCCACGTGCTCCCCGACGTCTTCTTGGCATTCTGGACCCAGCCGCTTCCGTGCTGCTGGTGTTCTAGCTAATGTGCTGATTGTTGGCCCCCACCGTGCTGATCCTAACCCCAGGATCTTTGCTCTCACAGCCGTGTGCCCTGCTGAAAAGCATTCCCTGACCGAAGGCCCACTCAGCCCCATTGGCTAACATTGGGCCCCTGCACTCTGCACACGGCCGCCCCATTGCCGCTGGTGGTGCAATTTGAGTGACCAACTGGACCTTGGGAAACCTTGGTCCTAACCCTCAAAACTCATACTTGTAAAACGTTTACTTACCTGTGAACCGTTAACAATCTTTTTCCACATAGGAACTAGCGTTACGAGACCTTGGGCAAGATGGCCGCCGAGAGGTTGTGGTGAGCAGTCACTCCTGACCTCTCTCCCAAGGATACCGGATGGTTGCTGTTTAAAGGATACATACCCCTCCATGGATTTGGCTATTTGGATACGCGAAAGTATTACCCGGGTGTTTACAATATATTCGAGCCCTAAAACTCAATTCATTCAACTCTTCGTAAAGTGGGAGGCTCTGGCCCGGGTACATCTGCTGAGGATGCCGGCACGGCTTACGAAGACCAATAAAGAGAAGGAGAGAGATAAAGCAAAAGCGCTGCTGGAAACACCGGCAAATCGCCGAGAGTCGGGTGACAGAGGCGCTCACGCTAACATCAAAGGAACTGGCAATGTTCCGTCATCGGGATTGCAACAGCGGGGTCTCGGGACTACACGGAAGACAGTACCCGTGCAAAAGATGAAGAGACCTGAGAGATCGGTAAAATCAGATGTAGTAGAGAATGCAGAGCTACGCCTGGATCTGGACTTAGCGGTTACGGAAAGTACTGAGCGATCGCGCTCTGGATTAGCTGCAGATCAGTCCAGTAAAGGCAGCGCTCCAGGAACAAGCCAAGATACACATAAAGGAAAAGAAGCATCACTAAGACAGCCTACCCTCAAGGAGGTGTTCATCGCCAGGAAAAATCCTCAGCCAGACACGGAGCAAACCGGGAACCGGAACGCGGATCAGAACGTCCTCGAGGACGCAACGGTAGACGCAACGGTAGACGCTCCCGGTGAGGACGCTCCCGTTGCTAGGCAACCTCCTTTCTCTGCAGCCGCAGCCGTCAGTAACCTGGGTGATGGCGGGATCATCGCAGAAGGCAATGCAGGAACTTCAACTACAGCGTTTGAGGTAAATCAGCCCTCATTATCGTATGCTAGTAGTTTTGGGATAATACAGGAAATAATAAAGGGGCCCAGCAAGAGCTTAAACCTGGATAAAGTGGGGAGCCCACACACACCCGGGGCAGATGGAACCATGGGTATGATGGAAGCGCTTCTGCAGTTAGAGGCTGAAATGAGCAGTAAAAAGAGCAAAGAAATAAAGGCTGGTGTCGCTAGCCATGATTCAGAAGGAAGATGCTCTGCTGCGGTAACAGATGTTAAGAATACTGGGTTAGGAAAGAGAGAGGGGGCCTCAGTTGATGGTGAGTGCTTTTTTTCCCTCAATGAGGACACGGATATATCCCAGGCAAGTAGCGACACTTCAGATGAGGAGGAGGAGGAGGAGCTAGACGATGAAACAAGCTCAGGATCCGGCTCGTCTATGAAGGAGACTACGCAGAGAAAGAGAAAGGTAAAGGGCAGAAGACACGGTGAAAGATCGGACTCCCCTACAGTAGGGGGGAAGAAATTGGATTGGGATTATTCAGCAACGTTGCAGTCCTATGTGGAAGAAGGCGATGTACAACCCTTAGAGAATACTCTAACCTCTGCACAGTACCTGGCCCCCTTTAATATGATTTGTACTACGCTCAAGCAGATGCAAGGGGAAGCAAGGACAGAAAGTCGTAGGGCTAGGCAGGCCACAAAAAAGCTACATAATACCCTGAAGAAGGTTAATAAGCTTTATGAAGGGGTTGTCGAGAGGGTGTCTGAGGTGGAGGAGCGGACTGGTAAACTAGAGGATGAATTTGGAACTTGGCGGAATTACAGATTGGAGCAGGAAAAACTTACAAACGATCTACAATGGAAGCTGGAGGAGTTCGAAAACCGTCAGAGGCGGAATAATATTCGCATTCTAGGTGTGGCAGAAGGCAAAGAGGGAAACGACATTATGTACTTTATTGTTAATTTACTGCGAGGCGCTTTCCCTGAATCGAAGTGGGACTGGGAAAAAGAAATTCAGCGAGCTCACAGATTTCCTTTCTCTATTAGGAAAGTTCAAGGGCATGAGGGCCAGACAGGCCAACAGGCATTTCCCAGAGCTATATTGATTTATGTTGGGAACTATTTACTCAGAGAGGAAATCATCGATAAGGCTAGACCTGATAGGAAAAGGTCCTTCGAGGGTAACACCTTTTTTGCCAGGCCAGATTTCTGCCATGTAACGGTAGAAAGAAGATGGAGACTTAGACAGCTTATTCAACCGTTTCAGGCTCTGGGGTCTGAGGCGTTTCTCTTATTTCCGGCAAGACTTAAGGTAGTCACAAAGGGCAGGACGATTGTCTTCTTCTCTGAGATTAAGGCCCAACAGTTCCTAGATGAGATTAAATCGCAGAAAGAGGTTGTATAACCAGGGGGGCTGAGAATTTAGAGGAATGATTTATCCATTAGGGCTTTGGTCCATTGCGAAAAAGGGGTGTATATACCGTCAGAGGAAATATGGATATAGGTGTACCACCGGGGCGAAGCATTGTTTAGGGTAGTTCATATAGGAAAAGAATTGGTTATGATAAAGTCACTACGGAGGGGCATGAATAACGTATGGGAAGATTAGGTGCAGGTACTGAAGGGAGAGGGAGAGGAGGAGCGAACCTAACACCGTCACACTCTGCGGCTACACATAGGTCCTCCGGACCTATTTGCCAGTAAAGGGGGGGAGGGGGGTCACCGACAGTGGGTGGGGCACGGGGGGGTGAGGCGATTAGGGGGCTTAGGGGGAGGGAATCAGGGCAGGAAAGGGGGTAAAAAAAGCGGGGTAGGTTTTAAGAAGCAGCACAGGAGAGCACAGTTTGTCGCACAGCGAGCTCATAATATACAATGCGCGTTTGATAGAAAGAAGAAGTCAAGCAAAAAGTATCAGATATATCTACACAGTATAGGGATAGGGCAAGTAAGGTACACAGAGCTGGACAAAGTTTATGACGTATTTTAATGTCTTGTAGGATTGCTACTATTAACATCTGTGGGCTCAATGAATCAGGTAAAAGACTCAGGGTGGCAGAATTACTTAGGACATTTAAGTTGGACCTGGTTTGTCTTCAGGAAACACACGTGGAGGCTTCTAAGGGATATCTCCTGGATCACCTAGGGTTTGCGGTATTAGCATACACGAGGCAAGGGACGAAACACAGAGGGGTGGCTATTTTAGGAAGATCCTCCGAGGTGGAGGTGATAAGGAAAACGGAAGATCAATGGGGTAGGTGGGTAATAGTTGAAATAAATCTAAAGGGTGAAAAATGCACTATAGCTTCAGTATATGGATCAACAGAGGACGACCCCGAATTATTCCAATTTTTAGATACCGAGTTGGCATTATGGCCCGAACCAATTATATGCTGTGGGGACTTTAATATCCACGATCCCACTAGCTCATTTGCTCAGCCCCGGAAGACCTATGCAGGGAGGAAAAGGAGAGTTCACAAGGCATTGTCAGACATGGTCGCAAATAATTCCCTGGTGGACCCATGGATTAAGTTGAACCCCGGTATGGATGGGAGTACTTTTTATTCGGCCCCTCATAAGGTTTTGGTCAGGCTGGATTACTTTCTGATTTCAACTCCTCTGTTGGCAGAGGCTCAAATAGAAAAACAGCCTCGCATCGTCTCGGACCATAGCCCTTTGATTTTAACTATTAGAATGGGTCAGATACGGCAGAAAGACATGCAGTGGACTTTTGATAGAGCCTTATTGAAGGATGATGGATATAGGGCTCGTATGAACGAGTGGATTAGGTCCTATTGGGAAATTAATAAAGGTACGGCTCCCTCAGGAGTAGTGTGGGACGCCTTTAAGGCCGGGGTCAGGGGTGAGACGATGAGTTATGTGTTCTCATCCCAGAAAAAGGCAAGACTTAAAATTAAGGAGGTTTACCAAAAACTGGCGAAGACAGAGGAGGAACTGGCCCGAGTTTTAAGGGATAAGGCACCAGTGGATGATCTCTTGTTGAAAATAGTGGCCCTTAGGGTGGAGGCGACAGAACACATCTCAAAAAAAGCAGTAGAGAATTATTTAACTAAAAGGGAGGCGGCCTACGAACTAAGTGAGAAGGTAGGCCACTTGCTAGCAGTACGCACCAGACAGAGACTAGCAGCATCAGATATCGTAGAGATTATGGATCAGAATGGAATTAGGGTTACGGAAAAGACTGAAGTAAGAGAGGCGTTCAGGCAGTTTTATGAAGAGCTATACACCAGGGGGGCGGGAGGATCTAGGATCGAGCTCCAAAATTATCTTAGCGTTATCACCCCTTCGGGTATATCTACTGAAGAAAAGGATAGGCTGGACTCCCCCTTTAGCTTTGAGGAATTTTTCATGGCATTAACTAGGCTGCCAGCAGGTAAAGCAGCCGGCCCAGACCAGCTCCCAGTTGAGTTTTACAAAGTGTTTTATCCGGCCATGGGATTGGACTTGTTTAATGTCATGATTGAAGCACAAAAGGGGGTCAAGATCCCAGATACATGGGGGGAAGCGGATATTATCGTTATTTTAAAAAAAGGGAAGAACCCAATACTCCCAGGGTCATACAGGCCTATTACACTGATGAACGCAGATACAAAGATCTACTCCAAGATGCTAGCAACAAGACTCGCAGAGGTAATAGAGGGATTAGTAAGTCATACTCAACACGGGTTCATTCCAGGCAAAAGTACTACACAACACGTCAGGCAGGTGATTACAGCATTCGATGCGGCTGGAGTCCTGGGGGACCCTATAGCGGCACTTTTCCTGGACGCCGAGAAGGCGTTCGATAGAGTCTCTTGGGAATACTTATGGTATACACTTAAGTGGAACGGACTGGGAGACAGTTTTATAACCGCAATGCAGACTTTATATAAGAACCCGACAGCAAGGATTAGAGTCAATAGGGGTAAATCCGAAGCAGTTAAAATTGGGAGAGGGACTAGACAGGGTTGTCCATCTTCCCCTTTACTATTCGCTCTCTATCTGGATCCACTAATAAGGAAAATAGAGGGTAATGTAATGATTCCTCCAATAAGACTGAATGGTTGTGAGATGAAGTCCCTAGCTTACGCTGACGATGTGGCTATACTGACACCTGACCCCAGTACGGCTATAGGAGAAATCGAAATTGAAGCGCAGAGATTTGGACAAATATCGGGGTATAGCCTAAATAGTTCCAAAACGCAAATAATAGCCAATCAATATACTGTGATCAATGATCACAGAGTTACCGATTCAGCGACGTATTTGGGGGTTGCAATCACGGCGGACTTAGACTCATTAGTACAGAAGAACCTGGCGCCCCTGATGACCAAAGTTAAGGCAGACTTGGATCGTATGAATAATTTGCATCTGTCTCTTGTGGGCTGTACCAATGTTATAAAAATGTTAATATTACCAAAGTTTCTGTATTTTTATAGGACAATACCATTATGGTTTGAGCTAAAATGGTTTAAAGATCTTGACAGTATTTTGAATAGATTTATTTGGGCCCATGGTAAGACTCGTAGGGCATATCGTTTTATGTCACTGCCTAGAGAGAGAGGAGGTTGGGGAGCCCCAGATTTCAGACTGTATTAGTGGGCATCGGCATTGCAATATATGCGTGGGTTGCTAGGCGGGGGTGGTCTGGATGATACAATTCTAAAGGATTCATCCAGGATATATTCTATTGTGTTGGGACCAGAAACAGAAAATTCTTTTCTTAATTGTATTGATTTTGTGTATTACAAAAGAACGAGGTTTAAGACGGTCCAAGCCGCAGTTAAGATATGGAATGCAGTGAGGAAAAATATTGGGTTGGGCCGGTACCACAGATATATTAGGTTGTATAAAAATGTCTCCCTACCAAGGCAGATTTTTTGGGATAACACTATGGCGGGCTGGATGCAGAAGGGGGTAGTACAGTTGGGAGACTTGAGGGACTCGGAGGAGATGTTTCAATTTACGGATTTAGTGAACAGGTTTGGCTTAGATAGGAAGGATTTTTTTAAATTCTTGCAGTTAAGAAGTTTTCTGGGGAATAAGCAGGGAGGGAGCATCGGGTTTGGCAAGGTAGAAATACTGGAGAAAGTAAGACTGGGGGGGGACTGCTCTATTAGGAGTTTTTATGCGAACCTGATAGCAGGGAAACCCGATGATATGGAGAAGTTTAGCGAAAAGTGGGCAGCTAAGCTGAGAGGGGAGGCTAGTTGGTTTAAAGAGTCACTGGAGTTAGGGCGCACACTCCTCTGCTCAGCGCCACTGCAATCACAGCAGTATACAACCCTCTACTCGCTATATTATACCCCAGCAAAGATAGCAAAATGGGGAGGTACAGCAGGGGTTACTTGTCCAAGATGTAGTTCCCAAGACGCAGACTTAATACATATATTTGCGGTTTGTCCTCAAATTGCTACAGTGTTAAAAGATATAGAGAAGTTCCTGTATGTCTCCCTGAAGATTCAGATTAGCTTAAATCCTTCTGAAATATTGTTAGGGATAGTCACAGACTCTAATATTGTTCAAAAAGAGTTTATTTTTGTCGCTATGGCAGTTTTAAGACTATGTATAGCTAGGGCATGGTTGGATAAAAATCCCCCAGGGATTCAAAGTTGGCTCGCTAATTTATTATCCGCATATAATTTGGAAAAAAATATATATGCTCGGAAAGGCAAAACAGGGAGAAAACTGGGGGTACGGATATGGGAGCCCATCATAAAATGGAGAGAGGGCTTGGGCCTGAAAGAATAATATTAGGAAACCTGAGATGAATTTGAGTTATTAGAGTTGTAACAATGTATTGATATATGAAGGATGTTGTTTTTTTTGATTTTTTGAAATGCTATGATATGTATTGGTTTATGAGAATGTAAATTTATTAATGGAGCTCGTGCAAAGATATGTGTTAACTGTGCAATGGTGTGATTAATAAAAATATATTTAAAAAAAAAAAAAAAAGGAACTAGCGTTACGAGTTTTCTGTTCCTAAAAATGTGTTGACCTGTGTTTTGTACAAGAAAAAAAGTAATTGTATCTTAAACCTGAATAGGTCTTATTTACCTTGTATTGTACGATCCGCGGTGTGATATCTAGGCATATCACCCTGAGTAGTCGATGTTATCTAAAAGTAATGCAAAAGTAATTTCTTTGTGATATAAACTGTTTTCGAAGCATATAAAAAAAGTGCATTCTACCTATCTGTACCAAGTCCTGCTTAATTCTAGAAATGAAACATAAGTATACCTTTTTAGGTCTCGCCTGACCCAGCGCATGCGCTGGTCTGGCGAGACTTATTGAGAGGGCTCCAAAAAGTGCTACCAGGCCAGCCTAGAGCCACAGTGCATGTGCGTGGGCGCGCGCGCCACGTTTTACCGCGATTACCTTCACTTTCGGCCGCTTTGATGGTTGATCGTGATCGCGATCACTTTCACTTTCGCGGCCGCAGGGCCGCTTTGCATAGCCAATAGGTCTTGCTTTTGGGACCTTATAAGTATTTAATATTTTATAACTGTTGCATGGATAAACACTTATAAGGTCCCAAAGGCGAGACCTATTGGCGATGCCAATGCTTGTTTATACTTACCCAATTGGTCTGGATTCTGTCTCTGTGTGTGTAATCAGTCCTTAATTGAGTGAATACAATAAATGCTTAACACACCCTCCTGATACGCCTAACTGTTTCTCCACACTACCACAAAGAGAGCAGTAAGTGATTGTGTAATGTAGCCTCCGCTATACCTCTGGGGATCCCCTGGTCTCTGTGCACACTATACCTCTCTTTGGTACAGTATATAAAATAATCTGAATCCAGCTTCCTACACCCATGGAACCAACAGACAGAAAAACCTAGGTGGTATTATGGACTTACTTGAAAGTCAGGGCAACATTGTGACAATTGCCTTCAACACTGAGAATTTTGACAGATCTGTCCGATCGACCCATAGGGTGCAAGCCTCGACTTGCCCAGTGCTGTCACACGTAGACTATGTCAGCTGGCTTCAGATGTGATTTACAATGCACTGTGTGTGTTCCTCCTCTTGGTCTTTCTCCATCTGAGGATTCATTGGGATGTAAGATTCCTTTAGGGAGATGACCTTCCTTCTCATGTGGACCTCTTTCAGCCTTGAACTTGCATTTTTTCTTCTCAAGAGAAAGAGCATGTTGTTCAGTGTAGAAGCCTCCTATTTCTTAAGGCTCTTTGTTCCTTCCACAATCCCAATCCCACTTTGGGGTCTAGGCCAGTTCTGAGGGGTTGCCGTCAACAATGTCTTTCAGTCTAGATCTATGAAGTTTTGTGCTTGCCCTTTATCACAGTTACTTTTGATATCAGGGTAGCCTTGGAGTACTTTGAGTCCAAATTCTTTGGTTCAGCCCCACTTCACCCCTGAGGTGTTACCTCGTGCTTCTTCGCCTCATTGTCTTTTGATGTCTTATCCCTCTCTATTTTGGCAACCTCTTATTGAGCTCTCTCAATCTACTGTCTCTATTTCCTCAGGTTTCTCTTCATCACGCCACATCCCAAGGTTTTTTCAGCAATGTTTTCTGGTATGACAGTGCCATGATGTACTAAGCCTACCTCTTTCTCACCCTTGTCTTCAGGGTCTTGGGCGGGAACTCCAAAACAAGTCAGACCTCAGAGCTATGGATTTTTGTCAGGCAAAGTTTGCAAAGCTCGTGGCTGTCCTTATGGGTGAACCTATGATGACACTTCAGGCACAATGTAAAGGGGGCATGCTCTATCCCTGATGTTAATTCTCTGACCAATGTGGTTAATGTCCTTCAGACGGATAACTCCAGAAAAGCGTTTTTGGTGGAAACTCTGTTCCCTTGACAGCAGTCTTTTAACCTTTGTTTCCCTTCATAATGTGTTGGTTGGTGATCCCCTGCTGAAACTTACATTTTTCCTCGAACGGCTTCTGCACTCCTGCTGTGCGTTCAGACCCAACAGTGGGAAAAAAGAATCTGAAGATGGTGACCAGGCAGAAAGGATGCTGCAGGCCGCTGTCTGATGTCACTTTGGGATGGACAGGATATCAAGTAGTCGATACAGTCCAGAGGAGGGGGAAAAATGACACGAGGCCATGGTGGATCTGTCATGCCCCGCGGTCATGCCTGGAGATGCGGAGGGTACTTAAGGAGCACTGAGGGTTTCTAACGCTGCTTAGCGTTCTAGCTGATAGCCCGTTTCCGTCCTTCGGTGTATTGCCTGACTTCCTGTTTCGGCGTGTTTCCTGTTTCCGGTTTAGTGGTCGCCGTGTAGCGAACAGTACGAGCGGCCGTGCTGTTCCTTGTGTGGCGTGGTGTTTGGATTTTCAGTATTCACTGGGGCAACAACGGTAGACGTGCGCTGGTCCATTTACCAACTGAAGTCGTCTACCTTCCAGAAGCCTCCGGTTCCAAGTAAGGCCTCGGCGTTTGTAGCTTGGTGTTACTCACGGGGCTGTTCTCTATGCAGCTCACTGTTGTGGACTTCTTGAATTAAGCACTGGGAACTGTGTTTCAGTATCTTGCGTTTTCTAAACTAACCCCTCTCTGACTGTTCTGGGCCAGAGGGATATTGTTTTCTTGGATTTCTTCAGTTCCGTTTATATTTCATATACCACTATTAGGTAGGAGAAACTGGCGTGGACCTTTGAGTTCTGTCGTAGGTTACAGCTGTACTTCCCCAACAGACACGGTAAACAGTAGTCATTGCACGGGTTTAAGTGGGGGGGGTTGTTCATGTGTATCCCTTACGTTCTTTTCACACTCATATTCCCTGCAGCCCTTCGGTGACGTACTCACCTCAGACGATCATTAGACAAACAAAGAAGTTAGCGTTCCGCCTGCTCCTACTAGTTAGAAGATAGGGGTAAGCGAGACAACTACAGTTAGATATATATTGTCTATAGAGGGATTGATTGTTGGTGGTAACACTTGTATATTCACATAGGGTTCCTAGCATCTACGATAAGATACGTGCTGAGAGTTCCCAGAGTCAAGATAGCGTGGTAGGTTTCTTTCCACTCGCTCAAGGTTATACAAGTGAGGGTGGATAAATGCACATTAACGAAGCCTTTTTGTTTTACAGCCGTGAAGGCCTGCCTGTTACCCAGAAGTTGTCCACCACAAGACCTGCCTTTTCCCCCCGCCTACCCTTGTTTTGTTTCCCTGTTTTCCCTAACGTTCCTCCTAGCTCTAGAGTTTGATAGAGCAGAAGAGGCGTGGGGGACGACTGAGGACTTCTCTTCAGGATTCCTGGCGCTCCTGCGGAACAGAACCATTGATCGTTACAGGATCCACCACTAGGTAGAATGATGCACAGCATGTGAATCTAGAAAAGATCAATACTACAAAATCACATGCGCTACTCCATAATTTTACTTTCTCCCAAGCTTATGCTGTGCACCAACACTACCCTGCTTCCAAATCTAATGCACTGCATCTAACCTTTTTCAAATAAGGCAAAAGTCTACTTAAAAAAAAATTCAAAAACAATTTTGTCCTCATATCAACATAGCATTCTGCAAGTCTTGGACCGTTTTCTGGCATCCTTCTTCGTCCCGTGGTCCATTGCATTTTGGAACGCCCGAGCCTCCAAAGCTCTCATCACGTCTAGGAGGAAAAGGAACCTCCCAGCCTACCATGATTTGGTGTAATCATAGGACTATGGAAAGATTTGTTATATTCAAAACACAGCCCTACTTTATTACACTCAATATCCATTGTGCTCATCCATTTGACCACTTTTAGCCATCCTGCAGGATGTGGGGGCACATGATCTATCCAATGTTTGCAAATCTCAGATCTGGCCAAAAGCAGTAAGTAGAATACCAAGCCCCTTTGCTTACTATTCAAAGTGACATATAGATTTTTGTCCACCCCTAGGAGTACTAATGTTGCTGTCAAAGCAATGTGTTCTCCTAGAATGTCTCCTATGGTAGATCCTACCATCTTCCACTATTCTTTTATAGCAGGGCTTGTAAAAAAGATATGTACATCGTTAGCTTTTGTAAGATTACATCGTTTGCATCTGGGAATAGGCTGTCGCACAAATTTTGCTAATCTTTGAGGAGTCCAATATAATCTGTTTATTACAAATAAGTGGTGTCTTTTGAAATTTGCCGGTGTGACTATTGAATATAATAGTTTGAATGAATCTGACCAGAGCAGATGTATGGCCTCATCCGGAAGTGTATCTCGCCAAATCGCATATGGGGTCTCCATATTCATTTCCTCTGCTTCCAGAAATTGCCTGTCCCACTTAGAGACTTCTTTACTTTTTACGCTTACATCTTGGAGGGTAGCTTCAAAATCCCCCCAAATCTCTTGGAGAGTTGTTGAAAACCATGACGAGAGCTGAACATATTTAAACCTTTACAATCTATTGCCAGTTTTTGCACTCAAGACCAGCCAAGGCAGCAGTTCACCTTCTAATATCACGTCCTCCCCCCCATATGAGCAATCCTGCTTGCTTCAAGGGCAGAGACAATCCATCCTTCAGGCATTCCGGTGTCCCTGGGGAATCCCACATCGGTGCAAATTCTGAATAGTACCCTATTTTCATCATCTTCCTCACTAAACTCCATAGTGTTAAAGCTGTTTTTAAGACCTTCAACCTCACTTTCTTGAAGTATTTTTGGACCCCAAACTTATATATAAAGGCTGTTGACCCCAACACCTTAGTCATTTCCCCTAATGAAACTCCCCAGGTAGAAGAATCGGGCTCCACTATAAGCATTCGTAGGTTTTTAAATTGAAATGCCATACTGTAAAGATTCAAATCTGGCAAGGCCAACTCACCCTTCTGGAGGTGGCGCCTTAATTTTTTCCAAGCAAGCAATGTTCCCCGGGAGGCCCAAATGAAGGTAGTTATTTTCCCTTGTATTTTGTTAATTATTTCCTTAGGGAATTTCAATGGAATACAATTGAATTAATGTCAGTTTTGGCAAAATAGACATTTATACTAAATGTACCCTCCCAAAGATGGTTAATGGAAGGTTCTTCCACCTAAATAGTGACCGATCAACCTCCTTGGCCACCCTCTTCAAATTCTGCATGGGGATCTTGTCTATTTTGTTAGCTATGATAATCCCTAAATATTTTATCTCGGCACACACTCTTCCTCCCCAGCCCTCCAAATTCCAACTCATTACCTCTGTCTTGGAGATGTTCACTAAATATCCTGATATCTCCCCAAATTTGTTTGTTAACTGCTCCACTCTTGGCAATGTTCGGGCTGGTTCTGATGTGCATATCATCAGATCATCAGCATATAATGCTATTTTGCTGTGAGATGGGAGTGAGTGGATTGGGATTATCTGTTTGTCTATCCTTAGAAGGTGTGCTAAAGGTTTGATATAGATATCGAAAAGAAGGGGGGACAAGGGGCAACCCTGCCTCGTACCTATAAAGATATTAAAGCTGGTTGTCAGGGAGCCATTCAGAAAGATTTTAGCAGTAGGACGTTCATATAATTTTTTAACGCTGTGATACAACCAATGTCAAAGCCCATTGATTCCAATACTGCCCAAAGGAATGCCCAATTAACACGATCGAATGCCTTGGCAGCATCGATGGTAATAACTGCCAATGAGATTTTACTCGCAACTGCCAAATCAATAGTCCCAATCAAAGACAGCGTTAACTCCTGAATTTGTCTTTTCGGGATGAAACCCTTCGGATCTATGTGAATTATTTGCGGCAATAACTTTGCCATTCTCCCTGCTAAAATGGCACAAAAGATCTTATATTCCACATCAGGGAGATAGGTCTATATGCGTCGGGTCTCCTCGGGTCCTTTGCAGGTTTTAGAACTAATGCTACTGTAGCTTCGCACCATGAATTTGGGATCTGTTCTTCCCCCTTGTAGAATGAATTAAACAGTAGCTTCATTTCTGAAACTAGTTCATTGGTGATTAATTTGTAAACCTCAACCGGCAGTGAGTCTGGACCCGCTGCCTTGCCATTCTTTAGATGTGAGAGATGTTCTCTTATTTCTTCCTCAGTTATCTGGGCATCCATTATCATCCTACCCTCTGTTGTGAGTACTGGTAGTCCTAAGTTATCTAGCCACAATTTTACTGTCTCTTCATCTGATCTCACTTCCTCCGTGCATAGTTCTGAGAACAGCGAGACTAAGCAGGTCTGCATCTCTTCTTCCTTGTTGGAGACCTCACCCTGAGGGTTAATGATCAGTTCCCCGATATAATTTCGAGACCTCTCAGCCCTCGCCTTCCAAGCTAACAAAGCTCCGGCCTTTTCCCCATATTCGAATTGTTGCATGCGACTCACTACCCATCTCTAGGCATTTTGCCTCTAACTTGATCTTATAATTTAACCTCGCTTCATCCAGCTGCTTCGGTACACTCTCTATATCTTGGGTACACCCTGTCGCTTGATGTAATTTAGCCTTTAAAATCCCTACTTTATCCTCCAAATTCCTTAATTCAGCTCTATCCAGCTTGTTCTTATGGGTGACCTGGCTTTGTAGTATCCCTCGTAAATATGCTTAAAGGCATCCCATATTGCTCCAATTGGAACTGAGTTAACATTATCCAAAAAGAACTCCTTTTTTCAGGAGGATGGACACATCTATGTCTAATAAGATGGACCTTTTCAAAGTCCATCTCCCATTGTAGCTTGCTCTTACCCCCGTTAACATTGCGCACACCGCAGCATGATCTGAAATATGCCCCAGCAGTATATTCACCTCTTTTAGTCTCCCAGCCCAAACTTTGTCTACTAAAAGGTAGTCTAGCCTGGAGAAATTATTGTATTTTTTACTGTGGAAGGTATATCCCTGCTTTTGCCCCCTTAAATACCTCCATGTATCGACCAAACCCATTTCATAAAGCATGTGTTTCATAGCTTGCTTAGTACCAGGTGCTTGGACCTGGCCTCCCATCCTACTTGTGGATCTATCAAAGATTGGGTCTAATAATGTGTTAAAATCGCCCCAAATAATTATGCCAGTTGTAAGTCTATGATGTGCTGGGGGTCATCCACATTAGGGCCATAAAAGGCCACAGAAACAAACTCTGTGCCAGAACATCTAAGAGTCGCTAGAACCCACCTGCCAGAGCAATCTGTTTTGGACGAGGTCAGCGCCTGATCCATTCCTCATTAATATTGCCACCCCCTTCAAGTTTTCCACTTGATCAGAGGCTGCATAATTCTGAACCCATCTTAATTTTGTATATAATTCTATACTTTAGCTAGCTGTTAGATGGGTTTCCTGAAAAATAACTACCTGGGCTTTAGATTCATATAAGTATCTCATCACCAACTTCTGCCTAATTTTTGATCTCAAACCGTTTACGTTCCAAGTAAAAACTTGTAAGATACTACCATCTCCTCCCATCACTATAATTCATTTTTTCCAGTACTGGGCCAAGACCCGAAGAGACCTGATGATTTTTTAGATTTTTTTTTTCTTGCTGCTCCCCACCCAGTGCCCTACCACCCACCTCTACCCTCCCTCTCCCGCCGGTAGGAACCCTCCCTTGACTTCCAGGCATATGCATGCCTATAAGACTGCCCGAGAGTAGGAGGAATCTAATTAACGATAGCTATAACAGTGCTCCCCTTCCCCTCCACAACCCCCATCACTCATTCGAAATCCCTAAACCCCTGTGATTTCTTAGCCTATAACCTATATCCTTATTTTACATTCTTGATTCAGGGGCTCCACTCTTCTATATGGTATTGATTAAACTATCAACTTCAACTGTCCGAAGATTACGCATCTGATTATCCCACATGGCGCGGAGCATTGCCTGGAATTTCAATTGGGCTCTGGCTCCAAGTTTACTCAACTCTTCTGTCCTTTTGCCTAAATCCCATTGTTTCTGATCAGTTGCATGGGACTGATCTGATCTGACAGAATAGGTAAAGTTGTGGACTGCATATGGTCCATTCCTCAGTGCAGCTGTCAGGAATATTTCTTTGACTGAGTAGGCTTCTGTCTCTGCATGTTACGTCTGAAATGGTCACGATGGACTCACTGGTATCTCATAGTCCAAATTTATATTTGGTCTATCTTTCAGAAAAGTCTCTTTTAACAATGTGATTATAAAAGCCTTAATATTGGTCCCTTCTTCAGCTTCCGGGATGTTTAAAAGTCTCAAATTATTTCTCCTGCAGTGATTCTCGATTCTTTCCAGGTCTTCCCTGAGACCTCTATTTTCCTTGAGAAGGGCTCCCAACCCATCTGAGTTTTTTGTAATGTCTTTCCTCATCAGTCCTACATCTTCCTATAATGCACTTGTCCGCGCTGAGACATTATCAAGTTTCTGTCCCAATGTTGTACAGGAATCTTGTATATCTGCCTGGTTATCTGCCGATGTTTTAAATCTACTCCTAATCTCCTCTTTTAAGTCAAGGAGAATATAGGCCAACGGGGCTTCAAGATTCAATCCCCCTTTCTCCACTGAAGTGAGGTCCACTTCTTTTATCCATCCCTCATCATCCACCTCATCTCTGTCCTCCAGGGCCATAAACCTGTTCTGTGTTGGTATCTGGAATGTCCCCCAGCCATAACTCCACCACCACTGGTTACTCCAGCGTCTCTCGTGGCCTCCTGAGCTATGTTAGTTCCTGCTTCTACTGAGGCTGCTGGGGCCATATGCAATTCCGATTCTTTTAGGGACATAGTTGCTGGTTCCACACCATCTAACACTGAAATAGTTGTTGTGTGGGTCAGGACCTTATAGAATGTTTTAAGGGAGGCGGTAACCCTAACCTGGGGGGTGAAAGTCTTTTTCCCCTTCCACAGGGACTCTTTCCCTGCTGCCTTACAGACTTCCCTGCTCTCCCTGGTTTTGTTGGGAATAACCCCCCAGCTTTATGTGCACTTATTTCACTGGGGGCCTCAGGTAGTAGGGGTAACTGCAAAACAGAACTGGTCCCAACAGATTTCCCAACAGCCCGGGTGCGCAGGGTGTACCTGGAAATTTTATCTGGGAAGGCACCTATTTTTTCCAGTGATGGGGTACTCTTCTCTATAGGAGCACTCTGCGAGGTTTGTGAAACTCCTCAACCTCTTTTACTGCCTCTCTGGTGATTATTCACATACTTATACCCATCAGTTGAACTAGGATCTAACGACCCCTTCACGCTGCCTCTCCCATCCATCGTGGTCTCAGGAGGACTTGTGCTGCCTTTGCCCCTACCACTGTGCGAGAGAGCACGCGCTGCAAATAGTGGGCATATAACGTGCAATTCGTCCTCAAAACCTTTATACCCCCTTTTCCCCCCACAAAACACTTTACAAGTGATTGGTGTTCACTGCGTAGCTTTTATTATTTGACTAATAACACCATCTTTATTTGTTGATAAACCTTCAACATTTTTACCAACTTTTATTAAATCAAAACCATCACACATTACTGAACATAAGATGGCGCCGTATACAGTGCGCCCCAGGTTACCATGTATATACAATTCGGCATCACTAGATCCACTCTTGAGGGGTGTTGTACCAGCAGGCCACAACCCAACCCCTTTTCCACTACTTCCATTTGAGGTAACTATCCGTCGTCTACCCTTTAGAGGCGACCAACAGAGCACTGCTTAGCGCCTTCCTGCACAACCGCTCTCTCCATCTTGCTTCCTCCAAGCACCGGCTACTAGGGTAGGGCCGGAGAGTCCAGGGCCACCAGCAGGACGGCCCCCTCTCCCGCCAGCCCATGAGCCCCAATGACTACCTGCATATTGCAGGGTCAGCCCATTTTTGCCAAAAGAAGTCCCCGCCCTTTCTCTCTTGCCCGGGACCCCGCCACAGGATGAGGAGCCAACTGGCGCTCTCGCCCTCCCCCAACCGCTGCTTCACTTTCCAGATGTAACACTATGGCCCTGCTTCCCTTCTAGCTGTAACGCGATGGCCCCCAAAATGGACGAACAATTCCAACCCTGTCTTAGACAAATGCAACCCATCTTCCCGATATAATTCAGTGTTTAATGCCTGCAGCAAGCTATGCCTAATGGAACATATCTGCAAACCTCTCAACAGTTTGCCACCTCCCTATTCAGTTTCCTCACAGACATGTTCACCGCGGCTGATGGCACGTCGCCACCCCAGACCCTCCGCGTGAGCACCTCTGACCAAAATATAGTGGTGTCTGGTAAGACCCTCCTTACCCATGAGAATGTAGAAAACAGCGACTCCTTCACCCCCCGCCTGCCACCTGGAATCATGCTTTCACCTCGCGAGTGAATCACCAGCACGTCTGGATTCGGCATACCCTGGTCAAGCGCACTCTGCAAATGGGCTGTGACGTCCTCCAAACATTGCCCGTCAGTCCCCATCCAAATATGATTGACTCCCATGGCCCTTTGTGTTCTCGCTTCCCCGGACGTGCTGAACCATTGCCCTGCTCTTTGTATGACTGAGTCTCCACACCAGCATACCTGCGTCCACTGACTTGCAGCCACTGCATGAAGTCCAAGAAACAAATAGAGAGAAAAAAGGAGAGGAGCATCAGTACCAAAATGCCGAAACCAGACCCCTGCTTAAACCAACTGCGGTCGAACATAACGCTCAAAACAAGATGAATTCCATCTGCCCACTCTCTTGATTGTTTCTGATGAGAGTCCTAAATTCGCTGCTGTCGTGGCCGCCCCAATTCTGAATGAATGTGATGTGAAATGAGCAGTCTCTTCGCCCAACAGGCCCAGAGCGCGTCAACATAAGCGTGTGAACTGAAATCTTGTCAGCGGCATTCCATCTGCATGCAGAAGGAGCCTATCATCTCTGCCCCCAGGCCTCATCTGCAAGAACTTCTCTACCAACACCACCGGGCAATAACATGCCCCCTGTACTGCTCTTAGCTGGACCCACACGCCCTTCCCCAGAGGGTCCGTTTTTGACCTCCTCACTCTAACCTGCAGTAAGTCCGCGGCCACCACCACATCACCCATCAAGATTCCCCCTTTTATGTCCGCCGTAGAGCCTGGTATAAGCTCAGATATCCGGAATGCCACAAAGAAGGCTAAAGAATACGCTAAACTCAGTAGGTGCACTTGGTATGCTGACACACACACCTGTGGTAACACTTCCAAGATATTTACCAGCCTTCTGGCATCTATGGGTCTCCTGTTATCCTTCACCCCTGGCGCCAGTCGCTCCCAGCCTTTTATAGCCCGTCTGACTCGGATGTCCTTAGTGGGATCCGTCACCCCTTTTAATCCCGCAAAGAAGGCAATTGCCGACAACTGCCTCCTAACCAGCGACAACGACCTTCCGTTCTCTCTCTGACGAACTATGAACAACAGCACTCTCTGCGTTGTGAATTCCTCCACACACTCTGCTCCCTTTGTGACTGCTAAGTAAACCTGCCATGCCTTCTCATACATACACTTAGTCTTGGGTGCAACTGAAGCCGCTATAAGGTCGGGAGCAATGGGGCACCAAGCTTCCACAGGCTTTCCGGGAAGACCCTCATCTGATCGTCTACTTGAGGCCATCGAGACAAGGTGTCAGCTACCGTGATATCCACACCTGGTACATGTTTGGCCGTAAAATACACATTACGCCTGAGACAGCCCCGCACCAATTCTTTTAGCAAACGGAGTACCCATGGACATTTTGGTTTATTTATTTATTTTTTTCCCCAAAAACCTTTATTCTTTTAAATCAGTGACACAGCTATTCAGCCGACAACCCGGAGGCACGGCAGCTTTAGAAACACAACACATGTGAGCGTCCACATTTCACTGACAGGAGAATCAAAGGTTCTGTTTTAAATAAACACAAACCCGAACCTAAACACAAGCAAGGCGATAAGTACTGAAAGCACAAAAAGGGTTCCCATCAGGGGGAGCGAGCCCCATTTCGTCCATCAGACACAGGTCTATAGTAAGGGAAAGGAGGGGAAGTCAGAGACTCAAGAAGACAAACACATACCAGCAAGGAGTACAAAGCCGGAAAGAAAGCTAAGGGGAGAGCTGCTCCTCAGGCGGGTCCGGGTCTGGGGGCAGGCATATGCCCCCTCTGTACTGGTTCCATCGCGCCCATACAGAGTGCCATTTCCGAGGGCGCCCTCGAGCACAATACACTGTCTTCTCCCTGAACATGCTCCAGTCCATGTTTTCCATCCACGCTGTCAATGTAGGAGGCCTAGTAGAGCCCCACAGACGAGCGATGTCGCGCTTGGCTACCATGTTCCCTAGGGTCACCCACTGAGTCTGTGCCGCGTCGTGGTCAGTAGGACCCCAAACATTCAGGAGACAACACCGCGCCTCCGGCTGCATGACGATGCCTGTCACCTCCCCCATCACATCGTGGATTCGCTTCCAAAACTCCATAATCGCACCGCATTCCCAAATAATATGTAGGAAGGTGCCCACCATACCACAGCCTCTCTTACATAAGCCCTCCTCAGAGAAACCCATATGAACCAGCCTGGGCCCCGTCACGTAGACCCTATGGAGTATTTTAAGCTGCACCAGCCGCAGGCGCGCGGGGATCGCGACCTCTTTGGGAGAAGAAACTGCATACTGCCAATCCTCATCATCTAGTTCGAGGCCATACCTGGTCCATTGATCGCGCAACCCTAGAAGATGATCCGCCCGAACATTAATTAGTTTCTTATAAATGAGCGAGATTGTGCTCTCTGGCATATGGCCATCCAGGATCCGGTCCTCTAACGGAGAGGACTCAGGCACCTTCTCCCCCTCTACAAGGACTGACCACAAGGCGTGGCACACTTGAGCGTATCGGAAGAACTCCGTGCTCCCTAGCTCATATTCCTTCTGCAGCTCCTCGAATGACTTTACCCTACCCTTAACCAAAAGGTCTCCAACCCTGGATATACCGATCAGGTCCCATTTCTCAAACCCTTTTGTATGCCAGAGCTTTCCCAGAATATCGGAGTCAAACAGAGGGGTGGCAAGGGTAAGCTTACCCTTCCAGCCCAGTGAATCCGTCGCCACCTTCCATACATGCACGGCCACCCTGGTGGGCCCCGTAAGGGTTAAGTCCGACGACTTCGAGTACAACGCTCTGTGGTAATTACCCCCACGCAGCAACCATCAGTCCATGGCATAGCCGGGGCTCAGCGCCGGACCATATACACCATGGTTAATCGCGCTCAACTGAGTGGCCCAATAATAACGTCGAATGTCTGGAAGCGCGATACCCCCGTCGTACCACGGAAGCGTCAACTTAGCAATCGCTATGCGCGGGCGCCCTTCCCACAATAGCGCGCGCTTGTGGCTTTCGACCTCACGGAAATAACTGTCCGGGACCAAGTCGAGGGTATTCTGCAGGGCATAGAGGAAACGGGGAAGAGACATCATTTTAAACAGAGCGGCACGGCCAAGGAGGGAAAGCGGCAACCGCCGCCAGCCCGCCACGTTCCGTCGCAGGCGTGCCAAGGGAGGGAGCAAGTTCTTCTCGTATCTTAAAATGGGGTCGGTGGAAATATAGATCCCCAAATACAAAAAGCCCTTCCGGGCTATCTGGATCGAGCAGTTGCGCGGGACAGGCGGGACATCCCCACACAGGACATACAAGTATGACTTCCCCCAATTAATGACAAGACCAGAGTTCCTACCGAAAGAAGTCAAGACGTCGCAAACCACTATCAGAGATTTCTTAGGCGAGGTGAGGTATAGCAGAATATCGTCGGCGTAAAGTGAAATACGGTCTTCGTGGTCAGGCGACCAACGAATCCCACGTATATCCGGGTGCCATCGTGTCCACGCCGCCAGCGGCTCAAGAGCAAGGGCAAACAACAACGGAGACAGGGGACAGCCCTACCGGGTGCCTCTCCCGAGCTCGAACGGTGTCAACGCCCGCCCGTTCACCACGACGCTAGCAAGAGGCCCCTCATAGAGCAACCTCACCCAGCCTACAAATCCAGGCCCAAAGCCGAACTTGGCTAGCACAGCCCACAGGTATGCCCACTCCACCGTGTCGAAGGCCATCGTGGCATCGAGGGACGCCACAATAGCCGGCTCTCGCATCGTGCCCGTCCTAGCGATCACTCCATGAAGGCGTCTAAGATTCAGTGCAGTGTTACGATGCGGGATGAAGCCCGACTGATCCGGGTGGATCAAGTCGCCAAGCACCCGGACCAGGCGGTTAGCAAGGATCTTAGCAAGGATTTTCGGCTCGGCCGATAGGAGCCACACTTGTCCCGGGGCTTACCGTCTTTATGTATTACCACAATCGTCGCCAGCCGTTGATCGAGCGGAAGAAACCCATTCACCCGCGCCTCCACGAACATGGCGCGCAGGTGAGGAGCCAACTTATCCGGACGAAGCTTATACAGCTCAATCGGCAAACCATTTGGGCCCGAGGCCTTACCGGAGCGCAACGCACGGATAGCACACGCCACTTCGTCTACAGTTATATCTCCATCGAGGTCATCCCTATCAATGGCAGAAAGGCAGGGCAGAGCGATATCACGCAGAAGGTCACACGAGTCCTCAGTCGGCCTATCCGAAACCGAGGTGTATACCGTACGAAAATAGTCCGAGAAACACTGAACTATACCGTCGGGGTCAGTGACAACCTCTCCCCCATCCATCGACAACTCCGGCACCACTCGATTAACACGCTCTTTTTTATCCAACCACGCCAGCAATTTCCTGGCCTTATCACCAACATCGTACAATCGACCCTGCTGCTCCCTATTGAGGGTCTTGGCAGCGTTTGTCACCAGATCCCTATATTCCAATTGCTTCAAGCTCAAATTATGCAGTGTGGCCGTTGCAACATCCTCTTCCAAGGCCACTTCTAAAGCCGCTATCTCGTCCTCTACTTGTGTCACCTCGGCGTCTCTCCGCCGCTTGGCGGCCACTACCAAGGAAAGGGCCTCCCCTCTCAATACAGTCTTAAAAGCTTCCCACAAGGACACCGCTGATTCAACTGAACCCTGATTATCTTGAAAATAGTGATCAACTGTCTTCAGCAACGCACTGCGCAGCTTGGGGTCGCAAAAGTACCAGGGGTTAATGGGAGCCACCCTGCCCCCCACCACCCGGCCAATATCCAGACGGGCCCACACCGGCGAATGATCAGATATGCCCCGTGCCATGTGCCTAGCCTCAGATACCAATGAGGCGTGCGCAGCCAGAGTGAGCAAGTAATCAATCCGAGAGAGACTCCCGTGGGCCCCGGAATGAAAGGTATATTGTCTCTGAGTGGGGTGCCGTAGCCTCCAACAGTCTACCAGGCCAAAAGTATCTATAAAGTCAGGAAGCCACTTCTGAGCACCCCCGGTGGCCCTGGGCGGGTACCTATCGAGCATTCCAGATCCAACCGCATTGAAGTCTCCTCCCACCACTAACATCCCTTCGGGGAGTTCCAACAAGGCCTTGCCCAGATCAGCAAACGTGGAGGCCTGCAGGGCAGGGGGGACATAAACAGAAACCAATACCAACGTTCTGCCCTCCCACCTCCCCGCCACAGCCACAAAGCGCCCCCTGTCATCAGTGATGGTGGAGTCAACCCCAAATGGTAGGGAAGCTCTAACAAGTATGCCCGCACCCCTGGAGCCCGAGGAGAACCCTGAGTGAGCAATGAATTTATAACCCTTTCTGTTAAGTGCATAACATGTATTCCCTATAAGGTGGGTCTCCTGCAGGAGGACCACATCTGGCGAGGTCCGTTTCAAGAATTGCAGGACTATCCCCCGTTTAATACGATCCCCTAAGCCATTAACATTCCAGCGAAATATGTTTAAGCCCCTATCCCCCATCCCCAAACACAAAGAGACCTCCACCCCCCCCGGAGAACCACGATCGGACAATACTGACAACAATTGCTACGCCTTGCGAGAAAAAAACAACCCCCAACAACAACCCCAACATCCCGAATCCCCCCCCCTCCCTGCACCCCTGCGTCAGCTTACAAAGCCCCCCCAACTTGCAGTGTGCCTGTCGCCCTATCAAAAACAAATCTACAAAAAGTACCCCAAGGGAGGAAAGAGCTCCTATCTTCCCCCCGCCGCCCTCCCATTACTGCAGTAGGGTGCGAGTCACTGTCCGGGGCTGAGTCAAAACAGGCCGACACCGGAGGTATCACTTCTGTCCATCCCGGTCGCCTTCCGCTCCATCCACACGGTACCGGCCGGGCTGTCGCCGAGGGAGCGCATCCAACCAGTCCCCTGCCATGTCCGGTGATTCGAAGAAGAAAGTCCGATCCTCATACACCACACGTAGCCTGGCGGGGAAAAGCATGGCATACTTCAGGTCCTTCTCCCTAAGCCGCCGCTTCACCCCCAGGAAACTCTGCCTCTGTTTCTGCACCATCTGGGTGAAGTCAGGATAAAAGCTCACAGAGGCATTCTGAAAAGGCACCGGGCCTGTCACCCTCGATGCTTGCAGGATAGCGTCTCGATCCCGAAAATTAAAGATCCGGGCGACAATCGGCCGCGGGGGGGGCTCCCACCTTAGGCCGTCCGCCAGGCACTCGGTGAGCCCGCTCAACCGCAAAAAACTTGCCGAGGCCCTTAGGCGCAAGATGATTCACCACCAAGTCCTCGACGAGTAAATCCACGGAAAGCTCCCCCGAAGTTTCCGGGACCCCAATAAGGCGCACATTATTGCGCCGGGCCCGACCTTCAAGTCGGCGAGCCGGCGGGCGGAGAGGTCATTCGCGGTTCGTAACTTACGAACCTCAGCCTGGAGTTCCGAGACATCGTCCGCGAGGCCAGTAGTCTTGAGGTCCAGGGATTTGACCCGCTCATTGGTTTTGCCCAGGTCCGCGCGAATCAAGTTGACATCAACCAAAATCATGTCCACCTTGTGCGCCAGGGTCTCGAACTGTCGCCCAATCGAAGATTGCATCCCATCTATCGCCCCCTTGATATCCTGCAATGATAACTCCGAGGCTGGGGATGAATCGGCCTTCTGTGTTCCAGCGACTGTCCCGATCCACCAGGCGACCCCTTCTGCTGGGCATAGCGATCCATATTGTTGGATTGGGTATAGCCTCCCCGCCTGGTAGTCTTAGACTTCGGCTTGTCTGCCTCCGATTTGGTCGACATCTCGAACAGCAGGGTGGTCAGTCGCAAAAAGACGTCCCTCACTCAGCCAGAGGAAACAGGGTCAACTAGGACTTCAGCAGCCAGCCAGGGTCGAGTGGAGGTCTTCCAGATAACAGGGGATCGGCACGAAGCACTCCCAACCCAGAGCAAGCAAAGGGCGAGAAAGCGAAAGTGAAAGTGCAGCGGCACCCGTCCGCCAGTTTACACCTCCCAAGGCCGCTGTTGTTCAATTAGTGGCCGGGCATCCTGCCAACGCAAGCCCCTGGCATCCTTCGGAGGTAGGCCGCAATCTTCCGCCATGCACAACTTCGGTCCCCGGTGGGCGATCTTAGCCCGGACAACGTCAATCGCCCCAGCTGTGACTCATCTGCAGGATTCCGTGCATGAAAATCAGGATTTAGGACAGGATGATTGCAGGAGGGCGCGAGGGTCGCGGGAGCTCAAGGCTCACGCGGCCATCTTGGTCAAGCGCTAGGCTCCTCCCCCGACATTTTGGTTTTTGATTATTCACAGCCATAACTACCGACATACTGTCCGACCAAAACAAAATGCGCTTGTTTTCCAGCAAATCCCCCCACACCTGCAGAGCGACAATAATGGGAAATAACTCCAAGAAAGTGATATTGCGGACCAACCCCGTCCTGACCCACTCCGCTGGCCAATGCTGCATACACCACCTTGATCCTACCACTGCTCCGAAACCGACACTACCCGCTGCATCCGTGTAAAGCTCTAGCTCACCGTTTGCTTGTGCTGGTTGGTGCCAAATCACCGACCCATTAAAATGCTCCAAGAAATCTCTCCACGTGACCAAGTCGTCTTTCACTTCCACTGATAGCCTAGTGTGGTGATGTTTCCCCCTTAAACCAGACATAGCCCTGGCTATATTCCTCGAAAAGACCCTGCCCATGGGTATCACCCGCAATGCGAAATTGAGTTGCCCCACCAACACCTGCAATTGATGCAAAGTCACTTTACGTGCCCCTAAGCACTCGTCTACTGATGCCTGAAAAGCCCTTATTTTGTCTTGTGGAAGCCTGCACACTCCCTCCACTGAGTCTATCTCAATGCCCAAAAGTTATGCGGGTCGCTGGCCCCTCCGTTTTCTCCTCCTTCAGCGGCACCCCCAATGCCTCCGCTATTCGCTGGAAGCCCAGTAAGGTCTCCTGACAAGTTGACGAGTTAGGAGGACCAATAAACAAGAAATCATCCAAGTAATGCACCATATCTTGCGTTGATTTCTTGGAGCATTTTAATGGGTCGGTGATTTGGCACCAAACAGCACAAGCAAACGGTGAGCTAGAGCTTTACACGGATGCAGCGGGCAGTGTCGGTTTCGGAGCAGTGCTAGGATCAAGGTGGTGTATGCAGCATTGACCAGCGGAGTGGGTCAGGACGGGGTTGGTCCGCAATATCACTTTCTTGGAGTTATTTCCCATTATTGTCGCTCTGCAGGTGTGGGGGGATTTGCTGGAAAACAAGCGCATTTTGTTTTGGTCGGACAGTATGTCGGTAGTTATGGCAGTGAATAATCAAAAGGCGAAATGTCCATGGGTACTCCGTTTGCTAAAAGAATTGGTGCGGGGCTGACTCAGGCGTAATGTGTATTTTACGGCCAAACATGTACCAGGTGTGGATAACACGGTAGATGACGCCTTGTCTCGTTTTAAGTTGACAGAATTCAGAGCGCGATGGCCTCAAGCAGACGATCAGATGACGGTCTTCCCGGAAAGCCTGTGGAAGCTTGGTGCCCCATTGCTCCCGACCTGATAGCGGCTTCAGTTGCACCCAAGACTAAGTGTATGTATGAGAAGGCATGGCAGGTTTACTTAGCAGTCACAAAGGGAGCAGGGTGTGTGGAGGAATTCACAACGCAGAGAGTGCTGTTGTTCATAGTTTGTCCGAGAGAGAACGGAGGGTCGTTGTCGCTGGTTAGGAGGCAGTTGTCGGCAATTGCCTTCTTTGCGGGATTAAAAGGGGTGACGGATCCCACTAAGGACATCCGAGCCAGACGGGCTATAAAAGGCTGGGAGCGACTGGCGCCAGGGGTGTAGGATAACAGGAGACCCATAGATGCCAGAAGGCTGGTAAATATCTTGGGAGTGTTACCACAGGTGTGTGTGTCAGCATACGAAGTGCACCTGCTGAGTTTAGCGAATTCTTTAGCCTTATTTGGGGCATTCCGGATATCTGAGCTTATACCAGGCTCTAAGGCGGACATAAAAGGGGGAATCTTGATGGGTGATGTGGTGGTGGCCGCGGACTTACTGCAGGTTAGAGTGAGGAGGTCAAAAACCCTCTGGGGAAAGGCGTGTGGGTCCAGCTAAGAGCAGTACAGGGGGCATGTTATTGCCCGGTGGTGTTGGTAAAGAAGTTCTTGCAGATGAGGCCTGGGGGCAGAGATGATAGGCTCCTTCTGCATGCAGATGGAATGCCGCTGACAAGATTTCAGTTCACGCGCTTATGTAGACGCGCTCTGGGCCTGTTGGGCGAAGAGACTGCTCATTTCACATCACATTCATTCAGAATTGGGGCGGCCACTACAGCAGCAAATTTAGGACTCTCATCAGAAACAATCAAGAGAGTGGGCAGATGGAATTCATCTTGTTTTGAGCGTTATGTTCGACCGCAGTTGGTTTAGGCAGGGGTCTGGTTTCGGCATTTTGGTACTGATGCTCCTCTCCTTTTTTCTCTCTATTTGTTTCTTGGACTTCATGCAGTGGTTGCAAGTCAGTGGACGCAGGTATGCTGGTGTGGAGACTCAGTCATACAAAGAGCAGGGCAATGGTTCAGCACATCCGGGGAAGCGAGAACACAAAGGGCCATGGGAGTCAATCATATTTGGATGGGGACTGATGGGCAACATTTGGAGGACGTCACAGCCCATTTGCAGAGTGCGCTTGACAAGGGTATGCCCATTTCAGACGTGCTGGTGATTCACTCGGGAGGTGAAAGCATGATTCCAGGTGGCAGAAGGGGGTGAAGGAGTCGCTGTTTTCTACATTCTCATGGGTAAGGAGGGTCTTACCAGACACCACCATATTTTGGTCAGAGGTGCTCACGCGGAGGGTCTGGGGTGGCGACGTGCCAACAGCCGCGGTGAACACGTCCGTGAGGAAACTGAATAGGGAGGTGGCCAAACTGTTGAGAGGTTTGCAGATACGTTCCATTAGGCATAGCTTGCTGCAGGCATTAAACACTGAATTATATCGGGAAGATGGGTTGCATTTGTCTAAGACAGGGTTCGAATTGTTCGTCCAAACCATTTTGGGGGCCATCGCGTTACAGCTAGACCCCACCAACTCTACCATTAACTTTGGGATGGGTGGGTGGGAAAAACTGCACCAGCTGCGACCCTCCAGCAACCCCCTGAGGCGAGAGGACAAAGAGGGCTACTCCCCTGAGTCCGGCACTTTTAACAGCTTCGGGGAGGGATCACCAGCGCACCTCCCTATCTTCTCGTATTTCCTTGCGGCCCTCCCCTTAACCACTTCGAGAGAAGCTAAACTGTTTCCTCTTGCCCGAAATGCCACTAACGACACCCCTCCCCTAAGCGCGGGGGCTGCCTCTCAGGAACGCTGTAGCAGCACAGCCGCTCGCTTCCACATCGAAGCCGCTCTCCCCGCCTCCAAGCAGCTCTACAGATCTCCGCTGGCCCCCGGAATAGGCTGCATTGATTTCTGACAGTTCAGTGAGTTATTCTCGCCGATGTCAGATCCAGAAACGCATGCAAATGCGGCTATGGGGGGCGCCAACCTAAGTATTCATCCTCGGTATCACTCCGGCGGTAGGCGACCGTTTACCTCGCGGCTGCCATGTTCCCTCTCACTATTACCCACCAAGGCAAAAGTCTACCAACACCACTTCATCTACAACCTGTGATTCTGCAGCAGTAGAGATTTCCACATACCCATCACAACATCAAGTCAGTGAACGCTCATCACCCTCAAGTAGACTGCCTGATCGAGCAGCAGAAAGCAGTCTTAGGAATAACGCAAACATAGTTGTTTCCCACTAAATATGCTAAATTATGTAGTACAAATCACTTGCAAAATACTAAGATCTGATAGATGTGGCAATATAGGAGGTGGAGTCACTTCTCTCATTAGAGAGTCCCTCACATGCTCAATAGTCAAATCTGCATCCTATCCCTGCTTTGAATGGCCCTATTCAACAAACCCTCACAAACCATGTTCTTACACATTAATTACAGGCCTCCCAAATCTTCATTGAACAATTAGCATAATATATCTGAACCAGATGCTCTCATCCCACAATATTTATATGAGATAGATCAACAATGACAGGGAAAACATAAACTTTAAATGTTTCAGAGAAGGAAACAATGTCTTAAGTCTCCCCAACATATAACAGCTGGCATTTTTCACAACACGCATCAAAAAGAGGATGCTAAATATAATCTTTTTTTTGTTTTTGTTTTTTTTGTGAAAAACTTTATTGTGCAAAACAACATCATTTCAAATATGGGCCTACAACCACAAGGGCCGGCCGCTAGTATATGCAAATCAATTGCTTGATGTCACGAAGCAGCGACTGATCCCCAGAGGTCCAGCAGAATTACAGGATATATTCTCGGCAACTCAGAAGATAGGCAGGATACCAATATTTAAAATTTTAAAAGAAAAGGAACAAACAGAAAAACAATGAAACAAAACTCAAGGCGAGAAACATTCTAGGCGGTGTCGAGCTCCGACGGGGGGGACCTGCCATACCAGGTAGAGAATCAGGAGGACAATAAAGATGACCAGGGGGGGGAGGCAGTGGGGAAGTCAGGACAATCAGCAAAAGGAGTACAGTATTCCAGGAACCTCAGCATCAGGGGGACAGAGAAATGTCCGGAGTGTCTTCAAAGGGGGGCGTACAGATGTTACCTCGGTAGGTGTTCCACTGGCCCCAAATTTTACTCCACGCCCTAGGCTTGCCCCTAGCCAGATATACCGTCTTCTCTCTAAACATGCACCAGTCCATGTTCTCCTTCCATACTGACACGGTGGGAGGCCGTCCGGAACCCCAAAGCTGCGCAATATCCCTCTTTGCAATCAGGTTCCCAAGTGCCGCCCACCGGGCCTGGGCAACGTCGTAATCATTCGGCTCCCACACATTCAACAAACATCTACAAGCCTCAGGCAACAGAGCGACCCCAGTGACACACTCCATTACAGCATGCACACGGTGCCAATACGCCGCGACCTCACGGCACTCCCAAAGGATATGGAGGAAGGTAGCGCTCATTCCACAACCGCGCTTACACAACCCATCCGAAGAAAAACCCATAGCAACCAAACGAGGACCCGTCACATAAACAAGGTGAAGAATTTTGAGCTGGACGAGACGGAGACGGGCAGGAATGGCGACCTCTTTCGGGGAGGACAGTGCGGACTGCCAGTCTTCGTCATTTAGCTCCAACCCGTCTCTGGTCCAGGCCTCCCTAAGACGCACAAGGAGATCCGCCCGATTGTTGATTAATTTCTTATAAATCAAGGAAATCGTACTATCGGGCAGATGACCGTCAAGTATACGGTCCTCGAGTGGGGAAGATTCAGGGACAGTGGTACCGGCCGTGAAGACCGACAGCAAAGCGGGGCGGACCTGTGCATATCTGAAGAAGTCCCTCCCACTCAAATCATACTCACTCTGAAGCACCGCAAAGGATTTGACCGCACCTTTCACCCAGAGATCACCCACTCTGCTAATGCTAATTGTATCCCAGTTCTCAAAACCTTTCGTTGTCCAGAGACATCCCAATCTTTCCGAAGCAAACAAAGGGGTCGCTCGTGTCAATCGATCATTCCATCCCATGGCCACATTGGCATCCTTCCACACACGTACTGCAATCTTAGTGGGTCCCGTTAGGTTCCTCCCCGCTGCCCGAGAGTAAAGCGCTCTGTCGAAGTTGCCACCAGGCAACTGATATTTATCCATCTCGAAAGCCGGATTTGGACCGGGTGCATACGTAGCATGGTTGATGGCGGACAACTGGGAGGCCCAATAATACCGCCTGATGTCCGGGAGCGCAATGCCCCCGTCATACCAGGGGAGAGTCAGTTTTGCGAGAGCGATGCGTGCGCGACCGTCCCAAACAAGTCTCCTCTGTAAACCCGCCACCTCCCTGAAGTAGGCCGCCGGAATAATATCAAAGGAGTTCTGGAGTGCGTAGAGAAATCGGGGCAGGGACATCATTTTAAAGAGTGCCGCTCGACCGAGTGGCGACAACGGCAATCTACGCCACCGAGCCACGTCCAACTTCAATCGCCGGAGAGGAGGAAGGAGATTATGCTCGTGGCGGACCGCCGGGTCCAACGATACGTAGACCCCCCAAGTACTTGAAACCTGATTGCGAAATGTGAATGGGAAACCTATTCGGTAAGGAGGGAAGGCCACCGGAGATGACATACACACACGATTTAGACCAATTAATGATCAAACCGGAGTTTTTACCGAAAGAAGTGAGGACGTCAAATAGGACGTTAAGGGATTCTCGAGGGGAGGTGAGATACAAGAGAATATCGTCGGCGTACAACGAAACCCGGTCTTCAAAATCGGGGGCCCACTGAATGCCCTTTATCGACGGTTCCCATCGGAGCCAGGCCGCAAGCGGTTCTAGAGCAAGAGCAAAGAGCAGGGGGAACAACGGACACCCCTGCCTAGTACCCCTCCCGAGAGCGCAGGACTGGGACACCCTACCATTGACAACAACCTGAGCCAGCGGATCCGTATATAAAAGTCTCACCCAACTGATAAATCCCGCACCGAAACCGAACTTCGCCAGAGTGGCCCAAATGTATGGCCATTCTATCGTATCAAAGGCCATCGTGGCGTCCAAGGAAGCCAAGATGGCCGGCTCAGACAGAAACTCCGCCCTAGCGAGAACACCATGTAAGCGCTGCAAGTTGAGAGCAGTGTTCCGGTGCGGAATGAAACCAGATTGATCCGGATGGATCAGGTCACAAATGACAGTGAGTAGGCGATTAGCGAGGACCTTGGCGAGAATCATCGGTTCAGCATTCAGTAGGGAAATAGGCCTGTATGAGGCACAACGATCACGAGGCTTGCCCTCCTTGGGAATCAGAACTATAGTAGCCAGACGCTGGTCACAAGGGAGGGAGCCAAGATCACGCGACTCCACAAACATATCACGGAGGAACGGAGCAACTTTATCCGGGCGCAATTTGTACAATTCAATAGGCAATCCATTTGGGCCCATAGCTTTGCCAGAACGGAGGGAACGGATCGCGGTCGCAATCTCGTCGACCGACAACGATGCCTCCATGCACTCTCGATCCTCTTCAGACAGGCAGGGCAGCGCAATGTCCCTCAACAATAAACGAGAGTCATCCTCATCTCTATCGGACACCGGGGAGTAGACCACACGAAAATAGTCAGCAAAACACTCCACAATCTCGCCAGGGTCAGTCACATTCACGCCGTCAGAATTCTGAATCACAGGGACCACACAATTCGCTCTCTCCTTCTTATCAAGCCAGGCAATCAATTTACCCGCCTTATCCCCAACATCATACAGTCTACCTTGCTGTTCCCTGTACATTGTCTTGGCAGCATCCGTAACAAGGGATTTATAGTCAAACTGTTTCAAGCTAAGGGCGTGGAGTCTATCCTGGGTGACACCTAAGTCTAGATCAGCCTCCAACTCCAGTATTTCGGCCTCCAGCCTCACGACTTCCCCATTCCTAGCTTTCTTGGTCTCGACTATTAAAGATAGGGCCTGTCCACGAATAACAGTTTTGAAGGCTTCCCACAGGGACACTGAGGACAAAACAGACCCCTCGTTCTCCAGGAAGTAGTGGTCGAGCGAGGCTGTTACGGGTCTTGGGGTTGCGCAGATGCCAAGGATTGATAGGGGTGATCCGCCCCGCGGCTTGCATCCCCATATCGAAAAGAAGCCACACAGGAGAGTGATCTGAAATGCCCCGGGCCAAGTGTCTGACCTCCCCAACGTAGGAGGACTGACCGCGGGCATGAGGAAGTAATCAAGCCTGGAGAGACTCCCATGAGCCCCGGAGTGGAAGGTGTAGTGACATTGCGTCGGATGCATTAACCTCCAGCAATCCACCAGACCAAAGGTGTCTAAGAACCCACCAAGCCATGATTGGGAAACGGGAAGGGCCCTGGGGGGGTGGCGGTCCAGATCGCCGGATAGCACAGAGTTAAAGTCCCCACCCATGAGGAGAAGACTATCAGGGAGCTCCAGCAACATCCGACCAACATCAGAGAAAGTGGAGGTCTGGAGGCCTGGGGGAACATATATCGTGACTAAAGAAAGAGTCTTACCCTCCCACCTACCGGTTAGGGCGGCGTAACGCCCTCTGTCATCAAGGATGACATTATCAATCTCTAGTGGGAAGGAAGACCGGACCAGAATACCAACCCCTCTGGAACCAGTGGTGAACCCGGAGTGTGCAACCAATCGGTATCCCCACCTATTCATAGCATGACACACATTGCCGACCAAATGCGTCTCCTGCAGGAATACCACATCAGGAGTCAAACGGCGCAGATATTGCAGTACAACACCCTGTTTAATACGATCCCCCAATACATTGACGTTCCAAGATATCAATCTCAACCCACTACCCCCCATCCCCACAAGTGCTGCATGAGTCTCCCCACAAAGAGCAGGACACCTGAAGCAGAGAAAGAACCAATATGCCGCCTTGAGAAAAGAAAACACAAACACAAACACCTCCTCCCACCCCCCAACCGAAACCCGTTACAACTCCCCCCTCCCTGCACCCCAGCAGACTAAAATGCCACCCCAAAATGCAGTGTGCCTGTCGCCCTAACAATCCCATTCTACAAAAAGACCCCGGAGGAGGAGAGAGGCCCATCTCCACCCGCCACCCAGACGTGAACTACTATAAGGCAAAATATACAAAAGAAATAGAACCCAACTGAGCAATGTCCGATTTTCGGAGGTTAGGGACTGAAAGGTCACTTCTGTGTAGGCTCACCACCCTCGGCACCGCCAGGGTGCTCCGTTCGATCGTCCCGACCAGGCGGGGAATCCAACCAGTCACTCACATTGTCCGGTCGCTCGAAAAAGAAGGTCCGTTCCTCATATTCCACTCGAAGCCTGGTAGGGAAAAGCATCGCGTACTTCAATCCCAGGTCCCGGAGACGTCGCTTAACCCCCTGAAAGCCCATCCTTTGTCTCTGGACAAGTTGAGTGAAGTCCGGGAAAAAATTGACAGAGGAGTTTTCAAATTTCACCGGGCCGTGCACTCTCGAAGCCTGCAAGATCGCATCACGTTCTCTGAAATGAAAAAGTTTTGCGATGATAGGCCTCGGAGGAGCGCCCGGCTTGGGCTTACCACCCGGAACACGATGGGCACGCTCCACAGCAAAAAACTTGCTCAGTCCAGAAGGGGCAAGATGGGTGAGGATTAGATCTTCGACCAGGAGGTCAACCGAATGAGTCTCGGGATTCTCTGGAACACCTATGACGCGAATGTTGTTGCGTCTTGCCCTGTTCTCGAAATCCTCCAGCCGATGGGACATCAGGTCATTGGCCGATTTCAAATTGCCAAGTTCTGTGTGGAGTTCCGACACATCGGCCGTGAGGCTGGAAGTCTTCAAATCCAATGACTTCACTTTCTCGTTAGTCTTAGACAGGTCGGCCCTGATTAGAGTGACATCAATGGCGACCGTGTCAATTTTACGAGCCAGAGCCTCATATTGCTGGCCGATGGTCTCCTTCATGCCCGTGATGGCGCCCATAATGTCCTGCAGGGACAAGTCAACAGGAGCAGAAGGGTCCTCTCTGGCGTCCTCCGGGGTACGGCTGGAGGGCCCGGGGGATCCTTTGGCTTGAGTGTACCGGTCCATAACGTTTGTCTGGAACGGTCCCCCACGAAGAGGCGTCTTGGTCTTCCGCTTCTCGGCTTCACCCCTGCCCGTCATGTTGGAAGATGCGCCCCGGAGGGGCCCGTGAGACCTGGTGAAAATGGCCGCCGGCAGGCCGGGCACCAACAGACCACGAAGCTGGCTCGTACGGCCCAGAGAAAGTCACAACCTGATCCAAGAGGCTATAATGAGGAAGCAGCGATGACACTAAATGGAGGCTGGATTGGTCCCCAGCCGAGCGAAATGGTCTCTCAAGCAGACCATACCAGGATCCGGAAACAAAACCGAAAGTGGAGGTACGGCCACCGATGAGGTCCCACTGCCGTTGTTGTTCAACTACGTCCCAGATCCACAAATTGCCAAGTCCCCGGCACGGCCTCCAGGTGGGCCTCAAAAGTTCAAAGTGCTGTAATTCCAGTTGCCCAAGTCCGATTTAAATTCTGGAAAGAGTTATGGACTCAGTCGAGGTTCACCTTCAAGAGTCCGTCCGAGAAATAAGGATATCATCAGGATAAATTGCGAGGAGTGGCGAGGGTCCGGGGAGCCCTGTGCTCACGCGACCATCTTGGATGCGCGCTAAGCTCCTCCCCCCGCTAAACATAATCTTATCCTCCATACCAGGAGTCTCATGTCTCATATCCTCGGGCGTTGGCGACACCATATCCTATTAAACTTCCATAAATCAGTTAAGAACCTGCAAACTAGTGCAAAAACAGCAGCCTGAGTTAAGTTCCATAACCTCTGCCAAATCACCGAAGACAATATCAGCAACTCGCTAAATCCTAATCTGAGAAAAATCAATTGTAATACTGACATCGATTCAAAGTGTATGCAATATGCCAATTGCATCGAGGCATTCGCTCACACAGTGGCACCTAAAACATTAAAGATACCTATGATCACTTCCAGTAAACTCAGGTTAAATGAAGTACAACATGGCTTCAATAGAGAAGTATGACCCCTGGAAAGACAGTTGTACAAGCACAATTTAGTCAGAATCAAATCCAAACTAAGCAAAACGCACTAGCAGTATAAAGATGAAATTCAAAAAGCTAAAGCCTCCTATATCCAAGAACAAATATTCCTATCTGCAAACCCAGCCAGGTCCATACTCGATTCCATAAAAGACAATACCAGAGCGCCCACTGCAGATACAACCTTACCACTCAAAGAGAAATACCAGTTACGCAGCCTTCTTTCACAACGAAGCTGCTAAAATAGAAGCAAAATTTAACTCTGTTTTGGATTTAGACCCAAACTCCTAACACCTGGAATTCAGTCCTTATATTCCAACTTGAAGACCTAACAAAAATAATCAAGGCAATATGCCCTTCCTCCTTATTCAGATAGATTATCCCTGTCAAAATAATCAAATCCCTCTTAAATTCGTTTGCAAGCATTATATCCCTGCAATAAATAAATAAAGCAATAGAGAAATGTGTGGCATTACAATTAAACAGTTTCATAAATGAAGATTCCCTATTAGCCTATTCACAATCAGACTTCCAAGAAGGTCACAGAACTGGAACAGCTACACTCAAGGTAATGGATGACAATCTTTGCATCCTAGCTGAATATGAAGCCTTCCTCCTGGTATTACTGGACATGTCTGGGGAATCAATGCAGTTGTTATCACACAATACTTTTACCATGCATATGTCTTTAGCACGCATGCCTTTACCACACGTCTTTACCACACATATGACTTTACCAAGCATTACATTTACAATGAAATAGTAAGTATATGCCAGGTAAGTGCATATATGTGTATGTATATATATATATATATATTCACTGAAAAAATAGATTTAACTCATACAAAACCATTGAAATTCAGCAGTTATTTACCTGAGCTAACTGTAACTTACACCCCCGCAGTCCACTGCGTATGACCCCACATATTACATAACTCATGACAATTGTCGGTGACATCAGCAATGACATCATTCAGTGAGTTTAAGTTTTTTTTAAGAGTTTGAGTTTTAAACATATATACAAAGCTACTACAAAAAGTAAAATTAGTATACCAGGTGTACTGCTAATGAGTGATACTAATTCTAAAATATATTATTTAAGTGACTGTGTGTGAGTGGCTGTATGAGTGGGTGTGTAAGTAGCTTTGTGAGTGAGTGGCTATATTGGTGAGTGAGTAGGTGTGCCAGTGGCTGTATGGGTAGTGAGCGACTATATAAGTAGGTGAGTGGCTGTATGGGTGAGTGAGTAGGTGTTTGAATGGCTGTATGAGTAAGTGACTGGGTGTCTATGTGGCTGTATGGGTGAGTGAGTGGCTGTTTGGTTAAGTAAGTTGGTCTGTGGGTGGCTGTATTAGTGAGTGTTTTACTGTGTGAATGGCTGTATGGGTGAGTGAGCGGGTGTGGGAGTGCTTGTATGGATGTATGAATGGGTACGTAAGTTAGTATGAGTGAGCATGTCTGAGTGCTTGTATGGGTGAGTGAAAGGCTGTATGGGTGAGTGAGTGGGTGTACGAATTGCTTGATGGTTGAATGGTTGTGTGAGTACTTGTATGGGTCTGTGAATGGGTATGTGAGTTGTTGTGTGGGTGTGTGAATTGGTGTATGAGAGGTTGTATAAGGGTCTGAATGGCTGTGTGAGTGGTTGTGTGGATGATGTCATCAGTGTTGTAATTTGAGATGTCATCAGTGATTCACTGACCATGTCATGAGTGATGTAATATGTGAGGTCATAAGCGCGTGGGCATAAGTTATAGTTAGCTCAGGTAACTATAACCGCTGGATGAATATACCTCTTTTTTTCCGCATGCTTCTTCCCCGCAGGGAATTACTATGCGGTTGTTACAATGACCGCGTTGTAACAATGCATACCATTGCCCTGCAAGTCCTAACAACGACTTGCTGAGGGGGGGGTGCTGGATGTTGACATAGTATAATTTACTATTCCAACTCCAGTATGTGCAACAGTAGGGAAGGTGTTGGATTTTAAATCCAACACCTTTTGCCCCCTCCGAAAGTCATTGTTCCGACTTGCAGAGTTATGGTATACGTTGTTACAACGCGTCGTTGTAATTCCCTGCGGGGAAAAGTATTTGTATTTGTATTTGAATAGCTCTGGTTTTGTATGAGCGAAATGTGAGCCTAACTATAACGTCCCTAAAACCTTTGCTTTTTTCTGTGAATTTCTAAGATTTTTTAAATCTATTTGTTAACTATAACATCCATGTAACCTTTTTTTCAGTGACTTTTGACGGTTTTTACAATTTTATTTCCTACCTGTAACCTTTGAGAGTGGGCGTGTGTGTAGCTGTATGGGTAGGGTAGTGGGTGTGTAAGTGTCTGAGTGGGTCTATGAGAGGTTGTTTGAGTCTCGGAGTGGGTCTGTGAGTGTGTCTGTAAGTGTCTGAGGGAGTCTAGAAGGGGTGCATGAGTCTGAGGGGATCTGTGATTGGGTGCATGGGTCTCTGAGTGGGTCTGTGAATGGGAACATGAGCGTCTGAGTGGATGTATGAGTCTCTGAGTGTGTCTGAGATAGCGTATAACAGTCTCTAAGTGGATCTGTGAGTGGATGTGTGAGTAAGTGGGTGTGTCTTTGAGTGGGCCCATGAGTGTGTGTGAGTCTCTCAGTGGTTCTGCTTATTTTGCCTCTTTCTGCTCGCTCCTGACCTTTATTCTGCCTCTTGCTGCTAATTTTTTACCTCTATTTTACCTCTTGCTGTTCGTTTCTGACCTCTATTCTGCTTTTTTCTTTGTTACTGACTTTTATTTTGCCTCGTTGTGCTTGTTTTTCATTTTTATTCTGCCTCTTTCTGCTTGTTCCTGACCTTTAATTTGCCTCTTTCTGCTCCTTTCTCACCTTTATTTTGCTGATGGTTTCTGACCCCTATTTTGCCTCTTTCTGCTCCTTTCTGACCTTTATTCTGCCTTTTTCTGCTCCCTTATGACCTTTATTCTGCCTCTTTCTGCTCGTTCCAGACCTTTATTCTGCCCCTTGCTGCTCATTTCTGACCCCTATTTTACCTTATTTCTAATTTCTGACCTTTATTCTGCCTCTTTCCGCTCCCTACTGACCTTTATTCTGCCTCTTTCTGCTAGTTTCTGACCTTTATTCTGCCTCTTGCTGCTTGTTTCTGACCTCTATTGTGCTTTACTCTGCTAGTTTCTGACCTCTATTCTGCCAACTGCTGCTCGTTTCTCACCTTCATTTTGCCTCTTTCTGCTCGTTGCTGATCTTTATTCTGCCTTTCTGCTCGTTTCTCACCTTTATCGTGCCTCTTTCTGTTTGTTGCTGACCTTTATTCCGCCTCTTGTTGCTCGTTTCTCACCTTTATTTTGCCTCTTTCTGCTTGTTCCTTACCTTTATTTACCACTTGCTGCTAGTTTCTGACCTTTATTTTGCCTCTTCCTGCTCGTTTCTCACCTCTATTCTGCCTCTTTCTGCTCATTTCTGACCTTTAATTGGCCTCTTTCTGCTTGTTTCTAACCTTTATTAGTCCTCTTTCTGCTTGTTGCTTTCCTTTATTCTTTTCCTGCTTGTTTCTAACCTTTATTTTGCCTCTGTCTGCTTGTCGGTGTCCTTTATTCTGCCTCTTCCTGCTTGTTTCAGACATCTATTCTGCCTCTTGCTGCTCGTTTCTGACCTCTGTTTTGCCTCTTTCTGCCCGTTTCTCCTCATTTTACCTCCTGCTGCTCGTTTCTGACCTTTATTTTACCTCTTTCTGCTCATTGCTGAACTTTTTTTTGCCTCTTTCTGCTAGTTTCTAACCTATATTAGGCCTCTTTCTGCTTGTTGCTGTCCTTTATTCTGTCTTTTTCTGTTTGTTTCTGACCTTTATTTGGAATCGCAAAGGGTTTGCTGCCCTAGATATCCAAATCTGGATTTCTTTCAATAACTTAAAAACCACTGAATGGATTTACACCAAATAACAAAAAGCACTCCTTCTGGACCATGAGCTACTTTTCTGCCAAATTTGGTATAATTCAGTTCAGCGGTTCGTGCTGCAGTTGTGTTCATAATCCCTCTGGGATTTAACATAGGAAATGCACTTTTTTTAACACCCTTCGTCTCGGTTCGCGCTTGACGGATTGCCCCGAAACTTCGAATACACAACAAAAATCATCAGCGCACTTTATTTGGAAACTTTTGTAAAGATTCCTCAAACAGCGCTAGAGATATAGGCAAGTCAAAAAACCCTTTCCCGATAGAAACATGGTCCTGTCTATAAATACCTACTGGCACTGCTATATGTTAGGGTAAGGGCAGTTTAAGGGTATTGAGTAGGTATGGCATTTGAGTGGCAAATCTAGTTTTATGGTTAAGGGTGGGTGATGGTATTAGGGTGCAAAGGGTAATTTTAGGGTTTAGGACGGGTCAGGGTATTTAGGTGGCAAGGGTGTTTTCAGATTTTAAGGTGGTGAGGGTATTTACGTGATAAGGGTGTTTATAGGATGGGTAAGGGTATTTGCATGGTAAGGGTGTTTTAAGGGATTAGGGTGGGTGAGGGTATTTGGGTTGCAGTGATGTTGTTAGGGTTTGGGTGGGTAATAGTATTTGGTGGCAGTGGTTTTTTTAGGGTGGGTAATGTTATGCTTGAGGCATATGAGCTGCAGATCACACACTGTGCATAGATCGCCATCTGGTGTTAGGCCGGATGTTTGCACTTTGTTGTTGTCTTGGAAAGTCTTTGAAAGTCACGAGATTGGTGGCTCCTCCTTTGGACAATAGTGAGCATGGGCATCGACTCCATCGTCAGATTGTTTTTTTCTGCCATCGGGCTCGGATGTGTTCATCGCGCTCCAGTTCGGTGTTGTTACCGATCATCTCTTCTAAGCGAATTCCTTCACCCTTACTTCGTTATTGTTTAGATCATGTTCCCATTCGACGCGCATCTCTCCAAACTTCAAATCTTCGATTCCAGTCGTCAACGCAGGCCTTCGGGCCTACCTGCGCCATCAGGTCTTCGGCTCATGGAAAGGACTCCCTTCAAAAAGTGTCCTAAATGTGGATCCAAGTTTCCACACGCCGATCTTCATGAGGTGTGTAACCTCTGCCTTTCACCCGAGCACGAGGCCAAAAACTGTCTAGCTTGTGCCTCTTTTTGCTCCAAGAAGACGATTCAGGATCGTCTTGCTCGAAGAACCGTGGCTTGATCATCGACATCCATTCCCGACGGCATCTTCCAGGAAGGCATCAATGTACCGGAGCAGGAGCAGATCCAACACAGCACCATCAGCTCCTCCGAAGCCGACGACTCCGACGTCGAAGGCATCACTCCGGGGCAGAGGGTCGTAAGTACTGATGTCAACCCCTCCCACCCCCCATTTCCAAAAAGGCTTCGGTCACACCTTCACCTTCAGGCCTAGGTGCACACCGGGATAGAACTTCTCACGCCCTGCCTTCCGGCTCGGCAAAGAAGCATATACAAAAGCATTCAGGCCACTCGGGATCGAGCCAGCCTGCCTTTGGTGCCGAAACTCCATCCCCTGCACCAAAAAACAAACCACTACCTTCCACCGCACCAACGCCTAGTTCCACATCGACGCCTTCAGTGCCAAAATCGACCGGTACGGACGCCCCGGCTCCAAAAAAATCGTCGGAACCGAGCAAACACCCAGTTCCAAAAACCTCGGGCGCTCAGCCTTCAAAGCCCAGGAAATCCTCGGAACTGACTAAACTCCCGATTCCCACTGGCACTCAGCCTATGGATCCGAAGACACCACCGGAACCGAAAAAACAACCGGTACCGAAGCCCATACCGGAATCGAAAAGAACTCCCGATTCCAGGCCTAAAAGACACAAAACGACTCCAAAACCTCTGACACACAAACAATCGGACCCGAAAAAATCGGAGCCGACGTAACACACATCAGAGGAGGAACTTTTTCGACCGGATCCAACACAAAAAACGCTTCAAAAAGACCCTAAAACAGGTCAACTCATCCTTAGCTCTTCAAAGAAACGGCAAATGGACAAACCTGTACCAGCTCCACTTCCTTAATAAAAAAAAAGAGACATATCAACTTCTCCTTTAAGGATTCCTTCTCCACCTCCCCATCCACACCACTCTCCTATCCCATATTCACCCCCTCACTATCGCCTCCACCTCCGGATGATGATGACACCTCTTAAGACCTAGGGGATGATCAATCCTTAGGGGAACCCCGTCTTCCTGGTACCCCAAAAGACCCATGGGAGGATTATGACACACCAGATGTCCCAGACACACCTCAGGACGACATCTACCCATCTAGGCCATCCCCTCCTGAGGACACTATAGGGTTTCCTCAGCTTATACACAGGGCAGCAGAATATCACGGGGTGAACTTACACACAGACCCTGTAGAGGAAGATTTCCTCATGGACACTTTTGCACCATCCCAAAGGTCCACTGCCATTCTCCCAATGTTAAAAGGGGTAATCAAACACGCTCCTGAAGTGTTTAAGGACCCTGTAAAGGCCAGAGTCATTAACCCCAGGGTAGAAAAAAAGTACAAAGCTGCTCCAGCTGATCCTGTTTATATTAAAGGACAAGTACCCTTAGATTCCTTAGTGGTCTTCAACGCCAGGAAAATTGATTATTCACAAACCACAGGAGATGCCCCACCTCCTGATAAAGAATCAAAACTGCTGGACGCGTCTGGTAAAAGAACGGCGTCCCAAACAGCTAACATTTGGAGGATTGCCAACGCACAGGCTTTGCTCGCAAGATTTGATAGGGCACACTACGACGAGCTAGAGGCACTACTACAACACCTTCCAGACCAATACAAAACACGAGCTAATGATCTCATCCAGGAAGGCAAGCTCATAACTAATACCTCCATTTGTTGTGCTCTAGATGCTGCAGATACAGTATACCGGGCTACTAATACCAGTGTCCTTTTACTCAGACATGCCTGGCTATGCATTTCCGGCTTTAAACCCGAGGTTCAAACCACCATAGTAAATCAACCATTTGACCAGGAACACTTATTTGGGCCCACTGTAGATTCATCTTTAGAAAAGATGAAAAAGGATACAGACACTACTAAATCAATGGGAGCTTTGCAATCGCAAGCTCCCAGGAGTTCCTTTCGGCGCCCCTCTTATAGGGGCGCCTCTAGAGGTTTTGTCACTGATAACCCCTCCACTTCCTAGTAGAGTCCCACCCAGACCTCATCTAACAGAGGCTACTATGAAGGAGGTTACAGAGGCAATAACAACAAGGGTAGAGGCAAAACTACTAATACTCGTACCGCCTCCACCCCTAAACAATGACTTCCCTCCACTCCCCCGGACAACTCTGCTGCGGTCGGGGGAAGGTTGCTACAGTTCCTACCTGTCTGGAATGACATCACCACAGACAGGTGGGTGAGACAAATCCTCCAATCAGGTTACTACCTAGAACTCACTTCCACTCTCCCAAACATACCACCCAAACAGCGTCCAATGTCATCAGACCTCTTAACACTTCTAAAACAAGAAGTACTTTCCCTCTTACAAAAACATGCCATATAACCAGTTTCCCTTCATCACCGAAACACAGGGGTTTACTCCCTGTACTTCCTCATTCCAAAGAAGGACGCAACTCTGAGGCCCATCTTGGACCTCCGGCCATTAAACCTCTACATACAATCAGACCATTTCCATATGGTCACTCTTCAACAGGTCCTCCCGCTACTCAAACAAGGCGACTTCCTTGCCACATTAGATCTCAAGGACGCCTACTTCCACATTCCAATTCACCCTTCTCACAGGAAATATCTTTGGTTTGTGGTGGACGGACAGCATTACCAGTTCAAGGTTCTCCCATTCAGAGTCACCACAGCACCCAGAGTCTTCACAAAATGTCTAGCAGTGGTGGCAGCTCACCTAAGAAGACAACAAATTCACGTCTTCCCATATTTGGACGACTGGCTCATAAAAGCCAAGTCACATACCCAGTGTGTAAGTCACACACACGCCACAATCCAACTACTTCACGATTTAGGGTTTACCATAAACCTCGCAGAATCGCACCTCTAACCATCCCACATCCAACAATATCTGGGCGCCACAATAAACACCTCAAAGGGCCTTGCTTATCCCACCCAGCCAGGGTAGTAAGCATGCAAGCCCTTATAACAAGATTCCAGCCGCAACACTCACTCCCAGCTCGAGTGTTCATGCAACTTATAGGGATGATGGCCTCTTGCATATTCATAGTACCTCATTCAAGACTCCAGATGCGTCCCTTACAGGAATGCCTGGCACGTCAGTGGAACCAAGCTCAAGGTCAGTTAACAGATCTGGTGTTGGTGGACGGCCGCACACATCGCTCTCTGCAGTGGTGGAACACCCAAAACCTTTCCAAAGGGCGGCTGTTCATAGAGCCGGTTCCTCAGATTGTGCTAACAGCAGACGCATCGCTCACCGGCTCGGGAGCTCATCTACTTCATCACACCATACAGGGCACATGGACACCTCAGCAAAGGCTACTCCACATTAATCATTTGGAGTTACTAGCAATCTTTCTCGCTTTAAAACCATTCCAGAAACAGATATCAGGCAAAGCTGTCTTAGTCCGCACGGACAATATGACAGCAATGTACTATTTACAAAAACAGGGGGGGCGCACTCTCTCCAGCTCTCTCAACTAGCACAGAGCATATGGAGATGGGCCATTCCTCAAAACATATTCCTGTTAGCCCAACATCTCCCAGGAATTCAAAATCACGTGGCAGATCTGTTAAGTCGGCAGACACAACAGATTCACGAGTGGGAAATTCACCCACAAGTTCTTCAACCGTTCTTACAAATGTGGGGGCAGCCAGAGATAGATCTCTTCGCCACACATTACAACACAAAATGCCCACGCTTCGCCGCCAGATATCCACACCCATTGTCCAAAGGCAACGCGATATCGATGAACTGGTCAGGCAGATTTGGGTACGCTTTTCCACCTCTCCCACTCATTCCATTAGTGGTGCGCAAGCTGCAATAACAGTCGCTAACACTGATCCTAGTTGTTCCAACATGTGCCAGACACCCATGGTACACAACATTGCTGGAACTATCACTAGTACCGCACCAAAAACTACGCCTCTCCCCACAGCTCTTAACACAGAACCATAGAGAGATCAGACACCCAGATCCAGCACAGCTCAACCTGGCGATCTGGCTCCTGAAGTCCTAGAGTTTGGTTATCTCAATCTCCCACCTGATTGCATGAGCGTCATCAACGAAGCTAGGCGCCCCACCACTAGGTCCTCCTACGCAGCCAAGTGGAAAAGATTTGTTGTATACTGTAACAATAACAACATCAATCCTCTAGATGCCTCCACTCAGCACATCATATGCTACCTACTGCATCTTCATAGATGTAATTTAGCATACACATCAATTAGATTACATCTCGCTGCCATTGCAGCTTACCTACAAAATAGATAACATCTGTCACTGTTCAGGGTGCCTGCCATTAAAGCATTCATGGAAGGCCTCAAAAGAATAATTCCTCCCAGGGTACCTCCCTCCCCAGTGTGGAATTTAAACATCGTTCTCACAAGATTAATGGGTCCTCCATTCGAACCTCCCTCTGCATAAATGCGAGCTACAATTTCTTACATGGAAAGCCGCTTTCCTTGTAGCCATTACAGCTCATAGAAGAGTCAGTGAGCTACAGGCAATGACTATTCATGAACCATTTTTACAACTCCATGATAACAAAGTGGTTCTCAGGACAAATTCCTTCCTAAAGTTATTTCTCCCTTCCATCTCAACCAATCTGTTGAGTTGCCAGTGTTCTTCTCGCAACCACAAACAGTAGCAGAAAGAGTTCTTCATACCCTAGACGTAAAAAGAGCACTCTCCTTTACTATATTGACAGAACAAAACCTTTTCGCGAAACAAAACAACTTTTTGTATCCTTCTCACCACCACATAAAGGCAATCCCATATCAAAATCTGGCATTGCAAGGTGGATTGTCAAATGTATACAAATTTGCTATCACAAAGTAAAACATACACTGTCTATTCCCCCTAAAGCCCACTCTATTCGAAAGATAGGGGCTTCAATGGCATTTTTAGGGAACATTCCCTTAGATGACATCTGCAAAGGAGCTACATGGTCTACACCGCACACATTCACAAAACACTACTGTGTAGATGTGCAGGCAAAACAACAAGCTAGTGTGGGCAAGCTGTACTCAAAACACTATTTCAAACTACTGCAACAGATATTGGTGGTCGCCGCTAAGGAGGAGTACTGCTATGCAATCTATGCACAGTGTGTGATCTGCAGCTCATATGCCTTGAACGGAAAATGCTACTTACCAGTATGCATCTGTTCTTGGCATGTAGAGCTGCAGATTCACACACGCCCACCCACCTCCCCGGCTACCTTTATCTGTTCCAGTATTATCTTATTTAGATACTACATACATGGACATCTATTTCTGTTTCTCACAAAACTCCATAATTTCCCTTATTGGCAAAAAAACAATCTGACGATGGAGTCAATGCCCATGCGCACTATTGTCCAAAGGAGAAGTCACCTATCTTGTGACTTCCACAGACTTTCCAAGACAACAACAAAGTGAAAACATCCGGGCCCAACACCAGATGGAGATCTATGCACAGTGTGTGAATCTGCAGCTCTACATGCCAAGAACAGATGCATACTGGTAAGTAGCATTTTCCTTATAGTGTCTAGAGTGTTGAGTGTATTTGGGCGGCAAGGGTATTCTAAGGATTTAGGGTCGGTAAGGGTATTTGGGTAGCTAGGGTATTTTTAGGTTTTCGGGTGAGTGAAGGTATTTGGGTGGCAAGGGTATTTTTAGGGTGGGTGAGGATGTTTGAGATGGTGAGGGGGGGTGAATATGGGATAGGAGAGTGGTGTGAAGGGGGAGGTGGAGAAGGAATTCTTAAAGGAGAAGTTGCAATGTCTTTTTTTTTAAGGAAGTAGAGCTGGTACAGGTTTGTCCATTTTCCATTTCTTTGAAGGGCTAAGGATGAGTTGACCTGTTTTAGGGTCTTTTTGAAGCGTTTTTTGTGTTGGATCCGGTCGAAAAAGCGTCTCCTTTGATGTGTGTTCCTTCGGCGCCGATTTTTTCGGGTCCGATTGTTTGTGTCAGAGGTTTTGGAGTCGTTTTGTGCTCTTTAGGCCTGGAATCGTGAGTTCTTTTCGATTCCGGTATGGGCTTCGGTACTGGTTGTTTTTTCGGTTCCGATGGTGTCTTCGGATCCATAGGCTGAACGCCAGTGGGAATCGAGAGTTTAGTCGGTTCCGAGGATTTCCTGGGCTTTGAAGGCTGAGCGCCCGAGGTTTTCGGAACAGGGTGTTTGCTCGGTTCCGATGATTTTTTCGGAGCCGGGGCGTCCGTACCGGTGGATTTTGGCGGTGAAGGCGTCGATGTGGAACTAGGCGTTGGTGCGGAGGAAGGTAGTGGTTTGTTTTTTGGTGCCGGGGATGAAGTTTCAGCACCAAAGACAGGCTGGCTCGATCCCGAGTGGCCTGAAGGCTTTTGTATATGCTTCTTTGCAGAGCCGGAAGGCGGGGCGTGAGAGTTCTGTCCCGGTGTGCACCTAGACCCAAAGGTGAAGGTGTGACCGAAGCCTTTTTGGAAATGGAGGGTGGGAGGGGTCGACGTCAGTGCCCCGGACTGATGTCTTCGACGTCGGAGTCGTCGGCTTCGGAGCTGATGGTGCTGTATTGGATCTGCTCCTGCTCCAGTACATTGATTCCTTCCTGGAAGATGTCGTCGGGAATGGATGTCGATGATCGAGACATGGTCCTTCGAGCTTGACGATCCCGAATCGTCTTTTTGGAGCAGAAAGAGGCACAAGCTAGACAGTCTTTGGCCTCGTGCTCAGGTAAAAGGCAGAGGTTACACACCTCATGAAGATCGGCGTGTGGAAACTTGGATCCACATTTAGGACACTTTTTGAAGGGAGTCCTTTCCATGAGCCGAAGGCCTGATGGCGCAGGTAGGCCCGAAGGCCTGCGTCGACAATCGGAATCGAAGATTTGAAGTTTGGAGAGATGCACATCGAATGGGAACTCAATCAAAACAATACCGAAGTAAGGGTGAAGGAATTTGCGTCGAAGAGATGATCGGTAACAACACCGAACTGGAGCGTGATGAACACATCCGAGCCCGATGGCGGAAAAAACAATCTGACGATGGCGTCAATGCCCATGCTCACTATTGTCCAAAGGAGGAGTCACCTATCTTGTGACTTTCAAAGTCTTTCCAAGACAACAACAAAGTGCAAACATCCGGGCCCAACACCAGATGGCGATCTATGCACTCTGTGTGAATCTGCAGCTCTACATGCCAAGAACAGATACATACTGGTACGTAGCATTTTCCTTATAGTGTCTAGAGTGTTGAGTGTATTTGGGCGGCAAGGGTATTCTAAGGATTTAGGGTCGGTAAGGGTATTTGGGTAGCTAGGGTATTTTTAGGGTTTTGGGTGAGTGAAGGTATTTGGGTGGCAAAGGTATTTTTAGGGTGGGTGAGGATGTTTAGGTGGAAAGGGTGTTTTTAGGGTTTAGGGTGGAGAAGACAGCACCCCTGCTGTGAAGATTGTACCACAGCAGTAAGTAGAAAAGCGGGTCCATTCTGACTTTGAATTGCAGCCAGAAATGAAACGTCAGGTATGGCCAGTGAAAGGGTGATTTTAACAAATCTGACACATGACATTGGAAAGCCGACCGGAGGGTGATTAAGCATTGGCAGTTAAAAATGTTTGGCAGTGCAAACCCACCAAAGAGTAAATATACTGTGCAGAAATCCTAATTCCCAACATGAGAAAAAGAAAGGTAGTCAGAATGAAAGAAAGAAAGTGAGAATGGGACAGACAGCGAGTGGGTGGAAGGGAGAAGGGGATGGAGAGTCAAAAGAACAGAGGGAGGAGGAGACAGAGCGTCGGCCTACTACACCCAGCCCTCATTGTTTACCTCCCGTCACCCGTGTGTCTGGGACGCTGGGGTCCGCGAGAAAGAGTGCGGTCCAGCAAGTCCTTAAAATGAAACCGAGATATGAATGAGGCCAGAGATTACATTATTATCTACGGCAACTCACTTGCCTGCACCTGTGCACCCAGGCTGCTGCACCCCAGCCCCCTCCCCCGCACTGTGCTCAATTGCAGCTCCTGCGCACCGAGGCTTCACTGCTCACCTGCCACCACTGGTGTGTCCAATGACGTGCCGGTGCGAGCTCCGACTCCGGGGTGCCTCTCTCAGGGTGGCACAGCAGGTCTCCGGTCGGGGACGGTGTCTTGATACCACGATGGAAGGCGTCAGAATGCCCAGGGCATCATCACGGGCTGAGCACTCTCTCCACCCATTTTGGCGCAACCAAGTCAGTGTCTGAAAAGGGAGAAAGAATATAATGCTGGAAACGTCTTGAGGTAAATGAAGGTTTATTTCAAGCTTAATAGAGAACACCCGTTGAGTGCATGCTTCCTTCTTGAAGTACGATCTACCAACTGTTAGTGGTAATCATGGTTCAAAGAGGAGTTGGAGTGCATGAGAATACACAAGGTTAAATAATAATATGTTATGCCAACATTCACATACAAAGGAACAGAGCGCATGCTAGAAGCATATTGTGCGCGTGTAATGCAGTGGCGCAAGCCTTGTGCATGTACACTTAGCAATCAGCTCACTACAGTGCCCCAAAAGCCAACGCCACGTATCTGTAGGGCAGCGCTGCCCGCTGGCTCAGGCGTACAGTACGGTCCAGCAGGTCCTTAAAATGAGACAGAGATGTGACTGAATGAGGTCAGAGATCACATCATTACTCACAGGAACATCGCTTGTTCGCACCTGCTCACCCAGGCTGATGCACCCCACTCCTCCTACCACACCGCGCTCAATTGTAGCCCCTGTGCACCCAGGCACCACTGCTCACCTGCTGTCATTGTTGTGTGTCCAAACACGACGGCCAGCAGGGTTCACAATTCAAATCGAGCTTTGATTGCCAGGATGGTGTACACCTCATGGATCCCTTTTTTTTAATTGCGCATTGTGATATGCTAGGTGGATGCGGCCATATCACCTGAGGCAGTGTGAAAGAACTGGGACATGTGGCGTCGTCCTTATCCTATTTATACGTACGCAAAGTGGGCTGGGCTTGCGTACGCCAGGCCAGCATAGGGGTGTGAATAATTATTCCGAGGACCTGGGCATTGTTCAGTTTCTGCCTGGCCAGGAAGTGTACTTATGTGTGTGTCCCCGTTTGCAGTTTTGCCGTCGCACAATCCACAATTTACATTAATGTAGCATGTACCGAGAGGGCGGCAACTATCGCTAATGAGATGCTGCCCGAAAACATTGAATGGCCAACATCACATGTCGTTGTCAAGCTTGTGGATATGCGCAGATACGCATGTCAATGGTGTGCGGTATTATTGAAAGTGTTGCTATCGCGAAGCACACACATGTGAATGTGCTCGGATGGAGGGAGGATCAGCAGTAAGGCTACGTCATACACAGTGATAACGCTCATTACAGTCAAGCAATGCATGTCAAACGTGAATCTGAAAGTCTCACATATGACACACTACTATACTGGTAAAGCCTGACAACAGAGCATACTGCAACACAACTATACACATTACTCTTTACTGTTTGTCACATGTGATCTAGGATGTGCACTCTGCCCGTGGCTGATGATACCCCTTTGAGCCACCAATACCCAGGCCGAAAGGCAACACAATAACGCGCACACACATACACACACACACACACACCAGGGGCATCAGGTAACACACATTTGTTTTTTGATGTAACGTTTCAGATGCATGGCCATCACATGTGGAAGGCTACTGTACAGACCATGAATATCAAGATGATCGTTGCATGTTGTGTGTAGTATAAGATATGTGTACACAGCAAAAAACTTTTCAAAAAAACTCTCTAAGCAGAAGAGGTGTCTCATCAAACGCTGTAGAGAGAATGACTTAGATGGGAAATGTTATAAACAAATCAAATGCTTTTTTTTAAGGACACATGGCAATCGCGCACCGAACGTGCAAGGAGGCCGCACACAACGCGATTTTGAGAAAATATATTTACCATAATATAAGTTTATTACAGTTAGAAATATATCAATGTTTAAAATATTTTAGATTATCGCTTGCTCTCATATAAACTTTAAACTTATTTAGATATAGTTTTGAGACAAAAAAAAATGAGGGAATGGCGTACTAGGCGCGACACCATACGTCCATGATGTAACACAGGGCCTGGCAGTGTGCACTTGTCGCATACACAACGTGCAGCGGGCGCGACCCCATACGTACATGACGTAACACGCGGCTTGGTACTGCTTAACCGTCGCATACCAAAGTAGCAGCTGGCACGACCTCATACGTATGTGATGTTACGCGGGACACGGTGCCACGAACCCGTCGGATACGAAATGCGCATCATTTACAAGTTTAGCAATATGGCGGATAGGATTCGCGTGCTGATGGAGCTTGGTACAGTACCGGTACGGGACTCCAGTTTTCTCCAAAAAAGAACAAAAAAAACATATTTTTGGGGGAAGATATAAAACATTACATAATTTTTAAAGTAAAAAAAAAAAGGATAAAAGACTTCCAAAATATTACCAAAAAAAATAGAAAAAATGTAGGTTTTATAAATATTAAAATATGACATTAACATTTAGAAAACTTTCGAAATTCACTGAAAAAACCATAGGTTTTACAGACGTTATAGTTAGGAATTAGCATTTAAAAAACCTTTGAAATTCACTAAAAAACCATAGGTTTCAGGGATGTTATAGTTAGTTGGACATTTGACTCCATATAAAAGTATGTGTTAGTATCTGCATAAATAACTGATGTGGTGTGTGTATACATGACTGAGTTGGTGTGTATAACTGTATACATGAGTGAATGGGTATGTGATTGATTCTTTGCATGACTGACTAGGTGTGTGAGTAACTCTATGGATGAGTGGCGGAGTGTGACTGTATGTATAGGTCTATGAGTGCATATTATAGTACGGTATTGATGAGTAACTGCATGTATAAGTGACTGGATGTGTCTAGACCTAGGAAATAGTGGGTGGTATGTAGTATCTGGCATTGTTGTGTGTATGGTTTCAAAAATAGTAGTTTGTATTTTAAGAGAGGGTGTATCAAAGTTTATATTAGGGCATCAGTATGTGCATCAAATTATCACGTGGATGATGTCATCAGTGATGTAATCAGTGATGTAAATTGAGATGTCATCAGTGATGTCATCAGTGATGTCACTGACCATGTCATGAGTGATGTAATATGTGACGTCATCAGCAGTGCATTGCAGGTGCGCGAGTTACAGTTAGCTCAACTAAATATAACGGGCGAATTTCTCTGGTTTATATGAGTCAAATGTCCAACTAACTATAACGTCTCTGAAACCTATGTTTTTTTTCAGTGAAAATATATATAGATAGATATATAGATATTACCTACTGTCGGTCTCCAGTAGGTAGTTATAGTTAGGACCTATTATCGATAGGAAAATCGTAACATTATTTTCCCAATAACTTTGGCGTCGGTTGACGAATCTTCGTGAAATTTTCAAAACTCGTGGGGCGCTCCGGTCAACTACTATCTTAAAAGTTTCGGGGTGATTCGGCAAGCGGGGGCCGATAAAAAAGGGGGGTCCCAAAACGTGTTTTCTCCATGTTAATTCCCATAGGAAACTTTAGACACGGCTACAGCCCGAACTGCTGAATGGAATTACACCAATTTTGGCGAAAAAGTAGCCCTTGGTTCAGAAAGATCCCTTTTTGTTAAATGGTGTAAATCCGTTCAGTAGTTCATGAGAAATAAGAAAAAGAAAAAGTTTCAATATCTGGGCGGAGCCTAACGACACATCTCATCGTGAGATCTGATTGGCTGTCAGCACTCCATCCTGGAATTGCTGGCAGCCATCTTGGGACCAATATACATGATAGTACCCCATTGAAATGCATTGTAGTGAATCGAAGAATTTGAGGGTTACCAAGAGGAGAACTATGAAGGGTGATAACAGACTTTAGTTACATTACAATTTGTTTGTTGATGGTACCATACTAAGTTCAGGAATTGTGGTGTGTTCTATGGTGATTTTACCCTGTGAAAAACCTTCTGCTGGGATATCATGAATCATGTTTGAGAGAAAACTGAAGCTAAAATGAGAGCATATTTTCTGTAAATTCACATTATCTTTCTCAGTCATGTGAGAATGAAGTCTGTCATTCTCAGTAAATCATTTACATCCAACAAGGGCAGAGACTGTCAGTTGATTCCTTTGTGTTCTACTGCAGCTTCCCAGAGTGTTCTAAAGAACAACTAGAGCGCTAACAGCCTTACTTATGACAAAAGTATGGCACACCTGAAGCCATCTTGATTGGAATAAACTGGTAATACTTAAAACATTTAATTTAAAAAGGAACAAAATGATGGGGTTCATTTTGTCATAGTAATTATGGTTAGTGCTGTACAAAGAAAAATTAGGACATGTTTCAAGTGTGATCTCAAATATCTTCCTGTTATATTTCAACAGGAGCAGCCTGTCAGTTGATGCCTTTGTGTTCTACTACAGCTTCCCAGAGTGTTCTAAAGAACAACTAGAGCGCTAACAGCCTTACTTATGACAAAAGTATGGCACACCTGAAGCCATCTTGATTGGAATAAACTGATAACACTTAAAACATTTAACTTAAAAAGGAACAAAATGATGGGGTTCATTTTGTCATAGAAATTATGGTTAGTGCTGTAGAAAGAAAAATTAGGACATGTTTCAAGTGTGATCTCAAATATCTTCCTGTTATATTTCAACAGGAGCAGCCTGTCAGTTGATGCCTTTGTATTCTACTGCAGCTTCCCAGAGTGTTCTAAAGAACAACTAGAGTGCTAACAGTCTTACTTATGACAACATTATGGCAAACCTGAAGACATCTTGATTGGAATAAACTGGTAACTCTTAAAACATTTAATTTAAAAAGGAACACAATGAGGGGGTTCATTTTGTCATAGAAATTATGGTTAGTGCTGTAGAAAGAAAAATTAGGACATGTTTCAAGTGTGATCTCAAATATCTTCCTGTTATATTTCAACAGGAGCAGCCCGTCAGTTGATGCCTTTGTGTTCTACAGCAACTTCCCATAGAGTTCTAAAGAACAACTAGAGAGCTAACAGTCTTACTTATGACAAAATGATGGCACACCTGAAGCCATCTTGATTGGAATAGACTGGTAACACTTAAAACATTTAATTTAAAAAGGAACAAAATGAGGGGGTTCATTTTGCCATAGAAATTATGGTTAGTGCTGCAGAAAGAACATTTAGGGCATGTTTTAAGTGAGATCTCAAATCCTCTTCTATTTCATTAGAAAATTCTGACATGCAGACTGAAACAATAACTTTCAATACCAGCAGTAGACTTCCAGTTAACTCCCTGGTGAGCAGTATCTTTACTAAAGTGATCTAATGAATAACTAGAGTGCTAACATTCTGAATTTATGGCAAATGTGTGACACATCTGAATGCCTTCTTGATGGAATCAAAGTAAAAAACTGAAAGCATTTCCTACTGAGGAGACTGCAGTAAATGAGGAAATTAGGAAACTTCATAATAAATAAATATGTCTCCCAAGATGGGCACCAGAGAAAAAAGAGCCCAAATGTAGCACAAATATCACCCAGATGTAGCCCACATATAGCCCAATGACAGAAGTGTGCAAAACACTTTTTATTTTTAGTTTTTCTGCAGTTTTATATAATGCAGACTGGTCAGGTATTGGAGTGTTACATCTTAGTTGGACCCCTAATTGCGTATTTTGCACGAAGTACATGAGAGTGATCTTGCGAAACATTGAACTTTACGATCCTGTTAACCTGAAGTTGCTCTGAACCGGGCTTTGTAACACCCGTTTTTACCTACTGGTTTTAATTAATTCTCACTGTATTGTATTAGGAAAGAGGATTTACTGTTTTTATGTACACTTTTATGATCTATGTTTCTAAATCAGATCGAATAAAGTTTATTGAATTCTATGGCAGGACGGTGTCGTACTTTAATCTCTGGGACCGCGTAGGGGACAGGGCCCTACCCCTGTCTATCTTGGTATTAGCAAACCGCAAATGGTAAATGCGGTATGTACAAGTGCTTTATATATCGTTCTAGCTATGAATGCACCGTGTACACGTTATTCTGCTTCACTACGCGGGTTCCATTTTGGAAGCAGTGGCCATCTTGTCATTGCCCTCATATAGGCTATAATGGAGTAAATACGGGCCTCACAGTACATGGGCTTCTCCTCTGACTTCTCTGTGACCTGGGCAGCTGGCTCTGCTGCCCCAGGTCAAACCGGTCTCACGAGCTCCCCTTCCTCCGTCCACCTGTGATTAGCATCAGGGCTTGACCCGTCATAAAACCCTTTCATTCTACACAATCCTCCGGCTAATCTCTTTCACACCTGCTTGTTCCTGCTTTATGACTTGTTTCCCAAAACAGGAGATGCTCATGTTTATTGGGGGGTCTATTGACATCCGATGTGGGATCTGAACCTTACTGTGTAAATCATTGTGGGCTGGCCGAACTGGAATGTGGGATGGTCATCATGACTCTGCTTTTTCGTTTGTAATGTATACTTGTAATGGCCATATCATAAACCTAGGAATGTATGCTTGAGGCAAGAAAAAGGGTATTTAAATGAAGTCCATTCCTATGATTTTCAGCAGTCTCCTGAGAACATACACGCTGTTGTACTTCTAGGATACCTGTAATTGGTCTGCAGCCAATAAATGAATCTTTGACTTCACCCAGAAGACTCTGTGTTTCTGTAGGTCTGGAACAGGGTGAACCCAGAAGTCATAGGGTGTGTGCCCCTGCACCGCTGGGACTAAAATACCCAGTACTTCAGTTTGGCGCCCAACTCGGGACGATTTCAGCGGTACCAGTCCAAGCCAGAGGTTCGTGAGGAGCTTCGTGTGGAAATTCCGGAGGAAGGCCGCCACTTCATCGACCCCTGCATGTCGACGTGGTCCGAAAGTCTTTTCTGCGAGGTTCTCTGCGTCCCGACGGCTACGAAGGACTGCTGCCCTGATTAATCGACCTGTTTTGGACCCTTGACGAGTTTTGAGAGAGCGAAACAATCGAGAGAGTCTTCTGGTGACGCCATCGATCAGCAATATTCAGTTAAGTATAAGTGGAGCGTCTCCCATTTGTTTTGGTATCCTTCGGGATCGTTTGAATTGGTAATTTGGAGTTTGCAAACGCCAAAGCCAGAGGACTCGTGTATTCACGAGAATATCGTAATCGATAATCCTTTGACGTTTGGATCTAGACTAGTGAGCGAAGATGCCTGGTTCTGGACTATTTGGTAGATTATTCTGTTTGGGTTGTGGAAAAGATTTCCAGCTGGAGGAATCATGTCCGGTTCCTCCGGTTGGAACTCCAACTTATGAGCTCTATGTAAAACATGGTGTAGGCCCCATTGCATATAACGAAGTGTGGATCCACTACACTAGAAGAGACGGTGTTTTAAAATGGCCCCAAAATGTTAGTTTCGATACCGATATTTTAGATAATTTGGAAATTAAATTGTTCAAAAAGAAAGCCCGGCCGGCGATGTTTGACTCTTTCCGCTTATGGCGAAAGGAAGCCAAACAGAAGGAAATTAAGCTAGCGAAAAAGAATAAAAGGGAGAGAGGTATGACAGTAATGCAAGCAGCTGTACAATTTAAAGACAATGAGGAGGAGCAGATGAGTGAGCAATTGCACAGGCAGCGTAAGTTAGGGATTGACAAATGTTACCCAGCTTTACCACATTCTAAGCAGAATGAGTTAGAAGAAAAGGAGAAAGATCCCCTGATGTCACATTTGTTGAGTTCGCCACCCCCGTATGCTCAAAATGCCACGGCACCTCCCCAGCTTGTGAATATGCCACCTCCAGTGAATATACTGCAAGCCTTGCCGCAACCGCCAGCTGCTTTGCAGCCGGCTCTTATCCATGTAGCGCAGCCCTCTCAAGGGCCGCCAGTTGTGCTTCCAACTGCCCCCGCGCTTCCTGCGACTTTGCCTAATTCAGCAGCTGCCTCCCCTGACATTCTTCCTTGCACATCCTCTTTTCTTCCCTCTGTTTTTCCCCCTGTTTCCGCTTCAACTTCTCCTTCAGCGCGACAGCGCTTAGCTAATGTGGTTACTACATTAATGTCGCCTCTCTTTGAGTCATCTGGTGCGACTCCTGGTTTACAGCGTAAGCAATTGCGTAGCCAATTGCCTAACCCTGATGAGAAAAAGGTAATAGACAGCATGGCGCGTAGATGGATTGTTTTCCCTTCATTGTATGATGTGGAATCAGTTGTCAACGTTTTCCATCAGTGGGATGCCCCAAAACAGAGATATGTGTTCGAGAAAATGTGCGAAATTCTCTGTGAAGAATTGGAAGATAGTGGTAAAAATCCGAGCCCGCAGGAATTGTGTAGAGTGAGGTTTGATTTTGGAACTGGTATAATTGTGGACCGCGAAGTAGATAAAGCAGTTGCGGTTGTATTGTCCTTCAGGAATGATGATTGTCAACAGTCATTGTTTGAACAAGATGTCCTTGTGGGGAAAAAGGTAAAAGCGCGACAATACCCCATGAGAGAAGTTCCCCCGGTATGGAAGGAAGCAGTTGCAGCTGATGCCGGTGCCGGTATCACCGCTGTGCCAGCGCATTTCCAGCGTGTTTGGGTGCATGTTCCATGGAAGCGCTCAGAGGTGTTAGCACTTAAGCAGTCCTTACCTGATCCCCGTAAAAACCCAGCAGGTTATTATAAAGAGTTGTCACAGACGGCAGGGTCATGCATTATGAATCTGGCCGACATAGACATGTTGTTTGGTAATGTTGTTCCACAACATCTATGGGGGTCATTTCGTAATGTAGATCACGATGCAGAACTAGGGGATACATGGGCTAACATTATTGCTGCTGATGCTAGACAAACTGGTGGCGCGAAACCAGAACCTTTAGTAGCTGAACTGCCTGGTAGAATCATCACGTATATGAAGACAATAATGCCTGCGATGCGCGTAAATTGGGACAAGCTATCTGCATGTAAGCAGAAGAAAGATGAGACAGTGTCAGACTTCTTTACTAAGTTTGAAGAAACGTTTATTGATCACAGTGGGCAAGATATGAGTACTGAGGGTGGCCAACGGTTGTTCGTGGATAAGTTTGTGCAGAATCTACTCCCTGACCTGTGTAAAAAGTTAAAAGATTCAGAAAGTTCTTGGGCTGTTTCTTCTTCAGCGCAAATACTGGCTACTGCACAGTATTATGAAAATAGAGATAAAGACGAGAAAGATAGAACAGAAAAGAAAACGAAGGAATTAAAGACAAAGGTCCTTTTACAGCAGGCCTATCCGCCACGTGGAGGTCAGAATAATTATAGGCAACCCCAAGGTGTCTACCACCAACCCCAACAGTTTCAGAACAATCAGCAAATGAACGGGTATTATCAACCACGTGTCCCTGTAGGTCCCAACCAATGTTCATACTGCAAAGAGGAAGGTCATTATAAATATAGTTGCCCTAAATTAATGCAGCGGAACGGTAATGCGTATGGCGCAAGAGGTAGGGGTGGTCAGCAAGCTCCTAGAGGCAGAGGGCGTGGAAATGCTCCCCAGAACGCGCGTCCTCTGCCGCCTCAAAATACCATCAATAGCTTTGATCAGCAAGCTAACGCGACTAGTAATACGGCCCAGTATTATAATAATGATTATTATGCAGAGGACGGTGATGCAGAAAGTAATGATTACTAGGACAGCCATAGACAGAGAGAGGGAGTTGTTTCAGTGCCAGTGGATCAGAGTGGACCGTATGTTGAGGTAACTACAGCAAATGTAACAGAGCCTTTTCTGCTAGACACTGGTGCTGCAAAGAGTTCAATCATGCATTCAAAACTCCCTGGCGCACCTTTGTCTGGCGATATAAATGTTTCAGTAGGTTTTTCTGGCGCCCCAGTTAGGAACCCGATTTCTAGTCCCATGTCACTTTCTGTTGGACCTTGTGAGCTGAAAGCACCCCTGATCCTAACAACAGGTTGTGGTGAGAATTTGCTGGGATTAGATTTGTTGAAAAGATTGCACGCTACACTGTATTGTTCTCCTTCAGGAGTACAACTTACATTAGGCAAGAAAGTGATTTCCCCAATGTATTTGTCTAAAAATACAATGCCACCTGAATTGTCATCCCTTCCGGATGCCCTTTGGGCTACTGGTCCCAATGATGTGGGCCTCTTGGAGATACCGCCATACGTGGTGACTTTAAAGGCTAATGTCAGACTGCCGCGTATTCCCCAGTACAAAATCTCTAATGAAGGCCAGAAAGCATTGTTAGACATTGTCAGCGACTTGATTAATAAAGGTGTGATTGAGGAGACAAGAGGCAACGTTTGCAATAGTCCGATTTTACCTGTCTTAAAACGAACGGACCCTTCACAGCCACCTGTTTACAGATTTGTGATTGATCTTAGAGAGGTTAATAAGATTGTTGTGCCACAGTTTCCAGTTGTCCCTTATATAACTGCCTTGTTAACGATGATTCCAGCCTCTGCTGCATGGTTTTCAGTGATCGATTTAAAGAATGCTTTCTTTAGCATCCCAATTGCAGAAGAGAGCAGAGACATTTTTGGCTTTAGTCTGGGAGGCCGAAGCTTCCGCTTCAAACGCGCTCCCCAGGGCTACTGTGAGAGTCCATCCATATACAGTCAAGCTTTGAAAGCACAGCTTGATGCACTTGTTTTACCTAGTGGCGCTATCCTGATTCAGTACGTGGATGATTTACTAATTGCCGCGGATACTGAGAAGATCTGTAAAGAAGCCACATTGTCACTGTTGCGCCATTTATCCGCTTTCCATCACAAGGTGTCTCTCTCTAAGCTGCAATATTGTCGACAAGAAGTGACCTACTTAGGTCATCTCTTATCGAAGGAGGGAAGGAAACTGACCCCAGAAAGAATTCAAGCCATTGCACAGTTGAGTGTGCCGAAAACACAGAGAGAAGTGCGTGCTTTCTTGGGCATCACTTCATACTGTAGGCATTGGATCCCTAGTTTTTCTTTGTTGGCAAAACCTTTGGTAGCCTTAACATGCAAAGACACACCGAATCCTATCCCATGGTCTGAAGAGTGCCAGAAAAGTTTTGTGGAATTGCGCAATGCATTATGTTCAGCACCTGTGTTGGGCACTCCTGACTACAGCAAACCTTTTACATTGTATGTTCACGAGAAAGATGGATGTGCGTTGTCAGTGTTAACACAGCCTTTTGGCGACAGACCGCGCCCATGCGCATATTTTTCATCAACCTTGGACCCTGTAGCGAGGGCATTGCCAAGCTGTCTGAGAGCGACAGCTGCTGCAGCAATGTCTATCCGACAATCTGCTGGTTTGGTAATGGACAATACATTGATTGTTATGGTTCCACATGCTGTAGACACATTATTAAATAGAACCAAGACACAACACTTGACTAGTGCGCGATTATCAGGCTATGAACTTACACTGTTAGCAAATCACATACACATAAAGAGATGTAATACGCTGAATCCAGCTACGTTATTGCCAATTCCAGCAGACTCAGATGAGATTGAGCAACATGACTGTCTGTTCAGAACAGAAGAAGAGACGAAAGGGAGAGTAGATCTAAAAGATACTCCCCTGACTGAGTGTGATGGCACTTTATGGGTGGATGGTTCATGTTTCAAACTCCCTAATGGTGACACGACTGCTGCATATGCTATCACGACTTTACACACGGTCGTGGAAACTGCACGAGTGCCACATAATTCGGCCCAAGCAGCAGAATTAATCGCCCTCACGAGAGCGTGCGTGTTGTCTGAAGGAATGAGGGTAAATATATACACAGATAGCCAGTACGCCTTTGGCGTGGCTCATAATTTTGGGCGTTTGTGGAAAGAGCGTGGGTTCCTGACTTCGCATGGAGCTAAAATTCAGAATGGCAAGTTGGTGAATGATCTCCTTGAGTCACTGACCCTACCGTTGCAAGTTGCGATCATGAAATGCAGTGTGCACAGGAAAGTCACAGATGATGTTGGACGTGGGAATGCGTTTGCTGATGAGACGGCGAAAGAAACAGCACAGAATGTGAAGACTAGAATGTATGTTGCAGGCCCCGCAAGATGGGTTGATGATGTTGGGATGTGTGAGAACACAATAGAGAGCGTGAAGTCGCTTCAAGCTGAAGCCACAGAGAAAGAGTTAAGCAAGTGGAGAGAAAGTATGGGTAAGTTGGATGAGAATGGTTGTTGGATTGATCTGACAGAACATAAGCGATGGTTATTGCCTGATGCATATGTGCTCCCAGTGGTTACTATGGCACATGGAATAGCACACATCAGTACGAAAGGAATTTGTAAGTTGTTGGCTCCAGTATGGCAGAATGCTGGCATTCCCAAGTGTGCAGAGAATGTGGTCAAGAATTGCATGGTATGCTTGAAGTACAACCCTGGTAGGGGAACCCCAACTCCAGCTGGTCACTTTGCACCCCCATCATGTCCATTCGAAGTTTTGCAGCTGGACTTTATTCACATGGAAAGATGCAACAACCTGAAATATGTACTGGTGGTTGTTTGTGCTTTCTCAAAATGGATAGAGGCTTATCCTCTGAAAGATAACACTGCCCTATCCACAGCCAAAGCCCTTGTGAAGGAATTTTTCCCTAGGTTTGGGATGCCAAGAATGGTGTGGTGTGATAATGGAAGTGAGTTTGTGGGTAAAGTGATGAAGAATGTATGTGAAGGGCTAGGGATAAAGCAGAAGTTCCATGCTGCAAATCACCCCCAATCAGCTGGACTAGTAGAACGCTACAATGGAGCCTTAATGCTCAAGCTGGCCAAAATTCAGGCGAGCACCGGTCTTAAATGGCCTGACGCTCTGCCTTTAGCACTCCTGTCCACCAGAATGACCATACACTCACGAGTGGGACTTAGCCCTTACGAGGTCGTTTTTGGCCGTCCGGCCAACGTATGGGGTGTACCGAGGCCTACGAAGTTTAGTGAGATTGAGCATCCTGTACTACTCGATTACCTGTATGATTTGACTGTTAAACTGCGTGTTTTGCACCAACAGGTACATGATACTCTTCCCCAAGCTTCTAAACCTCCCGGACACCCTAACAACCCTGGCTCGTGGGTCCTGATCCGAAATTTCCAGCGTAAGAGCAACGACGAGCCTCGCTGGATCGGCCCTCACCTTGTGCTCCTGTCGACAAGATCAGCGGTACGAGTAAAAGGGAAGATACACTGGATCCATGGTACCCACTGCAAAGTAGTCCCCTTGCCTCTGCCATATGACCAGTGGGTCAAGGAGGGTATCGCCGACTTTGAGGCAGACACTGTACCTCGTTTTGTACCATTCAGTGACGCACGCCTAAAAGACACAGTTTCAAACCAAGAGAGTGACAATATTCTGCAGGAAGCTGTGCCACCATCAAATCGACTGGACACCACTGAGCCTGAACTTTTGTTTCGAGACCAAACAGCACCTGGCCGTCTCCGCTATAATTTGAGACCAAGGCCCATGGACAAATAAAGATTTCCTTACTATTTCCTTTTTGACATTTTTTGCTCTCCCATCTGAAGGACTTTCTTGATTTTTGTTTTTCGAACCACCATCCGGGTTCTGCCGCAGGGTCGCGGTGCCAAGACTTTGGGGTACAGGCCGAAGACGCTAGGTCAACGGTTCTGGTTGGTCTAGGGCGTTTCCCTGGACTGACAGGCGTACTCCTTAGCAGAAGAAACTTATCCGCCGCGAGCGGTCCGAGTAGAGGATGGAGTTTTTTAAGATGGAGAGACCGATTGAGGAAATGAACTTTAACGCAAGGATGTGTAGAATTGTAAAAAGTAAATGTTTTGTATTTTTGTGCCTTTTTACACTGTGTAGTATCACAATGTTTATTGTAGGATTTGTGTTTTTCTCCGCTCAAAAGCCCATTACACCCACTGAACAGCCTATACCTCTTTCTACCGCCTCCTCTCACTCCTTTCACCCTTTGCCTGAACACGAACAGACCAGACGATCGGAGTTCGTAAATAACTCGTTTATCCAGCTTTTGCACCAGCACCAACTAGTAATGAATACGACCAATTGCTGGGTGTGTGGGTTAATGCCACATACCATTAACAAGGGTATTCCCTACCTGGTGCTGCCATATAGTTATAATGGATCGTCATGGGCATTCCAGACCATGTTTCTCTATGCTCTAGATACGTACTCCCCTCGCCAACCGCGTTCCATCAGACCTATCACCAATAATAAGGCTTTGATGAAAGGAGTTGCCGATATGAGTAGAGATATTGATGCATACTCATCCATTCCCAAAGAAGAGTTGAGACCTTATGTAGGATGGAACGCGACGGGGTATAGTATTAGTCTGGGTGAAAGACAGCGAAAAATCTCATCTCCAATCTGGGTCGTACCCCACATAGGTCGGTTCTGCTTACAGGGTAATGGTCAGAATCCTAGAGCTCAACTGGGAAGAAGTGACTGTACTGAAACGTACACTTTCCCGTCACAGTTCTCCCCTGCGTTTTTGGCTGCCAAGGGCACATATTTCATCTGTAATGATCGAGCATATACATGGCTGCCCCCTGATTTCTCGGGCACATGTTATATTGCAAACCTGCTACCGCCTACATTTACTGCCGCCTCCGACTATCACAAGATCAGAGTTGTGAGAGGCGTGATTAGTAAGGAAGACACTGCGGGTCAGGAAGCGGGAGACTTCTTCTTGGGTTTCCTGCCATTTTGGGGACCTATGGTCAATAGTAGGAACCTGAGACAGCTGACTCGTGTGGTTGAATCCACTGTCAATGTAACGGCTGGTGCCCTTGGTAATCTGACAGCTGAGCTCCAAGCGGATCGCCTTATGACTTTACAGAACCGCATGGTTCTAGACATTATTCTTGCAGACCGTGGTGGGGTATGCAAGGTCATCCAATCCAGTTGCTGCATTTTCATACCAGATAATGCTCCAACAGTGTATCAAGCCATCTCCAAACTCCATAAAATATCTGAATCCATACACATGGATAAGGGAGATTGGTCACTGGTGGGGTGGTTCTGGGAATTGATATCTGCCTGGGGTTGGAAAGTTCTGATGGTCATTGGAATGACCTTAGCCATTCTTTTCCTGTTCTGTCTGTGCATACAGTGTGCTCCTGCGATATATGGCCTCTGTGCTACCTTATGTATAAGGAAACCTGTATCGAGGGACGAGCTAAGTAATAGGATGATGCTACAGCAACATCTCCATGACTTTGTGAACATTGACCTAGACTCGGATTAAGATGAGTATAGTGATTGCCTATGTAAGGGCAAAAGGAGGGTCTGTCGTACTTTAATCTCTGGGACCGCGTAGGGGACAGGGCCCTACCCCTGTCTATCTTGGTATTAGCAAACCGCAAATGGTAAATGCGGTATGTACAAGTGCTTTATATATCGTTCTAGCTATGAATGCACCGTGTACACGTTATTCTGCTTCACTACGCGGGTTCCATTTTGGAAGCAGTGGCCATCTTGTCATTGCCCTCACATAGGCTATAATGGAGTAAATACGGGCCTCACAGTACATGGGCTTCTCCTCTGACTTCTCTGTGACCTGGGCAGCTGGCTCTGCTGCCCCAGGTCAAACCGGTCTCACGAGCTCCCCTTCCTCCGTCCACCTGTGATTAGCATCAGGGCTTGACCCGTCATAAAACCCTTTCATTCTACACAATCCTCCGGCTAATCTCTTTCACACCTGCTTGTTCCTGCTTTATGACTTGTTTCCCAAAACAGGAGATGCTCATGTTTATTGGGGGGTCTATTGACATCCGATGTGGGATCTGAACCTTACTGTGTAAATCATTGTGGGCTGGCCGAACTGGAATGTGGGATGGTCATCATGACTCTGCTTTTTCGTTTGTAATGTATACTTGTAATGGCCATATCATAAACCTAGGAATGTATGCTTGAGGCAAGAAAAAGGGTATTTAAATGAAGTCCATTCCTATGATTTTCAGCAGTCTCCTGAGAACATACACGCTGTTGTACTTCTAGGATACCTGTAATTGGTCTGCAGCCAATAAATGAATCTTTGACTTCACCCAGAAGACTCTGTGTTTCTGTAGGTCTGGAACAGGGTGAACCCAGAAGTCATAGGGTGTGTGCCCCTGCACCGCTGGGACTAAAATACCCAGTACTTCAACGGAGGCGAGGATTATGCATATCTTTCCTCACTTTATTTGTATAGCAGTTCAAAGAAAACTTACACAACAATCATTAAACTAAAGACTACACAACCCATGAACCATTAGGGGGGGAGTCTCCAAGGCAACTATAGTCCAATCATATCACAGTCCATCGTATATAATATCGAGACGTCCCTTCCGCTTCCTCTTTCTTCACTGCTTGTCAGTTAAGTGCATTCCTTACATTCTTGGCTTAAACTGACGTTGTTGCTGTTTGTATAGCGGTCTCTTGTACACGTTATTAGCATTATTGCCTTGGTATTGTTTCATATTCCCTGCGCAGCAGGCTCTTGCCCGAGAGCGTTCTCCCCCTCGCAGTTTCTCCCACTGTGCGCTCTGCACACGGTGAGATCCTGTCAGGCGCGTCTGGTCCGAGCGAGGCAGCTCTGTCGAGCGCTCCCGCTGGTCTTTACGCGCGTTTGGGAATCCGGTCACTCCTTTAGTGTCCGCTTGATTCTCGACCAACCCTCGCCTAATTTACACAACGCTATGCGGTGATTTCCCCACACGGCCACGTTACTGACCAGCGCCACCTGGTGGTGGTAATTGGTTTGCACCTCAGTCTATTCTTATATCAGCTTTGGGGAACGCCCAGCTGTTGGAGCACTGGCTAGGGGGCTGCCTTAAGGATTTTAAGGGCATTTGTTCTGTGCTCACACCCTCTGCTGTCATGTCTTCTCCAGAAGACCATTTTTACTCCTCCTACCAGGCAGTGGAGGAGGAATGGTCCCCCAACTTCTCCCTCCAGCAGTGGACCAAGCCCTCTTTCTGGCTATTTCTAGGGCGCTGGCTCCTCTTAGGGATCAGGTTGATAAGCTGGCAAAAAGCATCCCTGGGGTGTTCAGTGACCCAAATCTGGTGGTGGCGGGTCCCAGTAGCTCCCAGATGGGGAATAAAAGGGCCGTTAAGCATAACGCGGGGCACTTGGAAGGATTTGATAAACTTACGGAGACCTTCTTCAAGAGTGCGCGAACGCTAAAACATGCACTCTGCCGGGAGGAGGAGGAGGCCGGACAAAATTGTGATGCTGTCACCACTATTGTAGACCCCGACGGCGGGTTTCCCTTAGAGGTAGAGGGTGTATTGGAAGACGATTTCTCCTCTGATGAGGATAAGGACTCGGGGCGTCCCTGGCATCCAGAGTTCCACTCCTCTCAGTCTGGGGTTGGGGACGGGGTCCACTCGGACATGTTCGAGCCTACCCAAATTTACCATCCTAGGTCGGCGGAGTGGACCCCTGACACCAAAGTGGCAGAGTATGTGGTGGGGAAAATCCATCAACCCCTTGAAAGGGAAGTCAGGAATAGGATGAGAGGAGAATGCCCCAGGCCCTCACTGAAGGGGAAGGTGGCACACACGCCTGAAATTGATGAGAAACTATGTACCTTTTTCTCCAAGTATATGAGGGATCCCAAGAAAGGAATTGATAGGTCTTGGACGTGGTAGGGCCCTTGACCCAAATTATTCAATTGGCGGAGCGTTCAAAAGAGTTAGGATCCCCTTTGTCCACGGATATTGTGGCTGGTTGGGCGCACTCCCTAAAACAATACCCCCTCCACTACCCAAACACCACTGCACTACCCTAAATCCTAAAACACTACCCCCAGCACGACACCCTACACTATCCAAACATAACTGCACTACCCTAAACCCTAAAACACTACCACCAGCACGACTCCCTACACTACCTAAACACCACTGCACTGCACTACCCTAAACCCTAAATCTACCCCAGCACAAACCCCTACACTACACAAACAAAACTGCTCTACCCGAAACCCTAAAACACTACCCCCAGCACGACCCCCTATACTACACAAACACCACTGGACTACCCTAAACCCTAAAACACTACCCCAGCACGACCCCCTTCACTACCTAAACACAACTGCACTACCCTAAAACACTACCCCCAGCACGACCCCCTTCACTACCCAAACACCCCTACACAACCCTAAACCCTAAAACACGACCCCCTACACTACACAAACACCACTGCACTACCCTAAACCCTAAAACACTACCCTCTACACTACACAAACACCACTGCACTACCCTAAAACACTACCCCCTAAACTACAGAAACATCACTGCACTACCCTAAACCCTACAAACCTACCCCAGCACTACCCACTACACTACACAAACACCACTGCAGTACCCTAAACCCTAAATCTACCCCCAGCACGACCCCCTACACTACCCAAACACCACTGCACTACCCTAAACCATAAAACACTACCCCCAGCATGAACCCCTACACTACACAAACACCACTGCACTACCCTAAAACACTACCCCAGCACGACCCCCTACACTACTGCACTACCCTAAACCCTAAAACACTACCCTACACTACCCATACAACACTGCACTACCCTAAACCCTAAAACACTACCCCAGCACGACCCCCTAAACTACTGCACTACCCTAAAGCACTACCCCAGCATGACCCCCTACACTACCCAAACACCACTGCACTACCCTAAACCCTAAAACACTACCCCCAGCACGACCCCCTTCACTACCCAAACACAACTACACGACCCTAAACCCTAAAACACGACCCCCTACACTACACAAACACCACTGCACTACCCTAAACCCTAAAACACTACCCTCTACACTACACAAACACCACTGCACTACCCTACACCCTAAAACACTAGAACCCAGCATGACCCCCTACAGTACACAAACACCACCGTACTACCCTAAACCCTAAAACACTACCCCCTACACTACAGAAACATCACTGCACTACCCTAAACCCTAAAAAACTACCCCAGCACTACCCACTACACTACACAAACACCACTGCAGTACCCTAAACCCTAAATCTACCCCCAGCACGACCCCCTACACTACCCAAACACCACTGCACTACCCTAAACCATAAAACACTACCCCCAGCATGAACCCCTACACTACACAAACACCACTGCACTACCCTAAAACACTACCCCAGCACGACCCCCTACACTACTGCACTACCCTAAACCCTACAACACTACCCTACACTACCCATACAACACTGCACTACCCTAAACCCTAAAACACTACCCCCAGCACGACCCCCTACACTACTGCACTACCCTAAAGCACTACCCCAGCACGACCCCCTACACTACCCAAACACCACTGCACTACCCTAAACCCTAAAACACTACCCCCAGCATTACCCCTACACTACCCAAACACCACTGCACTACCCTAAACCCTAGAAGAAAATAAAACCAGCCCATGCCCAATCCCCCTTACCTCTCACTCCTCGTGGTTCCTCTCTCCTCATGGTTCCTGTTTAACGTCATCTCTGAGGGGCGGGCACGTCGTTGTGAGGAAATGGAACAGCCTCTGTTTCCTTTCAACAACGTGGATCATCTACATGTTTTTTAGAATGCATGGTCATTTACCATTGTAGAACCTAGACCTTATGGGTCTGGCAGCGCAGGGTACGCCTTAATCTCCTGAGTTCACCTGCTTTGTCGAACAGAGACACGGGACACTCCGTTAGACGTAGAAGATCAGATTTATTAGCTGCAGCTAAGTACAGTTGTCCCAGAAGTGCACTCGGTATGTTCTTAGGAGACTGCCACTTTACTTCGTGGCGCACAATCTTTTATAACACACGTATTTACAAAGAACACTCCCAATGCATACAGGGTTAACCAATGAGAAGAATGTGAAAACAAGATATTAAGTAACTCAAATAAGCCTCCCTTCCAACTGTGTTTGTCACCCTTCCCCATGAGTTAATCAGTGGTAGTGTTTATAAGTCGACTTGCAGGTGACAGGACACATTTGTATGTCCCGCAGGACAGTTGTGAAATGAGAGAATACGAGTAAAGAATAGCGAAGGCCAGAGGTCAAGATAAAGTCAGGAAAGAATGGTGCGAACCAACCGATAGTCGAGACAGGGATCAGTCAAACCAGACGAGGATTAGTGGAGTCGGCCAGACCCTGACACCAGCTATAAACAGAGGCAGGAGGTTATTTGACACGTTGCAGTAGGATGAGGGAAAACAACACCTCGTTCACCGTGCTGCTTGAGTGAGGGCAACACAAAATGGCGGAAAGACACAAAATGGTGGCTAAATACGAAACCTGAATTACCTCACCATACATACCTTTACAACAAAATTTGTTGTAAAGGCATGCGTGGTAAATGGCCATGCGTTCTAAAAAAATGTGTAGTAATGACTTCGCGATGTACAACGCATACGTGGTAATGCATGTGTTGTAATGGTATCGCGAAGTAAAAAAGTCGTTGTACCGATTGAAGCTGGCTCCTGTTCCTCAGTGAGACGTTTATTTGATTAATTAGGAGGAAGGAATGTGGTTTTTTTTTACCGAAAAGTGCATTCCCAGCTGTTGTATTGTGAAAGTGTCCGCGTGGCCTGGTTTCACTTCCGGTGAGAAAGTGGAAGAGTCTGTTTGGATCTAAAGGAGTTCTGTTGTTGGACGGGGCCGGCATGACACGTCATCAGAAAGCATAGCTAATGGAAAGCTTCCTCCCTGAAGTGTGGAGCAGTGCCATGAGAGGTCAACGAGTGTGCGTCCCACCGCAGTATGACCGTACCGCGTGACCCATGTGCGCCTCCAGGGTACAGGAGGCAGAAGCGGCATCGCAGGTCCTCTTGAAGACCGTTGTAGCACTAATTCTACATTTTGGTGCTAGGGCATTTTAACTTTGTTGTTCCTACCAGATACAAAGAGAAGATCCTGTGTTATTCAGTGCCCTCATTACTTTTTTTGTGGGTTGTGGTGCTTGTCACTTCGCTGCTCCGCCGGTGCACTTGACTGGGCACCCTACCTCGAGTGCCATCTACAGGGCCTCTGCCCTTGGATCACTGGTTTCGGTTTCTGGAGTGGCAACATAAACAGTTGCTCCCAAAGGACTAGCCTGAACACTTTGGTGAATATCCCCTGCACCAGCATTCCATGGAAATTCTTTCCTAGCTTTCCCACGTCGACAAGGACGTCATAATAGCATGGCTCCGCTCGCGACACCGTATGACGTCATCGAAGCCATAAGAGGACCACGTCGGCGTGCTGACGTCAGTTCCATCCATTTTTTCTGTGCCACCGAGGCAAACAGGCGGACCGAGACATTTTCAAATGTATACATAGTATAATAAATATATATATATTCACTGAAAAAAACATAGGTTTCAGGCACGTTATAGTTCGAAATCAGCATTTAAAAAACCTTAGAAATTCACTGTAAAAACCATAGGTTTCAGGGACGTTATAGTTAGTTGGACATTTCACTCGTACAAAACCATAGAAATTCTCCCGTTATAGTTAGTCCAGCTAACTATAACTCGCGTGCCCGCAATGCACTGCTGATGACGTCACATATTACATCAGTCATGACACGGTCAGTGACATCACTCATGACATCACTCATGACATCTCAAATGACATCACTGATGACATCATCCAGGGAATGTGTGTTTTTCTGAAAATTAAATATGTTTCATATATGTATATCTCAAGGTCGATGGAAGAATAAATGGGTATATAGGTGTCTAAATGGATGATTTTGTTTTGTAAAATTGATTGTATAACTGACTGATTAAGTGTATCTTAGTGAATACATGGGTTAGTGAGTAATGTTTAAATATGTAAATATCTGTATCAGTCTCTCACTTTGTGTATAAGTGGCTGCATGGGTTGGTGAGTAGCTACATGAGTATCTATATGGGTTATTAGTTGTTTTTTTGAGTATCAGTATGAGTGTCTGAGTGTCTGTATGGTTCGGTGGGGGTATTACTTAGTGCATAGATGCATGAATGAGTGACTCACTGTTCGTATGTGTAGAAGACAGCATATGTGCAGGACTATATAGGTGGATGAGTGTGTGTATGGGTGTGTTAGTGAGTGAATGACTGTCTCAATAGTATCTTTATGAGTAACTACATATGTTTTAAACTAGTATATGTGAGTATTGGTGTATATAAGTGAGTATATGTGAGAGTGAGAGATTGGAAGAGTTCCTGTAGAAATAAGTAGGTGTTTCTATAAGTGATTGTTTAAGAGAGTAAGTATGTGTAAATTTCTGTAGAAGTAAGTGTGGTAGTGTGTGTATAACTGTATATGCAAGTAAATGGATGTTTGATACTTTGCATGTGTGACTATGTGTGTGAGTAACTCTATGGATGAGTGGCGGTGTGTAACAGGATGTATAGGTGTATGAGTACATATGATGAGTGAGTACATGTATGAGTGACTGTATAGGGACTGTTGGTGAATGAGTGGATGTGTGTGTAGATCTTGGAATTACTGAATAGGTGTGTTGTAACTGGTATTTGTATGTCCATTGTTTTGAAAATGTTAGTTTGTATTTTTTGAGTGTGTGTATCAAAGGTTATATTAGGGTGAGAGGAGGTCTGCCACTCTATCACAAGGATGATGTCATCAGTGATATCCTCAGTGATGTCATTTGAGATGTCATCAGTGATGTCATGAGTGATGTCACTGACTATGTCATGAGTGATGTAATATGTGATGTCATCAGCAGTGCATTGCGGGCGCGCGAGTTATAGTTAGCTGAACTAACTACAACAGGGGGATTTCTATGGTTTTGTACGAGTGAAATGTCCAACTAACTTTAACGCCCCTGAAACCTATGGTTTTTTCAGTGAATATATATATATATATATATACATATAGATATGTGTGTGTGATATAGATATGTGAGAACAACACCAACACCACCAGCCCAAGGGTGAGGACAAGCACAACGAGGCAGAGGAAGAGGAAGAGGAAGAGGCAGGTGAGGAGTAAACAGAGGAGAAAACGGAGGAAACACCAGGAACAAAAATGACAACATCAAGGAGTCCATGGGAAACAGATTGGCAGGCTCCAGAAACAAACAGTAATGGATCCCGAGATGGTAAATAAAACTATCATTAACCTCACGGAACGACCCCTTTCCTTTATGAAAAGAAAACAGTATGCTTGGGTTTAACTTTCTGTCCCACACAGATTTTTAACTATTATGAAACCCGCATAGACCTTTACAAATTCATTAGAAAGATCAAACTTAACAAATGGCACTTGCTCAAGACAACCAATGCCAGGAAAGATACTACTATAAATTTGCCACTCAGTAATTCTAACAATCTTATAGTAGATGATGCTGAAACCCTTCATCTCATGCACGATCTAGCGAGGAATGACACATTTACTACAGACACACAAGGTAATATAGGTGAATTGGATGTCACTATGGACCAAGCAGCACGTACCAAATTTAAACCTAGATCGGTTTTCTATCCCAATCTGCCCCATGACAGTATTGATACCTTCCACGATGTAGTGACCAAATCTCTTAAACATCTTAAACATTAGAAACCTAGACAAACGCCATCTAACTTATCAGCAAAACAAAAAGAAATAATCAAATCTTTGGCTGACGACACTGATATCTGTCCTGCTGATAAAGGAGGCAACATCGTACTCTGGAAAAGAGAAGCGTATATCAATGAAGCCTTACGACAACTTAATGATTCTGATTTTTATGTAAAAGTGAATACTGACATATACAATCAAAGCCTATTTGCAACATGGGAATATTTAAAGAATTGGGAACAAAATGGTCTTATAACATGGGAGGAATACTGTTTTCTTAAATGAGACTACCCCAAGCTACCCATAATGTATCTTCTGCCTAAAGTACACAAAGACCCCATTAATCCACCAGGGAGACCTATAGTTTCTTCTATAGGAAGTGCTTTAGAAAATGTATGAAAATAAGTCGATCATTTTTTAAGAGAATACGTTACTGCGCTTCCATCACATGTAAAAGATACTAAGGATTTTATCTCTAAGATAAAGGATATGACTTGGGTTGACACCGATCTTATGATAACTCTGGACATCAATTCGTTGTACACTATAACTGATCATTCTCAGGGCATTGAAGCATGTTTGCATTATCTGAAAAACAGACCTCTATGTTATCTAGAACATACAACAATGATTGTAGAAATGATGAAACAATGTCTAGAAAACAACATCTTTATGTTTAATGGTACCATTTTTAAACAGACACGTGGTACCGCGATGGGCACATGTTTTGTGCCGAGTTTTGCGAATTTGTTTCTGGGCAAATGGAAGGAAGAAATACGTTCAGATGATAGACTCAGGCCAGACTTTGCCAAAGTCAAAATCTAGCTGCGTTATATTGATCTTTTTATAATCTGGTCAGGTAGTGAAAAAGCAGCCACTAGATTTGTAGAAAGACTTGATAGAAATAACTACAATATACGCCTATCACTGAACATGAACAGACATCAGATAGAATTTCTTGACCTCATGATTTCAACACAAGAAGATACCCTACACACAAGTCTTTTTCGGAAAATAACTGCAGGTAACACCCTCCTTCACGCTCTCAGCAGTCACTCGGACAATTTTAAGTGGAGCATTCCCTACGGTGAACTGCTGAGAGCGAGAAGGAATTGCAGTACCGAACATACATTCATCACTGAACAAAACATCATGATCAAAAGATTCTTGAACAGAGGTTATCCCATGTGGGTACTCAAGAGAGCCCTAAATAAAATCAGCAAAATTGATAGAACAGCGACATTGATGACACCTGATGACAACACAGGTGATGGTAAAAATGGTACATCTGAAGAGACTAGAGTCATTATGCCTTTTAATGACAGCTCAAAGCAGGTACAGAAAATTCTTGCCGACAAATGGGATATCTTAACTAGTGATCCTATTGTCGGACACTGTGTGAAGAATAGACCTAGTATCACATATAGAAAAAGTCGTAGCCTCAGGGATATTCTTGTACATAATGATATCACACAAACACCGTCCAGAGGGGAACATAATCTTAAAGGTTTCTTTCCCCTTGGACACTGTAGAGCTTGTCATAACAGTCATATGGTGCAGGAGTTCACCATGCCCGGAAATGGAAAACCTAAACGCATTAATCAATTCCTTACGTGCAGTACTCCTTTTACTGTATTCGTCCTAGAATGCCCATGTAAACTTAGATATGTGGGTAATACTATGTTTATGGCCAAAAGGAGGATACAGGAACATCTACGTGCCATAAACAAAAAGGATTTCCCCTACCCCATAGCGAGACACTTTCAGGAATGCCACCTTTCTAATAGTTCTATATTCAGCTACTTTATCATAGAACAAGTACATAGAAGCCCTAGAGGCGGAAACAGAGTGCTCAAATTGCGAAAACAGGAATCCAAATGGATACTGAAGCTAGAGACCAAATATCCAGGGGGGCATAACTTGGACGAAGAACTTAACACGCATTTACATGAGGATTGAAATGCAAAAGTAGTGATTTCTCTGTATTCATCCATGTTTGCAATGAAAGTTATTTTAATCATCCTGATACTATGAAAAGTGTTGTGTAATAGTAACTTAGGTTACTTTTATTAGGTATATTTCTAAATTCACTTTTCTTTTCTCTTTCTCACAGGAGGAAAGTAAGGGACCCATCAATCCAGGGATGACTATTTTTGACATGGGTTCCCTATCCTTTTCTTCTTCACTCTGGGTCTTCACTTTACCAAGATAAGATTGTCTCCTTTTGATATTTGTCACTTTTTTCACTATCTGTTGTATAGGAAACCTACTAGCAATCGGAGTTATATATATATATATATGTAACGTAATTTGAACATCCAATGTGTCACCTTATATAAATCATGTGTTTCACCGGAGGGTCATGTGATCAAGGCTGTGTGTTCACAGCCGAAACGCGTCATGCTGACTATGGAAGAATAAACAAGCACGAAATTCTCTACGGCGCACTCTGTGGTCTGTACCTGTTAAATTTGTGAAGCTGTGCAAAGTGATACAGGACTGGTGAACTTTTTATATATATATGTGTATATATATATATATATATATATATATATATATATATATATAAGGTAAAATCGTCTGAATTGCTACCTTTGTCGAAAAGACGAAGAACGGACCCAAGGTTCAGTGCCAATCAAGTTAGTTTATTTGAATGTCTTCAAGCCAGTCCGACATGACGCGTTTCAGCCCCCACTCGGGCCTTGATCACATGACGCGTTGCAAAGGGAAATAGCAGCATTTAAAGGGAAATACATCCGGATATGAACTTAGTGTGATGTTGTCATGGACAGCGAAGAGTTACTTAAAATCATCACTACAATTTTCTCTCCTCATTACTATACAATTAAATGAGGTACTTTGCACCATATAGATATAGCATGGCTCTTACAAATATCTATAGACAAATAAATATATAAATATAAATATATATATAAATAAATATTCGTATCAAAAATAAATATTTGAGATTTGTAAAAACACCATATATACAGCAATATCCATAAAATACCACAGCTGTAAAAATGTAACCAAATATGTCTATATATGAAGAATGGATTAATAATTCATTGTGCAATGTGATGATTTCAGAACAGATTAACCCCCATGTAATAACAGGAGTTAAAATGCATGCTGTCATTTTGTTCAATGATAAATGCCCTAGTGGGCCAATACATGTCAAACAATGGTCATAAAATCACTTTACAATGTAATCCCAAAATTTCCCGCTACAATTCATTGGGTGAGAATAAAACAGAATTTGATTGTGTGTATTAAAAAAACACCCAATGACAAACAAGGCAAGGAATGTCTACCCTGTCTCATTGCAATTCCCACACCACGAAAATACCTAAAAAATTCTTCTGAAAACTATACATAAGTTGTTACAATCTAGATTGGAGTTCTTATAGTTATTTTCCATTTTTTATTTTACTTTTCTTTATATCTTTATTGATATTCCTCTATTCATATACTATTGATTTATGGGTTCCACGAAATACGTTGTTGTGCCCACTCAAATTCATACTGTATCTCTTCTCAGTATTTAACCTAAAATAAAGTTGCAGAAAAATCCATGCTTGCTTCTTCTATTGACTATAGGAAAAGATGGAAAGAACTCCTATAACTCATGATGATATGGAACAAAAAGTCTCCAAATTCTTTACGGGATGACAACATGAGCCCACATTGTATCGCCACCAAAGAATGGCTTAAGGTAAAAAGAGCTATAAACAAGTATAAAAATCCTCACTTGAGTTCAGGCCTATCGGATTCTTCGTGTCTAGTTCTAAAATATATCTGGTTTCTATATATATAAAAGCAAATCTGCAACTTTGTGAAAGCCTCTAGTTGCGCGAAGCTTTCAAGCAGGAAACGGACACCCATTCATTGGTGCTATTTTTGTTTATTCAGTGCAAAATGCCGCCATATATATATAATAATTCCTATCCTGTATGTTTAAATGTGTATACATCTTTGGAAACTAGATAATAGGAAATGTTATCACCACTAGAGTATATATATTACAATGCTGTCTTCTATATATATTTCTCAAACAAATACAATTTCTAGGAAATATCAATATGTATAACCACTATGGTGTAATAATTTTGATGGCGTCTACTCGGCAACAGCTTTATAGTTCTATGCATTAGGACTTAGTCGCGGAAATATGAATAACCACTAGGGTAAAAATCATGTTTTATTTTTGAATCACCACTACCGGTTTGGTTAAAAAAAGTCATAATTATACACGACCATCGGCTGTATAAATATTGTCACTTGATATTAACAGCTTTGGTACTCGCCACGGTACTATACGAAGTCCTGACCCATAACTTGTATGTTATTTATATCTGTTATTTCGGACAGTATTATTTATGAGTATTGTGAGATATATTATCATGATCCTGTTATTGAACACACTGAGACCGTTTTCGATAAACTTCAAAATGGCCCCCATGTTTGTAGCAATCAACCACTTCAGTAGTGACATTTGTCGTTTTTCCCTGTCTTTGATTGACTATGTAAGGTTTCCTAACTTTATTATTGTCCACTGTGTGACCAAGACAGCTAGCCTGTCGAAGCGCGTAACAGATTAAACTACACTTTGCTGTATCTCCTGAGAGTACGTTTCACCTACTTTTCATTTTTGCATATGATATATATATATATATATATATATATATATATATATATATATATATATATATCTATATCTATATTATCTACTGGCGGTCGCCAGTAGATAGTTATAGTTAGGACCGTGTTTCCATAGGAAATCCGCAACATTCTATTTGGAATAACTTTGGCGCCGGTTGTCGAATCCTCGTGAAATTTTCAAAATAGGTGGGGCGCTCCGCTCCTACCCTGAAAGTCTCGGGGGAATTTGTCAAGCGGGGGCTGAGAAAAAAGGGGGGTCCCAAAACGCGTTTTCCCCATGCAATTTCCATTGGGACCTTTAGTCCAAGGTACAACCCGAACGGCTGAACAGAATTACTTGAAATTTGGCAAAGAGGTAGTCCTCAGGTCAGGCATGTGCCTTTTGCATATATGGTGTCAATCTGTTCAGTAGTTCCTGAGAAAATCAAAATTAAAATCATATACATATCTGGGCGGAGCCTAACCACACATCTCATTGTGAGATCTGATTGGCTGTCAGTACTTCATCCAAGAAGTGTTGGCAGCCATCTTGGGACCAATATACATGATAGCACCTCATTAAAAAGCATTGCAGTTAGTAGAAGGTTTTAAGACTTTAGTTACATTATAAATCATTTGTTGATGGTACCATACTCATTTTAGGAATTGTGGTGTGTTCTAAGGTGATTTTACCATGTGAAAAAGCCTTCTGCTGCGATATCACGAACCATGTTTGAGAGAAACAGGGGTGGGGGAATCATATCGCCCGACGCCCGAACCATGTTGTTTATATTGACGGGCAAGAAGATTTATTGTCTATTTATGTCCGACGGACATGTAGACATTAATCACGTTTTAATCACGTTAAAACAACAGGCTGTGGGCACTCTGGGGCTCACAGCCAATCCGAAGCTTGCAGAGAGCCATTGGCGGCATCTGATTGGCTAGCAGCCCGTGACTGGGCTCTTGCCAGTGATTGGCTGGGGGAGTGAAACGTCACTCAGCCTCTGCAAGCAGTAGTCCGTGGCCGCCACGAGGCTTGCAATAAGCATTCAGGTAAAATAAGCAGTTTTGCCCGCTTGAATTGTGTGATATTGTGACGGAGGTGCTGCGATTTTCTTTTATTTATATTTTTAGCAACCGTGCGTGGGTAGATTAATTAGTACAAAAGCCTAGGCCTGACCCGCCTCGGCACCTCAGATGAGGACGTCAAAAAAGCGTATTGCAAGCAGGCGTGCTGCGCTACCACCGCTTCATGGGGGAAACACCCATTACAACGAATTCAGATTCACGCGCTGCCATCGCAACGCGGGTTTAACATCGCGGGTCCGGAGCCTTCATACCGCAGATGGAAACAGATCTGCAGATTAATGCTTTCAAAAGAGACATCCGTTGGTGACTTGCAATTTATAACTTAAAGTCCTAATATAGAATAGTGAACTATTAACTTTCAGCCCAGAACTGCATAAACACACCGACAAATATACATTACAAAATTGATTAATGTTGCAAAGAGGGTACATTTGGCGAAAAAACGATTCTTATTATTAAAGGAAGCTCCCAACTTTACTGTTTCTTTTTCGACCCTGCGTTTGTGCTTCTCCACACCAAGCACTCTTAAACTACTGCCTACCAGTATGGGTGACATGTGACTTCTACACTTTCACTCCTTTGGCTTATGGGCAACAAAACATTGTCGCACACGGCGCAGCCAGCACTAAAAGCTTTCGAAGCACCTGCTGCAGCGTTTCTTTCCACCGGCAATTACCAGGCCTCACAGAAATGTGTAGGAAACTTGTGTGATGAATTACCATCGTGGAAAGAGATCCGTGTTTTGTATAGTTGAGGTTGTGACCTCGGTGAAGTTAGTGCAGAGGGTTAATATGCCTGCTGCAAAGAACATGTACGAAGTCGATTACAGAGTGCATAGGATGGGAACAGATCTGCAGATTAATGCTTTCAAAAGAGTCATCCGTTGGTGACTTGCAATTTATAACTTAAAGTCCTAATATAGAATAGTGAGCTATTAATTTTCAGCCCATAACTGCGTAAACACACTGACAAATATACATTACACAATTGATTAATGTTGCAAAGAGGGTACATTTGGCAAAAAAACGATTCTTATTATTAAAGGAAGCTCCCAACTTTGCTGTTTCTTTTTCGATACAACTTACCGATTCGCAAGGAACGTAGGGCTCACGTCTGGCCAGCTGCAAAAGTGAGGGGGAAATGGCAGGAGGCACGCTGGCTGACACCTTTTATATCCCACCCATACGTTTTTACAAGGGTGACGGTAAATTAGTACATTACGTATGGTTTGAAATGTACGTATTTTGTGGGAATAAATACACAGCCAAGGGTGACGGTAAATTAGTACATTACGTATGGTTTGAAATGTACGTATTTTGTGGGAATAAATACACAGCCAAAAAAAATGGAAAAAAAAGGGGAATAGAAATAAAAGAATTGCCGTCAGGGTTAAGGGGAGGGGGCGCAGGGGGGCAGGGACGCGATAATATCGCTTGACAAGTTTTCTTTTAGCATTATTATTGCACAGCATTCAATGGTTTACTGATTTTAATAAAGCAAAAATATATTAATGTTTCTCTGTCAGCCGGAGCCCTTAGGTTTGATGTGGAACGGGGGGTAGGTGGGACAAGTGGATTTTACAGGACATGTAGATCTCAGTGGCATTTTGTCCCTTGGACAACTAGATTATTTGGAAAATTCCACACCCCTGAAATAAAAGACCGGCATCGCGCCGGAGGCCACGCCCCCTCCTTGCAGCACTCTGCAAACGCGCCCCCTGGCCAGTTGTAAGTTGAGGAATTAATTCCCCTTCAATACTGAGGGTCCCTGAGGGCCAACTAGCCCAACAGGTATCTTCAGTATGCGCCAGGGAGCTGCGTTGCAGACAGGTGTTCTGAGGCCACGCCCCTTTTTACACCTCCATGCAACGCAGCTCTGTGGCGCTTACTGGAGGTACCTAGTGGTCTAGTTGGACCCTAGGGACCCTCAGGATTCAAGGGGACTTAATCTCCCAAGTTAAAATGGCTACAGGGCGTGTTTACACAGTGGGGAAGTGAGGGGACGGGGCATAAGGTGACGTGTTCAAACACGCCCTGTGGTGCGTTTTAAGAGGTAGTTTTAATCCCCTGAATGAATGAATGAATGAAAACAATATTTAATAAAGCGCACTGCTGCCAAGCGGCTTCCTGGCGCTGGGGGGACCTGGGTAAGAACTCACAGAGGGAAACACAGGGGGCCTAAGAGGGGAAGGCCAAAGAGAAAAGAAAAGTTTTTAAGGCTTTACGAAAGTGGCTAAAAATAGGAATAGAGCGAAGATGAAGTGGGAGACTATTCCAGAACTGGGGAGCCAAGACGGAAAGACGAGTGCCCCCAGATCTGGATTTGCGAAAACGGGGAATGTGAAGAAGGGAGAGAGAGGAAGAACGAAGAGTGCGACTGGGAACATAGGAAGAAATGAGGGAAGTGATGTAGGCAGGGGCAGAGCGGGAGTGGGCGCGAAAGGCAAAGCAAGCAAGTTTGAAAAGGGATCTGAAGCAGATGGGGAGCCAGTGAAGGGATTTCAGAACCGGGGTAATGTGAGAGGATTTGGGAAGGGAAAAAATGAGACGGGCAGCCTGGTTTTGAATGGCCTGTAAACGTCGGGATTCGTGGGAGGGGATGCCCACGTACAGGCCATTGCCATAGTCGAGGCGTGAGATGACTAAAGCCAAGACTATGGATTTAATCGCGTCGATGGTAAAGAAGCGAGATATTTTCCGAATAAGACGGAGGGAGAGGAAACATGAAGACACCACAGAGCTGATCTGGCAGTGCATGGTTAAGTCAGAGCTGACTTTGATGCCAAGGGTGCGAACAGAGGGAGAGGGCGTGGGGGGGGGCCAAAAGAGGGGGGCCAATGTGCAGGGGACCAAGGGTTAGAGGGACCACCCGTAAGGACAAGTTCCGTTTTATCGGGGTTGAGCTTAAGATGGTTGGCGCTCATCCATTCCGAAATAAAGATAAGGGTGGAACTGAACTTGGGAATAGAATCAGGAGAAGAAGACAGATCAAAGACAAGCTGGAGGTCATCAGCGTAATTATATACAGAGACCCCCCGCTTGAGAAGAGAAGAAACAAGGGGACAGATATATAGGTTAAAGAGGAGAGGGGAAAGAGAAGAGCCCTGAGGAACACCGCAGGTGACCGAACAGGAAGGGGCAGAGAAACCAGAGAGATGAACAGCCTGATGCCTATCCTGAAGAAAGGATGCTAGCCAAGAGAGGGCCGCGCCCCGAATGCCCGCTGCGCAGACTCGGCCGAGAAGAATGGAATGGTCGACCGTGTCAAACGCAGCGGACAAGTCGAGAAGCACCAAGGCTTGGGGAAGGTTAACATCTGCCTTACCCTTAAGTTCGTCCAAGACCGCTAGAACCACCGCCTCTGTAGAGTGGCCAGGGCGGAAGCCCGCCTGGTGGGAGGCTAGAAGGCCATTGTCCTCAATGTATGAGGAGAGGCAGGAGGTGACGTGGGTCTCTAGGATCTTACCCAGGAAGGGAAGAAGGGAAATGGGACGGAAATTAGCTGGGAGGGAGGGATCTAGGCCAGGTTTTTTGAGAATAGGGAGGACAACAGCAGATTTAAAGGAAGAGGGGACAGCACCGGAAACCAGTGAGGAGTTAAGAAGAGAAAGGGGGGGACCAGGACAATTAGTGAAGAGGATTTTGAGGATCCGTGCAGGAACACCATCCAAAGGAGAGCCAGATTTAACTTTAGACAGGTAGTTGTGAAACAAATCAAGGGAGATAGGGGGAAAAGTGTCGAAGAAAGAAGAAGGAAGGGTAACAGGGCTGGTAGGGGTAGGCTGAGGCACAGTAGGAATGTCAGCTTTAATTTTCGCAATCTTGTCAATAAAGAAGTTATTAAGTGACAGACAGAGGGGTTGGGAAGGAACCAAGCTAGGGGTGGAGCGGTCAGAAGTAGCAAGATTGCGAACCAAGGAAAAAATTTCACGAGGTTTATTTACGGAGAGCGATACTCTCTCCGTGAAATAGGAAGTTTTGGCATTAAGAACTGCTTTTTTATAGTTGGTGAGGAGTTGTCTGTACTGAGCTCGCAGAGGAGGGGAATACTGGCGTCTCCAAAGGCGTTCCGCCCGTCTGAGATCAAGTTTTAGTGCCTTGAGCTCAGTGGAGAACCATTTGTGCGCGTCGTATGGACGAGCCGCTTTGATCTTTTTAAGCGGGGCCACACGATCACACGAAGCAGCAAGCCATGTGTTTATGGCTTTGGCCTGAGATTCAAGAGGGAGACAAGTGAGATCAGGAGCAGAAGATACCAAAGAGAGTGAGAGGGAATCAAGGTCTGTTTGGTTCCAGTTGCGTGCTAGAAGGTTTTTAGGGGGAGAGGGTTTGACAACCATACCCAAGTGAACAGAAAAAGAAATAATAGAGTGATCAGACCAGACACAGGGAGAAATGGAGGGAGGTGAAGCAAGGGGGCAAGACGACCAAATTTGGTCAAGTATATGACCATGCACGTGGGTAGGGGATGTGACATGAGAAGTGAGGTTCAGACATTGAAGGGTGACCGAAAAGTCTTTAGAAAAAGAGTCTTCCTTAGGGTCTCCTGGCCAGAAGTTAAAGTCACCAAGAAGGAGTACAGAGGAGTTGTTGACCACAAGGGTGGCCAGCAGCTCCTGGAAGGAGGCTACAAAGGAAGGCATCGATTGAGGGGGGCGATAGACAAGAACCACAGTAAGGGGGGAAGGAAAGTTGAGGGAACGAGCCACCAGGTAGTCCACGTTAGGAATGGGGGGGTGAGGGAGGAGCTGAAATTTAAATGACGACCGGACAATCATCGCCACCCCCCCGCCAGCCTTGCCATCCGGGCGGTCAGCTCGGAGAGCATAATAGGTGTCAGGGAGGATGGCTAGCAGATCAGGGAGAGAGTCAGAAGTGAACCAGGTTTCGGTCAGAAATAAAAAGTCTGGAAAATCAGTGGTTAAAAGATTAAAAAGTGCTGTCTGGTGTTTAACTGCGGACCGAGTGTTGAGTAGGTAGGCAGAGCCAACCGTAGGGGCCAGGGGGGAACGAGTAACCGGAGGGGAAACAGAGGGGAGAGGGAGGGAGTCTGGAGAAACAAGAATTGAACGAAGTACAGGAGAAGAGAGAATACCAAGTGTTTGTAGGTGATGATGGGGGAGAGAGGCAGGAGAGGGAGAGGCAGACAGTGCAGTAAGTTGGGCCGCAGTGTAAACCAGGCGAGAGGCAGAACGGGTGGCCCCTGGTCCCGGCCCGTCGCGGACGGGCGCAGACGGGCTTAACTTAGGCGCAACTTCGGCGCGCCTTCGTCGCGCCCGCTGCGCCCGCCCGCTGCGCCGCCGGAAAACAGGAACAGTTATATGGGGACGACACATGGAGGGAGAGGGTCAAGGGGGCGTGGCAGGGGGGAGGAGCCAGGAGCGCTGCAGCGCCGAGGACAGACCCGCCCAAGATGGTGGAGCCGCCCGTCCCCTCCGAGAGTCAGCGAGGAGGGGGCGATCAGCGGCGGCGGTCTGGTCTCTGGTCGCTGGTCGCGTTAGCCAGGAAGGATTCAAGCGCCGGGATCGAGGCGCAGTGCAGGTGAGGGGGCAAGTGGATTAAAAAGCAAAAATTGCTTGGAAAGTCTCGTTGCTCCCGGAGTCGCCTCGGGAGATCGCAGCAGGTCAGAGAGCCCAGGTGAGTGAGCTCCTTAAGTGCTAAGCCAGGGGGGAGGAGCCAGGAGCGCTGCAGCGCCGAGGACAGACCCGCCCAAGATGGTGGAGCCGCCCGTCCCCTCCGAGAGTCAGCGAGGAGGGGGCGATCAGCGGCGGCGGTCTGGTCTCTGGTCGCTGGTCGCGTTAGCCAGGAAGGATTCAAGCGCCGGGATCGAGGCGCAGTGCAGGTGAGGGGGCAAGTGGATTAAAAAGCAAAAATTGCTTGGAAAGTCTCGTTGCTCCCGGAGTCGCCTCGGGAGATCGCAGCAGGTCAGAGAGCCCAGGTGAGTGAGCTCCTTAAGTGCTAAGCCAGGGGGGAGGAGCCAGGAGCGCTGCAGCGCCGAGGACAGACCCGCCCAAGATGGTGGAGCCGCCCGTCCCCTCCGAGAGTCAGCGAGGAGGGGGCGATCAGCGGCGGCGGTCTGGTCTCTGGTCGCTGGTCGCGTTAGCCAGGAAGGATTCAAGCGCCGGGATCGAGGCGCAGTGCAGGTGAGGGGGCAAGTGGATTAAAAAGCAAAAATTGCTTGGAAAGTCTCGTTGCTCCCGGAGTCGCCTCGGGAGATCGCAGCAGGTCAGAGAGCCCAGGTGAGTGAGCTCCTTAAGTGCTAAGCCAGGGGGGAGGAGCCAGGAGCGCTGCAGCGCCGAGGACAGACCCGCCCAAGATGGTGGAGCCGCCCGTCCCCTCCGAGAGTCAGCGAGGAGGGGGCGATCAGCGGCGGCGGTCTGGTCTCTGGTCGCTGGTCGCGTTAGCCAGGAAGGATTCAAGCGCCGGGATCGAGGCGCAGTGCAGGTGAGGGGGCAAGTGGATTAAAAAGCAATAATTGCTTGGAAAGTCTCGTTGCTCCCGGAGTCGCCTCGGGAGATCGCAGCAGGTCCCCCCTATTATATACTAGGGGCTTACAGAGGAGGTCATGCTAATCACAGGGGGACCCCAACACATAGTGTGCCCTAGTGTATGTAGGTGTTCTCCCTGTATTCTGAGTGTCTTTTAACATAGCACTGGCTCTAGGACTGGTTAGTCAGACTCAGTTACCACCAGTATCAGTCTGAAAAAGTTGAGGGTACAGGATGATTTTGCAACAAGGCTTGTTTCTGCTCTTCTGTTTGTTCTTTCTGCACGTTATACTTCTTCCTGCACTTTTCTTCGTCTTTGAGGACTTCTGTTGCTTCTTTCTGCATTTCTTTTTTTTCTTTCTGTGTGTTTTTCCTTCCTTCTTCACATGTCCTATCTCTGTAGGCATAGCTAGAAATTAGCATTTAAAAAACCTTTGAAATTCACTGAAAAAAACATAGGTTTCAGGCACGTTATAGCTAGGAATTAGCATTTAAAAAACCTTAGAAATTCACTGAAAAAACCATAGGTTTCAGGGGCGTTATAGTTAGCTGGACTTTTCACTCGTACAAAACCATAGAAATTCCCCCGTTATAGTTAGTTCAGCTAACTATAACTCGCGCGCCCGCAATTCACTGCTGATGACGTCACATATTACATCACTCATGACATGGTCAGTGACATCACTCATGACATCACTGATGACATCACTGATGACATCATCCTTGTGATAGAGTGGCAGACTTCCTCTCCCCCTAATATAACCTTTGATACACACATTCAAAAATAGAAATTAAAATTTTCAAAACAATGGAAATACCAATACCAGTTACAACAACCTATTCAGTAATTGTAAGATCCACATCCACATCCACTCATTCACCAACAGTCCTATACAGTCACTCATACATGTACTCACTCATCATATGTACTCATGCACCTCTACATCCTGTTACACAACGCCACTCATCCATAAAGTTACTCACACACATAGTCACTCATGCTAATAAAGAATCAAACATCCGTTTACCTGCATATACAGGTATACACACACCACCACACTTACTTCTACAGAAACTTACACATACTTAGTCTTTTTAACAATCACTTATAGAAACACATACTTATTCATACAGGAACTCTTTCAATCTCTCACTCTCACATATACTCACTTATATACACCAATAGTCACATATACTAGTTTAAAACATATGTAGTTACTCATAGAGACACTATTGAGACAGTCATTCACTCACTAACACACCCATGCACACACTCATCCACCCATACAGTCCTGCACACATGCTGTCTTCAACACATACAAACAGTGAGTCACTCATTCATGCACCTATGCACTACGTACATTTCGTAAGTTTTTTATGAATACCGTCGTACGTTATTTACGTACGCAAATATACGTCATAGTGCGCGCTGGGAGCGCGCACCCAGTACGTATGCGTACGTACGCACGCATGCGTGCGTGCGTCCTACGCGCTCCACGCGGTTTACTTCCGCATACGCTAAAATTACGCGCAATAACGGTCGCGTATACGCGTGTTCAACGTATGCACGCTAGGTACGCGCATATGACGTATGCACATGCGCTCCTACGCGTTCGCGCATACGTAATCACGAGGTGCGCGCTCGGAGCTTGCGCAGTGCGCGCACCTCGGGTTTATGCATAATAAAACAGCACTTCTTATTGGTTATCATTACTTTCAGTTTCTAATTGTTTCAACACCACACCCAATCCCCTCATGGCAAGTCATGTGATCAAGAATCATCACTTTTGATTGGTTTGAAGTACTTTCAGTTCCAGATTCTTCCCAAACCACACCTACTCCCCTCATTATTAGTTCTGATTCCTTTGGAGAAGGAGCTATTCTGTTGTTGAGAGACAATGGCTGAACAGCAACCATCTTCAGACAGTGACCAGGACACTCTTGAGAGGCAGAGGAACAGGAAGCAGAAAGACAGCTTTATATGGCAGTTTTTCACTTTTCCAGCGGGACAAAAAAAGGTAAATGCACCTAAAGTTACATGTGTACTTTGTGATAAAGTCTTATCACGTGGGAATCCTAACAAGAAATATTCTTTTAGCATTCACACTATGTTGAGACATGTTAACAAAAAGCATCCAGTAACTTTTCGTCAAGCTTCTGGAGCAAACCCTCCACCTGCTCTACCGACGACATCTGCAGCAGCTCAGCCGAGCACATCTTCGGCAGCTCAGGCGAGCACTTCAGCTGCAGTGGTGCCTTTGCCTTCTTCTTCACCTCGTTTTGGACCACCTTGTTTTGCTAGGTTGTCCACACGCTGCACTGATTGCGGTAAACTTATTTCTGTGTCTGAGACCAGTCTTGATCTCATTCAGAGAAAATTTGATGCCCATGAGTGCAAGTAGGCCATAGATGTTTTTTCTTTTTTTTCGTTTTTCTCTTCCTGTTTCCCTCCATTAACTCAAGGGCTTTTTTAAGAGCCACTTATAAACTAAACCCCCCCAAAAAAATTTTGAGGGATTTTTTTTTAATTTTTTTTTGAGGTGCGCGCACCCTGCGCGCACCCAAGGTTTTTTAAAAAACATGTTTTTGTTTTTTTAAAAAAAATTTAATGTACCAAAAGAGGTGAAGAAATGGAAGCATGAAAAGGGAGGATTGAGTAATACTAATATGTTTCACTTATTTTTTAAAAAAAATCAATTTTTTCGGAAATTTTTTTTTTTAAAAGTGTTTTGCAAGGGAACAGAATTTTTTTTTTTTTCTTTCCAGTTCTGCAAAAAAAGAAAAAAAGTATTAATATTCAATCATACATTACAAAAAGCATTACATGTTTTTACATATTTTACTAAGCAATTTTTTGCCCTTTTTTTGCTGTTTTCAGAATTTTTTATTTTTCACTTAAAATAGTGAAAACAATTGTATTCATCATTTAACAGCGGGCAAAAAAAAAAAACAATCTGAAAGCCCTAAAACTTTCCTCACTAAAATATACCTTGTTAGAAATATTACATATATATTACAAGTACTTATCTAGATGAATACAAATTTTCTTGACAAACCGTCTTTAAACCTTGTCGCAAAAGCACACATGCCAAAATACTTTCTGTCAAAGGAGTCCACAATTGTTTTTATTACTTTTCCTTTAGGCCAAATAGTAATTTCAAAATCCTTTTTAAGTGATATCTTCAATTATAATCCTTTAAAATTACAAAAAATGCTTTCTTCAGATGCAGTTTTTAGTTTTCAAAATTTAGGTTTCAGAAAAATTAAGTAAGAATTGGGTAAATCATAAGGCAAACGTTGCTTGAAAATTAATTGGGAATCATTACACAGTGTCCAGCCTTTTTCACATTTAAGATAAACTGTGTAATGTCCAGAAGTTACAGTAGGTCCTTCATGAAAAATTATTGCAACTGTAACAAAAGTTTTTCCAGAAATTGATAATTGCTGTCCTGTAAACTTCTTTATTAAAGTATCCAATTTTGAACCATCAGCTCTAAAACGTTGCATCATTAAAATTACATACTGACCATATTTCTGTAAAAATAACGTGGAAAACATGTCAGATTTACATTCAGAACATTCCATGTTGTGATTGGCATCTTTAACTAATTTACTAAAAGTCACTGATTTACTTTGTGGTAATGGTAAAAATATGAACCTTTCTGAATCAACATTACTACTACATGTGTTCATACAGTTTTCACAGCAATGTTCCCATTTGTAAGAGACACCAAATAAGTTTTCTACTTCTACTCCTTCATCTTCTAGTACACTCAAAATATATATTAAGAATTCCTGTGCATCTTGCTGGACATTTTCTTTAGACTGTGTAGATCCAGAACATACATCTAAAAGATTTCTAACATCAGTAGCACTTTCTATTTCAGTTTTATCAGTACTCAGCTTCTCAAAAAGGAGACTCAGCAAAGAACACAATCTTTTTCCATGATTTACTATTATCTGTTCTAGCAACTTTTCAAGATAAAATACAACATTCAGCACTACATTTGCATAGCAGTTGACACCAGAGCTATTTTCAAAATGGCAACCAACAACCTCTTCAACACTGTCCTTTTTCTTTTTCCTTGCTATCACATCACTGTCCTTTTTTTTTTGTTCTGTTCATCCACATTACAGATATTCTCAAATCTCCTTTTCCGACAAACAACATGTTTTTCAATCACAGGATACTGACCTAAATGAGGAGCATAGGTTCTTCTTAATCTGTTATACTCCTTTACACAGTTTGCATCAGCACTAACTTTTGAGTCATCAAAGTCTATCATAAATAAACCAGATAATGTTTTCACTCGTGACAAAGCAACATATGCCATACCTTCTTTGAACACAGTAGAACCAATGTTTACAAAAGCACTATCTACAGTTAATCCTTGAGACTTGTGAATAGTTACAGCATATGCTAGAGAAAATGGAAACTGCTTCCTACGTACATATAAGTCTTTCACAAGCATGAAACGAACTGAACAACGACAAATGTCTTTAACTTCTTCTATCTGATCAAATTTTATTTTTAAATATTCAATTCCATCTTTTTTCTGATAATTAATAAAACCCACAACTCTTCCCATAGCTCCATTCACTAAACCTTTTTCTACATCCAAATTTCTCCTTAAAATCACTCGACAATTCATGCAAACATATAGATTTTTTTCTAATCCAGCTGTTTTGGAAATATTCTTCTCTAGTGAATCCAATTTATTTTTCAGTTTGCCTGTTAATGTAAAAGTAATTCTTTCATGCTGAATTTTGTCCTCTGCTTCCATTTTCTTAATCTCTTCGTTTTCCAATTTCAAAAGTTCCTCATTGAATATTGAGCACTCACGTAGTGTTGGCATTAAGCAGATTACAGTATTTTTTTCTGCAATGTTCTGGTATATTTTCTCTGCAACTATTTCTTCATTTGGAAATAAGTTATGTAGCAACCGACTCTGTAATGCTTTTTTGCCAACTTCTGTGAGTAGTCCAATTCTGATATCTTTCAGAATACTTGCATAATCTTCGTCGTTTGCTTGTCTCATATTGGTAGTGAGTTCTTTGTACTCAAAGAACGACCAAATATTCGCATTACCAATGCTTCCTAATGACTTCTTCGTGTCTTCATGTGTCACAGTATTAAACACTGGTTGTCCTTTAACTGGAGTGAGCTGCAGAAGATCCCCAAAAACTATGACGTGTTTACCTCCAAATAACACGTCATAGTCTCTCTTAAGTATTTGTTGCATTCTTAAATGCACAAAGGCAAGCATTAAATTTGAAACCATGCTCACCTCATCAATAATGAGAACGTGCATCTTCTTCAACACTCTTGAAACTTCGAGGCATGCTTCTCCAGTTAGCTTGTGGTATTCTATTTTGTTCTCATGCTCCACTGGTAACATTAGCAAGCGATGTAAGGTAATTCCTTTTATGTTATAGGCTGCTAACCCAGTTGGAGCAGTTACCACACAAGACAAATTTGAAGCTGTTTTTTGCTGTAGGTAGCTTCTGATGACTTTTATTAAGAAACTTTTACCAGTTCCAGCTTGTCCACTCACATACATCCTGATTGGTTCAAATGATGTGCATGAGCACTCTTTCTTTTCATGTAGTAATCCATGATCAATTTTTTTGATGACTTCTTCATAAATTTCTTTTTGTTCTTCATTCAGTTGTTCTTCCAGATTTAATAAGTCGATTGAATCTTCCTGTGCTTGATTCATAGCCGTTTTTACTTCAGTCATTGCTACTGCAGCTTCATTTTCTATGATCGGTTGTCCTAGGGGATCTTGACTAAGTGTTACTGAACTTTGGCTGTCTTGAGAACTGTCTCTAGCTACTTCAGCTGCAATTTTTGCTTCCTGTTCATTTTCTTCATTTAACATTTGAACATAAATTGTGAAAGTACTGCATTCTATGTTGTCTTTGCTAGCATTAAAAGAATCTTCATAGTTTTGAAATTCTCCCAGTAGTTCGTCCTCTGAACGCCATGGTTTAAACAGCTGTAAAAGAGCCAAGTAGTAAAATTCCTTTTTGTCAGTAGTTTCGCAACTGAGCTTCCTGTGATTTATCAAACTTCCTTTTGTTTGCTTCACCAAACATCCTTCCTCACCAATAACTTTATATTTTCCATTGTTGATGTCTTCTGTGGCTTTCCGTGAATAAATGTAGTTCTGCAGCACTTCATAGAGACACATGTTCTCAAGATGATGACTTCTCTTTGGGTAATATGTGTCCAACATGTTTGATTTCAAAATATCTGTACTTTCTGGGTCATTCTCGGCCAAATATTCAATTTCTCCAACAGATTTCAGTACCCGATTTCTCATTCCTGCAAGGCCTAAGCTTACCCAAATTATTCTTCTGGATTTCGAGTAAAGACTTGCAGATGATAACCTATCTGAGCATTCGTAGGATCCAATTTCTCGATGCGATAACATCTTTAAACTGAAACTGTACAGCTTCTTACTGACAGTCTTCTCGTGAGAAATCTCTTCCCACATTTCCTTCAATTCTGTTTTCTCAGATTTAGTGATGTAAGATGTCACATACCGAGCAACAGCAATAGAACTGTCTGCCACATACTGAATATCCATGTTAGCATTCCACATGGATAAAATCACTGGGTTGAAGTCATTTATAAATTTTGACTCTTCATTTCTTTTTAGGTTGTAGGTATTTTTGGGAGATTTTCTGGTTATAGTATGTCGCACAGCTGACATAAAACTGTTGACTCTTCCTTTTGAAAGAACAGGTCTAGGAAATCCAAATCGACACTTTGTGTAGAATTTATCTTTCGTCTTGTACTTCCGTCGACAGTATTTTCCACACCGATGACTTTGGAAACGTAAAACTTGCTCTTTTAACTTTTTCTCTTCTGTGCTTTTAGGTATAGCACATGTTGCATATTCTTCAATGAAAGATAACAATGCTTCATCAGTATCTGTTCCAAACTTTGGGGCATCCTTGATCCACAACAGCATATGAATATGAGGAGCACCTCTTGCCTGGTACTCTTTTCTCCAAAAGAAATCCACTACTTCTCCAAGAGGTGGATTTTTTTTATTGCAGATAAAGGACATCATAGCCTCAAATCTATGATTGAAATATCTGCAAACATTAACTGGATCCAAAGAGCACAATTCTCCAGCTGTCTTGTATTCAATGTTTTTAATGTTTGAATTTGCCTCTCTTAGAAAATCCAGTAAATCATCCCAAGCGTACTCGGCACAGCTTAGGGTAAGGAACCATGTTGGAGTTCCTAAATTCCGTAACATGCATTTTAATTCACCATGGCGCCGGTACCAATATTCATTTGTCCCACGCTGACAAGCCATCAGATTGATCAGTTGTGTTTCCAAATGATCATCTCGGTGCTGCACTTTCTCCATAAAATCCTTAGCAGACACATTTTGTAAATGTACTCCACTTTTTAAAATGTGATTTACTGCATAAGATAATGCAGACAAGTCGCTTTCAAATAAAAGATGGAACAAATAAGGAATACTTTGACGAAATCTTGGATCTTCTGCATATAGTCTTGTAGTCCGATACTCAGAAGCTGGAATCTGTTCTGGACGTTCATCGTATCGTCCTCCTTTTCCTGTAGGAAACAGCTGGGGAAAACATCGAGCTTCCAAGCTCTCCTCCCATACACTCACAGGAGTTCCTTTTGCTTTCTTCATCTGAAACAGATCAATAGTGTCTCCCATAACTTCTTTTGAATGAAGAGGATGTATGCTAAAATGTTCATAAATTTCTTCTTCCTTTGACTTGTCCACTTTTTCAATTTGACCAGTTGGTGTTTGTGTCTTCTTGTAAATCTTCTTCTTCTTCTTCTATATAAATTGATTCATACCATTTATTATTTTTTTTCAAATACAAATTTGCTCTTTGTACTTTTCGTACATCCACCAGCTCTTGCCAAATCTTCTTATTCTTTGTAGGTACACCATTAACCAGAATTACTAATGGTTCAGTTTCCAAAGTATCTGCATCAATAGTTTCCATATTTTTTTTCAAATCCAAGGGCAAATACACCACTCTTCCTTTTAAACCTCTCAGTAAATCAGAAGGAGGTAGTTTACCAGTTTTGGGCTCCATACGTACTATGGTCTGGAATGGATGAACACATTGAATAAGTATAGACTCATATGTATTTAATTCAGAAAGTACGGCAGGAATAGCATCCAATTCTAAATTATTATGTACAGCTCTGGTCGGCCTTCTATTTTCTTCTAACTTATTATAACAGTATTTACAAATACGCTGATCTTCACCCAATTCAAAACAATTTTCAAGAAATATATATGTTGCAAAATCCTTCCACTTATAATTATCTTCATTTTCACTTTTTTTATACAGATCAACACTCCTTGTTTGAATTTTATAATGACTTCTGCGGCAACAAATACAAGTAATATTTAGGTTTTAGTAAATTTTGTCATTTCATCCTCAAAATTTCTAGTAATAATGAGTTCTACATTCTGTTCCTCATTTTCCTCATTTACTGTGTCCTTTTCTGCACTTTCTTGTTCTGGACCAAAGTAACAAAACTGAATCTCATCAGTAACCTTCACTACATCTGATACAGATCCACGGAACAGAGCATTATTCAACTCATTCAACTTTACTGCTGGACTTTTAGCAAAATACAATGTTCTCACAAACTTTCTCATTTCAGTATGATGAACAGCCAGCATCCTAAAATGATGAAAAACACTTTTACACACTTTTCTAGATAGACAAGCCAGAGAATGTCCCTGCAAACCAGTATTTTCTCTCACTCTGCATGGATCTAGTGTTTGAAGCACCTTCATCTTCTGTTTTACACTCTTTTTACTATATTCTCTTAGAAAGTCACGTAATTTATCAATAGATTCCTGACGCACAGTACAAATACTACTACAGTTCCAAGTGTACACTGGGGCTTTTGGACGTCTCCCCATAGCCTCAGCAGCCATTACTTCTTCCTCATTTCTAGGGACCATTTTCTCTTTTTGAATCACACAACCATCCTTAACTTCATATGCTCTACCATTGGTGTCAACTGCATGCAACAAACTATTACTTTGAAGATAACTCTCTTCATTAAAAAATGGTTCAGTACTTGAACTGTGTTTCCATTCTCCCAAGAACACTTTACAAAAGTTACTTTTTTTCACTTCTCTTTTCCTTTTGCTTTGTGACTTCATTGCATTCACTAATTTTTCTAATCTACGCTTCCTATTCAAAATTAGAATAAAAAGTTTTCTTTTTATTTCCAAAGCCTTACTTACAATATTTTCTGTAAAAAAAAATTTCTTAATAAATTTTGATTTTTTCTTACATTTTTTCATATCCTTTAGCAAATTTAACATCACTCTTCTCTAAAACATTTTTCGACGAATGTTTTTAAAATCTAATTTTCGTGTTAAATCTGTTTGACATACTTCTGATTGTACATTAGCTTTTTTTTTTTGCTGTTGACTGTGTTGTTGCTTTGTACATAAAACTCTCTTTGTTTTACAGTTATTTTTGCCATTTTTTTGTTTTTTGAAAATCTTTTTTAAGAAATCTCTGCTCTGCTTACCAGTAGACTTTTTCTTTTTGCCATCACCAGCTTCTCCTGCTATTTTTTTTTCCCAGTTTTGTCCAGATATACTTGTTGTTGCTTTTCTTTCCTTTTTCTTGTCCTTAAAGGCATTTTTTTTTTCACTGTTGCTCAGCAATACCTGCAAGGAACTAAAAAAAAATCCTTTTTGTAATTATAATTCATTTAAATATTTTTTTTTACTTTTCATTTATTTCAAATGTTTTTCCATTTGTCTCTCATTTGTGATTTACTAATTTGTGCACAGTACTAACCACCACAGTTGAAAAAAAAACAAGCTGTCCCTTTCCTGCAAGTGCATTTTTTAACAGAACAACTGCAACACAAATTATATCTGTGGCCACAATTTCTGTGCACACACAGCCTCCTGGTGTGCTTCTAAGCAGAAAACAGAATTTGATTTGCAAATTCAAAGCACATTTACTACTCTGGTAGATCAAGTGATAATTGCTGTTACAGCCTTACACATTTTACCTGGAAAATCACAGAGGCAGAAAAGAGCACATTTCCTAACAGCTACTTCATACCATAAGTATCTGCAACCTGGCTGAGTGTTTAGAGTAGAGCAAAGAAAAAGAGGCCTTGGTGACGTTGAATGTGTTTGCATTACACACAGACCTGAGTAGTACGCATGGGAGTGTTGGAGAAGCTGCTGCGTGTGTCCCAAGAGTGTTTTTCTGCAGACTATGTATTGTCAGCTGCAAGAGACATGAGCAAGGAGATTTCCAGAACTGCATGAAGACTACAGGGATGTACGCAACAGTGCATGTGTGCTAAGGGATAATTTGTGTAAACACAACAGGCTGCCCCTTTCCAGTGACTGCATTTCTTACTGAACAACATCTTCACAAATTAAATCTCTGCCCACAATTCCTGTGTGCACACAGACTCATGCCATCTTTTTACGCACATAACACAGGCTGCCCCTTTCCTGGGACTGCATTTCTTACTGAACAACATCTTCACAAACTAAATCTCTGCCCACAATTCCTGTGCGCACACAGACTCATGCTATGTTTTTTGGAACAAAACAGTGTCCCTGAATAGTACCAAATTACTGTTACAGCCTGATACATTTCCCTTATCATTTACAGAAGTAGAAAACAGCACATGTCCTAACAGCTCCTTAAGACCATGTCCATGTGTTACAGGGTGAGTAATTAGACTAGATCAATTTAAATGAGGCCTTGCTGACGTTGAATGTGTTTGCATTACACAGTGCTATCTGAAACAGCACACAGAGCTGAGTACTACACATGAGAGTGTTGGAAAAGCTGCTGCGTGTGTGCCAAGAGTGTGTTTCTGAACACTGTGTATTGTCTGGTGCAAGACAGATGAGCAAAGAGACTTCCAGAACTGCATGAAGACTGCAGGGATGTATGTAACAGTGCATGTGTGCTAAGGGATAATTTTTGTAAACACAACAGGCTGCCCCTTTCCTGGGACTGCATTTCTTACTGAACAACATCTTCACAAATTAAATCTCTGCCCACAATTCCTGTGTGCACACAGACTCATGCCATCTTTTTACGCACATAACACAGGCTGCCCCTTTCCTGGGACTGCATTTCTTACTGAACAACATCTTCACAAATTAAATCTCTGCCCACAATTCCTGTGCGCACACAGACTCATGCTATGTTTTTTGGAACAAAACAGTGTCCCTGAATAGTACCAAATTACTGTTACAGCCTGATACATTTCCCTTATCATTTACAGAAGCAGAAAACAGCACATGTCCTAACAGCTCCTTAAGACAATGACCATGTGTTACAGGGTGACTGATTAGACTAGATCAATTTAAATGAGGCCTTGCTGACGTTGAATGTGTTTGCATTACACAGTGCTATCTGAAACAGCACACAGAGCTGAGTACTACACATGAGAGTGTTGGAGAAGCTGCTGTGTGTGTGCCAAGAGTGTGTTTCTGAACACTGTGTATTGTCTGGTGCAAGACAGATGAGCAAAGAGACGTCCAGAACTGCATGAAGACTGCAGGGATGTATGTAATAGTGCATGTGTGCTAAGGGATAATTTGTGTAAACACAACAGGCTGCCCCTTTCCTGGGACTGCATTTCTTACTGAACAACATCTTCACAAATTAAATCTCTGCCCACAATTCCTGTGTGCACACAGACTCATGCCATCTTTTTACGCACATAACACAGGCTGCCCCTTTCCTGGAACTGCATTTCTTACTGAACAACATCTTCACAAATTAAATCTCTGCCCAGAATTCCTGTGCGCACACAGAGTCATGCTATGTTTTTTGGAACAAAACAGTGTCCCTGAATAGTATCAAATTACTGTTACAGCCTGATACATTTCCCTTATCATTTACAGAAGCAGAAAACAGCACATGTCCTAACAGCTCCTTAAGACAATGACCATGTGTTACAGGGTGAGTGATTAGACTAGATCAATTTAAATGAGGCCTTGCTGACGTTGAATGTGTTTGCATTACACAGTGCTATCTGAAACAGCACACAGAGCTGAGTACTACACATGAGAGTGTTGGAGAAGCTGCTGCGTGTGTCCCAAGAGTGTGTTTCTGAACACTGTGTATTGTCTGGTGCAAGACAGATGAGCAAAGAGACTTCCAGAACTGCATGAAGACTGCAGGGATGTATGTAACAGTGCATGTGTGCTAAGGGATAATTTGTGTAAACACAACAGGCTGCCCCTTTCCAGGGACTGCATTTCTTACTGAACAACATCTTCACAAATTAAATCTCTGCCCACAATTCCTGTGTGCACACAGACTCATGCCATCTTTTTACACACATAACACAGGCTGCCCCTTTCCTGGGACTGCATTTCTTACTGAACAACATCTTCACAAATTAAATCTCTGCCCACAATTCCTGTGCGCACACAGACTCATGCTATGTTTTTTGGAACAAAGCAGTGTCCCTGAATAGTACCAAATTACTGTTTCAGCCTGATACATTTCCCTTATCATTTACAGAAGCAGAAAACAGCACATGTCCTAACAGCTCCTTAAGACAATGACCATGTGTTACAGGGTGAGTGATTAGACTAGATCAATTTAAATGTGGCCTTGCTGACGTTGAATGTGTTTGCATTACACAGTGCTATCTGAAACAGCACACAGAGCTGAGTACTACACATGAGAGTGTTGGAGAAGCTGCTGTGTGTGTGCCAAGAGTGTGTTTCTGAACACTGTGTATTTTCTGGTGCAAGACAGATGAGCAAAGAGACTTCCAGAACTGCATGAACACTGCAGGGATGTATGTAATAGTGCATGTGTGCTAAGGGATAATTTGTGTAAACACAACAGGCTGCCCCTTTCCTGGGACTGCATTTCTTACTGAACAACATCTTCACAAATTAAATCTCTGCCCACAATTCCTGTGTGCACACAGAGTCATGCCATCATTTTAGGCACATAACACAGGCTGCCCCTTTCCTGGAACTGCATTTCTTACTGAACAACATCTTCGCAAATTAAATCTCTGCCCACAATTCCTGTGTGCACACAGACTCATGTCATCATTTTAAGCACATAACACAGGCTGCCCCTTTCCTAGGACTGCATTTCTTACTGAACAACAACTTCACAAATTAAATCTCAGACAACAATTCCTATATACACACAGACTCATGCTGTGTTGGTAGGCACAAAACACAGGCTGCCCCTTTTCTGGGTTATCAATTCTAACAGAACTAATGCTTTTTTCAAATGTGCTGCAATTTTGCTCTCTTTTCTTTCAAAGTGATTTCTGCTAAATGCTAACCATCACAATTAAAAAGAAGCTGTCCTTTTCTTTCAACTGCAAGTCTTACTTTTCAACAGCAACACAAATTAAATCTCTGTCAACAATTCTTCTCTGCACACAGACTCATGGTTTGATGGTAGGCACAAAACAGTATTCCTCATTGTTACCAGTACACATTAACTTATGGTGAAAACATACTCCATAATATTTTACATATTCAAAACAGTTAAATATCTCGCAAAACAGAAAATGTAAATCACAACTTTAAACAAATAATCATAATTCTTTTTTTATATCAAAATTAACCACTAACACCCCCTCTCAAACTCATAACTCACCTTTAAAATTAGTTAGTTGTGAAAGAAATGTGGCAGTCACACAGCAGTTTATCAGACCAGAATCTCTGAGCTGAACACCTCTCTCCTCTCAGCAGAACCAGTTAATGGCACAGTTTCCCTCTCTTTTTTCACACATATACATGTTAATTTCAAATCTCAGTGCTTCCCACATTTTTTCAAATGAAATCACACATTTCTATTGGTTGAAAACTTCAACCCCTTTCCAAATGTACCCTTCCCCCAACTTGACTTCTGCCTGCTACCATAGCAACAGGTCATGGAACACAGGTGTGAGCAGAGAGGTCAGAAGTTCAGCAGACAATGTTTCATTTCCAAAGAGCAAGAGTGCTTTACTTTTCAAACCTAACAGCAAATCCAAACTAATGTTCTTTGTTCACACATTTTTCTGAACCAATACAATACATGCTTTTTAAAATTTAAACATACAGCCTAGTTTTTAGTGTAGAATGGTTTGAAACAGCCAATGAGTTCTTTTTATAAAAAAAAGTATGTGTGCCCCCATTTTTCAACTGTCTTTCATTTCTTTTTGCCTTTCTACTGAAAGACACCTCCTGAGTGCATCCAGATCTCCTTTGAAGATGTTCACAGTGTGGATTGTAGGTCACAGCTATGTCTTCTGGAGTGAAAAATTTGCAGAAAAAAGAGGTATGGTGAGAGACCTTGCTTTGCCAAATGTAGACATCAAATGGATTGGTCAGAGAGGGTTAAATTGGCACCAATTAATGCCTTTGGTGAAAACCTTTCTACATCTCCCACAGCCTAACCTTATTATTGTGCACTGTGGTGGAAATGACCTAGGCACTTTAACTGGGGTAGGTCTGGAAATGCTTATTAAGGACACCTTTGTGCAATTGATGTCACTTTTTCCACAAACTGCCTTCGTATATTCTAACATATGCCAAAGGCAAAAGTGGAACTGGTCCAACCAATTTTGTCCGCAGATTGACAAAGCAAGGAAGCACGTCAACAAATCTATTTCTGCTTTCCTCAGAGACTATGGTATGGGTTCTATATACCACAACAACTTGCGTTACAACATGCAAGACATTTATAGAGGAGACGGTGTACACTTCACTGATGAAGGCAACAGAGTCTTCCTCTTGAACTTTAGACTCTGCATCGGTACTTACTTGTAGGTACCAAAAAACACACAATAAACACAAGGGCTCTTTTTAGAGCCACCTTATATCTAAACACTTAAGTGCGATTTTTTATGATTTTTTTTAAAAAAAAAGGTTTTTTTCGGGTGCGCGCTGGGTGCGCGCACTCGGCGATATTTTTTTTCAAAATATAAATCTTTTTTTTGCCCTACAAGGTCCTACTGTGACCCCCTTACAATGCCTAGTGGGTCAATATCTCCCCACTCTGCCCCCTTTTCAAGTTCTCACCCTTTGTTTATCACCCCCTCTTTATGTGAGAGACAAAATGGCGGCTGCCGCTTCCTGATTTCCACCGATTCGAATGTTTACTGACATCTAACAACCAATCAGATGTGCGCTCGCGCACGGCAGGGTGCGCGCACAGGTCTTGCTCAGTGCGCGCACGGAGCGCGCTTACAGATATATATATTGATTTAAATGCTAATTTCTCTGGAAATACTGAACAGATTTACACCAAACCTGCAAAAGGCACTTCATGGACCTTATGGCTACCTCTCTGCCAAATTTCACATAATTCTGTTCAGCCGTTCGGGCTGTAGCTGCGACTAAAGTCCCTATGGAAAAATACATGGGGAAAACGAGTTTTGGGAGCCCCCTTTTTTCTCAGCCCCTGCTTGACGAATCACCCCGAGACTTTCAGGGTAGGAGCTGAGCGGAGCGCCCCATTTGTTTTGAAAATTTCGCGAGGATTCGTCAACCGGCGCCAAAGTTATTCAAAATAGAATTTTGAGATTTCCTATGGAAACACGGTCCTTACTATAACTACCTACTGGCGACCGCCAGTAGGTAATATATATATATATATATATATAGCAAAAAAGTTGGTTTGCAGGTAAATTGCCCGGCGCTGCAAACTCAGACACTGGTCCCCACCAGTGTTAACCAAATATTAAACACAACAAACTCTGAGAACAGTAATAATCAGGATTCTCAATACTAAACAGATGATAAATCTTCTCATTCGTTTATTTCATGGTGTTTTTATTCTTGATTCTTTTTAGAAGTCAACAGTTCACAAAGAAGAGTCACAGAGCTTGCCCAGAACTTGCCAACACGTGTTTCGCGCCAGTTGCGCTTCTTCAGGGCTGTCATATAAACAAAATATTTGATACATTTAGATTTAGCCTCTTACATCACTTTAATACACCAATATCTCTACATTTTTAAAATAATACATGGCAACGTTTTGGCCTTCAGTGATTTTATCTTAAACCAAACAAAGAAATATACATTATGTATGTACAGGTAAATACAGAGACCCCAATATGATAAAACGGGCTCCATCCTATGCAAATATCTTCATGGGCAAACTAGAGAACTGTATACTTGCTACTTCTAGCATCAAACCACTGGTATGGCTACAATACATTGATGACATATTTATAATAAGGAATGCAGGAAGTAGAACATTTGAACAATTTACAGCTTATATCAATATATCCATCCTACCATCAAATTTACCAGCAGCAATACTAAACAGAAGCCTCATCTCCCTTTTCTGGATGTGCTACTCACCATTCATGAACACAAAATCAAAACTGATCTGTACCACAAGCCTACAGAGGCTCATTTGTATCTAAACTGGACTTCATGTCACCCACACCACACTAAACTGAGCATCATCTACAGCCAAGCACTCAGAATAAGACGCAATTGCAGCAATGAGGAAACCTGTAAAGACCATCTATAGGAGCTTGCTACATTATTTAAAAGGCAAGGCTATCCTCTGCATATCATACAGCAACAAATTGACAAGTCTTTGCAGTTACCCAGAGAAGCACTTATGTGGAATACCAACGGCAGAAACAAAAGTGACAGAACTCCATTTGTAGTTGACTATCATCCATCAGCTCCTAACTACAGAAATATAATGCAAAAAACATTTCCCTTACTGTCCACTTGTGAAAAATTGCAAAAGGTTTTTCCAAAACCACCAGTCATTGCTTACCGCAGAGCTCCAAATTTACGATCTCTTATTGTGTGAGCTGAACTCAAACAAGCTGTAACAAATGCAGGGGTTCATTGCTGTGACTCTAAAATGTGCAACACGTGTGAATATATTTTACAAACATCATCTGTAACTAGTTCTGTTATGAGAAGGACCTATGCAATAAGGCAGCATCTTACATGTCGCTCAACATGCATTATTTATGTGATTCAGTGCCAACGGCAAAGCTGTAAAAAACAATATGTAGGCCAAACAGTGAATGACCTCCGTACACGATTCAGGAACCACAAATCTGCAATAATTAATAAGAAAATTGCTCATTCAGCCGGCGGCAGCGGACCTGACCTCATATATCTGTCTTATTCTTCGGAATCCCCCCTACTCAGTTAAATTAAAATGGCAGAAGAGGAGATTGCAGCGCTCGTCATTGACAATGGTTCCGGTATGTGCAAAGCAGGCTTTGCTGGAGACGACGCCCCCCGTGCAGTTTTCCCATCCATCGTTGGACGTCCCAGGCACCAGGGTGTCATGGTTGGCATGGGGCAGAAGGACAGCTACGTAGGTGACGAGGCCCAGAGCAAGAGGGGTATCCTGACACTCAAGTACCCCATTGAGCACGGCATTGTGACCAACTGGGACGACATGGAGAAGATCTGGCATCACACCTTCTACAACGAGCTCCGCGTGGCACCGGAGGAGCACCCTGTGCTTCTCACAGAAGCCCCCCTGAACCCCAAGGCTAACAGAGAAAAGATGACCCAGATCATGTTTGAAACTTTCAACACCCCAGCAATGTATGTTGCCATCCAGGCCGTGCTGTCCCTGTACGCCTCTGGTCGTACAACTGGCATTGTTATGGATTCTGGTGATGGTGTGACACACACTGTACCCATCTACGAAGGGTATGCCCTTCCCCATGCCATTCTGCGTCTTGACTTGGCTGGCAGAGACCTGACCGACTATCTGATGAAGATCTTGACCGAGAGAGGCTACAGCTTCACAACCACAGCTGAGAGGGAAATTGTGCGTGACATCAAGGAGAAATTGTGCTACGTTGCTTTGGACTTCGAGCAGGAGATGACCACCGCCGCATCCTCTTCTTCCCTGGAGAAGAGCTATGAGCTGCCAGACGGGCAGGTCATCACAATTGGCAATGAGCGGTTCCGGTGTCCAGAGGCGCTCTTCCAGCCTTCCTTCTTGGGAATGGAATCCTGCGGTATCCATGAGACCACATTCAACTCTATTATGAAGTGTGATGTGGACATCCGAAAAGACCTTTATGCCAACACAGTATTATCTGGTGGTACTACCATGTACCCTGGAATTGCTGACCGAATGCAGAAGGAGATTACTGCTCTGGCACCAAGCACAATGAAGATCAAGATTATTGCACCACCTGAACGTAAATACTCCGTCTGGATTGGTGGATCCATCCTGGCCTCCCTGTCCACCTTCCAGCAGATGTGGATCAGCAAACAGGAATATGATGAGTCTGGCCCATCCATCGTCCACCGCAAATGCTTCTAAATGGAAATGGACTGGTGGCAGATGCGTAGCATTTGCTGCATAAGCAATTTGAGTATTAATTTGCTCAGGCAAATGTGTACACCTCGTGCTAGCCTCCTGAAACTGGAGTGAACTCTTCTTGAGCACGAGGCACTGAACGCTGTCACTATTTGACCACTCGCCTCGCATAGATCTCCCTTCAATATATGCTGTCTGAATGTACCCTGTACATTTCTCTGATCTAACATGGTGTGGGTGATTTAAAGTTTTGTGGAGGAGAAGCTCTTCTGTGAAAGGCTGCTCCCCCCTCGTGCGGTGTACAATTTAGGGGTGGGAGCTGAGACTAGGAAACTGTACAGGGTATGGCGAGCGCCAAGCCTCCCAAGTGCTCAATATTCTGGTGTCTAGTTCAGGGGCTAGTAGAAGTTCATGAAGGAATTGTCACTTTGTTTGCCACAATTTTCTATTCAATTGGGGGAAGCATATTGCATTCAAGCCTTATGAACTGTGTTACTCCATCAGTTGGAGACTGCAGGGTTCCAAACGTTACACCTGTAAATTTATACATCCAGTTAATTTATGTACATTTTTTTTGTATGTTGCCTTAACGTCCTTTCATGGCCGTAGAAAACAATTTGTAAGTCATCCTAACTTGTGTAGGGGGGACAAATAAAGCGCTGCAGTAAAATGGAAAAAAAAAAAAAAAAAAAGAAAATTGACCAGCCTGTAGCCAATCATTTCAACCTTGTGGGTCATTCACTATCAGATTTGAAGATTTTCCCCGTGGAACATGTTTCAAAGGAAGAACTACTGGACTCCAGGGAAAACTTCTGCATGTACCGTTTAAAATCACTGCATCCAGATGGACTGAACATTACTGACATCACAACCCGATTACTGCATATCTCAAGAGCTCTCAGGACTGCATGGATTCCACATTCCAAATGGAATCTTCACTCATGATGCTTTTTGAAAATTCAGCTGTGTCATCTGTGCAGCCACAGAGCAAACCATCTTGTACTACCTGAGGAAGGCGGAAGCTGAAACGTTGTAGTGGAAATATATTTTTGTTCTTTGGTGAATCTATCTGTTTGAGTCACTTCTTTCTTGGATATTTTATTTCGTTGTGACTCGTTGTATCCTTTGGGATCCAGATTTTTGCCCTGGCTGGCTGTTGTTTTCTTGTGATCCTTCATCTTCAAATATACTGTTTTTGGGATTACAAACCTGTTTCCTCCCTGGATCCGATAATCAAGCCAGAAGCAACCACCATGTCAAGAACAAATCTACATCCTAGATATGCGCTGTTCATCCAGGAGAAAATCAGTAAGTGCCAATTTACACAAGCACATTTAAAATCTATAAAAAACTTAACATCTATCCTATGGGGTTGGAGGTTAAGTCTAAGCCACCTTTTGAACTAACTAGTTGTGAATGGTCCGCTAGATGGAATATTTTACTGCATAACTCATCAATGGCCCTACTGTTGGTATCTATTAAAGTAACCATTCAAAAAATGCAGGTGCTTAAAGCCAAGCTAAAAAAAGAACTGGAACTTTTAAAGGACACAAAAAGTGACTCTGAAGTGGCACACATACTACAGAGGATTGTAGTAGGAAAAAAGATAACTGCCAGGAAAGCTATTGAAATTAAATCTGCAAAACTAAAAAGAGATATGTTAAGATTTCAAATACCTCCTCTTCCAACTCACCACTTCATAAATCATTCTGTTTTTGGAGATTTTCTTGTCAGTGAAAGCCCTGTGAGTAAACAGCATAAAAAGAATAGAAGATTTATAAGACAAAAAAGGCTGCATAGCATCAGTCAGCTACAACCCTTCCAGACATCCGACCCAGTTATTGACTTGACTGGAGGGCTCCTATCACCAGGCGAATTGAACCTCTTGAGCAAAGGTCTCTATTTCTGTCCTGTGTCAAAGGACCATAATACTGCCAACATGATGAGAGACCTAAAAACCTTTGAGAGAAGATGCAGACTTGCAGAATACTTTTACAATAATTCTAATGTTGGTCTGCCAAGCTACCTTCCAGATCCATTTAAGAAGTTCCGCCATCCCAAATCATGGATTCCTCAATGTGGTAGAAATCCTGTCCTTGATACATACATTTTATCCATCAAGAAACTCATCAAGGGGGGAGGAGCCTAGCGCGCAACCAAGATGGCCGCGTAGGCTTGTGGCTCCCGGGGGCCTCCGCAACCTCCCACGTCTATCCTGTCATAATCCTGGTTTTCTAGACGGGCTTTTGTCTATGATCTTGCGCTAGGGTGCCACTCGTTTTCTAAATCGAAATCGGACTCCGGGAACCGGACTGGTGGCGATCTGAAGTTTGCGGCCTTCTCCGGCCTTGGTCCCGTACTCGAGTTGGTGAGGTGCCCGGGCGCGAAGTGAACAACATCGGCATGCCAGTCTGGGCCTGCCCCGGACCCCGTGCTTTCACTTTCGGTTTCGAGTTGATCTGCGGAAACTGACGTCGGGACTTCGGGTAAGCAGCGCCGAGGACGGAGTGCATGGCCTGATTCTCGAACTGTAAACGGGCCTATTTCAGTTGGTGGCCCGGATCTCCTGCATTGGTCGCCTGGCCTTCCTCCGGGTGCTGGAGGGTGCTGACCTTGGTGGTCGCTGATGATGGCGGCGAGAGTGGACGGCGACAAGCTGAAACCCAAGTCTACCCGGAGGGGAGCTTATACCCAGGCCAACAACATGGACCGCTATGCGCAGCCAAAGGGATCCCCTAGTGGATCACATAAATCGCCTGAGCGGCCCAAGGAGGCCTCGGGCGCATCGTCCGAATTGACTCTGCTGGATGTCATGGGGGCCATTGAGGAGATGAAGGCGACTGTGAACCAGCAATTTGATACCCTGGCTAATAAATTGGACTCGGTGTTGATTGATGTGAATTTGGTCAGAGCGGACCTGTCCAAAACAAATGACCGGGTCGACTCATTGACTCAAGCGGCGTCGAGCCTAACTGTGGATGTGGCCGCTTTGCAGACGGAGGTGCGAAGGTTGCGGCTCGCCAGTGACCTGACTGATCGTCGCCTTGAGGATTCCGAAAGCAGGGCCAGGCGGAATAATGTCCGTATTATTGGGGTGCCCGAACGATCGGAGGAGTCTGCTGCGGATCTTTTTGTGGAGGATCTAGTGGTGACTCATCTAGCACCCAAGGGACTGAGCAAGTTCTTCGCTGTGGAACGGGCCCACAGGATTCCGGGTGGTGCGCCCAAGGTGGGTGCTCCCCCGCGGCCTATCATTGCCCGACTTTTTAATTTTCGGGATAGAGATGCTATCCTTCAGGCATCGAGGGTGGCTGGGCCATTAAAGTTTGAGAACTCTAATGTTAGCTTTTACCCAGACTTCACGAAGCAAGCGGTTCAAAAGCAACGGTTGGGATTTTTGGCCATCAAACGGCGCTTGAGGGACATGGAGCTGAAATATGCGATGCTATTCCCGGCTAGGCTGCGGGTTGAGTTAGAGGGTCGCTCGCATTTCTTTGACCGGCCGGAGGCGGTTGGAGAATGGCTGGATGCCCTACCTAGGGGTCGAGGTAGGGAAGGTCGGATGGCGGAAAACGGAGAGTGCTCGACGGAGTAGGAATAGAACTGGGATCCTAGCTATGGACCGGACTGGTAACGTTTTGCACCTGTGGCTGCACTGGACTCCAGTTTGTAACACTTTGCCCTTTGGTATTTGGAGGTTGCGGGGGGCTTGCTGGGGCCCTTTCCTCCTTCTGGGTTTTTTTTTTGTCTTCTTTGTAGTGAGTTTCATATTGGGGCGACAGGCACACTGCACGTTGGGGGGGCTGTTTGGGCTCACGCAGGGGTGCAGGGAGGGGGGAGTTATGTTGGGGTTGATGGGGTGGGGTTGGGGTTTGTTTGTTTGCATCACAAGGCGGGGTAATGTTTTCTGTTGTGTTATTATGATTGTGCTCTCCGGGAGGGGGATATTTTGTGCTGGGGGGGATGGGGGGTAAGGGGTTGAGACTTCTTTCATGGAATGTGAATAGGCTGGGGGACAGGATAAAGCGGGGGGTGGTCCTGCAGTTCTTGAAACGTATTTCGCCTGACATTGTGTTTCTGCAGGAGACGCACCTCATAGGGAACTCTTTCCATGCCATGAACAGGCGAGGATATGGCCTTCTGGCCCATTCTGGTTTCACTTCTGGCTCGAGGGGAGTGGGCATTTTAGTTAGGACCTCTCTCCCGTTGGAGGTGGATGAGGTGCTCCACGACGACAGAGGGCGCTACACTGCGCTGGTGGGGAGATGGGAGGGTAAGTTGATTTAGCTGGTTACTGTCTACGTGCCACCGGGTCTGCAGACGGCCACCTTTGCTGATTTGGGGGGCCTGCTACTTGGGCTTCCGGGGGGGGTTTTGGTCTTGGGGGGGGATTTTAACACGGTGGTTTCCGGAGTTGAAGATCGACACCCCCCTAGGGACCTCCCTCGGGCCCAGAACTGGCTGGGGGGCTTTCTGGATACCCTGGGACTGATAGATTGTTGGCGGTTGAAACACCCTGGACAAGCACAATATACCTTCCACTCCGGGGCCCACGGTAGTCTTTCGAGGCTTGACTATATGCTAGTGCCTGCGGCCCAAGCTGGGATGATTGGGGAGGTGCGACACTTGGCCCGCGGTATTTCTGATCACTCCCCTCTTTTGCTACACTTAGATATCGCCATGGGGGCGGTGGGGAGGGTGGCGCCGATCAACCCCTGGTACCTACGAAACCCCACGATCCGTGCAGACCTGGTTAGGTCCCTGGAACACTATTTTAACGACAACGTGGGGTCGGTGTCTTCCGCCGTCTCCCTTTGGGAGGCCTTTAAGACGGTGCTCCGGGGCCAGGCCCTGTCTCTCATCTCCCATACCAAAAAATGCGAGGCGAAAGAGGTGGTTCGACTAGAAAATGAGATCACCGAGTTAGAGATCGATTTGGAGCAAGGTGTTACGGATGACAGACTGCATGTGCTTGGGCTTAAACAGGCCGACTACAAGGCGCTGGTTACTGAATCTGCTAAGAGTATGAGCAGGGAGCAACAGGGGCGTTTGTACGATATGGGTGATAAGGCGGGGAAATTGATTGCCTGGTTGGATAAGAAGGAGAGAGCGAGTCGAGTGGTGCCGGTTGTTGAGAGGGTGGATGGTGTGTGTGTGACGGACCCCGGTGATATTGTTGATTGCTTTGCGGAGTATTTTCACGGGGTTTACTCTCCGGTCTCTGAGCGATCGGAGGAAGACTCTCGCCTGCTGCTTAAAGACATTGCTTTGCCATCTCTATCTGATGAGGATAAATTATTGATGGACGCGGCCCCGTCGCCGGATGAGATTGCTTTGGCCATTCGCTCTATTGCTTCTGGCAAGGCCATGGGTCCTAATGGCCTTCCCATCGAATTATATAAGTTGCGCCCAGATAATATTGCGCCGTATCTCCGGGACATGTTCCTCGAGGCACAGGCGGCGGGCTCCCTCCCCCCTGACCAACGTCTTGCTACTATTGTTGTTATCCATAAGGAAGGGAAGCCGCGGGATCGGTGTACTTCTTACAGGCCTATCTCATTGTTGAACGCGGAGCCCAAAATCCTTGCCAAGGTACTGGCCAATCGCCTGATCCGGGTCGTGGGCGACCTGATCCATCAGGATCAATCCGGTTTTATACCCCACCGCAATACCGCTTTGAACCTGCGGGGACTGCATGGCGTCCTCGCTAGAGCGCCATTCATGCGTGAGCCGGCCATTTTGGCGTCCCTGGACGCTACCATGGCGTTTGACACCTTGGAATGGCCGTATATTTGGGCAGCATTGGCGAAGTTTGGGTTCGGCCCGGGGTTCATCGGTTGGGTGAAATTGCTTTATGATAACCCACTGGCACAGGTGGTGGTCAACGGACGGGTGTCGGCTCCTTTTGCTTTGGGTAGGGGCACGCGACAGGGATGTCCGTTGTCGCCTCTTCTCTTTGCGCTTTGTTTGGAGCCCCTTGCGGAGTGGCTGCGGTGGCACCCTTCGATGCGTGGCCTTAGATGGACGCCGAAGTACGAGGATCGGGTCTCCCTATATACGGACGATATCCTCTTGTATCTTGCATCTCCGCGCAAATCGCTCATTGTATTGGTGGATGTGTTGAGCTCCTTTGGTCGCAACTCCGGATTGGTCATTAACTGGGCTAAGTCTTGTGTGTACGTTCTCTCTGGGGAGGCCCCCCCCTTCCGCAGGGGTGCCCTATCCAGGTTGCGCAGTCGGGGTTTAAGTATTTGGGAATCTTTATAACCCTAGACCCGGTGGCCCGGTATGAGCGGAATCTTCTCCCCCCCTCTTCAGCGCCTAAGGGCGGATGTGGCGGGTTGGCGGCAGCTGCCGCTCTCGCCGCTCGGCCGGGCGGCGTTGTTCAAAATGATGTCGCTGCCACGCTTTTTGTACGCCCTACAGAACACTGTGGACTTAGTGCCGGCCCGCTATTTTCGGGAGGTGAAGTGTCTTCAGCGTCGATTGTTTTGGGATGGGCGGCCGCGGATCGCTCTCGCCAAACTAACCCTACCGTGGTACGATGGGGGGGTCGCTCTCCCTGATATTAAACGATATTATTGGGCCTCCCAGTTGGCTGCTGTCAATCACGGGATGTATGGGCCTGATTTGAACCCGGCTTTTGAGATGGACAAATTGTTATTGCCAAGCGGGGATTATAATCGAGCACTATACTCGGGGTCCCTTGATGCGCGATTGACAGGCCCGACGCGGGTCGCGGTGCAGGTGTGGCATGCAGCCAATGCGGCGATGGGGTGGAGGGATCGCTTGACTCGGGCAACACCATTGTACGCTTCCCGGCGTTTGGGTTATCTGTGTACTACGAAAGGCTTTGAGAAATGGGATATGATTGGTATCAGCAAGGTAGGGGATCTCTGGACGAAAGGGAAATTTAAGACGTTCGACATGCTGAAAACCGAATATCAGTTGAACGATAGGGAATACTTTCGGTACGCTCAGGTTCATCACGCTTTGTGTTCCGTATTCCCGGATGTTGCGGCTATTCCGGAGTCCTCCCCGTTGGAAGATAGAGTATTGGACGGCTATGTGCCGGATAGCACCATCTCGCTGATTTATAAGAAGCTTATCAATGATCGAATGGGTTTGCTGACCTCATTGCGAGAGACATGGACTGCCGACGGTTTGGAACTTGACGACGAGGATTGGGTGTCAGCGGTGGCCCCCCGAAAGAGGTGGCTATCCCGGCCCGCTTGCGTTTCGTCCAGCTTAAGATACTTCATAGAGTGTACGTCACGGGGCCTGGTTTGATGCGTATGGGGTATTCGGTGGATGGTCTGTGTAAGCGAGGCTGTGGACTACTGGAGACTTTCCTCCATATCCTGTGGGAGTGTCCGGAGGTGACTCGGTTTTGGTGTCGAGTGCATGCGGTGTTAGAAGAAGTCACGCATGTTGCCTTGTTGCCGGAGGCACGGAGATGTTTGCTGAATGTCTGGGAGCCGACTGATTACAATGTGATGCAGACGCAGTGGGTGACTCTGGGCTATATGGTAGCGAAGCGTGACATTGCACAACTGTGGGGCTCCCAGAGGCCACCAACGGTCTCAGCGTGGAAGGAACACATGGACTGGTGTATGTTCAGAGAGAAAACGGTGTATGTGGCGAGAGGCAAGCCTGGGAAGTGGATTAAGGTGTGGGGTCCCTGGAACTCCTATCGTGGAGGTATTTGCGCCCCGCCCCAGACGCGAGAGATGGATGCTGCTCTGTCTCCCTAGCCCGCGCATTCCTCTATGCTCCTGCGACATGTGCATTTGGTTTCTTCTGCCTGCCCCCCTCCCCTCTTTCTCCCTGGGTTTGTTTACCCCTTCGATACGGGGAGCACATGTTACTACTATTGACCTTCTCTGCCTTGTGTGTGTGATGTTTTTCGTTTTCTTTAAAAATATGAAACCTTTCTTTGCTTGTCTATGGACTGCGGCTGCGGCTGGCTGAGTTGATTAGCACTCCAGTAGCTCTCTTATTGCTTCACCGATGTGGCTGTTAAGATGTGTCTATGCTTATAGTGTGCATTAGCGGCCGGCCTGTTGGTTGTAGGCCCATACTTGTATGTCTCTGAAACTGTAATAAAGGTTTTTCAAAAAAAAAAAAAAAAAAAGAAACTCATCAAGGAATTAACACCTAAAAGGATTTTTGATAACATCACCCGAGAAGAAAGAAAAGCTCTCCACCTCCTTCAACAGAGAATGGATGTCATTATAAAATCGGCAGACAAAGGTGGTGCAGTGGTTGCCATGAAAGTAAGTGATTATAATGAGGAAGGAATGAGACAACTAATGGATACCAACACTTACAAACCTTTAGAAACTGATCCCACAGAAGACTTGAACAAAGAAATTAAGAACATGGTTGTAAGATACAGGAGCTTAAACCTCATTGATGAAACAGCAGCAGATATACTTGTTCATCCCAAACCAAGACCTGGGAGATTTTATATGCTTCCCACAATTCACAAAATGAACAATGCTGGCCGTCCCATCATCTCTGGCAATGACACAGCCACTGAGAGACTATCTTTATTTGTTGACCTGCACCTCCAGCCCATTGTACAGGAACTTCCATCATTTTTTAAAGATACCAGTCACTTCCTTCAGATTATTGAAAAATTAAACCAAACCTACACATTTGATGATGATACTCTTCTGGCTACATTTGATTTTACATCATTATACACCAATATACCACATGAGGATGGGCTTATGGCATTATCTGAAGCTCTTAATAAAAGAACTGTGAAAAAGCCATCAAGAAATGTGCTTACCAACTTTACAAGAGTTATCCTTAAATCCAACAATTTTATATTCAATGGTAAACTCTATCTGCAGATACAAGGGACTTCCATGGGCACTCGGATGGCTCCATCCTATGCAAATATCTTCATGGGCAAACTAGAGAACTGTATACTTGCTACTTCTAGCATCAAACCACTGGTATGGCTACGATACATTGATGACATATTTATAATATGGAATGCAGGAAGTAGAACATTGGAACAATTTACAGCTTATATCAACAATATCCATCCTACCATCAAATTTACCAGCAGCAATACTAAACAGAAGCCTCATCTCCCTTTTCTGGATGTGCTACTCACCATTCATGAACACAAAATTACAACTGATCTGTACCACAAGTCTACAGATGCTCATTTGCATCTAAACTGGACTTCATGTCACCCACACCACACTAAACTGAGCATCATCTACAGCCAAGCACTCAGAATAAGACGCATCTGCAGCAATGAGGAAACCTGTAAAGACCATCTACAGGAGCTTGCTACATTATTTAAAAGGCAAGGCTATCCTCTGCATATCATACAGCAACAAATTGACAAGTCTTTGCAGTTACCCAGAGAAGCACTTATTTGGAATACCAATGGCAGAAACAAAAGTGACAGAACTCCATTTGTAGTTGACTATCATCCATCAGCTTAACTACAGAAAAATAATGCAAAAAACATTTCCCTTACTGTCCACTTGTGAAAAATTGCAAACGGTTTTTCCAAAACCACCAGTCATTGCTTACCACAGAGCTCCAAATTTCCGATATTTTATTGTGAGAGCTGAACTCAAACAAGCTGTAACAAATGCAGGGGTTCATTGCTGTGTCTCTAAAAGGTGCATCACGTGTGAATATCTTTTACAAACATCATCTGTAACTAGTTCTGTTATGAGAAAGACCTATGCAATAAGGTAGTATTTTACATGTCTCTCAGCATGCATTGTTTATGTGATTCAGTGCCAACGGCAAAGCTGTAAAAAACAATATGTAGGCCAAACAGTGAATGACCTGCGTACACGATTCAGGAACCACAAATCTGCAATAATTAATAAGAAAATTGACCAGCCTGTAGCCAATCATTTCAACCTTGTGGATCATTCACTATCAGATTTGAAGATTTTCCCCGTGGAACATGTTTCAAAGAAAGAACTACTGGACTCCAGGGAAAACTTCTGGATGTACCGTTTAAAATCACTGCATCCAGATGGACTGAACATTACTGACATCACAACCTGATTACTGCATATGTCAAGATCTCTCAGGACTGCATTGATTCCACATTCCAAATGGAATCTTCACTCATGATGCTTTTTGAAAATTCAGCTGTGTCATCTGTGCAGCCACAGAGCAAACCATCTTGTACTACCTGAGGAAGGCCGAAGCTGAAACGTTGTAGTGGAAATATATTTTTGTTCTTTGGTGAATCTATCTGTTTGAGTCACTTCTTTCTTGGATATTTTATTTCGTTGTGACTCGTTGTATCCTTTGGGATCCAGATTTTTGCCCTGGCTGGCTGTTGTTTTCTTGTGATCCGTATCAAAAAACAGAAGTACAATCCCCCCGCTAGTATGTTATAAGTAGGCTATACGTCCATAAATATAAATGTGTCCACAGTCCGAAACAAAAGTTAATTTTTATGAAAAGATTATTTATTTTTCATTTTTCATTTATTTTATAAAAACAACTAGCACCGATAGTAGAATCATATTCATTCATTACATATAAAAAGCTAGACATTCTGAATACCATCGAATAATAAAGAGAAACATGATTAAATGCCCAACACTGAAGATTCATACAATACAGTACATACATCAACTTCATACATATACAGAACACAAATTAAAAACACACCACAATATACTATATAAAGTACAAAAGATCAGACAAAAAAGGCGCCGACGCGCGTTTCGGAGATCTCGAAATCTACTATAAATATGAACTCCTTCATCAGGGCCCAATTGTCATAGGCATCTTAGTCACGATATCCAGAGAATTAATTTAATATTTTCAATTTGTCGGGCTTCAGACACATGAGCTCATAATCGGTCTGTGGAACACAATAAAACATGTCTTATTATAACAATAAAATAAAAAACACAACAAAGCTGATATAGTTGTGACTACGGAAACAATCCCCAATGAAAGGAGAAGGAAAGAAGCCAGCACCAAAAAACTCCTGTGGTGGAAAACAAAGCTTACTGTGCGGGAAAACAAAGATAGTGCGTAGTAGGAGGAAAACAAAATAATAACCATAGACAAGAAAAATTATTATTCAGTTAATGATTAGAAGTATCCTACTCAGAGGTAGACATATCTACACAGGCGTGAAGCAGCAAGAGTTTTAAACCAGCAAGGTAGTATGACTGGGAGACATAACATACTTCAGAGGAGAGGAATATCTCCACAGGGCTAATACTTCATAGGTGTATGCAAGGTAAGGCACCTGGTACATCCAAGAGAGGCTGAAGGTTCAGAACCATAGACACCTAGTCAACTGGAATCAGGAGATACATAAAAGTATTCAGTGTGCATATTAAGTACTGGCTAAGTACAACAAATTGCCAAGTCCAAAATAAGTACTTATAATCTTGTAAGTACAAAAGACAACTACATAGCCCCTAAATCAAGTTTGGCCACAAGAGAAATGATACAATAATGATATAGTCCCATGGGAGAGGGAATCAAAGTTCTATCCTAGATAAACAAAGGCCTCATATAGAACGTGTCTTGATTAATTAAAGTATCAGAATTACTCAAGGAACTAAGATAACTCACCAATCGTTCCGAACATGAGGGTATAAGGTGTTAGACCATATTAAGGTGAAAAATAAGGTTTTCTTGTGATCCTTCATCTTCAAGTATAGAGATCAAGGGCGGGATCGCCCGAAACGGGTAATGGCGGATAACGGCTAAAATAAATTAACCACAAGAATTTTTGGGTCTGCGCTCGTTTGTTTTGCGAAAGGAAAAGTGAAGGCGAGTTATTGCAGATATATATATATATAAACGTTAAAGTGATGAACAAAAACGTGGCGCACACACTTCAAAGGTACTTATGCTTTTTTATTCCGCTTCAATGGCAGACAAACGCGTTTCGGCCATGCTGACCTTTGTCAATGTCCAAAAAAAATATATATATATATAAATATGGAAATCTTTCACGGTATATTGATTATTTTCTGCAGGAACATATGAAAAAGCTGAATTCGTACATCCAGGATACAGGAGACTTCCTCAAAAAGATTGACAATTTAACCTGGGGTGAGGATTATTTGCTAGTAACTTTGGATGTATGTTCTCTCTATACCTGCATCAAACATCAAGATGGACTTAGAGCGGTTGAATTTTATTTGAGTACTAGACAACTGGAATATGCTGCCCATACAAGAATGCTACTGAATATGTTATCTTTTTGTTTAGACAATAATATTTTTCTGTTTGATGGTCAGTTTTATCAACAGATGCGTGGGGTAGCTATGGGGGCCAGCTTCTCCCCCAGCTATGCCTGCCTATTTATGGGCTGGTGGGAGGAGCTGGTGGTCAGGCGTAAATTCAAACATGTCTATACTCATAATGTGGTTACTTGGTTCCGCTATATCGACGATCTCTTCATTACATGGCAAGGATCAAAAGAAAGTGTGTTGAATTTTGTTGAGGATATCAATTGTAATGATCTCAACCTTACTTTTACTTCTAATATTAGTAAGGACTTAGTGACATTTTTAGATGTACAGGTCTCAGTATCTAATAACATTTTAACTACTACCCTTTTTAGAAAACCTACGGTAGGTAATACGCTACTCCATGCCACCAGTGCACATCCCCCGCACTTAATAAGGAGTATACCCTATGGGGAGATGCTCCGCATCCGGCGTATATGTAGTAATCCTGAGGATGCGGAACAAAAACAGAAAGAAAGTATGAAAAGGTTTCTATCCAGAGGGTATAGTCACAAAGTAGTGGCGGCTGCTATGAAAAAGTCCCAGCTAAAACCTAGGGAGGAACTTCTGGAATATAGAAAAAAAGAAGTTTTAGATCCTAGGAGTGAGCCTGTACGTCTTATCTTAACATACTCCAAGCAGGAAAAAGAACTGAGGAGCATTATGAGAAGAAATTGGCACTTCATAAGGGAAGATCCAGTGGTTGGTTGCCTTATGCCCTCAAACCCATTAATCACCTTTCGCAAATCAAGAAGTATGGGAAATATGCTAACTGATAATAGCCAAGAGAGCTTTAAAAAGCAAACATGGCTACCAACAAGAAAAGGCTTTTTTAAATGCTCAACTTACAAGGCCTGCCAGTTTGGTATAAACACAAAGATATACCGCACAGCATTCTCAGATGCCCAAAGGGAAATCAAACAACACCTTACCTGTAAAATGGATTATTGTGTATATGTCTTGGAATGTGATTGCCTTTTGAAATATGTAGGAAGTACCAAGCTGGCAGTCCACAAACGTATTCTGCAACACATAAGAGCTATTAATAATAAAGATCATAATTATCCTGTAGCCAGGCATTTTGAAAAAGTGCACAATAGTGACCCCAAATGCCTCCGATATTATGTCATCGAATCAGTTCCCCAGAAGCGAAGAGGTGGCAATAGAGAGGCTATTCTACGCCATTTGGAAACTGAGTATATTTTAGAGTTTGATTCCAAATGGCCGGGGGGTCTTAATGCTACGGAGGATCTCCATACCTTTCTATGATTTGCTCAAACTGTATTGGAATGTAAAATAGCTGTTAGGTTAATTTCCTCACAAGAACGATACATTTGTACATGTAAGCCTGTGACATTTTAGTATTATCTTTTATGATTGGTTTTAAGGATACTGTAGGGTAGTTCTTTTATATACCTAGTGTCTTTTTACTGACCATGTTAAATATGTCACAAGTCCTGCACTGTCTAGTATTTTGAATGTTTTTTACTGTATTTTAACCTCGGTTTATTTAGCACGCAAATGTTATGAAGTCAACATTGGAATAATAAGTTTAAAAGTATCAAATATGGACAGCCACTGTCAATTGAATATGTGTCTTTTATGAATCATGGCATCTTTTGCCTTAGCTCTGAATGATTGCCCTATTTGCACTTCTAGGCACGAGTCACTTTATGTCCACCAAGTACTGTTGCACTTATGCACTTTAATATATTAGATATTTTGGTATAGTGATGAACTGCCTTTGGAGTGTAGATAGTTAAGTTTTTCTTTTCTTTTTATAACACGGTAAGGTGAGCACAATCGGAAGAGTAAGATGATGTGTAAAAAATTGTCAGTTAAAAAAATTAGTAAAGGGATATGTTTAGAAATATTTATTATATATGTATAGGCATTTAGGCCTTTAATTTTGACATATATAATAAATATTGATTGTGCATTAGCAAAAACAAATATGTACCGTTTATCAATGCAAATAGTTAACATTTTCTATTATTGCATTTTGTATGCTGACTAGTATGTTTTCTATGTCTATTTGAAATTCAATCAGCACTTGCACTTTAAAAGACGGGCTTGTCAAAGCGCGTAGTCAGGTGATCAAGGCCGCTTGGACGGACGAAACGCGTCTGCACATCATGAATGGGAAATACATAAAAAAATACTGTTGGTATCATAAGAGGTCTGCGCCCGTGATTCCCGAAAGGGAAAGAGTTACGAGTTGCTTCGATATATATATATATATATATATATATATATATATATATTATCTACTGGCGGTCGCCAGTAGATAGTTATAGTTAGGACCCTGTTTCCATAGGAAATCCGCAACATTCTATTTGGAATAACTTTGGCGCCGGTCGACGAATCCTCGCGAAATTTTCAAAATAGGTGGGGCGCTACGCTCCGCTCCTACCCTGAAAGTCTCGGGGGGATTCATCAAGCGGGGGCTGAGAAAAAAGGGGGGTCCCAAAACGCGTTTTTCCCATGCATTTTTCCATAGGACCTTTAGACACAGCTACAGCCCGAACGGCCGAACAGAGTTACTTGAAATTTGGCAGAGAGGTAGTCCACAGGTCAAGGAAGTGCCTTTTGTAGGTCTGGTGTAAATCTGTTCAGTATGTCCTGAGAAAATAGCATTTAAAAGCATATATATATGTGGGCGGAGCCTAACCACACATCTCATCCTGAGATCTGATTGGCTGTCAGCACTTCATCCAAGAAGTGTTGGCAGCCATCTTGGGACCAATATACATGATAGCACCTCATTAAAAAGCATTGCAGTTAATAGAAGGTTTTAAGACTTTAGTTACATTATAAATCATTTGTTGATGGTACCATACTCATTTTAGGAATTGTGGTATGTTCTAAGGTGATTTCACCATGTGAAAAAGCCTTCTGCTGGGATATCATGATTGAGAGAAAAATATTTTCTCATGCTTTTACCACAGAGGTTTGGAAGGTGATCTATAAGCTAAACTGAGAGCTTATTTTCTGTAAATTCACATTATCTTTCTCAGTCATGTGAGAATGAAGTCTGACATTCTCAGTAAAACATGTACATCCAACAAGGGCAGAGACTGTCAGTTGATTCCTTTGTGTTCTACTGCAGCTTCCCAGAGTGTTCCAAAGAACTACTAGAGCGCTAACAGTCCTACTTATGATAAACGTATGGCACACCTGAAGCCATCTTGCTTGGATTAAAGTGGTAACTCTTAAAACATTTAATTTAAAAAGGAACAAAATGAGGGGGTTCATTTTTCCATAAAAAGTATGATTAGTGCTGCAGAAAGAAAAATTAGGGCACATTTTGAGTGACTTCTCAAATCCTCTTATATTTCATTAAAACATTCTGACATGCAGACTGAAACATGCACTTTCAATACCAGCAGCAGTTTTCCCTGGTGAGCAGTAGCTTTACTACAGTGATCTAATGAGCAAAAAGAGTGCTAACATTCTGAATTTATGGCAAATGTGTGACACATCTGAATGCCTTCTTGATGGAATCAAAGTAAAAAACTGAAAGTATTTCCTACTGAGGAGACTGCAGTAAATGAGGAAATTAGGAAACTTCATAACAAATAAGTCTCCCAAGATGGCCACCAGAGACAAAAGAGCCCAAATGTAGCCCAAATATCACCCAGATGTAGCCCAAGTATAGCCCAATGACAGAATGTCCCAGAATGTTCTTAAAAACAACTAGAGCGCTTACTGTCTTCATTATGACAAAAGTATGGCATACCTGAAGCCATCTTGATTGGAATAAACTGGTAACACTTAAAACATTTAATTTAAAAAGGAACACAATGAGGGGGTTCATTTTGCCATAGAAATTATGATTGATGCTGAAGAAAGAAAATGAGAGCACATTTTGAGTGACTTCTCAAATCCTCTTCTATTTCATTAAAAAATTCTGACATGCAGACTGAAACATGCACTTTTAATACCAGGAGCAGACTTCCATGGTGAACAGTAGTTTTACTACAGTGATCTAATGAGCAACTAGAGTGCTAACATTCAGAATTTATGGCAAATGTGTGACATATCTGAATACCTTCATGAGGGAATAAAAGTAAAAAACTGAAAGCATTTCCTACTGAGGAGACTGCAGTACATGAGGAAATTAGGAAACTTCATAACAAATAAATCTCCCAAGATGGCCACCGGAGACAAAAGAGCCCAAATGTAGCCCAAAATCACCCAGATGTAGCCCAAATATAGCCCAATGACAGAAGTGTGCAAAACACTTATTATTTTGTGTTTTTGCAGTGTTATATAGTGCAGACTTGTCAGGTATTGGAGTGCTTTACATGAGCATTGGTTACATCACACAAGAACAAATTCATTTTGGTTGTAGACATGGGGAGACTAAGTGATTTGACCAGAATCACAGAATGTCGAGCTGAAGCAGAAACTTCAACCTGGTTCCCCAGTTGCAAAGTCTGCAGTTCTGGAAGTAACACCACATCCTCTCCCCTAAGTGCAACATTTAATCAAGTGTTCAACTGGATAAAAAAACATAAAGATAACAAATAATTTAAAAGTGCTTTGTCGCTATTTGAAAACTCAGAAAATATGTCCTTATTTTAGTCTTTTAGAGCACTAACCATAATTTTGATGCCAATAAGACCCTCTCATATATGTAATTTCTAAAGGAAATGCTCTAGGTATTGCAGTTTTGATTACATCAAGATCATGTCAGGCGTTCCACACTTTTGTAATAAATATAGAATGTTAGCAATCTAGTTGTTCATTAGGATACTGTTGAGAGGCAGAGGCCAGGGGCACGGACTCTGAAAATTGAAGGCAGGTAGGAGGGTGCAAAGGCAACAATTTAACCACACTGAGCAGGCAGGAAGGGCCATGGAAGCACAACAGACTATGGAGGGCAGTGGAAAGGGGGGCAGGGGCAACAAACCAACAATACAGGACTTGCAAGAGAGGCTGTTGGAGGGAAGATCTATTACGGGTCAAGGAAGCTAGGGGCGGTCCCCAGAGCCCCGGGAGCCACCACAGAACTGAGCAGGAGAGTGAGTCAGGGACAAAAGGGGCACCTTAATTTGAGCCGGGGTGCCTAGTAACGCTTGCTCCAAAAATGAAGAAAACAGACATATGAGACATGGAATTGGAGGCAGAATACAATGGCAGTTTAATGAGAAGATGCAACTTCAAAGAAACCGCAGAATAGAGACATAAAGTACAAAATACAGAATCCAGATAATCATACAGCTGTCATGATATTCTCTGTATCTCAATTAATGTACTGACAGAGAGAGAGAGAAAACACATCTATAAATGCATCATGAGAAACAAGTTACACCAAGGAAAATGTTACCTAGGAACACTCACGTTTACTCTTAGAGCAAGCATTCCTGCAATTACAATACAAAATCTTTTAAATGCAAAAGTAAAGAGAACAATGGTTAAACATAACATGACATTTCATATAGGTAAAATAGAATAAGATACTTCAAGCAAAGCAGAGCAAGACATTTTAAGCAAAGGAAGACAAGAGCTCCCAGCTCTTGGGGAAAACCTGCACAGCCTGTTAACCTACATACAGACGGCGAGGTAGTCCGTCGATATCTGTGGGTGCTTCCTTTTTATATCATTTTGTGGGCTCCATTGCACGCTACATCTACCTACGTATGCTACCCAAAAGCTTTGTCTGCAGATTTTACCAGACATTTCGTCATTTACCCACTTAATGCTGACAATGGACTGGGTGAAAAGGTCAGTCTCTCAGGCCAATCGCTTATCGTAAGTTCCATAGAGCAAGCAAAAAATAATGGGTATTGTACGGGAATTCGATATATTCATGTATAAAATCTCCTCAGTTCTCCTAACTTGACGCTCTGTGGTTGCCACTTCCTTAAAAGCGGGAAACCTGCCCAGGAAGCAAGTACCAGTCCAGGATGCAGCCTACTGTATGTCGACAGCTTCAGGGGGATGTTGAACTTTGATACCGAGCACGGAGCACTCGGGTAGGGTGGGGGCTACTAGTTTGGAGCAGAAGGCCTCGCAGACCTGCCTTCAGACTGCTATACACTAAAATTGCAGAGCTATGGTCAATTTAACAAAGAGGCCTACATATTGAACAGAAGGGCCTACACAGGGGTTTTATGCTGGCTGAGTGGTAAGGATGTCTCAGGATAATTATATAGCAACACAGGACCCGCTGGTCAATTTAATACGGCCTACAAATGCAGCTGGTAGGGCAAGGACAAGGGTCTCATACTTCAGGTGTGGACAGAACGGGCCAGGGGCCCCCTGTGATACAAAATCTACCCTCCTTCAAGGCTGTGGCAATGTAATAGACCATTGTGGGCAGAAGGAAGAGGCAATGGTAGTACAACCATACATGCCAACAGACCCGATTCAGCCAGGAAACGTCCAATGTTTTTAAGCTCAAATGGGCTTTATTTGATCTGTCTCCTGTCTACAATATCCTCTTTTTCAATGTAACTCAAAGGGGAAAATCAATACCCCAGTTTTTTTTCAAAATCTCCCTCTTACCAAGTTCAAAATGTTCGCAAGTATGGTACATTGGATCATGGAAGGAAATGGGATAGGGACATAGACTTGGATAACAGAGGACAGGAGGGACATGGAGAGGTGCACCAAACTGACCCTGCAGGGCAGGCATCAGGGTTTGCAGCAGCACAATACACCACACAGGGCATGCAGGACGGGAGTGCAGCACAAACATCCATAGAAAGCAAGAGGGAGGGGACAGGACCATGCACATGGACAACAGAGAACAGAGGGGCAAGAGGCAATGGTAGCTAGCTGACCATAATGGACAGAGAGGAGAGAAAGCTGCAGCATAACAGACCATAAAGGGCAGGGGGGACGGATCAGGGGCATTACAATGGAACAGACAAGCCAGGAGGGAGGGAGTAGGGGTCTGCACATGTAAACAGAGGGCTGGGGGCAAGGGGGCAGGGCAGGAGCAGCAAGATAGCCATGAAGGTCAGGCAGGATGGGCACTAGAAGCAAGACACACCATGAAGAGCAACAGTGAGACTGTGATGGCATACACACAGACCATGGAGGGAAGGTGGGAGGGGGTCAGGGGCAGCTAACTGACCACACAGGGAAGGTGGGAGGGGCCATGGCAGCACAGAAGACCATGCATGGCAAGTGGGAGGGTTAGTGGCAGCACAATGGCTATGATGGGCAAGAAGGAGGGTGCAGGGGCATGCACAAAGGACGATGGAGGATAGAAGGGAGGGTCAGGACCTGTGCACAGACAAAGTTCAGGGGAAGGGACCTCACAACAGACCACACGGGGCAGGCAGGAGGAGCAGTTGCAGCACAACAGACCAGGGAGGGCAGAAGGGTGTGGCAGTACAATGGACCATGTAGGACAGGAGGAAGAGATTAGGGGCATGGCTTGTGGACAGGCAGGGTGGAGGTGGCAGGGACAGGTTACAGTCATCTGACAATGCTAGGCAGGTGGGAGGGGAGTGGCAGCTCAACAGAACACTCAGAGTAGATAGGAGTGGCAGGTCCATGGGACATGGTGGGCAAAAAGGATGGAGCAGGGGCATGCACAACGACATCGGAGGGCAGGGGGAAGGAGAATAGGGGCAGCAAGCTGAGCACAGAGTTTAAGCAGGAGGTCAATGATGGGGCATAGAATTGGGCAATGGAGGGCAGGAGGAGTGGACTGGTACATCATACTAAATTGAGGGCAGTGGCAGCACATCAGACCATGCATGGCAGGAGGGAGGAGGCTAGTCCATGGATTCACACAACAGAGGATAGAGAGGAGGGGGATGGGGCAGCAAGCTAACTGTTCAGAGAAGGCGGGTGTTAGGAACTTTATTGTTTTTAAAACATTGTGTCTGTGCAAACTACTTAAAATATGAACAAGTATGCAGCATAATCTCACTTTTATTCAGGAAGAAGAGGACGTTTGTGACTGTGACTCCGGGCTCACTTGGCAGAAACACCCCCTGACCCTCCACCCCCTATCGCAAAATGTAATGCCCGTGAAAAGGGTAGGTGAACACAGTGTTATATAGAACACTGCTCCTGAGAGCACGATTGAAAATGAAAACTAGATATAGTGTATGGTATAAACTATGCACCAAAAAGTGTGATATAAGATGAACCGGGCGTGAAATATAATATGCAATACATTGTGCGCAATGACAGATTCATTGGAGAGCGCGAGATAGCACAGGCACTAGCGCGTGCTATGCGATATGCGCCTTGGAATGTAATATGCACAGGGCAGTGTTGTGTAACCTAACTAGTCTCTAAAGTTGTAATATAAAATATGTGCTGGGGAGTGTAACGTTGCATATGCACTGTGACAAAGATATGGATCCCAGATTGTAATATGTATGGCATAGCACTGTGCGTTATAACATAGGCATCGAGGAAGGCACGTTAGATGGGGCAATATAACCCGTGCGAAGACAAGTGTGGTATGACATATTCACGGGGTGGTGTTACAGTGCACATGGGCTAGAGAGTGTCATAGCATATGCACTAGCTAGTGGAATACAACACAGAGGTGTGTGGCACTCGGCAGGCAATGGTGGGTGTAACACAGCATTGGGCTCTGTCAGGAGCGCGCTGTGACTCTCAAGTGATGTTCGTCCCCTTTCCAGAGAGTAAAATAAAAAGTATTACACATCCAGCAGTGGATGTGTGTTTTATTAACCGTGAGGGGGGTTTCTTGCATAGTTTTGGTCGAATTTTTGTTGAATCCCCTTTGAATGGCTTGGTGTGCATGTGTATTAAATGTGCCCGTCAATAGCTACCCATGTTTGTATAAATAAACGACAAGGGTGTCTGCCGGGATTAGGCACGGTAGGGCATCAGACATGTCAGAGCTTCACTAGTGGTGTAAATACATTCCACGTGGATTCATTGCATGCATAGTCGCCTTTTAATGAATATCACGCAAATCGTCATGGTGATAGGTACGTACGGTTTGTCCAGCATGTCCTAGGTGTGTCTATAAATATATATTTTTTTAAAATAATAAAAAACAGTGGCCGGCCCTGGGGATTGGGGTCAAAAAAATATAATTAGGAGACAGGCCCTGGGGGATGGGGTCATCAGGGCCAATACATTAGAATAAGAAGGGGAACCACACAGCCCCCCTTCTTAAAAAATTAAAATAAATAAAAGGCTGGCATCGTGCCGGAGGCCATGACCCCTCCGTGCAGCACTCTGCAAACGCGCCCCCAACAGGCATCTCCAGTATGCGCCAGGGAGCTGCGCTGCAGACAGGTGTTCTGAGGCCAAGCCCCTTTTTACACCTCTCTGCAACGCAGCTCTGTGGCGCTTACTGGAGGTACCTAGTGGTCTAGTTTGACCCTAGGGACCCTTAGGATTCAAGGGGACTTAATCTCTCAACTTAGAACAGCCACAGGGCGCGTTTACACAGTGATGAAGGGAGGGGACGGGGCCTGAGGTGACGTGTGCAAACACGCACTATGGCACGTTTTAAATTGGGGATATAATTTCCCTTCAATACTGAGGGCCCCTGGGGGCTAACTAGCCCACCAAGTGCTTCCAGTAAGCGCCACTGAGCTGCATTGCAGAGAGGTGGTCCAGGCCGTGCCACTTTTTACACCTCTCTGCAACGCAGCTCTGTGGCACTTACTGGTGGCACCTAGTGGGCTAGTTGGACCCTAGGGACCCTCAGGATTCAAATGAACTTAATCTCCCAACTAAAAATGGACACAGGGCGTGTTTACACAGTGGTGAAGGGAGGGGACGGGGCCTGAGTTAACGTGTGCAAAAACGCCCTGTGGCCTGTTTTAAGAGGTAGTTTTAATCCCCATGCCCTATAATATACTAGGGGCTTACAGAGGAGGTCATGCTAATCACAGGGGGACCCCAACGCATAATGTTCCCTAGTGTATGTAGGTGTTTTCACTGTATTCTAAGTGTCTTTTAACATAGCACTGGCTCTAGGACTGGTTAGTCAGACTCAGTTACCACCAGTATCCGTCTGAAAAAGTTGAGGGTACAGGATGATTTTGCAACAAGGCTTCTTTCTGCTCTTCTTTTTGTTCTTTCTGCACGTTATCCTTCTTCCTGCACTTATCTTCGTATTTGAGGACATCTGTTGCTTCTTTCTGCACTTCTTTTGTTTCTTTCTGTGCATTTTCTCTTCTTTCTTCACATGTCCTATCTCTGTAGGCATAGTTAGAAATTAGCATTTAAAAAACCTTTGAAATTCACAGAAAAAACCATAGGTTTCAGGCACGTTATAGTTAGGAATTAGCATTTAAAAAACCTCAGAAATTCACTGAAAAAACCATAGGTTTCAGGGGTGTTATAGTTAGCTGGACTTTTCACTTGTACAAAACCATTGAAATTCCCCCGTTATAGTTAGTTCAGCTAACTATAACTCGCGCGCCCGCAATGCACTGCTGATGACGTCACATATTACATCACTCATGACATGGTCAGTGACATCACTCATGACATCACTGATGACATCTCAAATGACATCACTGATGACATCATCCTTGTGATAGAGTGGCAGACCTCCTCTCACCCTAATATAACCATTGATGCACACATTCAAAAAAGGAGACTAAAATTTTCAAAACAATGGACATACCAATACCAGTTACAACAACCTCTTCAGTAATTCTAAGATCCACATACACATCCACTCATTCACCAACAGTCCTATACAGTCACTCATACATGTATTCACTCATCATATGTACTCATACACCTATACATCCTGTTACACAATGCCACTCATCCATAGAGTTACTCACACACATAGTCACTCATGCTAATAAAGAATCAAACATACATTTACTTGCATATACAGTTATACACACACCACCACACTTACTTCTACGGAAACTTACACATACTTAGTCTTTTAAACAATCACGTATAGAAACACATACTTATTCATACAGGAACTCTTTCAATCTCTCACTCTCACATATACTCACATATATACACCAATAGTCACATATACTAGTTTAAAACATATGTAGTTACTCATAAAGACACTATTGAGACAGTCATTCACTCACTAACACACCCATACACACACTCATCCACCCATACAGTCCTGCACACATGCTGTGTTCAACACATACAAACAGTGAGTCACTCATTCATGCACCTATGCACAACGTAATACCCCCCACCGAACCATGCAGACACTCAGACTGATACACAAAAAACCAACTAATAACCTATATAGACACCCATGTAGCTACTCACCAACCCATGCAGCCACTTATACACAAAGTGAGAGACTGATACAGATATTTACATATTTAAACATTACTCACTAAGCCATGTATTCACTATGATACACTTAATCAGTCAGTTACACAATCAATTTTTCAAAAACAAATCATCCATTTAGACACTTATATACCCATTTATTCTTCCATCGACCTTGAGATATACATATATAAAACATATTTAATTTTCAGAAAAACACATATTCTTTGGATGATGTAATCAGTGATGTCATCAGTGATGTCATTTGAGATGTCATGAGTGATGTCATGAGTGATGTCACTGACCATGTCATGAGTGATGTAATATGTGACGTCATCAGCAGTGCATTGCGGGCGCGCGAGTTATAGTTAGCTGAACTAACTATAACGGGGGAATTTCAATGGTTTTGTACAAGTGAAAAGTCCAGCTAACTATAACACCCCTGAAACCTATGGTTTTTTCAGTGAATATATATATATATATATTCACTGAAAAAACAAAGGTTACAAGGCTCAGATTTTACTCGTACAAAACCATTGAAATTCAGAATTTATAGTTACCTGAAATTCTATGTTTTTTTAACTCTATTTCCTAACTATAACATCTCTGTAACCTTTGAATTTTTTAAGTGAAGTTCTATGGTTTTTTAACTATTAGGCATGTTTGCAGAGTGGTGGAGAAAGAGGACAGGGCCTCTGACCAGCTCTCAGAAATCCTGCTGTGTGGGACTTACTGCAGGTAACAGAAGGACTTCTTGCCCCTAAGGACCCTCAGCATCCAAAGGTACTTCATTCCCCAACAAGTAGTGTGCCAAGAGGCTCGTTTGCAGAGTTGTGGTGAAAGGGGGCAGGGCCTCGGATGAGCTCACAGCAATCCCAACCCCCAAGGACCCTCAGCAGCCAAGGGGACTTCATTCCCCAACCAGTAGTGTGCCAGGAGTTGCGTTTGCAGAGTGGTGGAGAAAGGGGGAGGGCCTTCGATGACCTGTCAGCAATCCTGCTGTGTGGGACTTACTGGAGGTAACAGGAAGGGTTGCTGGCCCCCAAGGCCCCTCCCCAGCAAAGGGCACTTCATCTCCCAACATGTTGAGGCCCCTTTGCAGAGGGTTCAGAAAGGGAGCGGTGCCTCCAGCGTCTTCCCCTGGGGGAAGTCTTTCTAAAAAAATATATATATATGTACATATATATATATATATGTACATATATATATTCACTGAAAAAACCATAGGTTTCACACATGTTATAGTTAGCGGAAATTTTACTGATAAAAAACCAATGAAATTGCCCCGTTATAGTTAGTGCTGGCAACTATAACTCACGCGACCGCAATCCTCTGCTGATGCTAATACTGTATTTAGACACTTATTTGCCCATGTCTTCTTCCATACATTTTTAGCTATACATATATTACAAATATTTTTTTTTCATAAAGACACATATGTCATCAGCAGAAGATTGCGGTCGCGTGAGTTATAGTTGCCAGCACTAACTATAACGGGGCAATTTCATTGGTTTTTTATCAGTAAAATTTCCGCTAACTATAACATGTGTGAAACCTATGGTTTTTTCAGTGAATTTGCAAGGTTTTTTAAATGCTAATTCCTAACTATAACGTGTGTGAAACCTATGGTTTTTTCAGTGAATTTGTACGGTTTTTTAAATGCTAAGTGACTTTACGCCATTCGTGGCGTGCGCGCCCACTTAACGCAGTTCGTTCCGTGCGCGCACGGTGCGCTTCGCGCACCGTGCGCGCACAGTGAGCACGCGGTGCGCTTCGCGCACCGCGCACCCACTTTACGCAGTTAGTGCCGTGCCCACGTTACGCTAGATGGGCCATGTACGCACGATGCGCTTCGCGCACCGTGCGCACATGGAGGACATATTATGCGCTTCCTTGTGATAGGTAATCTGTTGAAATTTTTTGGGAAATTTCTGTGCTCTGATAAGCCATGCACAAATGGTGGCCTTCGGCCACCATTTGCAAAAGGGGTGGAGAAAGTGTGGATAGTGTTTTTTTTATTTTTATTTTTTTACCGTACGCTTACGGTAAGCGTACGGTAAGCGTACCCCGCGAAATTGCCGAAAAAAAAATAATGCCGTTTTTGCTCTTGGGGGATGTTTGGGGACTCCCTCAACATGACTATGTGAGAGGGAGTTGTCAAAACATCCCCGTAACATGTTTTTGGCCATCATGTTTGATACATAACACTCAGTGCGGTAGACAAAATGGCGGACGCCGCTTCCTGGTTTCTGCCGATTCGAATGTTTACTAAGATCTAAGAGCCAATCAGAATCGCGCTCGCGCACGCCACCGTACGCTTACCGTAAGCGTACGGTAAGCGTACCGTAAGCGGGCTCAGATATATATATTGATTTAAAGGCTATTTTCTCAGAATCTACTGAACAGATTTACACCAAACCTACAAAAGGCACTTCCTTGACCTAGGGACTACCTCTCTGCCAAATTTCTAGTAATTCTGTTCAGCCGTTCGGGCTGTAGCTCGTTCTAAAGGTCCTATGGAAAAATGCATGGGAAAAACGCGTTTTGGGACCCCCCTTTTATCTCAGCCCCCGCTTGACGAATCCCCCCGAGACTTTCAGGGTAGGAGCGGAGCGTAGCGCCCCACCTATTTTGAGAAATTCGCGAGGATTCGTCGACCGGCGCCAAAGTTATTCAAAATAGAATGTTGAGGTTTTCCTATGGAAACGTGGTCCTAACTATAACTACCTACTGGCGACCGCCAGTAGGTAATATATATATATATATATATATATATATATATATATATATATATATATATATATATATATATATATATATTAGGGGTCGGACCTGTGTGGCTCCCCTGCCCGGGCTGATTTCAGAACTGGGGACCGCATCCCCCAGAGCCCGGTCTTTTTTCATAAATGTAATAGGGGAGGGGGGGGGCTATGTGGCCCCTCTCCCTGGGACGATTACAGCCTGGGACGGACCTCACCCCCAGGGCCTGGCCATGGTTTCCTGGCTGAGCCCAGGGCACCCAGTCTGTATTGGGACCATGGTGGGAGCCTGAAGGCCCCGCAGTTCTTGCTGGCTCCCAGCCTCCTGCAGGAGTCAGCATTGCTTTGAGACATGGGGAACTGCTAAACATACAACTCCCTGTGTCTTAAAGCAATTTGTCTGTTTCCCTGCTCGCTTGACAGTGGACAGAGTAACAGATGAATGTTCAGCTTCCAGCAAGCAAGAGCATCTAAACAGCTCTCCCTTGTTGGAAGGGGAGTGTTTGCTGTGGGTTGGCGAGAGGGGTTAAAGCTCCTGCCAAGCCACAGCAAACAGCTATGTCCTGGGGATGGGCAAACCCGGACATAGTAGGAACCGGCTGTGGGGGTGGCGGTCCCCAGGGCCATATATGGTTCCACCAGAGGGACTGCAGTCTCCCTCCATTGTAACCCTTTACCCTGGGAGGCGGCGGACACCGGGTCCGGGGTCCGCCACAGACCCCCTACATTCTTTTATTTCAGCCCCGGGAAGGTGGCGATCCTAAGGGTTGGGGGGATGCCTCCCCTTTAATACAATAAATTGCCCCGTGGAAGTGGCGGTCCTCAGGGCTGCGGGGGCCACGCGGGCCCCCAAGCAGTAATTTAATATGACTTGCTCTGGAGAGGTGGCAGTCCCCCCCCTTTTTCTCAGCCCCCACCTGATGGATCACCATGAAACTTTCAAGACAGCAGCTGAAGTCAGCATTATACTAGTTTTGAAAAAAAATTGAGGATTCATCAAAAGTTACTGCCAAATGCTAAAAGGCTCTTCCTACGGAAACGAGGTTCTAAATAAAACTACCTACTGGTAATTAATACTGCGGTCACCTGTAGTTTTATTAGCATTTTTTGTTTTGCTAATAACTTTGGCGCCATTTGACATATCTTCACAAAATGTTCAAACCTAGTTTGCCAGTCACTTCAGCTGCTGTATGGGAAGTTGTGGGGTGTTCCGTCAAGCACAGCTTGAGAAAAAGGCTGTATTCAGTTTTCTGTAGAGATTTTAGACATGACCACAACCCAAACCGCTGAATGGAATTACACAAAATGTGCCAGAAAGCTAGATCCTGGTCTAGAAAGAGTGCTTTTTAGGTTGAGACTAGAGTCAGCGCGCATGCGCTGCTCTATGAGGCCTGCTGTATCTACTCTATCAGCAGTGATCCAGCCTATCACCTCCCATTGGTTCTTGTGTGTGTTAATCTAAAAATACCTTCCTTTCTGTGGCTAACTTTCACATTAGTCCCTCCTTTCTGTGGGCGGTTCCTGTCGCTGGCGACTGGCCCCCTTACATGTGGAATTGCTCCTGTGTGTACTTTTTTTTTTTAACTTTATTTATTGGAATTTTTTTCATAGTAAAGGAATAGACAAGCATGGTACAATATCTGTAAAGGAGACATGACTGAGATACTGGGAGGACATAGCAAAATAATACTGCGGGATACATGAATGCAACTCGACAGGTACATACATCAGCAGTGAGGGCCATTATATACTACCATAGGATTAGAGTAACATAACGAACAATCAAAACGCCATACATTTGCCACTACAGACTACAACAGAGTAAGTATGTCAGGGGCTCTGACAGTATATGATGTGACAGTTATCATCTGACAGACGCTTCAAAAAGTAGGAACAGAGCGCACCGTGGTGTTGAGATGCCTGGAGAACAAGTGGGGATCATTGAAACTAGGCATCGTCTGTGTAAGGGTGTTCCAACAAATATGTCTGCAGTGGAGCCCAAATGTCTCGGGGTCGAGAAAAGCGGGGAGAAATTCAGCATAAACGCATAGTTGGTCTTGCCATAGGATCATGTCTGACAGCCAGTCTTTAAATTTAGGTGCACGACCCCTACCCCAGCGGCAGGATATGCGTCGTTTAGCCAGAGGAAGACTGAAGGAGACAAACTTCCGATGCTTGGCAGGGAGTTGTTCAGTGTAGCCTAAGAGCGCTAATAGTGGGGATCGCAAAAGAGACAGTGAAACCATAGAGTCGAGGGCTGTTAGGACAGTGTTCCAGTAGTTTTGGATATCTGGGCAGTCCCAAGCAAGGTGTAGGAAATCAGCATGTTCCCTTTTGCATCTATCACACCTATGTGTATCTCACAACCCAAATGTGTGTAGTGTATCTGGGGTGTAATAGCTGCGGTGTAAGAATCTATCATGTATAATACGGAGTCTGCTATTGGCCGAGATCTGTTCCGTTTGCTTACAACAATACAGCCATTGCTCATCTGTGAGTTTGTGGCCCAGTTCAGCCGACCACTTAATCCGTGCCGGGCACGGAATGTATTCAGTGTCACCGTATAGGCTGTGATATAGTGTAGACACCAAATATGAAGCAGTGGGGGCTCGCAATACACTGTGTAGAGGGGCGAATGTAGCAGGTTCTGACGGGAAAGCAGTGTTGGTAGCCTGAATGCCATGGCGAAGGCGAGCATAGAGAAACGTCTCCATGGTGGTCGGGGGAGGATCAGGGCACATTTGTTGAAGGGTGCGGAATTTACCATTACTGTACAGGTCCCCCCAACAAAGAACATTACGTATACGCGCAGTGTTTTTGAAAAGCCCCTCTTGTAGCAGTGATATGTCTGGATGGTATGTGAGTAGAAGGAGAGGGGAGTAGAGACTGGATGCGTGCATACGAACCCGGATGCGAGACCAGGCCACAAGTGTACAATCCACGGAGTTCAGAGCACTGTTGTGAGGCATAGTGGGGGCAAGAATGACACCGTCCAGCGGGATAGGGTCTGCAAGCCAGTGCTCAGTGGCAACATGGGGTGTGTATCGAGGTGGATGGAACCAGTAATGGGCGTAGTGAGTTTGGGTAGATAGGTAGTAAAGCTCAAAGTCAGGGACATCAAAACCACCCTGGGAATAGGGCCCTGGTCAGTACGTTCCACTGTATGCGCGGCTGTTTCCCGTCCCACACCAGTCGAATCAATTCCGATCGCAAGGTGGCAAAAAATATGCCATCCTGGGTCATACGGAATATTTAAAAAAAGATATAAAAACTTGGGGAGTATCACCATTTTTATAAGGAAGATGCGGCCGGCCATGGTTAGGGGGAGGGCAATCCAGCGAGTAATGCAGCCTGTGACATGCTCCATTGTACAGCCATAATTAATTCACATTAGTTCGTCCCGGTCCATCGACACGCAAATTCCCAAATATTTAACATCGTCCTCACACCACGCAAGCGGAAAGTCTGTGTCAAAGGAAGTGACCGCATTAGTCAGTGGGAATATCTGCGATTTGGACCAATTGATGTGGATACTGGAGTGTCCCCCAAATTTAACAAATTCACGTAGCAGTGGGTTAAGATTGCATTGTGGGTCCTTGACATATAGGGTCACATCATCCGCATATAGAGAGATGAGTAGAGGACGGAGAAGGCAGCAGAGGCCCACGTGACTATAATGCTGTCTGACTTTAGTGGCTAGGGGCTCCATGAGGAGGGCAAATAAAAGGGGCAAAAGCGGGCACCCCTGACGTGTGCCACGGGTAAGTGAGATGAGGGGGACGTATGACCGTTAATTAAGACTTTTGCAGTGGGTGAGGTGTACAAAAGCCGAATCAATGTTATAAAGCTAACTGGAAGGCCCATGCATTGTAAGATAGTGAACATGTAGTCCCATTCCACTCTATCAAATGCCTTTGAGGCATCGAGAAACACCGTTATCAGTCTCAGTTTAGGGTCCACTGTCTGTAAGATTGAGAATAGGGTCCTGAGATTATGGGACGTTGCTCTGCCTGGTATGAACCAGGCCTGGTCCGGGAGTACGTGCTTGTCCATCAGCAGACTAAGGCGATTTGCCACAAGTTTCGCGAGGATTTTTGCGCCTGTATTGATTAAAGAAAGCGGCCGATGCGACTCACAGCGATCAGCTGGTTTACCAGTCTTCAGAAGTGACGTAATAAGTGCTTCCCTCATAGAGCCAGGCAACGTCTGTGTCTCATGAGCCTCAAGGAATACCTCCTTGAGTACTGCGAGTAGTTGGTTAATGTACATTTTATAAAAGTCAACAGAAAGCCCATCCGTGCCAGGCGCCTTCCCCGATGCCATCTGCATGATGGCCTCACGTAGCTCATCATCCTCGAAGGGCTCCATGAGGAATTCCCGTGGGAGTCCTCTAGCCATCCAAGTGCTATGTCTTTTAAATAAGGAGAAAAATCAAGGGGGGTCGTGCGTTGTGAGGTGTATAATTCCGAATAGTAATCAGTAAAGATTTGTAGGATGTCCAAGCTAGCCCTATATCGAACACCGTCATTGCCCACCACATTCAGGACATAGTTTGAGAACCGGGGCATTTTGATAGCATTAGCAAGTGCACGGCCAGGTCGTTCACCCTCACCGTAGCGGCGGGCAGTGAAATATTTGCTCCTAAACTTTACCTCCTGATTGACGTCATCAACCGAGCCCTTGTTCCTAGCAAAGAAATCTTCAATCTCTTCCCCCAGTTCTGCTTGGAATACTACATCTAATAGTGTCTCCGGCACAAGCTGCCAGCAGTGAGGGGTGACTACAGCGTTAGGGGGCATTAATTCAAGGCACACAGGGGCGTGGTCTGAATAGGTGCGGGCCAGATGAGTGACTGTTTTGATCCATGGGGCCATCCCACGGGTGCAAAGCCAGTAGTCGAGTTTAGACCAGGTGGCATGCCCAGGTGTGTAATAGGTTCCCTCTTTAGTGGCGGGGTGGACATGCCGCCAGGCGTCTACAAGGCCATGTTCGGTGAGCAACCCAGAAAGGGCATCCCAAGCGCGTGAATAGTGGTGTGGCTGGGGATTGGAGCGATCCATGGAAGGGCAGAGAACGGTATTAAGGTCCCCACCCCATATGACATGTGTAGAACCTATTTTTAGGATGTGTCCCCAGAATGTCGTGAAGTACTCAGGATCGTCCGAGTTCGGACCATAGCTGCAGGCAAGGGTAACGGAGTGTGTGGCCAGGGAGCCCCAGAGCAGGCAGCCACGGCCAGAATGATCACTATATGTGCCCCCCAGAATGAACGGTGTGTTTCTTTTTATCAAGATAAGCGTGCCTCGTGAGTACGTGGAATAGGACAAAAACGCCCGCACAGAGGCCCATCTAGAGCCAAAGCAGGAGGGCCGCCTAGGGTCCATAAGTGTTTCCTGGAGCATGGCTAATTGTATGTGGTGCCTATCTAAGTTGGCCAAGATCTGTCGTCGCTTGCGGGGATCGCGCATGCCCCTGACATTCCATGTGATTAGTTTAATGCAGAGCGGATCGGTCTGCATCAGCGTCACGTGTGTGTAAATGTGACATAAGAGCCTTTTTGCTGTCGTGCGGTAGAGTGCCTCAACTCAGTATGATGTGTGTGCCAAGGTGTTAGTACCCAGTGTGTGTTAGAGCAGTGAAACCAATATCTTGTCCAGTATGTCGCTTCCAACATAAATGGCAGCAATGCATTGTCTCCAAGATGAATGAACATTACCCAACCCACCCCCACCCACCGCAGCACCCCAATCGTGCCGGGAATACGTAGCCCACCCAACAGGTCAAATAAACATGGCCATACCGTTCTAACAAGTGGCGGTCAATGAAACAAAAGCAAAAAAGCGTAGTGTAAAACAAAAGCAAAACAATGCCAGGGGGGTTCTCCTATGGGGGATACGCCAGGGGGGCAGTGTACCCGACCACTAACTGGCCACTATCTGCAACTCAGTTTTCTGGGCGTTAACCCCAACTGGGAGAAAGCGGCACCAGGGGGGAAGGGTGCTTGGTGTGCCGAGAAAGTTCTACCAGCAATGTGACAAATAGTACCAAAATACAGTTAAAACTGAAGTCAATGAATGAAGTCTGTTGGTCACTTATCTGTCCGTGATTCAAAGCAGGAGCGCCGATCTAGTCCAAGAAGACCGACAGAAGTGGCAGCTGCCCTCATGAGATGGTGCGTCAGTTGGCAGCAGTGCAGTTCAGCGTAGACCAGCAGCGGAGGGAGCAGGAACAGCCCTGGATGAGTGAAGACAGCGACGAGGATCCGCCGCTCCTGCCTAGCCGCTGGGCGAGGATGATGGTCCTGAGTCTTGATCATGTCACGGTGAACGCCTCGCGATGGTTTTCAGAAAATCGTCGACCTGCTGCGGGTTGCTGCAAAAAACATGTTTGCCGTTATAAGTGATGCGGAGCTTTGCAGGATAAATGAGCGCTATTCAATTTGTGCCTTGCGGAGTTTCTGCTTGACAGCTAGGAACTTCCGGCGTGCTTCCTGCACCGCTAATGTAAAATCGGGGTAGACAGTGAAAGTGTTCCCCTCGAATTGCAGCGGTTTCAACTCACGGACCTTCTGAAGTGCGACATCACGATCCCTGTAATTAAGAAGGCGTGCAATGATGGGTCGGGGGGCCTCGCCGGGTGGGAGACATGGGCCGTGCGAACAATGCGCACGCTCCACCACCAAGTGCGTCGAGAAGGATCCATCTCCAAAAGTACTTCTGAGGAGACGCTCAATGTAGTCTTCCATGCGCCCAGTGTTCGTACTTTCAGGAATGCCTAGGATGCGGACATTGTTGAGCGGCTCCTGGCTTCGATGTCTTCATTCTTAGCCGCAATCACCTTTAGCAACTTATCCATCTGCGCCATTTGTGTCTGCATCCGGGCCGTGGTGTCTTCGTTCTCGGAGATGCGCGGCTCCACCTCCTTCAGCTGGCCATCATGCTTGTCCACCTTTTGTACCAGGAAATCTAGGTGATTGTTCATAGTGTCCATTTTCCCAGACAAGTCTGAGAGGGTGTGTTGCACGGCCAGTAGTAGGGATTTAACGTCATCCTCAGACGCCTGTACGGAGGGCTGCGCGTGCTCCATGTCCGCGGAGTTAGGGTCCGCAGAGGTGGATCACGTCGCCGCTTTTTTGGGGGGCTCAAATGTTAGGCATGGCTGGCCTGCATCCGTTTTTCCCATGGCCTCTTGCTGGATTCAAAAGGTCCCACGTACATTGGATGAAGAGATTTCGTTCAGCAATAGGCAGGTCAGAGTTGCGGGCAGGGGGGCCAGTATCAGAGGAGAGGACCAATAGCCCCACGAGTGAGGCGCAACAAGAAAATACCTAGGAGGAGAAGTCCATCATCCGATAAGAGGCCCCTGTGGTGGAACAACCAACACACGCAGCCCTGCGGTATGATGCGCAATGGATGAAGGCCCCCGGTCAATGGTCACCATATCGTCGCTGGGGGGACAAGCCAGACAAAGGCATATGAAATGTCATCAGGAGAACAGCAGTTATGGGCCTCTAAACACACTCATGGATCCCTGAACCCACCCCCAGATTCGGGGGTTTGCCTGTGCTTGTTGTGATTTGGTGGAATTCTGTTCCGTAGTTTTGGAGTTATTAAAGTAAAAGGATTTATGAATATCTAGAGACGGATCTACGTGCCAACAGCAATGCCGTGATTGGCTGACTGCAACCTGAGAGGAAAGTTGCGCCTGCCATTTTCTGCATCAGGACACGGTTCCTTGGGGGGGAAAAGTTAATATAGAAGTGAAAGATTGGGTCAGGGAGGAGGTACCCTGTCTCCATGGCACTGATAGAAGGGTCTGCGAAGGACCCGTAAAGGAATCGTCCAAAAATATTTTTTATAGCACACAAGCGGCATGGATCCTTGCAGATTCAGATGGGTCTGAGAATCCAGACCCCAATAAAAACACACATACGCCCACTCACAGGCCTACACACCTATTCACACACCTACTCACACACTCACTTACTCATACACCCACTTACACCCCTTGACCACACGCCGATATAGCCACTCACGCATCCACCCACAAAACCACTCAAAACCACTCACACACCCATTCACACAACCACATACCCACACCCATATATCCACTCACACACCCATATATCCACTCATATACCCACAAAACCACTCATGTACCCACTCACAGACCCACATACCCACACAGCCTCTCACACACCCACACAACCACTCAGACACCTAGTTACTCACTCATCCACACAGCCACATCCACTTACATACCCACAAAGCAAACTCTGCTTACACACCCACTCACACACCCTTAAAGCCACTCACATACCCACACACACTCCATGATAAACTTATAGAAATAACAATACCACATGTTTGTATTAAATGTGTTGCTGTTTTTGTATTGAATGTGTGCAATATAACCAGGAGACCCCTTATTTATCTGAGGATTCACAACATATCCGTGGATCCATAAAATGAATTTTAAAAAGAAAGACTTGGAGCCTACATGAGTTACCTTATCCTATTTTTTAAATTTTTAATATAATACGAACGAATGTGTGAACAAAATGCATTTGTAAACTTGTGAAAATATAGATTAGTTAAATGAACTTATGCGTCAAATCGTAGTCGAATTTATAATTAAAAAACCATACACATTTAATGAAAAAAGAAAGGTTACAGGGGCATTATAGTTAGATTCAGATTTTACACGCACTAAACTACAGAAGTTCAGCAGTTATAGTTATCTCAAGTAACTATAACGTATGCCCTAAGATAACTATAACTCATGCCTTCACCGTTGCACTGCTAATTACCCCACATATTACATCACTCATGCTATCTTTTATGACATAATTGATTTATATCACTGCAACATTTGCAGTGTGAAATCATTGATGAGAAATCTGTGCATGGCAGGGGTGCAACATATAGTTACCTTATGGTGCAGTTACTTGAGGTAACTATAACTTCTGAATTTTTATAGTTTTGTGTGTGAATTCTGAATCTAACTATAACTTCCCTGTAACCTTTGCTTTTTCAGTCAAAATATATATATATATATATTTTCACTGAAAAAAACATAGGTTTCAGGAACGTTATAGTTAGAAATTAGCATTTTAAAAAACCATAAAAATTCACTACAAAAAAAAATAGGTTTCAGGGACGTTATAGTTAGTTGGACATTTCACTCATACAAAACCAGAGAAATTCGTCCGTTATAGTTAGTGGAGCTAAGTATAACTCGCTCCCCCATGATGCACTGCTGATGACATCACATATTACATCACTCATGACATGGTCAGTGACATCACTGATGACATCTCAAATGACATCACTGATAACATCACTGATGACATCATCCAGTGACTGTGTTTCTGTAAAGTTTAAATATGTTTTATATATATATAGGCCAAGGTGTATTGAAGAATGAGTGGGCGTATGACTGCCTGAATGGATGATTTAGTAGGTGAGTGACTGACTGTATAAGTGAGTGATTAAATGTGTCTTACTGAATGCATGGGTTAGTGACTAAACTGTGTGAATGTCTGTATCGGTCTGTCTGTTAGCATGTAAGAGGTAGCATGGGTTGGTGAGTAGCTACATGAGTGTCTATATGGGTTATTGATTGCTTGTCTGAATATCTGTATGGGTTGCCCGAGTGTCTGTGTGGGTGGGTGTGGTGTGTGTGACTCACTGCATGGATGTGTGAGTGGGCGATTCACTGAGTGTATGGGTTCAAGAGTGCATCTGCGAGGAGCTGTATGGATGGGTGAGTGTGTTTATGGCTGTGTTGGTGAGTGAATGGATGTCTCAGTGGTACATGTGTGAGTAACTACATATGTGAAAGGCAGTATATGTGAGTGTTGGAGTATATAATTGACTATATGTGAGAGTGAGTGATTGTGAGAGTGGTTGTGTGGATGAGTGTGTGCTTGTGTCAGTGATTGTATAAGAGAGTAAGTATGTGTTAGTATCAGTATGAATAAGTGAGGTGGTATGTGTGTATAACTGTATAGGTGAGTACATGGGAATGTGATTGATTATTTGCATGACTAACTAGCTGTGTAAGTAACTCTATGGGTGAGTGGCGGTGTGTGAGTGTCTGTATAGGTATATGAGTGCATATGATAGTGGCTGTATTGATGAGTGACTGTATGTATGAGTGACTGTAGGGGTGACGGAGTGAATTTGTGTGTAGACCTAGGAATTAGTGAGTGGGTATGTAGTAACTGGTATTGGTGTGTCTATGGTTTCGAGTATGGCAGTCTGTATTTTAGAGTGGGTGTATCAAAGGTTATATTAGGCTGTGAGGAGGTGCATCAGAGGATCACGTGGATGATGTCATCAGTGATGTCACTGACCATGTCATGAGTGATGTAATGTGTGATGTCATCAGCAGTGCATTGCGGGAGTTGCGAGTTATACTTGGCTCAACTAACTATAACGGCCGAATTTCTCTGGTTTTGTATGAGTGAAATGTCCAATTAACTATAACATCCCTGAAACCTGTGGTTTTTTCAGTGAATTTCTGTTTTTTTAAATGCTAATTTCTAACTATAACGTTGATGAAACCTGTGTTTTTTTTAGTGAATTTTTAAGGTTTTTTTAAATGTTAATTTCTAACTATAACATCCCTGAAACCTATGTTTTTTTCATTGAATTTCAAAGGTTTTTTAAATACTAATTTCTAACTATAACGTCCCTGAAACCTATGGTTTTTTCAGTGAATTTCTAAGGTTTTTTAAATGCTAATTTCTCACTATGCCTACAGAGGTAGGACATGTGCAGAAAGAGGAAGAAAGGCGCAGAAAGAAACAAGAGAAATGCAGAAAGAGGCAACAGAAGTTCAGAAAGACAAAGAAAGGTGCAGAAAGAAGCAAGAGACATGCAGAAAGAACCAACAGAGGTGCAGAAAGAGACCTTGTTGCAAAGTCATCCTGTGTCTCCAACTTTTTTCTGACGGCTACTGGTGGTAACTGACTCTGACTAACCAGGCCTAGAGCCAGTGCTATGCTAAAAGACACTTAGAATACAGTGAAGACACCTACATACACTAGGGTACACTATGGGTTGGGGGTACCCCTGTGATTAGCATGACCTCCCCTTGAAATTCCCTAGTACATAATAGGGCAGGGGGATTAAAACTACCTCTAAGTCAGAGGTGCAGAAACATGCTTCTTTAACTAGTAGTTGCGTTTGAAGAGTGGTAGAGAAAGGGTGCAGGGCCTCCGACCAGCACCCAGGAATTCCGCTGCGTAGGACTTACAGGAGGTACAAGGAGGGCTCCTTGGCACCCAAAATCCCCCAGGAGTAAAGTGGACTTCCTCCCCCATCCCGTAGTCTGCCAGGAGGCACGTTTGCAGAGTGGTCTAGAAAAGGGGCATGGCCTCCGAAGACGTCTTAGCAATCCTACTGTGTGGGACTTACTGGAGGGGTAGTTGGCTCTCAAGGACATCCTTGGGGGCCAACTACCTCTCCTATTACCTCCAGTAAGTACCACACAGCAGGATTGCTAGGTTCTCATAAGAGGCCAAGCCCCCTTGGCTCACCACTCTGCAAACACGCTCCCTTGCACGCACTTGGATGGGGCTTGAAGTCCCCTTCACTGCTGGGAATCCTTAGGGGCCAACTAGCCTACCTCTGACCTCCAGTAAGCCCCACACAGTGGGATTGCTGAGAGTGGTCCGAGGCCATGCCCCCTTTCTCCACAACTCTGCAAACGTGCCTCCTGGCGCGCTCTTGGTTGGGGAATGAAGTACCCTTTCCTTTTGAGGGTCCCGGGGAGCCAACTAGCCCACCAGGTACCTCCAATTAGCCCCACACAGCTGGATTGCTGAGAGTGGTCTGAGGCCACGCCCCCTTTTTACACCACTGCAAACGCGGCTCCTGGCGCACTGCTGCTCCGGGGATGAAGCCCACTTGTGTCCTGAGGTCCTCAGGACATAAGATGACCTCATCGCCCCACCAGTAGTGTGCCAAGAGGCGCGTTTGCAGAGTGGTGTAAAAAGGGGCGTGGCCTCGGACCTCCTCTCTGCAATCCAGCTGTGTGGCGTGTCCTGGAGGTACCTGGTGGGCTAGGTGGTCCCCAGGGACCCTCAGTATTCAAGGGGACTTATGCAGAGTGGTGCAGGGAGGGGCAGAGCCTCCGTTGAGATGCAGGCTTTTTTCTTTTTTTATCTTTTTAGAAGGGGGCTGTGTGGCCCCCCTTCTTTCAATGTTTTTGGGGCCATTGGGACCCCGTCCCCCAGTGCCTGCCACATAAAATAAAAAAAGGGAAGGGGGGCCCCCTCCCGAGGCCAATTTCGGTCCCTGGGCCTCGGGAAGGGGGCCGCGTGGCCCCCCTCCCGAGGCCAATTTCGGTCCCTGGGCCTCATCCCCCAGGGCATGGCCACAAATAAAAAAATATTTTTTTTAATGGAGGGGGACTGCGTGACCCCTCTCCTGAGGCATTTATCTGCTCTGGGGCATTGCCTTTTTTAAAATGTATTATTTTTATTCCGGAGGGGGGCCGCGTGGCCCTCCTTCCATGGGCCAGTTCTGGTCCCGGGGACCCCATCCACCGGGGCCTGGCCTCCTTGATGGGGACCGTGGGGGAAGCCACAATGCCCTCACAGTCCCTGCCGGCTCCCTGCCTCCTGCGGAGCCGGCATTGCTTTTGGGCTAGGGGAGCTGCTGACATGCAGCTCCCCTTGCCCAAAAGCAATCTGCTTTGCTTTGTTGAAGCGAGAGTAGGTGCAGAAACATGCTTCTTTAACTAGTAGTCACGTTTGAAGAGTGGTAGAGAAAGGGTACTGGGCATCCGACCCGCGCCCAGGAATTTCACTGCGTAGGACATACAGTAGGTACCAGGAGGGCTTCTTGGCCCCCAAAGTCCCCCAGGAGTAAAGTGGACTTCCTCCCCCATCCCGTAGTCTGCCAGGAGGCGTGCTTACAGAGTGATCGAGAAAAGGGGCATGGCCTCCGAAGACGACTTAGCAATCCTACTGTGTGGGACTTACTGGAGGTAACAAGAGCAGGTGGTGGTCTCCGGGGGTCTGCAACGGACCCCCATATTTAAATAATTAGTGCCCCGGGGAGGTGGTGGTCCCCGGGGCTGTGTGGGGGGTAGCCCCCCACACTTTTTTATTTTAATTTAAGTCCCGGGGAGGTAGCAGTCCCTGGGGCAGCGTGGGGGGGGGAGAAGCATCCCCACGCATTTTTTAAAAAGCCCCGGAGAGGTGGCGCTCCCCTGGGCTGGGGGGGCTGCGTGCCCCCCGCACATAATGAATAAAGCTTTGGGGAGTTGGCCACCCTCGGTGCTGCGGGGGCCCTCTCGGGCCACCGCTAATTAACTGCACATTGCCCCCGGGTCCTGGCCCACCCGGGGGCTTATACAAAACAAAGCGCAGGAGCCCGCGCTTCATTTTTTGTTTGTTTTTCTCAGCCGGATTCGGCCAGTTCTTTAAAAAAAATAATAATAATGTTTTTTGGGCCCTGGGGGACCGCCTGAGCAGGCCTAGGGGGTCAGGGTCTTTCTGCCCTGCCTTCTTTTCTTGTTTTTTCACCTTTTTTTGACTGTTTTCTTGTGACTCAGTTATGAGCAAAATAATACATTCATTACTGCCCATAGATAGGGATAAATGTGAGTACTGCAACTTAAACCATATAGCACTAACTTACCCAGTCATGTTCAGAAGTAAGTGATCTATATTAACTCATGTGTAGCTGTTTATAACCTGGAGTGGCAGTCTGTAGAGTGATGGATTTGGTGGTAAGGGCCAAGCAAGTTATTTGGGTAGGGTGGTGGATGGGGGGGGAACAGACCGGTCCAGTTACCGGAAAGCCTCTGGAAATCTCAGGTTGGTGGTATGTAGCACAGTGTTCAATCTGTAAGGCGTGAGATAGGTGGTGTGTAGGTAAACTGTTTAAATTTAAAGCAAGTGTTTCTGGAGATGGTTTAGGTGCATTTTAGGGTCTTTTCCCATTCATTTCCACTGAAATGCCAACCTTTTATGTTCTCCTAGCTGTATCACAAGGTCGGCAAACCATCCACGGTCATGGTGATCATCATCTTACATAGCCAAGATATTAGGTGGCAACCGTGGCTGAAAGTCAGCATGACCTGCTGTTGGGCAACGCCAAATCTCCCCCTAGAAGTTGGTAGCACCACTAGGGGTAGCACAGGCGCATACTGCATGTTGCACCAAATTCATTTAAGTGCACCCTTCAATCATTGGAGGGCTATAGTGAGGACCTTTGGCTTCTGTGCAGGGTGAAGTTTCACCCCATTAGCAGGGCAATCAGGGACCCTTCTCTGCACGCCTCTCCAATCACCCCTAGGTGGGCTAGGCAAGCCCCAGCCAGTCATCCAGCTGGCTACTTCAGTTGTGCTGCAAAATAATACATTTAATATACCCTGGACTGCTGGAGTGTACGCAAAGATACCTGATTGCACTTCCAATCCCACATCTGCTCCTGGAGCAGCGCATTCAGGGATCGAAACCAGCTTTGTAGTATCCAAACTGGGGCGCTAGTAAAGTAGTAGAGGATGCGCAGCAGTAGGACCATTTTTGCCAGAGCCATTCTGGCCATCATGGCCAGTCTCAGTGTATGCCAGAATGCCAAGTTACCTTCCATGGTCTGTAGAGCATGTCACAGGTTACCCTCTCTTGTATCTGCGCAGAGGGGAAGCCACTGACTCCCAAGTATTAAAAAACCCTGGGTTCCCTTTTGATCTCCAAGTGTTGGACAGCCTCTGGAGGCTCCTGCATTTCCGCAGACAGGGAAAGCACATATCTTCCTCGAGTTCATGCACAACCCGGTCACCCTACCTAGGTCTTCTAAAATGGTTCGGGTCTCTCCCAGGTACAATACCATATCGTCAGTGTGTAATGATACGAAATGCTCTCAACTGTGCAAACAAATGCCCCTACCCTGCCCCTCAGTCCTGAATACACTGGCGAACTGCTCAATTGCTAATAAAAACAGCATCAACAACAATGGGCAGTCCTGCTGCATCCCTCTATGTATTGTGAATGGATGTGAGATGCACTGGACTTTACGGGATCACTTCGAACCACTTAGTAACTTGACTGAACTTACCTGAGAAGGATCTATAATTGAGATGACTGAACATATGGATATGTTTCAGGATAAGCTCTGAAGAAGTCATGAATACGACAAAACGCATGTTGGCTAAAACGGCTAAACTGAAAAGATTCAAGATAATAAAGAATTCATAACTGCAAGGCTGAAAACAAAAATTGAAGACTGATTACATTATTCATGTTTACACTCATGTTTGTCCTAAAGGCTGTGTGAACATCTGAGTAACAGGTTCCCCCTGTCCTCAGAGCATATTAATCAAGACAGGAGTCTCCTCGCATGCCCCCTTCTGTATGGGCTTTGGATAAATACTCGCGCTCCTTGAGGAGCCACAGTGGTTCCAGTGTCCTTGCATGTTGCTCCCTTTGCCTAGGCAGGACCTGGAAGGTTCTCAAGGACTTCCGCAACCTGCTGTTGCATACTATCTTCAACCTTATATGGGTTGATCCAAATCCATGCTCCTGTGCACCGTCCTCTCCAGTCAAATCCTCTGGCGTAACATGTTTGGCCTCCCACCAGGCCCTTAGAGCTTTCTGTAGCTCTTCTTTGTTAGCGCTGCCCTTCACTGGGCATCCTAGCTGCTTGCAGAATTGCTTCAGCTGCTCCTTTTTGTATGTGAGCAACTCCTTTACTTCAAATTGCAATTCCATCTCCTCGCCTACTCCATTCAGAGACATGATGCTTCCTAGGTCTTCCAAAAACTTTGTGCAATATGTAACTGCTAACTAGACTAGTGATGTACAGAGAATCACTGCAGGTCAAGTGCAAATACTGGTTCTAATCCCACCGCTGCCACCAATGTTAGATCTGGGGGTCTCTAGTTGGCAGAGGTAAGCACCTTAGACCAAATAGGGACCCTTGCTTCTAGTCAGGGTACAGGGACACACACGGTAGATAACCACTGCTCACCCTCTAGGTAGCTTGGCTCGAGCAGACAGGCTTCTCCCCAAGGCAATGTGTAAAGTATTTGCACGTAACAACTACAATGACCCCCCTAGTACACCACAAACGTAGACCACACAGGTAAGTATATCAAAAATATAACTTTATCTAGTTTCAGCAGTGGCAATCAAGTATCAAAGGGTTTGCACATTACTCGCTTTCTTGCGTTGTCAGGATCATAAGAAGATAGTCTCTAGTCTCTTGTGTGATTCAGTACTCACGAAAAAGAATCAGTTCATAGGCTCTTGGTGTTTAGATAGCCACGTTCCTCTGGCGGTGCCTCTGCGCTTATTATTAAAGCGCTCCTCTCAGGCTGTTCGGTGCGGGGCTTCCCCAGCTCCCGAGCGATGGACCAATCCGGTCGCGGCTCCCTCGACGAGCCTCCAGTGACGACGTCGGACGTCACCGGGTGTCAGCCAATCGCAGCGCGGCTCCTCCGGCCAAGCCTCCACCGCCAACCAATCAGGTCTCGGCCTTCTCGCTCCTTTCTCCGCGGCTTTGCGGAACGGGGAGACACAGCTTCGAAGCGATTTCGGGCCCCGGGCCGTGGCGGTGAATTGCGGGCAGGATGTTTTGAGGCACCCCGAGTCAGCGGGTCGATCGAGACACCGCCAAGCTTCGCAGCAGCTCAGGGGACGCCCACGATCTCTTGGCCACCGCAATCCACGTGCCGATGAGCACGTCGATCTTTTCCTCACGGCAGTCGATTTCAGGCAAGGATCAGCGCGGCGCTCTCAAGCAAAGCGGAGAGCAGCCAAGCACTTCACGGGGCAGATGTTTAGAAGTTCGGTAGAACAGTCCACGGACCTTGCAGCACACAGCAGCACAGAGGGGGCACCGCAGAGTCTTAAAGTCTTGGCAACCTTTCTATCCCTGGGTTGCAAAACAGGAGGCCAGCTCTTCTTAGGCCCTTGGAGATTCAGTGTTAAAGACACAGCACACAGCAAAGTCTTGTTAGGTCAAGTAGGTAGGGTCACAGCACACAGCAAGGCCCCTTCTCCTCCTCAGCTTCAGTTGCACAGCAGAACAGGTCAGCCCTTAGAGCACACAGAAAGGCAATCTTCCTTTAGTTCTTCAGCAGTCCGTCTTTCAGCAGAGGTTCCTCTTGATTGTAGAATCTAGCAATCTGTTGTCAGGGGTCTTGTACCTATACCCCTAAAAGTCTTTGAAGTCTTTGTGCAAGTGGGTCCTGAGCCCGGTCTGATCCAGTTCTGGGTGTTGCTGGAGCACTTTGTTTTCCTGACTTCTGCTTTCTTTTCAGAGTGAGGGGCAGAGTCGTCAGCTGCCCAGCAGGAGGTGGAGCCAGCAGTGTGGCAGGCAGGCACAGCCCTATTCACTCCCAGGTGCTATCTCCTCCCTCCACTCTACTTGCAAATGTCGCCATTCAGCAAAGGGCTGACTCAGCCAACCTCTTGGGGGATCCCCAGCCCCTGTCACTCTCAAGCCAGACAGTCAATCCACAAGCATGCCCAGGCACACAGAAGGGTCAGACAAGAGAACAGCTACTCTCTAAAAAGTACTATTCTCCAACTCAGGATTTAAAAACAACCTCTCCTAAAAGATGTGTTATTAAATGCTGAGCTCAGGGATATCAAACACTCATGTCTTATTTTGTTCCTATGAGAAGATAGGCGGATAGCCATTGGCACCAGCCTCCCCCATGTTAGCCTATGGAGCAAGATAACCTTGCAGCAGTGAACACACAAAATGGCCACTGTTCACTACCAGAGCATGATACCTGCACTAGTACATGCTCTACCTTTTACATACACTGCACCCTGCCCAGGGGGGTACCTTGGGCCTTCCATAGGGACGACTGACGTGTATAAAAAGGGAAGGGTTAGGCCCGGTCAGTGTGGACACTGGCCAGGAGGACATGGCAGTCCGGGGACTGCAGGCAGGCCTGCGGTGGCAGGCCTGAGACACCATTTTAGGGCTACACAGGTGGGTGGCGCAATCAGCGCTGCAGACCCACTAGTAGCATCTGTTATCACCAGCCCTGGCACACACAGTGCACTTTACTTGGGATTTCGTGGTGATACAGATATGCCAATCAGGTATATCCAATCAATATGATATTTTACACAGGGAGCACTTACACTCTGGCACTGATTAGCAGTGGCAGAGTGTCCAAAGCATCTAAACCAGCAAAAACGAAATCCAGCACAGCATCAAAAATCCAGGTAGTAGAGGCAAAAGATAGGGGAAAAACCCACGCCAAGGATGTCAGGTCTAACAGGTTGCTATTGAGTGATTTACTTACTCCCACAGATTGGCCAAGGCAGTAGCCCCGTACCACCACCTTAAAGGAGTCCCACTCAATATTACTGTGCTTCAGCATATGGTAATAAGTCTGGAAGAATTCTCCAATCAGGACTGATACAGGGTCTCTAAATGTGGGTTGACAGAGGAAGGGTGTTGGAAGCCTCCAAGTAGGAATGAGCGATACATGTCTACCTCACTTAAAGAATTCAGACATTAATACATGTATGATGCTTGAATTATGAGGTTACAGTTTCTCCTTTGCTTTATCCCTGCTTCTCGTTCCCTCCCCCAGTTTTTATAAACGCTAATGCACTGTGCCATACACTGGCAGGTCCTTTATTTCACAGGAGCAAGTCACATTTCAGTTGCAGAGAGCGTATTAAAGGATTAAACGGAATTTGGTCTAGTGAAACCTTTGCCCATATAGTGTTAACAAGTATGAAAATGTCAAAAGTGAATAGTGATTTACACCACACAATTTGCCTTTTATTGCTGTATGGTTTAACCAACCCTGCAGCATGATTTGGTCTTACCCTGCCACACCATCTCCGTGACTTCAATTCTTTTCTTTTAAAAGATTGCTCTTTAATGATTTTCAGTTTTTGTACACACACATATAAAACATCAGCATTATGTCACAGCGCTTCTGAACAGATTTCTGTCCCATAAATGTAGATTATGCTGTTTTTATATCAATTACGTATGTCACTTATACTACAGTCCAATCAAAATAACTATGATGAACTTCCCTCTCCCCGCCTTACCACTCGAGATGAACAAAGTTACTTACCTTCGCTAGCGCTCTTTCTGGTAGAGACTCTATCTAACTGCCGATTCTTCACTTTTTGAATATTCCCCAGGCACGAGACTGAATCCAAAAAAATCTTGAGCAGTAACCCTGTGTGCCAATTGGTGGTAACATGCGGCTCTGCAGTGACATTGCTCAACTCTGGAAGTGACACGTGGGCCCCTATATAGGTGTCACCCAGACACGTTGTCGTCAGTTGCTCTCTGTTCTGTCTGCGAGCACAGATGAAAAGCCCAAACTTTAGATTGATTGTGACCAGTGTGCAGACCTTTAAGTTGAAATCTTTTTAGGTGAAAGAGCCCAGTTCACAGAACATGAAGATAGTAGGGTCAGTAAGGAATAATATAATAATAATCCACATTTGTAAAGCACGAACAATCACCCGTAAGGGTCTCTAGGCGCTGGGGGCCATCGGGAAGATTAAGCAAGCTATTGCCCAGAGTCACATGGTGCTGGGCTAATCTGCCTCCGGCGCCGGGGATCGAACCGTGATCCCCAGATTCCGGAGTCAGTCGCCCTGGCCGCGGCGCCACACCTCTTCCTGTGGAATCTGTGGTTTGACAGTTCCTACCACAAAGAGTGTTGTTGAAGTTAAGTAACTTGTTCTTCCAATTAAGATTTTTAACCGCAGATTCCACACTTTTTGAATAGATGGCAAAGCAGTACCTTCCAGAGGTGGGTCTATGAACTGGCTCAAATGAAATGTGAATGTATGGATTGATGCCCATTTAGCAGCCTAACAAATGTCTAGACCAGGCATCCCATGTGCCAATAAAGTGAAAGTAGCCTTGGCTATGGTTGAATGAGCCTGCAAGCTGTTGTTGGGCTGCTTTCTGGCCAGTGCATAACAGATATTAATGCAGAGTACAATCTAGCGAGAGATGGTCTGCTTCTGTACCGCCTTGACTTTCTAACCCACAAAGAGCTGACCGTCCACTCAATGTTTTCTGGTAGAAAGCAGCGTAGTGTAGGTTGACAGTGTGAGAAGGTGGCTTGGTATATGCTGTCCACTTTTTAAAGTTGACACCCTGTACCTATCCACTTGTTGGAGGGAAGCTTTATTAAGGGTCAAGAGGGCAGGGGGCTGTGCACAGAGCCCCCGGGAGCCTTCACAGAGTGAGCGAGGGAGTGAGTTAGGGACAAAAGGGGCACCTTAATTTGAGCCGGGGTGTCTGGGAACGCTTGCTCTAAAAATGAAGGAAACAGATATATGAGCCATGGAAACTGAGGCTGAAAGTTTAACAGATTTATTTAGAAGGTGCAACTTCAAGAAACGTCAAGAAAAAGACATAAAAATACAAAATACAGAATCCAGATAGTCACATGGATTGGTTGGTATTCTCTGTATCTACACTATTGTACTGTCAGAGAGAGAGAGACTAAATCCAAAGAACACATTTATAAATGCATTATGAGAAACATAAGTTACATCAAGGAAAATGTTCTCAGAATTACAGCACTTTTACCTAGGAACATTCACGTTTACCCAAGAGTGAGCAATCCTGCAATTACAATACAAAATATTTTAAATGCAAAAGTGAAGAGAACAATGGTTAAACATAACATGACATATCATATAGGTAAAATAAAACAAGATACTTCAAGCAAAGCAGAGCAAGACATTTTAAGCAAAACAAGAGCTCTTAGCTCTTGGGGAAAAACCTGCACAGCCTGTTACCTACATACAGACAGTGAGGTAGTCCGCCGATGACTGTGTGGGCTCCCCTTTTTTATCATTTTTAGGCTATGAGAGGCATCATCTCACGCCACTTCTACCTACGTCAGGCTACCCCAAAAAGCTTTGTCTGCAATTTTTCACCAGACATCTCGTCATTTACCCACTTAATGCTGACCGTAAACTAGGTGAAAAGGTCAGTTTCTCAGGCCAATCGCTTGTCGTAAGTTGCATATGCAAGCAGAAATATGGGTATTGTACGGGAATTCAATATATACATGTATAAATCTCCTCTGTTCTTTAACTTGACACATCTGCGGTGGCCACTTCCTTAAAAGCATGTACCAGCCCAGGAAGCAGTCTGCGGCATGTCGAAAGAACAGGGGGATGTTTAACTTTGCGCTAGTGCACCTGGCACACGGGTAGGGTGGGGGCTCTTAGTTTGGAGCAGGAGGCCTCACAGAAAGAGGAGCTGGATATGATTTGGGTCAGACCTGCCTTCAGCCTGCTATACAGAAAATGGCAGAACTATGGTCAATTTAACAAAGAGGCCTACATATTGAACAGAAGGGCCTACACAGGGGTTTTATGCTGGCTGAGTGGTAAGGATGTCCCAGGGTATTTGTCATATAATAACACAGGACCCGCTGGTCAATTTAATACGGCCTACAAATTAGGCTGGCAGGTCAAGGACAAGGGTCTCATACTTCATGTGTGGACAGAACGGGCCTGGGGCCCCCAATGATATAAAATCTACCCTCTCTCACACATGACCCTTATGATGTAGGAGGTCAAAGATAACCTTTAGGAAAGCGATCCTAGTGGTAGCTATGGAGAGCAGCCTTCAGGCTTAATCTTGAAACAATGTAAAGCAGTTTGTTTTACCAGAATATCACCTCCTGAATGACTAAATGAGGGAGAACCACACAGTAGTTCTATAAAAATATGTATTGAGTAATATAACACTCTCTACTATCCTCTACATGAGGATAGAACATAAAGCACACAATACTTGATCAATAGAACAGTCGTAAGTAGCACAATACACAGCGGGCTCCAGGGGGAGACCGAACCATATACTAAAACAGTGGTATAACAATCACGACTTGACTAGACACAGTGCCTAGAGCACGTAGAATCGCTGGGACCCCAAGGAACCACCCCAGGTGATGACACCGGAGACCCACGGAGGATGGGTGCAGTAAGGAAATACGACCGCAGGCTCCGGACAACTCTATGGGAAAGTCGCGGTTGTAAAGTTAAAGTTGAATGACCCTTCTAAGAGGACTGCGAGCAAACCCTTCGCAACTTAAGAGTTTAAAGAGCCACCCCACCCGTGGATACCATATTACCAGAATTACCTAACCCAGGGAAGTTGAGTGCATAAGTCTGAAGTGGCGTTCTTCTCTATGGAAGGAAGTGAAGAAGCACTGCTGCCGTGAAGGTGAAAAAGGTCCGGTGGAATCCAAGCCTGGATTCTGGATGGGAGGAACCTGAAAGCAGAGGGGACAGAGTCTGGGTCTCTTCAGAGTGACCAGGGGCTCGGGAGACGAATGCTCACCGATGTCGGGTGCTTCAGGTGCGAACAAGGGATGCTTGACTCTGCAGCCACGAGGACCAGGAGACATCGAGGACAACCAGGAGCCGGAGGTGAGTTGTCCCACAAAGGATGTCGAGCGCTGAGGAGTTGGCGTCCGGCGGGAACACCAACAAGCCTTGGCAAAAGTAACCCACGCATGAAGGACAAACAGGTTACAGTGTATGAAACACTGTATGGGTGGAATATTCTGGACTTGCGGCGCTACAATTGTTAAGGCCCAATTTTATGTGTGGCACAATCCTCGTGAATGGCTACACCCAAGAGCCATTGAAAAAGTAAAGTTAGAAAACGGTGGAGGGTAGTGCCTTCTTAATTGGTCCACGTCAGTGGATAATCAACATCAAGAACATTGCTCAAAATGAAATTACTTGTGTTGGTTTGTTTTTTTACAAAAATGCAGGTATAGATTGTGAGAGGAAAAGCAACAAGCCGACACGTGTTTCGCCCTAGTGGCCCATTGGCCTTGGGCTTTTTCAAGGCTGCGGATGTCAGGAGATGAGTCTCTGCGGTCTCGAAGAATCAAAGGAATGAGCTGTCAGAAAGGAGCAGCTACTGGTCAGTTGCGCTTTAGGTGCCTCCTTCACTCCAAGGGAGATTCTTCGGTTGTCTTAAGTGCCCCACAGGTCCTGCACAGAGCCTGTATGGAGTCACGGCACAAACTCAGCTTCGGACGGAAAGGGGGACGAAGTCAGCCCAGTCGAGGTCCAACGAAGTCCAGGTGTTCAGACGGTCGAAGGTCAGTGGTTTCTTCTTTGTAGAATCTTTTCCACGTAAAATACAATGTCCTGTAGCCAGTTAACCCATTTTATACCCACGGGAGAGGGTTGGACAGATGCAGGGGACCCTCCTAGGGGAGGGGCAGGACAGAGGGGTGGCTACACCCATGTCCTTTGTCCAGTTTCGCACCAGAGCAGGAGCCAATGGCTCCCAGAACTGGTTTGAGGTGGACTATGCACAGGGACACCAAATATGGCCCAAGTGCAGACTTTCAGGCACTCTCAGAGTGCACCCACCCAGCCCCAATACACTAAATCGTGTCTGGGAGGTGGTCACACCTCCCTGTGACAGGATGCCTATTGTGCAGTTTTCCTCTGCTCGAGCTTGGCTCAGCAGCAGGAGGGCAGAAGAGTGTCTCTGGTCGGCAGCATCCATTTTGTGCTGCCTGGGTCAAGAAGGCTGGCACCGGTAAGACCAGTGACCCCACGAAGCTTGCTTCAGAAGGGTGGAATCATACCTCTCACACCAGTTACTGGTGTGGAGGTATGATTCCAAGGTGTTTGACACCAAACTCGATATGTTTCTATGCAGTCATTTTCGAGATATCATTTACCGCAAAGTTATAATACACCTCTACCTATATGTCTGGCTAAGTCACAGACAACCCAGGAGAATGGTCTCTGAAGGCTGCAGAGAGTTTTGCTCATGCATGGGTACCCTCTCACATAAAACCACGCACCCTGCCTTCCGGATTGTAAAGGCCTGCTATAGGGGTGACTTATAAGTCTTAAGTGTAGTGACTATTAGATATAGTGAAGCTATATCTAAAGTAAGTGATGCAAGCAACATCTTACACAGGCTGCAGTAGCAGACCTAGAGTTCCATTTTGTAGGGCCTCTCATGGGTGGCATAATACATGCTTCAGCCCATGGGAGGCCTCTGGGGTACCTATGCCCTGGGTACATGGTCAAAAACAGTGAGACAGAAAGCATAAAGTGGGGTAACCATAAGAAGCAGATCATACTTTCCTACACAACCGCCCCACCCAAACGCAAGGACATTAAACTAACCTTGACCAATTTAATCTTCATGTTCTAAGTGGAAACATCTGCATTTGCATGTTACTCCCAGGTCTATGGTCCATTGTATAGTCTATCCCCTGTAGGAAAATGGACCACCTCAAAAGTTTAGGGTTTTCACCCTTCATCTGTTTAAGCCATAAGAGGAGCGTATGGTTTATCTGAACAATGAAGTGAGTGCCAAACAAGTATGGCCTCAACGTCTTCAGAGCACAAACCACAGCAAGGGCCTCCCTCTCAATAGCTGACCAACGTTTCTCTCTGGGGGTCAGCCTTCTGCTTATAAAAGCTACTGGCTGATCCTGACCCTCTTCATTCAGTTGTGATAACACAGCCCCTACCCCCAACTCGGATGAATCAGTTGGAACAATGAATTCTTTAGAATAGGCAGGACTTTGCAGAATAGGAGCGGTGACCATGGCCTGTGTAGGAAGGGGGAATCTGACTATATGGTTGCCCCCAACTTTTTGCCTGGTATTTGGATGGTTTTTGACTAGTCTGGCTGGGATCCTGCTATCCAGGACCCCAGCCTATCTGCTTCCTCCCTAAAACTGATGTGAGTACCCTAGGTACATTCCAATTGGATACTGAGGACACCCTATTAGCACTTGTAGATGGTACCCTAGGTACCCAGGGCATGGGTCCCTCAGAGGCCTACCAGGGCTGCAGCACTTATTGTGCCACCCTGGGACCGCCATACCAAATGACACCACCAGACCACTACTGTAGTCTGGGTAAGGTGGTGCTTGCACCCCCTTACAGGGATACAGGTACCATGTATCCCACCTATGTACAACACATGTATTCTCATTGGTCACCCCTCAAGCAGGCCTTGCTAATCCTACAAGTCAGGGTGCTGGGATATGTGTGAGGGGGGACCCCTACCTGAGTAGGGCCCCTCTGCAACCCTCGCAAAAATCGTTGCCAGGTTGTTTGTAGTGTAGCCAAACCATATACTCTTAACCGCATTATAAGTATATCGCAATAGCGTGATAACTTGAGAATGGCTACACAGAACCATATCGTGTTTGGTGTCAAACATGTAGGAATCATACCCCCAGTCCAGCCATGGGCATGAGGGCATGATTCCCCCCTGCTAGAGGGGCGTTATGTGAAAAGCGGCAGAATTTAGACACCAATGTAAAAGTGCACACGTATCACAAAATGGATGCTACTCGCCCCCCACACGACTCTGGCTGCCTGTTGCTGGGCAAAACCCCAGCCTCGGCAGCTGGACAATAGGGATCCTGTTGCAGGGAGGTGCCAGCACCTTCCCAGACAGGCTATGTGTATTGGAACTGGGTGGGTGCACCATAGGATGCCTTTCAGAGTTGCACATAGGCTACTACAGCGCCTACATTCTGCATACACCACCTGGAACCGGTTCAGGGGCATCCTGCCCCTCGCCCAGGTGAGAAACACACAAAGGGGAGAGGGTGTAGCCACCCTTTCCCGCCTCAACTCCCATTGGTGGACACTGATCTGGACACTCCCCTAATCTTGTGGATAAAGGTGAATAACGTGTCCCCAGAGAATCAGATTAATCTTGGACTTCACAGACTTGACCTTCGACGAGCTGCTGCCCAGCTGACTGAAGAAATCTACCTTGGGGTAAAGGAGTTACCCCCCCTGCTTGGCAGGCACCTGAAACACTGCAAGTGACCCGGTTGGAACTTCGCTGCTCCTTCGGACATCGACGACTCCTCTCAACCTTGAGGTGGGTTTCCTAGCATCCCAGAGGCCAGTGAGCGTGCCCAGCAAGTCTGAGCACCATGGACCGCGTGGGTGGCGAGATCCCCGATACCCCAGGACACGGGCCACCTCTTGCGTAGCACACGACCCTGACCAGTGGGGAAGTTGTGCTTTGGCCCAATATTGAGCCAACCTCTCAGCAGCAACTGTGCTAAAGATCAGTGCCCTAGCTCACTCCGGTGGCCCGTGGGCTCCCTTTTACGCACTCCAAATTGCTGCCTTCTGCGGTCCCTTGTCTCTCGACTTGTGGGCCCTGGCGGAGGACAATCCTCACTTTTAAGAGTTCCCCTGTTTGCTCAAAGTCTGCTCTACAGTCTCCTTGAAGGAGACCTCTCAAAGACCTCGTGGGTCTGCACCAGTAGCTGATTTGTTCATATTGCGTGGGTTGCGGTTGCCACGGCTTAGTGGATCCAATCCGGACACTAACACCGCAGCGACACTCCTCCGACGTGGGACAGTTGCCCTCCAGAAGCTGGCCTTACTTGAAGCCTCCCGGAGCCCATGGCTGCAGATCCAAGCTACACCTTTTCCACTTGAAGCACCCGACATTGAAGGGCTCTTTTCCTTGAGCCCCCTGGTCACTGTGTCGTGACCCAGACTCTGTCCCCTCTGCTTTCAGGTTCTTCTCTACAAGATCTACAACTTCAATCTTCACTGCATCATCAACGCTTTTGGCTAGCAGCAGTTTTGTACATTTTCCCATTGAAAATCAGCCCGCGACCCGACATCGAAAACGACCTATGCACCCTGCTTCCCTGGGGCAGGTAACAGTGGTACCTCAGTACTCCCGTGGTAGTGGGCTCCTCAAAAGCTTAACTCTAAGTTTTTAACTTTGAACTCCTGCTAGAAGTGTCTTTAATCTGTTTAAATCAAACCGCGACATTCTCCATAGGCTTAATAGAGATCCCGATAGCAGCTATTTCCACTGCACGCGCCTCCCGTGGGTCCCCTTCCTCATAACCTGGGGTGGTTTCTTAAGGGGCCAGCGATCCTAAATGCCCTAGGCATTGTCTGTAGAATTGTCGTGGTTCTTATACCACTTTTTTAATATATGGTTTGGTCCCCCCCGGGGCCCTGTGATTCCAGTGCTATTTATTGTATCTATAAATGCTTGTTTGAATTGTAACTTTACCTCTAGCCTCATAAAGAGACTTGTGGGATTCTGTTTAGAATAAATACATATATTTTATATATATACCTGTGTGGGCTACTCTTTCATTTGGTCATTCAAGAGGTTATCTATGGTAAAACAATAAGCTTAACACTCCTTCAAGACTTAGCCTGAAGGCTGCTCTCCACAGCTACCACTAGGATAGCTTTCTTTAAAGGTTGTCTTTTAAACCTATCACCTTAAGAGTCGAATTGGACTGGTGCAAGGTGGCCACTATAACTAGTGACCAGCATATGCCAGGCCAACTTCTCACATTGGTGTGCAGCAGTTGGATTCAAGCCTGCCATTGTTTTACCAGATAACAAATTGAATTTCTAAAGTGAAAGCCACTTGGTACTACAGGTACATATAAATTCAAGCTTAGAATACAATAAGTTCTACTGAACTTAGGAGTTGTGTGTAGAGGGTTTAGCACACCTTGACTACAACTCAAGAAAGGGTTCAGTAGGTCACACCTAGTGTAGGTAGATACACCAGTACCACTACACTAGAAATGTCTTTAAGTTCAGGTGCCCATAAGGCTCTGGAAAGACCCCAGAGGGTCCCAGTCGACAAATATGATCATCTCTCCTTTGCTGAGCTTAGGGAGATGTGCACCACTAGGCAACTTAAGACAAACAAAGGTGCCAATACTCAATGTCTCAGGGAAATCCTGCTCATAGCAGACTTTAAGCAGACTTTAATGTCTGATGGGGTAGACGGGTTGGGTGGGCATCCCCCAGAAGAGGACACCCCTGGGGTGGACTCTGATGAGGACCAGGAAGAGGAAGATGAACTTGACCTGGAAGGACAAAACCATTCACAACATGGGGGTGATGGCCCAAGAGGCACTCTCTCCATCCCTAAAGGGAGAATGGTGGATCCAAACAGAAGGAACAGATCCCCCTCAGAGGGGTCCAACCATTCTGAGAGATCCAAAAGGACCTCTGCCTCTTCTCAGAGAAGAGAATGCTCCCAAGAGAGGAAATGCAGACTGATCCAGTTTGAGCAGGCTAAGCTACAGCTCAGGAGAGAACAGTTAGCATTGGACAGGGAATCCCTGGAGCTTCAGAAAGCTTCAAGAAAATGGGGTCTAGAGACCCCTGGTGGCAGTAATACCCCTAGAGTTAGAGAGACAGCTCCTGACAATAGGAACCTACATAAGATTGTGCCCCCCTATCAGTCAGGGGATGATATCCACAAATGGATCACTGCACTTGAGAGGGCCTGTAAAGTTCAGAGGGTCCCAATAGAGCAGTGGGCAGCAATCTTATGGCTCTCCTTTGCAGACAAAGGTAGAGACAAGCTCCTCTCTGTCAGAGAAGAGGATGCAGATGATTATTATATCTTGAGAGATGCTTTGATAGATGGGTTTGGCTTAACCACTGATCAATATAGATTAAAGTTCAGAGACACCCAGAAAGCACAGGATCAAGATTGGGTAGACGTTGTAGATTGTGCTACCAAGGCTCTGGAAGGTTGGTTAAATGGCAGTAAAGTAAATGATTATCAAGGATTGTACAATCTCATCATGAGGGAGCAGATTCTTAATAATTGCCAAAACCAACTCTTACACCAGTACCTGGTGGACTCTGATCTGACCTCTCCCCAAGAATTGGGTAAGAAGGCAGACAAATGGGTCAGAACCAGGATTAGGCCCAAGAACCAAGGTGGTGACCAGAAGAAAGATTCCACAAAGCCCAAAGAGAAAGATGGGGATAATAAGACAGAAAAATCCCCTGAAGGGCCCCAAAAATCCAGTTCTGGGGGTGGGTCCCAAAATCCTTCCTCTACCAATAAGAAACCATTTTGCCATGTGTGTAAGCAACCTGGCCACTGGAAAACTGACTCCAGTTGTCCAAAGAATGGCAATAAACAAAATGTCCCTTCTATTGCAGCTCCAACACCTCCTGTTACTACTAATAGTAATCCCCCAGGTGGTGGAAGTGCACCCAAAAATTTAGTTGGGCTTTCTTGGGGAACTCAGGTGGACTCTGGCCTAACCAGGTCCCCTACACAAGCCACTCTAGTCTGTGATGGTGGCATGGGGTTTGCCAACTTTACCATGAGTCCCAGTATCTTGGGCAGGTACAGACAAGAGCCCATGATCAATGGTCAGAAGGCTGTGGCCTACAGGGACACCAGGGGCTAGTGTCACCATGGTGACAAAGAGACTAGTGCCCCTAGAACAGCTTTTACCTGAGTTTAGCTACCAGGTGACCAATATTGATGGAGTTAGGACAGATCATCCCATGGCAGTGGTAAATCTCAGCTGGGGAGGGGTCACTAGCCCAAAGAGAGTGGCAGTGTCCCCAACCTTGCCTGTAGATTGTCTACTGGGGAATGACCTGGAAATCTCAGCCTGGGCTGAGGTAGACCACAATGCCCATTTAAAAATGTTAGGCATCCCTGAGAGAGTGGATGGGACCCTGAGGGCCTCACCTCCACCCCAGGAAGAATTAAAGGGAGTGAAGCCTGAAACTATGGATCACTCCACCCAGACAGAGAGCAGAGGGGGTGAGGAACAGTCCTCCCCCCACCGGACTAAAGGTAAGGGTCAGCTTCCTAAGGGAACTGATCCTGCCCCTTGTGAAGTAACTGCCCCAGAAGTGGTCAGGCCTGTCCTGGCCACGGCTCTGATGGCAGGGGATCCTTCCAAGGTGGTACCCAGTCTGGAGCAGGTATCCTGCCCCTCTCTACCCTGCCTCAGTCAGCCCAGGGCTGCAGAGGTCAGGGAGGTCAGTGGACCCTTAATGGGCCCCTGTCCAAAGGAACCCCCTCATCAGCAGATTAGGGACACCCAGCAGAGTAGTTCTAGCCAGGTGACCATTCCTCTACAAACTGAGGGATCCCCTTTACCCCTAGGTACAGGTACCCCCCAGATGGACTTTGTTGGGCACAGGGAAACCTGGAGCACAGTTGCCCCAAACCTTCCAGTGCCCTCCACTATTCCAACCAGAGGGACCCAACCCCCAGCTGTAGGCAGCCAGAGGTTGACCCTTAGGGCCAGATATGACACAGTCATGGACAGAAAGGCTTCCATGGTAACCAGTGACCTGAGGAGGTTGAGACTACCCCAAATAGGGCCTCACTTCCAGACTCAGACACCCCACCAGCCTGCTTCTGTACCAAAACCCAATACAGGTAATTTCCCTAGACTTTGGAGAAACTCTAAAACCCCTTGGGGTAGGATTTCCCAAGTGGACCATGATACAGGGAGCAACCATGCTAGTGCAGGTTCTTCGTTATATGGCCACTCAGGAAATAAAGGCTTATCTGGACAAGGTTAGCCTTATCTCCTTTCGTTTTGGGGGGGGGGGGGTTATGTAGGACGGTGGAATCTGACTATAAGGTTGCCCCCAACTTTTTGCCTGGTATTTGTATGGTTTTTGACTAGTCTGGCTGGGATCCTGCTATCCAGGACCCCAGCCTATCTGCTTCCTCCCTAAAACTGATATGAGTACCCTAGGTACATTCCAATTGGATACTGAGGACACCCTATCAGCACTTGTAGATGGTACCCTAGGTACCCAGGGCATGGGTCCCTCAGAGGCCTACCAGGGCTGCAGCACTTATTGTGCTACCCTGGGACCGCCATACCAAATGACACCACCAGACCACTACTGTAGTCTGGGTAAGGTGGTGCTTGCACCCCTTACAGGGATACAGGTACCCTGTATCCCACCTATGTACAACACATGTATTCTCATTGGTCACCCCTCAAGCAGGCCTTGCTAATCCTACAAGGCAGGGTGCTGGGATATGTGTGAGGGGGGACCCCTACCTGAGTAGGGCCCCTCTGCAACCCTCGTAAAAATCGTTGCCAGGTTGTTTGTAGTGTAGCCATACCATATACTCTTAACCGCATTATAAGTATATCGTGATAGCGTGATAACTTGAGAATGGCTACACAGAACCATATCGTGTTTGGTGTCAAACATGTAGGAATCATACCCCCAGTCCAGCCATGGGCATGAGGGCATGATTCCCCCCTGCTAGAGGGGCGATATGGGAAAAGCGGCAGAATTTAGACACCAATGTAAAAGTGCACACGTATCACAAAATGGATGCTACTCGCCACCCACACGACTCTGGCTGCCTGTTGCTGGGCAAAACCCCAGCCTCGGCAGCTGGACAATAGGGATCCTGTTGCAGGGAGTTGCCAGCACCTTCCCAGACAGGCTATGTGTATTGGAACTGGGTGGGTGCACCATAGGATGCCTTTCAGAGTTGCACGTAGGCTGCTACAGTGCCTACATTCTCCATACACCACCTGGAACCGGTTCAGGGGCATCCTGCCCCTTGCCCAGGCAGGAAACACACAAAGGGGAGAGGGTGTAGCCACCCTTTCCCGCCTCAACTCCCATTGGTGGACACTGATCTGGACACTCCCCTAATCTTGTGGATAAAGGGGAATAACGTGTCCCCAGAGAATCTGATTAATCTTGGACTTCACAGACTTGACCTTCGACGAGCTGCTGCCCAGCTGACTGAAGGAATCTCCCTTGGGGTAAAGGAGTTACCCCCCTGCTTGGCAGGCACCTGAAACACTGCAAGTGACCCGGTTGGAACTTTGCTGCTCCTTTAGACATCGACGACTCCTCTCAACCTTGAGGTGTGTTTCCTAGCATCCCAGAGGCCAGCGAGCCGCGTGGGTGCCGAGATCCCCGATACCCCAGGACACCGGCCACCTCTTGTGTAGCACACAACCCTGACCAGTGGGGAAGTTGTGCTTTGGCCCAATATTGAGCCAACCTCTCAGCAGCAACTGTGCCAAAGATCAGTGCCCTAGCTCACTTCGGTGGTCCGTGGGCACTCAAAATTGCTACCTTCCGCGGTCCCTTGTCTCTCGACTTGTGGGCCCTGGCGGAGGACAATCCTTACTTTTAAGAGTTCCCCTGGTTGCTCCAGGCCTGCTCTACAGTGTCCTCGAAGGAGACCTCTCACAGACCTCGTAGGTCTGCACCAGTAGCTGATTTGTTCATATTGTGTGGGTTGCGGTTGCCAAGGCTTAGTGGATCCAATCCGGACACTTACACCGCAGCGACCCTCCTCCGATGTGGCACAGTCACCCTCCAGAAGCTGGCCTTCCTTGAAGCCTCCCGGAGCCCGTGACTGCAGATCCAAGCTACACCTTTTCCACTTGAAGCACCCGACATTAAAGGGCTCTTTTCCTTAAGCCCCCTGGTCCCTGTGCCGTCACCCAGACTCTGTCCCCTCTGCTTTCAGGTTCTTCTCTACAAGATCTACAACTTCAATCTTCACGGCATCATCAACGCTTTTGGCTAGCAGCAGTTTTGTACATTTTCCCATTGAAAATCAGCCCCCGACCCAACATCGAAAACGACTTATGCACCCGGCTTCCCTGGGGCAGGTAACAGTGGTACCTCGGTACTCCCGTGGTAGTGGGCTCCTCAAAAGCTTAACTCTACGTTTTTAACTTTGAACTCCTGCTAGAAGTGTCTTTAATCTGTTTAAATCAAACCGCGACATTCTCCATAGGCTTTAATAGAGATCCCGATAGCAGCTATTTCCACTGCACGCGCCTCCCGTGGGTCCCCTTCCTCATAATCTGGGGTGGATTCTTAAGGGGCCAGCGATCCTAAATGCCGTAGGCATTGTCTGTAGAATTGTCGTGGTTCTTATACCACTTTTTTAATATATGGTTTGGTCCGCCCGTTGGGGCCCTGTGATTCCAGTGCTATTTATTGTATCTATAAATGCTTGTTTGAATTGTAACTTTACCTCTAGCCTCATAAAGAGACTTGTGGGATTCTGTTTAGAATAAATACATATATTTTAAATATATACCTGTGTGGACTACTCTTTCATTTGGTCATTCAAGAGGTTATCTATGGTAAAACAATAAGCTTAACACTCCTTCAAGACTTAGCCTGAAGGCTGCTCTCCACAGCTACCACTAGGATAGCTTTCTTTAAAGGTTGTCTTTTAAACCTATCACCTTAAGAGTCGAATTGGACTGGTGCAAGGTGGCCACTATAACTAGTGACCAGCATATGCCAGGCCAACTTCTCACAGCCTGCTTCAGGTCATCAAATGCCTTTTGATACCTTACTGTCCACTGAACTTTCTTATGCATTTTCTTAGAGGTCAGATCATTCAAGGGAGTCACTATGGATCCATATCCCTTGACAAATCTCCTGTAGTACCCAGTCAGGCCCAAGAAAGCTCTGACCTGAGTCTGGGTAGATGGAGCAACCCAGTCCATTATGGTCTGGATTTTGTTCTGCAATGGTTGAACCTGTCCTCCACCCACAAGGTGGCCTAGGTACACAACCTTACTCTGTCCTATCTGGCACTTAGTGGCCTGGATAGTGAGGTCTGCCTTTGGCAGGGCCTCCAAAGCATTTCTCAGGTGGACCAGGTGATCCTCCCAGGTGGAGCTAAAGACAGCAATATCATCAAGATAAGCTGCTCTAAAGGCTCCCAGGCCTGTGAGGACTTTATTCACCAACCTTTGAAAAGTGGCAGGTGCATTCTTCGAACCAAAGGGCATCACAATAAATTGATAATGCCCACTAGGGGTTGAGAATGATGTTTTGGGCTTAGCATCCTCAGCTAGTCTGATTTGCTAGTAGCCAGCTGTGAGGTCAATTGTACTTAGTAAATTGGCTGAGGCCAGAGTATCAATCAGTACACCTGCCCTAGGAATAGGATGAGCATCAGTCCTAGTGACTGCATTGAGCCCACTGTAGTCTACACAAAACCTCAACTCTCTTTTACCACCCTGGGTGTGAGGTTTGGGTACCAGGACTACCGAACTAGCCCAAGGGCTATCTGAGGGTTCAGTTACTCCCAATGCCAGCATCTTTTGGACCTCAGTCCTGATGCAGTCCCTGACATGGTCAGGTTGCCTTTAAATGTTGTTCTTTACAGGTAAGCTCTCTCCTGTGTCCACTTCATGGGTACACCAGGCGGTCTGACTAGGAGTCAGTGAGAACATGTGTCTGTACTGATTGAGGACGTTCCTGCAATGCGTTTGTTGCTGTTCAGTGAGGCTGCCTGCCAAGGCTACACCATCTACTGAACCATCATCAGGGTTCTGTGAGAAGAGGTCATGGATTGGGTCAGTCTCTTCAGCCTGTCCCTCATCAGTAGCCATGAGCAAGCCCATGTCTGCCCTGTCAACATATGGCTTGAGCCTGTTCACATGGAGCAACCGGTGGGGGCTGCTCCTGGGAGTTCCAAGGTCCACCAGGTAGGTGACCTCTCCCTTTTGCTCAAGTATGGTATGTGGTTCACTCCATTTGTCTTAGAGAGCTGCTGGGACCACAGGCTCCAACATCCATACCTTCTTTCCTGGCTGGTACACAGTCAGAATAGCCTTTTGGTCATTTTTTTTTAAACAGACTTTTATTGAGTTTCATACAGTAACACATTCAATCCCCCCCGCCCAGTAACTGGCCAGCAGAGGAAGTCAGGATGAAGTATAACGGGCAGTCCGTCAATCTGAGTGCACAATCCCACCTTTCTTCCCATAAGGCGTCTGTGATGCAACGCAGACCGTCCACAGGGATGATCCAGGACAATGGTGTGATGCAATAAAAAGCCCCCCACCCCTCTCCCTTTCAAGCTCCCCCAACAGAACCCCCCACCGCCAACTTCTGAGTTATGCAAGAGGGCAATGAAGCCTCCCGTACCACCTGTCAGACTTCCCATCCCGCAGGGCACATCAGTGAGTGTATCAAAAGCACTGGAGGATGCTACCTATCATGGATCCAGCGTATTCCTCCCTTCCCATATTCCCACAAAAGTGAAGGGTGTCTGAGGGGCCCCGCGCCACCTCCCCCTCCTCAGGAGCCTCTTCGTCATCTACAGCCGGCAGTTTGAACAGCTCCAGGAGTGCCACCCATGCCCGGACCATTTCTTGTGATTTCTCACTTCCATTACGCTGGGCCAGACATAGTCTATAGTTCCCTTCACTTCCTGCCCATTTCACCATCTCCCTATTCCAGCGCAAGAGACTAGGCCCCTGCCTCGCCTTCCAGTGGGAAGTAATTTCCCGTTTAGCCAGGACTAGCCCCAGGTCAATGAACCGGCTGGTGACCTTAGTCTTGGCAGTGTGCGGGAACCAATGCAACAAGCAGACCCCCGGTACCATCTCCGGCTCCCTCTCCGTCACAGTCCGCAGCGCAGTCGACACCTCCCACCAAAAATCTCCCACCCGTGGGCAGTCCCAGAACATGTGAAGAAAGTCCGCCCCATCATGGTCACAACGGGGGCAAGCGTCCGACCCCCCAAAATACTCAGCAATTTTACTAGGCGTGAGGTATGCCCTATGGAAAATATAGAATTGGATGAGCTGGAAACGCGCATTTCAGGAACACTTCCATGGTCGCTCCACGATCTCCTCCCAAGTTTTTTCTGCAATGGGTTCCCCCAGATCCGCCTCCCACTTGAGTCGCAATGCCGCCAGGGGTTGACTTATATCGCAAGTAATCCGACGGTAGAGGCAGGTCACCGCCTTAAAAGTACCCGCCGCCATCACTACATATTGACAAGCGAGAGATATATCCGGCTCCACCAGTCCCTTTCGCCAGTGTTTCCTGACAGCCGCAGTCAGATCATGGCGCTCCCTAGGGTCGTTAAAAGGGAGAAGATTACCATCCTCATAAAGATCACCTAGTGTCATAACTCCCGCCTCTTCCCAAGCCAACAACCGGCTCCAATCTCCCCCATGAGGCAACACCCCACACATCCGCAAAGGGATCTCGGGCGCATAAGGGATCGCGACATGCGTCCTCCTGGCCAAGCGTGCCCAGCATTGTCGTATCGTCCTCAAGTCCGTTGGCACCAAAGCGTCTCTCATCGGGACTCGTAGCAACACACAAGACAAATGGTGCCAGCTCGGATCCAACCCACCCTGGTCCTCCGGGCGCCTAATGTGACCCGCCACCCACTTCGTAAACCACTGGAGCTGCGCGGCATGGTAGTAGGCCTCCAGGTCTGGCAACGCAAGGCCCCCCTCCCCCCTGGGCCTCTGCAGAGTAATTAACGCTACCCTCCGTCTCCCAGTTCCCCAGATGAACCCTGTAATCAAAGTGTTCAGTTGTGCGAAGAGCCTACCCGGGATCCAAACTGGGAGGGTCCCAAAATAATAGAGAAACCTGGGCAAGATGACCATCTTCAGCAAGGCGACCCTACCGGCCACCGACAATGGGAGAGTCCCCCAGAAATCAAAACACGTTTTCGCTCCGCGCACTGCCCGCCCCACGTTGCCCTCCAACAGATCAGCGGGAGCATGATAGATCTGAGTCCCCAAGTATGGCAAGCACCAGGATTCCCACGGGACATCCCCCAGGCGAACTATCCCGTCCGGCCTGGTAGGAAACAGACATGACTTGGTCCAGTTCACCCGGAGGCCCGCCACCCTCCCCAAGGTCTCCAGCAAGTCCCTCGCTCCCCGTAGGGCTTCTCCAGCGTCCGGCAAGAACATGAGGAGATCGTCCGCATATAACGCTATGTTTTGCACTCGTCCCTCCACTAATAGTCCTGAAAAATACCCCTGCCTCGTCCCCCGAGCGACCGCACAGGCAGCAGAAATCAAGCCCCCTGTCCTCACCCTAGCAGTAGAAGCACTGTATAGCAGCGCCGTCCACTGTACAAAACATTCTCCCAGCCCAAACGCCCGCAATACATCAAACAGGTAAGGCCACTCCAGGCTATCGAAGGCCTTTTCGATGTCAACCGCAAAAATGCAGGCCTCCTCCTTGTCATAGGAGTCTGATCCCAAGATCCGCAGAAGCCTGCGTACATTCATCTCAGTGTTGCGGGAGGGAATTAATCCAGCTTGGTCCTCATGGATCAGTTTCAGCATATGGGGCATCAACCGACTAGCAAAGATGTGGCTTAAGATCTTGTAGTCAAGATTGAGCATCGCCAGAGGTCTATACGAGGAACGATCCCAAGCAGGTTTACCCGACTTAAGAAGGGGAACTATGAGGGCTTCACGCGTGGAGACAGGGAGGGCCCCCTCCCGGCGAGCCGTGTTATAAAGCGCCACCAAACAGGGGGCTAGAACATCCGTGTAAGCTGCATAAAACTCAACAGGGAGCCCATCAGTGCCCGGGGTTTTATTCCTGGCCATGTGCTTTATGGCATTTTGTACCTCACCCACTTCAATGTCCCGACCCAGAGCCTCAGCGTCTTCAGCCTCAAGCCGTGGTAGCTCCACCCCTGGCAAAAATTCCTCATCCCCCGGGCACCCAGGACCCACCCTGCTCCGGTACAACTCGGCATAATACTGTAAGAAGTCATCATTAATGTGCTTTTGGGTGCAGAATACCTCAGCACCCTGCCCCCGCAGTTCCACTATCAGGGTCCCCCTGCTCGCCGGATTGGCCAGCCAAGCTAATAATGTCCCCACCTTATCCCGCTCCACATGTGCCTTATCTGTGTAGGCCTTATAGTCAAAGCAGCGCAATCTCTCGATTTGGACTGCTAACGCCTCTCGAGCCGCAAGCAACCCCGCCTGCTTGTCCGGGCGCTCCGGACGCTCCTTCTCTGAATCACGCACCTGTCGTTCCACCTTCTGGATGTCTTGCAGCAACACTATGCGCGCTCCCACTACCTCGCCTATACAGCGCCCCCGAACTACGGACTTAAAGGCGTCCCATTTGACCACCAGGGACGATGCCATATTGGTGTTAAGTCGAAAATATTCCTCAATGGCCGACCCAATGTTAGCACGAAATACTGGATCCTCTAGCGTGTCCGGGCGGAGTCGCCACGTGGGAATGGCAGGGTGATCTCTCAGCCAGTGTAAAACTGTCAGCAGTGGATTATGATCAGATGATGTCCTGGCTAAGTACTCACTATGTACCATCGCCCCATGAACATCAGGGGAGCTAAGGATCGAGTCCAACCGAACATGGAGGTCGTGCAACGATGAGAAATAAGAGTAATCCCTCTCACCCGGGTGGTGCGCCCTCCAGGTATCAGTCAGCCCCCACTGTCGCTGCCAGTCTCGCCGCACCATGGCCAGTCGATGTATCGGGGAATCTGCAAGAGGGGGATGAGAGCGATCCAGGGAGACATCTGTGATGCAATTAAAGTCGCCACCCAGGAGTATCGAGCCAGTCAACAAGGGAGCCAGTGTCCCAGAGAGGTGCACAAAAAAGGAAGCCTGATCCATGTTTGGGGCATAGACACTCCCTAGAACAATGTCCCTGCCATCCAGTCGCCCCGTCACCATAACATATCTACCTTCAGGGTCAATCACCTGCCCAGTACTCTGAAACGGTACCCCCGCCCGGACCCAAACCAACGCGCCCCGTGCATATGCTGAGTACGTGGTACAGAACACCTGTCCCCGCCACCTCCGTTGCAGCGCCAACCCTTCCTGTTTATTTAAGTGTGTTTCCTGTAACAGTGCTATCTGCACCCCACGCCGACGAAGGTAAGCATGAATCTTGTGGCGGCGAGTCATGCTGTGCATCCCCCTAATGTTCCAAGACAAACATTTAATACCTACGGTGGTAGTCATGGCATGGTAAAGAAAATGCTGCGTGTCCTACCTCCCCCTGCGACATGCTTGGTCCCACCCTCTCCTCCCCCACCCCAACACACCAACTCCCCCAACTCCCACACCCCAGGATAGGTTCCCTAAAACTAGCCCCCATCCAAACTAATAGCACCATCAACCTTGCCAACATGGAGAGTTAGACGTATGCCGACCCAAAAGGGACCCCGAGCCCCCCGCCAGCACGCCCCCGCCATGTGTGAAAGAGCCAACAACAGCCCTTTGGGGGCCCCAATAAGGACGTTCAAATAGGACCAACTCCCCTATGTATGTTGGGGAAAGTCCCCTCCAACAGCCAAACCTGGGCTGCAGTACAGGGGCAACCATTCCCGCCATCCGACCGCAGCTCAGCCAAACAAGTCCACCGTCTGCGGGGTTACCACTGGAAGTTCAGGTTCGGAATCCCCATTCGTGCTGGCATCCGGAGAGGACCCAGATTACTCCAGCACTCGGCCAGAAGAAGCAGAAACCGGGCTGGCACCACCCTGACTGATCTCCACCACTGCCCGCACAGCTCTGTCTCGTTCGAGGCGACGGTCTGGCAGCGGTAGAGCCCTCGACGGGCTCACAGTGTCAGCGGATCGTCTCCCCGCAGCGCTCACCGGCGAACTCCGCCCCGGCCTCGCCTGTCGTGTCTCCAGCCAGCGCCACGCATCCTGCGGTATGGTGAAAAAGAGGGTGCTGGGGCCATCCACCACTCGCAGCCGCGCCGGAAAGAGCATCGCATAGGGAATGTGAAGGTGTCGTAGTTTCCGCTTGAGAGCTACAAAGGAGGCACGCTGTTTCTGAACCTCTCATGTGTAATCTGGGAAAAGCATCACCCTGGAGTTATCAATTTGTAGACGTTGCCTCTCTTGAGCTAGCTGCAGGAGGTGGTCTCTGTCTCTGTAGTGCAGCAACACTCTGAGGGCAACACGAAACTATAGGGCCGCCCTATAGTCTCGGGTTGCGGTTCTATTTTAGAACCGCTAGGCCAGTATGTCAACTATTTCATAAAAGACTTCGTACCCCAGTCTCAATGCTACATTAGAGATAGCATGGACATGATCAATTTGATCGAACACCATCCATTTGATCCTTCTGAGCACCTCCTCTGTACCCTTGACGTGGAATCACTTTATACTAATATTCCACAGCCTTTTGCCCTCAGAGTGATCCAGCAAACTCTTGACTCTAGACCGAGACCACATGCAGTTCCCACGTTATTTATTTTGAAACTACTTGAAATGTGCCTTACTAGGAATTTCTTCTGTTTTGATGACGTATTTTTCCAGCAGGTGAAAGGTACGTCGATGGGCGCTATTTTTGCCCCGAACTTGGCCATTCTCTGCATGGATTTTCTTGAAACTACCATCATTTTATCACCTACTAACCCCTTTTTATCTGGCGTCAAAATATGGCGTCGGTATATTGACGATGTTTTTTTGATCTGGCACAATAGCACTGACTTACTGACCAATTTTCAGCACTGGCTCAACAACAATTGCTTAGGTCTTCAGTTTACACTCTCCACCGACTCCTCATCCATTCCCTTCCTTGATTTGTCCATATACCACTCTGACGGTGAGCTCCTCACCAAACTCTATAGGAAGCCCACCGAACGGAACACATTGCTTAGATATGAGAGTAATCACCCTAGGGCCTTGAGGGACTCTTTACCATACTCTCAATTTCTGCGCATTCGCCGCAATTGTTTTTAAAAAAAAAACTACTTTACCGAGGCCTAAGTCCTGTCTGAGAAACTTAAAGCTCGAGGTTACCCCAAGCGACTTGTTCGCAACGCCGAGAAACGGGCCTGGTATTGCCCTAGGGAAACACTGCTCACACCTAACCCCAAAAAAAAAACCAAAAGAATTGTATGTGTCACCACCTTTTCTGTCATCTCCAACCATGTGCGTAAATCTGTTCTGAAACATTGGCCCATACTGAATGCGGGCAGCCTCAATCTGGAAAGACCATTATTTGCCTTCCGTAAGAACCGCAATTTAAAAGACCACCTAGTGCGCGCTGCAATCCCCCAAAAAACATCTCCCACAACCCTTAATGCATATTGGGGGCTTACGCCACTGGTTGGTCACGCAAAATGTGGCAATTGTAATTTATGTGATCTTACAATAGAGGGCAAAACTTTCTCGTTTTGGCGATACTGTCATTAACTCTAATGGTTTTTCGAACTGCAACACATGTAATGTGATTTATCTGATTCAGTGTCCATGCAAGAAGAACTATATTGGGCAGACTACCCAGAAGATTAAAACGAGGATCGGTCAACACCGCAGCAGGATTCGCTGCAATGTCCCTAACGCACCACTGGTTGAACATTTCAAACAGGCTAATCACCAGGACAATGAGATTAAATGGACTGTTCTACGAACCATCAAGCTGCCACCAAGAGGTGGCGATCTGGCACAAATCCTTAATAAAGAAGAGTTGAAACTTATTATTCAACTTGACACAATTCGCAATGGTCTAAACAGGAATGAAGATTGGCTGTCTCTCATTTAGACCTTTCTGTAATATTTCTGAGATTTTCTGTGACTTAATCATTGTTTCTTGCCTTAACAATTGTATAATTGTCGGCATTGTTCTAACTCAACCTTGTTCTGCTTCTTTCTAATTACTTTTTTCGCTTCCATATCACTAAACACTGACCCAACATGTCCGCTGTTTACTCACTCGCGCAATTCCGTCCCAGCACACCCTACACTTCCTGTCACATGACCTTGTCACGTGTCTCCTGTGGCTGTCTTAACCACTTAGCAGAGCCAGTCACCGCCAACTTGCGATCGTGCAGATCCCCCTGATGCTGGTAAGTGCTCTAGCGGCGCGCTCCCTCTCCACGACCCTGCTCCCTTCACCTCTAATTCCCGTGCTACGTCTTTCCACAGGCGGACCTTGGATTCTCAAGCCGCTACACTGGGTAGCTGGTCATTCCCTTAATTCCCTCCACACGCTGCGGCAATCAAGTGGTTAGTCCCACTGCCCTTATTCCGCCCTTCCCCCTATTGGTTTGATCCTTCTTAATTTGTCCCGTCCTTAGTTTTCAGCTGTGCCATTCCATGGAATTGTCCTGGCCGGTTGTTCCGCGCAACTACTTCCTTATCTGGATTTGTGTGAATTAATTCTAGGAGTCATTCGTCTCCGAAATGGGTTAGTTTCCCGCCTTCCTTGCGTTCCCTGTCACGACGCTAACCGGCTCACCTTCAGTCTTCACGCCTCCGTGACTGTTCGCTAGCTTAATCGTGCACTAGTTCACCGCACAATTATACCATCTTGCGGTCCACCACACGCTCAACTACGGACTATTGTCAGCCTATTGCACATGTTCACACACCCCCTGTCAGTTCACAGTCCGGTTTTGTTGGTCTTGCCTCGATCAGCCGGTTAAATTCACCGTTGATTCCTTCGCTTCAATAACCAGCCTCCCTGGTTTTTTCCTCACGTATGGCATGTCGTGCATGACAACTGGCATCATTGTTTCTTCTCAATATTTTTAGGTTTTAATGTACCTCTCCTTTTTCCCTTATTTTCTCCCACTTCCATTCTTACAGGAATTGTAAAATTCAGGCTTATTTTCTCTCTAGTCCTGATGATGATCTATGTATTGGTTGAATAGATCGAAACGTCGTCGACCCCATGTACAAACATGCATGTTAAACGCATATGTTAAAAATTGTGCATGACACTGTACCTTTAAGAAAGCTTGCCCTTGTATCTCGTATTGGCTACAAGCTTCACTCTTCAGCCTGATGAATGTTTCATGTGTTTGACTGTCTGTACTTTTTGTTTAGTGTGTAAGGACACAGGACTGAGTCCCACTCTACATTCTAACGTATGTCAAAAATTAATTCTATCGATCATTAAAACTTCAATGTCCGGCTGGGCATTGTACAAATGATATAGAGCCGATTCTGGTCTATATTTATCGTATATTGTATTGTTTTTGAAGGACCTCCTGTTTTTCAAACTATCCATCTTAGGTCCAGGCAGCAGTAGAGCTCGCTCGCAGCCCTCCGCTCAGCCCACTCTCCGCAGGCTCGCTGTCTGCCAGTCCCCGCTGCGGCGCCAGCACCGAGGCTCTTCGCTGCTCCCCCAGGCCACGCACCGTCTCCAGCACTCGGCAGACTACAGGAGCCTCATCGGCAGGTCGCGGCCGCAATCTTGGGCCGCTGCAGGCAGAAGCGTGGTGGGGTAAAGAAACCAGCCTCGTTCCTTCACCCGGTCGCCTCCACCGTCGAGGGAGCGCCCACCCGATCACCAGGTATGCACAGTCTGGTTGGGGAAGTAGGGTCCCCGCAATGGGACAGGATCTATTCAAACGGAGGGAGGCCACGGAGGAGCTCCGAGATCCTCGTCCGTCTACATCGGCGTCAGGCCACGCCCCCCAACAGCCTTTTGGTCATGCCAAGCTTTCTGTCATTCTTGGCTAGCCTCAAGGTTTTTGGATGTCTTCTTCATGTACTCAGCCATCCTGGAGCGGAGACCAAGTACATAGTCCACTATGTCTTGTTTAGGTGGTTTGAGAGGTAACTCCCATCCGTCCTTCACTAGACACAAGGGACCCCTAACTGGATGTCCAAACAGAAGTTCAAAAGGGCTGTAACCAACCCCCTTCTGAGGAACATCTCTGTAGGCAAAGAGAATGCAGGGTAACAGAAAATCCCATTTTCGCCTAAGCTTTTCTGGGTGGCCCATGATCATGCCCTTCAGGGTTTTGTTGAATCTCTCAACTAATCCATTGCATTGTGGGTGATAGGGTGTGGTGAATTTGTAATTCACTCCTCACTCCTTCCACATAGCAGTTATGTAACTGGACATGAAGTTTGCATCTCTTTCAGTTAAAACCTCCCTAGGGAAACCCACCCTGGAAAACATTCCCAGGAGGGCCCTGGCCACCGCAGGAGCTGTGGTGGTTCTAAGGGGTATTGCTTCTGGATACCTACTGGCATGGTCCACCACCACTAGTATGAATCTGTGCCCAGATGCAGTTGGAGGATCCATGGGACCAACAATGTAAATCCCAACCCTCTCAAAGGGAACCCCCACCACAGGTAGTGGTATCAGGGGGGCCTTTGTAGTACCACCTGCCTTACCACTGGTTTGACAGGTGGTACAGAAACGACTAAACTCCTTTGTGTCCTCCAACATGTGAGGCCAGGGAAAGTGAAGGAAAAGCCTGTCCCATGTCTTACTATGGCCTAAGTGTCCTGCTAAAGGGATATCATGTACCAGTGATAATAGGAAACCCCTAAACTTCGGTGGTATGACCAACCTCCTGGTGGCACAAGGCTTGGGGTCTCTACCCTCTGAGTACAGGAGTCCATCATCCCAGTAGATCCTGTGGGACCCACTGGCACTCCAAGGAGCCTCAGCAGCGCTTGCTGTCTGAGGGGTTCAAGAGAGGGGCAGCTGTGCTGCTCCAGGCTCAGATCTGCCCTGGAAGGGCCTCCTGTCCCCAAGAACTCAACCTGATCAGGTTCAAGTCCACCTGAGACAGTTCCTTCACAGGGACTTGGATCATCTTCCTCAGGAGACTGATCCTCACTCTGAGTCTGGGGGGAAGACACTGCCTTACCCCTGCTGCTCCTCCTCTTGGAAGGCACCTGGTCCATTTGTCCAGGATCCAAGGCCTGTTCAGTGGAAGACATTTTTGCCTGTGATTTGGTCACAGCAAACACATCTGCAGAGATGCCCAATATTGCTACATGTTTCCTGAGTTCCACTTCAGCCCAAGCTGAAGATTCCAAATCATTGCCCAATAAGCATTCCACAGGGAGGTCTGAGCTAACCACAACCTTCTTAGGGCCAGTTACCCCTCCCCAGCTGAAATTCACAACTGCCAAGGAATGATCTGTCCTGACATTGCTTGCATTGGTCACTTGGTACATTTCACCAAGTATGATCTGGTCAGGGCTCACAAGGTCCTTACCATTGTGACACTGGCTCCTGTTTCCCAATATGCCATGGCCTCCTTGCCATTGATCAAAGGCTGTCGTCTGTATTTGCCCAGATTATTGGGACTGACAAATAGGGAGGCGATATTGATGCCTCCATCACAGACTAGAACAGCCTGAGCTGGCCAGAACCCACCTCAGATCCCAAGGTAAACCCTAATAAACCTTTCTTCCCAGTACCACCACTTGGAGCTGAACTAGGGGGAACAGTTGCCTTAGGGGCAGTGGTGGTGGTAGGAGGATCCTTGGCTCTGGAACAATTGGCATCCCTAGGCCAATGTGTCTTTTCCTTACACAGATAACACCAAGGTTTCTTGCTGCCTTTTCCCTTGTTAGATTGTGAACCACCCTCAGATGCAGGTTTTGGGGGCCATGAAGAAGACTTCTGGTCTTTACCCTTCTCCGCACCCTTATCTGCTGGTTTAGAATCAGACTTCTTTTGGTCACCACCTTGGTTCTGGGTTTTCTGCTTCACCCTGGTTCTGACCCATCTAACTGCCTTCTTTCTCAATTCTTGGAGAGAAGTCAGATCAGAGTCAACCAGGTATTGCTGCAACAACTGATTTTGGCAATTATTAAGGATCTGCTCTCTCATAATTAAATAGTGCAATCCTTTGAAATCATTCACTTTACTGCCAAGAAACCAGCCTTCCAGAGCCTTAGTAGCACAATCTACAAAGTCAACCCAGTCCTAAATCGGTGCTTTCTGGTTGTCCCTGAACTTCATCCTGTATTGCTCAGTGGTTAAGCCAAACCCATCAATGAGAGCACTCTTCAGAACTGAATAATTATCAGCATCCTCTTCTCTAACAGTGAGGAGCTTATCTCTACCTTTGTGGGCAAAGGAGAGGTACAAGATAGCTGCCCACTGCTCTTGAGGGACCTTCTGTACCTTACAGGCCCTTTCCAAAGCAGTTATCCATTCATGGATGTCATCCCCACTATGGTAGGGAGGGACTATCTTGCTCAGGTTCCTATGGTCATAGGTATAATCCTTAACCCTAGGGACACTGTTGCTGCCACCATGGGACTCTAGCCCCAATCTCTTTGTAGCCCTCTGGAGCTCTAGGGTTTCCCTGTCTAGGGCCAATTGCTCTTTCTTGAGCCTGAGCTTGACTTTCTCTTGCTCCAGAAATTGGCACTGTCAATCATAAGAGGAGTCACTCTTATTGGGTATGGAAGTCCCTGCAGAAGTTCCTGAGTGTCGAGATTCTACAGAGGGAGATCTGGATCTCCTAGGTAAACTCTTTACTTTCCTGGTGGAGTAAAGAGAGGGCCACTGGGGCCTTCTCCCCCACCTAATGGAAGATCTAAGTTGTCCAGGTTGGAATCATCTTGATCCCCCTGGTCAGGGTTTGATTCCAGGTCAAAAAAGGTTTAGCTTCCTGGCCTTTCCTCATTCCCTGCACCACCCACTCTTTCTATCTCATCAGACCCTGGGGTCTTTCTAAGATCATCTAAGAGTAACACCTCAATGAGACGTTGGGTGTCTGCATTTCTCCCTGTCCTCATCTTCCTAGACACACACATGGCTTTCAATTCCTGGAATGAGAGGCCATTGTACCTAGTTGGCAGAGAGCCACTGGCTTCTCCTCTAGAAGACATACTTGTGTTATGTGGTGTAGGCACCTACCTAACCTAGTGGAGACTAAACTCTCTTGAGTTGGAGAAAGGGTGTGCTAGGCCCTTGACTTACCTAACTCCAAGTTCAGTAGAACTTACTTATTCAAATCTTGAATTACTATGTGCCTAATACTTTAGTGGTTTTCAGTTAATCAATCAATGAGATTTATCTGGTAAAACAATAGCAAGCTTGAATCCCAACTGCTGCAATGTGAGAAGGTGGCTTGGTATATGCTGTCCACTAGTTAAAGTTGGCACCCTGTACCAATCCACACGACCCTTATGATGTAGGAGGTGAAAGATAACCTTTATGAAAGCTATCCTAGTGGTAGCTATGGAGAGCAGCCTTCAGGCTTAATCTTGAAAGAATGTAAAGCAGTTTTTTTTTTACCAGAATATCACCTCCTGAATGACTAAATGAGGGAGAACCGCACAGTAGTTCTATAAAAATATGTATTGAGTAATATAACACTCTCTACTATCCTCTACACGAGGATAGAACATAAAGCACACAATACTTGATCAATAGAACAGTCGTAAGTAGCACAATACACAGCGGGCTCCATAGGGAGACCGAACCATATACTAAAATAGTGGTATAACAATCACGACTTGACTAGACACAGTGCCTAGAGCACTTAGAATCGCTGGGACCCCAAGGAACCACCTCAGGTGATGACACAGGAGACCCAAGGAGGACGGGTGCTGTGAGGAACCACGGCCCCGTGCTCCGTACAACTCTAAGGGAAAGTCGCGGTTGCAAAGTTAAAGTTTAAGGACCCTTCTAGGAGGACTTCGAGCAAACCCTTCGGAACTTAAGAGTTTAAAGAGCCACCCCATCTGTGGATACTGTAGTACCAGAGTTACCTAACCCAGGGAAGCTGGGTGCATAGGTCTGAAGTGGCGTCGGAAACTCTTGTTGTTCTCTATGGAAGGAAGTGAAGAAGCACTGCTGTCGTGAAGGTGAAAAGGGTCCGGTGGAATCCTAGCCTGGATTCTGGATGGGAGGAACCTGAAAGCCGAGGGGACAGTGTCTGGGTCTCTTAAGAGTGACCAGGGGCTCGGGAGACGAATGCCTACCGATGTTTGGTGCTTCAGGTGCGAAGAAGGGATGTTTGACTCTGCAGCCACGATGACCAGGAGCCGGAGGTGGGCTGTCCCACGAAGGATGTTGAGTTCTGAGGAATCGGTGTCCGGCGGGAGCACCAACAAGCCTTGGCAAAAGTAACCCATGCAGGAAGGACAAACAGGTTACGGTGTGGACCAGCAAGGTCCACAGTACTTTCCAAGCAATGGAGAGTCAGGCCTCCCCTGGAGCAACCAGGAAAGTCCACGAACAATCAAGATGACCCTCAAGGGGACCCACAGGCCAATGGACCAGAAGTCGCGAGGGGCCCTCGAGCAAGTTTGCAAAGTACCAGCCCACGGAGCACACGGTGCGAGGAGGCCGGAGTTCTTTGGTGCAAATACTGCTCAGAGTCCGGACCACACAGGGTCCAATGCTGAAGCTCGGGAATCGCCAACAAGCATATGCACTTGCAAATGGACGCTGTGCACAGGGGTTCGGGTTACGCAGCCCCCACGAGGGATACTGGCCTCAAACTCGGTGAGAGGGTAGATGGACCTCAGGGACCTTCAGGAACCAACCTCCTGTGTTGCTGAAATCTTCGGAGTCCGCAGGAGCTCAGGAGCAGCTACCGGTCAGTTGCGCTTTAGGTGCCTGCGAAGCAGGGGAGTGACTCCTTTCCTCCAAGGGAAATTCTTCGGTTGTTTTAAGTGCCCCACAGGTCCTGCACAGAGCCTGTATGGAGTCACGGCACAAACTCAGCTTTGGACGGAAAGGGGGACGAAGTCAGCCCAGTCGAGGTCCAGCGCAGTCCAGGTGTCCAGACGGTCGAAGGTCAGTGGTTTCTTTTTTGTAGAATCTTGTCCACATAAAATCCAATATCCTGTAGCCAGGTAACCCATTTTATACCTTCGGAGGAGGGTTGGACAGATTCAGGGGACCCTCATAGCGGAGGGGCAGGACAGAGGGGTGGCTACACCCATGTCCGTTGTCCAGTTTCGCGCCAGAACAGTAGCCAATAGCTCCCAGAACTGGTTTGAGCTGGACTATGCACAGGGACACCAAATGTGGCCCAAGTGCAGACTTTCAAGCACTCTCAGAGTGCACCCATATATTGTAACCCCTTGAGGAAACACATCACAACACTTGATGAAACAACAAAGGCCTGTCTGAAAACCATAAAAAGGAATAAAGACTGCAGATGCCATTTAACAGTGCCATAAGAAGGCCTTGCTGGGATAGTGACAACACAAACAGCAAAACCTTGGCATGGAGTGGGTCGAGCTGTTAAGAAGCACTATAGACGACAGGCTTATTCCAATGGCAGGGCTATAAAGATTTGGTTGAGGGACCACTGGTTGCCAAGATGACATCAACAACCTCAAAGGAGCGTCCACGCCACTAGGAGCTAGTCGTGCTCTTCCAGGTAAATCCAGCAATTCTCCTCTGTTGAGGATTGACCAGATTAAACCTTTGGGCACTAGACCAGTATGTGCTCCATTTCTCTTTCTTTTTCCTTTGCTTCTAGGGACTATCACATTGAACATAGCCCTCTACCTAGAAATGTTCCCTTTTGATGAACTCGTTTGTCCACCAGAGAAGAATACTCAGTGGACTACAAGTTGAGCTTATTCTACAGTTAATATATTTTTCCCTTTATTTAGTCATTGCCTGGTCCGCATTGACACAAGCCCTCTCTTTCACAGGCTTACTGCCCTCAAGAGATGGTGACTTCTGTCCACCTACCAGGATTTATGTCTATTGGATTAATATTTGTAGCACTTTTCATTTCCAGCCAGCACGTAATTTCTATATAAAACAGGTTAATTCACATTACACACGTTTCGAACAGTTCCCTAACCTTTAGCTTTCTATTTTCCTAGACCCCAGGCAATTTAAGACCTGATGAGACCCTATAATCCCTTAAAAATCGAAACACCGTCGACATGATTAAAGAGACAGACAACGTTTCCTTATTGTTGATGCAGTGATTGACTCTATTTATCCATAACTGTTCTGAAAAGAAACTGCTGCCTCTTATTTGTATCAACCAATATACCTCTGATGCTGACATTTTACTTCACATTATTCTAATTTTCTTTGGTTCTGTTTTGGTTACACACCTGGGGTCCTCTTATCCTATCCTCTTTCTAAAACACTCCTAAACATTTTCGCCTATAGGATTGTTGTTGGATAAAAACTTGGTTTGGCTCAACCGGTTGCGTACTAAATACACTGGCTGTACTAGCATTCCATTTCCAAACAATTTAATTGACATTTTTAACTTGGATTTAGTTTGCACAGTAGAATCTGTGACATTCATAATTTTCTCGAGAATGAGTTCCCTGTGAACGTCTGTTTCAAGGATCACTTGATACCCCTGTTTGCATGGACATAAGGGTTGCTCTTGTTGTTTTGTTAAATACTATTAGCGCCACTCAGTTGCCCAGCCCTGTTTGGACATCTGTATCCCACTTTATTCTTTTGATGGATTCCAGATCCCTTTGCCTCCCGATGTGGCTGATTTTTGGACGGCGAGTTCTTAGGGTCAAAACTTTGCATTTTACCACTGCATGGTCGCTTGCCAGATTTGGAACTACTTCAAAACTCCCCATGTGCTGGAAGTGGGCAACAATCACCAAGATATAGTCCAAAGTGGCCATCCTGAAGAACGAGAATTGGGTGTAGGCAGCTGGTGTTTCTGTTACAAACCTGCCAATTAAGTCTATGAAGGCTCAGTTGATTTAATGTGTCACCTAATACCATACCCTACTTATCAAGCCTTAGGAATTGTTTCTGAATGGGCTGCATAGGCCAGATTTCATCGTCAAGATCCTGAAGTATGTCATTTAGCCCTGCGCCCATTAAGTTGGCCTTTAAATCTCTCATGATTACCCTCATTGCTTCTGGATGGGATAGTTTTAGTCCTCTTAATGTGTGGAGTAAGATGCTAGTGTTAACTCCCTTTTGACCATAACTGGGTGAAGGTAGATACTCCCTATTATGAGGCATGGTGTCATATTCCGGTTATATTGACTCGAGTTACCAAAAGAACAATACAATCTCCCTTTCCCTTACCGAGCAGTGTTGTGGTGACAGCCAGTTCATTTTTTTACATAGATTGAAACTCTCCCTGTAGCATTCCCCCTGCCTGTGATTCAACAGCCAAGGATTCTTAAACTGTAAAATCATTCCAGGGGGTTGAGTGAAGGACCCATGTTTCTTGTGATGAAATGCTTACATCCCTCAGTTGCACTACTGCCTCCTTTGCTTTAGAATCCGTTAATCCTCTTACATTCCAATAGCTTATTCTCAAGTTGTTTTCTTTGGCATAGTGTGCTTCCTTGTGCTAGGGCTGTGTTATTAGTGCTCTTGATAACCATGCCCAGTTCGTGATTTTTGTTTGCTGTGTGATGCAGGATCACCCTTTCCCTGTGCGGCTTGCAATTATTTGCTCACCTTCTGAGATTTCTGGAAGTCTGGCTGCGGTTTTGCTGCCCTTTAATACTGAAACCTGTAAGTGTTTGGTATTTTTTGTTCTTCCCATGCATGGTCAGCTTTCTGGCCAATTATTTGCATCTTGGTTAAGAGCATCAAGTATTTGATGACAGCTGGGCATGTCCATTTTATTCCCCATTGTTCAAGTAGGGCCTTATGCTTTCTTAAGGTCTTGGCTAAGGCCTCACTGGGGAAGGTAATTTTGGTGCAGTAGGAAGGTTACGGAGACAATATCCCTTGAGTTGACCAATGCCAGACAGAGGAGGTTGGCACAGAGCTTTAGGAAATTCCCTCTGCTTAGGACGTCCCAATTGATTCAGAGTGAAGCACAATTTTGTTTGTTCCTTCACTTTTAACATGCTCATTATTTTGGAAGTTACTCTTGACGGCATCTGGGCTAAAACAACTTCTTAGCATGGACTTGTTTGCCGTATGCCAAGGCTCCCCCATAATTGACAGATTGTTGCTATTGACACAGTCTCAGCATTGGTTCTGGTCCTGGTCATTTTTAGGTCGATGCGCACTGCTCTATGGGAGGCCTCTTTGAATCACTCCAGAGCGGAGGGGCAGGACAGAGGGGTGGCTACACCCATGTCCGTTGTCCAGTTTCGCGCCAGAACAGTAGCCAATAGCTCCCAGAACTGGTTTGAGCTGGACTATGCACAGGGACACCAAATGTGGCCCAAGTGCAGACTTTCAAGCACTCTCAGAGTGCACCCATATATTGTAACCCCTTGAGGAAACACATCACAACACTTGATGAAACAACAAAGGCCTGTCTGAAAACCATAAAAAGGAATAAAGACTGCAGATGCCATTTAACAGTGCCATAAGAAGGCCTTGCTGGGATAGTGACAACACAAACAGCAAAACCTTGGCATGGAGTGGGTCGAGCTGTTAAGAAGCACTATAGATGACAGGCTTATTCCAATGGCAGGACTATAAAGATTTGGTTGAGGGACCACTGGTTGCCAAGATGACATCAACAACCTCAAAGGAGCGTCCACGCCACTAGGAGCTAGTCGTGCTCTTCCAGGTAAATCCAGCAATTCTCCTCTGTTGAGGATTGACCAGATTAAACCTTTGGGCACTAGACCAGTATGTGCTCCAATTCTCTTTCTTTTTCCTTTGCTTCTAGGGACTATCACATTGAACATAGCCCTCTACCTAGAAATGTTCCCTTTTGATGAACTCGTTTGTCCACCAGAGAAGAATACTCAGTGGACTACAAGTTGAGCTTATTCTATAGTTAATATATTTGTCCCTTTATTTAGTCATTGCCTGGTCCGCATTGACACAAGCCCTCTCTTTCACAGGCTTACTGCCCTCAAGAGATGGTGACTTCTGTCCACCTACCAGGATTTATGTCTATTGGATTAATATTTGTAGCACTTTTCATTTCCAGCCAGCACGTAATTTCTATATAAAACAGGTTAATTCACATTACACACGTTTCGAACAGTTCCCTAACCTTTAGCTTTCTATTTTCCTAGACCCCAGGCAATTTAAGACCTGATGAGACCCTATAATCCCTTAAAAATCGAAACACCGTCGACATGATTAAAGAGACAGACAACGTTTCCTTATTGTTGATGCAGTGATTGACTCTATTTATCCATAACTGTTCTGAAAAGAAACTGCTGCCTCTTATTTGTATCAACCAATATACCTCTGATGCTGACATTTTACTTCACATTATTCTAATTTTCTTTGGTTCTGTTTTGGTTACACACCTGGGGTCCTCTTATCCTATCCTCTTTCTAAAACACTCCTAAACATTTTCGCCTATAGGATTGTTGTTGGATAAAAACTTGGTTTGGCTCAACCGGTTGCGTACTAAATACACTGGCTGTACTAGCATTCCATTTCCAAACAATTTAATTGACATTTTTAACTTGGATTTAGTTTGCACAGTAAAATCTGTGACATTCATAATTTTCTCGAGAATGAGTTCCCTGTGAACGTCTGTTTCAAGGATCACTTGATACCCCTGTTTGCATGGACATAAGGGTTGCTCTTGTTGTTTTGTTAAATACTATTAGCGCCACTCAGTTGCCCAGCCCTGTTTGGACATCTGTATCCCACTTTATTCTTTTGATGGATTCCAGATCCCTTTGCCTCCCGATGTGGCTGATTTTTGGACGGCGAGTTCTTAGGGTCAAAACTTTGCATTTTACCACTGCATGGTCGCTTGCCAGATTTGGAACTACTTCAAAACTCCCCATGTGCTGGAAGTGGGCAACAATCACCAAGATATAGTCCAAAGTGGCCATCCTGAAGAACGAGAATTGGGTGTAGGCAGCTGGTGTTTCTGTTACAAACCTGCCAATTAAGTCTATGAAGGCTCAGTTGATTTAATGTGTCACCTAATACCATACCCTACTTATCAAGCCTTAGGAATTGTTTCTGAATGGGCTGCATAGGCCAGATTTCATCGTCAAGATCCTGAAGTATGTAATTTAGCCCTGCGCCCATTAAGTTGGCCTTTAAATCTCTCATGATTACCCTCATTGCTTCTGGATGGGATAGTTTTAGTCCTCTTAATGTGTGGAGTAAGATGCTAGTGTTAACTCCCTTTTGACCATAACTGGGTGAAGGTAGATACTCCCTATTATGAGGCATGGTGTCTGAAGTGATGAAGCAACTCAAGTAAGTGAAACTTCTTTATTTCGTTGAAGCGTAAAAGCACCCCCAGCTTGCTGGTATTCAAACTCTCAGGTGAAGGCAGCCCGTCAACATTCCGAAGCTGCCTTCACAGCAACATTCTAAGACATACCATTACAGATGCAGTGAGGGAGGGGGGGGGAGAGCGGAACATACCAAGTGGCAAATTACAACACATCTTCCCCCTTAAACAACAGTAATATAGAGGGGCAGACAATGGCTGAAACCTGCCGGTGGCAGGGGCCGCCTAGCGCAGGCCAGGTGGGGCCCCAACCTATCATACTCTACTATAATCCTTGTGCCAAATAGGGGGTTTGGTTAGCCTGAACCCCCTTCCCTCTTGGGTCTCCCTTTCTCTGGCTCTGTGGTCCTGATTACCACTTTGCTCCTCTACAACAGTCTCTCTTGAGCTTGTGGCAACCCGATCCATGCTCCATTTTCTCCCATCTTCCAAGATGACCACATTTCTCTTCACCTCTCTTATCCTTTCAGGAGCATAGTATTTATCCCCTTTGCCCCCTTGGCTGAAAGGCTTTCGAATACAGACACTTTGTCCTTTGCTGAAGGACCTCTCCTTCGCACCCCATTTGCTGTCATATCTCTCTTTGTACCTTCTTTGCCTGGCGTCAACTTTCTCTCTGTACTCATCTGGATTGACCCTCACCGGATCCTTGGGTTTCAACCAATTTGGAGTTAGCTTTGAACCCGCCTTTCTTCCTCTCAACAGTTCAAAGGGGGTGTGACCCGTTGATAGGCTGGGTGTAGTGTGGTAGGACCAGAGCATGTCTCTTAGTGCTACTTCTATGTTCCCCCCGGCCCTGACCGCCAGTTGGATACATTCCTTCAACATCCGGTTAGCTCTCTCCACCTTGCCGTTGGCTCTGGGACAGTACAATGGGGTGCGTACATGTTTGATGGACATATCTCTTAAGAATTCTCTCATTTCCTCTGACACCAACTGTACCCCGTTGTCCGTTATCAACGTGGATGGAATGCCCTCCTTGGAGAATACATCGCTTAGGAATTCTACAATGGTTCGAGTGTTAGTGTTGTACACAAATTTGTGGGTTACCCAATTAGAATAGTAGTCGATGAGTACTAACAAGTACCATTGCTGTGGCCCTTTTGCCTTTATCGGGCCTGTTATGTCGAATCCTAACTTATCCCACGGAGACCTTGGGATTTCCACAGGACTAAGCGGGGGTCGCCTTGTGTTTTTTGATTTATCGCTAACCCCACACGCGTAACACTCCTTCACCTTCTCTTCCATGCATGAATCCATGGCTGGGAACCAATATTCAGCTCTCATCCTTGCCTTGCATAGACTCCTACCCAGGTGTCCCTCATGGGTTAGGTCTATAATCTGTTTCCTTAACCCCTCAGGGGGAACTACTCTGCCCGCCTTGAGTAGGTACTCTCCCGCTATAGACAGCTCGTTGCGTACATTCCAAAATGGCTGTAAGTGCTCAGGTAGATCTCCACATTTGTTAGGCCATCCTTTCCTCACCCATTCTTTCACCTCCTGGAGTGTATTGTCCTGTTTCATTTGTTCCTCCCATTGTTCTTTCACTAAAGCCGGAAGTTTAATTTCCAGGACACTCCCCTGGCCACTGACATCTTCTTCCCAACTCTCCACCGGGGCTCTGGATAAGAAATCTGCCACTTTATTCTGCTGTCCGGGTAAGTATTTTGTTCTGAAATTGTACCCCTGCAATCCTAACACCCACTTGGCAATGCGGGGCGTCATGTTTTCTAAGGCCTTGTCATCAAACAAGTTGACCAATGGTTTGTGGTCTGTGCACACTTCAAACGGTAAGCCCCAAACATAGAAGCTGAAATGTTTTATCGCCCAATACACCGCCAAAGCCTCTTTCTCTATGGTGGAATAGTTGGCCTCCGCTCCTGACAAGGACCTTGATGCAAAGGCTACTACTTTCACAGTATCGTCCACCCTTTGCGACAACATGGCTCCCACTCCTTTGCCACTTGCATCCGTCGTGATTATCGTGTCCTTCTTTATGTCGAAATTGCCAATGAAGGGTGCAGACACTATTGACTCTTTTATGTTCTCAAAGGCCTGTTCTTGGTCCTTCTCCCACCGAAATGGGGTGTTTTTCTTCAAGATCTCCCTGAGGGGATGAGCTAAAATCGCAAAGTTCCTGATGAACCTGGCCATGTATTCGGCTAGGCCTAAGAACGAAAGAACTTCATCCTTACACGAAGGGGTGGGTGCTCTCCTTACCGCCTCTACCAGGTCTATTTTTGGCTTTATCCCTTCCTCTGAGATGGTGTGCCCTAAGTAGTCCACTGAGGTAACTCCCACTCTACATTTGCTCTCTTTCGTGGTGAAGCCTACTTGCTTCAACTTTGTGAGTACTTTCTTTGCATTTTCGTTGTGCTCTATATCACTTGACCCATAGATCAATATGTCGTCCTGAAAACACATGGACTTAGGGCAGTCTCTCAACACATGTTGCATTGCTCTCTGAAAAGCTGAAGCTGCTGACGCAAGCCCAAACGGCATCCTCAGGAATTTATAATTGCCAAACGGGGTGGTGAAGGCAGTCAAGGGCTGCGACTCGGGATGCAGCGTGATCTGGTGGTAGGCTGATGATAAATCGAGCACACTAAATAACTTGGCTCCTTGCAATGTGCTCAACATTTCGTGTATCCTTGGTAGAGGATGCCTATCCACCACTATGTTAGCATTCAACGCCCTCAAGTCCACACAAAGTCTAATGCTCTTGCCTCCCTCCTTGCTCGTGATTACGATGGGCGCCAACCACGCTGAACACTCTATTTCCTGTATGACCCCTTGTTCCACCAATTTCTCTAGTTCCATTCTCAAAGGTTCCCTCATTAATAGGGGAATGGAGCGTGTTTTGTGCACCACAGGAATAGCTCCTTCCCTGAGTTCTATCTTATGCATGTAATTTTTAAGTACACCCAGACTCTCATTAAACACTTCTGGAAACTCTTTTACCAGATCTGAGACTGCACCTGGGGGATCAATGAGAAGTACCTGCTCCTGATTGTTGGGATCCAGCTTTATCCCTAACTCCTTCTGGTGTTTCCACCCTAAGAGACTTGAGCCTTCCCTGGTTACATATACCTTCCCCACCGTGTGTCTGTCTTTGAAGGCAATCCTCATTCTCACCATCCCTTCCAACTTGATGGGCACTCTATTGTAACCTGATGGCGCTATATCTGCTGTCTCTAGTCTGATGTTGTGCTTAGCAAATTTCTCATTGAACGCTTTCTTGTCTACAAGGGTAAATGGAGAGCACGAGTCAGCGTACACTTTAAATCTCTCACCATCCAGACTTATCTCACATGTGGGGTACTGTGTTTTCTCACCCGTGCCCTCATCCTCTATTTGGCAAATAAAACTCTTCTCCTCCCCCACCTCCTCAACATTGTGTTCTAGCATGTGCACCTTCATACTACCAACATTACAAGTTTTTGCGAAGTGACCCTTTCTGTTGCACTTCCTGCATATGACATTCCTTGCGGGGCACCGCCAATTGTTGGCCAGATGATTATGATTCCCACATCTGAAACATTTTAAACCTTCTATCCTATTGCTCCCACCCTCTCTTTGCTTGTTCTCCACTTTACACACCGTTTCTTCTTTTCCTACCTCTTTAGTCGTGACTTTCTCCCTACTCTCTACTGATACCTTCATCTCTCTCATACAATGCGCTGTGTGTTCCAGCCCTTTAGCTATGCTTATCGCCTCTTCAAGATCAGGGTTTCTAGTGAGCAATTCTTCTTGCACTTTCTCTTCATTGGTGCATCTTACTAACTGGTCCCTGATAAGGGAATCCGTTAGAGCCCCAAACTCACATGTTGCCGCCATGCCTCTCAATACTGCTATGTATGAGGATACTTTCTCATCTTTTCTTTGTGTTCTTTTAAAAAATTTGTGCCTTTCTAGAACCACATTGATTTTTACTTTGAAATGTGCCTCTAACTTCCTTAATGTGTAATCATACACGTCAACCCCTTCTTCTTCTTCTGGAACCTCGTCATCCACTAATCTTCCCGTTATGTCCTCAAAAATTTTCCTACCCTGTGTTCCTAAATTATGTAAGAGAATGTGTTGCTTCCTTAAGTTTGAGAAGTTTCCACCTCCAATAGCTATTAGGTAGGACTTAAAAATACCTTCCCATCTTTTCCAAGGGATGTCTGGTTCCCCTAACTCATTAAGAAATGGTGGCGGTTGGCTCATACCTGCCCCTGCCATTATAGAAAGTGGACCCTAACGTCTATGCTAGATCCGCCAGGCCCTAATCCCGCTCTAAAGATGAGGGACAGGATGGAATACCGTGAAAAGTGCCGGATGCCTGCTCTACCTGCGGGTTTCTCTGGTGTGTCTGGGATGTAATGAAAGATAAAGAGGGGGGGGGGAGGGGAAAAAATGTGACAGGGTACCGAGCAGAGGTCTCCTACTCCTACCTCCTGTGCACTTTCTACTACAGACTTCCCTAAATGAACCCCCACTGGCCCAAATACCACTGTGCAATGCCTTAGTAACTTCTCCCAGCTGAGAAATACTCTCCCAGACCAGTCCCCTTTCTATTGCCTTGCTGGGGATTACCCAGAGTCCCCTCCGTGAGCATAAACGCTCTGTAGACAAATCGTGAGGAAAACACCTTCCTGAGGGCAACGTTTACTTGAGGAATCCCCGGAGCACTGTGAGAGGTCAAGTTGAGGTAAACGACAAACCTCTCCTCGTGTCTTCAGGAAGGCTGAGACCAGTTCGACTAGCTCGTTTCCTTCGTGCGGAGTTACACTGCAGGCGTCCTTTCAAGCTCACGCCCTCTACATCGCGCGCTCGGCGCTGGGAAAGACGACTGCCAGTCAGCTTCGAGCGAAGATGCAAGGGTGAAAATTCCGCAGTGAAGGCAGTGTGGGACACACACTACACCCTCCGCCTCCTCACCGCTGTTCAACTCCCTACTTGCCAGTCAGCTGCGAGCGAAAAAGCCAGGGTGGGATTTCCGCCGTCAAAGCAGTGCGGGCAACACCCAGCACCCTCTGCCTCCTCACCGCTGTTCAACTTCCAAATTGCCAGTCAGCTGCGAACGAAGATGCCAGGGTAGGTGTGCGACTTCAAAAGCTCCGCTCCTTAGTACGTGGCACCGTCACTCCATCTACTTGGCCAGCAGTGCCGAACTTTCTCCTTGCTAGGAACTGGGTGTCCGCTACACTCCAGGTCACCTGGGCGTGAATGGTACACGTGAGGCACGCTTCGACCCCTTATGGACACCGGCTGACTGCCCTCGATACCTCCAATCTGTAGCTTGAAAATGTTCCCAGTCGCCTCAATACACGCACCTCCGCTACAGTTGTATACACGAAGGTAATACAGATCGGGATCATCAACACCTGTCACCACTTTATCAAAATTCCGTGATGAGCCAGCAAGCAGCAAGAATTACAGGGAAGGGTGCTCCACTGTCCCTGTCACAGTCGCCTTCATCCTCGTCGCCAAAGTGAAGTGATGAAGCAACTCAAGTAAGTGAAACTTCTTTATTTCGTTGAAGCGTAAAAGCACCCCCAGCTTGCTGGTATTCAAACTCTCAGGTGAAGGCAGCCCGTCAACATTCCGAAGCTGCCTTCACAGCAACATTCTAAGACATACCATTACAGATGCAGTGAGGGAGGGGGGGGAGAGCGGAACATACCAAGTGGCAAATTACAACAGTGTCATATTCCGGTTATATTGACTCGAGTTACCAAAAGAACAATACAATCTCCCTTTCCCTTACCGAGCAGTGTTGTGGTGAGAGCCAGTTCATTTTTTTACATAGATTGAAACTCTCCCTGTAGCATTCCCCCTGCCTGTGATTCAACAGCCAAGGATTCTTAAACTGTAAAATCATTCCAGGGGGTTGAGTGAAGGACCCATGTTTCTTGTGATGAAATTATGCTTACATCCCTCAGTTGCACTACTGCCTCCTTTGCTTTAGAATCCGTTAATCCTCTTACATTCCAATAGCTTATTCTCAAGTTGTTTTCTTTGGCATAGTGTGCTTCCTTGTGCTAGGGCTGTGTTATTAGTGCTCTTGATAACCATGCCCAGTTCGTGATTTTTGTTTGCTGTGTGATGCAGGATCACCCTTTCCCTGTGCGGCTTGCAATTATTTGCTCACCTTCTGAGATTTCTGGAAGTCTGGCTGCGGTTTTGCTGCCCTTTAATACTGAAACCTGTAAGTGTTTGGTATTTTTTGTTCTTCCCATGCATGGTCAGCTTTCTGGCCAATTATTTGCATCTTGGTTAAGAGCATCAAGTATTTGATGACAGCTGGGCATGTCCATTTTATTCCCCATTGTTCAAGTAGGGCCTTATGCTTTCTTAAGGTCTTGGCTAAGGCCTCACTGGGGAAGGTAATTTTGGTGCAGTAGGAAGGTTACGGAGACAATATCCCTTGAGTTGACCAATGCCAGACAGAGGAGGTTGGCACAGAGCTTTAGGAAATTCCCTCTGCTTAGGACGTCCCAATTGATTCAGTGTGAAGCACAATTTTGTTTGTTCCTTCACTTTTAACATGCTCATTATTTTGGAAGTTACTCTTGACGGCATCTGGGCTAAAACAACTTCTTAGCATGGACTTGTTTGCCGTATGCCAAGGCTCCCCCATAATTGACAGATTGTTGCTATTGACACAGTCTCAGCATTGGTTCTGGTCCTGGTCATTTTTAGGTCGATGCGCACTGCTCTATGGGAGGCCTCTTTGAATCACTCCAGACTTTCTCGAAACTAGTCCGTGTGGTTATTCAGCTTCCACATATTCTATTGGCCTTTGCGTGTGGCTTTCAAACATGAAAGCACACAATTGACCAAAGGCAGGTGCATGTCCCACCTTTTCGGTAAATGTTCACTCCCACAGCATCCACCTGTAGGGAGCGAGTAGCAGCACGCAGGGTGGCAGCTGCATTCCTCGTCGTGGATCATTAAACACAGCGCGGTCGCTTTCAGTTTAGCGGCCGCGCTTGTGTTTTTTCACTCCCCACCTCACTCCCACGGCATCCAGCTGTCGGGAGCGAGCAGCGGCGCACAGGGTGCCAGCTGCTTCTTCGTTGTGGATCATTAAACGCAGTGCGGTCGCTTTCAGTTTAGCGGCCGCGCTTGTTTTTTTCACTCACCACCTCTCCTCTCTGACCATGCCTCCCTCCTCTCCTTCCGCCCCCGCAGTCTCTCGACCTTCTCCAGCAGTTTCACATCCTTATTCTCTCACTTCCACCTCTTTTCTCTGTTTGATTTCCCTTTACATCTTCAATTAATGCCCCCATATGCCTTCCCCTCACCCTTATTCCCCCTGCCCACTCATGTTAACTCAGTCTTTACTTTCGCTCATAAATTCCTACCTCGGCTCTGCCTTGCCCCCCCTCAGCTTCCCTTTATCCCCCTAAGTTCTCTCTCACCCCCACAGCCATAGATGCTTTCCTTGCCCACTTCACAACCCCTAACTTCCCCTTCCACGTCGCTTCTATGTAACCACTCCGCACTACTCTTTTACCCCCACCCTGAAAATGTATTCGAACTCCCTTCCACACATTCCCTCCCGCACTCCCTTCCGCTGCCCTCCCGTACTCATTTGCCCCCGACACTCCAATTCTTTGCTTGAGTCCTATCTTGCCTCACCAACCCTCACTGGGTCCCCATCTCACTTCCACGCCCCTCCCTGCATGCATTTACCCCCTCCTTTAACTACCCGCCCCATCCTCACCGCCCTACCTCGCCTCTCTCATTCCTCATCCCCTCCTTTACCACCTCCCCACATCCTTCATAGCCACGCCCATTCCTTCACTCATCTTCACCCTCTTTACTCTCCATTCCTTGTTCCAATCAGACATCAATCACCCCTTCTTGCCTTCGTTCATCCCCAGCTCTCTTCCACTAAGATCCACTCATCCCTTTCTCCCCCATCATACTAACTTACTCCATACCCACTCATTCCTTTACCCATTCTGTGTCCTCGGTGTTGTACGGGTAGCACGTGCTCCGCGTTAACCTTGTATTGTGTGCTTAACTCTGTGTACTCTCTTCTACTGGTACTTGATTTACGTGTACTCAGATGTTTGTATGTCTTTTCACCCTTTTTAAACGTGCTACCATCACCTGAATGACTTCCATATCAACCTTGCATGCTGTACGTATACTCTGTGCTGTGTGGCAGTCGTGCGCGCGTGCTTTGAGCTCGGCATGTTTTCTGTGCAATATACTACTACCACCTTGTGTTTCGTGGCCAGCCTTGTTCTGTGGTCTCAGTGCTGTACATCTACCGCCCTCTTACCTGTGTTTTACATGCACCCTTTCTATCCCGCGCTTTGCATACACTAAGCTCTTAGTATGTATTGCCACAACAGGGCACTACTGTGAACTCTGCTGTGCATATATTTTACAACATCTTGCCATGTGCTCCATGTGTGGTGTATATTTTGTGTTCTACACTTACTCTGTGCTATACACACATGCACTGTGCTCAACTTACACCATGTTTCCCGGGTTTTCCATGTATTTGTGCTCCCTGCAGGGGACTGTGTTCAACCTCTTGGTCACAGGTCCAAATCCTGGCAAATTCACTCATCCTTTCTGAGGTCGAGAAAATGAGTACTATTGAGTTGGGTAACCAATAGACGTCTGTTATTCAGCGCCAAGATGCCCCTTTGCGGGTGAAAGTGCGCTTTACAAATACACGTTATATCATGTTACTATGATGAACTGCCCCCACCTAACAATAAAAACTATAACAAAAAAACCATTAGAACAGGCAGGAAAAAATTGACAGCATTGCATAAACAAAAAAACTAAAACACATTTTTGGTGTTAATTCTGGTTTTTATTAGGGTACTTCAGTTGTATATAATGTTTTCTTGGTTATATATACAGTGAAAAAATGGTTATAACACTTTTTTTATTATAACTTTTAAACATGCTGCATAACATTCACAATGCTCAACAACACATATTAAAAACGTTAACAAAGCCAATAGCTCTGTCTAAACACTTATAAGGCCCCAAAGGTGAGACCTATTGGCTATGCTAATGCTTGTTGTCTTTGGGGCTCAAGGCTGTTTCCTTCAAGCTCCTAATTCAGGAATGTGAGGTGAATAGATTTTTTGAGCCCCATTTAGATGGCCGCTTGTTTGTGTTGGGTCCACAGGTGGCAGATGGATGCAGGGCTCCTGGGTAGCTATTCAAAGTCTAGAAGGCATCATTACTGTTTGAGTCCCCACTGTGTCTTTGTATATTTCTATTTTTTTTATTGGTTGTATGTACCTCTGGTATTTTCTGACGGAAATGATGATTCCTTTTTTGGCAGCAATTTAAGATCTATCTCTGTGCCATTATTTGGATCACTATAAACAGAAGTGTTTTCATCTTTACGAAGGGTTTCCTGCTGGAGTGGTGTGTAGGCCCCCTTGATATTGGGGTTGGGCAGCTGAGGTATTTCAGTTGTTCTAATCTCTTGCATTTCATGCTGCTTCTAGGGTGAGGGATTTGTCTTCTATTTTTAGTTTGTTTTTTCTGTCTTTTTTTTTTCCTTTTCCTCGACAGTGGTACCCTTGCTGCCTCTAGAGTCCTGACTTCTTATGGTGCCTGTTTAGGGTGAGAGACAGATATGAGGTCGTTAGATCTGGAACTTGAAAACAGGGCAAGACTGTCAACTATCTTTGTTGGCTTAAGTTTTATGAGGGCGCTGTCTATCCTTTTCCCTTCTATGGTCACACACACTCAGTGGGTCGACACCGGAGCTTCTGGGGCTCTCAAACCCCAGAGCTTGGGGAGCACTCTAATTTTGTAACTGGGCACTGTATCGGTACCACTGGTGGAGCAGCTCCATGAGGGTAGCTTGCTGCCTCTGTCGAGGTCGGGCGGCGCTGACTTGGCCACAGCCAACACTATAGGTTGGCCGTTGTTAATGGTGCTAGTGTATTGTGATGTTAGTCCGGACCCTGGGGTGAACCTAGAGAGCCCAAATGGCACCAAGGGTAGAACCACCGGCAGACACCCAGTTGGGAGGCCCCTTGAATGAATGAATGAATGAATATTAGATTTCTAAAGTGCAAACTCTGCCCAAGGGCGTCAAGGTGCTATTGGCGGGGCTGTCATACAAAGATAAAGTACTGTTCAGACAGAAATCATTTTTAAAGAGCCTTGCGAAAGAGAGATTGAGACAAGAGTCCAGGGAGATCACCAGGAAGGGAGTTCCATAGACTAGCAGCAACTGTGGAAAAAGCCATACTCCCCATCTAGACTTCTTAAACCTAGGAATTTGCAGCAGATTTTTGCTAGTTGATCTAAGCTGCTTGGTAGGGACATAGCGCTACAACAGCCCTTTGATAGTGTCCGAGCCCCGACCATAAAAGGCCTTATGAGTAAGGCATAGGTCTTTAAACACAATTCTTTGATTTAAAGGAAGCCAGTGCAGTTTGCTGATGGAAGCCGAGACGGAGTGGAATTTTGGAAGATCCATCACTAGCCTGGCGGCTACGTTCTGCACAAGTTGCATGCTACGGACAAGGCCCTTATTAATGCCCAGATAAAGGGCATTACAATAGTCCAACCTGGACATCACTAATGCAATCACTGCCTGTTTGCGAGAGGCGAAGGAAAGGAAGTGGGAGATTTTTCTGAGGATCCTGATTATCCCAAAGCAGGTGGACAACGTTCTGTTAACCTGCAAACTCAAAGAGTGAATTGTCCTCGATGACCCCTAAGTTTTTACCCTGGGATACAGGGCAAGGGCAGCAACCAAGTGAGTCTGGCCACCAATCGATTGACCAGATATCCTGTTGGTTTCCGAAAATCAGGACCTCATTGAGTTTAAGATAGTTCTCAACCATCCAGGAGGAAACTGCTTGCATGCACTTTTTAAAGTTTGAGGCAGATTCCCTAGCGCTGTGTGTGATAGACACCATAATTTGTGTGTCATCGGCGTAGGACAGTACTTCCAATCCAAAGGATCTTACTACCCCTACCAAAGGGGCAACATAAATATTAAAAAGGGTCGGACTCAAGGAGGAGCCTTGTGGGACACCACATAGCAGCTGGTTGGGGGCCTAATGGAATTGCCCCATTTTCACTATCTGTGTCCGATCATTAATGAAGGAGGTGAGAAGTTTAACCCCTTCTGTGCCCATGATGAGCTGGACTCGTCATGGAGCACAGTCGCGCTGTGCCTATGACGAGTCCTGCTTGTCATGAGGCATTCCCTGGGGAATCCCTCTGGTGCGGGCACCAGAGGGATTCCCTTTCACTAAAAAAAGCCTCGGGAGCTGGGGAAGAGCTTCCCCAGCTCCCGAGGCCCCCCCCTGCTTTCAGTGTAATGACGATCGGCGCGCACGTCGTGCCGACGTCAATACACTGAAAGTGAAACTGAAATGAGCCAGCCAAGAGGCTCATTTCTGTTTCACTTTCTACGTGCTCAGGGGGCTATCTCAGCCCCCTGAGCACGTAGAAAGACGGGAGAGGTATCGTTGGAAAGGGGAGAGTCTCCCCTTTCCAATGGTACCCCTCCCCAGTGGATCCCTGCTTGGGGATCGCCACAGGAGGGCGTTCCCCAAGCAGGAATCCACCCACTAGACACAAGGGAGGGGGGAGCGGCCCCTTGGGCAAGGGCCTTTGCTCCCCCCTGATTATTTTGGCACGATGTAGTCTTTTTGCCCCCCGGGGGGGGCAGATTGGGGGCTACTGGCATTCTGGGTAAGGAAACGTTGTGGGATCCACGCAAGCCATACCTCCCTGAAATCCCCCGGGTGTCTAGTTTTCAGAAATGTGTGGGTTTGGTAGGTTCCCCTAGGTGGCCGCCGAGCACCGGGCCAAAAACCCAGGTGACCCCCCTTGCAAAACCAGGTCGTTTTGAGGTAGGCAATTTTCATGTCGCCTCAATACGTTTTGGGCCCTTGCCTGTCGCGGGTACTTGGGCCTCCCACACGAGTGAGGCACCGTTTTTATTGGGAGACCTGGGGGAACGCTGGGTGGTAGGAAATTTGTGTCAGCCCGGTGATGCCACAACTTTCCCACACAAAAATGTTGTTGAGCTAGGGTTCAAAAACTACAGCTAGGCACTTTGCCAAAAAAGGTTCATTTTTCACTGCGAAATTGAGGTGTGTCCACGATGCATTTTGCGCCGTTTCCTGTCGCGGGCACTAGGCCGACCCACACAAGTGAGGTACCATTGTTATCGGAAGACTTTGGGGACCACGGGGTGGGTGGAAATTTGTGGATCCACGCAGATTCCAGAACTTTCCACCACAGAAATGTGGGGGAAATGTGTTTTTTTTGGCAATTTTTTAGGATTACAAGGGATTCTGGGTAACAGAACCTGGTGGGAGGCAGTCAAGTCACCGCATCCTGGATTTCCCTGGGTGTCTAGTTTTTACACATGTATAGGTTTGCTAGGTTTCCCTAGGTGACGGCAGAGCTATGGTTCAAAAACTACAGCTAGGCACTTTGCCAAAAAAGGGTCATTTTTCGCTGTGAAATTGAGGTGTGTCCACGTTACGTTTTGCGCCGTTTCCTGTCGCGGGCACTAGGCCGACCCACACAAGTGAGGTACCATTTTTCTCGGAAGACTTTGGGGAATGCGGGGTGGGTGAAAATTTTTGGATCCACGCAGACTCCAGTACTTTCCACCAGAGAAATGTGGGGAAAATGTGGTTTTTTTGGCAATTGTTTAGGTTTGCAAGGGATTCTGGGTAACAGAACCTGGTGGGAGGCAGTCAAGTCACCCGATCCTGGATTCCCCTGGGTGGCTAGTTTTCAAAAATGTATAGGTTTGCTAGGTTTCCCTAGGTGCCGGCAGAGCTATGGTTCAAAAACTACAGCTAGGCACTTTGCCTAAAAAGGGTCATTTTTCGCAACAAAATTGATGTGTGTTCACGTTACGTTTTGCGCCGTTTCCTGTCGCGGGCACTAGGCTGACCCACACAAGTGAGGTACCATTCTTCTTGGAAGACTTTGGGGAACGCGGTGTGGGTGGAAATTTGTGGATCCATGCAGATTCCAGAACTTTCCACTAGAGAAATGTGGGGAAAAGGTGTTTTTTTGGGCAATTGTTTAGGATTACAAGGGATTCTGGGTAACAGAACCTGGTGGGAGGCAGTCAAGTCACCCCATCCTGGATTCCCCGGGGTGTCTAGTTTTCAAAAATGTATAGGTTTGCTAGGTTTCCCTAGGTGCCGGCAGAGCTAGGGTTAAAAAACTACAGCTAGGCACTTTGCTAAAAAAGGGTAATTTTGCATTGTGAAAATGTGGTGTGTTCACGTTGGGTTTTGAGGCATTTCCTGTCGTGAACACTATGCCTACCCCTACAAGTGAGGTACCATTTTTATCGGGAGACTTAGGGTAATTCAGATTTGTAAAGGAACTGTTATTATCTATTGACTTTCGATGCATTTCTGCCTTCCAAATGAAAGACATTGTGTAAAAAAGAAGTCATTCTAAAAAATGACTGATAATTCTCATGCTAGTATGAGTATCCCAATTTCGGAAATGTGCAAATATCTACTGTTTCTAAACTCTATATTTTGTTCCCATTTCAGAAATACATAGGTGTCTTTCATACCGATTTTTCCATGTACACATTTTTACAGAATAATTACTATATACCCGGTACATAATAAAAAAACATTGCAAGTTGCTGCTCAGTTTTTGGCTCTGGGTTCGTCGGGTTCTTGGTGAACCTACAAGTCCTATATATCCCCACAACCAGTAATGTCCAGCGGATGTAACGGTATATTGATTTCAAACAGCTGTCAAAATTAGAAGAAGTTACAGTTCAAAACGTTGACACAAAAGGCGCTTTTTTTCAACAAATTTTCAATTTAGCCTATATTTAACTGTTAGTTTCTATAAAGAAACTTTGATGGATCTACACAAATTACCCCTTGCTGAATTCAGAATTTTGTCTACTTCTCTAAAATGTATAGCTTTCCAGGATCCATTATTGCTTTTGTACCCATTTCTACCATTAACTGGAAGGAGGTTGAAAGCACAAAAAATGCCAAAACTGTGTAAAAAATGTTGGGTTTCTGACAAAAGTCTGGTATCCCCTAAAAGCTGGGAAAATTGTGATTTCAGCCCCACAAACCCTTTTTTGATAAAAGTTGCAGGGAAAAACCCAGATGCTTTCATTTGCAGCCCGTTTTTCCAATTTTCCCAAATAAAACCTACATTTTGCTGTATTTTGGCTCATTTCTGTGACCCCTCCAGGGGAATCCACAAACCCTGAGTACCTTCAGAATCCCCATGATGTTGGAAGAAAAGGACGCAAATTTGGCGTGGATACCTTATGTGGTCAAAAAGTTACAGGGGCCTCAGCACGCACTACCCCAAAAAGCCAAAAAAGAGCGTGGCACAGGAGGGGGAAAAGGCCTGGCAGCCAAGGGGATAAGAGCCAACCCCCAATCCCTATCTCCTTGAGCCATTCCACCAATCTCAAAGGAGAAAGGGTATCAAAGGCTGTTGTAAGGTCAAGAAGAACCAACAGCGTAGTATGTCCTGCGTCAACCTGAACACAGATATTATTGAGTACCGAGATTAGCGCTGTCTCTGTGCTGTGGTTACTTCTAAAACCATGCCGCGAGCCTTCTAGGAGACGGTTTTCACTGAGATAGGAACTGAGATGGAATTCAAGTGTTTCTCCAAGATCTTGGCTGGAACTGGTAGCAGAGAAATAGGGCAATAGTTTTTCAATCCTGCCGAGTCCAGAGAGGTTTTTTAAAAAGAGTTTTAACCACCGCCGTCTTCCAAGGGATGTGGTACTGTCCTACTGACATGGCAAAGTTAAGTACTGAGGTAAGGTGCAGTACAATAGCTTCCCTTCCTATTTTTAAAATCTTCAAAGGGCACACCACCATTGGGAACCCCAATGTAATCCCCCCTAACAGGTGGTCCACAAGTTCTGGAGACAGGGGGGGAAAGGTAAGTAACTTGGGTATCTCCCCCGTGGCTGCGAAGGGACTCTTGGGAGGGAGGACGTTAGAAGAGACTATTAGGGCATTTTTAACATTGGCAGCTTCCAACAAGGAATATTTATCCATAATTTTAGTGCGGAAAAATCTGTCATACTATCACAAAGCTCCTGCGAGGTATCCATTAGGTCCAAAACAGGAGGAGAAACAAGCTAATTAACAACATTAAAAAGTTCTCTAGAGGATTTAATAGATTCAGTGGCCTTTGAGTAGAATAGTACTTTTTCCTCAATAATGGCCGCTTTGTATTCCCTCAGACGTTGTTTGTGAAGCTCTCTACCCGCTGCAGCAAGATATCCACTCCAGATTCTTTCCTGCTTGCGACAAGATTGCCTCATCTTTCTAAGTCTATCTGAGAACCAAGGTGCGGAGGGATTTTTTCTTGCAGCGTAGTGCTCCTTAAAGGGTGCTAGACTATCCATGGCTGCTAACAGTCAATTCAAAAGTCGACTGCCACTAAATTAGCATCTGCGTGCGCAGGGACCTGATAGTTTTTTAACAAGTTGACGAGAGCCTCCTTACTAATGAGGCTAAGATTTCTCTTTTGCCTTGTGTGACGAGGAGAGCCAACGAGGTGACACTGAGAACCCACTAGACAACGCTGCGGGCCCACCTTTAACGACTGACTGTGGGAATGTTTACCTCTCCCCTCTGTCTCTCCAGCATACAAACACTTGGAAGCCTGAGCCTTGTACCCGGAACCAGGTAGAACAAAGTGGACAGTGTTTCTTTAACTGGGCCGACGTATCTGCCGGCTCCGCCCACCCGTATGACGAAGACGGCAGGAGGAGTTCAAATACCGGAAGAGCGGAGACGGACGACGGCACGAACCCCGAGGAGGAAGAAGGAGCGACAAAGGAACACCCGGACGAGAGACCTGAGTTCGAGAGGAGTGAAGGAGGAAGCTACGGAACGGAGACCCCAACAGATCCAGCGCCAGGAGGCCAACGACCCTGTGACCCGCCCCGCCACGTTTCCGGAGAAGCGTGGCACCAGCAGGTACGCGCTCGAATCTCTGCTTGGGGCTTTAAGAAAAGGCACTAATACTTCTAGGAACCGCACCTCACAGAACCCCGTTCCCTCACTTTCCGTCACCTAGCTCTACTGTAGATAGCACTGTGTGACTCCTCACTCCCTTGCCCTCGTAACAGTGTGAAGTGAACACTGTACTGACCTCAGTCTCCCTTCTCTTTTGTTTCGGTCTTCACCCTGAGATTGGCCGGAGGGACCATATTCCCGGTGGGAGCGACAATCTGGAGCATCCCGGGTGACGAAAACCAGCCCGGAGAGTACGGACGCCTACAGAACCGGAAACCGATTTTCCCTTGCCATACTATCGCCCTGTCCGACACTTAAAGAAGGTTGTACAACCATTAAAACAAGAGTATCATCACGAGTTTGCCTCCGTGTTTCCCTTGCACCCGCTACAAGTGGTGGAGAATGCGGGCAAATTAGAGAGTCCCATCTGTACAGCAAAGATGGATGAACTGTTACAACATATAGTCAAAGGACAGGAACAGCTCGGGTGGGTGGTGGAGCAGCATCTTGCGTCCGCGCAAGCTGATCGAGAGACTTTTAAATCCACTATTTCCGCCCAACTGGAGGGGTTACAGACCCAGATTGGGGTACACCCCACAGCACCGATTCCTGCGATTCGGAACCCACTTCCTGGCCCTACCGGGATATCACTCCAGAAATACGTGGCAGGGGAAGACCCGGATTCATTTCTACTTAACTTCGAGAGGGCCGCCTTGGCATGTGGTTGGCCCCTTGAGAAGTGGCCGTTCTTTCTGGCTCCCCTGCTGTCGGGTGAGGCCCAGGCAGCATACCAAGTAGCCAACACTACCGGTCAAGCCCCCTACGCGACATAAAAACGATTATCTTGGACCACCTGGGTTTAGACGCGGAAGCCTACCGAGTGAGGTTTCGCAAAGAGAGGGGTGCTGCTGGAGATAACCCAAAAACTCTGTTCTTCAAGCTTAAAATGGCTGCCGACAAATGTCTTGTCCCCGCCACTAGTACCAAGGAGGACATAATGGACAAGATCTATCTTGAACAATACCTCGAGGCATTACCCTTGAACACCCAAAGATGGCTTAGGCAGCACCCACGGCTAACAACCGCGCAAGCCATCGAACTGGCGTCCTCATAAGCCCGGGCGCAGCCCCGAACCGTGCCCTGGGAGGCAGACAAAACCACCAGATCAGACACATCTAAAGTCGAGAGAAAACCACGTCCCCAGACTGCACCGTATCCCCACCGACCGCTGAAACCAGAAGTTCCTTCATTCAAAGGTCCGCAATGCTTTGCGTGTGGGACCTGGGGACATATTGCCCGGTTGTGTCCCCACAGAAGGACGCCTGATGAACCCATGGAGGTCGGCTATGTTCCTAAACCGGTATTGTACACTGCCGAACTAGGGAGTGCCTACCATGTAAGTGTTCGGGTAAATGGGAGAACCATCCACGCCCTCCTAGATTCGGGGTGTAAACAGTCCGTGATACAAGGGGAGTGGGTTGATCCAAGACAAGTAATCCCTGAGAAAATCGTATACATCAAATGTGTCCATGGGGACGTACGACTCTACCCGATGGCTGTAGTCGGCCTTGAGATCCCTGGGGGCCCCAAGCATCTGGTTAGGGTAGGGATATTAGACACTCTGCCCGAAGAGCTCATAATAGGGACCGATAATCCCGAGTTTCTGGAGCTGTTCTCACGCTACCTAAAGCTCCAGACTCCGGGTAAGAGGACAAAGAGGGAAGAGAGACAGACACACCCGGCATACATAACCCCAGAACCTTGGGTAGACGATAGGAATTTCAAGTTCGCCCAGTCTAACGATTCCACCCTGTACAACGCCTGGGAACAGGCCCACCACACACAGGATGACCCCAACCCCAGATTTCCTCGCTTTCTTATACAAAGAGGTCTGTTGTACAGACAGGGAACTCAGGAAGACCCTTTACAACTCTTGGTACCTGTAGCCTTTCGGGAACAAATAATGTTTTATTCACATTCCCATTTACTGGCTGGACACATAGGTAGCGAAATAACCGCTCAGAACGTGTTGCAACACTTTTACTGGCCCGGAATCTATAAGGATATCAAACGACATTGCATGTCCTGCGACTTGTGCCAAAAGAAAAACCTACGTCGACCACCTGCAGTGCCTCTACAACCTCTCCCCATCATAGGGACCCCTTTTGAGAGAGTAGGCCTAGACCTAATAGGGCCATTGCCTAAGACAAGAAAAGGTAACCAATACGCCCTCGTTATTGTAGACTATGCCACCAGATTCCCCGAAGCCTTTCCCCTGAGAGTCCCTACCTCCCGAGTCATTGCTGATAAAACCATAGAGCTGTTTTCACGAGTCGGTTTTCCGAAGGAAATCCTAACGGACCAAGGTACCCCTTTCGTCTCCCGGCTAATGAAAGAAGTGTGTCGCTTGGTGGATCTCCGACATATCAGAACATCGGTGTATCACCCACAAACCGACGGACTCGTGGAGCGATACAACGGAACCCTAAAGAACACCCTCAAAAAAATGCTAGCCGTCAGTGGGAAAGAGTGGGACCTAATGTTACCGTTGGCTCTCTACGTCATACGAGGACAAACACAGAGCAGCCTTGGCTGCTCCTCGTTCGAGATGCTGTACGGCCGACAACCACGAACTCTACTGGAAATGACCAAGGAAGCCTGGGAAAACGATACAGGAGAAGAACAAAGTGTCCTCGAATACACCCAAACGTTAAAAAACAAATTGGGAAAACTGAGAGCGTTGGCCTATGCCACGTTGGAACAGAGCCAGAAAAGACAACAACACTGTTACGACAAGGGAAAGAAATGGAGAACCCTGAGTGTCGACGAGTGGGCTTTAGTCCTACTGCCCTCCCCCACCCAAAGGTTCCAAACAGAGTAGGCAGGGCCTTACAGAGTCGTTGCAACTATCGGAAAGACCAGCTACAAGTTACAGATATCCCCGGGAAAGACCCAGGTGTACCACATCAACCTTTTAAAGAAATGGATAGGCAAACCCCCACAGAACGCCCACTTAACTGTACCCACTTGGGGACCTACTACCTCCACGTTAAACGACCTAGTGATCAATGACGAGCTCCGACAACAAGAAAGTGAGAGCCTGCGGGTGACCCTAATGCCGTTCTCTCCATTGTTCTCCGACATTCCGGGGCGAACATCAATGATTGAACATAGGATCGATACTCCCGCCGGGGCAGTTGTCAAGAAAAGGCCATACAGGATACCTGCCGCCAAACGACCAGACGTTCAGAGGGAAGTCCAGGAAATGCTCCGGCTCAGCATAATTCGACCATCAAGAAGCGAGTGGTCTTCTCCCATCGTCATGGTCCCGAAGCCTGATGGAAGCACGAGGTTCTGCATGGACTTCCGCGCTTTGAACCAAATATCATCATTCGATGCCTATCCGATTCCACGGATCGACAAATTAATCGAGAAACTTTGAGAAGCCAAATATATAACTACCCTGGACCTGACCAAAGGCTATTGGCAGGTTCCCTTGAGAGACGAAGACCGGAAGAAAACGGCGTTTGCTACACCTGATGGATTGTTCGAATTTAACGTGTTGCCTTTTGGACTTCATGGTGCTCCAGCGACTTTCCAACGGCTGATGAATGAGGTGTTAAGAGAACATCAACACTTTACATCGGCGTACTTAGATGACATCATCATCTTCAGCCCGTGTTGGGAGAGCCACCTCACACACCTGTCCCTGGTACTGAAGGCCCTTAGAGAAGCCGGATTACATGTCAATGCCAAAAAGTCAAGAATAGGCTATCATAAAGTAAAGTACCTAGGGTACCTCTTGGGGCACGGGGTGATAGAGCCACAGATAGAAAAGGTGCGAGCCATCTCCGAGACCCCGTTTCCTGCCAATAAAAAGGACATGAGAGCCTTCTTGGGCCTCATAGGGTATTATAGGAGGTTTATTCCCTCCTTCTCAGATATCGCAGCTCCCTTAACAGACACGTTAAAGAAAGACTCTCGAACCCAGACCTTTCACCACCCCTCTCCAGCCATGTGGAACGCCTTCCACACCTTGAAAAGGGTAATCACCACCAACCCGGTATTGGCCTCCTGTTCTGCTCGATTTTCCCGGCCTTCTTGTGAGGAACAATGATGGAATGTGACTTCAGTCTCTTATCATTCAAGTCTAAGGGTTAGAGTAGTGAATGGAGCCTATTTACAAGGCACTTCGACATGATTCTGTGCTCTTCCCCATAGATCAGGGCTTGCACACATAGCCTAGGGGATAGATTCGTTAGTATTAGGGATAACCTGTCCTGTAGTGAGGGTATTTCATGGAGCTGTGCTGAATTCAGGCCTGGTAGGCCTCAAACGGGAGAGACTCCATCTTTCTTTCTGCTCCGGCAGCTTGGGATGCTTCTAGGTCAAATGTAATGTTTTAGTTATGAGGTGTTATTCGCTTGGAGAGAACCGGTTCAGGCCGGCCCTTATCGAAGGATTGTATTTTTCTTCATGCCGAAGACACTACATCAGGCCGGCCGGCTGGGAACGTGTCCTTGGTACGGGGAGGTACAAGAATTTGGTGGGCGGCAGGTTACAGGCCGGAATTTTCCATGAGGAAAAGCACCTCTATATTAGTGAAAGTCTGAGGCAGTTACATGTTCAGTCCGTAGGCGGCATCTAGCCGTTAGCAGTAAAGCTACTACTTATTCCAGGGAAGACAGACGCCATCTTGAAGGCGGAGAAGAACCGAGAGACAGATACTCTCCTAGCAGAATAGCCAGAGAGGAGAGAGTAGCCGATAAGGAAGAGGTCCCAGTGACTCGGAGAAGGGTGAAGAGAACAGCGCATAGTGGTGCAGACATGTATCCGTGACTGCGGAGGTGTGACTTCCAGGCGAGCCGAGGCACAGACGAGAAGGGAACCTAGATGACCACTGAGTGCAGGCTACACACTACTAAGGTGATGTCGACCCTTTCTTATTAGAGTGTACAACTTAATCTTTCACTTTTCTTTGCAGGTTATGTGTTATATTGTAATGTTATGTGATTGCGTATGTAATGAATAATAAAGTACCCAGTTTGTAGTGAACCAACATGTGCTGCGTGTTCTTGTATGAGAGGGTAGCCTATTCTTCTAGTCAGCTGCGGCTACATGAACAGATGTTAACCCTGATCAGGTAAGTGGTAACTGAATAAGGGAAAGAGGAGCCCCTCGAACCAAAGAACAGGCTATGCTTGAACTGGCAGTCCTTGTGTGATCTGATGAATAGTGAGACTGATTCCCTTTTTGTATGTTATGGTGATCATAGGATGAACTGTTGAGACTGCCGTCTGGGTAGAGAGGTCTGGATTCGTATGGGATCGCGAGGCCGCCACTTGTGATACTGTCGTATGGGCAGAGAGGTCTGGATTCGTATGGGATCGCGAGGCCGCCGATTGTGCTGAGACTGCCGTCTGGGTAGAGAGGTCTGGATTCGTATGGGATCGCGAGGCCGCCACTTGTGATACTGTCGTATGGGCAGAGAGGTCTGGATTCGTATGGGATCGCGAGGCCGCCGATTGTGCTGAGACTGCCGTCTGGGTAGAGAGGTCTGGATTCGTATGGGATCGCGAGGCCGCCACTTGTGATACTGTCGTATGGGCAGAGAGGTCTGGATTCGTATGGGATCGCGAGGCCGCCGATTGTGCTGAGACTGCCGTCTGGGTAGAGAGGTCTGGATTTGTATGGGATCGCGAGGCCGCCACTTGTGATACTGTCGTATGGGCAGAGAGGTCTGGATTCGTATGGGATCGCGAGGCCGCTGATTGTGCTGAGACTGCCGTCTGGGTAGAGAGGTCTGGATTCGTGTGGGATCGCGAGGCCGCCACTTGTGATACTGTCGTATGGGCAGAGAGGTCTGGATTCGTATGGGATCGCGAGGCCGCCACTGGTGATATTGTCGTATGGGCAGAGAGGTCTGGATCCGTATGGGATCGCGAGGCCGCCGATTATGAGAGGTCTTGGTATGTATAGTAGGAATTCCCTGTCCTTAGGTGGTAGATATATGTGGTTGCACTATTGTAAATAGGCCCTAGGGAGGGGGTAACGTTCTGGCTGGGTTAGTGAGGCTCTGATGAGCGGGTTCTATCTGATCCGAAAACCCAAGCAGAACACCTCCCCCGATTACTCTAGACTGTTCATCCTACACACTGATGCATCGGACCATGGGGTGGGAGCAGTGTTGTCCCAGGTATCAGCAGACGGGATAGAACACCCTATCCTCTACATTAGTAGAAAACTATTCCCTAGGGAGGTTAAGTATCCCACAATTGAGAAGGAATGCCTAGCAATCAAGTGGGCCGTGGACAAGCTACGGTATTATCTAGAGGGCCACCCCTTCATCCTTTATACCGACCATGCTCCACTACAGTGGATGAGCCGCAACAAGTCTCTCAATCCCCGGGTCTTGCGGTGGTTTTTGACTCTCCAACCGTTTGCCTTTACCGTACAACACAGAAAAGGGGTAGACAATGGCAGCGCAGACTTTCTCTCCCGATTTCCTCTCCCCGAGCGGGAGAATCCAGGGGGGGTGGTGTGTGACGAGGAGAGCCAACGAGGTGACACTGAGAACCCACTAGACAACGCTGCGGGCCCACCTTTAACGACTGACTGTGGGAATGTTTACCTCTCCCCTCTGTCTCTCCAGCATACGAACACTTGGAAGCCTGAGCCTTGTACCCGGAACCAGGTAGAACAAAGTGGACAGTGTTTCTTTAACTGGGCCGACGTATCTGCCGGCTCCGCCCACCCGTATGACGAAGACGGCAGGAGGAGTTCAAATACCGGAAGAGCGGAGACGGACGACGGCACGAACCCCGAGGAGGAAGAAGGAGCTACGAAGGAACACCCGGACGAGAGACCTGAGTTCGAGAGGAGTGAAGGAGGAAGCTACGGAACGGAGACCCCAACAGATCCAGCGCCAGGAGGCCAACGACCCTGTGACCCGCCCCGCCACGTTTCCGGAGAAGCGTGGCACCAGCTGGTACATGCTCGAATCTCTGCTTGGGGCTTTAAGAAAAGGCACTAATACTTCTAGGAACCGCACCTCACAGAACCCTGTTCCCTCACTTTCCGTCACCTAGCTCTACTGTAGATAGCACTGTGTGACTCCTCACTCCCTTGCCCTCGTAACAGTGTGAAGTGAACACTGTACTGACCTCAGTCTCCCTTCTCTTTTGTTTCGGTCTTCACCCTGAGATTGGCCGGAGGGACCATATTCCCGGTGGGAGCGACAATCTGGAGCATCCCGGGCGACGAAAACCAACCCGGAGAGTACGGACGCCTACAGAACCGGAAACTGATTTTCCCTTGCCATACTATCGCCCTGTCCGACACTTAAAGAAGGTTGTACAACCATTAAAACAAGAGTATCATCACGAGTTTGCCTCCGTGTTTCCCTCGCACCCGCTACACCTTGTTAATAGCAGAAACACGGGCTGGTACCCATATCTGGAGATTAAAAGGAATTGCATAATGGTCTGACCAGGAGAGAGGCATTGGCTCTCCTACCTTAATCCATTGGTCATTAGAAAATATGCCATCTAATATATGTCCTGCCACATGGGTGGTAAGCCACAACAACCCAGGGTTTCCAAAAGTGTTTGCGTGTCTTTTCATGAAGCTTTGTCCAAATGAAAGTTAAAATCACCCAGTAGGGTAAAGTTCGATCTCGCTAGGTGCAGTTCTAAAAGATTGCTAAAATCCTGGCTGAATGATGACCTTGGTCCGGGTGGCTGGTAGGTCACCACACCAGTAAAACGTTCTGTAGGATAGAATTTTATTGAAAAATATAGTGCCTGGAACGGATCAGAGGATGTAGTGAGTGACTCAGTACGACAGGTATATGTGCTCTTATAGAGAATGCCTAGACCCCCTCACATTCTGTCCACCCTGTCGACTCTAGCTAGGGCATATCCAGAGGGAATTGTCTCACCAAGATCGGGGACGGGGCAATCCCTTGCCCATGTCTCAGTAACAACCACCCAGTCAGGTTTACAAAGTGATACAAAGTCCCTAAAGGCGATCTTATTCTTGATTAAGGATCTCGCATTAATGAGGAAACCCAGAAATGTGAGGTCATGCAAACGGGAGGAGGAGGGGTGGCTCTCTAATGCAGCAATGCCAACGCCTGTCTGAGAGAAGCTAAAATTGCAAGAGGGACTGACATATGGCAGAGATATGGCAAGGACCTTCTGGTCCACAAGCTGACAGCACGCAGGTCTCTGTGACTGAAATTTTAGGAGCTCTTCCTTGGTATAGGTAGTAACTTTAGTCCTATTTAGAAGATAAAGGGCAGGGTCCCAGGCGGAAGGCGCGAAACTGGCGCAGACGGGCCTGCCTTTGGCGCACTAGTAGTGCCCGCTGCGCGCGTCCGCTGTGCCTCCGCCCCAGCATGTCCTTAAGTAAGCTGGGTCGGAAAAACAACTAGTGCGCAGCCTGCCCTCGGCAACCGGAAGTTGGTCCTTAACAAACCGGCAAAGAATGATCGGAAATACTCGCTTCCCTCCGCTTCATTCGGCAGAGCCGCGGCGGACCGAGGAAGCGAGGCAAGCCCCCCTCAGAGGAATAAAGAGAGTGGCAATTAAAAAGCAGGTAAATCCTAAAAATCCTCTGAGGTTGTACGTAGAGCTAAAACAACTAAAATAATATTCCTCCAACAGTTAAAAAGAATTAAAAGCAAAGTGCCCAGCGCTCATAGCAGCAGTTCAAACATACACAAGGTGATTACTGTTCGAGACTCCTTGGGGTCCAATGTACGCATGCAAGAGGGAGCTAGTAACATGCCAAAAATCCAAACCGTGATGTCCTGGAATTCTGCAACTTGCTGTAGCGTTGCAGAAGGCCCCATTCTTTAGGTCTCGCGAGCCAAAGGCTCGAAGAGACATTTTATATGTGGGCTTCTCAAAGTGCTGCCGTGGCCTAAAGCTACAGTGCACGTGAACGTGCACGCGCGCAGCGCCATGTGTCTTTCCTCCGTAGCGATCGTATTCACGATCACTTTCACTTTCGCGGGCTCCTCTGATCCCCTTCCCGTCAGCTGCGGCCGCACCACTTTGCCCGCCCCCACTCCCCCTCCCTCCTCGTCAACTTCAGTGCGCGCTTGTTATACAATGCAGCCCACTCCCTCTCCCTCCTCGTCAACTTCAGTGCGCGCTTGTTATACAATGCAGCCCTGCTCTCCGCTCCCCCACCTGGAATGCGCGTGCGCGCCACGCTCCGCCGGGCTTATCTTGTTTTTGTAACCTTAGGGCCAGAGGCTGTCTAAGAAGGCAGTGGCGAACACACACATTCTGGGGTGAAAGGCACCCCCCTTCCCAACATCGCAGGAACAGGAAACAAAGCATTATGCGCATATACCCTGAGCCCTAAAACATGTAGCCAGCTGATAACAAGGATGCAACACAGTGGTTTCATTTGGCTGCAAACAAACGTTTGTTTTCCAAGCTGTCCGACTCTCTCTGGAAGCCCCGCCCGCACCTTTCACCTCTGCGCTGTAAAGTCCCACCATGAATGCTGTGTTTATGCTCTATCCGGTTCTCTATGCCATGATCGCTCAATGTGCTGTAACTCATTATTGGGATCGTGAGTTGTGTAAAGGCTGTACATCCCTCGGAGTCGGAGGTCTGTCTTCGGGTGGACTTTGGTCTTCTGCTAGGTGTCATTCTAACTGGCATACATACCAGCGTCCTTCCCACCTTGAGCCTCTTCTTGACAGTAGTCAGATTATCGGGCTCGATCCTCTGTATGTGGTCATTCTGTCTTGTGAACTCAATTCTCCCTTTGAGGCCCGTCGTTCTTTTAGGCCTCTTTTTGGCGCTTTACCCAGCAGCAAGTGTGGGAATGGTTGCTTCAGTCAGTGATGTGTCTCAATGTACGCGGAGTCTGTGCAGTGTCTGCGGGGCTCATGCGCTTCGTCCTCTCCAGCATCAGAGCTGTCTGCTTCAGACGGAGAACGGCTCTCACCCTCTTTGTCCACCTCCATTATTGTGCGTGGTTTTTGACATCCGCGTCACCACCCATTTGGGGATTCCTTCATATTTATCCTTGGATATCCCTTGTTTCCCTTTGTGTGTTTTTTTTCTGGTCAGTCCCCCCGGGGCACAAGCAGGCATCCACTTCTGTCTTTTTTGCTCCGATCAGCTGTCCTGACAGAAGTGGATGCCTGCTTGTGCCCCAGGGGAACTGACACCAAAAACCGTATTTGGTCAACTTTTGGATGAGGAACGGGGAATGCTTCATCACTGAGCTGGGTGTTTCGTACAAGGGGCCTTTCATTGCTGTTATGATGTATGTTACTTTATATTCTCTGAGAAGATTCGACATTTATTTCAGGGAATGCAGAGATTTTTTCGAGGAGAAGTGAGCAATAACACCGCTCCTTGTCAGTCTGTAACTGGGCGTTCATTATGAAAGAATTTAGATTATCCAGTCGCGATTCTATCTTCTTCACGTTCTTTGCCAGGGACTGTAATATTACAATCTGAGAGTCCATTTAGTCAGCATGCACCATTGCCACCTAGCCCATGGTTGTTAGTGTGGTGTCAATGACCGACCACCAGTTCTGTATCTGTAAGTTCATGACTGGTGTGTCAAAGGTGGACTTTTCGTTGTTAACCACTGAGCCAGGGTTATCCACCCTATCTTTCTGTACCAAAGGGGCTTTGTTGCACCTGAGAGATTCTGAGTCCAAGCGGGATCTAGGCTCCTTCTGAGACCCTCAAGTGGGTGAGTGATGAGATTGTTAATTTTTCCCTTTCGTTGTTTTTAATTTATAACGTTCATGACCACTATTACTTGACTGGAGGCCTAGTGGGTCCGTTACCGATAACAATTCTTCATCTCTTATGTACGGTTCCTCAGGTCTAATGAAGCTAAAGTCTGTGCCATTGTGTTATGATTATGATTGCACACACACACACAACCACACCCACAAGCACACACAACCACACACACACAAGCACACACAACCACACACACCCAACCACACACACACAGAAGCACACACAACCACACACACACACAACCACAACTACACACACAACCACAACACACAACCACAACCACACACACAGAGAACCACACACAAAACCACAAACACACACAAAACCACAAACACAACCACATACAACCACAACCACACACACACAACCACACACACACACAATCACACACATACAACCACACACACAACCACACACAACCATACAAACACACAAACCCCACCACACAACCACACACACAATAACACAAACACATAACCACACACACAATAACACAAACACACACACAACCACACACAACCACAACACACACAACCACAACACACAACCAACCACACACACAACCACACACACACACAACCACACACACACACACAACCACACACACACACAACCACACACACACAACCACTCACACACACAACCACACACACAACCACAACCACTCACAGGCCGCCGATTGTGCTGAGACTGCCGTCTGGGTAGAGAGGTCTGGATTCGTATGGGATCGCGAGGCCGCCACTTGTGATACTGTCGTATGGGCAGAGAGGTCTGGATTCGTATGGGATCGCGAGGCCGCCGATTGTGCTGAGACTGCCGTCTGGGTAGAGAGGTCTGGATTTGTATGGGATCGCGAGGCCGCCACTTGTGATACTGTCGTATGGGCAGAGAGGTCTGGATTCGTATGGGATCGCGAGGCCGCTGATTGTGCTGAGACTGCCGTCTGGGTAGAGAGGTCTGGATTCGTGTGGGATCGCGAGGCCGCCACTTGTGATACTGTCGTATGGGCAGAGAGGTCTGGATTCGTATGGGATCGCGAGGCCGCCACTGGTGATATTGTCGTATGGGCAGAGAGGTCTGGATCCGTATGGGATCGCGAGGCCGCCGATTATGAGAGGTCTTGGTATGTATAGTAGGAATTCCCTGTCCTTAGGTGGTAGATATATGTGGTTGCACTATTGTAAATAGGCCCTAGGGAGGGGGTAACGTTCTGGCTGGGTTAGTGAGGCTCTGATGAGCGGGTTCTATCTGATCCGAAAACCCAAGCAGAACACCTCCCCCGATTACTCTAGACTGTTTATCCTACACACTGATGCATCGGACCATGGGGTGGGAGCAGTGTTGTCCCAGGTATCAGCAGACGGGATAGAACACCCTATCCTCTACATTAGTAGAAAACTATTCCCTAGGGAGGTTAAGTATCCCACAATTGAGAAGGAATGCCTAGCAATCAAGTGGGCCGTGGACAAGCTACGGTATTATCTAGAGGGCCACCCCTTCATCCTTTATACCGACCATGCTCCACTACAGTGGATGAGCCGCAACAAGTCTCTCAATCCCCGGGTCTTGCGGTGGTTTTTGACTCTCCAACCGTTTGCCTTTACCGTACAACACAGAAAAGGGGTAGACAATGGCAGCGCAGACTTTCTCTCCCGATTTCCTCTCCCCGAGCGGGAGAATCCAGGGGGGGTGGTGTGTGACGAGGAGAGCCAACGAGGTGACACTGAGAACCCACTAGACAACGCTGCGGGCCCACCTTTAACGACTGACTGTGGGAATGTTTACCTCTCCCCTCTGTCTCTCCAGCATACGAACACTTGGAAGCCTGAGCCTTGTACCCGGAACCAGGTAGAACAAAGTGGACAATGTTTCTTTAACTGGGCCGACGTATCTGCCGGCTCCGCCCACCCGTATGACGAAGACGGCAGGAGGAGTTCAAATACCGGAAGAGCGGAGACGGACGACGGCACGAACCCCGAGGAGGAAGAAGGAGCTACGAAGGAACACCCGGACGAGAGACCTGAGTTCGAGAGGAGTGAAGGAGGAAGCTACGGAACGGAGACCCCAACAGATCCAGCGCCAGGAGGCCAACGACCCTGTGACCCGCCCCGCCACGTTTCCGGAGAAGCGTGGCACCAGCTGGTACATGCTCGAATCTCTGCTTGGGGCTTTAAGAAAAGGCACTAATACTTCTAGGAACCGCACCTCACAGAACCCTGTTCCCTCACTTTCCGTCACCTAGCTCTACTGTAGATAGCACTGTGTGACTCCTCACTCCCTTGCCCTCGTAACAGTGTGAAGTGAACACTGTACTGACCTCAGTCTCCCTTCTCTTTTGTTTCGGTCTTCACCCTGAGATTGGCCGGAGGGACCATATTCCCGGTGGGAGCGACAATCTGGAGCATCCCGGGCGACGAAAACCAACCCGGAGAGTACGGACGCCTACAGAACCGGAAACTGATTTTCCCTTGCCATACTATCGCCCTGTCCGACACTTAAAGAAGGTTGTACAACCATTAAAACAAGAGTATCATCACGAGTTTGCCTCCGTGTTTCCCTCGCACCCGCTACACCTTGTTAATAGCAGAAACACGGGCTGGTACCCATATCTGGAGATTAAAAGGAATTGCATAATGGTCTGACCAGGAGAGAGGCATTGGCTCTCCTACCTTAATCCATTGGTCATTAGAAAATATGCCATCTAATATATGTCCTGCCACATGGGTGGTAAGCCACAACAACCCAGGGTTTCCAAAAGTGTTTGCGTGTCTTTTCATGAAGCTTTGTCCAAATGAAAGTTAAAATCACCCAGTAGGGTAAAGTTCGATCTCGCTAGGTGCAGTTCTAAAAGATTGCTAAAATCCTGGCTGAATGATGACCTTGGTCCGGGTGGCTGGTAGGTCACCACACCAGTAAAACGTTCTGTAGGATAGAATTTTATTGAAAAATATAGTGCCTGGAACGGATCAGAGGATGTAGTGAGTGACTCAGTACGACAGGTATATGTGCTCTTATAGAGAATGCCTAGACCCCCTCACATTCTGTCCACCCTGTCGACTCTAGCTAGGGCATATCCAGAGGGAATTGTCTCACCAAGATCGGGGACGGGGCAATCCCTTGCCCATGTCTCAGTAACAACCACCCAGTCAGGTTTACAAAGTGATACAAAGTCCCTAAAGGCGATCTTATTCTTGATTAAGGATCTCGCATTAATGAGGAAACCCAGAAATGTGAGGTCATGCAAACGGGAGGAGGAGGGGTGGCTCTCTAATGCAGCAATGCCAACGCCTGTCTGAGAGAAGCTAAAATTGCAAGAGGGACTGACATATGGCAGAGATATGGCAAGGACCTTCTGGTCCACAAGCTGACAGCACGCAGGTCTCTGTGACTGAAATTTTAGGAGCTCTTCCTTGGTATAGGTAGTAACTTTAGTCCTATTTAGAAGATAAAGGGCAGGGTCCCAGGCGGAAGGCGCGAAACTGGCGCAGACGGGCCTGCCTTTGGCGCACTAGTAGTGCCCGCTGCGCGCGTCCGCTGTGCCTCCGCCCCAGCATGTCCTTAAGTAAGCTGGGTCGGAAAAACAACTAGTGCGCAGCCTGCCCTCGGCAACCGGAAGTTGGTCCTTAACAAACCGGCAAAGAATGATCGGAAATACTCGCTTCCCTCCGCTTCATTCGGCAGAGCCGCGGCGGACCGAGGAAGCGAGGCAAGCCCCCCTCAGAGGAATAAAGAGAGTGGCAATTAAAAAGCAGGTAAATCCTAAAAATCCTCTGAGGTTGTACGTAGAGCTAAAACAACTAAAATAATATTCCTCCAACAGTTAAAAAGAATTAAAAGCAAAGTGCCCAGCGCTCATAGCAGCAGTTCAAACATACACAAGGTGATTACTGTTCGAGACTCCTTGGGGTCCAATGTACGCATGCAAGAGGGAGCTAGTAACATGCCAAAAATCCAAACCGTGATGTCCTGGAATTCTGCAACTTGCTGTAGCGTTGCAGAAGGCCCCATTCTTTAGGTCTCGCGAGCCAAAGGCTCGAAGAGACATTTTATATGTGGGCTTCTCAAAGTGCTGCCGTGGCCTAAAGCTACAGTGCACGTGAACGTGCACGCGCGCAGCGCCATGTGTCTTTCCTCCGTAGCGATCGTATTCACGATCACTTTCACTTTCGCGGGCTCCTCTGATCCCCTTCCCGTCAGCTGCGGCCGCACCACTTTGCCCGCCCCCACTCCCCCTCCCTCCTCGTCAACTTCAGTGCGCGCTTGTTATACAATGCAGCCCACTCCCTCTCCCTCCTCGTCAACTTCAGTGCGCGCTTGTTATACAATGCAGCCCTGCTCTCCGCTCCCCCACCTGGAATGCGCGTGCGCGCCACGCTCCGCCGGGCTTATCTTGTTTTTGTAACCTTAGGGCCAGAGGCTGTCTAAGAAGGCAGTGGCGAACACACACATTCTGGGGTGAAAGGCACCCCCCTTCCCAACATCGCAGGAACAGGAAACAAAGCATTATGCGCATATACCCTGAGCCCTAAAACATGTAGCCAGCTGATAACAAGGATGCAACACAGTGGTTTCATTTGGCTGCAAACAAACGTTTGTTTTCCAAGCTGTCCGACTCTCTCTGGAAGCCCCGCCCGCACCTTTCACCTCTGCGCTGTAAAGTCCCACCATGAATGCTGTGTTTATGCTCTATCCGGTTCTCTATGCCATGATCGCTCAATGTGCTGTAACTCATTATTGGGATCGTGAGTTGTGTAAAGGCTGTACATCCCTCGGAGTCGGAGGTCTGTCTTCGGGTGGACTTTGGTCTTCTGCTAGGTGTCATTCTAACTGGCATACATACCAGCGTCCTTCCCACCTTGAGCCTCTTCTTGACAGTAGTCAGATTATCGGGCTCGATCCTCTGTATGTGGTCATTCTGTCTTGTGAACTCAATTCTCCCTTTGAGGCCCGTCGTTCTTTTAGGCCTCTTTTTGGCGCTTTACCCAGCAGCAAGTGTGGGAATGGTTGCTTCAGTCAGTGATGTGTCTCAATGTACGCGGAGTCTGTGCAGTGTCTGCGGGGCTCATGCGCTTCGTCCTCTCCAGCATCAGAGCTGTCTGCTTCAGACGGAGAACGGCTCTCACCCTCTTTGTCCACCTCCATTATTGTGCGTGGTTTTTGACATCCGCGTCACCACCCATTTGGGGATTCCTTCATATTTATCCTTGGATATCCCTTGTTTCCCTTTGTGTGTTTTTTTTCTGGTCAGTCCCCCCGGGGCACAAGCAGGCATCCACTTCTGTCTTTTTTGCTCCGATCAGCTGTCCTGACAGAAGTGGATGCCTGCTTGTGCCCCAGGGGAACTGACACCAAAAACCGTATTTGGTCAACTTTTGGATGAGGAACGGGGAATGCTTCATCACTGAGCTGGGTGTTTCGTACAAGGGGCCTTTCATTGCTGTTATGATGTATGTTACTTTATATTCTCTGAGAAGATTCGACATTTATTTCAGGGAATGCAGAGATTTTTTCGAGGAGAAGTGAGCAATAACACCGCTCCTTGTCAGTCTGTAACTGGGCGTTCATTATGAAAGAATTTAGATTATCCAGTCGCGATTCTATCTTCTTCACGTTCTTTGCCAGGGACTGTAATATTACAATCTGAGAGTCCATTTAGTCAGCATGCACCATTGCCACCTAGCCCATGGTTGTTAGTGTGGTGTCAATGACCGACCACCAGTTCTGTATCTGTAAGTTCATGACTGGTGTGTCAAAGGTGGACTTTTCGTTGTTAACCACTGAGCCAGGGTTATCCACCCTATCTTTCTGTACCAAAGGGGCTTTGTTGCACCTGAGAGATTCTGAGTCCAAGCGGGATCTAGGCTCCTTCTGAGACCCTCAAGTGGGTGAGTGATGAGATTGTTAATTTTTCCCTTTCGTTGTTTTTAATTTATAACGTTCATGACCACTATTACTTGACTGGAGGCCTAGTGGGTCCGTTACCGATAACAATTCTTCATCTCTTATGTACGGTTCCTCAGGTCTAATGAAGCTAAAGTCTGTGCCATTGTGTTATGATTATGATTGCACACACACACACAACCACACCCACAAGCACACACAACCACACACACACAAGCACACACAACCACACACACCCAACCACACACACACAGAAGCACACACAACCACACACACACACAACCACAACTACACACACAACCACAACACACAACCACAACCACACACACAGAGAACCACACACAAAACCACAAACACACACAAAACCACAAACACAACCACATACAACCACAACCACACACACACAACCACACACACACACAATCACACACATACAACCACACACACAACCACACACAACCATACAAACACACAAACCCCACCACACAACCACACACACAATAACACAAACACATAACCACACACACAATAACACAAACACACACACAACCACACACAACCACAACACACACAACCACAACACACAACCAACCACACACACAACCACACACACACACAACCACACACACACACACAACCACACACACACACAACCACACACACACAACCACTCACACACACAACCACACACACAACCACAACCACTCACACACACAACCACAAACACCCACAACCACCCACAACCACCCACAACCACACACAACCACACACAACCACACACAACCACACACAACCACACACACAAAACCCCACAACCACACACCCACAACCACACACACAAAACCATATACACACACAAACCCCACCACACAACCACACACACAATAACACAAACACATAACCACACACACAATAACACAAACACACACACAACCACAACACACACAACCACAACCCACCCCCCACACCCACACCCACACACACAACCACAAGCACACACACACACAATAACACAAACACACAACCACACACAACCACACACAACCACAACTATACACACAACCACAACAGCACACAACCACACACACACACAGAACCACACACAAAACCACAAACACAACCACTCACAAACACACACAACCACACACACACACCACCACACACACACAAACCCCACAGACACACACACAAAACCACACACACAATAACACACACATAATCACACAAACAAACACACAAACACACACCCAACCACAACACACACAACCACAACACACAACCAACCACAACCACACTCAACCACACACACACAACCACACAACCACACACACAACCACACACACACAACCACACACACACACACACACACACACACACACAACCACACACACACACACACACAACCACACAACCACACACACACAACCACACAACCACACAACCACACACACACAACCACAACAACCACACACACACAACCACAAACACACACAACCACACACACACACAACCACAATAACACAAACACACAACCACATACACACAACCACACACACACACACACAATAACACAAACACACAACCACAAACACAAAACCACAAACACAACCACAACCACACACAACCACACACGACCACAACCACACACACCCACACACAACCACACACACAAACACACACACACAACCACACACAATAACACAAACACACAACCACAATAACACAGAACCACACACACAACCACACGCAAGCACACACAATAACACAAACACACATCCACACACACAACCACAACTACACACGCAACCACAACACACACACAACTACACACACAATCACAACAACACCCACACCCACACACAGCCACACACACAACCACAAACCGTTTTCTGGCTGTCAGCATAAATACGCTGTCACCAAACACGATGAACACCTTGGGAAAGTTTGTGAAGTCACCCCCAACTTTGAAACCCCTTGTTGTAGCAGAGTGTGTGCTGTACACATGGCAATACCTTGACGCAGCGGACTGTTGCAAGGAATGCTTTGAGCCTCGGAGGCTGACAGACCTCAGTCTGTGCATTAGTTCACCCCGTCTTGGCACTGCATAAAAACAGGATGCCCACTGTCCAACATAAAGTGAGACATTGTGATCGGGGCTGGAGATGCTGTTTAGCAATCTGCTTAGAACATTGTGTTTCATTTAGGGCATTAAACATAAAGGAGCACTGGCAATGCTGATAAAATGGATTTCATTTTGAGTACAGACTAAAACTTTTTTAAAAGCCTGCTGTACTGAAACAAGCATTTGCAATGCAATAGGTCTCGCATTTGCAAAAGTTTCAGCTATTGACATTGTTCATGACAATGCCTTTTTAATCTATTTTATAAAACAAACACATAAATAAATGGCATTATCATTTACAATGCCAATAGCTAGTTTTGCATTATTATTAACAATGCCAACTGCTCACAGTTTTATAATGCGAGACCTATTGCATTGCAAATGCTTGTTTTTTTAATGGAAACATTTTATTGACAATTTAAGGTCGACAGCAAATCATTTGCATTGCTCAGTAACAAAAACAATACACATGGTTTCAGCAGTGCCTCATGTAATTGGAACGAGTCACACAGAGTAAGTCCCGGCATATACAGAAGGTTTCATGGGAGACATCTATAGTGACAAACCATGATAGTCCCACCATTTTTCTAGATTTTATCATATTTGTGGGGACACCCCTTGGCTTTAAAAATCATATCTTCCATTTTTCCACACTAATCTATTCCCCTAATCCACAACTCAATCGAAGGGGCCACAAAAGATGTCAAGTTGCGAGCTGTATCACGTTTAGCTAGTAGTGTGCCCAGGTCTACGAAAGTCCTGTCCCTTCTAGGCCCTCCCAGTTCATCCATGATGCGAAGAAGAACAATCTTCGGAACAGCATAAAGTCATACCCACCACAGCAGATAACACAGCAGCCCAGAACACCTGTATAACTGGGCATTGCCATACAACATGGAAAAAGTCTCCCATGGGGTTCTTACACCTACCGCCAGCCTGGGAGTCTATAACACCTACCCTTCGCATGTGGAGAGGGCTCATGAGGGCGGGATGGAGGTATTTGAATTGGATAAAGCGGAATCTAGCAAAGTGCGGTGAGCCATTCAGGCATCTCGCCAGTCCGCTTCATCTAGAGTCCCTGGCCCAACCTTCCTACCGCTGTTTCAGAGGAGTCAGGGAGGTGGGCGGGTATATCACAAGGGATCTATAAATCTGGGATACACTGCTCTTGCCCAAATGGCCTATAACAATTTTGTTTTCAAGAGGACTATATTCAGAGAGTCTCTGAAGCTCATCGCCATGGGTATGCAGGGTGTGTCAGTGTTGTAGATAATAGTAGAATTGGGAGGATGGCATCTGAAATTCTGTGCTCTTAGAAAGATTTAATTTGATGGTTGCCCAAACATCTCCAAGTCTCTGTATCCCAATCGAGTTCCACCTGTACCAACCACCTACCCAACAAGACTGGGGTCTCCCTAGTAAATTTGAGATTCCATCCCAACCACCGGAGGGTTGCTCTCCATTCTTTTAATGCCATCTGGGTTACCTCCTGGACACCAGAAAGAATAGGGGCACCATACAGGACATGAATCACAGTCCAGTCCCAACAGGGCCAACTCACCCCGGTAGGCCGGGTCTTCCCATCCATTGTGTATGCAATCGGTAATTGGGAGTAAATGTGTCACCCAGTAATATAGTCGTATGTCTGCCATGGCCAGACCCCCAAAGGCCACCTTGGGGTCACCCTCAGCCCAAATGAATTTACGTCCCATTACCAGGACTGAGTCAAACCATGTTTGTGGAATGTGAAAAGAATAGCTTTGTAAAGCGTAGAGGAGTCTAAGCAAGATCATCATTTTCTATAAGGTGATCCTGGCCATGGTATTAAGAGGAAGATTAAGCCAACGTTAGAGGTCCTCTCTAGCTCTGCGCACAACAGGGGCGAGATTCATGCTCCAAGTCAAGTCCAGCTCCCAGGAAATATGCATCCGGAGGTAGTGGAAGCTAACCCGATGCACCAGAGTAATGAATTGCCAGGCCTCGTCCCTGTGGTCCCCTTTTATTGGGACTAGTAAGGATTTGCCCTGGGTGACCTAAAGTGCTGATGCCTCTCTAAAGATGATAAGGATTCTGGAAACCCTGGGCCCCGTGTCAGCGGGTTTGCACATGAATAAAAGGACATTGTCTGCATATAGTGCTATGTGGTCTTCCAGTGCCAGCCCCACACCTGAGCATCGCAACAAATCCACACCGCCAACTGTTCAATAGCGAGCACGACCAAAAGCAGGCACCCTTGTCTGGTACCTTTCCTGACTGGAAAGGGGTCCGACAATACACCATTAACTCGCGCCAGAGCACCCGCAAAGAGGACCCAGACATACGCCCGGAATAGAGGTCCAAGTCCCATGCCACCAAATACGCCCAATCCACTGTATCAAATGCTTTTTCAAAGTCTATTAACAGGAGAGCCGTAGAGCCTCCTAGAGTTGCAGAAAAGTGCTATATGTACTTGACGGATACCGTGCCTTGTGCTGCACCGGGGAATAAACCTGCATTGGTCCTGTTGGACCTAGGCATGGAGGACCATCAACATCCAGAATTTTTGCATATAATTTAACCTCACTGTTCATGAGGGATATGGGCCGAAAAGATGTGTGTGTTGTCGTAGTGCCACCTGGCTTTTGGAGGACAACAATAGTAGCTTGGTAAATCTCTCAGGAGAAGTGGATATGGGAGACTGCCACCGTATATTTAACATGAGGAGTGGTGGGATCATGTCAGGACAGAGCCTGTTGTAGAACTCCATGTCTTCCCGGAGTGGAGTTCTGCCAACGCATCCCCAATCTCATCTACAGTAATATCTTGATTTAAGGCAGTTTTATCCTGGGGGGTATATACAGGGCAAGGGAAGTTTCCCCACCAAAGGAGTTTCCTCTGCGGCGTTGGGGAGTGGTTTATGAGCGTAAAGTTCTTTATAGTACTTTGCGAAACCTTCAGAGATCTCTTTCGAGTCATCCACCCACACCCCAGAGCTCCCCATAACGTGGGAAATCACCCTGTTCTTATTGTGGTGTGTGGCGAGCTAATGTATCAATTTACTCGATTTCTCACCCAATTAGTACACCAAGCGCGTGGCCTCTAGCCAGCATTTGCGGGCCTCATCTAGACAAAGTTGGCTCAGAGCAGTCCTATCCAGTTCTACCTGACGCCTCTCCAGGGCTGTGATCGTCCCTGGGGTCTATTTCTATTGAGGTTTCAAGCTTGACCATACTCATGTGTTTTTTGTGATCGGTTCCCCGGATGAAGGGACTGGCTACACCCCTTATTATATGCTTTACCCACCTCCCAATAGGGTTGAAGCTGAATCAACACAATCCACAATAGTCTCGAGAAATGATTTAAATTCGGCTGATAAGTGGTAAGTGAATTTCTCGTCCTGAAGAAACCAAGTGTTAAGAAGCCACATTGAAAGACTATCCCTGTCGAATGAGTCGAACTGAAGTAGAACTGGTGTATGATCTGATATCCCTGGAGGTAGGATCTGGTTTTCTGAGCTTCAAAAGAGATCAGTGGCTGGCATAAACAAATAATCAATGAGGATTTGGAAGCCGTGGGCGGTCGAGGCATGAGTATAGCCCAGGTCCCTAGGGTGCCATATCAGCCAGGCGTCGCTATGGCCAAGTCCCTTTGACCAGTCCTTTAAACTCGGTTTACGTCTGTAAGTAAGTCCCTTAGGCCTATACCAGTCATGTGGGTCCATAATATCATTGAAGTTGCCTCCTAGTATTATCACTGCCTGAGGAATTATATGGAGGCTGAATTGAAAAAGCCTGAAGGTTACTGGTACAACGCGCAGAAGTGACTACGCTGTGAAAATGTTTCCTAGTCAAAAGTTGCAGGGTACAACTAATAAAAGCTCAAAGGGAGCACATATGACAAAGGTTAAGGCCAAATTAAGGTCCCACTGTGGCATAAAAATGAGTAAGAAGAAATACATGTGCAGTTCCTTTGAAGAAATGTATCACAACAGGTGATATGAACATCGATGGATGATCAGACAAATGAGTACAGTCAAAGAGAACCGATAAGTAACCTTTAGCTGTCCACCACAAAGCCTTGCAAGGGTAAAGACAACAAAAGCTAAATAATCAGAAAATTTCACCTGAAGGTGGCAACCTGCTTTTCCCACACCATCATACAATCTAGTCAAATACCGGAACTTATCGACTTGGTGGAAGGACCACAGAAAACAAAATAAGACTCAAACAGTGCAAAACTAGAGCACAAAAAGCTGGACAGTGAGCATTTTCGGATGTGGCAAAAAGGTCCACACAGACTTGCCCCACCAGCGACTTCTGATCTGCTGTGTAGAAGCTCAGGGCTCTCTTTTGTCTAAGTATTGGAGTCTCTTCTCCTCCTTAGACTGATTTGCATACGGCTGAGTCCAAACTGCAGTGGCATGGTATGCAAGATAAAGGTGGATTGGTTTGCGGGCCGAGTAATTACCAGTTGCTCAGCTTGATTCAAGCATTCCATGTATCACTGTTGTGTAAACTAATTAAAATAAAAAGAATAATGTACAGATTCTTGCTTGATTACAGGATGTATATATCAGATCAGGAAAGGAAAGGAATTGTAACTACATACCAGGGACTTTGTGCAGCGAAGAGGTTTGTCTAGGTGACAATACGTCTTGGCAATAACTCCTTTAAGGGTCCTCAATTTTGATGCACTCTACCAATTATATGTAACATGCACAGAGCAATACACACATTATTATCAGAAACAGACATGTGCCAACATAGAAACGTTCATATGTTGTGCACAGACATAGACCCCTCCCACAACAATATCATAAGATTGTTAGAATTATATATGCATCTTTAAACAACAATGTAGACACTATAGGATTCTACTGATGTTAGATTCCCATCCCTGGGTTGGGTTATACTTCTGCCATAGATTGAGTTTAGGCACGTTATCTACTATTTGTGCACTACAATTTGTGCTACACATTAAAACAGAGTTTCAGGCTAATTCTGAACTGAACAGTTTTCTTCTGTTTCTTTGCAGGGTTCAAAGGAGGGATTTCAAAGCAGTTTAGCAAGCGTTAAGATATGCACTGACCCTGGCAGGGTACAGCTCGCAGGTTTCATAGGTAAGTAATGAATTGAAAATGCAGAGCGATGCGACGCAAGTGCGTTACTGCCTATTAATCCTCATTTTGTTTTCTTTTTTGCAGGGCTGCCCAAGTGATGCAGGCGAGGGAACAGGAATTCCTAACACTGATGACAGCAAGGTAACAGAAGCTGCAGGAAGAGATGGCAGCAAGGGAACAGGAACAGAGAAAGCTGCTGTATGAGAGGTGGCAAACCAGAATGGATAGCATAGCTGGTGGGCGTGGTTCATATAGGAGCAACGCCCAACCTGGCCGCCTCTTCTTATGAGCTCCTGCTCATGTGATTGGACCGCTCAAACCTTCCCATGTGACGGGCCTGCACTGCCCTACACAGTTGATGACCACATCATGGAGGCTTCAGCCTATTTTGGACCTACATCATCTTACATGACCACATCATGTGACCCAAAAACATCAACACAGGAGCAGTCCCAACAGCAGGAGGTTTGCCATAGTCCAGGGCAGTGGTTGACAACTACCTCGTTGAGGTAGGGAAACACTGGCACCTCTGGCCTCTAAAGATGTGTGGCCACCACCACTATCACTTTTGTGAACACACAAGGAGCACTGGTGAGGCCAAAAGCTAGCCCCTGCTCCACCACAAACCACAGGTAGCGCAGGTAGGCCCACAGGATGGGTGAAAGGGAATGGGAATCCTGCAGGTCCAACACTACCTTTCAGTCTACAGGGTCAAAAGCAGACAAGACGTTGGCCATTGTGAGTATTTTTAGTTTTTCCTTCGGGAGGAAGACGTTGAGATGATATAGGTCAAAAATAGGCCGAAGCCTCCATCCTTCTTGAGCACATAAAAGTAGCAGTCACCCTTTTAATAGCCCCTTTGACCAAAAGGACTGGCACTTCCTGCCGCAAAACAGAATGATTGTCCTCCCTCAGTCGTTGGGGGAACGGTGGAAAGAGCAGCAGTGCAGAAAGAAGGAATGGGGCACAGTCCTTCCAAAGAATTTGCAGGGCCCAACTGTTGGATGTTAATGGCCTGCCAATCGAGCAAGAATCGTTTGATCCTCCATCCTTCTGGGTGGCTGTGCTCCATTAAAGGCATGCTAAAGAGGTTTGGCTGATAGAGCTGAAGAGGAAGTACTGGACTGGGTGGCCCATTGACCTTGACTTTGGGGGCAGTTTGTGCCATGCTGGAGTTGGATTGGCTGACTTTAAAGGGACACCTCTGCTGAAGCCTCAAAAGGAACGGTAGATCTGATGCGGCTGGCAAGGTGGGTGCAGGTAAGCCATACCCTTCTTAAACCACTCAAGAGTGGAGTCTTCCTTGTCCCCAAACAGACGAGTCCCATCAAACGGGATGTCCCTGAGGAACAACTGAACACTGCCTAGAAAGTATGGTGGACCACAGCAAATCGTGGTGGAGAATAGCGGCACTAGTGCCACTAGTCTGTCCGATGGAATCGGTGGTGTACAAGCCACAACAACTTATGAACTTTGAAGGGTCACAACCATCTTGAATGGCCTGTGCAAGGACCAGTTGGAAATCAGATGGGACACCTGGGAGGACTTCTAACCAGCGAGTCCCAAAGGGAAAGAAAATAGTGCCACCGCAGGCAGCTGACATTCACGGATCTGAGCACCAAGCTGCTGGATAAAGACTCTAACCGAACTTCTCCACCAGTTTCGATTCCCTAACAAGGGAGTAGTAGTAGTTTGAAAAGTGTTAGGATTGGTTTTGCTTGCGTACATCAAGGGGGGGGGGTAGAGGAGAAAGACAAAAGGACTTGTCCTCCTATCGAACTTCACTGTAAACAAAGAGAGCCCATCCGTCACTTTGGGACTTTGTTTCCACTTCTGGTTTTAGAAAACTGAATGTTTTCTTTAGCTAACCCTGACCCACCAGGGTTTCTCCATGGTGGCATACTTAATCATTGGGTCCTTCCGGTTCCGCTGGGGAACAGGGTGTGCTGCGACCTACGAGTTATGTGGGAGCTCTTATGGTATTGTTTCTGATAGATGAAGAGAATGTAAAGAAAATAGGGGAGGGGGGGTTGTGGAAGATTAAAAATACCTAACTAGTAGGAAAAATTGTTGTATGTATACCTCTAGCCGGTATGGTTAAAAATTGGGGAAAAGAAGGAAAGTCAATGGAATTATGTTTCTGAGTTTCAGAAGTCCACATGTTTCAAGCCCTACCCAAGCCTATGCATCAGGACCAAGGATTACTACTCCCTGATTCCACTCCTGTCAACACTCTAGTTGTGAAGCAACTGCATGCTGAAAAAGGGAAAAAATATACATAGAGCACCGTCATGGTGTTCTATCTGGAAGATCTGTAAAGATATCTGAAGTGAAAGTTAGTCTGCCATAGCTCCCGGCCATGTTACACATATTATACATGTATATTTCGATCATTGGAGACCATCACCACAAAGAGAAATTTTGGTTTAAAATTATGGGCTCCAATCTACTATTGGTTACAACGTTAATAATATAATTTGTAATTAACCTGTTTTTCTTGTTATGAATTATGTAAAAAGCTGTTTAATTAATTGACTACTTATGTCCTTGTGTAACCCATTGGACATATTGTGTTTGGTCAACTATTTACTTGCTGCTGTGAAAATCAATAAAAAAAAAAAAAAAAAAGGAGACCATCACCATTGTGAACCTTGTGATATATTTTTGCAATGCTAATAAGAGTGAACACTTCTAGTGCTACTAAAACATATATATGTGAAAGACATGGGACTTCTAGTCCAGGACATCAACTCAAAAAGTAAATTAAAATAAAATAAAACACATACATGTAGAATGCCTGAATCCTCACTTGCTCACTTTGCCACTGGATACAAGCTAGCCTGGCTGATTAGGGGTGTTACCCCAAAACCGGTCCCAGGATGCTTGTTTCCGGTTAGAGAGGACCTGGCCTGGCAGTTCGGGCTGAACTGTTCCCATGAGGCACAGGGTCAAGAGTTATTTGCATATGGCTGGATCCAAACAGGGGTGACGAAGTGAGCTAAAGAACGATGATGGATTCAACCCAAATCTGTGACTGGGGGCGAGTGTCTGAAAATATCAGCACTCCATCCATCATCTCCTTGTGTTTGCTTTCAATGCCTAAATCCGGCATCACAAGTCCAAATGGGGTGAAAGGATGCCTGTAGTCACACACTGTGGAAAATGTGAAATGAGGAAAACGGGTGATCGTCATAAAAATAAAATTTTCGAAACTGCTTGTGAGAGGTTCATCCCTCTCACTATTCCAAGGCTGCTCCCTTGCTGAATCGCATAGACAGCCCTCCCGTGGCTCTGAGGTTGCTGACGGGGTGACGCCGAGCTCAGTATATGCTGGAAGAGCCGCATGGAGTACATCGGTGTCCAAGTCTAAACATGGCTGTGTGGAACTCTTGAATCTGCTTAGGAGTGGTGGATTGCCCCGGAAACTTGGGTTGTGTCAAAACAAGTTGCAGAATCAATTCTGAAGTCAAACGACTTTAGGAGCAAGATCATGATGTATGGTGCTGCCGTCTCACTTTCTCAGAGGTGTGTGAGTGATGATGAAGGGGAAGAATCCTGCTTAGATTTCTTTTATTTTTTCTTTGATTAACCTGAAGATTTAGATCGAGAGGAAGGCCGACTCCTGGAGCTACTCTGGTGACTTCTGGATCTCAATCATGAACAGGACCGACCATTTGACTTGGACCAGTCTCATTGCGGAGACTTCCAGTGCATAACGATGTAAATTTCACCTTGCTGTCTCAGATGGCCTCTGGGTTCATTGATGCGGAGTCCCTACAGGTCTTAGAGCTGTGGCTCAATCCCAGGCAAATGTGGTGAGGATCGGTCTCAGACCTTTGTTTGGGACAGTTCTTACAGACATTAAAATCTGTTGGTTTGGGAGGTTACTTGCCCTTTACACACTCTAAGACTATTTGTTGATTGAGGTAAGGGTCTCAAAGAGAAAATAGGTAGCTCTGCATTTGTTGGCGGGGAAAGAAAGGAACTGACATCAGAAATGGCATCTATGTAGGTTCTGTTTGTCACTTCTGAAGCAAAACAGAGTCAGTGTGGAGCCACACAATGTCACCTACCGGCGTGCAGAGGTGCTCCTGAACAATTTCCAGATCCAGACTGATGCCTTGGAAATATTCAAAAGGTGAGGAATCTGCAGCTAGAAATGTCTCTCAGAAATCTGAATTACTGATATTTGGTCATGGGTGAAAACAAATCAGGAGTGTGCTCCATGACCTAGGCCAGTCTCATGGTAATGCATTCTTGTTAGACCAGGACGGATGCACCAACTGCTTCCTTCATAGTGGTAGAGGACTAGTGCCCTTACCAGGAGTTACGTGACACGAGCACGGTGGTGGCAGCATAACTGTTTAGTGTTTAATAATTATCAGTAGAGAGGTGAGGGTAGAGAGTGGAGGACCCATTGGGGACCTCCTCAGTGAAGCTACAACGGCTCGGGGTTGGCGAGCAGGAGGCGCGACCCCATAGCCCAACGTGTGAGGCAGAGCAGCGGTACTAGCCTTCTGAGGGCCATGAAGGACAGAACCAGATGCCGGCCTACATTCTAAGAAGCCCAACGAGCGCAAGCGAGTGGCAATATATGCCCTGGGAGGGTCACAGGGAACGGGCCTGGATGTCGGCCCACACCGCAGGCCTAGGAGGGGAGTCTCGTCCGACAGAGGGCCTGGAGGAACAATTGACCAGTGGACACTCAAGACTGCGGCACAATCACAGCGGTAGGAGTGAGGTGACCCCGCCGCCTAGCGAGTCGGTGTGGGGGGGTGGCAGGGCCGTTACTCACAGCAAACAGAACATTGGGCCCAGGTCCATGTGCAGGCAAGAGGGGCTTCGCACGGATGACACTGAGTGAGCTAGGACTCGTCCCCCTGCTACCTGGAAGTGGAGGTGAAGCGCAAAGGCTACCCCAGGAAACCCTGAGAACTGAAGAGGACTCTGGGTTGGTGTGTGAGAGGCACGACCGCATAGCCTAGCAGGCACAGTGAGAGGCAACGCCGACACAAAAAGGCCCTTGAAGGGCGACCCCAAACGCCGGCCCACGCCACGGAAATATCGACTGTGACTCTGCTGACGATCTCCCTGGGGCAGAGTGGGACGAGGAACAGAGCAAGAAGGTACAGAGGGCCCTCCAACACTGACCACAACAGTAGGGGAGAACAGACGTTGAGACCCTGAGAAGCAGCGATAAAGGGCCATAGTTAATCTACAGGCAATAATGCTCGAGGATGTCCACACCACAAAACGCTGCTGAAATTGGGGATAAATTGACACTTGAGACAGTAGCCATAGAGAAAGTAGCAGTAGCAAGTGTCCACGGATAAAAGAGGGGAGCTAACACTACGCAGACACCAATTGGGCCCAGCATCACTCAACACCGACGAAATACAAGACCCCAGACACCAGAGACTAATTGCCCAAACGTTTCTCGGGCCGACCATACAACACTTATTTTCCAAACCCAACACAGGGAACAAAGAAGAAGCTGGAAGCCTGCTAGAAGAACTCCAATGGTGAGGTAGAAAGAAGCTAAAACTCAGAGGCAGGGCAAAATGGACATGTATACAAAAGTGCTCCCCCCACCAACAGAGACGGAGGGAGAACCTTCGGGACCACCAGATAATGCAGCCATCCTCCAAGCGATCCACGCCTCCAGAGATGCCATTAAGAAAGAAATGGCAGGAATCAGGTCGGAAGTGTCCCTTGGGCACCAAGATATGTGTAATATCGCCGAAAGGGTGACTCAAACCGAAACTTGTATCTAAGAAGTGGAAGATACGACACACAAGTTACACTCAGACGTCAATGGCCAGAAGGCAACCTTGAGAGATGTAGCATGGAAGGTGGATGACTCTGAAAACAGGGCAAGCAGAAACAATCTGCGCTTTATCGGATTCCCAGAGGGAACGGAGGGCTCAGACCCACTGACATTTTTGATGATATGGTTGTGTGACTCCTTCCAATGGCAAAGATTTCACCCTACTTTATCATTGAACGGGCCCATAGGATACGCAATACCAGACTGCCACCTGGTGCCCCTCCACAACCACTTATTGCACGGTTCTTAAATGTTTAAGATCGTGACACAATCCTCAGAGAATCACGGCGCACAGGGGAACTTAGGCTCGCCAATGCCAAAATAATGATCGTCCCCGACTGCTAGAAGTGCAGAAGATGAGGCGAACATTCGACTTGGTGAAGGTTACACTGAAAGCCATGCACATTCAGTGCATGCCTCCTCTTTCCTGCCAAGCTAAAAGTCATGTTCGAGGCATATGAGCTGTAGATCATATGCATTAGCATAGATCGCCATCTGGTGTTGGGCTCGGATGTTTACACTTTGTTTTTCTTTGAAGAAGTCTTTGTAGTCACGAGGTAGGTGACTCCTCCTTTCGGTGATAGTCGCATGAGCATCGACTCCATCCATAGATTGTTTTTTCAGCCATCGGGTTTGGATGTGTATTGCTGCGCTCCGGTTTGGTATCGTTCTCGAACCCCTTTACTGTTTTTTTCAGCCATCGGGTTTGGATGTGTATTGCTGCGCTCCTGTTCGGTATCATTCTCGAACCCCTTTGACGTGCAATCCTCTACCCTCTATGGTATTGTCTTAGATCACGCTTTCCCATTCGTCGCCTTTCGTCCAAATTGTGAAACCTTCGATCGGAAAACTTCGAGGCGGGCCATTGGGCCTACCTGCGCTGACCACGCCAGCAGTTGATGGAACGGACACCGTTCAAACTATGTCCCGGGTGTCGTGATAAATTCCCACACACCGACCTGCACGAGGTCTGCAACCTGTTTCTACCCCCGGAACACGAAGAATCATCCTGCGAAGCGTGTCGATCATACTGATCGAAAAAGACCATCCGTAATCATCGGGCTCAACGCCACGAGATGCAACGCGGCAGCGGCTCCGTACCAGACATTTTCGGCGACGAAACACAACACAGTCCTGCCGAAGAAGAAGAAGAACTGGCCTCCGTGTCCGAAGCCGACTTCGACATGGAAGAAGACCTCAGCGTCACTCCGGCTGGATCGTGCGTACAGACCCCCAGTTGCCCACTCAACCTAAGGGAAAGACTCCGGTGTCGCGACGGTCGACACTGCGAAAAAGTGTCAGATCCCCCGCCCTCTGACCCGGCTACGAAACACAAACACAAGCATTCCGGCTTGAGCCGATCCCAGTCAAGTGCTGAACCAACAACTTCAGCACCAAAACATAAGGACAAACACGGGACTCCTCCCATGTCGTCGGTACCGAGGACATCTTTGGCGCCGAAAGCCTTCGGAGCCGTAACCCTCTATGCCAAAGGAGCCAGAACCAAAGTCATCGAAGCCAAAATCTTCGGAGCCGAAAAGCTCCACACCTAAAAGCGTGGAGCCAACAACCTCCGCTTCGGAGCCGAAACAAACCACTCCGAAAACTACACAGCCCAAACCGGCTAAAACTAAAGAACTAGTTCCCAAACACTCAGCACCCAAAGACTCTGAACCAAAATCTTCAATGCTGAAATCCACTCTAAAAGGGACAGAGACTCCTTCCAAAGAACTTCCATCTGAAGAATCACCTCTGGATCCAAAACAGAAAAAACTCAGTATTGATCCCAAAACTAGACACCTTATGGCTGCTCTTCCCAAAAAATGGAAGTTAGACCTCCCACAAGAGGCCCCTATACCTCTTATGCAAAAAAGATACATGGGTACCAACCCTTCTCTGCCTTGTATACCTCTATCTCCTCCTCCTATTCCAAACATCACACCATCAAACTCACCACCTCCAATGTCACCAGACTCACAGGATGACAATTTCGATGATGGGGACGATGATCATTAGATCCCGCAAGACACAGACTTACCACACGACACTGACCCATGGGATGATTACGATAAGGATCCAGATATATCTAATGACCCCGATCTAATCCCCCTAGACCTTCCCCATCTGATGACAATATTGGCTTTGCGCAACTCATCAACAGGGCTGTCCAATATCACGGGGTGGAACTATGTACTGACCCTCTAGAAGAGGATTTCCTTGTAGAAACGTTTACACATTCACAGAGGTCTACTAACACTCTACCCATGCTAAAAGGCATGTTAAAGCATACAAACAAGGTATTCAAGGATCCAGTTAGAGCCCGAATACGAACACCTCGGTAGATAAAAAATACAAGGCCGCTCCTTCAGACCCTGTATACATAAGAGGTCAGTTACCACTAGACTCTCTTGTTGTGTCTAATGCCTGCAAGAGAGCTAATTCTCAACTGGTGACACTCCTCCTCCTGATAAGGAGTCAAAGCTTATCGATGCATCGGGCAAAAGGGTAGCTTCCCAGGCTGCCAACTCGTAGCGTATTGCTAATGCTCAAGCCTTATTGGCACGTTACGACAGGGCACATTATGACGAATTAGAAAAACTTCTACAGCATTTGCCAGAAGAACATAAGGCCAAAGCTAATGACCTCTTTCAGAAAGGGAAGCTTATCACAAATACTTCCATAAAATGCGCCCTAGATGCTGCAGATACAGCTTTGCATGCTATTAACACTAGCAAACTACTCAGAAGACACGCTTAGCCTCAAATCTCTGGATTCAAGCAGGAGGTACAATCCTCCATACTCAATCAGCCCATCGATAAAGAACATCTTTTCGGGCCAACAGTGGATACTTCATTAGAAAAAATATAGAAAAATACTAACACTGCAAAATCCATGGGAGCCCTACAATTACTTTCTAGCAGGGGCTCCTTTAGTCGCTTCTTCTACGGGGTGGCTCAAAAACAGTTTCATCAGAAAATCCCTCCTCCTCTTACAAAGGGAACAACCAATCTAGTCCCTCCAGAGGCTATTTTTGCGGAGGTTACAGAGGGAACAATAACAAGGGCAGAGGTAGAGGCAACCACCCGCACTTCCCCTGCCAACAAACATTGACATTCCCCCACTACCACCCGACCATTCTACTCCTGTCGAGGGACGTCTCTCACAGTTCCTACCTGTCTTGAATTCCATCACCTCAGACAAGTGGGTAATACAAATTATCCAAAATGGTTATTGACTGGAACTTATCAGCACTCCACCAACAATCCTACCCAGAGAGCGGGCAATGTCACCAGAACATCTCACCCTGTTAACACAAGAGATCCTCTCTCTGTTACACAAACATGCAATAAGTCCCCTTACATCACCAAGGAACAGGGATGTACTCCCTATACTTTTTGAGTCGCAAGAACGGCTCTCTCAGGCCCATACTGGACCTCAGACAACTAAACCTCTACATTCAATTGGACCACTTCCACATGGTCACCCTACAACAGGTGCTCCCATTGCTTCAGTAAGGCGACTTTCTTTCCACTCTAGATTTAAAGGACGCCTATTTTCACATTCCCATTCACCCCGCTCACAGGAAATATCTCAGGTTCGTGGTGGACGGACAACACTACCAATTCAAAGTCCTTCCATTTGGGGTCACTACAGCACCAAGAGTATTCACCAAGTGCCTAGCAGTAGTAGCAGCTCATTTAAGAAGACAGCACATTCACGTCTTCCCTTAGTTATAAGACTGGTTAATAAAAGCCAAGTCGCAACACAGCTGCTTACATTACACTCAAAAAACAGTTCAACTACTTTACGACTTGGGATTCACTGTGAACCTCACCAAGTCTCATCTGCAACCCTCCAACACGCAAGCGTATCTAGGAGCTACAATAGAAACCCGCAAGGCTCTAGCGTACCCCAACACAGTCAGAATACGCAACATGCAAACTCTATCACAATTTCAACCCCAACATTCACTAACAGCCCGAATGTTTATGCAGTTGATCGAAATGATGGCGTCTTGCATTCCAATTGTTCCTTACACAAGATTACAAATGCATCCCCTACAGGAATGTTTAGCACGTCAGTGGAACCAGGCTCAAGGTCATTTAAATGATCTGGTGATGGTGGACGGCCGCACTCATCGCTCTCTGCAGTGGTGGAATACACAAAACCTTTCCAAGGGGCGGCAATTCATCGATCCGGTTCCACAGATAGTACTAACAGCAGACGCATCCCTCACTGGTTGGGGAGCTGATCTTCAAACACATACCATTCAGGGCATGTGGACACTACAACAAAAGCAGCTCCACATAAACCACCTGGAACTGCTTGCAATTTTTCTAGCACTGAAAGTTTTTCAGACACATCTAGCAGGCAAAGCTGTCCTAGTTCGTACAGATAACGACAGCAATGTACTATATACAAAAACAGGGAGGGACACTCTACAGCTTTCACGACTAGCTCAAAGCATTTGGAGGTGGGCCACTCCTCAAAACATATACCTCCTTGCACAACATCTCCCGGGAGAACACAATCAGTTGGCAGATCTACTCAGTCGTCAAAGACAACAGATTCACAAATAGGAACTACATCCCCAAGTACTCCTCCCATTCTTTCAAATGTGGGGCTACCCAGAAGTAGATCTGTTAGCCACACACCGCAAAGCAAAATGCCCAAACTTCGCATCCAGGTATACACCCCCATTGTCCAAAGGCAATGCGCTATGGATGAATTGGTCAGGAAAATCTGTTTATGCTTTTCCACCTCTCTCGCTAATTCCATTAGTGGTTCGGAAGCTCACTCAACAATCCCTCACAATGATCCTAGTTGCTCCCACATGGGCTCAACAACCATGGTTCGCAACCCTGTTGGAACTATCAATAGTTCCTCATCAAAAGCTACACCTCTCGCCTAAACTTCTCACTCAGAACCATGGAGAGATAAGACATCCAGACCCCAGTCAACTCAACATTGCGATCTGGCACCCGAAGTCTTAGAATTTGGCTACCTTAACCTCCCATCAGATTGCATGAACATCATTAGAGTGGCTAGACATCCTACTACAAGAGCATGCTATGCAGCAAAATGGAAACGGTTTGCAATTTATTGAACTGAAAACCAAATCAATCCGTTAGAGGCCTCAACTCAAAACAAAATTTACTATCTGTTACACCTACAACGTGCTAACTTAGCATATACTTCTACATGATTAAATCTTGCCGCTATAACGGCTTACCTCCAAAACAGACAACACTTGTCTTTGTTTCGAATACCCGCTATCAAAGACTTTATGGAAGGACTCAAAAGAATCATTCCTCCTAGATTGCCACCTTCTCCCGTGTGGAATCTTAATATAGTCCTTACAAGACTCATGGGCCCACCAATTGAGCCTATGCACAGATGCGAACTACAGTTTCTGACCTGGAAAGTAGCCTTCCTTATAGCTATCACATCTCTTAGGAGAGTTGGTGAGCTCCAGGCACTAACCATACAAGAACTATTTTTACAAATTCACCAAAATAAAGTGGTTCTTAGTACTAACCCAAACGTTTTACCCAGTCGTTTCTGCTTATCATCTCAACCAGTCCGTTGAGTTACCCATCTTCTTTCCTCACCCTGACTCAGTAGAAGAACGTGCTCTTCACACATTAGATGTAAAAAGAGCAATACTTTATTATTACAATAAAAGAACCAAGCCTTTTAGGAAGACAAAACAACTCTTTGTTGCTTTCTCACCACCACATAAGTCCAACCCCATTTCAAAAGCAGGTATTGCACGATGGATAGTTAAGTGCATACAGATATGCTACCTCAAAGCTAAACAAAATAGAGGCTTCCATGGCATTTTTAGGAAACATAAAATGACATTTGCAAAGCTGCAACATGGTCTACGCCACACACATTCACAAAACACTATTGTGTAGATGTGTTAGCAAAACAACAAGTTAGTGTGGGCCAGCCTGTTTTAAGAACACTATTGCACACCACTGCAACAGATACAGATTAGCTACTGCTTGGGAAAGAACTGCTATATAGTTTATGCTAACGCATATGATCTACAGCTCATATGCCTCGAACGGAAAATGCTACTTACCCAGTATGCATCTGTTCTTGGCATGTAGAGCTGTAGATTCATATGCACCCACCCGCCTCCCCAGGTACCTTTACCTGTTGCAGTATCATCTTACTTAGATACACTAAACATGGACATCACTTTCTACTATTACTAACTCCCTCATCACCCTTACGGCAAAACAATCTAAGGATGGAGTTGATGCCCATGTGCACTATCACTGAAAGGAGGAGTCACCTACCTCGTGACTACAAAGACTTCTTCAAAGAAAAACTAAGTGCAAACATCCGAGCCCAACACCAGATGGCAATCTATGCTAACGCATATGAATCTACAGCTCTATATGCCAAGAACAGATGCATACTGGGTAAGTAGCATTTTCCTTTCCATGGCACCTCACACTTCTTTCAAACTCCAGATGAAGCATTGGCCTGGATAGAGGAGTGCCCCCATTACAACAAGAAGTAAGGATCAGTGGGTCGCAACCCAGAGACACAACAACACAACCAGAACCTAAAGAGCAGATGGTGGAAAAGAGGTGTCTACTCATGGTAGGGCGCAGAACACGAACCCCCCTGAGGAGAACCCCACACATGCTGGAGAAGCTGATACGCTCAGAATCAGACGAATATTCCACCCAGGCCCAAGCCAGCAAAAAACACTCCAGCCAGCGGGATAGCACCCACACAGAACCCTCAGACAAGTAATAGCTTGCAGACACAGACAGTGACCATCCACCCCTTAAGAACATTAACCACTTGGAAGATCAAGGCACCAAGACAAGAAATTCAGAGAGTACACACCAGCAGCAGGACAAGCGCGGCGATGAAGGCTGAATCACAGGCTATGCCGACGGCAGACAAACTGTAGAACTGCTACAGAGCCCCCCCCCCAGATGCTACTGTGCTCAGCATTTCTGAGCGCAACAATTCACTTGAAGTTTATATCCTTCATTGCTTTGATTAGAATTTAATGGGTGTGGGGAGTGGGTAGGACTACAGTCCTCTCAGGCTATACTTGCGCCAGGTTGTCATGTGGACAGTTCAGGGGATAGGTGTAGGAAGTGGGAGAGAGTGGGGTGAGGGGGGGAGACAGGTTGAGAGACCAAAAATCTTACAGGTCAGTTTGGGGATACGTTACCTATTCAGCCAGAAACAGGAGTACTGAAGTTTATAGTCAGGGACAGAGGGAAAGAGACCAACAGACAGGCCTGCCTGCGCACACAAGGACGAATATGAGATATACACACACAATGAGTGATGAAACATACACAGCACTGACATGGAATGTCAATGGGCTAGGTAGCAAGATTAAGAGGGGACTGGTAACAAGGCACATTAAGAGACTTGCATTGGTATTTTGCAGGAAACCCACCTGCTGGGTACATATTGTGCCTTTATCGCAAGAGGGTCAAATACACTGCTCGCAAACGCGCAATTTTCCTAAGAGGAGTGGCTATACTAATTAGGTAAACCTCCCCCTACCACACTACTAAAACTTGGACAGGTCCCAGTGGGACCTTTGTTGCCATTCAGGGGGCCTGGGGACGATGAGAGCTAACGTTAATCAGTGTCTACGCTCCGCCAAGACTGCAACCCCAAATCCTAGAGGCAATAGCTAGGATAATATTAGAATCCAGCTCCTACACACATCATTGGAGGTGACTTTAATGATGTAATCAACCCAAGCCTTGACCGCACACACATTGCCACAGGAACTCGTGTTCCCACTGGTGGACTTCACAAAGTCGCTGGGGCTGACTGACCTTTGACAGCGACAACATCCATTAGACTGCACTTATTCCTACTTCTCTGGGGCGCAAAGAGTCTTCTCCAGACTCGATTACTTTTTTTCCCCCGGCGGGAGAGATACGAACAGTGGACAAGATGGAATACCTTGCAAGGGGCATCTCAGACCACTCACCACTGTGGTTGACGGTAGGAGGAAGAAGTAGCAGACAACGATCAGATTGGAGACTGAATGCCTGGGAGCTCCGCGACAAAACAGTAATAGGAGTGATAAGGAAGGAGACTGAGTTATACTTTCAAGAGAATGAGGGCTCAGTGGCCTCGGCTACCACCCTCTGAGAGGCCTATAAGACAGTGATTCGAGGTAGGGTGCAGGATGTCATAGCACAAAAACGTAGGAAAGAAACTCACCAAATAGAGACCCTGGAAGGTAAACTCCTGGAACTTGAGAGAAGCATTACCCCCAGATACTGAGGCCACCCTACTACGGCAAATAGCAGTTACACACAGGAAACTTCAAGCCCTAGCAGAATGGGAGGTGCAGAACCAAATTCAGGTCACACACCACAGAATCTACGAGTCGGGAGACAGAGCAGGGAGGCTCCTGGTTTGGCTAGGCAGGAGGGAAAGAGAGGCGAGCTGGGTGAACCAGATCCAGGAGTCGGAAGAACAACATGTAACCACACACACCATAGCGGGGGCATTCGCACGCTTTTACATGGAATTATATGAGGCTAGGCCACTAGCAGACGAATTACAGTTAGCAGAGTATCTCAGTGGTATAGACACCCCCACCCTGCAGCGGGAAGACAGGGAAGCCCTGGAGACAAAAATTACCCTGACTGAAGTACTAGACAGCATCAATAGACAAAAATCAGGGAAAACTCCAGGACCAAAAGGGCTGCCAACAGAATTCTTCAAGCAAAATGGTAGTTTGTTAGGCCCTCACCTCCTAAATATGTTCCATGTGGCACAGGAGGAGGGAGATACTCCCATCAGATCTTTGTCAAGCCACGGTGGCGGTTATTCCAAAACTTGGTAAGCCCCCAGAGAGCTGCGGATCCTACCGCCCAGCATCATTGCTAAACATCAAAACAAAAATCTTGGCCTCTATCCTAGCGGCACGACTCTTAACGGTGATCACATCATTGATCCACTGTGGCCAATCAGGCTTTATGCCTGGCCGAGCTACGCTTTTCAATATCCCTCGACTAGCCCTTTGGCAAGACACGGTGAAGAACAGATCTAGCTAGCAGGAGCTCCTCTCCCTAGATGCGGAGAAGGCCTTACAACACTGTCCACTGGCCTTTCAGGAGACAAGTCCTTTTAAAGTCCAGGTTTGGATGAGAATTTATGACCTGGGTGGAGCTACTGTATACCAACCCCAGACCTAGTGTTAGGGTCAATGGGGTAAAGTCGTCAGACTTCCCATTAGAAGAGGAACCAGGCCAGGCGGCCCCCTATCTCCCCTACTTTTCGTGCTGGTCCTAGAGCCAGTGGCTGCTGGGTAAGGGCCCATCAAGAACTTAGTGGTTACCAGGACACTGGAGGTCATCTTGCAGATGGACGGATATCCCTTTATGCAGATGACATTCTGCTTTACATCACCAACCCTGATACTACACTCCCTCTGACACTGCAACTGTTTAAGGCATATGGCAAGTACGCAGGATACAACAGCAGCTGGGCAAAGTCGAGTCTCTACTCAGTAGGAGGTTCCATAGATACACGCTCAATACCAGGACATCTACATATCGCCTTAATCAAATCATCAAGAGGGTTTTGGCAACATTTCGGGAAGATGTGGCTGGATGGATATGGCTCCCCTGATGCTGCTAGGGAGAGCTGCCATGTATAATATGATAACACTCCCTTAACTACTATACATACTCCAAAACACGTACCATAGGATCCCAGAGTTTATTTTTAAGTCAATTAACGACGAACTTTGCATATTCCTATGGTATGGGGGCCACCCTAGAGTGGTGTTGTAAACGCTGCAGCGCAGTCAATACAATAGGGGAATTGCCCTGCCAGAAATTCAAGCTTACTATCGGGCAGCACATCTACTGTAATTAATGAATTGTGTCGTGCCCCGGGAGATCACTCTACATATGCCCTGGAGCAGCTCCAATTCCAGAAACATACCTACCTTCACTATCTTTATGGGGGTTCAGGAGTACGAGACCTACTACCCGCTACACAGAGGATGTTTGAGGCTTGGAAAGGGGCGGAACGTCAGATGAAATGGGACAAGAACCTAACTAAAGCCACACCATTATGGGAGGGTAGGCGGTTGTCTGAGCTGGTGAACTTACAGGGCTTCAAAGGCTGGGGCACAGTTGGGATCACGACACTAGGCTCTCCAAGCCGAATATCAACTGTTGCACTTTCAACAATACGAATATTTACAATTGCAACATGCTTGGAGGACACAAAAAACTGACATTACAGATATTCCTGAATATACACCACTAGAAGGTAGATTGCTACAAGAGGAGATACCCTCAAAGGCAGTTTCCTGGACATATAAAACCCTAATAAACAACATCCCGACAGACTGATATCCCTCAGGTGTAAATGGGAGAAAACACGGGCCCACTCAAAGACATTGATTGGGAGGGGGCATTGATGCACCCAAGAGAGGTTGCGATTAAGCTCCGTTTGAGGTTAATACAATTTAAAGTCCTACACAGGGTATACTATGACAGGGTGCGACCACGCTATGTGTAGGGCAGAAATGCCCATCTGTTTGCGTTTCAAAACCGATTAAGGCACCTACACACACACGCTATGGGAATGCTAGCATGTACAAAGATACTGGACACGAATAGTGAAGGAACTAAATGATATACTAGAAACACTGATACCTATGGACCCTAAATATATCATTCTGGGTATTCCTAAAGATGTCGATCTCCCTAGATACAAACTCCTATTGAGCAACTTGGGACTAATGGTTGCAAAAAGAGACATTGCTAGACACTGGGGAGGGAAAGACCTACCCACCCTGGCGGAATGGCGTGCCAGTATGGACTTGTATATAGGGGCCGAGAAAACAATATACACGGCCGGAGGGTGCCCCAAAACGTCCACGAACATTTGGCAGCCATGGCTAAAATACTGTAAGCTAGAGATGGAGGGGGCTGGGATTGATAATGCTCACCCCAACACGCAGGATATATAAATTGTTGGTGGACTACCTTATTTGCTAAGAATGTGTAAACTGGGAGGGCCCGGTCTAATCCAGAGAGAGGGAGGGGGAGGGGCATTAGGGAATGAACTCCCATTGTGTAATCTCTGTCTCCCTGAAAGTAACTATTGATTGTAACAATGTCAAATCTAATATGTATAAGGCTCATGTGCTGATGTCTTGGCTGATTCAAAATAAAAGCAGTTTAAAAAAAATTATCTGCCGTGGCAAACAACATGGCAGAATAGCAGCTCTGAACGAGAGCTCCGCTAGCCTACCCACAAATCCGGCACAGATCCTTACCTCCCGGACCCATCCAGAGTGCTAGACCATGGCGAAAGCGGGGCAGTAACTCCTGGTGCCCGCTGGTCCAATTATCTGCCTCAGACCGAGCCGGCAACCTCAAGACGACAGCTGGTCCCGGGCGCTGCCGGGGTCGTCCCTGCAGCGTGGAGAGGCATCGCGGGCAAAAGACTAGCTGATGCCGGGGACCCGGAAAAAACAGGGTCAGTTCGGAACTGACGGACTGACAGGTCCAAAACCCAGAGCGCCGAGTGTTTCCTCCTAGAGGCGGCTACAAGGACTGGGCCGCGGCCAGATTCCGGTGCTCCTGGCCGCTCCGGAAGACAGAGGAAGTCCCCTGCCATCCTCCCCTGGGGTCCGGGTGAGTGCTCAAAGGCATGGACGTAAGGAGGTGGTGGTGGCCTTGAGACCGGCACTGAACGGCCAGAGCTGCGTGGCAGACGGCAGGGGCTCCGATTGGAGGTGTCTGGCCCCTCCATCCCCAGCTCGATGAACAAGCAGACTTTTCCCACCGGGGGACAGGTGAACAGCCCTGATACTAACCAGTAGTAGGGGGAGACCCCAGTTGCCATAAGAGTCTTGACCTCTCCCCCGCATAAATCGGAAGTGGAGAAGGCCCTGGAAAGGGCGTAATCTATACAGGAATTGAGGGAGTGCAGACCCAGCGCACATCTCAGCAGAGATCAAGGTGAGCCAAGTAAAGAGGGGCCAGCAACAATGCCACCAACAGGCCCCATGGAGACAATACAGATATAAGAGGCACGGAGCCCCTGGGGATAGAGGGGAGGCTTGAAGTTATGTGCCCCCTGGCACAACAGCTCTCCCCACAGTTTTTGTTGCTTTGACCACCTTGCCCCAGGGGCATACCCCATACAATAAGAAGACAGCCCGCCCCCATTGGAGAGGAGTAGAAAGAGGAACTGAACAGGACCCCATTGAATCTAGCGACTCACGCATCCCGGACTTGCTTAATCGAGAGACGGGAGGAACCCGAGGGAGAGCAATCATAGAGCTGAAAGAAGACACAGCTACCCCCAAACACTACGTCACAAGACTTCGCAACCGTGGCTAGGGACAAAGAACCCAAACCGCAAAGGCAGGGTAAACTGGATAAGTTTACAAAAACAACGGCCCCACTGGCAGACCAAGAGACCGGGCTTCCCTCAGCACCCGACACTGCAATGCTCCTGCAAGCAATCCATGCAGACACCCTGGAGAGGAATATAGGGGAAGTCCATGAAGAAGTCACACTCCTGCGCCAAGATCTGTGTCACGCAGCGGAAAGGGTGACGCAAGCAGAAACCAGAATTTCAGAAGTGGAAGATTTGACCCACAACATGAGGAAAGAAGCTTCAGAACTCAAAGACACGATGAAGGAGGTGGTGTGGAGAGTGGATGATGCCAAAAATCGAGCCAGGAGGAACAACTTACACTTTGTGGGATTTTCCGAGGGGGTTGAAGGCTCAAACATGGGAGTATTCCTAAATAACTGGCTACAGACCACCTTCTCAGCATGCTTTATAATAGAGAGCAAATAGAGCCCTCAAAGTAAAACCCCCCATGGGAGCCCCGTCCTCTCATCGCAAAGTTCCTGAATAATTAAGACAGTGACTTGATCCTGAGAAAGCAAGGAAACTGGGAGAACTCTGACACGCACAGGCCAAAATAATGATCTTCCCAGACTATTCGAGAGAGGTACAGCCTCAACGAGACATCTTATATACAGTAAAGACGAAACTCAGAGCGCTGAACATTCAATATATGCTCCTATTCACAGCTAAACTCTAGGTCCTCTTTAACCAGAAAGCTCTATTCTTCCACTCCCTAGAGGAAGCGTGGACATGGATAGAGGCTCGCCCCTCGCTCCAACCAGACAAAGATACCAGAAGACCCCCCGTGACCACCTGGAAGCAAACATCGGGATCCAAACAATGGTGGATGGAAAAGCGTTGCAGGAGAGTCCAGGTACTTATGAAGCAATGGAAATGCACAACCCTATGGGGGGGAAGGTACTTCAAGAGCCAGAATGTCCGCACACACAAGAAGAACTATCTACAGCAAAAAACCCAAGACACCAAGGTCGGGTGATGATGATTATACATATGGTCCACACTCTGAAAATTCAACAACTTCATACCTAGAAGACCCACTTCTGACAACAATTATAAACTTGGAAAACCCACCTGAAGAAATGCTAGATCAAAATGATAAGCTGGACACTGCAAAGGGAGGACATTAACACTTTCTATGAAAGGCTGGAAAGAGACAAGTAAGACACAATAACTTGATCGATATTTTAGATTTGGAACAGCAAGGAGCCACGACCCCCAATCTAATACTTATTTGTAGTTGTTGTTATGTAGAACTGTTTTGGGTACACTAACAGTGAGACCAAAGGGGAATTAAGAGGGTAGGGTGGGCAACAGACCTCTCAGAGCCACCTGCGACACAGTTGTCATGTTGATTTATGGTAGAAGTGCGTGGGAGGAGAGGGGGTGGGGGATAGAAGAAACAGTTGGGTTGTTAGACATCACACACAGAGTAGACCAGGACAGTTGACGATACATAGTAGCATGACACCAATTCCACAACGTGGTACAGGGAAGGGGCGTGTTAAAAGACCACTTTTCCACACCGAAATGGGCGGACCGATTACGCCTAACAAGGGGATGCACTCTATACTCTCCTGGAATTTCAGTGGATTAGGAAAAAAGATCAAAATAGTCCTAGTTGCCGCTTACATTTGTAGACTGAGACCTGATTTAGTTTTACTTCAAGAGACGCACCTGAAAGGCACACAATGTGGCTTTCTGGGATGAGGAGCATACACCACACTAGCACATGCAGATCTGGCTCCCGGGGAGTTGCAATCCTTATAAGGAACCCCCGCCCCCTCTTCAAGATAAAGCGTACATGGGTGGACCCAGGTGGGACATTTGTGGCAGTTCAGGGGACATGGGGAAGGAGAGAGGTGACCCTGATGAGTGTATATCCCCCCCACGACTCCAGGCACAAGTGCTACATAAACTAGCAGGAATACTGCTGGAATCGAGCTCAACTATCCATATCCTGGGGGAGACTTTAATGAACGCATGGGCCCAGCATTAGATCGAACAACCCCAGGGGCATCCACCAACAGGCACATACAATTGAAACGATTTACTGACACAATGGGACTTTCTGACCTTTGGTGTAGACATCACCCACACACCCATACATACTCCTATTACTCCGGGGCACACAATGTGTTTTCTCGGTTAGACAATATGTTTGCCCCCGCTGGAGAAATACACAAGATACAAAAAGCAGAATAACTAGCCTTGGGCCTCTCTGACCACTCCCCACTGTGGCTTACCGTGGGACAGAAGACACATGGCTTGGGCCATATATGGAAATTGAACGCATGGTAATTAGGAGGCGAAGAAGTGGCAAGAAAGATTAGAACAGCTACAGAACTATATTGTAAAGAAAATACAGGGTCAGTAGATTCCACCATTACACACTGGGAGGCCTATAAGGCCGTCATCCATGACACAAAGCGCCAAATATAATTGCACAAAAGAAGAGGCAGAAAGTAAAAGAAATCAGCAAATATATATAGTCTCGCCTTCTCCTGTTAGAAGCTCAACTAGACACACCCCCTAACCCTAAATAACTATGTGAAATGGTGGTCGTGCGCGTAGAGTATCCAGGCCTTGGCACAGAAAAATGCCAGTGCCGAGCTCCAAGCCCCTCATAGATTTCTTCACGGAGCAGGAGACAAACCCGGGAAACTGCTGGCCTGGCCAAGTAAAAAAGAGGCAGAAATCCAATGGGTGACCGCTATAGATACAGAAGCTGGCCACACATATACACACCGCAAGAGATTGTGAATTAATTTGCCCGCTACTATACAGCATTTTACAAATCGAGGCCCCTAGCTAACACTCACCAGATAGTCGTATCTGGAAAAGATCTCACTCCCAACCCTCCCAACAGAGGCAGTTCATACGTTAGAAGAGGAGATATTTCTGACGGAGATAGAGGCAGCCATAGGACACTTGAAAGCGGGGGAAATCCCTGGACCAAACGGCATACCGGCAGAATTCTATAAGAGATACAGGAACATACTAAGCCCACACCTACTTAAATTATTTCTAGAAGCAAAAGAAAAAGGCATACTACCCCCTGATCTCAGAAACGCTGATAGCAGTCATAAATAAACCGCAAACAGCCTGCAGCTCTTATTGCCCTATCTCCCCACTGAATATTGAGACCAAAATCCTAGCCATAGTTCTGGCAACAGATTGGTACTAGTCATAACCACCTTATTCCATATGGACCAAACTGGTTTTATGCCTAAAAGATCGACCAGCCTCAACCTCCGTCGCCTTAACAACTGGCTAGAGGCTACCCGAAACCGGGATACACCACATGTAATAGTATCCCTAGACGCCAAAAAAGCATTTGACACCATACATTCGCTCTTCTTGAAACAGGTATTTAAGAGATACAGCTTTGGGCCCCACTACTGAGCCTGGATTGAGTTACTGTATACAAAACCTTGAGCCAGAGTACCGGTGAACGGAGCAATATCGGATGAATTTCCGATTGGAAGGGGAACAAGAGAGGGGTGCCCGTTATCCCCACTGGCATTTGGGTTAACACTGGAACCACTAACATGCATAGTGGACTGGGGGGCGGGGGAGATGGGCACAATGGCACACGTGCACAATTATGTGTAGCACACACACAACGATTGTGGCGCATGTCCCTGACACCCTTGGCACACTGCAGCACACTTAGGAACACCAAGTAGGACCACCCCCACTATGTGTACATATGGGCCCCCTCCAAATCACCAACAACACAACCGAGCCAAGCACATGTGATGAATCTAGAAAAGCAAAGGCTGTGAGCCACACTGACTATGCACGTGACACTGCATGACCGATAGCATGGCAGCAGCCAAAATACATGTCATGGTGCACATTTCGACATGGAGGTGGCCCAGTGCGGATTACATCCGTAAAGGAGCAGGTCACACTGACATATCCACGTGCACCCACAACCCATGCCTTCCAATACACGCAGCAGACGAACAATGCACAAGGCCACAAAATCTGTCCAAGAGCACATATGACCCAAGTCACAAACAAAACAGCCCCCGAAAAGCACACCGCCTCAAAAGGATAAGGGTACACAAAATCAGATCTGTAGGGGCAACTCTCCCACAATGCAGCACACACACATAGCAATCAGAGAACATCAGCAATGACGGCAATGTGGTGTAAAATGCAACACCTACACCACAGGACAGAGGATACAACATGTTCCGCTTGTGCGTAGTAATTGGCCATTCACATCTGGCACTGACTGACACTGTGTGATGATAATGTATGGGTACTACCACACATCCGTCATGTAGTCGAAAATCCCACTGTCTTCCATCAAATAGCCAGCTCCACCAAACCAGTCACAATGTGGGGGGCGTGGCTAGCTGCCAGGCAAGATGGCCGCAGCTTGAAGGAGCTCCGAGGGTGAGGCCGACTCCCCGTACATCCGTCCATTAATCCGAGGCCGAATCTGTGCCCAAGGTCCGCACGAGAAGAGCTGAGAAGAAGCGACTCTGCCTGCTCCAAGTTTCAAGTCTCCCCGCAGCCCAGAACACGATCGGCGCCGCCTTGGCAATCGCGGCCTGTATCGGCGGCCTAGACTGGGGCCTCGATTTAGAGGAGTGGCCCGGGTGCCGTGAGGAAGGTCCGGACCCGCCCGATCGGCGCTCCAGAGGAGCTGGCGGTTTGCTGGGGGCCCGGCGGCGGCGCGGGTCATCCGTGCCCTGATCTGGTCACTCCCGTATGGGCTCCGCGTCAACGAGGCCGGAGGGACGCGACGCTGAGGTGACACCGCGAGAGACGGCCCCGCAGCAGATTCAATTAAGGGCCCGGCGGCGGAAACCCTCCCCCACCTAACAACGCGGGCTGAAGGAGACGTCTGGGACGCACTCCGAGGGAGGCCTAATCGACCGCATTGCCTCTGAGCTTTCGGGAGGAGGACGGGGGCGGCTGGTGGTGCTGCCGGACAGTGGTGCTGGGGGCCTCCTGCGCTGCCTCCCCCTGGCGAATCCAGCAGGGTGTGTTGCGGGCCGCAGCGCGATCGGCGCTGGGGCTCTTCACTATTTTGGGGTTCGGGCCTGACTGTCCGTGCTGTGCCCGGGAGCGGAGCCAGCTGCTGTGGGCTGTGACGGCCGACAATTATTGCACTGGCCTGGGAACAACTGCGTTTCATCAGGGCTCCTTGCTCCGCCGACTGGCCGGCAGTGGATAGGGGGCGCCTTCAACTGCACCTACCTGCGCGACCATGAGTGGGAAAGGAGCTCGGGCAAACCAGCAGAGCAAGTTGGATAAATTTGCATACCATAAAGATCCTTCCCCAATGCCGGACCGCAACGGGTGCGCCGAAAAGGTGGCGGTAGAGGACGCTGGAGGACATTATGGCTGCCCTGACTAAAGTGCAAACTACTGTGGGGTCGATTTCTACAGACGTGTCCCTCCTCAGAGCGGATTTTCAGAAAATGTCAGCCAGGGTCACAGACGTGGAGCAAGTGACAACTACCTTATCGAAAGACACTAGCTATCTCCTACAAAAAGTGTCGCAGCTGGAGGCGGAGAACAAGCGCATGGCGACAAAGTTGGACGATCAGGAGGGGCGCTCATGCCGCAATAACGTGCGTATTACTGGAATTCCCGAAGGTGAGGGTCACCCCGCCATGGATTTATACGTTGAAGACCTGATAAAAACCAGGTTGCAGCCCAGGGGACTCTCGGCCTTTTTCTCGGTTGAGCGCGCCCATAGAATACCTGGTGGCCGGCCGAAGGTTGGGGCGCCCTCCCAGGCCGGTCTTGGCTCGCATGTTTAACTTTCGCGACAGAGATGCCATTCTCCAGGCGGCTCGAATGGCGCCGCCCATCCGTATCCAGAACTCCATGGTGTCCTTCTTCCCGGACTACATGGCGATGGTGTCGGCACAGCGGAGGAGCTTCCTGGAAGTCAAGAAGAAGCTGAGAGCCCTTGAGCTGCCCTATGCTATGCTCTTCCCGGCGCGGCTACGTGTGGTGGCGGATGGGAAAACGCTGTTCTTCAACACGCCAGAGGAAGCTCATGACTGGCTTGAGGGATGGCAACAGGTGAAAGGTGCTGGGCGCTCGGACAGGCGAAGACGACAGCCTGGTGGGTCAGAGGACCTCGCTGGTCAAGACCGATGGGCGGAGGAGGCGGAGCGGTCGGAGGGATCGGCCGGATAGAGCTCTGACTGGCGCCTCCCCCGGCCTAGAGGTGTGTGGAGAACTTGGAGAACTATCGGGACTGGAGTGGCCTACTTAATTCTACTGTATTGCACGCACCATTGGACCTTGGGACAGGGGATGTTCTTGGTCTTCCTCGGACCTCCCGCTCCTTTGCACGCAAGTAACGTTTGGGGATATGGGTTCTGAGCACTCTGCTGAGTTGGGGTGGCAGGCAGTTCAAGGTCCATATGGCAGGGAGGCAGAGAGGGGGTTGGGGGGACAGGGGTTGTTTCACTGTTCTTTTCAAACGTTTTGGTTCATGGCGACAATGACACTTGGATCAAGCAGTACATGCTCTAACCATAGCATACATGACCTACACCGGTATATCTGCAACGTTTGTTGCTTTCTGCCCCAGCCACTGTAATGACTGATCTAAAGCATGGGACATCAGCTAGGAACAATCTGACTCTGGTGCAGCCTCTCTCTCTGCTCACGTGGAATGTGCGGGTTTGGGGGACAAAATCAAGCGAGGTCTGGTCCTGCAGGGCATTAAGAGGTGCGCCCCGGCGGTGGTCTTGCTACAGGAGACCCACCTTACAGGTACTGCTAGTAGAGCGATGGATGGATGGGGGTATAAGATGCTAGCGCATTCCGAATTCACCTCGGGGTCTCGGGGGGGGGGGCATAATGGTGCGACGACAGTCCCATTTAATAGTGCACAAAGTTCAAACTGATGGATCGGGGCGGTTTGCAGCGATCGTCACCCAATGGGGGGGGGGCGGACCTTGAATATAGTCTCTGTTTATATTCCACCTGCACTGCATGCCACGGCACTCCCGGCGCTCAGCGCGTTTCTGCTGGATCTGCCGGAAGGGGAGTTAATACTGGGCGGTGACTTTAACGCGGTTATAAACGACCTACTTGATCGTTGCCCTGCACGGGCGGGGGGCGGGGGAGTATCCCGCCTCGGGAGCTTTATTGAAGCACTCGGGCTAACAGATCTATGGCGGCTATATCATCCAACGGCACAACAGTTCACATACCACTCAGGGGTACACAATAGTTTAACTCGGATAGATTACTTCCTGGGTTCTGCTGGCAGCCTCAAGAACGTAGACAGTATAGAAATTAGACCCAGGGGTATATCTGACCACTCCTCGATACTCCTACAGTACACACGCTGCCACCTAACGAGACGCCGCATCTACCCAATGCACCCCGGCTATCTCCGGCTCCCTGATATCCATAAATCAATAGCGAAGGCGACGAGCCTTTATTTCCAGGAAAATGCTGCCTCTGTTGACTCCCCAACTGTTCTCTGGGAGGCATATAAAACGGTCATCAGGGGGCAGGCAATGGCCTCCATTGCGGCGTACAAGCGCGGAAAACACTCTGAGCTGCAGTCACTAGAGCTTGAGCTTCATGCGGCGGAGGTTCACCAGGCCCAAGATCCAACTCCCGAAGCTTCCCACACCCTGCGATTGGCGCAGGCACGGTACAAGGAGCACATCACTGAGCGCACCAGACAGCGCTCGGAAGCCTCGAGGCACAACATTTACGACGTAGGTGATAAAACTGGAAAGCTGCTAGCGTGGCTTGATAGATGGGATAGTGGCGCTAGGTGGATTGCGCAGCTTAGCACTGATGAGGAACAGACGACGACTGACCCGCGCGAAATAGTACGCATCCTGGCAAGGCACTTTCGGGCGGTCTACTCCTCCGCTACCTCCATGACAGTGGAGGAGGCATTGACATATATCAGAGACCTTGACATGCCCAGACTCTCCCCTGAGGCTCGGGAAACCCTGGAAGCCGAACCCACGGTAGAGGAGAGACAGGCGGCAATCGGCGCGCTGCAATCCGGTAAAGCGTTGGGGCCCAACGGCATACCGGTTGACCTCTACAAGAGGGGGTCTGGGACGCTTGCCCCACATTTATTGAATATGTTCACCCACAGTTTGCAGAGGGGCGAACTTCCGCCTGATCAGCGCACGGCCACCATAGTGGTGATACCGAAATCGGGTAAACCGGCCGACCAGTGTACCTCCTACCGTCCCATATCGCTGCTTAACGCGGAGGCCAAGATCCTCGCAAAATTGCTGGCAACTAGGCTGACACCGCACTTGTCGGAAATTGTGCATCCAGATCAGTCTGGCTTCATGCCCGGCAGGAGTACATCCCATAATTTGAGGCGATTGCACGGGGTGTTGGCTCGGACGGACCGTTTACGGGAACCAGCTGTGCTCCTCTCTCTGGATGCGCGAATGGCGTTCGACATGGTCGAATGGCCCTTTCTTTTTGCAGTACTGTTACACCTGGGCTTTGGGCCCAAATTCTGTGCCTGGATCCGACTCCTCTACACCAAACCAATGGCCCACGTTACTGCCAATGGACATATGTCGGAGGACTTCCCCTTGACGCGTGGCACGCGTCAGGGTTGTCCCTTATCACCGTTACTCTTCGCCCTGGCGCTGGAGCCGCTTGCGGCTTGGATACGCTGGGAGCCCATGATACGGGGCCTTAAGTAGTCGGACGGCTGGGAGGATCGTGTCTCCCTATACGCGGATGACGTGTTGTTGTATCCGTCCTCCCCTAGACGCTCTATATTAGCACTACTCAACATCTGCGAGGTCTTTGGCAGAGCGTCGGGATACACTATTAACTGGTCCAAGTCGGTCTTGTACGTACTAAATGGCCCTCCTCCGCGGCTACCGGCGGATTGCCTGCTCCGAATGACAGAAGGGTCGTTCAAATACCTAGGCATATATATCACGGCAGATCAGGCGGAATATTTCCGGTGGAATTTGCGGCCCCCTATGGACCGCCTCAAGCAGGATGTACGTCACTGGGGAGCGCTGCCGCTGACCCTGTTGGGGAGGGCGGCGCTCTTCAAAATGATGGCTCTGCCTCGGTTTTTATACGTGCTGGAAAATACGCCGTATCAGGTACCATCGGCTTACTTTCGTGCAATTGCAGCACAGGTCACTAGCCTTCTATGGGGCAACGGGCCGGCACGAATTGCACAGTCCAAACTAGTCCGCTGTTGGTACGACGGGGGGATTGCGCTACCCAAAGTCCAACTTTATTACTGGGCGGCACAGCTAAAGGTAATCAATCAATGGCTCCACGCGCCACAGTCTGACCCAGCATTTAAGGCAGACAGAGACGTATTGGGCACGAGGGGTATGCTGTCGCCCTTATACGATGGTAGACTGGCCCGGAGTTAATTGGCCCTCTGAGACAGACCGTAGTAATCTGGCATGCGGCCCAGGCCAAACTGGGATGGCGAGGGGTTCTGACCCAGCTCACGCCTCTTTGGGACGCAAAGCCGTTGGGGCGACTCAGGGATAGCATGGGCTTTAATGGCTGGGACAGCATCGGGATTTCGGTTGTAGGCGACATGTGGCAGAAGGGGGCGGTGGTCCCATTCACACGCCTGCAACAACAATACGAACTAGTGCCCTCGGAATGGTTTCAGTACATGCAGATTAAACATGCCCTGATATCAAGGTTGGCACCCGGCGAGGAGGTTCCGGAGGCATCTCCCCTGTAGGACAGGTTACTGACGGAGTATATGCCAAAGAAGGCTACGTCCTTCACATACCGCAAGCTTATAAACAACCTGCCAGACCCAATGGGACCCCTGTGGGAGAAATGGGCCGGTAATGTCGGCGAGTTTGATGAGCCAGAATGGCGGGAGGCGTTGGCTTCGCCACGCGAGGCGGGTATACCCTCAAGGCTACGGCTGGTACAGCTCCGGATTCTGCATCGCTCGTATTACACCAGACACTTGCTACATAAAATGGGTAGAGCGCTGCACCCCTTCTGTCTGTGAGGCTGCGGGGAGGAGGGAACCTTCTTCCACACCATTTGGGATTGCCCCGTAATTCAAGACTTCTGGAGGCGGGTGATGCGAACAATGTCACAGTCGTGCGGAGTGTCGTTGGTGCCAGAGCCCAGGCGCTGTTTGTTAAACGTGTGGGAGCCTAATGATCTCAACCGCCAGGCTCAGAGCTGGGCCACATTGGGGATAATGACAGCTAAGAGAAACATAGCCCAAAAATGAGGGGCGGTGGGGGTGCCCTCGCTGTCTGCATGGGGAAGGGACATGGATGCAGCCATGCTGGCTGAGCGATCAGCATTCATCAGGCGGGGATGCCCCTGTAAATGGGATAAGGTGTGGGGGGCATGGAATAAATTTAGAGGAGGAATATGCGACCCGCCGCCAGTGCCGGATGATGATACCTCTGACTCAGACTGATGGAACGGGCTTGGGGGCTGGAGCGTGGGGTACCAGTACCACTCATGTAAAACTGTGTAGCAATGGTTCCAATTGTATGGGTGTAATATTGTGTGCTGTACTGCCAGGTGATACGGAAAAACTGTACAATCAAGTGTCGTGCTGTTTTGTTAATAAGAAAACAATAAAATATTTCCAAAAAAAAAAAAACAGTCACAATGTGCATTGTCATGCAGTCTGTATGTAGACATCTGCAAAGCGTCAACACACAGGGGAAACTCTGTTAACCTGCATTTCCCCTTAACATTGCAGAGGGAGAATCAACACTTGCTGCAGAGCAGACCACAAACCCCATCATTGATGATGTAGAGGACAACCTGCACATATGTCAAGATACCCTCCAACGGATAATGGACAGCCTCCGCAGCCCACCCCCAGGAGCAGGGCAGGCCAGCTGCCTCGAGGTGACCCCACCACCTGTACAGACCACACAGCAGGAAACACACACCACCACAGCTGTCTCCCAGGACCCCCACGAACAATACATGGAATTTCAACGCCGTGTGTTGGGTTGCCAGGTGGACTTGGCGGATCAGCTGTGGGTGGGTTTTGAGCTTGTGGCAGCCAAACTCGAGGCCATACATGGGTGTCTGAGTCCCATCAGTGACCACATATAGTCCCTTACGGACACCCCCTGTCTGCACCATGCTCACTGACAATCCTTGGCTGACCTCGCTGGGGCCATTACTCGGATACAGGAGCTGTCCAGTCAGACAGGCACCAGCGATGACAGCACAGAGTTGGCACAGATGCGAAGGGCAATGGAGACCATGGAGCAGATGCAGGCTGGAATTAGGGCTGCCACAGTTGAACACCAGCGAGATGTAGCTTGGATCTTCCATGCCCTGCAGTTCATCATCTTGCCATTGCTGCCACTGAGCCAGTCCCAGATAACTGCAGTGGGAACTTCGACACACACATCTCCGACCCCTGATGTGTCAGTGGCACACAGTGATGCAGCCCATCACCTTTGCACCCTGATGTGTCAGTGGCACCCAGTGATGCAGCCCCATCACCTTCGCACCCTGATGTGTCAGTGGCACCCAGTGATGCAGCCATTACACCGCCCACACACCGGACACAGAAGAAGTATCTGAGGAGTAAGATATGGATGGTAATTACTGTGTGAGGAAGGAGGTAGTCGCATCCATCACCGCCAGATGGCCTGCTCCTGCCTGGTTCAGCCCTATGCATCATGCCCTGGGACGACACCTCCCACTGTCCCCTGGAATACTCTGCGACATCCACCCGGACCCCGACATGGACTGCCACATCTTCACTGCTTGACAATTACACAGCAATCCTGATTCGGACTGCATTCTCCCTCTTCCCAATTACTTTTCAATCCACAAAGGACTCTGGTTGGCCCACCACTGGGCTTCCATGTTATGTGTGCTTGGATGGCCATATACAGCTCCAGCTCTCTCATTCACCAGAATGTGAATAAAACATTCGAAATCACACCGATGTGTCATGAATATGTTCACTCATGTATGAAAGTATGGCTGGATGTAGGGACGATTGCACAAGAATGTACACCCTGGTGAATAACATCAATGCGCATGGTCATCACTGAGCAACATGGCCAATTGGATGACTGTGAAGGTGAGTACTAGCTGTGTCCCCATTGCACATTAACAGCAATCTCACAACCCCCTCAACGTAGGCACACGTCCATGTATTGAATAGGGCTGTGTGTAGGAATGACCAAATCAGTAGCAGGCCAGGAGTGGTGTCCTACATCACATGTGCCAACAGAACTTCAAGTCGCATACCTACTTACACACATCTGTGTGGACAGTATGTAATGATTTATGACATTGCTCCACATGGTCAGAGGTTGGACACCATACTCATATTGCTGAAGACACGTTAGTGCACAGGTCTGGCAGCAACTATCCCAAAACAATGTCTGGCTCACACAGATGGAGCTGTCAAAAGGGACCCACCCCCATTGTACATGCGTCAGTCACACCCTCCCTGTGTAGGGGCGATGCTCATTGTGGCACACGAGTGGTCAATCTAATCAATACTCATCACATTTAGACACCAGTGAAGTTGCATAGACTTTATTGGCATGTGCGTGTCAGTACGGACAAGGCAAGGGCCACAATAGGCAGGGACATGCTTAAGACGCTTGCACGCAGCATGGGAACCTTTCGAGGTGCAGGAAATGGGGAGGCAGAGCTGAACACCAATCATTACGGATGGCAACGGTTTCAGCCCACCTTGCCTTGCTGGACGAGTCATGTGTTGTTTGGCGTCTGGCCATTGCCCCGTGTGAGGGGGCACGACTTACAGCCCATGGGGTCTGCATAGAGCTCTGCAACTGGACTGCGCCGACTGTCTGCTCTGCTGACAGTGATCAGGTGAAAGGGTCCGACAAGGTCACCTGTCATGCTACATTGCCATGTGTGTACTCTTCCCCCCAGCAGTGTGTCCAAATTGGTAACATTGCCAAACTACGCTGTGCTGCTCCGACCATGGAACTGCATTACCTTGCATAGGTGTGTGTACCCGCGCGTAGTTCCACGCACATACATTCAGAGTCCAGACGAAGGCAGACATGTCCTCTGTTGTGGTGGGATATGTGAGCATTCCCCACAATGCAACAAGGTGTCGGGACCTGTGCTGTGGGTGACAATCCGATGTGGCTGCAGGAACGTAGTTACTCATCAATGAATACCAGCGCAGCTTCATGTGCAATGTGTTCCAATAGTACGTCGTTGTCGGGTTCAAGGAACACCAGTGTGAGCCAATTGCATTAACTGGTCCGGGCAGATGTGCTCAGTCCACTGCTCAATAGGGGAGCGCCTCGATGTGGTCACTGCACACAAGGAGTTGTGCAATCTCCCATGTGCAACTGGTAGCACATACACCAAAGATCAGTGCATCCCATGCACGGCTCTCCCGGTGACAGTCCTATTCGTGGGCCAACAGGGGGTGCACTGTCAGGTCATAATCCAATTCAGCTACCGTTGCATTGGATAGGCAGGCCTCCATGGGCCACTCGAATGTGCATGATTGACAGTGGATACAGGGCTGGACGGAGGTGACTTAGGCAAGATGGAAACTCAGACGGTAACTGATTCGCAACACTACCATTGGCAGAGATCCCAACAGATGCAGCATTCGTGCACGGTACAGTTCCACGTTACAGGGGTTGTGCATGTGCCCGGGAATGTCTGACATTGTGTTTTTGGGGCTCATGGTACCGGCACTCCTCCGGCGGAAGTTCGGTGGACGATATGCCACTGCTCTGGGCAATAAGTCGTATGTGTGTGTGACGTTTGAACGTATGGGTAGTTTTTGACTTATGCGTCAAGGGCATTCCTTGCAGGTGTAGGTCATTCAGGGACAAGTGTGTGTGGGGTGTGGGCACGTTGGTGTTTCATTAGCGCAGTTCGTGGTGTGGGAGTCGTCGGAGGCTTGTATGGTATCTGATGCAGGGTGTGCCAGCCGCATTCAGGACCAAGGTCGGGGGTTGGGTTGGCCTTCAGCCTTGTGTTGAGACAAAGGGGCTTTCATTCCTGATATCAGTCTGACTACTGCTTGCATTTCTTGGATGCGGTGTGGACTTCGCGCTGACTTTGATGCCAGGCCTGTGATTTGGGCTACACAGATTTCGAGATACAAGCAGCTGTTGGCATGTTTGCATGAGTTCGCCAGGTGGTAAGGAGCAACAGTGACGGTCCTCAGCAGACTGCATCCACCCGCAGCTGGGGCGCACTTGCAGACCTTGATCATGGGGCCGGCTCATTCCGCGCCACCTGTGCTGACATTCGGGATCCTGTTGTTGATCATGGGGAGTGTCGGAGCCATGCCACTTCCACAAACAGGTGCAGGTGAGAGACATGACAGTGGTTTATAAACGGAGGCGGGAGCTGGAGTCTATTTAAGATCATAACTTTTGTTTAAGCCAACCCAGTCAAGGCTGATTTAAGCATTCAGTACACCTGAAGATAGCATAGGGGGCGAGGTGTATTGAGGGAGTCTCTTGGCGAGTTGGCAGTCTATATAGTGCAGAAGAGGTTTGTTCCAAAGTACCCAGATTTCTACTCTGTCTACTGGGACAGTTGTTGGGCTGTATATCCGGTCATTGATAAGCAAATGTGCTGCTCTTTAGTACGGTGTTAAGTCTGCCATACCCAGCCCGCATTCTTAAATTGATTTACAACAATTAGTGAAACCCACGATATGGGCCCTCACTGCCATAGAAACACTCGTAGTTCTTGAGTTAATATTAAGACAGTGGTATGCAAAAAGGATAATTTTGAAGAATGTCAATGATTTTAGATAGGAATGTCATCTTAGTGAAGGCAATTCTCCCCTATATTAAGACTGGGAGTCTAAACCGCTGAAGTGTGCCTTTACACACGTGGTCTAGCAGTGGGTGTACACTCTTGGTTCTTGCAACCAATCCTTATTTTTTTAATTTTAGATGTCTAGGTATGTGAAGAATCTCTCAGAAATTATGATCCTCTCTCAGTCAGGCCTCCTTTACTCCCCTACTGTGTGATTTAAGGGAAATAGTCTTGTTCACAATTATTCTGAGGATGGAGTGTTCCTCGAATATATTTAGACTGTTGTATTGCCCTGGAGATCTCAGGGTTACTCAAGTAAACGGGATCATCAATGGAAAGGAAACCTTATCTTCAATGTTCTCGTCCTACCTGGATCCTGAGGTGTGCTCTTTCTGAGCTGTTTTGCCAGTGGTTCAATGGCTACGGTAAATTTCACTTTACTGTGGTAATAAACAGGAATTGGACCTTTGCTTTGTAGTAGTAAATGTGTGAATGTGAATTTATTAGTACAGTTGCTTTAAAGACAAGCATTGGCATAGCCAATAGGTCTCACTTTTTGGGACCTTATAAGTATTTAGGTATGCAGCACAATATCCTTGGTGCAACAACATCAACCGTTGCATGGCTAAACACTTATAAGGTCCCAAAGGCGAGACCTATTGGCTAATGCCAATGCTTGTTTTCTTCTGCTTTGGGATTTTGAGGTGAGGTGAGGTGCCACTCTAGAGCGGAGCAATCCTTTGTTAAATGTGTTTTGGTGATTTTATTCTTGATGAAAAGCGTTCCCTTTCCAGGCATTGCTTTGTGGGTGATACAAAGCAGCTTTAAAGTGCATCTTCTGCCAACCAGTAACCAACACAGGGCTTTCAAGACAGGGGAAATGTGGGCTTGCGGCTTTATGTGTAAGAGTAGTCTGGCAGCAGAGTTCTGAATCCATTGTAATCTTTTCATAGTCGTTGAAGGTGATCCATGGTAAAGGCTATTGGTGTAATCGAGTTTGGACAGAACAAGAGAGATGGTAGCCTGCACCTGGTGTAGAAATCCCAGATAGGGGGGAAGATTGGTCCCAGAGTTTTTATAGTAACAAGCCTTGATCTTGCTAGTTTGTCCACTTGGGCATTCATTGATAGCTTGGAGTCCATTGTCATTCCAAGGTTTCTTACTTCTTTAGGCAGTGTTCCCAGATCATCAGGCCCAGCGGCGAGCGGGTCATAATTTTTCCAATCGCCACACGTGAGTATTTCTGTTTTGAAAGCATTCAATTTGAGATGCCTCCAAGTCATCCATTGATCAACGGCTCTGAGACAACTGAAAATTGGAGAGTTTCCAAAATCTTTGGGGCATTCCAGTTGAAGGAGTATTTGTGTCATATGCATAGTTATAGCATGCAAGGTGAAATTGATTGATCAGTGCCAGTAATGACTTCATGTTGATGTTGAAAAGCATGGGCGAGATGATAGAGCCTTGAGGGACCCCTGCTTTTGTGAAGCACGAATTGGACAAGAAAGGGGGGGGGGTTGGACAAGAAAGGACATTAGTTCTATTGGGGAGGTAGGATGTGATCCAGTCTAAAGCAGTCCCCTCTATGCCAGCTTCATAGAGTCTTTGTATCAGTGTCATGGTCAACCGTGTCAAAGACAGCCGAGAGGTCCAAGAGAAGAAGTGCAGCAACCTGGTTGCAGTCAACGGTGTTCTTCAGGTCATCCCAGAAGGCAACGAGGGCAGATTCTGTGCCTCATCCTGAAAAGAATCCCACTTTAAAGTCTGAAATATATAAATTGCCTTCACGCACTGAGTCGGCACTATTTTCACAGATGTTCAATCTTGCATCTATGTAAATACAGTGAATAATGAATACAAAAATACGAGACTGATGAATGTGATTTTCATTCCACAGATTGTTTTTGTAAATAGTTTAATTTTGATTCAGATACGATTGTTTGGATACATATAGTCATCCTGCCAAAAGAGTCTCACTGAACCATATATATATTTTTTAAGTATGCATACCCAGGTCCTGGTGGGCTTATATGGTTGGTCTTTCTTTAATAAAACTTAGTACGATTTGTAAGCAAGTAGCGATTGCCCCCCATTAAACACCACACTGAACAGAACCCATAGGATATGGCAGCACAAAATTGCATTTTTCTCCTCAGTTTATTTTTCCATCGCCTCAAAAAAAAGATTCATACGCGATAGTCCTAGTTCACCATGACACACCCTCGAAAAGTACTCAAACCCAGCAGAACCAATGTACTATAGATGGTGATTTGCTTAGTGTGATTTAGAAGATTCTCTACATGCAAACGGCTCTCCCAGCATGTCTGTTAGAGGGTCCACTAATGCACTCTGCTTTTCTTAAAGGTAAAGTTGCACCTGGTACTGCTTCTGCCGTTGAATATTCACCGACTCATGAGATAAGCTTCCCTTGTTGCAGTCCAGTCTCACTCACTTGGTGCAAATCTCAATTCCTGCAGCTCCTTCTCACCGATTGGGTCTTCCACTCCTTTGAATACAAGTCAGTTTCTTGATTAGATATGTCCCTTGAAGTAACTTGGGTTCTGGGAAGCCACTTAACTCCTTTCAGCATTAGGAGTGAAACTCGCTAACCAGTAATGAGAATTGGGATTTCTTTTTAGTTTCTATCAGAGTAGAGTCCTGAGAAGCCATCTTCTGCCTCTTCCTCCAACCACATTTCTCCATGGAGGAAAACTACCCTTTGAAAAGTTTGATATGATGGTTTTATCAGGAGGTAGTGTTTTAATAGTCAGTGAAAATAGTTTGTTGTTGGAATCATTAAAAATCTTACAATATGCACAAAAATCACAAAATTTATGCTAAAATCTTAAAAAATTCCTACTGCACACAATAAGATCATAATACTTACATAGAGTGTTTAAGGTCAACTGACTAATTTGACAAATCCAATTAAAGAAAATAAGAGGAAAAAGAAGAAACCCATAGGAGGACCACTAGAGAGAATAAAAGTCTAAACTTTTCTGGCTCCACTATAAAATCAAGAGGGCTAGTATTACTTCTGTAAATAAGTCCCTTAAGTGCTTGAGCACAATTAATCTGAAAATCTGGTTCAAGCTAACCGTAAATAAGTAATTGATAGTATGAGAACAATGCCCAATTTTGCTAGCCCCTTAGTAAGCTGAAAGACGCTTGCATGACTTACGCTGTTAAGTTCCTAAGGAGCTTGTCCAAACTTATTTAAGTCATTTCAGGAGGCTCGATGAACTTAAAAACTATGCCTAGCTTTACTCTCCCACTCCATAAATTAAAGAGGGGTTGTAAAACTTCAGCCACTGAATTCTTAAGCTGCATGTGCATAGCTATTTGAGTGATTTCAGGATCGGGCAAACTTTACATTAGCTTTTTGAAATAAAAACAAGGTCAGATGTGGCTTGCACCCCAATGAAATGTTAGGGGACCTATATAGCTTCCGTGAATAAATTCCCAACAAGCATGTTCAAGTTTCAAGATCATGCTAAATATAGAATAGCAGCCTGTAGCAATAAAAAGCTAGCACACAAATGCACCGTTAAAAACAATACCGATTAGACCAAGTGAAGCACAAAAACACTAATTTGCATAAAGACCCATGAAAAATTTGGTGTCAAAATAATCACCCAAAAATTCATCAAATAAAAATTATTCACCGATACTTAAAAATAACAGTTCAAACAAAGGGGGCTAGAGTGAAAAGAGAAGAATGTTCTTTCCAATTAATTGCTTTCAAATAATATTTTGTGCTTTCAACCATCATAAAAAATGTAATAAATCAGCATGCAAGTTGAATTGTTGCATTTTCAACACTCGTGACCTGTCTACACTTGCATATTTGCAGAGAATTTAACAATGTTTTTAACAGGCTAATTCTCTCATCTTTTAAATCTGTATAAAATATGCATGACTGACCCGTAGTGAGAAGCATAGAAGGAGCAGAATTTTTCTATAAATTAACATTCCCATGGTGGAGCAGTCTTTTGAGGCCAAGCAGCAACATCTGTAGAGCAGGTGTCTTTTTCTTTTTTTTTTAAAGAGTGATTGGCAGAGATATTGCTGAGAATGTAATAATTTGTAAGTTTATCACAAACAAGGCAAGTGAAAGAAAGCTAATGGCATTTTTGTCTTCGCGGGAAAAAAAAGTCAGAACATTCTATTTTTATAAAAAGAAAGTCCTGACGCTCAAGCTGGTTTATGGAATCCGTAAGAAGTTACATCCGTTGATTGGCCTTGGCCTGAGAGTAGCTTTAAATTTGCTTCCAAATGTGGTGACCATGTATTTTGATTAGACGACTTTATTTTGTGCATTCATTTGATAAAGACCAATTTCTTCAGCGTAGCTGAATAACGAAGGCCAAATTCCAGCCTAAGCTGGCAGTGCACCGAATGTGCCGGAAAATAAAAAAATTCTGTTGGCATGTGCTATCAGTGAGTTCAGATGATTTACTAGCACAATTGGACCATAAGTTCAGGCTTTAGCTTGCCTTGAATGACTTTCACCAGAGGCTCAAATGATGGGCCCTGCAGACTGGCATATGATTGAGTAAAAGCATGAAAGAAGTGACACAGACCAAGAAAGACGGGGTGTACAATTGTTCACTTTAATACGAATACAGATATATATATATATATATATATACACACACACACACACACACACACCACACACACACACACACACACACACACACACACACACGTCCTGTGGATGTAATTGTACTATGAACCTCAGCTGCATATACTTTCACAATGTATGTCCATAGATGTATCAATACAATTTTGAACGACCTCTGTATGCTAAAAAAAAATGATAAACAAATGCAATAAAGATATTTAAATAAAAAATAAAAAAATGATTGTGTAAAAGCAGCAGTCAAAGCCATTGCTTTTGATTCTAGGAACGCTTTATGATCTTTAAATGAGCCTAGACTATCAAACACAATGCCTGGTTATTTATAAGAGCTGATCTATTGCACAACGTATGTCTAAATTGTTTTCCAGATCATTAGCTTTACATTGAGATCATAAAAAGTCCAAGAGACGTTGCAGGCCTTTAGAGGTCCTACTCATGATTATTGTATTGTATGCATACTGGAAAATAGGCCAATATATTTGGCCTATTTTGGGGCCACAAAAGTTGTCAGGTCAAAGACTTTTGACAAACAACTTAAAAATAATAGGAGGCTAAAATACAGCCTTTTTTTTAAGCCAGTTCAAAGTTTGATGTTGTTCTCCCGAAATTTACCAGATTACCTATCTTGATGCAGAACCAAGTGTTGGAATACAAGAGTTGGATACCTTTTAAAATGTGTGTGCTGGCTCAAATGTAATGAGCATTGCCTGTAATTTGGACCATGAAACTATTGAAAATGGACTTAAAAATCAATAAAAATGCAAAAAGTTGCAATTTCGTATTAATTGCTTTGGGCATTAATAAGGTCAACATATTTTGTTCCCTTCCACATCAGAATCCAGTTTGAAACAAGAATTCAATCTAGGTTAGAGATCCAATCCTCCAGTTTGTGCAAAATACCTCGCCTCAGTGTCAATTAGTACTATTGACCTATAATTTGTGCAGTCAGACAAGTCACCTTTTTAAAAAGAACATTTTAAAAAATTCGGTTGCATTGTTGATCCTCTACAAGACTCTGATATTGTGTGGAAATAGGTACATTCACCAATATATGAATTTTTTATAAAGATTTTTCATAATGCCACTATTTAGGGTCCCAATTTATTCTCACCACCATAGACTGTTACATGCTCGTCAATGGTTTTGTGACAAGTATTTAATACCACTGTGGTCCTATGACTAGATTGGTTTGGTAACTTTTCTTTTAATCATGTGGTTGTCAACTATATTCGTTGTGCTACTGCTACTCAGGCACTTCGTCCCTACCAGGACAATTGCATCCCCTGAGATTTGTGAACTACAGCCTCATTTTTCATCCCACAGAACCCAAAGAGGATTTTACACTGCAAAAACTACAGCTTATCCTGTGCCCAAGGGCATAACCTGGCGGGTGGTTGGGGGCAGGGGGAAGAAGTCCCATATAATATAGGGCTACCGAGACATTACGAATGCCCTATGATTACAGTTTCAATAGATGTAATCATACTCAGTTTTATTTCAGATTGGGACTGTTAAAAGAACAATGTATGATTAACAGGTATATGCTACTTTGAATAATGAAGATCCTTATCGGAGTTCATCAAATTATAAAGAAACGTATTGCTATCCCCACAACATAGGACTAGTTATCCTAGAGAAATTTACAATTACACACTGGAAAATTTATCAGGGCTCTGCCTCCTGATAGTCATTCTAATTTCTTGAAAAAATTCCCTTACTTTTAGAGTGCTGACAGGTCACACCCTTCAGCCTTGCATTTCACACAGAAGCCACAGCAGCTTCATAAGAAATTTATCACTACCAACAAGCAGATTCACTCTACTGCTTTAGTCGAAAACCTGGTTATACAAGGATACGAGTATTGGTAAACAAATGATGAGAAAAGCATTTGGGGAACCATATTCTGGCAGATCCAAGGTAAGGCAGCCTTATTTTGAGCCTGTATACCACAAAAATAGTGATCTTTCTAGACAAAACTATCTACCAGACAACTAATCTGATTCGGAACAATGAAGAATCTTAAGAACCCTTCTACTACAAAAGCCAATCTGACTGTTCAAAAATTGGCAATTTCTAATGAATGTTTGAATAAGGCAAATGATATGCTAAATAATGGAACCTATAAATCAACAGAATTCTCTATTGAAGGTTTAACCTCAAGTCCAAAACATGCATGAATAGTTTCCTTTCCAACACTCCTGGACCTAAAATCAATTGTCTCCATCCACATTACAATATAGTGGTAACCACATACAGTGTAGCAAACAATCGTTGGAACAGTCCAATCTTTCAGCGTTGAAAGAATACTTTTACTCAATGAGAATATGGGTTTTTCCGAATCTTCTGGGACCACATCCTAAAAGAAATCGAAGACTGCCACAGAAATATATGCCGTCTATAACGATTTGAATAAATATTCTGAAAAAGCTGCGGAAAAAATACAACTAGACCAAGAAAAAATGTCAGTTATTGACAATGTAATGTACACGCTTTCAAAAAGTGTATTCATTAAATCACATTTTATATCAGCTCACATGAAAGGGCACTGGAATTTTTTACAACACGGGCAGGTTCAGGTACAAGCAATCATGCAATTAAATTGGGCATTACAAATGCTCAGGTGAGGTTTGGTGCCTTGGCAACTTCTTAATGACTGACTTCTATGAACCATACAATTTGATTCTCAAACAATGGCAAAAAAAGAATCTACCCACACTATTAAGTATCGAGCAAGTTGTAGATGTCCCTAAGGTCCGACTCCATCTAATATAGGCCAAACTGCATCTTGGTCAATGGAGCTCACCATCTTCTTTAACTTAGACCATGAATGGTGCCTTATTGTATGTTCTACTACAAAAAGAAGTCCTTCTGACTTCAGCAGTTGAAGTTTATATTCAGTCAGAATTGCTTCAGAAATACAGAGGCTGATAATACCAAACACATTTTGTGGACATTGAGCAAATGATTTGTTTGCAACTGCAGCTGTGCATCTTATGAAAAACATTGGTCTGGCATGGTGACTGGATAAAAAGCAGTATTTGAACTGATTAAAGGCATTTTTTTGTCAGTCTGTTCCCCAGTCTTTTTGAAGGATTAACGATCATCTTACTTATCCTCAGACAAAAATCCACAACATGGAGAACTCGCATCCAGCTGAACATAGCTACAGAGGGACTTGCACACTAGATGCTTGGCTATCTGAGATCAGAGAGCACTGGATGCTCACATTTCGCAAAACGAGTGCTGCACAAGTAAAACCTGTGTTCTGGTGCATACCCTGACTGACCATCTTGGACTTGCATCTGGAGAACCCCTCAATGGCTTATCTGGATATGGAAAATATAATTTATCCTCTATATGGACACCAAAAACAATGGTGAGCAACGCACCGGTCCCTTATACAGGGTGCCACCTATAACAGTGGCACTTTGACTCTGCTCAATGAATGGCTTCCATCCATGTTATCCTTCGAGCCCTTTGGAGAGGAGCCGCAACCAACAGTGCTTCAGACAAGCAACCAATTGCTGGTCCCTCTAACCTACAAATTACTAACCATTAAAATGCTCTGTATGTATTCTGTAAAGACCACATTGTATGCTGCGTGCGCACCAGACTATGTCTACATGTCTCCTGGTGAGGAGTGACCTCAACCAGTAAGTGGACCAATGAACTACAATATGCATTTCCCATATGTACTACAGCAAACTAGGGACTGGTAAGCAAACTTTTTTTCTTTAATAAAGCCTCTAGAAAAAGCTAGAATGCATTAATGACCTTTGTTTCATGCAACAAGCATACTGAATTAGGAATATGCTACTTACCAGTATGCATCTGTTCTTGGCATGTAGAGCTGCAGATCTACACACTTTTGCATAGATCGCCATCTGGTGTTGGGCCCGGATGTTTGCAGTTTGTTTTTCCTCTTGGAAAGTCTTTGGAAGTCACGAGGTCGGTGACTCCTCCCTTGGCTCGTATTGCGCATGGGCTTCGGCTCCATCCTCAGATTGTTTTTCGCCAGCAGGGAAAGATGGAGCGTAGTAATAATAGTGAAGAAACTCATGTGTGTTGTATCTAAATAAGATAGACTGGAACAGATACAGGTAGCCGGGGAGGCGGGTGGGCGTGTGTAGATCTGCAGCTCTACATGCCAAGAACAGATGCATACTGGTAAGTAGCATATTCCGTTCGAGGCATACGAGCTGCAGATTACACACTTTTGCATAGACTATATAGCAGTACCAAACCCTAGCGGCGACCACCGGTATCTGTTGCAGTGGTTTGGAATAGTGTTTTTAGTACAGCCTGGCCCACACTAGCTTGTTGCTTGGTTTGCACATCTACACAGTAATGTTTAGTGAAAGTGTGCGGTGTTGACCATGTCGCTGCTTTGCAGATATCATCTAATGGGATGTTCCCTAGAAAAGCCATAGAAGCCCCTATCTTTCGTGTAGAGTGGGCTTTAGGGGGAACAGATAGCGTTCGTTTTGCCTTGTGGTAGCAAATCTGTATGCATTTTACAATCCACCTAGCTATCCCTGATTTAGAGATGGGGTTGTCTTTATGTGGTGGAGAGAAAGAGACAAACAGTTGCTTGGTCTTTCTGAAAGGTTGTGTTCTCTGGATATAGTAAAGTAAGGCCCTTTTAACATCTAGCGTGTGTAGAGCCCTTTCTGCAACAGTTTGAGGTTGAGAGAAAAGAACCGGTAATTCTACCAATTGGTTTAGATGGAAGGGGGAAATGACTTTTGGTAGGAATTTTGGGTTGGTACGGAGGACAACCTTGTTCTGGTGCATTTGGAAAAAAGGTTCTTGTATAGTGAGTGCTTGTATCTCACTGACCCTTCTAAGGGAAGTGATGGCTACAAGAAAAGCTGTTTTCCATGTGAGAAATTGCAGTTCACATTTATGCAAAGGTTCGAAAGGCAGTCCCATTAGCCTTGTGAGAACTAGATTTAAGTTTCACACAGGTGAGGGCGGTAATCTGGGGGTAATTATTCGTTTGAGGCCTTCCATGAAGGCTTTAATGGCAGACACTCTGAAAAGTGATAGGTGCTGTCTGTTTTGTAGGTAAGCGGCAATTGCTGCGAGGTTTAGCCAAATGGATGTATATGCTAGGTCACAGTTTTGTAGATGGAGTAAGTCGCATATGACGTGCTGTATAGATACGTGTAGAGGGTTGATTGTGTTGTTATGGCAATAAACAACAAATCTTTTCCACTTTGCAGCGTAGCAGGCTCTAGTGGTAGGGCGTCTAGCTTCTCTGATGACGTTCATACAGTCAGGGGGAAGGTTAAGGTATCCGAATTCTAGGATCTCAGGAGCCAGATCGCAAGGTTGAGCTGAGCTGGGTCCGGGTGTCTGATTTCTCCATGGTTCTGGGTTAGGAGGCATGGTGAGAGGTGTAACTTTTGGTGTGGCACTACCGAGAGTTCCAGCAGCGTGGTGTACCACGGCTGTCTGGCCCATGTTGGAGCTACTAGAATCAGTGTGAGGGAGTGCTGTTGTAGCTTTCGCACCACTAATGGAATTAGTGGGAGAGGTGGAAAGGCTTACGCAAATTTGCCTGACCAGTTCATCCATATCGCATTGCCTTTGGACAATGGGTGTGGGTATCTGGCGGCGAAGCTTGGGCATTTTTTGTTTTCGTGGGTGGCGAAGAGGTCTATCTGTGGATGCCCCCACATCTGAAAGAACGGATGCAGAACCTGCGGGTGAAGTTCCCACTCGTGGATCTGCTGCGTCTGTCTGCTGAGCAGATCTGCCATGGTGTTTTGGACTCCTGGGACATGTTGGGCTAGGAGAAAGATTTTGTGTGGAATTGCCCATCTCCATATGCTCTGTGCTAGTTGAGAGAGCTGTGGAGAGTGTGTGCCGCCTTGTTTTTGAATGTAGTACATGGCCGTCATGTTGTCTGTGCGAATAAGGAGTGTCTTGCCTAAAATCTGCGTCTGAAAGGATTTTAGGGCTAGAAAGATTGCCCGTAACTCCAGATGGTTGATGTGGAGTAACTTTTGTTGCAGCGTCCATGTGCCCTGTACTGTGAGGTGTAAGAGATGAGCTCCCCAGCCGGAGAGCGATGCGTCTGTTAGGATTATTTGTGGAAACGGGTCCAGGAACGGTCGACCTCTGGAAAGCTTTGTGGTGTTCCACCACTGCAGAGAGCGATGGGTGCCACCATCTACCAACACCAGATCTGTCAGTTGTCCCTGGGCCTGGTTCCATTGGCGCGCTAAGCACTCTTGGAGTGGACGCATCTGGAGTCTTGCATGAGGCACTATGAAAATGCAAGCGGCCATCATCCCTATTAATTGCATAAACACTCTTGCCGGGAGAGAGTGTTGAGGTATGAATCTTTGACGCAAAGCCTGAATGCTTGCAATCCTGGCAGGATTGGGGTAGGCTATGGCTTTTGAGGTGTCTATGGTGGCACCGAGGTATTGCTTTGTGTGGGATGGTATTAGCTGGGACTTTTGGTGGTTCACCGTGAAACCTAGCTGGTGAAGTAGTTGGATTGTAGTGGCGGTGTGATGTACACATTGGTTGTAGGACATGGCTTTTATTAGCCAGTCGTCCAAATATGGGAAGACGTGAATGTGCTGTCTTCTGAGGTGTGCCGCCACTACCGCTAGGCACTTGGTGAATACCCTTGGTGCTGTTGTAACCTGAATGAGAGCACCTTGAACTGGTAGTGTTGTCTGTCCACTACAAATCTGAGGTACTTTCTGTGAGCATGGTGTACCGGAATTTGAAAGTATGCGTCTTTCAAGTCCAGTGTGGTGAGATAGTCGTTCTGGGAGAGGAGCGGAAGTTCCTGTTGAAGGGTTACCATGTGAAAATGGTCCGAATGTATGTAAGTGTTTAGAGGCCTGAGATCTAAAATGGGTCGTAGAGTCTCGTCTCTTTTTGGTATCAGAAAATATAGGGAGTAGACCCCTAAATTTTGCTGATTGGCGGGGAATTGTTCTATGGCATGTTTTTGTAGGAGGGAGATTACCTCCTGTTTTAGTAACGTGGAATGTTCTTGTGACATTGGGCGTTGCCTGGGTGGAATGTTTGGGGGGTAGATGTCAATTCTAGGCAGTACCCTGAACGAATAATTTGGGTCACCCATCTGTCTGAGGTGATGGTCTCCCAGACGTGAAAGAAATTTTGTAGCCTGCCCCCGACCGGAGTGGGATGGTCTCGAGAGAGCAGGGGGAAGTCATTGGGTAGGCGGTGTGGCAGAGCGGGCGGTATTTGTTTTGCCTCTGCCTTTATTGTTATTGCCCCTATATCCGCCTCTTTGATAACCCCTTGTGAAGGTGGATTGAGCAGGGGATTTGTAGGAAGTGGATGCGCTATCTGAGGAGTAGCCTCTGGTGGTACCCCGAAAGGAAGAGCGGCGAAAGGAGCGTCTGCAGGGCTCCCATAGATTTTGCCGTATCTGTGTCCTCCTTCATTTTCTCGAGGGCCTCATCTACCTTTGGACCGAATAGATGTTCTTGGTCAAAGGGATGATTTAGAATGGAGGCCTGTACCTCTGGCTTAAAGCCTGAAACTCTGAGCCAAGCATGGCGACGGAGGAGGACACTAGTGTTAATGGCCCTGGAGGCTGTGTCTGCTGCATCTAAGGCACATCGTATAGAGGTGTTAGTTATAGTTTTACCCTCTTGAATTAATTCATTGGCCCTATTTTTGTATTTTTCTGGGAGATGGTGCATGATGGTTTCCAACTCATCCATAATGCACTCTGTCGTATCTGGCCAATAGCGCCTGAGTGTTGGCGATACGCCATATATTGGCTGCCTGTGACGCAGTGCGCTTTCCTGACGCGTCTAGTAGCTTTGACTCCTTGTCAGGTGGTGGTGCTTCGCCTGACGCCTGGGAGTTTGACCTCTTCCGTGCAGTGGAAACCACTAGGGAATCCAGTGGCGCCGGCCCTTTGATATAGGCAGGATCTGTGGGGGCAGCTTTGTACTTCTCTATACGTGGGTTAATGACCCTAGCCCTAACTGGGTCTTTAAAAACCTCTGGTGCACGTTTTATTACCCCCTTGGGCATAAGTAGTATAGGAGGTAGACCTATGTGCGGTATCAAAGGTGTCGAGGAGGAAATCCTCCTCTACCGGGTCAGTGTGTAGCTCTACCCCGTGATAGTGTGCCGCCCTTTGAAGTAGGTGCTGGAAACCTAATGAGTCTTCCGGTGGAGATGGCCTGGATGGGTAAAGGTCATCTTGTGGGACATCTGGAATGTCTGGATTATTATAGTTGTCCCATGGGTCTGGGGATCCTGTAGGGGTGGGGTCTTGCGGCACATCCCCTGGATAATATGGGTCCCCCTCATTATCATCGTCCGGAGACGGGGTCGGGGAGCGATGAGGTGGTGGTGGAGAAGGTGGAGAGGGTGGAGGAGGTGGGGAAGGTATTCTGAAAGGGGAGGTAGCAGATTCTTTCCTCTTTGGAGGTGGAGGCAGAGCTGGTTTGTCCAAATGTCTCTTTTTAGAAGAGAGTGCCAAATGCCCGTTTTTGGATCCTTGGTAAGTGTCTTTTGCAAGGGATCCGGCGTAAACAGTTCCTGTGACAATTGTTGTTCTGTCGGCGCCGATTACTTTTTAGGCTTGTCCGTGCCGTGCTTTTTGGGAACCTCCGATTTTTTTTAGTCGGCGCCGAGGTGGACTTCGGTGTGGGAGTGTCGGTGCCGAGGGCCTTATGGGGTTTGGTCGGTACCGAAAGGCCCGGTTTCGACCCAGAGGGCTTCGGTGCGGAGCTCGGTGTCGAGGTAGAGGTTGATTTCTTTTTCGGTGCCGAAGTGTGTTTCTCGGCACCGCTGGCAGGCTGGCTCAAGCCCGAGCCGCCGGAAGGCTTATTTGGCTTCTTCACGGGGCCCGAAGGTGGGGTGTTTGAAGCAGTGTCTTTGGTCTTGCCTAGGCCCGGAGGCGAAGGCGTGACCGAAGCCTTTTTGGGTGTCGGCGCGGGTGTGGGAGGGGGTATAGTACTCACGACCCTCTGCGCCGGGGTGATGTCTTCCACATCCGAGTCGTCGGCTTCTGAAGCACTGAGGAGGTCTTCTTCGGTGTGCTGCTGACCCGGAGCTTCGACGTCGTCCCCGAAGATGTCGACTGGAGAGGAGGTCGAGGAGTGCGCCATGTTGCGTCTGGCCCTTCGATCTCGAATAGTCTTTTTCGATCTGAAAGACTTGCAGGCGGGACAGTCTCGAGCCTCGTGTTCAGGGGAGAGGCAGAGGTTGCACACCTCATGAAGATCAGTGTGGGGGAATTTGGACCCACATCGAGGGCACTTCTTGAATGGAGTTCTTTCCATCAGCCGGGACCGTTGAACTGGAAAAGTTCTGAACCGGAGCGCGAAGTATTACATCCGAGCCCGATGGCGGAAAAAACAATCTGAGGATGGAGCTGAAGCCCATGCGCAATACGAACCAAGGGAGGAGTCACCGACCTCGTGACTTCCAAAGACTTTCCAAGAGGAAAAACAAACTGCAAACATCCGGGCCCAACACCAGATGGCGATCTATGCAAAAGTGTGTAATCTGCAGCTCATATGCCTCGAACATTTAGATATGTATTTTATTATCTAGAGGTTTGGTAAAGGATAATTTGAGTAGATTGCTCTACACATTAGCTGAATCCCTATTAGTCAGATTTGCCCTTACGCTGTTACATTCAGAAATTAAAGCCGGTGATGACAAAGTCCCCAAAATCAGACTCCATCTTGGTCCATGGAGGTCACCATCTGCCTCAACTTAGGAAATATAGTCTTCGATTTATGAAGAATCATCATCTCTGCCTTTAAACACAGATACACCATCTGATGCAACAATCATCTGGGTCAAATGTCTACCCTTCATCACATCAAGGTTAAAGCGCAGATAGACATTAACCAAAATAATGTCGTCTGAATGGACGTCCTTGTGCCTTACATGCATAAGGAAATGTCTGGGCTCTATACCTTGATGCACCTTATCTATGTCAGACATTCCTAAACCTATGTTAGAAATAACAATTACTGTTGAGATTTAATATTGAAGGACAGCTACTGGACTACTTGTTAGAAGTCCTTTGCCCAGATTATCTCGTGAGATTCTGCCAAACTCACCTGCCAGCACACTTCACAGATGCTACATCACATCTGAAGCTGATGAAGCCAAGTCCCGGAAGAAGACCGACCGCTACTGCAGCATGAGTTTGTCCTTCCCAGGGAACATTCTTCACACCTCCACTAATAAAGACAGCTTTTGCTGGCAACAAGATAAGCAGTGTCTCTTCTCCTCAAGAAACTAGTCATGTTACTTTACTTTCCATGCTCTTACAATAGCGTGTAGATGTTGGGGCATTATGTTTTAAATGACATTAATACAATATTAGAAATGTATTTTATGCTAGTTAATGTGCTTATTTGTAAAATATTTTGTCTAGTTGTTTTAGATGTACTAAGAAACGAATAGTTTACCTGTCGGTGTAGTTTTGCAGCTTGAAGATCTTTCTGGATTCCCTATGCTGTGCATTATTCCGCGATCTTGTGGTTGGGTCCGGATTCGTAGTCTTTCTTTTTTTTTTTTCCGTAGCCCAGGTGGGCGTCGACGTCCCTCCATTTGGTGTACCTCTCGTGACGTCGGCGCGCTTCCTGCTGAAGTCCCACCTTGGGTGCGCCATCTTCGGGTTCTTTTTTCCCTGGTTTTGTTCTTTTGTCTTCTCTTTTTTTTTAACCCCAGGCGGTTTTAGCCTTGTTTATTCTCCAAGTCTCTTTTCAGTATTTTATTCTTCTCAACCTCCCTTGTTATTCCACCTTGCTCTCCTGCCTCATCTTTCTGGCGGAGGTGGGTGGGTCCGCTAGTGAATCCAGAAAGATCTTCAAGCTGCAAAACTACACCGACAGGTAAGAAACTATTCGTTTTGCAGCGTGAATCTTTCTGGATTCACTATGCTGTGCATAGACTTTGTAGCGGTTTGCTATTTTTGTGGCGGCTGGGTGGAAGATGAGCGTTGGTCGTTGAATATATGTTGGAGCACCTTCTGTCCTACTTGTGCTTCCTTGTTCATCTGTATGTCCACGCAGTAGTGCTTAGTGAACGTGTGCACTGAAGCCCAGGTTGCCGCCAGGCATATGTCCTGAATGGGCATGTTTGCCAGAAAGGCAATTGTTGCCCCCTTCTTCCTTGTGGAGTGTGCCTGTGCCCCCTCCGATAGTTCTTGTCCTGCCTGCCTGTGTATGGTTAGCGCGATCCATCGTGCGATGGTGCCCTTGGTCACTGGTCTACCCAGGAAACTGGTAGCGAATGACAAGAAAAACTGTTTTGTTTTCCTATGTTCCTTAGTTCTCTCTATGTAGTGCATCACCGCCCTTCTGGCGTCGAGAGTGTGAAGTGCCCTCTCTGCGCCCGTTGTCGGGTTTTGGAAGAAACTTGGTATTTGAATGGTCTGGTTCATATGGAAAGCGGACACCACCTTTGGCATGAAGTGTGGGTCCGTCCTCATGACGACTCTGTCCTTGTGGATCTGTATGTAGGGCTCCTGTAGTGTTAACGCCTGCAGTTCGCTTACCCTGCGTAGCAATGTTATTGCTACCAGGAAGGCTGTTTTCATGCTCAGCATTTGTAGTGAGGCTTTGTGTATGGGCTCAAAGGGCGCCTTTATGAGTTCAGTCAGGACTAAATTGAGGTTCCATGCCAGCGGCAGCATTCTTTTAGGTGGTGCTAATCTTTTAGCTCCCTCGAAGAATCTCTTTACTACCCGAGAGGTAAAGAAACTTCCTCCCGTCTCCCCTCGTGTGTACGTTACAATCGCCGCTAGGTGGAGTCTTGGTGACGACGAGCATAGATTTAGATTTTAGTAGGTGTGTGAGGTATCTAAGCACCGTTGATTCCTTGGTCATTTTGTTTTGCAGTTTATTTCTGGTGCACCAAATAGTAAACCTTTTCCATTTATCTCCATAGCATTTCCGGGTCGTTGGCCTCCTAGCCTCACGCAGCACTCGCATAGTGCTTCGAGGTAGCTTAAGGTGTGCGACTCTAGGTCCTCAGGAGCCAAGCCGCTAGACTGAGGCTCTCTGGCTCTGGGTGTAGAACCTCTCCGTTCTGCATGGAGAGTAAGTCTTTGATTTTTTTGAATTTGTGTGGAGGGCCCTCTGCCATCTCCACTATCTGAGAGTACCACGTTTGTCTTGCCCACTGTGGTGCTACTAGGATCAGCGTCATGTTGCTTGTCCTGCATTTGTTGAGTACCCTGTGCATCAGTGGTATTGGTGGAAAAGCGTAGGCAAATGTTTTTGACCAGCTTATCCATAGGGCATTCCCCTGGGATTGTTTTTCTGGTTGTCTGGATGCGAAGTTTTGGCATTTTGCATTCTGGCGTGTTGCAAATAGGTCTATTGTAGGTTTCCCCCACCTTCTGAATCGTTTTTGCGTTTCCCATCCATTGAGCTCCCACTCGTGGGATGCCGAAGTCTGCCTGCTGAGCCAGTCCGCTTCCACATTGTCCTTCCCTGGAAGGTGTAAGGCCAGCAGGTCTATTTTCAGTGGGATTGCCCATCTCCAGATCTCCTGAGCCAGTTTGGATAGGGGGGAACGATTGCGTTCCTCCCTGCTTGTTGATGTAGAACATCGTCGTAGTATTGTCTGTTTGTATCAACACTCTTTGGTTGTACAGCTGCCTCTGGAAAGCCTTCAGGGCTAGCAGTACGGTCTTCAATTCCAGGTAGTTGATGTGTTTGACCGCATCCGTTGGAGTCCACAGACCTCTCACTCTGAGCTTGTTCATGTGTGCACCCCATCCCCTCTGGGATGCGTCTGTGGTGATGGTCACAGTTAGGTTTGGAGGTGTCAAGGGTTTCCCTGTTGTGATGTTTTCCCTGTTCCACCATGTTATCTCTTCCTGCACTGCGTGCGTTACAACCATTAGATCCTCCCAACTTCCGTTTGCTTGTGACCATTGTTGTTGCAGCCATTCTTGGAATGGTCTCATGTGTAGGCGTACATTGGGGACTAGGTGTATGCATGATGCCATCATCCACATGATCTTGCTCGCCGTTCTCACTGTCAGAGCTTGCCCCTTCTGGTAGAGACGTGTCTCCTTCAGCAGGGCTTCTGTTCTCCTGTTGCTGGGCAGGACTGTGTTGTTTATGGTGTTGATCTGTGCCCCCAGGAAGATCTTCACCTGTTCTGGTTCCATTGATGATTTCCCCCAGTGAATCGAGAATCCTAGACTTGTTAGTGTATTTGTCACTATTTCTGCGTGTTCCTCGCACTTGTCGCAAGTACTTGCTTTGATTAGCCAGTCGTCCAGGTAAGGGTATACATGGGTCCCTTCCCTCCGAAGTTATGCTGCTACCGCTGCCAGGCATTTTGTGAACACCCTTGGCGCGAACTTGAGGCCGAATGCCAGGGTTGTGAATTGGTAGTGATCCTCGTTGATGGTGAACCTTACCAGGTTCTTGTGTCGACCGTTCTTCAGGATGTGCAGGTAGGCATCTTTGAGATCCACCGTGGACATGAAGTCTCCTCCTCGTAACTGGGGCAGCACTTCTTGCAGCGATGTCATTTTAAATCTCGGAGTTTTTATGAATCTGTTTAGGAACCGTAGATCCAGGATGGGTCTTAGTGTTTCGTCCACCTTTGGGACCAGGAAGTAGTTTGAGTACACTCCCTTGTTCCGTTCTCTGTATGGCACCGGTTCTATGGCCTTCTTTTGGAGCAGTTGCAGAGTCTCCTTTTTGAGTTGAGCAAGCTCCTGCCCGGAGCGTTGCCTTCTTTTTGGTTTCTTGTCTGGAGGCCTTTTCTCTAGCTCTATACAGTACCCGTACTGTATGACGTTCAGAATCCATTTGTCTGATGTTATTTTTTGCCATTGTTGAAGGTAAAGTTTTAGTCTTCCGCCTACTGGTGTTGCATGCTCGTAGGCGTTTGGTTTGTGAACCCCCCCTACTGTGTTCACTATGCGCTTCACCCCCTGGGGTATCCTGAGGGTGAGCCTCTTCTTTCGATGGAAGTCACTTTGAGGAGGGTTGGTCTCCCCCTCTTCTTCTCTGTCCACGTCCGTTTCCCCTCCCGCGAAAGGACTGGCCCCGAGGTTGGTACTGCCAGTTCTGCTTCTGCTGGCCCTGCTGGCTGTGACCTTCACCCTGCTGGAAAGTCTGGTGTGACGTACCCGGCTGGTTTCCTCCCCTTCCGAAGGGTCTCCGAGCTGTGGTGCCTCTTCGCATCCCTCTGAATTGCAGGGCCCCCATGGACCTAGCCGTTTCATTTTCCTTCTTCAGCTGGGAGAGTTTTTCGTCCACCGTGGCACCGAACAGCATCTCACTATTGAATGGTGTGTTCAGTATGTTGTTCTGGACCTCCTGTTTGAAGCCAGAAATTCGGAGCCAGGCTTGCCTCCTCTACGTAATACCAATAGCCATCAGCCTGCTAGATGTCTCTGCCCCGTCCAATGCTGTCTTAATGCATGAGTTAGAAATGCTTTTGCCTTCCTCGACCAGATGGGAAGCTCTCTGTCTGTACTGCTCTGGGAGATGCTTAATTAGGTCTCCCATCTCGTCCCAGTGTTGGTGCTGGTGCCTGTTCAGAAGGGCATTGGAGTTGGCCATGCGCCAGTGCATGGCCGCATTTCTCTCCACCTTCCTCCCGGTGAGGTCCATTCTTCTGCTCTCCTTGTCGGGAGGCGGCCCTGAGGTAGCCGGCACATTGGCCCTCTTCCTGGCCGTGGAAGCAATGATAGAGTCAGCTGTGACTGATCCCTTGATATATGGAGGATCCTGTGAAGAGTGCTTGTATTTCTTTTCAGTTCTTGGAGTGATGGATCTGCAAGTTCCGGGCTCCTTGAATGCCTCCTTCCCTTGGTTCCTCACGCTTTGGCGCATGGGGAGGAACTGGCTCCTAGTCTGGATGGGGAGCAGTGTTTCCAGTAGAAAGTCTGCTTTCTGCTTCTCCTCATCCAATTTCACCCCAAAGGCCGCTGCTGCGCTCCGGACGACCATGTTGTATGCTCCAATGTCGTCTGGCGGCGAAGGCCTCGAAGGATATGTCTCCACGGGCTCCTCGGAACTTTCGGCGTCGAGGTCTTGCCATTCCATCTCCCGAGTCGTCGACGGCGCCGAGCCGTAGATCGACTGCTGCTCGTCTTCTTCTCCCTCATAGTAGGCTTCCTCCTCCTCCTCTTCAGGATCTCTCGACAGATCTTCGGTGTCGAAGTCCTCCTGTTCCTCGACGACCTCGGTCGGCGGCCTTACTGGGATCTTGTACTGTCTAATTTTTTCGTCGAACTCCTTCCTCAGAAGGATACTCTCCATCTCCGCCTCGAGCCTTCTCTTTTTCTTCTCCATTTCGGAGGCGGGATCGGCGTCGAGCGCTGGTCTCTTCGACGGAGCTTGCGTCGACGCGGCCTTTTCCTTCGTCGTCGGGCGGCTCACCTCGAGGCCCTGCTTCGACGAACCCTGCTTTTCGGCAGGCTTCGGCACCTGGGAGTCCTTCTCGAAGGATCCGCCGGGCCTTTCGTCCTTGGATCCACTTGCGGTCGTCGAAATTTTCGGCGCCGGTGTTCCTTTCGAGGACTTTGACTCTGTTTTTCGAGAGTCACTCTCAGGTTTTCGGGGCCCTTTCGGGGCTTTCGTACTCGAAGAGTCTCCTACCTTGTCAGGCGTTTTCTTATCGGTCTCTGCGACCGTGAAGACGTCGGGTCCTTCGGCGATGTCTTCATCGTCGGTGGAGAGGCCCAGCTCGTACAGCGACGGGGCCTTACCCTTGCCTTCCATGTTGAAGTTGGCTCGTCTCTGCCTTTCTCTCACTCGGAGCGTCTTCGGTGTGAAGACGGCGCAGGCGTTGCAATCCTTGCTCACGTGGTCGATCGGCAGGCAATGGTTGCAGACTAGATGCTGATCCTTCTGTGCGTATTTGTGGTGGCAGTTACGGCAGAATTTGAATTGGTGTCTTGTCCATTGCGGTCAGAGTCTGAGTGCGCATTTTCCAATGGGCGTCGAAGTTTCCATGGAACTCCACCTTCTTCGTCGTCCCAGCTGTATGTTCTTCTTCTCTGTAGTCTTGTATACTTTCTCCTTCGATGAAACTCGCGTATTTATCTTTTCCTTCGTTCAAACTCTGGAGCTTCTCGATGACGATCCAGACCCAACGGCGGAAAAAAGAATCTGAAGATGGCGCACCCAAGGTGGGACTTCCGCAGGAAGCGCGCCGACGACACGAGAGGTACACCAAATGGTGAGACGTCGACGCCCACCTGGGCTACGAAAAAAACAAAAAAACAAAAGAAAGACTACGAATCCGGACCCAACCACAAGATCGCGGAATAATGCACAGCATAGTGAATCCAGAAAGATTCACGCTGCAAAACAGATTGTTCCTGTAGCAATACTTGTTAAGCGTTAATTCTTCTTAGTGCAATGTATGATAGTGACTAACAAATTAGGTTGGTTACTGTTTCCACAGTACCCCGGATCCCTTTATGGGATAGTTAGTAACCCAAAAACAATACTTATTACACATTTACTTGGGCTACATTAACTTGCTTTTCACATTCACTGTGGTGCATTGAACCAAGTTCACCTGTCCCAACCATGGTTGGGAAAAGCACCCCTTGTAGAGTTGCCTTTTTCTCACAGGCTTAAGGGAATGGAGCTCTTGAGAGTTTGAGCCAAGGGTTGTGGCAGATGAACATTTACAAGATGACAAGAGAGAAGAAATTGAAACAAACTCCTAGACCAGGGTGCCTGATGTGGCCCGAATAAGTGATTTTAATAATGAAATTAAATACTTCAGAGAATGATATGCCTGTGCCTGAACATTGAGACTAGATTTTGATGTCTGAACTGCATCATTGGTAACCACAAGCATTGGTAAAAATATATTATATTTTTCACCTCCATAGATCAGATCCTGAGAATTTCTGGTAGGTCGGGTAGTTTATCTATTTTGGGCTGGCATAAGCAGCAAACCGCCACATCAGGATTAGTGGTCTCTAGACCAAAATGTAGAGACCAGCAAAGGATGCACTGTTAATCTTGATAGTGTTTGCACTTTGTGATCAATAGCAGATATCATGGAGGCCATCTGCTGTAAAAAGTCCATCAGAAGTTCCAATTTAGCAGACTCGCAAAGAATTTTACTAAACTAACTTTAATACATTCACCCAGGACAGAAAATTACCACCTTCCCCTGTGGGAGTATCCGGAGAGGATTTAATGAAATTCCCTCTCCAGCCAATGGCAGCTGTCTCCAGGCCAGAGATGTTTTGTGATTATTTCTCAAATAATTAAATTTTAAATTAGGATTGGGGTGGCACACTTGTGTGCATGGTCGCAACTCAACTCGCAAGCTGGTTAATTTCCATAACAAATCTGGCTGACCTTGAATATTGCGCTATTTGTTTTTTCATTTTTTTTTTTTTTTTTTAGAGCATCAGCTTGACGATGATGCTATGGAGCGTCGCAGAACCATCCCATTTTAATACAGCAATTTAACACACATCACCACATGCACCCACCTCTTTGCATGAAGTTTCTAATTTGGGGGGATGTTATACTAGAGTTTCTCCCCAGTACACGAAAGGGGGTAGTAGGGAAGCCACAACAGCTGGGGCCCAGCCACCCAAAAATGGTTGTATTAAATTTCATAGAAAAGTCATTTCATAGCATGCCACTGCTTTGAAACAATCTCACCAAACCCATTCCAGAAATTGCATTTACCAGTTCTTAAAAACAAAATGTATTAACCAACATGGTTGAAATTGCTTTTGCATGCTCCTTTTTAAAAGAACCAGTAACGGTTACAGTTCAGTTTTTTGCCAGGGTTTACATAGATCTTCACCCCATACATCTGAATGCAGATCCTGCAATTATCTGTGCTACAATTAATCCTTTAGATGGGGGGAGAGGGGGGGATTGCCCCAAAACCACTTTATGACAGTTGTTTCCAGAGCACCAATTCGATACGATAATAGTTACAGTGAAATAGCAACGTTTGGTAGGTTTTGACATTTTTACAAGTTTCTTCCAAAACTGAGTTCTCATGTGGGGGTCTGCTACCATTTCCCACAATTAAAATTCTGTAATTTATACGGTCAGCTAAAAGGTTTATTTCTGTAGTTTTGATTCACGTAATCTTACTTAAAACTGTTCCATTAATTTGTAGTTCCACAGAAAAAGTGTTGCTCCAAGATTAAGTTTTAACCATTGGGTTATCAGGTTTTTGTCCATATATTTCAATCCGAAAGAGATGGCTAATCAGTTCCAGGAGGTCACTGACCCTCCTATTTTTACTGGTTCTCATTCTGCCTCCTCTTCCAGCTGAGTTGGTCCTGAACTGGTGTATAGGTAATTAGGACTTCAATATTGGTACTGGCTTCTCCATTTCCCTTCTTAAATTAACCCAAAATAGTCTACTCAAATATTAACTTTATTTTCCCCCTTCATATTAATGTCAGTCTAGTGATGAAGCGTACCCCACTATAAGACCAGTGTCCGATTATTCTGAATCTTCCATGGTCTTATATACCAATTGTGCCTCAAGAGCAAGTATTAGTATATAGTACATTTCAACTCCATACCTTCTAAGCCAGAGTTGCTTCCATTTACAAATCGAGGATTTTCAAAAATTGTACAATTTTGTTTTAACTATTAGCAGTTCTCTCAGAAGCAAGTGTGCTTTTACATTTAATTATGGAACACACCCCTCTCAGTCACTGGGAACAGGACTGTGTTGCTTGGGGTATCGCCATGTTTGTCTCGTGAGTTTCACTTAAGAGCCTGACAAACTACAGTGGCCACACCAAATTGCATACATGTTTACGGTCTAATTCATGCACTACTGTGTTACATTAAGATGAAAGTGATAGAAATGAAAACAAGTTACTTACCTGTAGTTCTCCAGTATAGGAAACTTTCATAGATTCATATGCTTAAATCACTCTGTCGTCGAGATGGGAGTCCCCGGTACATCAAAAAAGACAATGCTTAAATCAATACAAAGCAGAAATATAGCCTAGGCCTATTTCAGTTCTGTAACCCATAACTCTTGTTTGTAAAAAAAGAACAAAAATAATCCTTGAACCAGTCCGGACACTTCACCCTCTAGAACCCTCCTGAGAGAACCTTAGTCCTTCTAATTTGCGAGCACTTGTGCCAAAGACAACCCTGTGAAGAAAAAAAATCAAAATCAAAAAGGTGAGCCTCTCAGGGGAGGAGGGCGGGTCGCATGTGAATTTATGAAAGTTTCCAATACTGGAGAACTACAGTTACAGGTAACTTGTTTTCTTACTCCAGTATTGGAACTTTCATAGATTCACATGCTTGAATCAGAGTAGCTAGCAGTACGTACCACATTTTATACTGCATGAACAAATTAATTGTCCATTTATAGGGCGGAACATTTTTACCTGAGAAAAAACAAACTCCCAATCGCTAAATATTCCATGCTTAACCTGTATAACCATAAACACCGCAGAGAATAAACAGTTCTTTTGAAAACCACTTCATTATAAATCTGTACACAAAATATGCACATTTTATAACAAACGCATTTTTCATTAACAGTAATAAAATAAAATAAAAAAGGAAGGTGGGATGAAAGAACTCACCGTCACTGGAAAAGGTTTCTCAGCACTGTCTGTTCCACTGCCACATCATTGTCCGCTGCTGCATCCAGGCAATAATGCCTGGTGAAGGAGTGTGTACTCTTCCAGGTAGCAGCTCTGCATATATCCTGGATAGGTGCTCCAGCAAACAATGCAGTGGAGGTTGATACTGCTCTGGTCAAATGAGCATGAACCCGTGCTCCTAAAGGCTTCCCTGCTGCTTGATAGCAATATTGAATTGCACTTGAGATCCACCGAGCAATTTCTCTTTTGGAAAGAGGATATCACTTTCTGGGTGCCCTAAAGGATACAAAAAGCGGAGACTATTTGCAAAAAGCTTTACTTCTTTGTAGATAGAAATTCAGACAACACTGGATATCCAGCGAATGGAGAGTCCTGTGCTGCAGTAGTTGGTTGAGGAAAGAAAATCTTAAGGATAAGAGACTCATTCAAGTGAAAGTCTGATGGTACTTTGGGTTAGTTCGAAGGACTAGCCGATCCTCTCTGATCGGTAGAAAAGGTTCCTGAATGGCCAGGGCTTTAATCTCCCCAACTCTTCTGGCTGACATGAACACCAGGAGAAGAGCAACCTTCCAAGACCAGAATTTAAGGTCCGCCTTTTGAATGGGTTCAAATGGATGCTTCATGAGTTGCGATACCACTATATTCAGCTGGCAGAGGTTTGACTGGGGAGGGGTACGAAATAATCCTCTCTCTGTTTTATGATTTCAGACCATAACGATGGTCCTCAAGAAGTCCTCCTATAACTAGATATAGCGGCTTGATAAACCTTTGACGCATAGGCTAATCCAGATTTTGTCAAAAGCAGGATGTAAGGAAGAATTTCATGAGAAGCAGATTTCAGAGGATGAATATTAGACTCCTGGCACAACAATCATCTCCATTTCATCCTGTACGTCTTATTCATACTCGGGCATTTGAGAGAAAACTCCTGCATTCAGATGCTAGTTGTTTGTAGATGTTAAAATTCAGTGTTCAGGAGCCATGCTGCTAAACGTAGTGACTTGGGGTCTTGATGAAGCACTGTCCCTGCAACATAGTCAAGAGAGATGGAATGGGCTGAAGTAGAATCCGTCGAGTTTCGGAAAGGAGAAGCCATTATCCAGTGTTTTCTGTGCCACCATGGGGCTATCAGGATCATTCTGCACGGCTTGATCTTCGTGAGAAGATGTGGTAGTAGGGGAAATTGGCAGAAATGCGAGCACAAAGACGCCTGATCATGCCATCAAAAACACATCCCCCCCCCCCAGGATCCCAGTTGGTGACACCAATTTGCAAAGAAGCAGCATTTCCTGTTCTGAGCAGTCGCAAATCGGTCCACTGTTGGCTTGCCCCCACTTTGGAAAGATACTGTGTCAGGTTTTCTGATTGCTCTCCCATTCGTGACTCGAGTCTGCTTAACGTGTCTGCTTCAACATTTTAATCCCCCGGAAGGTGTTCTGCTTTTAGCTAGATTCCATTCTGAACTGCCCCTTTCCAGATTCTCTGGGCCGCTTGAGATATAATGCATTGCTGTGGTGTTGTCTGTCCTGATCAACACAGCAGTGTTCTTTATCCTTAGAAGAAACGCCAGCAATGCTAATCACACAGCTCTGAGTTCCAATAGATTGACGTGAAGTTGTTGGTCTTGACTCTGCCAACGCCCACGGACCTCAAGGACTTGAAAGAAGGCACCCCCCCATACCTTCCAGGGAAGCATCAGTGGTGAGGTCCACCAAGACACGGCCTGCATCATACCTGGTGTGATGTGATTACTTCCTCAAAGGATCCCCCAGTTTTACGGCATTGCCGATCCAGTTCCTCCTGTAATGGGTGCATCCTTAACCGGCAGGAAGGGATGAGAGGGTCACCCTGTTTATTGTGGTGCCCAGAATTGCCCCACAAGAACGTAATGCTCTGGGAAGGATGAAGAGCTGATTTCTCCCTGTTCAGAGTCAGGCCTAATTCGGCTAAGTGTTGTGCATGCCACCATGGACTACTCAGCAGCTGCATGTGAAGGTGCTTTGATCAACTGGTCATCCAGGTACAGGAATACCGGATGCCTTGATTTCCTCAGAACAGCAGCCACTAAAGCCAGACATTTTGTAAAAATCCTTGGGGCAGACTTGAGGCCAAATGGCAGCACCTTGAAGTAGTAATGGCTTCCGCTACGATAAAAATCGAAGGTACTGCCTGTGGGAGGTCATATGATCCCCTGGGTTTAGGAGTAGCAGAATGTCCTGAAGGGAAAACATCCAAAAGGACTGTTTTTGAGATAAAAGTATTTAGAGTTCTCAGACCCAGGATATGACACCATTGACGAAAGTTCTTGCGAACCAGAAAGAAACGGGAATAAAACCCCTTGATCCTCTGGGAGATTGGCACCTTTTCAGAGCATTGTAAGAATCTCCAAGAGCATGAGAAGTAGATGTTTGACTTCTTGGCATCCCAGAGGAGTACAAGGGGGAATGTGAAGAAACTCCAATATATGGCCAAATTGTATTAAATTGAGGACCCATCGGTCCGTGGTAATTTTCTGCCACTGGGAAAGATGAAGAAATGTCCTCCCAGGGGATCTTCTGTAGAGGAAGGAATAGACATAGCCGGAGCCTGAAGCTAGTCATTGATGTCTTGAGGTGTCTTTTCCCTGACAACCTGTTTTTCCTCTGGGGTAGATCTAGAGAATGCCCCCGACTATTGCGGTCGTTGAACATACTGCTGACGGTATGGTTGGGAAGATGTAGCGTAAGAGGATTATCTGTATCGTTGGTAACCTCTGTAGGATGGAAGTCCTCTTCCTCCTCTAAAGGGCACCTTTCAATATTGTTGGGTCCCTATAGCCTTTGCTGTATCAGTATCCTTCTTGATATCCTGCAGCACCTCATCTACATGTTTTCCAAATAAAGCCTCTCCATCGAAAGGAAGGTTCAGGATCTTTATTTTGGACCTCCGTTCTAAATGATTGTGGCTTGTAGCCATCCTAGACGGTGCAAAACTACTGCACCCCCCCAGCGATCTGAAAGCTATAGTTGCGATAGCCATTGCACAATCTATTACTTCTGCAGAAGCTCGCTCCCCCTCCTAGGCAATCTTCTTTACATCTGGTCTACTTTCTTCTAGAAGCTGATCCATATACGGAGCCAGGTCACACCACATCTGCCCATTATATCTGCCCAATATGGCAAGGGCTCTGACGAACAGCTGACATTGAGGAGAAACGCTTACCCATGTTACCCAAGCGTCTGCCTGCTTTATACCGGCAATGTTTTAATGGGTGCCAATGGATTTCTGTTATACTGCCTGGGATATAACAGAATCTGGCTTGGGATGGCCCACCAAACAGGCTAGAGCGTCCTCTGGGGCCTTGTACTTTTCCAACCTGGAGAGTACTGGTGTTACAGTCGCTGGTGTCTTCATTAGTTAAGGCCTTCCTCCCAAACGTGACTTATCGGGATCACCCTCAACTACTTCCTATATGGCTCCTTAAACTCCTAAAAAAAACACTGTGTTGCTGGCATAGGTAGGTCAAATTTTTGCAGTTTTTTCCATTAAATTATGAAAACCACCAATATCCTCTGGTGGAGAGTCAACCTGTAAAGGAGAGGGAGAAGAGAGCATAGGAATGAGGTAGTCATCCCATTTTCTATTAGGATCTGTAATTCCTCCCTCTTGGTCGTCGCCCGTAGTAACCGGATCCTGTTGAGGGATTGGTGGAGTCGACCTCTGCAAGGGTTCCGCCAGCACAGCTTGGCTTCTCATCGGAGTAGATGGTATAGACCGTGGGCAAGGATCTGCGGATGGCATCTCTTGAGATACAGGAGTTGGTGGAAATCTCTTCCTGTAGTTAGCCAACATGAATTGTAGGTCCGTCAACAAAGAGGACAGCATGCAAACCACTTCCTCCCGATAGCTCTGGTGGTATTGTTCCTGATGAGGGATAATATTCACTATATTCCTAATCAAAATCGTCCTCCCGACACTTTACGTGCAGCTGAGAGGGGCTACTTGCATAGCCATAATGTCCTTGTTCTTCATCAGAATCCTGCTCTTCTAGCAGGTGAAATGGCAAAAGAGGCATAAGATGTAATTTCAGGCATAATTCTCCTTTTCCTAGCGCTTTGACCAGTCTGGTGTTTTCCCTTGACAAGCCCAGACTAGACCATCGTTGAGGATACCGGCGGGAAAATGGTCAACGGTGACATCTTTGTCAACAGGGCTCCTATCTACGCAGAGGACACTGAAAACTTCCTTGGTAGTAGGCAAATCTCAACCTTAGTCGCCATCGATGGTTTCTTCGACTGTCCCGACGACAAGGATTTCATCGTAGTTTTTACCTCAGGAGGCACTGAAGGCTTTTTGAAGGAGTGCCTGATCTGAGGGGGGTGTCTTAGGTGGCTCAGAACTAGCAATTTTAACCCGCGAAGCATGTCTCTTACTCTCCTTTTCAGGTCTCTGCGGAGTTTGAGGGACTGCGCCCGTGAGACCCTCAAGTGGTCTTTTTAAGGGCTTTTCCTGGACGCTCCTCAGAACAGCGAGCATGTGGTGATCTTTTAAGGGACCTTCTGGATGAGGATGCCTCATCACGGTCACTAGAAAACACCTCTTTGCTGGCCTTTAGCTATTGAAATTGTCTTCCTCACGCAAGGGTATCTACATCGGAACACTTCACTGTAATCATTCAGACATTTGCAAGTTGGTTTAAAGCAAAATAGATATGTTATTTTTTATTTTCGCGCGTTACATGATAGCAGTTTAGATTTCATGGCAAACTGATGGCGTTTGTATTTTGTAAACAAAACTTTTCACGTTCTTTTTAGAAGCACAAATCTATTCCGTTGTGAAGGAGAGTGGGATATGTAGGAGTTGTGAGTGGGAAGTAAGAACAGGACTGGTAAGCAAGGGTCAACGGATTGATGGTTTCTGCTCGAGTAATTCCAGGGCGAGTCAATGTACGACACGTGTGGAAGTGGCGTGAAAGGAAAAGTTTAAATAGCGTATATAGCAACGGCAGGGCGGCTTGAGCATTCGGCAATAGAGAGAACACTGAGCAGATGCGTAGCAACGTCTTTAAACATGTAAACTAAAATTCAGTAAACCGTGATGGTTTTTTGCCCAAGGTACACGGGGACACAATATAGTTAATATAGGTATTTAATTTGTTGGTGTGTTGGGAATAGGGCTTTATTAATTTTGAGGTTTTATATTCATTGCACTGGGGCGGTTTAGTTTTTATTTAACAACGCGGGTATAGTTTTGGCAGGTTTAACAGCGAGGTCGGAGAGGGGGAGCTCACCGCGTTGAATAAACTCTGGACATAGAAGGGTTTTGAGGGTTAGTGAGTGCGTTAGTTGCTCGAAAGGGTAACATGGGCTTCCCCTGACGAAGGACAAGAAAGGATGCCCGAAATGCATTGGGAGTATGATGTGTGCTGCAATTCATGAATTAAATGTTTTGACATGAAGTAGTAAGAGGCCTGGATTGGCACAACTTTCACGTGAAGCACAAGGATATTTGGACAGTTCGATTGTGCACGAATTAAGTCAAGTTGGATTACATGCGAATATCCCTGAATAAAATGAATAAAAAGTTTAAAAGCTTGCAACGTATTCTTCCGAAGCTGTGCGAATGGGTATGCAGCATAGTCATGCTGCATTTTGTGGATATGAAATATTGTACGTGCAATGAGGCGAAGTACGATCCCAGACTGCACGCATAAAAAGGAATAACAATGCAAAACATGAGTACAATCACAAATAGGTGTGCAACGGCTTTATGTGCTTTAGCTTTTGAAGCCATATAAAAAGGTGTCCTTTAAGGTCTTATTAGAAAAGGCAAGACATACCTTGCAGTCCTTTGCTTTGTGGTCTGGATAGAGACAAATACAGTCCTAGTGAGGGTCATCAGTATAAAGCCTCTTCTTGGAGCAAGTAGCACAGGCTCTAAACAGACCCCTCTTTGGACACAATAAAGTCAGGGTGTTAACAAACCAGCACTGAAGATGGATCCTGCAGAAGAAATCTGATGAAAGCCAAGAATGCTGTCCAAAAACACTCAAGCAAGAAAAAACTGAGCAGAGCTCAGAGGAGACTCCCTAGCACAACATGCGGTCGAAAATCTGAAAGTCTAAGGTTCTCTCAGGAGGGTTCTAGAGGGTAAAGGGTCCCAATTGATTCATGGATTATTTTTAGTCTCTTTTACAAAAAGTGTTATGGGTTATAAAACTGAAATGGGCCCAGGCCTTTTTTTCTGCTTTGTATTGATTTAAGCATTGCTTTTTAGGTCTAGTCTACGCAGCGCGCATGCAAAAAAGACCTTTTGGAATGGATTCGTTTTTCGCCCTAAAAATGTATATGCGTTGCATTGCTTTTGGCAATGCGTGCACGTTTGGAGATTCCTTCACGGGAGCGAGCTTTGACACCAATTTTTTTTTTTTGTTTGAATATGTTTATTAACATTTAATAGCATGCGAAACACATTACAGTCAGCAATCAATACAGCCTGAAAATATCCATCTGAGCCTCATACCTAGGACCATCATACCCACTGGCACCCATTGTCATATTTACTGATTAATCACTCCTCCCAAAACCCAGCGATATAGTCCTCAGTAGGTCCATCAGCAAGCCTTCCTGCAAGGCCAGATTGCGGACATACGAGCTTTGACACCATACGTTTGTAATTACCTTGTAAACACATGGTGCACCTGGCTCGCTCCCGCAAAGGAAACGTGCGCAGGCCCCCTCCTCTCGTCAAACTAGTTTATTTAGAGAGGGAGAGCACCGTCACTTCTCAATAGAACGATAAAACTTGTAATTGGAGCGTACCGTCACTTCTCAGTTGCACTTGTTTTTCAATTTCAAGTTCAGCATAATACATATACGTTTTGTATCACCAACACCAAAACGTACAAGTCTATAATAAATGAGCAATTCAGTTGAAGCCGACAACTGCGTAAAGTGACTCAAGGGTGCACTCTGCCTAAACGCAGCATGATATAGCGGCGATTTCAGAGGAAGCGAAACAAAAGTGCTTCGTAAGACGTGGTTATGCAGAGAGGTGGGGTTGTGACAACTCGGCAGCTGTTAAGCGAGCATGCAGTTAAATCAGCGCTTAATTTGTACAAATGAAAAAAATGCAGGGGGGGGGGTCAAAGATTTTCTTAGGAGCCCCTCACTGCCAAATACCACTAGTCTTGAATGCACACCGTGCTTTTCTTCCACCACCTTGACCTGTCAGTCCATCTGGCACTCAGGGTCTTTATCACTGCATTCTTTCTGTCTTCCAATTTCTCTTTTCCGCCCTGGGTCCAAGTATGGTGATGGTAACAAAACAGGTGTCACCAACAATAACAGACAGCGTATGCCACTTGAGTCCGCTGTACAAATTAAGAATTAAACGCCAGTCTTTCGAAGACATTCGCCGCTGTTTCCCTTCTTAAGTTTGACTCTTCTCTGGCACTCCAGTGCCATCTGCTGCCTGCAAGCGCCGTCCACAGATAAAGCAAGCGCCGTCCACAGATAAACAAAGCATCGCGTGCAAACAGCTTGCGGTTGTCATTCACTCTGGAATCGTTCACCTGAATTACAAGGAAGTGAGGGACTCAGTAGTGAAAAAAGCAAACCCAGCAGTGAGATGAGAATCGGTGCACTGTGCAGCTGGGCAATGGTAACTGCCACATACACAGTCCCATTCCTGGATAGCTCAGGTAAGAGGAGAGGACGGCTGTGCAGAGAGCAGCAGGCACCATCGACGCACCCTTAGACAAACCCCTTCCTGCGCTCAAGGGCAGGAGCCCTTTTCCAGGATTTCACTTTCATTCATTGTCGTTTTTTCTGTGTGAGCACAGTTTATCTTCTGAAGGATACTTTGGGCCTCAGGTTGTTTGCCTTCACTTTGGGTTAAGTTTATGAAAGTCCCCTTTGTGCAACTCAAGCGCGAAGACAAGTGCCTCTCAACCAAAATAACATGGAGCCTAAAAGAGTAAATAGAAAGGACGTGGAATTGCTGATGCTGTACTCACCTAATGTTGCACACCGCCCCTTCTTGACAGACTTAAGTGTAATTGCCAACTGTATATCACTTGATTTCTTAAAGCACATCGATCGCAGTCACCAGTGTGCGCCCGCGTGTGTGTTAAAAGCATCATTCATGAAGTGGTGAACAAGTTACTTACCTTCGGTAACGATGTATCTGTAAGAAACATTAGTTAGTTAGATTCCTCACCTTAGAATATCCCCAGGCGTCAGACTGGATCCGGAAGATTTTTCATCAGCAATACCCCTTGCGCGTCGCTAGGCGTAGTCTGCGGCTCCGCGTCCGTCGTCGGTGTCATGCGCCGGAATGACGTCGGAGTACTTAGACGCTGCCCTCGCGCGCCGACGTCAGTTCTTGTACATAGCTTTCCGCGCCAGGAACACAGAGCCATGCAAAGACCGACACTGGTGCCAAAAATAAAATCTAGGGGCCTGAAAAGGATAACCTTAACCCTAGATGTCAGTTCGCAGAACGGGGAGGATGGGTGGGTCGGTGAGGAATCTAACTAACTAATGTTTCTTACAGATACATCGTTACCGAAGATAAGTAACTTGTTCATCTGAAAGAAACACGTTAGTTAGATTCCTCACCTTAGAATAGATACCCAAGCAATACCATCCCCGGTGGTGGGTCTGCGAACCAAGATCACACCAGAAAGTCCTGGAGGACAGAACGGCCAAAGAAGCCATCCCTCCGGACTTGGCTGTCAAGGCAATAATGCCTGGCAAACGTGTGTAGCGAAGCCCACGTTGCCGCCTGACAGATGTCCTGCAAAGGGACACCCCGTCCCAAAGCAGTAGTAGCCGCTGTGGCCCGAGTAGAATGGGCGCACAGCCCAACAGGAGGGTCCTTTTTTGCCAAGGAATAACAAATTTTGATGCACAAAACGACCCACTGAGAGATGGTCCGTTTGTGCACAGCTTTCCCCTTCTTAGCACCCACGTATCCAACGAAAATTGGTCGTCCACCCGGAACTGCTTTGTGCGGTCCAGATAAAAGGAGAGCGCACGTTTTGGGTCCAGACGGTGGAGCCTCTCTTCCTCTTTGGAAGGAGGCGGAAAGAAGGTGGGCAAGGTGACAGACTGCCCAAGATGAAAGGGGGTCACCACTTTCGGAAGAAAGGAGGGACGAGGCCGAAGGACAACCTTGTCCGGATGAACAGAGAGAAAAGGAGGCTTTGATGATAAAGCCTGGAGCTCACTCACCCGTCTAGCCGAGGTGATGGCTACCAGAAAAGCAGTCTTAAGCGTCGGCAGACGAAGAGGACAATTATGAAGAGGCTCAAAGGGAGCGCACATTAGAAATGTGATAACAAGATTCAAGTCCCACTGAGGCATTACAAAAGGGACAGGAGGGAACGTGTGAGTAATGCCTTTTAGAAAGCGTGTAACTACAGGGGACTTGAAAAGAGAAGGCTGATCAGGAAGACGCAAGAAGGCAGAGATGGCAGCAAGATAACCTTTCAAGGTGCCCAGGGCAGAGCCCTGCCGGGCCAAAGAAAGAAGAAAGAGGAGAACCTCAGAAAGCGGGGTGGAAAGGGGATCCACAGCCTTTGCTGTGCACCATGCCACAAATTTGTTCCACCGGCAGGCGTATACAGTCTTTGTGGAGGGACGCCTGGCTGCCAGAATGATATCACAGACTTCAGGAGGCAAGTCAAATGGCATCAACTGCCGCCGCTCAATCTCCACGCATGGAGGTGGAGGCTGGACAGGTTCGGGTGGAGGACCGTCCCCTGCTGCTGCGACAGAAGATCCTCCCAAAGGGGCAGACGTATCGGAGGATCGGTCAACATACTGGAGTAGCTCGGAATACCAGTACCTTCGTGCCCAATCCGGAGCCACCAAGATGACTTGGGCCCCGGTCGTGCCTGATCTTCAGCACTCTGGGCAGAAGTGGTATAGGCGGAAAGGCGTACAACAGACCGCAACTCCACTCGTGACAAAAAGCGTCGCCGAGCGAGTGCCGCCTTGGAAATTCCAACGTGCAGAACTGCTGACATTGTGCGTTCTCTTCGGTGGCGAATAGATCTAAACAAGGCTCTCCCCACTGCTGAAAGAGACCTTGCGCCACCTCGGAGTTCAGACGCCATTCTTGATCCATCATGCACCGGCGGCTGAGTTAGTCTGCTCTGGCGTTCAGAGAGCCCACCAGATGTTGAACCACTAGGGTGACACCCTGGTGTTCCAGCCATGTCCAGAGGCGCAGAGCCTCCTGACAAAGGGTCCATGACCCCAGCCAGCCTTGTTTGTTGCAATACCACATGGCGGTGGTGTTGTCCGTGAACACCTGCACGACACTTCCCCTGACAGAGGGAAGGAAGGCTTTCAGTGCAAGTCGGATCGCTCTCAACTCCAACAGGTTGATGTGGAGACGAGACTCCGCCGGAGACCAGAGGCCTCTGATCTCTGCCTCTCCCATATGGCCACCCCAACCCAGGAGGGGCGCATCCGTCACTACGACATGCTCCGGTTGAGGAAGGGAGAGGCTCCTGCCCGTGACCCAATCGCGGTCCGTGAGCCACCACTGCAATGCTGTGCAGTGCCCTCCGAGATCAAGACCTGGGTCGGACAGGTTGCCGTGATGCTGGGCCCACTGAAACTTCAGGTCCCACTGCAGAGCCCGCATGCACCGCCTGGCGTGATGCACTAGTAGGATGCAGGAGGCCATCAGCCCCAGAAGCCGCAACACTAGCCTGACCAAAACCCAGGATAGAGGCCGAAAGATGGGAATATCCCGGACCCGCTGTTCCGGTGGATGGACCCGGAACTGCGCCGAATCGAGAACCGCTCCGATGAAGAGGAGCTTCTGAGAGGGACTCAGGTGTGACTTCAGCACGTTGATGGAAAACCCCAGCAAATGCAGGAGATCCGCCGTAGTCTGGAGGTGGGAGACGATTGCCTGGGGCAAGCCCGCCTTCAACAACCAGTCGTCGAGATAGGGGAAGACTGGAACCCCTGATCTGCGCAGATTAGCTGCGGCCACCGACACTTTCGTGAACACCCGAGGGGCACTGGTGAGGCCGAAGGGGAGCATGGTAAACTGAAAGTGCTCTTGGCCCACCGTGAACCGCAGGTAACGCCGGCAGGACGGGAATGTGGAAATATGCGTCCTGCAAGTCCAACGCTACCATCCAGTCTCCAGGGTCTATGGCAGCTAGAACCTGAGCCAAAGTTAACATCTTGAACCTTTCCTTCCGGAGGAAGGCATTGACGTTCCGGAGGTCCAAGATAGGGCGTAGGCCCCCTTTGCCCTTCTTGGGAACCAGAAAGTAGTGGGAACAACAACCACGACCTACTTCTGGACTCGGAACGCGTTCGACGGCCCCCTTGGCCAAGAGGACCGAAACCTCCTCGTGGAGAAGATGCAAATGATCCCCCGAGATACGGTGGTGCTGCGGTGGCATGGCTGGAGGGGTCGTCTCGAAGGGGAGGGAGTAGCCCCTTCGGACGATTTGCAGCACCCACCTGTCCGATGTGATGGACCGCCAGTGGAGCAGGTGATGGCGAACTCTGCCGCCCACTGGCATGGAATGGGCCCGAAAGCTCGGACTAGGAAGGCTTTGAGGCGGATGCTGCCGGGGTGGATGTGGGCTGACCGCGTCGTCCTCCAGAACCGCCTCGGCGGAAACCACATCCGCGCGCAGGTTGGTTCTGCGGCTGGTGGCTAGGCGTACGTGAGGAGGCACCCCTTCCTTGGCCACGAAAGGCAGAAGTTTGCGACCGCGGGGCCGAGAGGCCCAAGGACTTGGCCGTAGCCCGGGAGTCCTTAAAGCGATTCAGCGCACTGTCTGCTTTATCGCCGAATAGGCAAGTGCCATCAAAGGGCATGTCCATGAGGGTGCTCTGGACATCGCTCGAAAAGGACGTGGACCGCAGCCAGGCGTGACGTCTAAGCGCCACCGAGGTAGAAATCGCCCTACCCAGCGAGTCCGTAGTGTCAAACCCACATCTGATAGCATGTCGTGCTGCATCCCTCCCATCGGCCAGAGCCTGGGTAAGTCGTGTCCGGACCTCCTCTGGGCACAGGTGCAGCATGTCCTCCACCGTATCCCACAGAGAGTGGGAATAACGGTCCAAGAGACAGGCGGTGTTCAAAGACCGCAGGCCCAAACTAAGGGAGGAGAACAGCTTTTTGCCGAACTGTTCCAGTCTCTTGGAATCCCGGTCCGGCGGAGCGGTCGGGAAGGAGGATTGGGAGGTAGAGGCCTGGAAAACCAGGCTCTCGGGGGTAGGGTGTTGGGACAGAAAACTGGGGGGGGGTCGCCCGGAGCAGGACGGTGGCGCCTGGCGACGTTCCTGTCCACAGGAGGGACTGTGGTGGGCTTGGACCAGGTGCCCTGCAGAACATCAGTGAGGGCCTCATTGAATGGCAGCAGAGGCTCAGTGGAGCTTGCTGCAGACTGAAGCACCTCAGTGAGGACGTTAGTCCTCACAGCCACGGCAGGTAGCTCGAGCCCAAGGGCTGCGGCCGCCTTGCACAGCACCACAGAGAAAGCAGCACCCTCCTCCGAAGCCACAGTCGTAGAGATGAATCCAGTGTCTGGAGAGGTATCCAGACCACTGGCCTCCCCCAGTTCATCTGCCCAGTACTGTGACAGTTGAGCCTCATTGGCCATAGGATCCTCGGATCCCTCCCATTCGCCCCCATCATCCGATTCCTGGTATGCAGGAGGAAGGATCGGAGCCGGGCGATAGACAAAATGTGTCTCCAGCGGCGCCGAACGCGGCGTCCATCGACGCCGTAACGGCGCCGGGCCTGGACCGGGGCTTAAACAGGGCTCGACGCCGAGCGGAGCCGGCGTCAGGGGTGGAACCGGTGTCGACGCCGGCGGAGGAGGCGTGACTAGGTCGACCGGCATCGGCAGGGACTCGGGAACGGGTCCCTCGGGCGCTTGCGGCGTCGAGGCTGGAGCAGTCGACGGCGCCAGAGCCGCCGGCAGGCAAGGTTGTCCAGTCGGGTCCGCGGGGCCCGAAGGCGCGCCAGCGGGCGTCGACGGCGGAGCCAGGTTCCTCATGGCCGAGGAAGGCACTGACTTCCGCCGGCGTCGCGTCAGTCCCAGGGACCGGCGGGTATGGGGACTTGCGTGGCGCCTGCGGCTCCGCTGGAGCCACGGGGTGGAACCACCCTGACCCTCGGCCGAGTAGCGCGACCGGCGAGGGGAGGCCGAAGAGCGGTGTCGCCTCTTGGACTTCTTGGAGTGCTTCGACTTACCCGAAGACTTGGAGCCAGATGATCGATGATGTCGGCTGCGGCTCCGCGACCGATCCTTGGACCTACTCATCGAGAGGGGCGCGGAGCAGAGTGGCGAAGCTCGAGAAGCTTACGGGACCGCTCCCGTCTAGCCTTCGAGGTCAGGGCCTTGCAGTCCGAACAAGACACCGCGTCGTGGTCGATGCCCAAGCAGTAAAGGCACCGGCGGTGATGGTCCATAACCGACAAGCGGTTGCAGTCAGCACAGGCTTTAAAACCAGGCATCCTACCGGCACCGGAGTCGAGACAAGATCAAAAAGGATCGAAAAAAGTAAGTCAAAAAGTGACTAAAGGGGTAGCTCTCCCGGATCTGCGCTTACTGGCGCGGAAAAAAGAACTGACGTCAGCGCGCGAGGGCGGCGTCTAAGTACTCCAACAACGTCATTCCGGCGCACGACGCCGACAACGGACGCGGAGCCGCAGACGCCTAGCGACGCCCAAGGGGTATTGCTGACGAAAAATCTTCCGGATCCAGTCTGACGCCTGGGATATTCTAAGGTGAGGAATCTAACTAACGTGTTTCTTTCAGATATAAAAACCAATGTTTCGCAGGGAACCGTGAAACATGGAAAATATTAGTTTCTTCTGAAATATGGATTCATCATCATAATAACCCCCATACTACTCAGCAGAGCTTTAAAGTTGTCAGTGCCACTAGAAGTATGTGGCATGTAGGACCAAACTAGGTGCAATTATCTGAATTATTCATTAAACCCCCAAATTATGCAGCACATTCTTTTGCAATAAAACATTCCACCATTTGAGCCAGATGTCAAAGGTTTGTGAAATCTACAAATTATGCTAGTTGTGGCAAATGCAGTAAATCAATTGTGCAATAAGTACTGTCGCCACAGAATTAAATCAATCTGCTGGCTCGCCCGTTAGACACTTTGAAGAACAGTATTTTAAAGCCAACTACCCCAAAATAAACATGCAATATTAAAAATACATAAATGCCAATGCGTAAGTTGGTTCTATATTGTCGTCTTAGAGTATGAAAAAGGACAGTGCTAAGTTCTTCCTTTTCAAATACTTCGCTTGGTATTTGGTCTTGAAATATTGTGTTTTTTTCAAAGAAATTTTTGTTAGTTATTCTCCATACATACGCAGCATCTGTATCTCTAGGCACGTGGCTGTGCTTCATGACTAGTGCGGCCAACCTGGTATGCCATACTGTAGACAAATTGCATATAGAGATTTTGTTACTATTATTCTCCAAACAAGAGCTCTTTTAAAGCCCATAATCCATTAGTTGGTGTCGACCCTGTTAATTTCACATAAATCACTGCAAATTTCAAGTAATGGGAAGCTAAAAATATTCATTTTCTATAGGCAGGATACAAGCAAATAATTGGTAGCACGTGCATTGTGTTCCAGGAGCCATTAACAAAGTACTGTCTGTGGTTAGTGATTAATTTTCTTGTATCATAGGTCTTTGGTGACAAATACAGAGGTAAGCACCAGGAGTCCACCAAAGCTCAGCTTTGACTGACTACTTTGCCAGCCTATAGCTTTTTTTTAAACGGTGTATGATAAAAGTCTGGTGTCAGTCAAGTGCTGGCTCTTAATTTTAAAAAAATATAAACACATAAAACAAACACTTTAGTCCATAGACGTCTCACAAAATGAAACTTCAGCTGATAGTGGCCTTAATGTTGTAACCTCACAAGATGCACATCAGATGAATAAAATAAAGGCAAGGGCATTGCTTATATTCACTGTGAATCAGGTGTGGAAGTACAGTTTTCCCGCCCCCCCCTTTACAGGTCTGACAGGTAGCAATGTCTGGCACGCACCTGTTGCTTCTGCACGCACCTGTTGCTTCTGCTTTCCACACAATGCCGCCTCCAGGAGAGCGCATGTACAAGCATTGGCATAGCCAATAGGTCTCGCCTTTGGGACCATATAAGTATTTAGTTATGCAGTACAATATCCTTGGTGCAACAACATAAACTGCTGCATGGCTGAACACAAGGACCCAAAGGTGAGACCTACTGGCTATGCCAATGCTTGTTTGATATACCGGGGACTACCATCTCGACAGGGAATGAGTCAAGCATGTGCATCTATGAAAGTTCCAACACTGGAGTAAGAAATGTTTCACGGCATTTGCCCTTATTAAAAGGGTATCTGGACACAAGCAGGACTATTCTACGTTTGACAAGTAGCAATGATCCCATGGCAGAGAAGGAATATGCTACTTACCAGTATGCATCTGTTCTTGGCATGTAGAGCTGCAGATCTACACTGTGCATAGATCGCCATCTGGTGTTGGGTCCGGATGTTTGCACTTGTTTTTGTCTTGGAAAGTCTTTGGAAGTCACGAGGTATGCGACTCCTCCTTTGAATCATAGTGCGCATGGGCTTCGGCTCCATCCTCAGATTGTTTTTCTCCAGCAGGGAAATGATGGAGCTTAGTAAGAAACAGGAAAGAAGCCCATGTGTGGTGTATCTAAGTAAGATCATACCGGAACAGATAAAGGTAGCCGGGAAGGCAGGTGGGCATGTGTAAATCTGCAGCTCTACATGCCAAGAACAGATGCATACTGTTAAGTAGCATATTCCGTTCGAGGCATATGAGCTGCAGATTACACACTATGCATAGATTGTATAGCAGTATCCCCTCCTAGCGGCGACCACCAGTATCTGTTGCAGTAGTTTGAAATCGTGTTTTGAGTTCAGCCTGGCCCACACCAGCCTGTTTAGTTTGCACATCAAACAGTAGTGTTTAGAAAGGAATGTTTCCTAAATATGCCATTGAAGCACCTATCTTTCGTGTAGAGTGGGCTTTAGGAGGAACAGATAATGTACGTTTTGCTTTATGGTAAAAAATCTGTATGCATTAACAATCCACCTAGCTATCCCAGATTTTGATATGGGGTTGTCTGTGTGGTGGTGAGAAAGACGAATAATTGTTTGGTCTTACGAAAGGATTTTGTTCTCTATGTAGTATAGTAGTGCTCTTTTCATCTAAGGTGTGAAGAGCTCTTTCTGCAACTGTTTGTGGCTCCGAGAATACAGGCAGTTCTACAGATTGAGGTGGAAGGGAGAAATGACTTTAGGGAGGAATTTAGGATTGGTCGCGAGAACAAATTTATTAAGATGCATCTGGAGAAAGGGTTTTTAGAATGGTTAGTGCTTGTAGTGCACTAACTCTTCGTAGAGAAGTAATGGCTACGAGGAAAGCAGTTTCCCATGTTAAGAATTGTAGCTCACATTTATGTAGAAGTTCAAATGGAGGCCTCATTAGTCTTGTGAGAACTATGTTCAAATTCAACACAGGGGAAGGTGGTACTCTGGGAGGAATTATTCTTTAGAGTCCTTCCATAAAGGCCTTTATGGCAGGTACTCTGAAAAGTGAGGTCGCCCTTTGGAAAGGTTCTTGGTGTTCCACCCCTGCAGAGCGCGATGGGTACGACAGTCTACCAACACCAGATCAGTTAGCTGACCTTGAGCCTGGTTCCATTGGCGTGCTAAGCACTCTACAAGAGTGCTCATCTTGAGTCTTGCATGAGGCACTATGAATATGCAAGAGGCCGTCATTCCTATGAGTTGCATGAACACTCGAGCTGTAAGAGTGTTGCGGTTGGAATCTGGTGAGAAGAGCTTGGATGCTTGCTATCCTGGCAGGATTGGGATAGGCGACCGCTCTTGGTCTCTATTGTGGCACCGAGGTATTGTTGCGTGTGGGACGGTTGGAGCTGGGACTTTGCGATTTGTGAATCCCAGATTGTGAAGTTGTTGAATAGTGGCGCGAGTGTTGTACACACCGATTGTACGATTTGGCTTTTATGAGCCAGTCGTCTAGGTATGGGAAGACATGTAGGTTTTGTCTTAGATGTGCTGCCACTACTGCTAGGCACTTTATGAACACTCTTGGTGCTGTGGTGACTCCGAATGGGATAACCTTGAATTGATAGTGCTGACCGTCCACTACGAATCTTAGATTTTTACTGTGAGCGCTATGAATAGGAATGTGGAACTAGGAGTCCTTGAGGTCTAGAGTAACAAGGAAGTTGCCCTGGGAAAGCAGAGGGAGGACCTGCTGAAGTGTGACCATGTGGAAATGGTCTGAATGTACGTATATGTTTAGAGGTCTGAGGTCTAAAATAAGCTTGAGGTCCCTCCTTTTTTGGTATGAGAAAATAGAGGGAGTAGACTCCCTTGTTTTGTTGGTGCAGGGGAACAGGTTCTATAGGACTCTAGTATGAGGGAGATTACCTCCTGCTTTAAAAGTGACAGATGTTGTGGCATTGGGCGGTGTTTGGGTGGGATGTTGGGGGGGGGGGGGGGGGGGGGGGGGGGGGGTAGATGTTAGTTCGAGACAGTAGCCTGAATTATTTCGTGGACCCACCCGTCTGAAGTGATGTTTATCCAGGCAGGGAGAAATCAGTGGAGTCTTCCCCCGACTGGAGTGGAATAGTCGGGTGGGAAGTGGAGGGAAGTCATGGGGTAGGTGTGGAGGCAGAGCGGGTGTTATTTTTGCCTGTTATTCCCCCTGTAACCACCACTTTGGTAACCTCTAGCAAGGTGGATTGTGCGGGAGCTTTGTAAGTCGTGGAAGGGCTATCTGAGGAGTAGCCTCGATGGGTGCTTCTGAAGGATGAGCAACGAAAGATCTGGGGGCTTGCGATTGCAAGGCTCCCATAGATTTGGCGGTCTATCCTTTTTCATTTGAGGGATACGTCTATGTTGGGCCCAAATAAGTTTTGCTTATCAAAATGTTGGTTGAGTGTAGAACTCTGTACTTCTGGTTTAAAACTGGATATCCGTAACCAGGCATGCCTGTGCAAAAGGACACTGGTGTCGATTGCCCTCGAGGCGGTGTCTGCTGCATCTAGGGCACAGCAAATGGAGGTATTGGCAATTGTCTTATCTTCATGGATGAGTTCACTGGCCCTGTTTTTTATTGGTCAGGGAGGTGCTGTATTATGGACTCAAGTTCGTCATAAATGTGCCCCGTCATATCTGGCTAGGAGCGCTTGGGTATTGGCAATGCGCCAAATATTTGCTGCCTGTGATGCTGTGCATTTGCCAGAAGTCTAAGAGTTTGGATTACTTGTCTGGTGGTGGTGCGTCACCCGACGTCTGGAGGGATAAATATCTTGTGGGGTGTAAGGGACATCTGGGACACAATCATCCCAGGGGTCAGGGGAGCCGGTAGGGTCCCCAAGGGGTTGATCATCCTCACCTCCTTCTGCATCGTCTGATGTGTTATCATTCATTGGGGTAGGTGATGGTGTGGTAGGAGAGGAGGAAGAGAAGTAATCCTTAATGGAGAGGTGGCAAAGTCTCTCTTCTTTGGTGGCGGACCAGGCGCAGACATGTGTAGTGGGTTTTTTTTTTGCTACTGAGCATTAAATGACCAGTCTTAGGATCCTTCATTAGTCTTTTGTGTTGGATCTGGTTGAAATAGTTAGTTCATCTGTGGGAGACAGATCCGTCGGTGCCGCAAGTTTTTGGGGCGTTGCCTCGGTAGTGGTTCTAGGTTTGGAACCGTGTGGTTTTGAGGCGTCTTTGGGAGTTGGAACCGGGTGCAGTTTCTTTGGTTCCGAGGTTTTCGGTTTGGAAGTATCGGGGCCTTTTGGTGGGTGGCTTTTAGTCAGCTCTGAGGGGGTTGTTGGTGCCGAAGAGCTGGTGCTGACTTTGGACGCAGAGTGCTTCGATGTGGGAGCAGCGGTTGGCATGGATGAGGTCAAACACTCCTTTCTCTTCTGTGCCGGAGTTGGCTTGTCGGTACCGAGGGTAGGCTGACTCGAGCCAGTCGCCTAAAGGCTTTGCAGGCTTCTTTACCGGGCCCGAAGGCAGGGCATGGGAAGCAGTGTCTCGGCGAGCACCTGGGCCCGGAGGTGGTACGGAAGCCTTTTTCGAGTGTGGAGGGGGTGGGTGGGGGTCTGTACTCACGGCCCTTTGAGCTGGAGTGATGTTTTTGACGTCTGAATTGTCTGCTTCGGAGGCGCGGATTGCTTCCCCCACTCAACCCTGCTCCAGAACATAAGACGCCCTCTTGAAAAATGTCAAAGATGACCAGCGTGCCATTGTTCGAGCTAAATCGGTCCTGGATGTTTTTTGGAGCAGAAGAAGGCACAAGCTGGATAGTCTCTGGCCTCGTGCTCCGGTGAGAGGCAGAGGTTGCACACCTCATGTAGGTCGGCGTGGGGAAACTTCGACCCACAGAGGACACTTTTTAAAAATGGCGTCCTTTCCATGAGCCGGAGAGGAGGCCCTGGTAGGCCCAAAGGCCTTCGTCAACCAGAATGGAAGACAGTGAAAGGGCACGTGTGGTTGGAAACGCGATTGAAACAATACTGTTGAGATGGGAATGATTGCGCGTCGAAGAGAAACCGTTAACGGTTCAGAGCTGGAACACGAGAACACATCCGAGCTCGATGGTGGAAAAAACAATCTGAGGATGGAGCCGAAGCCCATGCGCACTATGATCCAAAGGAGGAGTCACACACCTCATGACTTCCAAAGACTAAGACAAAAACAAGTGCAAACATATGGGCCCAACACCAGATGGCGATCTATGCACAGTGTGTAATCTGCAGCTCATATGCCTCGAACAAATACTTTTTTGATATGGGCAAATTATGTGTGTATACTAGAGAATGCAAAATTTAAATTACCACCTCATTCAATAAAGAGCATCAAGTTTTTAACAGAACAAGTGGACGTTTGTAAAATGCCATTTTATTTTAAGTCTGCCATTACATGGGGCAAAACATGATCACAAGGCTTTCTGGGACTACAGTCAGCAAAACACAATAGTGGTCGACATCCAAATAACAGTCACTGGACAAACTTGGCACGTTCTTACATGTGCACAACATGGAAGAGTTTCAAGTGTTATTTTAGGGCTGAATATCTGTAATCGTTTTCCAGGACTAAAACATGCCTGTGTGTTGCCAGAAATTCTTTAATGTAGACAGATGCATGCTGCTGCCTAGAATACACAGTAAAAGTTAATACCAGTACCACAGGCAGGAGTGTAAGTGAGACTTTATTGGGAGAGTGAGGTGGTCAACATAGCAGCAAATAAAAGACAGAAAGTCCCCGGTATCACAGCCCGACATACAGAGGCCTCTGGCTTAATCGTTAGAGGCAACTATGCTCTTAAACCAATACTACAAAAATTCAGTTGGGCCAAAACTTCAGTTTTGTTTGAGGGTACACACAAGTATTAATTATAAAGAATACCCTACAGAAAAATGAAAATTAGAAAATAAAAGCTGTGCAGACACCCAGTTTAACTGCAGCAATTAACTAAATGTTCATATACTTAATGAAATACAAAACAAGTCACTTTCAAAAACTGGTTTCCAATTGTCACCTTCCTTTAAATACCAGATACTTTAGTCCTCTACACAAGTGTTTGGAAGTTGAAGTGAAGCTATTAATACTTTTCTACAGCAGTAACCGCACACCAGGATGGCCAGGACAACACACAAAATGAAGGAATGGAAATCCCCAAAGCTGCAGTGTGAACACACTAAACTGTTGATTTCCATACATATGGATGGGGGTTTCTTTGCTTTAAGAAATCCAGGTGGAGGAAAAAAAAAAAAAAAAAAGGAATGGTGGCATGTAAAAAGGTTTTTAAAGTTGAGGGCCCGAAGAATGACCATGAAACATTCAATGCACGAGTTTAGTTATTTTCCGGTTGTTCTGGCTCAGCCTCATCTTGTGCACTGTCAGATGTCCATAACTAAAAGAAAGAAAAATAACGCAATTTAGAAAGAAAGCAAACAAAGAACACAGCCATTATATCCTGCTGTACTATATGAAATACCAAAGTACTGTCCGCTTTTACCAAGAGCTAACACCAGTCTAAAGGCGTACTAGATTGCTACTCAAATGTTTAGTTCGGTCTACTAAAGGCCGACAAGTCCCTAGAAAAGTCACCTTGCGCACAGCAAGCAAAGCTAGGGCAAAAGCTACACAAGGCAAACTGTGCAAGCAGTTCTGTTGCATTGATCACCTGTATTCCCTCACATAACTATGTTCCAGGAACATCTACCAGTAAGATAACTTCACATGCAGCCAAAGTTAGGAAGATGTATGGTTTAACGGAAGAACAAGTTAGCTACCAGTAAAGGAGGGTCTCCAGCATGGGAGAAGTTATAGATCCACATACTATTTGAATATTTCACCGTGCCAAGATTGAAATCTTTGAATAAGTTCTATTTTTACAATACAACTCCACAAGCAGGGTAATTTGCTGCAGTCTACTTTCTCCTTAAGTAAAAGTCCCAGCCACGTTGTATTTGGTCACAAGTGCAAGCAAATCTATAAAAGGGCTTTTCCTAATCAAGGGTTAGAAATTTAAGTTTGCACATGGCAGGTGAACAGAGTGCTACATAAAGTGAGGTACCATTTTTCTTGTGAGACCAACAAGAAAGCTGGGTGGTAGGGAATTTGTGCCTGCGCGGTGATCCTACAGCTTTCCCACACAGAAATGAGGAAAATCTGAAAATAAGCCACACCACCACCCAAGCGCCAGTCCATGCACACCATTAGCCATGTCTGAGCACACACAGCCAGCCAAATGCCAGTACATGCAGACCGACACCACCTCCAGGTTGGAATTTGTATGGATAGGGCATTGGCATGAACATTTTGGGCAGTCCCCCACCCCTATACACTTAAAATTAATCCCTATTGCCCTCCTTCTGCATCTCGTTGGGGGAAGAAAGACAAATGTATGGCAACCGGGGTGGGGACGAACTGGCAAAGGCACTTGGCCCAAGGGACACCACCTCCCTGGTGCCTAGTGGGTGGATCCCTGCTTTGGGGGGGGGGGGGGGGATCATCCTCATGCAGCAATCCCCAAGCAGGGATCCACTAGGGAGGAGTACAATAGAAAAGGGGAGATTCTAATTTTTTTAAAATTCTTTATTGAACAATCAAGGAAATTGTCATTCCATACAAGAGATCATTCCTAATATCGGTGTTACATTGTAGTCAGGCAGCAGCGTCATACATTATAATAGTGGACAGTACTAAGATGTTCACATTCTACTTAAATCGGGGCGTTAGTGGTTCGTCAAGGGAGGGGACACATGGGGGCTCACACATTCCCATGATACACATTCCATTTAGTCCAGAGCACTATCCATTCGAGGACAGCCACAGGCTACATACACTGTTTGCTCCTGTGTCCTACACCAATCCAAGTCCTCTCTCCAGGCATTGTGTCGGTGGTGTTGCCGCTCCCCAGAGACAGGCTATATTTCGCTTAGCTATCATCTGTCCAAGCGTCACCCAGGTTTTGCCCTTTGTGTTCCAAGTCCATGGGCTCCCAAATGTTCAGGAGACATCTTTTGGCCTCAATTTGAAGTTACCCCCCCCCCCCATACCGTACTCATACATACATGCACTTTTTCCAGTAGTTTTGAATTAGTGGACACTCCCAGAGTGTGTAGAAAAGTCCCCTCCAGGCCACACTGCCTCTTACACATCCCATCTTCACTCCTGCCCATCAGTACCTGTGTCCAGAGAGGTACACCCGGTGTAAAGTCTTTAATTGGATTAGCCTTAGTTTCGCTGAGATGGCAACTTCCTTAGGGGAAGTGTGTGCTTCCTGCCATTCCTCGTCATCTATTTCTAGACCGTAACTCCCCCATTTCTCCCTCAGTGTCAGTAAAGGATCAGGAGTGTGATGTATAAGCTTTTTATATGTAAGGGATATACCTCTCTGGCAGGTATCCGTCAAGTAGTCTATCCTCAAGAGGGGAGGACTCAGGAAGTGATGACCCTGCTGGAATGTTGGCCTGAACGGAGTGGAGTGTCTGACTTGTGCCTATCTTAAGTATTCCGAATTAGCCATCTCATGCGTCTGCTGTAGTGAGGCAAAGGACATCACTCCGTGCGGTCCCCAGAGGTCTCCTATGCGGGAGATCCCTATTGGGTCCTACTTGTCGAACCCTTTAGTCCGACCCAATGTACCCAGGCGCTCGGAGTCCCAGAGTGGAGTCGCAAGCGAGAGTATTGACCCACCCCAAGCTACGGTTTACCATGTACCAAAGTTGGACCGAGTGTCCTGTAGGCCCTGTAAGGGGATATTGGTTTGGTTTAGAGTAAAGCTCCCTCGTAAAATCGCCACTCGGGAGAATCCACCTGTCCATACAATAGGCGGGATCGTCACCACTGTGGTATGTACATTGGTTAATAGCGGAGAGGTGCGCTGCCCAGTAGTGTTTTCTAATATCAGGGAGGGAAATACCCTGATCATACCAACCAAGTGTTACTTTATGGAGTGATATGCGTGGTTTCCCGTCCCATAGAAGGTCTGTGTGGCTTCAATGGACTAAAAAAAAAAAGCAGGCGGGTCTGGGTAGTTCTGGAGGGCATATAGGAAACGTGGCAGTGCTATCATTTTAAAGAGTGATGCCCATCCTAGGAGACACAACGGGAGTGTTTTCCAGGTGGTGGTATCTCGCCTGAGCCTCTGCAAGGGTGGGAGGAGGTTCCGCTCATAGCGGATGTTGGCATCGATGGTAATAAAAATACCAAGGTATTTAAATCCTTCTGTGACTGTCTGAATAGGGGTACAGAAGGGGGTGGTGATGGACGGATCATCAGAACCAATCAAACACACGCACCAAGTCAACAGATCTGGGTTTGATCCATCACCATTCTTTAGCCCACTCTGCCACCCCAGTTCAGACATGGCCATATGCAAATCAGTCTGACCCTGTGCCTCATGGGAACAGTCCAGCCCGAATAGGGCAGTCCTTTGGCATGGAGGGGGGGGGGGGGGGGGGGGAATTCCCATGTAGGACATAGAACAGTGATTTGCTCCAGTTAATTTTGTAGCCGGAGTTTCTCCCGAAGCAAGCGAGTATATCTAGACCCACCCTTAATGACTTTTGGGGGGAGGTAAGGTAAAGAAGGATGTCGTCTGCGTATAAGGAGATCCGGTCTTCCCACTCTTCGGCCCATTCAAGTCCCTTCGTATCCAGGCCGCGAGCGGCTCAAGGGATAGAGCGAAAAGCAGAGGCGAGAGTGGAGAGCTCCGTCTCGTCCCCCTACAGAGTGTGAACACTTCCGAGATTTTGTTGTTTACTACTACTTGGGCCATGGTTCTGTATAGATGAGTCACATCCATCCGATGAACTGGGGCCAAAGACCATCTTTTTAAAGGACCGCCATTAGGTATGCCCATTCCAGTGTATCGAACGCCATGGTCACGTCTAAAGAAACTACTATTGCATCCTCTTGGATAGTGGAGCAGCGCCCCAACACTCCGTGAAGTCGACGCAGGTTGAGAGCAGTATTGCGGTGTGGCATGAAGCCAGATTGATCTGGGTGGACTAATTTCAGCTATTATTGGCCGGAGTCTATTTGCTAAGAGCTTGGCGAGTATTTTGGGTTCTGCGTTCAACAAGGAAATCGGTCTATACATAGCACATTAGTCTCTTGGTTTCCCCGCCTTAGGAATGGCCACCAGTGTGGCGATAAGCTGGTCTCGTGGCAGCAATCCCACCGTCTTCATACATACAGATGATGTAAGGTGCCAATCTGTCTTGTTTGAGCTTGTATAGCTCAATAGGTAGGCCATTTGGGCCCAAGGCTTTGCATGGCTGGAGGTCCCAGATTGCCGTAGCCAGCTCATCGGTGAGTGTGCTCTCCAATGCCTCTCGGTCAGGGTCAGAGAGGGTGGGTGATTGGATGTCTGCAAGTAAGTTGGAAGAGTCATCCTCCGGGAGTTGAGCCCCTTCGATACACCCGCTCAAAATGCGCAGCGAACTCGAACTGTCATGGGGTTCAGTAAGATTCTTATATTTTAATGATACCTCTCCCGTCTAAAAAAAAAAGTCAATCTGCACGCTGATTGTCATTTCAGTGAAAAAAAAAGTCTACGCCTCAGGAGCTTGAGTAGGGGGTAATCCCTCTGATGCCCACACCAGGATTTCCTGTGCCACATGGTCAGACACGTGGGAGTCCGGCAGATACGAGCACTTTTGCATTGAATGGTTCCCACGCGTTCGACGCATGGAAGGGGTTAAGAACGACCGGCTGCAGTGTCTACTCTTGCATCGGGTGCATCAAGAGACTCCTGCAGCAGTAGCACTCTTGGCTCCCGCTTATGTAGTCTGCCCACATAAGCAGTTGAATGTTTGACTACAACAATTTCATCATAGCACAGTAGTAGTGCAGAGCTTTTTTTCACATCAAGTGTTCAGGATCTCCGCATCAGCAGCTAGAAGTTCAAGTCTGATCAAAGCTAGATAAAACTTCAGACACTAGAGTTAGTCGGGCAATACCTGCACTGAATTTGGTGCAATGCTCCACAAGCGAAGTTATGTTTTCAGAAACTATCCTTGTTATTTTTTTAACAAACACTATTTCCCAGTTAAGGTACTTGAGGGGTGGGTTGGGGAGGCTCCAGAAACTGGTTTAATACAGGTGAATAATAAGACATTCATTCAAAGCCCAAATACAAGGCTAGATCTCACTCTGTGGAATATAGTTTAAATGCAGTCAAGATATTTTAAACTGTAGATTGCATGAAAATGGTGCCGTGCCATGACCTTCTTGGAAAACACATCAACACTCCCTGGTGTACTCCAACAGGTTTTTCACCAAGACTCACATTCTTCTGTGCTACAAAGCTACACGATGCAATCGTTAAAGTATTCATAGGTCCAAATACTGTGCAGGTGAAAGGTAATGGGCAACCATATAACTAGATTCACTCATTATAAACCTCTAGTTGGGTCACATTCCACCGCACACAATCTGCCCAAAACAGCGCCTCGCCATTTTTAAAGGAAATTACTTACCATGCAATCATTGGTTTGTGGCATATAGTTTTGTACATTTACATGCTGTGCATTCTCCTACCATCTAGTGTTTGGCTCAGACATGTGCAAGTTCCTCCCCCCCCCCCCCTCCTCACCCCATGTCTTGAGTTACAAGGTATAGTGACCACACCTATCGCTAGTAATATGCATGAGCACTGGCATATGACAATGCTGTGGCATGCTTACTCACCCAGCGAGCAGGGCTCTCACATGAAAACAGATACTTCTGGGAACGGTCTAGGGGCCCCGGATAAACTCCAGACTCACTAAGGCTGGCCACGTGATGTGAACAGTTTTAGCTTGTAGCTGTCAACGTAAAATTCTACGAAAATTAAACCTAATTCAGTAGCCAAGCACTTAACGAGGGCCACATTTGGCTCCTAGTTAAACTACACCAATGTGATGTACCTTAACTACCATCTTCTAACTCCAGATGGTCTCAAATTTGCTAGCTTTCTTGAAGGTTGCTGTAGGTTTGAGCAGACCAGTTCTGCATACCCTCCATTGGCTGGCTGCCCATTAAACCAAAAATGTATCTGAAGAAGCTCTGCCTCGTCCAAAAGTGCCTATATAGGGAGGCCATGTATTTCATTAGGTGTCTAGTGGTACACGACATACGACAATGGCCTGCGACGTATGCCTTTAACACTTAAAGCTAGATTTGTGGATAATCACACGGTGCACCTGCACAATGAACGCATTAATCATCCTTTCTGAAGTTCAGATGAAGCTGTTTGACCAAACTTTATGCCTAATGCACCATCTGTCTACAGCATTTCATATACCTAGAAACCCATGGTGATAGAGCTTTGTAGAAATACATTTTTTTAAATAAAAATCAGACATGAGATTACAGGTGCTCAAAGCTCCTAATGTAGTAGACAGACCAGGGGAGAATGCTTGTTTGCGAAGCTGTACTAAGTCAGTTATTTAAAATAAAAGCACGACCCAGCACCCCCTGCCCCTAAATAAAGTGCCATTTACTTTAATACAAGATCATAAAACAGTTTAGATAACCAAGACTTGCCTTACAAGAGCAGGAGATTGGATCAATAACTTTAAACATCCCTGATCCAATTTCTAAAGCAAGCGCCTAGCCTGGTTATCTAGTTATGGGTTGGTAGGTCCCAGGGCTGGATCAGGGCAATTGGTTCTAAAATAGGTACAACAAAAAGTGCGACTCCTTTAACAAAACTAACATTCAATTGAAGTGAGAGGCTTTAAACTATGGAAGTGGTGGGCCACAAACAATGACAGTAGCTCTCACTGCTTGAAAGTGTCAGACTAACAGAAGCGCTGTTAACAAATCTGGATTACAGTGGCTAAAGTAAACTCACCGTTAAATTGTCCCGAAGTAACTGCATAATGAGGGTACTGTCTTTGTAGGAGTCTTCATTTAGGGTATCAAGTTCGGCAATGGCTTCATCAAAAGCCTTTACATATAACAAACAAACAAAAAAGTCAGTCCTGTACAGAGGGCAAACATGCAATGTATGAAGAAAACGTTATTTGAAGGGAAAAGTACAAAAAAAATAGTAAGAATTACACCAGAAATAAATATAGAAATTACTTCAGTAACAAATTAAACATCTACAGTATGACTTAAGTTAACTGCATGTGTGCCTTGCATGTCATCCAATTGCCAACTAACGCTTTAGCATTTAACCCCTCTAATGCAGAGTGCAACCCGTTAGTAACTTGCCAATAACAGTTGTAATATTCCGTCGCAAGGAGACCGTATGTGCAGCTGAGACACTGCCATGGTAACCCAATCCAAGTTCAGGCAGTTACTGCAGAGGGACAGTGCTCATCTGTCAGCCACAAATTTACCCAATGACTGTCGATGTTGAATGAAAAGTTAATACTGCAATTTGCCCGTTTACAACTTTCACTTTTTTGGGACGTTGGCTTCCTTGAGGAAGTGACATCAAATTTGCATACTGAACCATTTTGATAAAATGTCGACACTATAATACCTTATTTTATGGCTAGAAGATCAAAGGGAAGTGAAACCACACCAGAAGCAAAAGAACACCAGAAGCAAAAGAGTCAAAGAATTTTGGGAGACCATCGCCCACTGGTTTTTATCAGGGGTGTAAAGGATATACACGGATTTACTTGTAGCAGTTAGTCTAATCGCTCTCCTGGCTGAGTATGGGGTTGTCCAGGTAGGTATGGCCTCAATCAGGAAGAGTTTCTGGTTACAGAAATATGGTGGAATCTGCAGGGGTAGTTCATACTATGCCTAACGGATGCCATTATAATAAAAACACGAATCGGGTACGGTTAAATAACACAACTGGATGTGTTCGGGACATATGATCCAACTCTTCACATCACACAAAGGTGAACTGCAAGTTTCAGCCATCTTACACCCAAGTAGGTCGGTAGGATTTCTTCAGGACCTATGGATATTTGATCCCAGTGTTCACAGTAAGGAACCCTATACAGCTAAATGATAGTACATTTACCTACATATTTTTAGGAATTACTATGCCAATCCCATAGTTACAGTCCGGACAGTGAAGCAGGCATTTAAAATTGAAGCATTGTAGTCAATGATTGTCGCATATCCAGGACAGGGAGGACGCAATATGTAGATATGAATGGGCTAAATGTACTACACTTCATTTTTAAAGCTACCTGCCTCATTACTGCCTCCTATGGGGCCAGTCCTGACCCCGACTAAGGGAATGGCATACTAATTCCTCCATCCAAATATGCATTTTGACAGGCATGCATTTTAAAAAGAATCCAGTGCTGGGAAAACCAATGGCAACAACCATCATGCGAGAAGAGTCTAGGGAGCCAAGCAATACACAAAAATCTGAAATGAATGGTGTGGGAGGAAAGCAGACTAGTTTGCAGGGGGGGGGGTAACAGCAGGTGACTACGTGAGAAAACTGCACATGGGTCGGGAAAGGAATTGTAAGCACTTCCTCTCAGCATCAGAACACAAAGTAATACTCTGAATCCAAGCATCCTCTGCAGTGGGTGTACAAGTCCAACAATCAAAACACCAACCAAAATGTTTCTAGATGGGACAAACCCAAGTCGAGGGGGAAGCCACTAAATGAGCAGTGAAACAAGAGCGAAAAAAATTAGTCCATCTCGAGCACCAACTCAAACCCTACAATGTGTACATGCAATGCATGACAACAGATACCTTTAAAATAAATTAACCACAAAACACGATTTGCTTTCAGTAGAGAATTTAGGTGACACCGTGCAGATGTAAAATGTTACCTCAAGCACTTCGACGGCAGGAATAGCCCAAATAGCAACATAACATCAACTGAAAGTATACTTCTGTGGATGGAGCTGAAGTCCCCTGTGTATATTAGAGAATTGGTAATAAGGCAAACACAGCTGTACAGCCAAGCCAGACGTAGGAGCCTGAAGGAATACTAGGCATTTCCCTGAAAAAAGAAATCCGTGCACATGGGTCTGCTAGACTTATTTAGCATGGACTGCGGCCATGGGTAGTATCAGTTGAGTGATGTGCTCAGCCTTCCAACTAGCGGGTCTTGGTGCAAAAAACACCACCAACGTAAATATTTCCATGCAACAAAAAGCTTAAGTCATAAGAGTTGTATACCCCCCATGCACAAAGCATTCCAGTGCAGCCAACTAAATAATAGATTGTGTACCACAATATGCCATTACCTAATCGGTCAATATAGGGTAGCAGTGATGTACTGGAAGAGCAAAGAGCAATTGCAAACCTCCATCTAAGACTACTTCAAATCAATGCTAGAAAGGAAAAGGTTACTCTAAGCATCCGTTTGTATTGCTGTAGATTCACATGTGCTGCATGCTCCTGCCATATAGTCCCGGGCTCAGACATTTGTCAGTTATTTTCTTCAAAGTAATGTTTTTAGTTACAAGGCATGGTGGGACTCTTCCCTTAGCTGGCAATGTGAATGAGCACAGACTCTGCTAGTTTGCTTTTCGCACAGTGAGTAATATGGAGTGTAAGTCAACGCAGTATTGTGCACGTGTATTTTAAAAAAAAGCTAGTTATTGAAGTACGAGATCAGAACTACGCTTCCTTCAGGGGAGAACAGACATATGAATCTACAAACAAATGCTCAGAGGAGAACGTTCATTTCATAGCATGTATTGCTATAGATGCACATGCTCTACATGGACTAAAGCACAACCCCTTCTATAGGCGGTGGTTAGCGTGTGGCTGATGGAAACCTCTGAAATAAGGTCCTTAAAATAGTCTAGATTACCAGGCTGGGATAGCCATATAATAAAGCTTAGTGGATGTGTGTGGAGGTAGAACAAGTGGCTGCCTTATATTAGATTAGGGAATATTTCCTAGGCGGCCATGGTTTCAGCCTTCTTACGTGTAGTGGGCCAGGAAGGGCACTTAACTTTGTGATAGCATGTTTGGGTGTTCTTGACTGAACATTTGGCAAGGCTGGCTTTGGATATGGATGGTCCTGGTAAGGGTTAATTAATCCTGTAGATATAATACATGAGGTGTAGAGGACTCTTTCCTACTAAGTTTTGTTGTGAGAAAGACTAGGAGCTCAATTGTCTGTTTGATGAAGGACTGCAACTCACTAATACGTTTAAGAGGTTATGGCCATAAGGAAGGCCACCTTCCAGGAGAAGGCAAGAGTGCAATGGGTCAAAGTGGGGGACGTGGCAAGGACAATAGTAAGAGTCCATATCGGAGCAGGGGAACTCCGGCAGGAATTACTTAAAGCCTTCCATGAAGGCTAGAACAATGGGTGTGTGAAACAAGGAGGAATGTTCCCCATTTCGCATATAGGCTCTCATAGCTGCTAAATTCAGTTGCATGAAGCGTAGGTTATGCCCGGAGTTTTAACACAAGAACGTCATGGAAGGAATGATTGCAATTAAGTGTAGCTACTGGCAATTGCTCAGGTTAGCACAACAATCCATAGTGCTTTTGCCCACCATGCCACCTCAGATTAGAACCAGTCATATGCAAAATCAGTCTTGGCCCGTCTCCAACAGGATCAGCCTAGCACGAACTGGCAAGCCAGGTCCTCTCTGAACCAAAACACTGGCTCCTATGTTGGATGTAGTAGTTTCAGTGGCAAAGTGAACACAGGACCCATCCATCTGGGCAGAACACAGATGGACTGGATGTGGCCTAGAGGAACTACGACTGGAAGAGATTGGTTGAAGCATTCCATCCATTTTCTGATTACATCATTATCTGGTGGGATAGGTATGATCCCATGCACACTGGAACATGAATTGAATGAATTGAAATAAGCTTTATTTCGATAAAAGAATATCTTAAAAAGCACAGACAAATATCAGTTTTAAAAACAGGTGATGCCAAAGAAAAAATCATGCAAATATAATGACAACATGATCCCAAGATATACAAAGAATTATAAAAAACATATAAACATTATAAATAGGACAATATAAAATAGATATGCAGGCAGGCAATGTAAAACAGTCTGACTACTTAGTCAAGGGCTGCAAGGCCTTTAGACCTTAGGAGCCAGGACCACCTCAAATATTTCGATAGGGCGCAAACAAAGAGATCGTGTGTCTGATTTAAGAATGCGCAACGCTATGAGGTGGTCACGCGTGCCCAAAGTTCTGCATAAGGGTTTGAGCCAATATGATCTTGGGATTTTATATTCTGGGCATGCAAAAAGCACATGTGCAAGAGATTCAAGTTTAGTTACACAAAAAGGACAGGTGGACAAAGTTTGGAATGGAGGTTTCCAGCGGGCAGTCAGCTCTCGTACTGGAAGAGTGCCAATTCTGAATTTAAAGTAGAGGGCTCGATCGTATGGCTTCTGAATAATGTCAAGATAAGGCTCAAAATGAACGTTATCTTTGAGGAGAAGAAATTCGGTGGTACATCTACTGGAATGGGAGCTGGAATTCCTTTTTCCTATAACCCAACTCCAGTAGAGTTTCTTCAGCTCGGCTTTCGGGGGCGAAGTTTTATTTATCCAGGCGTCTTTTAGGCCGAGATCGAGAAGCAGGGACTTTACCTCTTTTAACCATTTAATTTTGTTCCAAGAGGGCATGGAAAGTATTTCGGATAGGCCCTCCGCGTACTTGACTAACTCGGGGGTCCGCCAGAGCCGAGCCCAGAGGAGTAAAGGACGAAGTTTGGCCAGATCTTTCAACGCATGGCACCCTAAATCCGAAAGTAAGGGCACTATAGGTGTGCTCTGCGGAAGTGCCATCAGTTCCTTGTAGAAACTGGAGTCGGATTTGGCAAGTTCCTCAATATTGTTTGAGCCCCATAATTCGGCTCCGTAGAGTGCCGAACTCACACCCTTAGCTTTGTAGATTTCCAGTGCTGGGGCTATTGGTCTAGAAGAAGAGGAACGATGTTCTCTGAGGAGGGCACCAGTGACCCTCTTATGAGAAAGAAGCATTTTGTGCAAGTGAGATGTCCATCGCATATTATCTGTGATGCGGATGCCTAAGTAATCAAACTCTTTGACCCTTTCAAGAGGAACTGCGTTCAAAACTGGAGGCTGACCTAATTTTTTAGGTGGATTTAAAATTAGGTATTTCGTTTTGGTGGTGTTGATGATGAGACCTCTATCATTACAGAAGGATTGGAAACTATCAAGAAGTGTTTGCAAGCCCATAGGTGTTTTGGAAAGGAGGAGGGTGTCATCAGCAAACAGGAGAGTTGGAACACGTTCGCCCGCCAGGGATGGTGCATCAGCAGGAACTTTCAGCAGATGGTCCACTACCCCATTCACATAAAGTGAAAAAAGGGTGGGAGCAAGAACACACCCCTGGCGGACGCCCCTGTTTACTGGAATTTTCTCCGTTTTTTGGCCCTGTTGGCCCCAACGCACTTGGGCATAATTGCCGTCGTGGAGTTTTATTAGCAGGGCCAATATGTAGGAAGGAATGTGCATGTCGGATAAGACACGCCAAAGGGTATCGCGGGGGACAAGATCGAACGCTGTTTTTAAATCTATAAAGGCCAAATAGAGACTGCCTTTTCCAAGGAGGACAATCTTCCAATAGATAAGGATCAGTCTGAAGACCTGTTCTATAGTGCCCGTCCCGGCCCTAAAACCTGCTTGATAATCTGAGAGAATGTTGTTGTCATTTGCCCAGGTAAGTATCCTTTCCAAAATCACTTTCCCAGTAACCTTCTGAGATGAGTCGATCAGGCTTATTGGGCGGTAATTAGCCGGATCTCCTCGGTCACCCTTTTTGAAAATGGGAACAACCTCAGCCCCCTTCCATGACTCAGGGACTGGGGCGCCGTTAACAATAGCGTTGATAAGGGTCGAGAGGAGCTTCCCCCAACTTGATGGATCAAGTTTAAGCACATCACCGGGGATACCATCCGGACCAGCTGCCTTCTGCGGGACAATAGACTGGATAGCACTAATTACCTCCCTGTCAGAGAAGGGGTCAATATCCTGGGCGTCCACGAGGGGAAGCATCCCCTCAGGGAAGAACATCTCCACCGTCTTGGATCGAGTGGAATAGAGATTGAAGAAGTGCTCATACCAAACTGGACCAGTGATATTACATGTTAGAAGTTCATGGGCTGGTCTATTCTTTGATCTTATTGTATCCCAGAAGGCACCGGGGTTACGTTTAAGGGAAGCCTCCCTTAGGGTCTGCCAAAACTGTTCCTCCCAAGACTTTTTTGCTTTGAAAACCGAGATCTTATAATCTTTCCTAGCTTTCTGGATCGTGGGTGTATTCCCACTCTTTAGAGCCGCTATTAGGGCAGATTTGTTAGTCCTGCAATTTTGCGAATACCAGCCATTCTTGGAGATGGGCTTTAGCCCTCCCCTCGGCAGGCCACCTTTGCAATGTATTCGAAATAGATTCCCCAATTTAAGGAGGGTATCTTGAAAGACTAAAGGAGCCCTATTAAGGGAATCCTGAATATTGGTGGTTGGAGTCAGCTCAGCTTGCGTAGCATGTAAAATAGACCTAATTGATTCGACTTTGACATCAGCCAACATTACTTTGCGCCATTTGAGGCGCCTCTCACAGTTGGTCGGGATAACCTCCGAAGATTGGAGGGGGTTAGCCGCCAATGAAGACAAGGACCCATGTGATTGTGCCCATAGTGAGTTTAGACAAAGAGATAGCCGGTTATGGTCGCTATCATGGGAGGGAATTATTTCCATGTCCACCATGTGTGTCCAGAGCTCAAGATCGAGAAGTATATAGTCGATCCTTGAGGTGTGATTAGGTCTGTTGTACGTGTGGGCGCCCTGGAGGTCAGAGGGTGTTCTACCATTGGCCGCCCGTAGGCCAAATTCTAGTGACATGGTGTTCAGAAATACAACGGATTTAGTCCATCTCTTGATAGGGGGCAATGTTAGTAGTGGGATACCTCGCTTGACGTCATCCTCTAATAGATCTGGAAGGTCTGCTGAGGCAAGGGGCTCGAAGGAGCAGTTAAGGTCACCTGCTACTAGGACGTAAGCTGCATGGTGATACTTGCGTAATTCACCTTCAAGAGATACAAGCGCAGGTGATAGAGCACCTCCGCTAAGGCCCCTCGCATAGACGTTAAATATCTCAAGAGGTTTCCTTCCCTGGGCTCCCTTAAGGGTAAGCCTTAGTATGTCAGGGGAGACAATATGTGCCCGCCTAATGGTACACCCAAGGGAAATACTAACCCAGATCAACAGGCCACCCGAAGGACGACCTCTTCCTGTTGGAGATAGGATGGCTGGTATAAAGAAGGTGGTATAGCCAACCATATGATACGGCTCTACAGCCCAAGTCTCCTGGAATATACAGATGTTGTAAGATGTTATAGAAGACTCCCAATGAGGAAGGTCAAATTTGCTGGCGAGGCCGGCAACATTCCAACTTAGAATCCTGAGGAGAGTAGTGGTGGTGGCTACATCTTGTGGGATAGGTAAGTTGGAGGAGTCAGGAGTAACCTGAGTCGAGTTGCTGGAGGAGGGTAATAGAAGATGATTAATACCCTGTGGAGTTGGAGTAGGCTGAGGACAGGGCTGGTGGGCATATGGACCCAAGCCGGTTTGCAGAGGCTCCCTAACCGAGCCAATGGCTACTTCGGGATCATCTGCAATAATTTGAGGACCAGCAGAAGGAGGAATATCGGCCTCAGCCGAGGTTCCATGTCAATAGTGCTCATAACGACTGTGGGTGTCGTAATAGTTGCTTGGGGCAAACATGGAGGAGGCCTTATTGCTAGTGTTCCAGACTCCCTTAAAATACCCATCACAAAGTGGTTGAAGAGGAGGGTATTGGTAATGGGAGTAAGGAGTGCCAGAGTAAAATTGGCTTAGATCTAGACATCTTATGGCACTCAGTGGGTTGGTGGAAGTTGCAGATTAGCCTTACAACCCGAAGATCTCTAAAATTTATGATGACACAGTCACCAGGGATGTTTTTTGGTTTATTGCCCACCCAGGATACCCTTCTGACATGGAGAACATGACCGTCCAGATCATGAGGGAGCGGTCTGTAAGTGTTCAGCCAGTGTGTTGTTTTGTTACGCAGTTCGATGTAAGATTCTGGCTTGTCAGATTTAAGGCAAGGAACTCCAGTCAGGATGGCAACAAGGGGTAGGCACTCCGGTGGAAGATTAACATGAGGTAAACTCAGTTCTTGGCCGGGAGAAGGAACTTTAGGATGGGCTTGTGTGTGATCGTTGTTGGATGGTTTAGGGAGGATCTGTTCAGGCTCTACAGAGCTATCAGTCGAGCCGGAAACCTGTTTTTTATTAATAGAAAAGTTGACCAAATGAGTATTGGGTAGTGGGGGCCTTGGGGCTGGTGGAGGAATTCCATTCTTAGGGCCTGAGGTTGAGGCAGCATATGATTTAGGCAATGCAGCTTGGGGCGTGGACTCAATGGAAGTAATTGAAGAGGGGTCGACAGTAACACCATGGCCCTGACCCGTCTTTGCGTGTAATTTAATTAGTGACTTAAGAGAGAAGAAGTTGTCCAGAGAGGCTTGCTCAAATCTCTCAAGCCTCTCGGACAATAATCTCACTCTTTCCGTCATAGGAAGTAGCAGGGATTTAATCAGTACTTCAAGTTGACCAACAATTGGATGCAGGGGTTCAGGGACAGTTTGAGAACCAGATTGTTGATGAAATTGCTCTGCGGGGATATGGGTAGGCAAAATGGTAGAGTGGACAGGAGAAGATCTTATCCTCTGCTGATGTGAAATAGGCAGTGCTGTTCGACCCGCTTTCTTACCCCCGATAGTGCGTGGTTTACTTTTATATTTCTTCGATACTTTTGCGTAGTCCTCCTTGTTACCACTAGCTGCTCTTTTCCTTTTGCTTGGAGCGGGTATTGGGTCTGCTGCAGTAGGTGACCCAGTGAACGCAGGAGTGACAGGGTGTGAGATGATAGTAATAGTGGAGTCGGAAACTGCCTGGGAAGTGACTAACAAAGGGGAGTATGAAAGGTTTTGCGATGTAACTTGAGCGGGGTCGATGGGATTGGTGGAGTTTGAGGCCGCACTCGGCGGTGAACGCTGCAAAGTCTCAGTTGCAGTGCCATGCACTTGAGTGATCGTTCTGGCGGGTGACACAGCTCGCGCAAATGCACCCATTGAAGAGCGCTTATCTTTTAGTGCGTCGAGAGAGTCTCCGCTCTGTGAGGGCAATTTCTTTCTCTAATACAGAGCAGGCACGAATAATGAAGTGATCAAGGGTGCCACTGACGGAAGCCCCACCTCCCTTTCCCGAGCGTGTAGACATTGCCATGGCTAATAAGTAGATACAAAGATCACAACATAAGGTGTAGCAAACAATCAGTCACAGATGCAATGCGTCAAGTCAATAGAGCAATGAGGGTCTTTACCAGATAGAGGGTTGCAGTGGTGACAAAAGGGGTGGCCCAGCCCGGCCTCCTTTGGCCCCTGACGGCCACAGACGGCCCGCCCTCTGCCCGGGCTCAGCCCGGCGGCGCCCGCGCGCGTCCCGCGACGCGGGGGGGTCCACGTCCTTTTGAGCGCCTCCGGGCGCGTGCTTTGCGTGAGGCGGGCGCTAGGGGACCTGGGAAATGTAGTCTCCCCGCTCTTCGGCCGCGCGATGGTAAAGCGGCAGCAGGGGAGACACGATGTAATTTGGCCCAGGAACAGAGACGAGGCAGCAGGTAGGGAGAGCGCCAACAGACTTTCCCCCACAAAATGTCCAGATAACGATTTGGAAGGTTTCCCCTGGAACATGGAACAAAGCTACCCTTGCTTTGATGGAAGAAACTTTGTAGAGATTTTACCCGTTTGGGGATTGATTGAGACTTCGGCATCGTATCCAACTCATCCTAAAGATGCTGAAGGATGGGTGGCTCCGAGAAGTCTGAGCCCAGCGTTGGAAGTCATAGATGCGGATAGAAAATCAGTCTGAAGGGAGTGTCAGTCAACACAATTGAGTTTTTGGTGCTGAAGGCAGCTTGGAGGCTTGTTTTAGCATCGAAAAGGTGTTTGTCCTCAAAAGGGGCTGGAGGCCTGTGGTGGATCCTTACGCAAAAACAGTTTATGGACAAAGCAGAATAATGTCATACATTCACCCCAGTACAGAGATCTGGGCCTAAATCCATCTTTTGTTGCTCACCATGCCATGCCATTCCAGTTTGAACCCAGCCATATGCAAATCAGGCTTGCCCCTGTGTCTCATGGGAACAGTCCAGCCCGAACTGCCAAGGCAGGTCCTCCCTAGACTGGAAACAGGCATCCTAGGACCGGTTTTGGGGTTTCACCCCTCTTCAGCCAGGATAGCCAGTGGTATGAGAGCACGGGACCCACATCTGGGCATACCCGTCCCACTCGGGGTGACAAATGCAAAAACAGTTGAGTAGTGGGCAAAAGAACAATGGATTTAACCCAGATATTTTGACTTGAGAAAGTTTGCATTGTCAGCATTCTGTCCCATCATTTGTTTGCTGTAACAATGTGGTGGATCCTTAAGCAAGATGGCTGGGAGTGTTGAGGGCTCTGAAGCCTTTGGTGCTGATCACAGGATGAATCAGATTGTGGTGTAGAGGGTTGTGCCTTAGTTGGAGGGCACAATTCTCAAACCTCCAGGGAATTAGGCTTTCCCTTAACTTGGGGCCTCTTGGAAGGCTTGTTATGGTTCTCAGTGGTGACCACACTTTAGGGCCGTGCAAATGTTTGCTGGGAGATCAAAGGGAATGGAGGCGAGGGAGGACTACTGGACTTCTTCTGGTTCGGAATGGGTCAAAATCCGAGACTAATGTTGCCTCTGCAGCATAGATTTGCATATTTTGCTGCATTTTACTTGTAACCATTCCTTTTCAGCCTTAAAATCAATGGAAAAGTTTTAGCAGAGTATTCCACTTTGAAATAGGCATGTTTAAAGTGTCAGATAGTGCTTGTTTGCTTTATTCTCCTTGGTAATTAATATTTTGGATAAAAAAAAGCCAAGCACTATTTCACAGGATTGCTAGTCATCCTGTTTTCTGTGGCAAAGGTACCCCTGCCAGACATTAAGGATATAGCTAGGCACTGAGGAGTTCCATGACATGAGAGGTCCTTCATAAGGGTATGGAGCTGCGAAGACTTGCGCAGCTTTAAAATGTCCAACTCATTCGGAGTGATGTACAGGAGTGTGCTGGCACACCTCAAAAGAGCCAAACTAAGCCTATCCATCATGCTTTCCCCATTACAACTTTATTACCCACTTGTGCCTACTTTTACGCAATTGAGTTTATGAAAGGCTAGATTCCTCATCTTACAGCAACTTCAGTGCTCCCACTCACACATTAACATTTTAAGACCCATTTATCCAACAGGGAAATACTTTGTTTTGTAGCCTCAAATTTACAGCACCCACAGAACAGAGGGAAACATGCGCCAGGGGCATAATATCAGAGGCCGGTGCAGGGCCCCCACGCCCATAAGGAGGTCTCCATTCAGCCAGAAGCCTATAATTATCAGAGATAAGGGGAGGGGGAGAGCGCTCATTGCCCACAACTCATTCTGCAGCGGGGCCCATCATTGTGTGTTAACCAATGATTTATGCAGCCCGTGATATGTTTTGTTCTGCCCGAGGTTATTCTGATCACCCCATGACTAAATTAATATTTTCCTCTAAAGTTGAGTTTTGTCAACGCCAGCACTGTGCCTTTAAAGGTCAAATAATGTGTTTTATTGTCAGTGTCCATGCTCTAGTAATGTCCTATCCAACATCTGAGGAAGGTAACAGTCTGGCGTGGACTTCTCTCCGTGAATTATCCTAACTGCTCACCAAGTTAACCAAATAGCTTTCCATACAAACTTTATTTAAATACCTATCTCGAATAAACAGGAAAACAGCATAAAGCCACAAAGCAGATCAAAGACATTGATCCCAGCGACAGGCTATTCCCAAAACCACAAACAAACGCCAGCACACCACATTTTTGTAACCTTCCTGAATACTTTATTAAACCTGCCACACCTTTAAACAAAGGCCAGAACTCCGCCAGCCCAATGAAAAAGCTAAGATTAACTAAAAACATTCATAATATAGCCAAAAAGTTTCAATATTTTGTGTCTGCGAACTTACCGCCTCTGAGGTGGCTTAGTTAAAAAAAAAAAAAAAAAAGTGTATACAGCTTTTGACTGTATGAAGCTTATCACAAAGAGCAAGACAGGACTTGACTAACCTGTAATTTTAAGTATTTGCAATGCAATAGGTCTCGCATTTACAAGAGTTTGAGCATTGGCATTGTAAATGACGATGCTTTTGATTTGTGTGGTTAAAACAGATAAGAGGCATTGTATTTTTACGATGCCAATAGCTTAAACTCTAGCAAATGTGAGACTTATTGCATTACAAATGTGTTCGGCGCCTGTGGTTTAATTTTTTTTTTTTTTAGTGTTAGCGTGTCCAGCTATGAGAAAATAGTGCTCAGAGGCTGTAATTAGAGCCTACCGAGTAACACGCGTAACAGGGGGTGCCCCAATGGGAGGTTTCAAAACGAGACAAGGCGATGTTAAGAGGACAATGACAAGCCAATGAAAAATATGGGCTGAATACAGCATGCCTCGCAGAGCATGTGCTGCCCAAGATAGAACTATAAACAAGAAATGAGGACAGGAGGTTTCTGAAACATACTCCATCAACTGGCTCTGGATCCATGCCCCAGAGAATGCTAGCTCTGCACAGGGCCATTGACAATTCTAGATATAGGCAGCTATTACAGCTGTACAGTGTTATATAGTGATGTCTGTGTGTACAGCCATAAGATGTCATTTTTGCTGCCTCCCATATCCCTTTCTTTACAGCCAAAAAGAAATATTGCAGTAATCTCGCTTCTCAGCTGATTTCACGATTTTGCAAATCAATGGAGGGTCTGACCTTAAACACCTTAACATGGAGTTCAAAATGTATGATGCAGTTACATGGCCAAAATAAAGACCACAATAGCAATACTTTGGTGGAAACCGCAAACAGACACTGCACACAATAAAATGAATAAGTACTATCCTTGAACGTCAACAGAAGCGGTCTATACTTTTCAGGCTTAAAATACTGCGATAGGTCTGTCATGTTTCTAGATAAACAAGAAAACCACAAGGAAAGTGCATTATAAGGCTTTGAACAAGATGCAGCTAGAAGCAAGGGAGGAGAGCAAACCCAACTCAATTACTCATAGTATACCTGAAAAGCAGTTTGTCCTTTTAACCAGGGTCCTCTGAGAATAATTCATATAAAGCCAACAGGAAAAAGATAGGGGGTCAGTAGAGAAGCAATCATGTTCATGATCACACTTTTTTTGCATAGGAGGACCACTCTATGGTAGCACACCGAGGCAACAGTTTATTATGAGATGGCATAGATGCAGATGAGCTAGTACTACCATTTGCAAACATCAAATTACTTGCGATGTTGCATTCCTCCTCTTACAGGTGAGAACGTGGACAACCACAAAACTAATCCGCAGACCAACTGTGCCTCATTCTAAAGAAACTCAACACAACCAAAATATAAGTCACTAGAGTCCACAAAAAGAACCCCAAAGCATGTTTTAACACAAAAGCATGAGGGAAAAAAAACACCAATGTCAACACGGAGCTACACTGCGCAGACGTAAAAAACGGACACAAAAATGGCAAAGTCATATGCTATGCAAGAACATTCACGTCCTCAACATATCAATGATTACCTATTCCTGCTCTATGTCGCTCGATGCAGAAAATGGCCTAACACAATGAAGCCATGTGGTTCAGTATTCGATGTACGTTACACAAATAGTGCCTCAAACAATACAGCCACTCCTGACTCTTCCAAGAGTCTCTATACCTTGTTAGAAGTGTCCACTCACTAAAAGTCAGACACCACCCATGCACGCTGAGTGGGCATTAATAAACATGAAAAGTTCATGTACAACATTAACATTGTTACTTTACTATCACACTAAGCAGAATGAAACGGACTGACAACGAGTGTCTATTCAATACCAGTAAATACTTTTCACATGATTGCCAAACTGGCCTTCGGTCAAAAAAATGAAATGTTTACAATATGCAAACATTACATGCCAAACGTAAATATCCGTTCCTGGGCTCCTGGCATGGAACCAAAAAAAACAAACAAAAAAAACAAGACCCAAATTAAAAGAATGCACATAACGAAACTAAGTTTACGTGGGTGACTTCACGGACTCAAGACTGAAAACCCACACTATTAAAATAAATTCTCCAAGTGATAATTCGTTACACCGCGAACGGCAAAACCGAAGCCACTGCCTGTCACTTCCTACCACCGTTTCGGATGTTCGGTTTCAATGAATTACAAAAGTGTTTTAAGAGCACCTGTCCTTTGCACAAATGAACAGTTCTAGAATGTTTGACTCGATGATAGACTTACTAACCGTTGTTACTTTATTACAATGTAAGCGCTCACGTTTTGGTGCACAATATTTTTTTTTTCTTTTTTAAACGCACACAAATCCTGTAAAAGGCGATTAAGCCGGCATAACTACACCAAACCTAGCGTTCTTGGATTAGACTTTTTTTTCGGTACTGTATTATAATTTTTTTTTAAATATATATACACACGTGCTAAACAGGAGCATGTTCCCTGCGCTTAAATGTGCGCCGCGTGCCTGATGTGCATACACTTTCGCCCCTCGTGTGACTGAAGACCTTCAAAGTTAGGATTCGGGGTCCCAAAGTGCAGCACTGTTGAAAGTCGGTGCAGCTGCCTCTACAGAGTACGTATCGTTTACACGACCTCACAAGTAGTTACCTTCACAATAAGCAAAGCATGAATTCTAAAAATTCAATTTGTTTTAAGCGAGTTTGTCTCCGCTGCGACTGTAGTATAACTTGTGTAAACCAAGTGTCAACGACTTGCTAGATTAGTTAAGAAAAAAAAGCCAGGTTATGTTAACGATTTCTATCCACTTTTGGGTGATAGCAAGAGGGATACAACATACTCCGTGCCCAAAAAAGCCTCGACCCACGTGCAAAGTATACAAAAGAAGCAATTTCTTTAAGTCTACATTGCAAGATTTAAGAAAAATCTTAAATGGATATAAGATGGTAAATGCTACCCCGCACGAAACAACATTCTACAAACTTCTTAATGAGCAACAAGAAATAATGAAATTATGCCTAGAGCAACTTACGGTTTTAGCCAGTGCACACGCCTTTTCAGGACTGTTGAGAATCTCATAGTAAAAAACTGAGAAGTTAAGGGCTAGGCCCAAACGAATGGGATGTGTTGGTTGCATCTCCTTCTTGCTGATATCGAAAGCATCCTGATAAGCCTTCTGCGAGGACTGTATCGTTTCTGAAAATAAAATACAAGTGGCGTTTAGAAAGAAACATACAAGCAAGACAACAGGTCAAGTACAACTGGACAGAACTGTAAGTGGGAACACCTGGGCACATGCAAGACAACCCAGGATCGGATTGGGAACAAAATTAGGCCCGGGCGCTGAAAGAAAGTGGCCCACATTTGCAGATAATGTTTTCATGAAACACTGCTTCGTATCGGAAGTAATTTAGGAGAAATCTGATAAATTAAGTTTCCTAAACTCATGGGGTCAGTAGCACTGGCCAAGACTAGACACCATTATTCCACTGCATCTCACACACAGGTCTCCTCACCTGATCTTCAGGCAAACATTTCTCTGCAGTGCATGTGAGGTAGTAACCACCCTTCCTTAATGTTTGACGCCCTCTGCCTTCCTCGCCATTTCCTTAGTCATTCACTTTTTTGTAGTTTTATATAGCGCAAACTCTGCCCAAAGGTAATGGAACGCTTTTCATGGACACTTTTTTTAAGCATGGGGAGATAGTTATGTCTAGAATCACAGGATGTTGAGCAAAAAAAAAAAAACTCAAACTTGGTTTCCAAGGTCGGCAGCTCTGGCTCTTACGCCACACCCAGTACCATTTTCCCCGTCTGTCTTCACGTTCGCTTTCCAGCTCTCTACATCTTTAATTACTGCACTTCTCTCCATTGTCTCTAGCCTTCCTTCTCACTTGATTTACTCTTACTTTTCACATTTGTCATTCTTCACTGTCATTTTTGGTTCTCCACATTGCCCTCCTCGTTCAATCCATTTCGTTACGATCCTGCCATGTCTATGCTTCCTCGCCTTTGTCATTTTGGTCCTGAATGAATTTTCACAGTAATGTTTAAAAAATAAAAACGTTGTGAAAAAGTTTTTTTTATTTGGGCGTTGGCTTTATTTTCGTTCAGAGGTGAACTACAGTCCAGTCCCAATTTTTAGGACAACAGCAAACGTCTGTGGTTCGTCTGTCTGCTGCTGGAGACAAAAGTTTAAGAATTTTAGATGGCCACTACAATCAGTCTCCCTGCACAGCCCCCCCTTCACCCAAACCCCAGGTAACATTAGTTCTGGATGTGACGCTGGGAGAGCTCAGCCACTCCCTGGCTTCACTGCCACGCTGAGACTTTAGAATAGTTTTCAATTTATGACCGGCATGATATTTCAAATCCTTTTACTCGAAACTCTAAAGAACTTTAAAAGAATATGGAAATATTAGAAAGTAAAAGGAAATGCTTCCCCGGGATTAACATCGGACAGTGCTCGGTTATGTGCCCCTGAGAACTAGCAAAGGGAGCAGGTTTATGGGCCCCCAGAAGCGTCATGCTTCCTCAGACACCAGTACAGTGCAGCAGATGCCCTCCCACCCAGTCACCTAATGGAATCCTTTATGTGCTTTACAAAAAAAAAAAAAAAAAAGAAAGAAAGAAAAAAAAAAGCATTGGCATAGCCGTTAGGTCTAGTCTTTGGGACCATATAAGTTTAGTTATGTAGCACAAACAAATTCTCAATGTACATTTTAAGACAATGGGGAGGGAGTATACAGGAATTTGCGCTTCGTCTCACTAAACTTTTGTTAACGTGACGTGCAAAAAGTTACAGAAACATGCAATATCCAAAATAAAAATCCTGAATGTTCTTTGAAGGATTAGTAGGTATAGGATTAAATGCGGTATTTGTTTTATATGTTAATGTTTTGAAAGTAGCTGCATATTATAACAGCAGCAAAACATGTAGCACAATATCTATAGCCAACGACTTAAACCCTGTTCTCCACTTTCAAAGTTTGAGGGTGCTCTCTCCATGCCTCTCCCTAGCCCCCCCCCCCTCCCACCCCCATGGCTGGGTAGTCCTCTTGTGGCTGTGCGCCCAAGCAAGATGCGCTTTTCTCGTTAGCCAAAGAGGGCCGAACTGGAGGTACGCACCTCCGTCTTCAGAGGGAAACACCTCTTTGCCTTTGCCTGTTCCATCCCATACACAGACACGTTCCTTATATTACGTGGCCTCGGAGTCCAGAGAGAGTCTGGGTGACTGCCTGGACTGCGACTACACCTCCAGTCTCCACAGTAAATAAACACTTCAGACTGGCATTACACCGAAGCTTAGTAGCAACATTTCACAAGAAACAGACCTCAACTAATGTTAGCCTGCACTTTGCAGCTTGTAAGAAAGGGGCTACTGTGTCGAAGTATAGAGTGAAGGACCCTCTTTTAAAAGCAAATATCACTTCAACCTTGCGTGTTTTGTAATTGTATTGCAGATTTATGTAGCGCAAACTCGACCTGAAGGTATTGGGGCGCTTTACATGAGCCCCAGTTACGTTACACAATCAGTTGCGCACCGATGGCAGAAACACTAAAGAGCATGTTTGCCTTTCTTGCATGCAGCTCACACTTTTGTGACCCTACACACTAGTATGTGCGGCAGCATATCTTCTGCACCCTTCCATATTGATGAGCACAATATTTTCAATTGGTATAAAGAACAAATACACATTACATTCTTAAGAAACCGCTTGTTTTTTACAGTACAAAGTAAAGTGACAATACCTTGTTGGTATTTGGTAAAGGAAAATACGCTGCATCACCTTCGTTTACAACACCCCCTCAAGAAAGCCATTACAGTCGGAGTCACGTAGTGGTCCGCCCAGCATTGGCGCAAAGGTAACCGTTGGGAAGCAGAAACTCTCCCAATGGATGAAAACTCCAGGTAAACAATCGTAAGCAGTATTTTTAGAGAGAAAGGAGTTTGTAATCAGCCTGGCCACAAAATGGAAGACTGATATGGCTTTGACCAAGAAAGCACGATTATATCGATTGTAGTACACTGGGTGCTGTAAGCAGGGCCACACACTAACAAAAGAAATAAAACGCCCTGATGTTTGCGAAAGCAAATTGTATGTGGTAACAGCGGGTATAAAATAAGATGCTGAGGTTGTGGAAACGACATGCGCTATGGAGAGCTATAATAGAGCAGAACGCAGTGCTGCTGTTTTGCGAGAAAAAGATGCAAAACATGTTTGTGAGGAACATTGCGCCGCTGATTGAGGAGCATTCCCCCATACAAAGGAGATTGCATTATTAAAGCCAAGAGTATAGAACAGAACGCACGAGTGCTGTATTTTAAAACATGCAGCACTGCTCTAAAACATAATTCTGCCAAAGTGAAACTGAATTGTATATGGTAATGGCGGATATAAAACAAAACGCTGAGGTTGTGGAAACGACATGCACTAAGAGCTATAGTATAGAGCAGAATGCATGAGTGCCGTATTTTAGGAAGACAACAAGCAGGAAGTGGGATAAGGGAGGGGGGTAGGGCACGTCACGCGCACTAAGGTGGAAAGAGGCACGCAGGCTGGCAAGTGTGCGCGCACCCGGCGCACATGCACTGGAGGCCTGAAAAGCCACTAGTCTGCACTTCCAAATCCCGCTTACTAAACTATCGCCAGAGCAGCGCTGAAGCGCTGGCTCAGGCGAGACCTAAAAAGCCTTGAAGTCTTCCTTTCAGCAAGTCCCCAAAAGTATCCCCGATGTGCTTTTCCACACAGTCTGGGAGGAGAGGTGTGCAACAGAGCGAGACAAGAGAAAGCTACCAAACATGTACTCACGGAATGCTAAATGGAATAGAAAGAAAATTAGCAATGCAATAGGTCTTGCATTTGTGAGAGTTTAAGCTATTGGAATTGTAAATGACAATGCCCTTCAATTACGTGTTGGTTTTTACAACATAAAAGGCATTGCCATTTACAATGCCAATAGCTTAAACTCTTGCAAATGCGAGACCTAGTGCATTACAAATGCTTGTTGTATTTGGGGCTAAACTCTTGTTTGAGGGCTCAGCCTATTGGTTTTTGGTTTGTTTGGCTGTTTTTGCTTTCGACCAGCTTAGGAACTTATTGTCCACAGATGGCGGGGATAGCATGCTTGGTTCCAGACAGGGTACCAGTTCAAGTCGCTTGGGTCCCTTGGGTGGAGGCATATTGCAGCAAAAGATGGGCATGGATTCTGGATGGTGGGAATGGCAATGGGTTGAAGGAATGAATGCATGCATGCATGAACGGTTCATCTCCATGTGCATGCCATCCATTATGCACAGGCAAAGTACTAGAGTGTCTGGGACTTGTGAAGATTTCAGCAGGATCTGTAACGAATGGGGTGGAAGAGTCTGCTGTGTCACTTAGGAGTGCACCGATTTGCCAGTGTTTGCAACTAGAACTCAAATTTTAGTTTCTGAAATCAGAATGCTCTCCGTGAGACTGATTACATTTTCCATATACGATGGTTACTTTGCTAATAGATTTTCTTCTATCCGAGTATGAAGTCTATATTCCATAGGAGGATTCTCAAGGCCTTGCAAAAAGCGGAGAAATTGAGCCCTTTAAGCTGTGGGGCAAGGTTGGTCGCGAATCAATATTTATGTAGTGACATGCTACAAAGGAGATTTTGTGGAATAAGATGTTAGTTCTGCAAACTAACTTGTTGCTATTGCATTGAGTGACGTAAGAGGAAAGGTGGAGTCGACAGTTTCTATATTCTAATTGGTCACCTTTATATAACAGAAATCTGCAGGAGAATATGTGGAGCAGTAGATAAACAGACTGCTGTATGGGAAGTTGTTGGTCACAGACTTCTCAAAATTATTAAGAACACAAGTTAAATGTTATACTTTGCACTGCATTCGCTTGAATGCATTGTCTTTTGAGACAGTTTATGTCACAAAAAAGAAAGCATACGTTTGCCACTTCGCATAGAGAAAGTCTGCATAACTAAGTTGCAGAAAACAACATATCTGCCTATATTTTTTAATCTTGGCTGGGCTTGAATGGAGTGATCCGATATTGCAGAGGAGTCAGGCAATGTGCAGAAAACTGTAGGTCGAAAGACTATTTAAATCCACAGTTTGTAAATTTGGGTGAAGTTAGGATCTTCATACACCTCGAGTAAACACACGCACACAAACGTGCAAACATCTATTTGAAGCCAAGAGTCCTGTGTTCGATTCTTAGCTTTCCCACTTGATCAAATTGTTTGGAATTCGGCAAATCCACCTGTTTCCTTATCTCCTAATAACGTTATTAGAGGTGATTAAATGTGCGCAGTACAAGAAAATACTTGCCTTCCGTGGCAGTCTCATTCCACTCTGTGCTGCCTTTAGCAGGCCTAAACTTTCCTCTTAGGCCCTTCCTGCCCCAGATTAGAACAAGCGTCCTTCTGGTGATTTGAAAGGCTGCGGAGGCAAGATTCAAGGACAGCGTCCTTTCAGTGAAAGCGGAGATCAAGCGCGCGAAAGGGCGGTGGGAGCGCGTGAAAGCCAGAGAAGAGACGCCGCCGTGCACATCTCCTGTCGGACGCGTGCACATCTCTTGCCCCCCTTCGCTAGAAAAATCGACAATAGAACTCGCCAAGCGAGCAAGGCATGCGCTGCGTCGCTAGGCGAGACCTAAAAAGTAGTGCCATAAATGGGAGCCAGTGGAAGAATAAAAGTCAAAAGGATCGCATAAAGGATATTTCCCAGCAGAGTGAACACAAAAGTAAGGCAAGCAACTGAATGGCACAGCCGAGCGATGAGAGGGCTTTAAGCCGTCTAAAATCCCAATAGATCTTTCATAACCAGACAGCTGTTAACGGGTAGGCTGGACCCAAGGAGGTGAAATTAAGTAAACACTTTAGAAGTGAAGGGCAAGGTGATCAGAAAATAAAATTGGTATTTGCTGAACCTTACTGACCAACGTTCGAGCCCCATAAAGCGGCGGAGTGTAAGCGCATTAAATGGCTTAAGCAATATTCATTCAATGAGCCTTTGTAAACACAGTTATTTAAACACCGATGCGATTAAAACATTGATAATTGCCCATCTGACACAGACTGCCCCCTGGACAGTGAAATTCGAAACTGGATCTTCGGCTCTTGAACGGCTTAAATTTTACAGTGTAGTTTGGTTAACAAGACCAACCTAATTCTCAAAGTTCACTCATTGCAGATTATGCATCCTAGTCGAGTAAGCTTTCAGTTTAGGGACCTAGGAATGCCTAGCCCTATGAGCACAGAGTCCTGGAGGACGAGTACCTGTCAGTACTGAAGATAGGGTTAGCAGCCGGAAAGACTGAGACCGGCAATTAAAAATTAGATGCTTGCACCAACAACGAAGCCACCTATAAGCAAACATGCCCCAGCGAAGATGCGTTTACTTAAATGTGATGACCATAAACTAAAAAAAATTCTAAACAAATAAAGTGATTCTAGAAGTACGGCCAACATAGTTGCACGGTCCCCAATAATGCTCATTACCAGCAGTACTGTCACAGTGGGTGGTCGCATGAAATTTAAATCAGGTGAATTATAGTAACAGTAGCATTAGCTTGCTGCTTGGCAGGGGGGGAAAAAATGTATCTGTGGGGTTGGCCTTTTGATATTTTTACAGACCACGTGCCTTTGTATATGCTAAAGCGTATTGGTACAGACAAAGCTACAGTGAGGTTGGTCCGGCTTTTGGCTTTCCTTTAGGAATACATACAATTGGCCTATCAAATATTTTATTGGGAGGTAAAAATTAGGGCAGATTGTTTATCAAGGATTCCTTTGGACGAAGAAAGGGGTGAGAAAAGTCAGATTGAGGCTAATGTGTTACCATCAATAAGCATAAAGGCATATTTTTTGCCATTTACAACGTGCAAGCTGTCAAGAGGTACATAAAAGGTGGACTTCGAGATGGAGGCAGATTTGAGATATTTTGCTTAAGTAGCAAGCGAGTTAACTATATAGTTTTTACATTGATCTGTTACCCCCACTTCCCTATGCAATGTTTTAATATCTATTGCAGATGAGACACTTGGGAATTTCTGAAACTTCAAACAATTGCAAACAGATTTACTGGTGGCCTTCCTTAGATCAGCTTGTTAGTCAACACATTACGACGGGTGAAATAGGTCATCTAACAAGCACTGGAAAACTGTAGAAACTCCTTTACCTACAGCGTCATTTGCAAAAGAAGCCAGGAAAAAGGTTGCACTTCTGTTGCTGGTCCCTTTGAACTGCTTTTGTGACCGAAGTTATTTACTCGTACTTAATATTTCTCAAAGTAGGGATACTTTGAATTAGTTTCAAAAGCTAACGCCACTTGTTTAACTCATTTTATATAAATATTTTAATTTATTGACCTCCCAAATAACTTAAATGGCACACATTTCACTTCTGTTCAAATGAGTTTGTGTAATCCAACATTGAACATCTTAAAATGGCGCTTCATTCGCCTTCCTCAAAAGGGGTTAGGAGAGAACACATTTTTCAAGAAGGTGTACAAACGCCTAGAGCAACACTGTACAATGTCGAACAATTTTAACATAAGTTGTGGACATATTTAACGACACCTCAGCACAAGTGGTGGTGGTCCTTCTAAACTGTTGCTTAAGAGTAGTGAGAGGACAACACTGCCATTATTGTGAGTGACACACCCATTACAAATAATTTCAAGCAAAACGTATTTCAAGGAGGGTGTTTATTTTTTATTACCACCTAAACAGTTGTCAAGGGGCATTCACATTTTACTTCTACAGTGAGCATAGAAGTAGTGTTAAAAACACAAGAACGTTTTGTTAAGTGGCTGTGACTGGTCTCGTACTACATACAAGTGGGGAAATTTCGTACCCAGATTTGTCTATTGATGATATAAGTAATGCCATGCTGTGACACAGTCCACTCTGGTCGTGAGCTTCTTCTGTTATACTTAATTCTGCAAATAACCTTTCCAGCTTTTATCCTGCTTCCCTGGTCGGAGTATTTGAAACTGGTGATATGGGTTCATTGTGACGGTCTTTCAAGGTAAGGTTATTTCATTTATTTACTTGCAGAGTTTTATATAGCGCTGGCTAGATCCGGAGGTATCGAAGCGCTTTACATGAGGATTAGTTACAAAATTACGTCAGTTACAGGAGCCTAGTAATAAACATGGGGGGAAAACAGTGTTACACAGTAACACGAGTTACTAGAGCGTCCCTTAACATACACGACCTATGTGGTATTGTAGGAAGGGGGGGGGGGGGGGGGGGGGGGGGGGGAGGAAGGGGGGAAAAAAGGAAGAGGGGGGAAAAAAAGTAAGAGGGGGGGGGGGGAACTTCTAGAATGACAGCCCCCCACACAATTACTGTAATCACTCCAGCTCAACTTCTGAGGAAACATGCAATCGATTACTTTTGGTTAATTAACACCTACGCTGCAGAAGAGGCCAAGTTGATAAGAAGAGGTAGATTCTGAGCCACGAAACACAGGACTACCACCGTAGAAGACAGTGACGAGCTGCCCCATTGACTTTTCCACAAGCAAAGTATTAATATTTGGGTATCGTCACCGTTAGACAGGCCCAATGGAGATGATGTAACCACAGGAGGCTGTCAAGAAGGTGGTGAACATGACAGGGTCCTAGTATCTAGAAATGGAACACGAGAAGAGTGTGCGCGGAGTTCCAAAAGGTTGTGGGGATTAGTGTCCTGAAGAGCACCCCTGAGGAGTGTAACAGTGCCACTTCTGCTGCACTGCAGTACAGGAGCGTTTGCCAGTGCGTGTTGGTTCATCAAGGTGCAGAAGGCTTCTGATGGATAAGTAGAGTCCAGGATAAATAAATAAATAGGTACACTGATCTAGGCCTTACTGGACTTATGAACTCTATAAACAATGAGGTCTTGTCACATAACAAGTGTAATCTAGGGTAGTGGGGGAAAGGCCGCAGTTCAAATAGTCCGGAGTGTCACGAGTTTAAGGTGTCCAAAACTACTAAAGGAATGAGCGTCATACATAGCTTGTTAAAAATGTATAAGGCCAGACATTAGAAACCAGAACTGCGAAATCTCGACTTCTTACTCACATGGATACCTGTAGCATCTACTCAGCCTCGGTACCCTCCAGTGACTACACCACACAGCTTAATATTCAATGTCTTTATTTTGCTGCATGCAACTGCCAACTGAACATTTTAAAAGCAAGCTTTCATCGCGTTATGCTCCAGCGCTGACGTCACAGGTCTACGAAGTACAATAAGAACCAAAATAATTCTGGCATAGAAACTCGCAACACACAATCCCTCCCTCAGTTAAATTAAGTAACAATTCTCAATACAAAGCAGTATAAACATACATTTAGTCAATAAGTCTGTTTGGCGATTTAATCATTCAACCTGAACAGGTTACTGTAATCTATTGTCTTCAGTGTCAGTGATCTTCAAAGACAGTGAACAGTTAGTGGCTTTTCAAACTGTCTTTTGTTCACCACTTTGATCCAGAGACAGATGAGTTAAATGCCTGAAGTGAGAAGAGTCTTTGGTCACAGATGCCACTGGGTGTTCACCATGTCCCTTGATTGATACAATGGGGAGCATCAGACTTCTATCATCGCATCTGCCGGGCGTTCACAATATCTCCTCCTTGGAACAGGCTCTTTGCCCGCCACCTCGTCTGCATAGACTTGGTAACCAAGTCTTTTATACAAGCGGTGCTTTCGCTCTCTCGCCGGTTGGTCCAAGCAGGTAACTTGGTTTTGAATGCTCTCCCGAACATAAAAGTTGCTGGACTTACCAGTTATCAAATGCAGCGTTGAATAGGATCTGTAGGTAGACTTCAGGACTCTTCTCTACTAAGCATGTTCAGGGAGCTCAGAAATACTTGGTGTATGGAGTCACATTTGTAGATGGAAAGTTGCATAGAACCTGGAGTTTGACTCTCTGATCTAGGAATGGGGACCAAATTCCATCTTATGAGTTCTTTGTGCCGGCTATAACACAATTTCCTTCGTGAGCAGCTTCAATCATTCTCTGCCCCACACTTTGAAATTAGGACTCAATCCTCATAGTATGACTAGAGTTATGGACATTTCATCATTGTTTTTGTATTTTTGATATTCACCCTCATTGGTGAGAAGTCTGATGTGTCAGTTCCATGACTGACGTGTAAATTAGGAGTTTCAATTTCAGCAGGTCACCATCATGACTAGTTGCAGGGATAATCTGGGCTAACGATATGGCAGCTGGTGTATTTGTTTTGACAATGAAATTGATATAGGCCACAGCCATCTTGGGTGGAGTACCTTGACCCTGTTCCTCAAGCTGAGTAGACAGGCACTTGTTGCTGTGCCTTGAAGCACATGGATGGGTGCCTGCACCTTTGTTTTGTGTTTCATCGCCGCGACAAACAAACCTTGACTTTATGGGCGATGAGGCGTGTGTACACTAGTTTATGGCGAGTGTAATGGAAAATTCATTATATTTCTCTACAGGCATTCTGTTTTTGAAGCACCACGGTCGATAGAAAAAAAAAGTATTGAACATCTATTTATTCCCAATATAATCTTTGGACAAGGTTTGTATAACTTTGGTGCTTTAGCATGTTGACTTGTATGTGACATTTCTCAGGTAGTGTGGTGTTAGAAAGTCAGAATGTAGGGCAACAGATGCCAATTAGTCTAGAGGCTTATGTACCCAGCAGGACAGTATCAGCATTCTTTACAACAGGCACATATTGACCAGGGGGGAGCGCAACCCCCCTCCCTGAGCGGTACAAGTAAAAAGACTGGTATGTATCACAGACACATACAAGTGGCAGATCTCACAGCAAAAACTAGATGTAATAAGCACGTACTGTACTACTAAGTCACTATAGAGGATTTTTTCTATTACGTGCTAGCTCATGCATAAATGGTAACTACACATTTAATTAAGTTATTCAACAAAGCCCTTGCATTCTATTTAGTTTTAAATATTTTTACTGGATAGTTAACAAAGGGTTGCTTAACTGAGGGGGACCAAGAAAACAAGTCAAAATCAAACATGTGAAGGTAGGACACAGGAACACGTTCAAAAAATAAGGCAACACCATAACTTAAGTAGGAATTACCAAACCCAAAGAAAAAGCCTCTGGATGGCCGGATGACTAACTATAGATCAGCAGGTGTTCATTGAAGGTGAAAGCCCCAAAAGGAGCATATGCTAATTGAAGCATATATATTTTTAAACTATGTGCATTTCAATCAAGCATTTGCAATGCAAATCGGTGCCACATTGAGAATTAAAGCTATTGGCATTGTAAGTGACACTGCCATATATTTGTTTTGATTATTAACACAAATAAAAGGTAGTCATTTACAATGCCAACAGATCAAACTCCTGTAGATGTGATACCCAGTCCATTTCAAAGAAGCAACCACCATTGTCCTCGACTGCTTGGAAAGTGCAAGCGCTCATGGCGCTCTGAATGTTGCAGGAAGGCATGTCGTGCCTGCAGGAGAAACTACATGCATTATTTACATTCACAGTTTAACCGATTTAACGTTAAAGTGCGCGGTCTGTAGACTTGGAGACATCACATAGGTGTACAATGCATCTATAACTTCCAAAAGAACTCTCCCGTCCTTCCAATTCTTCCCCTCCAGTCGCTTCCACATGATTAGTCATCAATGCGTACAATCAGAAGTATAAGCTGGTAGGATCCTCAGCTAGGTCTCACACCCTAAGCTATCCCATATGGTATCAAATCCCTGCAGTTAGGGCTACTGTATCGCATCTATGCCCACTCAACACTGCAGTTATCCCACCCATTGGAGACCTGAAGCATATATTCTTGATAGGGCCCCCAAATGTCTTCGGGCCGCAGCCGTGGAGGCCGTAGAGTAGTGTAGGTTTCAGCTTGGTCATTGTAAAAAGCTACATCCCTGAACCAGTCATCGCGCTTAGGGGACACGGCCCTTTATTCACACCCAGGGCCTCTGGCACCAAGCCAGGAGCCACAGTAAGGCAACCAGCCCCCTCTTGGTGCTAGATGTATCCGCTACATAACTAAGGACCGTAAGAAGCTTGGCACAGTGGATCAGTGTGTGACGTCAGCAACTGTCAGGTACACCTGCTCAAAAAGTCCTGACTGTTTTAAGCAAGTTACAGGAAGTCGACAGGGTCTGTAGATCACTGGGCACATGCAAAGGGCCTGGGATTATCGATCCAACGCAAGTTAAGAGGGGTATGGTATACTCTTAATAAAATTAAAACAAAACAGTCTATGGTTAGGAGAGCCCAGTTCCTCAGGTCGGTCTACCAGTTCGCCTAGGGAACTGGGGGTCAGACAGAAGAATCTCAAAGTTATTCTGAACAGTCTGAAGATCCAACACGTAGCGTTGGTGGTTGTACATCTGTAAGAGGGGGTGGAAACTCCCGCAGCACAGATGGAAAGTCGAACCACTAGGCCGCCACAGCATGGCAATTCCGAAGATAGGAGAAAAAAGTGCATTTCACCCTCCCTCGCCAGGGACCGAACTGCCCCACATTGGTAATCTCCAGCCAATGAAACGTCTCAACTGTTTTGACCAATATAGAAGGCAGGACCGGGTTATCTGAAATGTGACTACGCGTGGAGTAAATTAGGGGAGAGTTTCACACTGTGCTAGTGTCCATATAGCCCGGTGCGTATAACAGATTAAGTCAATGTAACAACATGGGCCCAGCTGCCAGACAGGGAGTATATCATTGAGACAGCCCATGACCAACTGATCATGGCTTGGATGACGAGTGGCCTGGGATCCTGAACTAAGCAATAAATAGTGTCATGTGTCTGGGCCATGAAAAATTAGCGTTTCGGGACCACAAAGCCAGCCAATTCGAAGGCCTGTGCAAATCTTCCCAGTATTTAGAAACGAAGAAGCTAGAGTGAGACGTGCATCCTAATTAACACCACCATCCATGCTAAGGAATGGGTGAACGACCTTTCAATCCAGGCCACTAAAGTATTCAGCAGGACTTTGCATTCTGAAGAACTGTAGAAATACTAAAGTTATACCTACCATAACTTAAAAGTAGACCAAGCCCTCATAGTACCAAAATTAAGCTATGGGAATGGCATCCTCTATTATTCCCAAAATCCAGCTCATTCTTCTCAAAGCTTCCTAGAATGCAGGAGCCCGCCTGATTTCAGGGACTGGCTGCTTCCATCACATTACTCGCATATTACACTCCGAATTTGCTTCCTCTTGAGGGCAGAACTACATATAAACTTGTTAATTTATTACATCAAGTCTTACACGTAGACCATTCGCTACCTAGTATAGTAGTTGAAGACCTCAAGAGGCTCACCATCTTTGAAGCTCTCAGGCACTAAAGTTCCCAAAATCTTCATCTCGAAATATAATTAAAACACCCACAACCCTGCCATGCACCTTTCAAAGAACGAACATTTCTCCCCCCCCCCCCCATTCCATTCTCATTGAACGGACCTATACTAGTGCGAGTTCTGCTTAGGTTGTTGGTACACTGCACCCGAATTCTTAGTACTAAAGAACGAAAGACGAGAGCTCAAGCATTTTGCTGAAATGGTAGCGATTCAGTCCAGTACTTTATACTGTTTTTCATTTAAAGTTCGCACGAGTCCTTAAACAAAAAAATAAAGCCTTCAAACCACATGTTACAGATTCATTGCCACCAACCAATAAGAAGTTTAATTTGCATACACTCGCAGAATATTTCAGTAAAAATAAAAACGTACCTTCTCTGGCTTGATCGCTTGCTACCTCGGCTAGGTACCGGTAGTAGTCTCCCTTCATCTTTAGATAGAATACTTTGCTCTCAGAATTCTCAGACTTGGCTATCAAGAACGTGTCCAGCAAATGCTGAAAGAGGGGAAAATGTGGAGGCTTAATTTATGTAGTGAAATAAACACCAATTAAGCGGCAGGGTACATTTTCTAAAACTTTAGAAAAGGTAAAGCAGGAGTGCAGTCCCAAAACATTCATACTTTGCAACCATGGCATTTCCCTGGACAAGTTTCCAAAAATCGTACAAAAAAATTAATCTACAATTCGGTTTACATAACCGAACCCAACGATAATCTTAAATCAGCCATTAGCAATTTATTACGCTACGAGGGTAACTTCAAGTTCGTGTTCAACAAAAAGTAAGCCTTAAGTGCAACAAACTAAATATCTAAAGAAAATTGTAGAAAAGGTCCATCAGCAATTATCAAAAATCCCAAAACTTGTAGGTTCCACGGCTATAACGTTACTAGGTTTGATGAATTACCCGAAAATGCATTTCCAGTGCAACCTTGTTCGTTGCAGACATACAGTATATACCCTTTTCAGTCAGACATTACCCACTCGCACTCTTAACACCTGCAATACATTTCGGGGTTAATTTTTGGACCACACGGTCTACATTACTAATACGCTGCATAAACAATACCACAAATCGAATACGTTTATACGTAACATGCTCCCAGAACTAGCTTCCAGACCCAAAATGCAACAAGCACGGACAAATTCAACCAGTCTGGAGTTGGCTGTTGCCAGTTTGACTTTGCCGGTGCTTGCTTCGTTTAAAACATATGGCGAGTATCCAAATAAACCCTTGGAGGTTTATAACTCAAGTGTGGTGAGATCACTTCTTCATTCGGACACAAGCCTACTATTTAAAAGCTTTCAATGCAATGGAGAACCAAGCTGCAAAGTAAATCACTGCAGTTAGTGACCGTGAGCGGTGCCACTTTTCCTAAGGCGATGAGTTTTAATCGGAGCAGGAGAATTAGTATAGGCCACAAAAATAGGCATTCGTTCCCTGTCCGTTGAGGTGGAGTGTAGTTTCACATAAAGCGGCGCACCAGTTAACACCAACAGTAACGTTGACAGGAGATCTACTCTATTCCAATCCAAGGTAGCACAATTTCGGAGACGGTCCTGGTAGATAACTGCAACGTTGCCAAGTTGACCATGGCGATAACTTAGGCCATTTGAGTTTTCTGATAGCAATATTGCTTTCGGGGACTTATTTCAAGGTATCCGCATCTCAAGTGCTTGCTACGAATATCGCACTTAACACGGGGTATCATTTTTTAATAATTAGGTTAGAAAGGTGCAATCGTATATGTAATAAATGACAATGCCAGCAATGAAAATCAGGTAAGTACTGCCTAAATAAATACATGGATTACTAGCAATAAACATGGGGACACGTTATAACAGTTTAATTAATAAAAATGTCATTCAGGGACAGAGCTAGTCAATTCATGTTCAGCAAATGGAAGGAAAACAAAATAAATCAAGAGAAACAGTGGTACAAACAGCAGATCAAGAACCCAGGCCAGCAGAATTTTTCAATTCTAAGAGACTGCTACTGGAAAAAAACAATTTCCACACGAGTACAAGAAAAGAGGTACAACAATTCAATCTTGGCGTTGTCGTCAAGGGTGGGTGGGGGTAAGCTGGCATAACAAATGCCAAGTTTGAAAGTAGAGTGGATAGAGCAGTCGGCCTGCTTTGCAGAATTATAGGTTTGATTGCTACAGCAGGTGCTGTGGCACCAGGTCCCAGTGATATAAGGGGCCAGCTAAATCACATCTATTTTACTATTCTATTGGCATTAGGGTCCAGTGGCCACTCGCTTTGGGCCTCCGATTAAAAATTGTAGCAGAGGAGACACCTTACTGTGGGCATCAGAGAAAGACTGACTGGGATGCAGCAAGATGGAAACTAATGTTTTAACGAAGGGCAGAGTAGACATCCCAGTTGGCGAGGCAGTACCTATCATTGGTTTAGTAGGTGCAGCAGCACTGGGGTCCAGTGGTCCAAGGGGCCCACTGCATTACAATTATGTCTTTTTCCTTGCTAGCATTTAGACCAAAGGCATCTTTGCTGCATAAAAGAGGGCAAAACGTATTGTGAGAGATGCTGACTTTGGAACTAGTTCAAGTCCCAGCTTTCGCTCAACATCCAGTGATTCTTGGTAAATCACTTCATTTATCCAAGTCTTACAACAATCTCACCTTGTGTACTGTAATTGGAGGATATTTCTTGCCTCTCAAGGGCATGGTCAGCATTCCTGCAGCAGGTGCAATTGCATTGAGGCGGAGGAGATCGATAGGTTCACAAAAACCCAATCGTGCTGGCAGGGTCTTTGGGTTAATTCATGTTTTTGCTTGATGAATTTGCTATTTTAGGTCTCACATTTATTGCAGAATACATGGCATAGAAAACATCCTGATCTCATAAGCCCCATCCCTTGAGTTCAGTCTTGTCCCTCCCGCAATCCTTGTAATAAAGGTTTGAGGGGAGCCCTGGCTTCAAATTATTTTATTTGAGGGGGGCTTAGAGCAAAAAAGTTTGAAGACCTCTGGTATAAGCCATTGTCAGCTACCACAGGCCAGTTCTGTTATGGCAATAGGCCATTGTGGAAAGCCAGGGGTGTTGAACTCCTAGCGCGCGATGCCCAGGATGTTATTTGGAGTCTGGGACAAGTTAGCATTTTGTTCACTGAAAGAGCACTAAAAAGGAGTATTGCCTGCCATTAAGGCAAGATATGCATCCAAATGTAGGAGTTGTTCAAACTTGCATATAGGATTCATCAAGTAGCCTAATACGCAAACCTTGTGCTCATGTACATAAATAGAATATACTTGCATGGTGTACTAGTTTTTTTGGAGCGCAATGTAAATTGCCGATTAAACTCACCCACTTTGGCCAACTGTTTGCCAAATTGGTCTGACAAATCTTTCCATGGCTTAGTTTCTTCTAGACAAACGAATCGTTTTGACTTCTGACCGTTTATGACACTCCAATTACCATATTTTGATTGGTGGGAGGGGGTGGGAACAGACTACTTTATAGTAATCATGCACTATGCACAGAGCAAGGTCTAGAAATCCAGTGGTGGCCCAGCCAGCACCTGATCAAGGAAACTCCTTGTATGCAGATTTTAGGATTGTCTATATTCGTGAGCGATGTGATGAGTCCTTGTAATTTGTGTCCAATGTTAAGCTAGGACTGGGCATTCCCAACCCATTTCAAAAGCCAGCCATGTTATATGGACATCTCAGGCGTCACAATGGGGTATTGGGATAGTTCTTATGTAGCATGTCACGAGCAAATTCTCAATGGGTGGGAAGAATACACAATATTGAAAAGCAAATATTTCTAGATAAACTGTGGTAGATAAGCTATTACGTCATTCTATTCCCAATTGGTGGCATCTGCTCAGATCATTGTTCAGTTTACTTCCAACTTAGAAAACTGAGCACTTACTACCTTCATTGGGGCTTGGTATAGCCAAGTAATTAGAGGTCTCTACTAAGTTAGTGAGGCAACGTTGGAAACTGCCCAAGGAAAACCCCAAAATGCTCCCAATTGAGTAAAAACAAAAGAAGCTAACAAATCACTTAAGAAATTAAAGTGCCATGGGTCTCCTCTAAAGCCATTGAATCTGGGCAAATGTGGGTATGCTTGTGAAAGCCATATTACATTAAATAAAAGTCTAAGATTTAATAACTCGTTACATCCAGCTGTAATAGCAACTGGGCATTTTGGACCAGCCCGGGAACATGTGGAAGCAATGCTACGGGCATGTTATATATACACACAAAGGGGAAAATAACAATTGATGGACAGAATGTTGAACCATCTCAAACATCCACCCCAGTGCACAGATCTTGGCCCAAATCCGTTGTTTTTTGCCGCAGATGCCATTTCAGTTTAAATTCAGTTACATGCATATCAATCTTGACCCTGATCCCCATGGGAACAGTCCAGAAAGGCCTACCTTTGACCAGAAACTAGCATCCTGGGACTGGATTATTTTTTTTTTTTTTAAACGATTCCAGGCTGGTCGTTGACGGTCCAGTAAGGACATTGCCTGACAGTTCGGGCTGGGATTTGCATATGGACAAGTTTGACCTGAAATGGCATGGGGAGCAAAGGAACAATGGATTAAACTCAGATTTGTGAGACTGGGGGTGAATGTTTGCATTGTCCAGCATACCGTCCAACATTTGTTTCTTATGTCACCCCCAAGCGGCAAGGGTATGCCCAGACGTGGGTCCTGTGCTCAATGACACACTGAATTCAAGCTAGCCTGGTTGAGAAAGGGTGATGCCCAGAAACAGGTCCCAGGATACTTGTTTCCAGTCCAGGGAGGACCTGGCTTGGCAGTTCACACTGACTGGTCCCATGAGGGGCAGGGCCAAGATTGGTTTGCATATGGCTGGGTTTAAACTGGGGCAAGTGTTTACATTGTTCAGCATTCCACCCATCATTTGGTCCTTCTGCATATATTGAAAGGGAGCAATATATTGCCATATCCAATGAGTCGTCTTTGTTAGAGTATGGCTAAAACCGGAGCTTTAATAGTTGAGCCAACCCAAATCTACTGATTGATTATATATCAGCTTGGGTGTCAAATTTAACTGGCGGGTCATCTGTTGCTGATGTTTTATCCCAGATGTCACCCCATAGTTATTGATCATTGATGGGTAAACCCAATTAAACACCTATCTTAGTCAATTGCAGAGAGGGTTAACATGTCTAAAAACTAGGTATTCTTCTTGTGTAACCGGATGCTGATTTTTTTGTAGGTCTGACTAGTTTGGCAATAATGTAATGGTAAAGGACATATGAAACTAAATATGGTATTGTGGAAACCTACAGTTACTTTTATAGAAATGTTCTGGACAACTATCTTCAGGGCTTTTCAACCTGCTAACCAATTGAAGTCTGATACAAGTGTTTGTGGTTCCCAAACTGTGCACCATGGCTCCCTGGGGAGCCACACACCAAGCACTTTAATGCATTATATGTTGATGGGACTGTTGGCTTCAGAAACTAAATAAGACTTCAATGCATAATGTCGCGGATTTGAAGTGACATGCCTAAAGCTGTAAACGTAGTGCTTAATTGAAGGCACATTGAGGGAGATAACCTCCATATTTCACTTGAACCCCCACGTTGCAACACTCCCAAAGTAAGCGGAAGATTCCAGATTTATTTTGTTAAGTTTTGTTTTTTCCCCAAATGCATTTTACACCAATGCAAGTTATCAGGAAAGTACAGTTGTCTAGTCTATTAAACACACTAAGTATTGACATTTGCAATTGAGCCATAGGTACTTCCAGTACACATTTCTGACAGGCCTGCTCTCCTTGAGCAAAGGAAAGTAAACCACGATATACGGCATAACACGAACATTTGGAAGCAAGCAAGAGGGACTTTTTTTTTTTAAAAAGGGGGAATTTATTTGGCTTGCATTGATTTGGAGGCAATTTTAGGGAGCAGACAGCAAAAAGAAAGCTGCATGTGGTTTAAAAATAAAATCGTAAATCACCCTGCTGAGTTAGATGTGTTGGCATGTATGACATGGGTAAAAAAGTAAGTGCTTTGACAATGAGACCTACATGCATAGGGGTGCATGTAGGTGTAAATGGGATACAATTTGAGAGGGTACTCTAAAAAAGGAATGGGCAAAGCAGTAAAAGGAATAATTTGAGGCGCCACCTCAGTAATACGAAACACCCTGCATATACGATTATAATACCATCAGCTTCATCCCAAATATTTTCATGGAGAAAATTGCAAGTATTCCTGAGGCCAGGCTTACATCCCCCTCTCCCTCCAAATAAGTAACAGTGAGGAGCCAGGGGCAATGGCCAATGGGAGCCACTGGTCTAAAAAATTTGGGAACCAATTGGTTATGGTCATGTACTCCCCGATTTGTAAACTGCATCTTCCAAATTCATTATTTCTACCCGTTTACTGGATATAGGGGCCTGCTCCCTGTTGTAACTTTACAACTAGTGGGCTATGATCCCATTTTTTATCTAATTAAATGTTGCCATCTACAGTCACCTTGTGTACAGAGTATAAAGTCTAGCCTAGACTAGAGCTGCACTCTTACGAACACGCACTCATTTAAGCACCTGGATGAGTTGGGCGTTTACCGGAGGTTTGGGTGGGGCATCCTCTACCATCGAAGGTATTCCAGGTGTAAATCCTGCCCTTCGTGCCCATGCGTCGTACTGAGAGGTCATTGCCAAGATATACAGCTGCAACATTCTTGATACTGCAAACATACTAGGTGACCCTACACCGCAATCAAAACCCCACTGTTCGGAAAGCGTCTGGTCTTCGAAGATGTGACGGATTACACAAGCAATGTTTCACTTACACATCTTACACTAGGCCCAATATTATGGTACAGACAACTCTTGCTTCAAGAGCTTCACATGGCGTCTCACTGGAAAGTCTTGCGAGCTGATATCTAGTTGCGGCTCGTTAGCCGGATTAAGGCAACACAGGGTGCGTACAGCCTTTCAGATACTGGAGTGCCCAATCTTGGGATTTATCGTCCATCGAACTGCTCAAGGTCCAAAAATATTGAAAAAATAAAATTTCCATGCGTTTGTGTTGCTGTAATAGGTTAGTAGTAGAACAGTTACACGCTCTATGGCAAAGCTGCTCACGAATTTACAGTTTAATAAGAAAACACCCTTGGCGCGTGCGCTATGAAGGCGGCGCAGGCGGACTTAGGACCCATGGTAAGCCTGTCAAAGCGCATGGGCCCTGCCGAGATGTGCAGCAACAGAGACCGTGCGATTCTAGCAGTTACTTACCAGCACATCTTTGCAGATATCCTTGAGCTCTAGCTCCACCTTCTCTCGATACTGCCGCGCCATATCGCACTTTTTGTCGTTGCCTTCTGTCTTCTGTTCGATGCTGGAGATGACTCTCCATGCAGATCGTCGAGACCCCACCACGTTTTTGTAGGCCACGGACAACAGGTTGCGCTCCTCGTTGGTGAGCTCGCCGCCCTCCTCAGTGACAGTCTTCATGCAAGCAGCCATGTCATCGTAGCGCTCCGCCTGCTCGGCTAGCTTGGCCTTCTGGATGTGCTCAAGGCGCTCTTGGTTGTCGGCCTTCTTGGTGTCCGCGGCCTTGTCCATGGCGGGCAGAGGGGGCGATTCACACACCGGGGCTGGCGACCTGCGGTGGGAAGAGAGAGAGACTATAAGGGCGCGGATCTCAAGGCACAGCGCGCGCGAACAGCACCACGCCTAGCGCCCGCAGCAGCTGGGCCACGCCCTCAGAGCGGCCCCACCTGTACTAAGATGGCCGTCTGCACGTTAAACGCTACCGCCTCGCCCATTTGGCAGAATAGTGAACCCCCCCCCCCCCCCCCCCCCCAATACACACAATTTAATGACCATCCTCACCGCACTTACAAGTCCACATCTATACCGCGGAACGTATTAAACATCCCTCCTGCAATGACAGTCTTGACATATCACCCTCACGCACCCAATGCCGTTTGATGCATTTTCTACCCGTTGCCCTGGGAGGAAACGAGGCGCAGGTGGGGATTAATAACTGTCCTAAAGGCTCAGAGCGGGTGCAACGGGCCTCACTTACAATTCCATAAAGACCAACCCGACAGCGCAAACCCCACAGTTAACAGGACCTATGCATACGGTGGTGAAAAGCTGGGACTGCAGCAGATCACCCTCGCCTTTTGCAATGGTTATACCCATTGACAAGATGGAGTTACTGCCAGTTGCGACTAAGGCCAACCGACGCCGAACATGCCTCCACTCCCCGAAAGGAGACCCTATTCTCTCTCTAAATCTTAATTCCACAGCCCGCCCTTTCTCCAGCGAATCTAAATCCAACGTCCAGGAGAAGCAGCCACGCTCACCTTCACAGTCTCCGCGCTGCACCACCGACTCGACCCGCTTTGAGCTACAGCGGAAAAAAAGAGACTCACTCGTCTCAACCTACCCGAGGAGTCGAACGAGGCGGCGGAGCTTCACCTAGGAGCGACGTTCGTCTTGACCAATCGCTGCTACAATGCTTGATGAACGGCAGCGCTTTCTGTCGCCGTTCTATCCAATTAGGTGAAAGTGGTAAGGCGGGGCTAAACACTGGGCAAGGAAGTTAGGTTAGAATGGTAGGCAGGGACCGCAAGCCACGGGGTTTCCTCCAATAAAATCCAGGGCGTGATGACGTCATTGTCACCATGGGGATGTAGTGATAGTCCCCGCCTAGTAATGAAAAGGATGTGTGGGCATGGCAAGTCGAGGCCTGTGACTGGGCGTGGCGCATAGACTAGTGCAGAGGTCCTTCCTACATGAGGTAATGAACGACCGCAGACAGTAGCTGTGAGTACAGGCTCTGCTTCCAGCGTTGCATAGCCCGCAGCACTGCGGAGAGGGTGGGTCCGCTGTTTCACACATCCTGCAGCGACCTGGGTCTTCACCAGGGGAGACTGCAGACGCTTTGACTGTCACCTCAGAAGTAACGAGCTGATAATCACTTTCTGTTCTCGAAGAAATTATCTTTGCTAATAAGATTTAAATAGCTTCGAAAGTTTTCCGGAAGTCTTATTGCTGCGTTTACGGGATTAACCTGTCAATAACAAAATACTGAATAGTACACCGTGCTTCAAGGATTGCTGTTAGTTTTCTACGTTTAATTATTTCGTAGAATTTTCCGCAGAAAAAAAATCTTGCCCGCCTCACTTGGCCCATTTCAACATTCATATTACGATGACTAACTTCACAGAGACATGAGGCGTTGATTGAGTTTTGGGGGATTGTTGTCTACAGCTTTTTTTTAAATTATAAAGTATGATTTGAAATTGTCTGTCATTTGAGGTCATAAATCACTTTGACGGGCATAAATCACTTTGACAGGTAATAAATAATATCCAATCCTAAATCAATCGCGTAAGGTCATAAACCATGACATACTTGAATTGTTGCTATATTGTCAATCATACACGTCAATTTCGGTGGGTAAATCGAGCTCTTGACACTGAAGTTCGCAATTTTCTGGCTGTCCTTACAGCCATGCAACTATCCCAATTAGTTGTAGGCGCGACACACAGTGCTGGCCACCTTCACGACCCTATGTTTTCAAATTAAGTAATATACTTGTTTTTACCCCTTGCCCGTTTCCTGGACTGACCACTACATGGTCCCTATGACCATCAACATTACTGTTCAGAAATGCACCAAAACCCTTGACACAACCCTGAAACGACCATGGCA